>NW_020874395.1:7358437-8620274 GCF_003935025.1 Abrus precatorius | reverse complement strand
AAAAAAAAAAAAAAAATAATGAAGAAGAACTTCTGCGTAATAACTTTTTCTGGCAAAAGTGATAGTTCCAGAGAGGTTGCAATGAGAAGAGCTTCTGCGTAATCACTTTTTCTGGAAAAAGTGAGCATTCTAGAGAGTCCTCCAAGAAGAGTTGCTGCGCGTATTCACTATTATCCACAAAAGTGAACACGCACAAGAAGGTAGCCTCTGCGTGTTCACTATTTCTAGCAGAAGTGAACACGTACATGACATTAGTAAGGGAAGCTTTTGCGTGGCTACTATTTTCAATAAAAGTGAACACTTTGAAGTGCGCGTGGATACTATCACCAGCAAAAGTGATCACACGCAAGTGGAAAGCAAGAATTAGCCTCTGCGTGATTACTATTGCTGGCAAAAGTGATCACGCCAGCAGAGCGGGAATTCTATAAAAGACAGTTAGCTCAGGAATTTAGTAGTTTTTGTTCATTTTTCATTTTCCATTTGTTTTTGTTGTTGAGAGAGTCAGAGAGGGAGATTGAGGATGAACACCAAGCTTTATTTCTTGAGGGATCAGATTGGAGATTGGCTTGAAAATGTTTCTTCTTTGTTCATTCTCTTCTCCTCTTCTCTTCTCTTCTCTTTTTGTAATGTTTGCTTAAACTCTTTGTGGTTAGGAACTGTGAATCTGAAATGAAAATGTTGAATTGATCTTGGATCTGAACTTTGAGTTTTGGATTGGATTGAGTGATTGATTCTGCTATTAAAGTAGTGATTGAATGGAAATTTGATCAACTAATCATAGAGGAACTCTTATAAATGAGAATTGAATTTGTTTCTCAGATCTGAATTAATTGCCAAGGTTATTGGTTTCTTAGGGATAAGATATCTTAATCTTGCAATCTTTTGGTTTCTCAAACTTAATGCAGCATTTGATTGGATTAGATCGAAGGGATTAGAGTGATTTGATTAGATGCTAGATTCATTGAGGCAAGGGATTGTCCTTTGATTAATATAAAGTGAAACTGATTGTCATTCCATCTAAATGCTTGAAAGTTCAGAACTTTATTGATTCAATGTTGAAGTTTTGGTGAAACAATTTCCTAACTACTCTTTCTACATCTGTTTACTATACACTTTTGTACTAACTGTTCTGTTTTACTTTCTAATTTCATTTTTGATACATTCATACCAAATCCATCTGAAATTTGTAAAGCTCAACTAACTGTGATCTTGTGATGTGGTAATTGAGAACTTTATTCCCTGAGGACGATACTTGGAACTCAATTTGATTCTAAGATTTTTTATAACTTGCTACAACAACACTAGTACACTTGCTAGTCAGTTTACTTTCAGTGCAACAACAGTTGTAAAAGTAACAAGTTTTTGTCACTGTTGCCGGGGAATAATTTGTTTCAATATCATTAGTAACAGGAAAATAACTAGATTGAGCATTTGTATATTTTCTGTAAATATTACATTACATGTGCAGTTTTCTATTTTCATTATACTATATCTGTGTTTAGTTGTATATGCGTGGAAAAAACAAAAATAAATCTACTCTTGTCTTTGATCCTGACACTGATAAAACTCTTAGGAGATTAAGAAAAGAGACTAAAGCAGAGAAATCTTTAGGAAGTGATAGTGATCTAGAGGTTATACATTCTCCAGAATTTCAAGTCACTCCTTTTGCAAATAGGAAACATTCACCTTTTAGACAACCCATTCCAAAAGTTGAAATGGCAAAACAACATAGAATGAGAACACTAGGAGATTATGCAATTCTAGATATGCAAGGCTATAATTCTTCAATTGTTAGACCAACCATTCAAGCCAATCATTTTGAGATAAAACCAGCCTTACTTCACCTAGTGCAGCAGGACCAATTTTCTGGTGGAATTTATGATGATCCTAATATGCATATTTCTAATTTTCTGCAGTTGTGTGATACTATAAGGATGAATGGAGTAAGTGAAGATGCTATAAGACTGAGGCTATTTCCATTTTCTTTAAGAGACAAAGCCAAATGTTGGTTACAAGCACAGCCTCAGGGAAGTATCACCACATGGACTGACTTGTGAATAATTTCTAACAAAAATATTTTCCTCCCTCAAAAGCTGCTAAGCTGAGAGGAGAAATAACATCTTTTGTGCAGCAGGAAGGAGAATCACTTTATGAAGCATGGAAAGATATAAAGAGTTACTGAGAAGATGTCCACATCATTGTATTCCAGAATGGATGCAGCTGGAAACTTTTTATAATGGAATGAATGTAGTAACTAGAACTATGATTGATGCAGCTGCAGGAGGATCTTTGAGCATGAAATCCTTGGAAGAAGCCCAAAGAATCATTGAGATGATGGCTTCATCCATGAATCAGAATTTCAACTTGAGGAATACAAGAAGAGGCAATGAAAATGAAGCAAAGATGATGGAAACTTTTCTTGCACAGAATCAGCTGCAGAACCAATTATTTTCTGACCAAATAGCAGCTTTGACTTAGCAGATTCATAATTTGCAGACTGGAAATGTGGTAACAAGTCAGTTGACATACAATTTTTGTGGAGGAATCATGCTAATGGTGCATGTGATGTACCTACACCTGAACCACAAGAGCAAGTCAATTATATGGGGAATTATCAAAGACAGCAACAATCTTATCCCTAACAATCATTTCCTCCTGGATTTCAGTATTTCTAATAATAGGAATCAACAATTTTATAATTGGAATCCTTAGAATTCTACAATGAAAAAACACTAATACATCTCTTCCATTTTCAAATGCAGGAAATCAACAACAACAACAGTACTTTCAAGGAAATTCTTCTACTCAACCTCAAAGGAGTCAATATTTAGCTAGAACATGAGTGAAAGAATGAACGAGATTGAAAAAATCTTTTCTTCTTCATTTTATGATTTTGGAGTGATCACTTTCACTAGCGAAAGTGATCACTCAGAGGCTGTTCTTCAATTATCAACTTCTTTCCTCCAATTTTTGCTACTTTTCTTCTATTTTTCCTTTGATCATCCAATCCTCATGAACTTAGCTCAGAATTCCCTACAAAAGCATACTTGAAATGTCACTTTTTACATAGAAAATCAATGAATTTTAAAATAACTATGTTTAAAAGTGACATGCAACATTTTATTAATTTTTTAAGGGTTTTCTACTATTTCTAGCATGTTTTCTTTATTAATTACACTAAAAACTATTGTAAAATACTAGTAAAATATGGATTCATCACTATCACAGCTATCATCCTCACTAGCAACTTCACACACGGGCTCAACAACATTTTCGTTGTCATGCTTCTGTGCTTCCTCCTCAATAACTTGTTGCACCTCCATATGCTTTAAATGTTCAACCTACAACCTGCAAAAAACACACAAAATAGAAACACAAAAAATTAAACTTTATAAAACAGAGGGTGTTCTATAAAACAAAGGGTCATGGGCGTGAGCTTTGTCAAAGACCCACTTACCAAAAACTATTCAGCTTAAATGCAAGACCCTGGGTTTTCAATTTATATTGCTCCACCTTTGATAGGACTCATGTATCACTCAAATGAGAAGTGGGACAGCAAACTCACACACAGTAACGCAGAGTGTAAGACGAAAATAGCGTGAATAACAAATAACATGACAAATATGTGTTTTAGCAGAGGAAGAATATTGTGGGATTGAAGAACTTCATATTTCTAGAGAGGAGGAGGACGAAAAAGAAGAAGAAGAAGAAAAACAAAAACAAAAAGAAAAAGAAACCACAAAGAACATGTGAGAGGAGAAGTGGGAGAGACGAAGTGACACAATATCACGCTCAAATGAGAAACAACACCCAAATACCCAGGAGTAGGCCGCAGGAGAGGAAGGGGAGGAAGAAGAAGAAAAAGAAGAGAGGAGGAATCAGAGGTGGGAGACTTTTTTTTTTTTTAAGTTTGGTTAATGAGTTTAGGTAGCATACTCACGTGTGTAGAATAAGTAACATGCAACCTTGTATTTGGGAAGTGTTATTATACGGTGTTGGGTATAGACACCAAAGCTGGGTGTTTTAATAGCATTATTGTATACTATTACTAGGTACTCTCTTTCTCTTACATTTTTTTTGGCTTTTTATTTTTAATTTAAAAAATAAATAAATAATTAATCATATACAAATAAGTATTACTATATATATATATATATATATAAAAGGGTGAGAGAAATTTGTTATTACGGGAGGTAAGAGACATTATGAAAATTAATTGACAAAAAAAATAAGAAATTAGATAGTGGAACAGTAACATTAAAGCTTTTTATTTAATCAAATGGTGATTATTAATACTTCTCACCTCTCATGATAATAAACTATTCTCACTTGAAATACTCCATATATAAATAAGTATAAAAACTCTTATACTCAATCTGAACTTTTCATTTAACTTATACATAATTGGTCACTAACTGTTAGATGTAAGTTAAATAAAAAAACTTAGATCAAGTATAAGAATTTTTGAATTTACATTAGTGTGAGAAAATCAGTGATATATACATACATATATACATATATATATGTATCTCTTTCTAATTCTGCCTGTTTATTGACATAAAATGCAGAACAAATTTATATATGTATATATATGTATATATATATATGTGTGTGTGTGTATAAGAAATAATTCATTCATTTTAAGAGAAACTCATTAAATAATAAAATAAATTTTATTAATTTAATTATTAAATAAGAGTTTATTACGTTAAGTTCACAAAATTTTATACAAACTCAAAAAAATTATTTAATATTTTATTAAGTAATTTTATTTTAATATATAGTATAGTTTTTAAAATACAAATAAATCTTATCATTAAAATTATGTTTATAAATGTTTAATTTATTTAAAATTTTATAAAAAAAATCTTATTGTATATGTTTGAACTTTGAAGATTAAAGGTGTTAACATGAGACTCATTATAGAATGAGTTCTCATCGAGAACAAGTTCTTGAGTGTAGAGCAACACTTGTGTGCCAACAACCCTAACACTCACCTCTCTCATTGGATTGATGTGTCACTTGTAGACCTAAACATAGATAGATTTAGATAAATTTTGTTTAAAGTTTTTCATTCTTTCATGATGGCATCTTATATTCCACTCCTTCGATCGTTGAAGTATATTTCATGAGTTCACCAAACATATTGACCATTTCATTTATCCAAAACTACCTTGAAGCAAATGAATGCATTCGTCATTTCTATGGTGAAGTGTTTATATCTTTGAGATAACTTTTCAATCAATTTAAGAAGATTGCAATATGAAGAGAGAGAAAGAATTGTAATGTATTCTTACTGAGTTTTAAGTTTTTCTCAACTTTTTATATGATGGCATTTTTCATGTATATCAAACTCGTGCATTTAATTTGCATACTAATTTAACATGTGAAAATCAAGATAAATCTCCATTATGCATCATGATCAACAAAATTGAATCATAAAATAGCAAAATAAAGTAATATAATCCACAAAATGTGATTTTACATCATGAAAACAAAACAAATCCTAAAAATAAAAATTGCATTTTTACCAATGCTCCTTATCCCTTACATGTTTAGCCTAGACCTATTTAGCCCTATTCTCCTATTTTGTTGGTCCACTTTCTTATAAACTCGAGGCATGTGTAATAACGATGCTTTGATAAGTTGATCCTTAAGAACCTTCTTGTGCATAAGATTCAACTGTTCATTTCCTTCACTCACTTGCAACTTGAAGTGTTGTTAGTGGATAAGCCAAAAAAAGGCATTATTAAATAGTTAAACAAAATAGGAATTATTTAATTGGTATCAGATGTGTGGCATGAAAAGAACCTTATTCACTTCATGCCCATAGTTTGACAATATCACTCTATTGAAACAATCTTGACTAAGCAATTTCTTATGACATAGACATTCAAAGTATTCTCTCTCAAGAAACAACCATCATTGTCTTATAATCATGTAAGAAATATTGTAAACAAAGTTACTAACCTCTGTCAAATTATATAACAATGTGTAAAGCTTATTTGGGTATTAGATATTTAGCAAATTATTTAATCATATGCATGAATTATCATGTTAAAATTTTAACAAGACCAATTACTACTACAACCGCTTTTTTTTCTTACCTAAGTAGACAAACTAGTAGGTAAATTAATATATAATTTTTTACTACTAACATTGGCCTTCATCCACATAAAATAGTCTTGTTGCAAACGTATGTTTAACTCTTAGGTTAGCATCCAATTGCAAGTTTATCAATATTTGTTGAGAAAATTATCAACATTATTTGATCTCTTACAAACACCCATCAAATTGTACTACTACATGTTAGTCAATTTGTACTCATCCATTGAGTAACTTGAGACTAAATTATGTCATAATAGTTAACATGTGTTAAAATAAATTATACAAACAAATTACAATACAAGTAAATGTGTAAATTTAGAGGAACGATGTAAGAAAAAATAAAATAAATCTTACATAAAAGAAAAGATACATGTCTTATAGCAAATTATAACAATTTCAACGTGACTTCTTACTATTATGTATAACTCATTAGTTACCTACAATTATTAACTTTCTCAACCAAGTTATTCATGACAATCACGATCTATATTGTCAAATTAAATAATCTTAAATTGAGTTACACATAATAAAAATATAATTATTAGGGTAAAAATAGGAATTAAGATAAGAAGAAAAATAATAAAAGTAAAAATAGAATAGAGATAGAAGATAATGTCACAGTTGCAAGATTGATTAAAAGAATCGATTGGCATAAAAGTTTTGGTCACTTGATAAAATTAAGAAAAATTGGCTCACTCAAGAACTTAGATTCATTCATTCTCACTATTTAATTTTAAATTGTATTTAAAACTAATTAAAAGTATGTTTGCAAGAGTTTATATATGTTTAATGCTTATAAACTAACACAAACACAACCCTAATAGGCTTCTTGTGCTAACAAACCTAAATTCAAATAAACTAAATAAAATAACAAGTTTTTATCCTAAATAAAAGTTCAAAGTAAGTAATGACTAATATTAAAATAAATAAACTAAATATAGTAATTAAATCATAATAGGCCATTGGAGTCCAAGTTGTATAAGCATATGCAATTAACCATCTTAAGTTCTTCTAACTCCAAATTGGGTCTACTTTCAAATAAGGCAGCAATCATCTTCTCTATGTTTTCCTTTATCCTCTTTGTCTTTACCCTTGTCATTGGTCCTTGAAGCTCTTTCAATACCTTCAAACATTTATCTTTAATGAGTTTTCTTTGATTCTCATCAATTATCAATCTTCATAAATAATTATTTTTTACTAAACCCTCATTTTGGTCCCTGAGAGAGTTTGTCTCTCACATTTTAGTCCCTGAAAAATAAAAATGTTACGTTAGTCCCTAACTTACATCTTTATCAGGAATTTAAATCCCTAACAGAATGTTGACATGTCACGATAAGTGAAACGTGTCATTGCTTACGTGGCAAAATGATACTGACGTGTCATGTTATGTGATACGCGTCATTGATTACATGATAAAAATGGCGTTGTATGTGGTATAGCATATATTTTCATTTTAGTCCTTGAGATTATAATTTGTCGAGCATTTTAATCCCTGAAATTGTCACCGACAGATATTTTAGTCCCTGAGATTGTTACCAACGAGCATTTTAGTCCCTGAGAGAGAAAAAGATGAAAAGGGTGGTGGAGGTTTTGTTGAAAGAGGATCTAATGAGGAGATGATAGAGAAAGTTCATGTGAAGCTACATTTGCAAGATGGTTGTGGCTTTGCAAGAAGGGGAAGGGAAGGGAACAGGGACTGAGTTGGTAGGAGGAGAAGAAGAAGAGAAAGCAAGAGTTAGTAAATGTATTCCTCCAAAGAATACTCTCTTTTTTTATGAGGTGTAGATCTGATCTGGCTAATCGCTTTTGAGAATCACCCATTCACAGAGACAAATATGAAGAAGAAGAAGAAGAACAAGATGAAGAAGATAGTGAAGAAGAGGAAGAGGAGGGTGAGAAAAAGGAAGAAGAAGGAAGTGGTAACAAAGATCAACATATTGAAATGAAACAAGAGGGAGAAGAAAAAGTAGTTGGTATACAAACCAAAGATGATAGCATTTGTGAAGGAGAACTAATAGAAAGTAGTTTTATGGCCGCTAAAAAAGAAGAGTGTGTAATCACATTCCCACAAAAAGAAGGAAAAAAAAAAGAAGCTAAAATGCTTGTCGATGACAATTTCAGGGACTAAAATAACTGTTAGTGACAATCTCAAGAACTACAATATTTGACAAGTTATAATTTCAAGGACTAAAATGAAACAAAAACATATATTATTCTACATACGATGTCATTTTTGTCACATAATCAATTACACCTGTCACTTAACATGACACATCGAGTCATTTTGCCACGTAAGCAATGACACGTCAATATTCTATTACTATCGCTCCACAAAGATTGATTTTCAATTACTAAGAATTTTTTAATTCAATTGTTTGAGCCTAAAAGATATGAAATTAAGTAAGAATCAAAATTTAATTATAAAATTAATTATGAATAAAAATAAATAACACAACGCACATCTTGATTGAACTTATAAGAGAGGAACCTAAGGCATATGGCTTTTCTCATTCAATCCTTTATGTTATTTTTCTGTTTAACTCTAAATTTGATTTCTTTGTGATCATCAATCATTCATATAAATACTATTAATATTCAATGATCATGATTAATATTCTTTTCTCTAAATTAATATCTCTAATGATCATGCAACATATCAATCAAAAAAAGCATAAAGCACCTATGAACTTATTAATTTAATAACGCTTGGAAGAGAAAGATTGTTTTAGTCTATCTAATCATTTGTCTCGTTTTATTCTACAGATCGATTAACTAATTAAGGTACAGTCGTCTGACGATATAATTAATTAGAATTATAATTATGCATAATAGAATAAAAGCTAATCACGAATAGAAATCAAATATAGATTGAAACTTCAAAATCCCATAAATTCATGAACAATAGTTTCCATAGTCCTAGATATGGACTTAGTTACTCAGGCTAAAAAGAAGAGCAAAATCAATCATAAATAAAGTCATAGAGAAAAGCAAACTAGAAAAAGATTATTTTTCGATCTTCAAGTACCGTCGTTCAAAGCTCCAAGTCCCACCAACAATATGCTAATGATCTCATGTAAGAGAGACAAGATGAAAGATGTATTGAATAGTGAAAGATAAGATGTAAACCTTGTCCAACAAGATGCTTGGAATATCTCTTTTATAGGGTTTGAAAACTATAAAAGCTCTTTATAATTGAGCTTCTTTCTGATGAGCATAGTCGTGCAAGACCTTGTTGAAAGGGTCTGGACGTGTTGACTGCTACGAAGCTCTGATCTTTCATTAATTTGAACTCAAAATTCACTTGTGGCCTCTTCATACTAAACTGCACATTTAACATATAAATCAGTATAAAACCCAATTAAAATAAAGACTAAACATAAATATATGGGCCGTAAAAGAAGACCTAATTATGGACTTATTACTCTCAAATATTTTTTTAAAAAAAAGGTATATGTTAAAAAGATAAATAATGGGGTTGTTTTAACAGAAAATAAAAAAAAGGCTTGAAAAATTAATTTGGCTCCAGAAAAAGAAATCCTGCATTGTGTAGGCTTGTACCCAGCACTCAGAGCAAATTTCATACATGAGAAAAGGAAGAGCTCAGAATTTTGGCTTCTTATAAACCCTAAAAATGATCAATATAAATAGCATAGAAGAGATTCGAAATGGGAAAGCAAAAAAAAAATCGCCATTAGCGATCTTTGACTCCTCAAAAACCTGCAACAATGCACTATTCCTTACCACACGTGTCAGCCATTAAAGCAACTAAAAGTCACCAAGGGCGATTATAAATCCCGCTCCAGTGCAAGAGAAGACATGCATGAGGAAGTGAGGGAGAAAAAATGAAGGAAGAAGAAGGAGCATTCGAGCATGAAGAAGGAGTGTTATGAGTGAATGAAAATATATTTGAATGTAAAATATTTAAATTCAAAAACAAATATTTGAAAGATGATTAGAGATATTACGTGATTCAAGCCAGCATATTTTAAGTGTTAATTTTTATATTTTAATTAAAATTTGAATTTGATTTCAAATTTATGGTATTGTAATTAATTGTTATTATTGTATTTATGTTGATAAATAAATTTGGAGAAAAAAATAATGTTAAGTAATAATTGAAAATATTTAATATAAAAAATAGAAAAATTTGAAAAAGGAAATTTTTTAAAATCAGAATAATAATTAAATTCATATTATATTAATTTATATTAAACTTTGTAATTTCTATTTTTGTCATATATTAACATATTGTAATTCATATTAAAGTGTTATTAATTATTTTTAAAACATAGTTTAGAACATTTGAGATAATTAGTTAGTAAATATAATAAATTACAATATGTATTTTTAAAATTCTGTTATTTAATTTTATTAACTTAATATTCTGTTGTGTTTAATTTTTAGAAAATTAACATAACATTTTAAAATATTATGGTAATGTAATAATTAATGAATAAATATAAAATTCTAAACATTCATTTATGATATTGTAATTAATTGTTATTTTTGTATTTATGTTGATAAATTTGGGGGAAGAATAATGTTATGTAATAATTAAAAATATTTAATATAAAAAATAGAAAAGCTTGAAAAAGAAAAATTTTTAAAATCAGAATAATAATTAAATTGGTATTAAATTAATTTATATTAAATTTTGTAATTTATTTTTTTGTCATTTATTAACATATTGTAATTCATATTAAAGTGTTATTAATTATTTTCTATATAAATTTTAGAACATTTAAGATAATTAGTTAGTAAATATAATAAATTACAATATGTATTTTTAAAATTCTGTTATTTAATTCTATTAACATAATTTTCTGTTAGTAATTTAGTAAATATCATAATCTATAATTTATTTTAGTACTTATTTATAAATTTGACCTAAATTATTTGTGTTGATTAATATTATTTTTCTATAACAAGAAATGAGACTATTACGATTCTATCATTTATCCATAATGCCAACTAGAGAAGAAATAAATAAAATTTTACAGGATGTTGGATTTCATTAGGTTTTAAAAATTTGTCATATGCAAATCAACTGTCTTTTGATTAATGCACTTGTCAAACAATGAAGACTTACAACACACATATTTCATTTACTTTGCGCATAATGCACAATTATATTAGAAGATTTTTGTATGTTACTTGGACTACAAGTTGATAGTTTACTAGTGATTGGGTCAACTAATCCATTTTGTGCAGTAGCTCAAAACATGTGTAATGAGTTATTAGATGGTCGACCATCAATGAATGATATAATAGTTACCTTCAAATGAAAATAAACATTGTGTCAGTTTAAATAAATTTTTCAATATATATATATAAATTAATAAATTTAACAATAAAATGAATAAAACTTATTTTATAAATTAAAAATAACTTATTTTTTATATTTTAAAAATTTTATTATTTAACTTCTTTAAAATTTAAAAAATATAAAATATTTTTAGCTTATAAAAAATATTATTCATTTCTCATGTTAACTTTTTTTTTTCTTAAAATATTTCTCTAAAAGGTTATTTAAACTCGATCATTATCACATTTTTTTATAAATTAATATTATAATTTATTTTAAGCTTCTATTTATTTTTAGCTAATCTTACTTATGGATCAGATTAACAAAATTGATACAAAAGATATATATACAAACAAACTCACATTTATTTTACTTTAAATTTTAAATTGATAGGTTTGTGAAAGTTAAGTTTTTAATTTAAGAATTATATGTATAAAAGGATGCAAAGGTAAAAACTTTTTTAAATATGAAGACTAAAGTTAAAATAAAAGTATTTGCATATTTTATAAATGTTAACGAAATTTTCTAAGACTTTTATTTGAGTATTAGTTTTTGGAGGAAATGGAAGGGAAGGAAAAAGCTTATATGATATTTAGTATGTTTGAGAGTTTTTAGATAAGAGTAAGATGATTTATAAACTTTTCAAAATCCTCCTAATCTCATATTTTTAAGTTCTTCCAATTTGGGAGTTTTGTATTAATCATCTTTCCTTCTCCCTTACCTTTCAAATTCTTTCTTTTCATCTCCTTCTAAACTCCCAAATAAAACTTAAAAGTTTTTTTTTTTTTATGAATATTTATGCTAATAATTGAAACTATAACCTGTTTGAAAAAAAACCAGTGCACCCTAATCAATTATAATTAGCATTTCTATAATAGAATTTTTTTAAAACAAATTATTCAACTCTTTTAAAACTTTGTTAGGGAGTTAATTTTTAAAAAAAAAAAGTGAGGAAAGTGGAAATTTTATTTAGTAACAACCTTTGTTTGAGAGTTTTTAAATGAGGGAGAGGGTTTATAAACCCTCCTAAATTCATGATTTTTAGTTTTTTCAATTTTGATGATATTTTATTAAAGTAAACTTAAGAGGGTATTAAAAACTCACTTTAGATTAGTAGTTGTAATTTCTTTAATATCTTAAAAATTAAAGAGTATTTATATTTTTTCAAAATAAATTACTAATCTCACTATCTATTAATATACAATTAACAGTGATAATTATTTTATACTTGAAAGTGTATAAAATATCCTCTTAATTTATAAGGCATTTTAAAAATTGTCTTTTATTAATTCTCCTTTCTCTACTCTCCCTATTCTTCAAACTCTTTTCTTCAGTTTCTCTACAAACTTTCAAACAAAGTCTAAAAAAATTAAATTAATATAAATTTATAATATAGATTATAAATTCTACATTATTGTCATTCTCTTCAATAAATATAAAATAAAAATAGTTAATGAGATATTAAAAAAATGATGAATAAATATACAAAATATAAATAAACTCATTTATCTTATTGTAAAATTTTAATTTTTTATTGTCTAGATCACATATATCCTCCTCTGAAAGTAATCATATTCAAGACAAGTAAAATCACTCTTTCTTTACAAATATTTAATAAAACTACCTCACATGAAAAAGTCAATTATATCAAAGATTCAGTTTTAAAAAAACCAACTTCTCGATGTGATTCTTTTCTTACAAAAAAATTGTTTGGGAAGTCAGTTCCTAACACCATTTAATAAAATGAATGTTTTTAAAATTTGTGTTTGGCGACTAACACATTTCGAGAAATAATGAATATTTTTGAAAGTATATTAATACAGGTACAAATAAATAATTAGTTTTATTTGTGTTTTATTTGAGATCAACACCACAGATGCTTAAATAAACTATGTAAGTTTTTTCCATTACCTCAAAACTTTAGAAACATACAGTTTTTAGTTTTAAATTATCCAAAAGAATTCAAGTAAACGGAAACACAATGTCAACGTTATTTTCATGATGAAAATTTTGTTACCCTAAATAAAAATAAAAAATACACACTATGCGAAACATGTCTAACTATTTATACTCAAAAAAGAAATTGTTCAATAATCAGCTTAAGGCTGGTGTCACAAGCAACAACAGAATAGAGGGGAATGAACAAGAGATGATAAAAAAATGGTTTATACCAACATAATAATGATAAAATAGTAACAATAATAAAAAGAGAGTTATTAATGTTCTAGCAAGGTGCTTAACAATTGCACATGAACCAGATGTACTATATGCCTCTTCAGGCTTTCTTCTGTTTTACCACTGGTGGTGGTGCTGGGAAAACAATACGGAACAGCCAAGCAGCTAGTATTGCTCCTACGAAAGGGCAAATCCAATAAACATAGAATTGGTCCCAAGTGTTGTGCCAGTTTCCCAAGAATGCCCAACCAAAAGCCTGAAAATAATAATTAATAACAATGATTGAGTTATATTCCTTGTGCATCTCTATGTATCACACCTCCAAGGAGCTGACATTAACATCAAATGTTATATACCCAAATAAAAAAGAGTCAGAAGGATTAAGGATTTTGCACATAGGAAAAATGTTAACTACAGGAAAACTTCAAAAGATAATGATACAATGCATTAGGTAACACTTAATGGGACTGATGCTGTATTTGACTTTTTAGAGTCAATCTTAGATCACCTTCAAGTAAATAAATTTGATCCTGCATT
This sequence comes from Abrus precatorius, assembly GCF_003935025.1. Taxonomy (NCBI): domain Eukaryota; kingdom Viridiplantae; phylum Streptophyta; class Magnoliopsida; order Fabales; family Fabaceae; genus Abrus; species Abrus precatorius. Next base: position 8,606,149 of record NW_020874395.1, on the reverse strand, counting down.
ATTTATATTTCTACCAGAAAGAGCATGAAAGGATGGAAGAGTTAAAAAAGCACATGCATCTGGCATAAAATATTTTCCTTTTGTTCCAGACTAGTGAACAGTAAAATTGACTGAACTATTTTGCATAGATATCTATTTTTCAGTGACTAGCAGCAAACACACATACAACCAACGCCTTATCATCTATTCAAAAGAAACTACAGTAATGTTTATTTAAACCTTACAGAAATTGTAGAAATGTAATCCTACTTCCTACTTGGTTACTGATTAACAATTTAGAACATGCATAAGGGGACTAAAAACTTCTATAGCAGAAAGGCCAAAAGGCACCATAGCAATCTTTGGCAGTTTACGCGGGCAGCTTGTCAATTGTGAGATAGTTAGGGCCTTTGGCTTAGGAGGTGCAGTCCCTCCAAGAACTCTTGAGTATGAGTTTTATTCTGTAATGTTGAGAGTTTCTTCTTGTATTTCTTAATAAAGATACCAGTTTCTATCAGAGACTTAACCCCTTTTAAGGGGTAGAGATCACCGAAGTCAGTTTTTCATCTCTCAACAGAGCCTTTTCCATACACACAAGACAGAACTAGAGTTCAAACTCTCGTTAACATGCTTAAAAGACCTACTTATCTATCAATGGTATCATGCTTTGTTGGTGCCCATGGCCTACGACACAGCTTCCCCAATTCTTACTTGTCAAAACTAATGAGAAACCAGCCTTGGATATTTCCCAAAAAGGAGTAATAGAAAGAACAAGTGGAACACACATATATTAGCATGTTCAATTAATGTAACCTTTAGCTACGGGTCAATAACGGCTGAAATTCTAGAAACAACAACAAAATCAGGTGGTACACAAATTCAAAACATATCAACATCCAAACATTAACTCTTTTCTGGCACATAATATTCACAGATTTATTATAATTTTGCATTTGAAAAAAGACTATATGTTGACACTTTATTGGCATAAGCAAGAAACAGCTTGATTTAATAATAACATGGCATTTAGATGAAAACAAAATTACATCAGATGAGGAATAAAAGGGGAGACATCTCAGTTGGCAAGGATCTGGTTTTTCTTTTCTTTTATGAATAAAGCAACATGAAGACAATGTTAATAGTTACTTCATTATCTTCATTAGAGATGTAGAAATGTTACACGCACAGCCCTTGGTTCTATCAATTTCCAATAACTTATACAACTAGTCTCTTATTCTGTGAGCCTTAACATAAATATAAAAGGATGGTGTTCCATGGTTCAAGTCATGCCAACTACAGAAAAATATGAGATGTCAAACATCAATTAACATGAAAATAACAGTGCAATGATGTGAGAAATACAGAAAAGTATCATCACACACGAGATTCAGACAAGTATTCATATCTGTTGGGTGTGAGAAAATCTTTTCTGCAGCTGGTAATTGTTATGCCTAGAAACCAAAAGAGTAACTAGGAACTAATCACACAATCATCCAACAAGAATGCACACGCCACACCACATAACAGACTAGCAGTATGATACAATAAAAGATACAAGAGTTAAATTTCAGAATTCCCAATTTTTGCTAAAAAGGATAGACAACAAAAAGTTTCAAAATTGAGGTGAATATCAGAATCAACTGAAAAAGGAACGAATGAAAGAAGAGAATTCAGGCTTCCCTCATGGTTAGTACCAGCACAGACAGCACATATGATTCAGATTTCAGACAAGGAAATCAAAGATAACAAGTGACGAAGGCAAACAAAGTAATCACTCACAATGGCAGGATTCATGGCTGGTCCTGTGTAAGCAGAACCAGCAATTATCAAAGTCACAATTGACATCGCCATCAACCAAGTCTTCACCAACTCACTACGAGGACCCCTGAGTATGATGAGGAGAACAACAAAAGTGATTATAAATGTCAGCACCCCTTCTGCAACAGCTCCAGTATGCAAGTCAACCTTCAAAGAAGGTCCTCCAATCATGTGCCTGTATTGTGGTGGCATAACCTCCATAATTGCCAGAAAACCACCCACTGCACCTAGTGCCTGCATAACACCACCATGGCACCATCAATATTCTCATTAATTCATTTCAATATATAAAAATATCTCCAAAAATGCTCAAATATCATAAAAATAAGGTGTTGCTAGTTACGGGCACCCTAAATACATTAGTTAAGAAGCATTTAACATACCATACTAAACACTATATAAGTTACTTCAAAAAGTAAATCCTTTTGTCTAAGACCTTTGGTATTGGCATATTTTATTCAATCACAAGACTCAAACTTGAACCAAAAATATACTTTAGGGAAACCAAGCTCCTTGTACTTAGACCTGTTTTTTTTTTCTTCTTTATTTTTTTGTAATTTTGATATAATAGATACTTTCTTTTATAAATAAATATTTTCTATTTTTCTCTCGAACCAATAATTTCCTTATAGGCATCAGTTCACTGTTAGACCTCCTAGTAAAAATGTATATTCTGGAAGGAAAAGGAAAGCTTAGGAAGTATTATTCGGTTAGAACAGAATAAAAGGGAGGTGGTTGATATAAATAGGGAACTACGGGTAGTTTAGTTGGGCCCTGATTGTGATTGTATTCTTCCTCCATATAGTGTAATTTTGAGATCATATTTTTCAGTTTTGTTATCCAGTACCTATCAATTGGAATCAGATCTCCCAACGTAAGGAGCTTCTGTTCATGGTACATACTCGCATGGATGCCATAGAGAGGGAAATCAAGGGATGGAGGAAGGAGAGGGAAGAGGATCAGAGGGCCGAAGCAACTGAGAAGGAACTTCAAGAATCTTGTTGCGAACTGCAAGAGGCTTGAATGAAAAAAATTTAGGAGCTCTTGGAGGACTTGATGCAACAATCAGTGAAAGAAAATAATGGTGGAAAATCTCCTCATAGGCCAGTAAATGAGAATATAAGAACTCAGAACTGAAGAAAGCTTAAACTAACGAAAGATCATTGGAGAAAACTCGAAATATTAATAGAAGTTAATTTAGCTTTCACGGCTTAGTGATTTTAAACTGTTTTTAATTTAACCACCAACTATTTAAAAAATTAAATCTTTTTTCTAAATTAAAATTAATCAACAAAATTGTTTCTAAAGAACGATGTGTGACACATTCTTAATTTTAATTAAATATTTTAAAATTATTATACGTTCGTCCAAATCCAATTAACTTGAGATACCATTTTAAAATTGGTGATGTAGGGTGCTAGTACCTAACTTCACTGCTTGTAAATCATAATCGACTCCCAAACTCAAATATTTGTTAATTGAGTTTTGCCATTTTAAAATTATTTCTTTTTTGTTTCATTCGCTGTCTTGTCACGACATTGGTTGCGACACAACGGAAGGGGTAGCATCTGATCCGAAGAAGATAGAGGTTATATGGCTGCAGCCTGTTTCCAAACATGTAAAAGAGTTGAGGGGTTTTTTAGGCGTAACCGATTATTACCACAGATTTGTTAAGAATTACAATAGGATTGCTAGGCCTTTAACTCAATTATTGAAGAAAGATAGTTTTTCAGTGGAACTCCCAAGTTCAATTGACGTTTGATCAGCTTAGAATATCAATGACTATGTTACTGATACAGTTCCAGACTTTTGCAGATTTTCACTGTGAAAACTGATGCATCTAGTAGAGGTCTCGGGTGGTTTTGTAACAAGAAGACAACAAACTATAGCTGTTCTAAGTAAAGCCTTATCAGAAAGAGTACAAAGCAAATCAGTTTATGAAAGGGAGCTGATAGCAGAAGTCATGACAGTGCAATTATACAGTACCTATTAATAAATTCCCAATCACATTCAGGGTATGAGTTACAAGGAGATAGGTTGTTCAACAGTGGGAGATCAGTCGTACCTAGAAATTCCTCTGGAGTTTGAGGGAGGTCACTTGAAATTTTTCATGACTTATAAGTGAATTGCTTCCTTGCTTTTTTGAGAAGGAATGAAATAGGACATTCAGAAATAAGCATCATTCTTTGGCACTAGCAAGGTTATTGCAGCCCTTACCAATTCATACACAGGTATGGTCTGATAAATCAATGGATTTCATTGAAGGATTACCAAAGGCAGGAGGTAAAGACACTACATTTGTTGTGGTAGACAGTTTAACAAAATATGCACAGTTTTTACCACTAGGCCATCCATTTTCCGCAAAGGATGGTCCTCAGTTATTTCTCAAATAGCAAAATTACATTGATTTCTAAATTCCATAGTGTCAGACCACGACAAGGTGTTCTTTTGCCATTTTTTTGGACTGAACTTTTTATTAGATCAACAGGGATAAAACTAAAATTAAGTACAGCATATATCCTCAGTTTGATAATCAGATAAAGGTTGTATATCACTGCTTGGAGACCCTATTTGAAGTGTTTAACAAGTAAAAAACTCAAGCAATGACACAAATGGTTGGCATGGGCTGAATGCTGGTTTAATACCAATCATCATAATGCCACAAAAATGCTCCTTTTAGGACATCATCTAGGAGATACCCACCACTACTTATGACTGACAGGGTTAAAATGTTGAAGGAACTAAGGAAATTTACCACAGGCTCAAGGCAAAATGTTGTCCCAAGCTAATAAACATAAACATAAACAAAATGGTGTTCTTAAACAGCCTTATCGCATCAAGTCCTTGGCTTAGAGGCTGAATGAGAAGTTGAATCCTACATTCTGTGGTCCCTACAAAATATTCCAGCATATTGGACAAGAGGCCTACAACTTGGCCCCACAGCTTAGCCACAACTACTACCATCAGGGTTAACCAAAGAGATGGAACTTCAGGTCTATCCTGCAGAGGTATTACAAACACACAGCAACCGTTCTGGAGATATAGAGGTGTTGATCAGATGGTAAGACCTTCCTGAAAGCATTCAGAATATTTTCCTATTTTTCACCTTGATGACAAAGTGAAACTTTTGGAGGAGTATTGTTAGACCTAATAAAATGTATAATCTAGAAGAAGAAGAAAAAATTAGAAAGTAATATTCTGATGTAGCAGAATGAAAGCAAAGTAGTTTATATAAATAGGTAAAAGGAAGCTAGTTGGGGTTGGGGAGTTGTATTTTGAAGTTTGTCAGAGGAGCAAGGCTCATAGGATTCTTGAATGGGTAGGATTCTCCAGGGTCCTGATTGCAATAATCTTTTTCCCTATAATGTAATTCTGTCTCCTTCACATTAAAGGGGATTCTTTTTGCAACAGAGTTCATCTTTTTCAGTTTTGTCATCCAACACCTATCAATCCTTATCAGAAAATGAGACTTTATTTCAGCTTTTTTCATAAAAATTACTTTTTATTTTAAATTTGAAAAATAATAACTAAAATTTTATAGTGTGCTTATTTAAACTTCTGAAAACAAATAAAATCTAAAAACATAGATTTATGATTACTTTGAGAAATTATTTTATGTAATCTTTAAAGTAAACTAAAACAATAACTACTTTAAAAACAGAATATAATTTCCATTTTTTAAACAATTTCTAAAATATAAATTACATTTTAACTAGTTCTTAAAATCATTTTGACTAAACTACTAATTGCGTTCCCAACTTTTCACGCATATATTAAATTTGCCCCTAAACTAAAGAAATCAGTCCTTCGGTTATGTTACAGCATGAGTCCTTAGGTGCAGTATGACACATACTTTTAGTGTTAATTTTAATTAAAATTAGAATTTCAGAAACGGAGTACGTTAATTATCAAAATAAAACTTCAAATTTAATTGAAGAACAGCACGAAAAGCACTTACAATACTTCACCCCCAACCATTGTCTTAAATAATTAAAGAAACAGTAAAAAGTAACTAACAAACCTGAGCAGGGAAACGCAGAGCCATTGAGAAAAGGGTGTCAGAGCCAACACCAGCCGCATAGAAGGAAGCGTTGCCGGTGGGGTTGAAACTGGCACCACCCAAAGCATTGCCAACAATGGTGAAGATGAAAACGAGGACGAAGATGAGCGAAGTAGTTATCAAAATCAAAGGGTAATCGACACCGTTGTAGGACACGTCATGAAGATCAAGCGCTTTTATTATGCTGCTAGTCACCAATCCTAGCGTTGAAGAAAAAAATACCCACAAGAAAGTCAACAGTAAATCTCCAATAGCTGCTTTTATCGCACTAACCATCTTTTCTATCTCTTTTTGGATCCCTTCCCTTTACACTTTTCTTTGGGGATCTCCAAATCAGCAAAAATCTCTGTTTTCTTTTTTTTTTCTTTCCTTTTTTCTCTCTCTTTTCAATTATTTTAGAATTGTGTGTAAGAGAAAGAAAAGAGGACCCTTTTCGGTATGAGAGAACTTCAGTTTTGGATCGAAGTGGCGTGAGCGATAACAGTGCCTGGATACGCTCACGGATGATGATGTTTTTATCAGATCAGTTTCTGAGGCTGTTCAGCGAAAACAACAAAAACAAAAGGATGAAACAATAAAAACAAGAGGATACCATCTTCAACGAACCAATAAAGAAAAATAAATTATTAAAAATTGCAGGGTGCTTTTTTCCAGGAAATGGATCAAACCAAACCATACTAGATATATTTTTTTAGGTTATTTTTAAGAAAATATCTCATTATCACTCCATAATAGATCAAACCAAATGTTTGAATATATATTATTATAATGTAAAAATTTAATATATTTTAATTTTGAACAAGAAGATTAAAATGAAACACTTGACTTTTCTCCAGTAAAGTTTCTACGTGAGTGATGTAATCTAAATTTTAAAATGAATTATTAATTAGTGTCGCCGTAAATTTGAGATGGCAAAGTTTATTGATTATATTCTTTAAGTGACTATGATTATTTTGTATCCTAAAAATTGACTACATCTGCCTATAATAAAATTTATGAAATTAAATTTATTAACATTAAAATTACTTCTATATGTGTAAAGTCAATTATATTGTTGATGATATAAATATAAATAATTTTATAATAAATTGTATTAAATTAAAATTTATTAAAATTAATGATAATATTTTGCATAACTTAAGAATTAAAATTATAATTAATTCATATTTATTATTATTGAATTTTATTTTAAAAAATTATTAGAATTAATAGTTATATAATATTTAAAATTGCAATAATAAAATTACTATAAATGATATTATATATTGGATTTTATAGGATTTTAAAAGACTTTTTTTAAGTAAAAAGGTCTAGTTATATTTAATCAGAATTTTATGTCACTTAAAAATAATTTAGTGGTATTTAATATGAATTTTTAAGTTTTTTAAAGAGTCTATTAAAATCTATTGATATTCATTTGAGACTTTTTTCAACTTAAAAACAATCCTTTAGTATTAAAAAATATAAGAATTTTAAAGGATCGTTGTATTGGAGGGATTTTGAAAGACTTTTTTAGTGGTATCTATAAATATCAAATTCATAAAACAATTACATTTAAACTCATCAGATTTTAAAAGATTGTTTGAAATAACTTTTCAACGTGCTTCAAGAATTTTTAGGTAAATTTTTCATCTCTTTTTTTCTATGCTCTTGTTTTTTCCATTTTTTTCTCTGCTAATAATACTGCATTATTGTTCATATATAATACTGTATTACTGTTCTCATTCTATTCCCGTATTTGGTAAAAACGTAAATAACAGTGTCATTGACTATTTATAAAAAATACTTGAAATTTTAACTTTTAAGTAGTAATTTTTTTTATAACATGCGTCAAGAAGTGAACGTTGAAATTGACATCATGATATCTACAATTAACTTGTCTATACCATATAATATTTTTTTAATTGAATAAATGGATGTTTAAATATCTAAAATATAGAAATAATAATGTATACCCTCTCTCTCTCTCTCTCTATATATATATATATATATAGCAGTTAAGCTTTTTATAAGGCTATAATATTGTTTTTAATTATATAGATATCTATTAGGTGAGATATAAATTTAATAAGTGTTCTTATCCATAATTATTTATATAACTAGTTTCTAACATATATTGTTTTAGTAATTTAAATGAGAGATTCACAAAGAAATAATAAAGAAAGGGGAAAAGAGAAAGAAAACTATAAAGCTTGGACTAAGGAGGATTCAGCTGCCAGTGAATGCTTTAAAAAGTGGACTGGATAATGCTAATGAGTCAATTAGCAAACTAAATGAAGAGAGTTATCATTCCCTATCTCAATACTAAAATTAAATTTCCTAAAACGTATAATCATTACTTGAGTTGAATGAAGTGATTTAATAAAGTCTCACAGAATCTATTATAATCTTGACTTAAAAGTCTTACAAAATCTATTAAAATTTTGATTTTAAAATCTTGTAGAATCCTATAAAGTCTTAAAAGATGAAGATCCTGCAAAGTCATTTAAAATCCGCAAGACTTTTTTCAACTAAAAAACTCCTTTAAAATCCTAATCCAATACACTCTCCTTAATAAAAAATATTAAAATTTATTATATATAAAAAATTTAGAACAATTCATTGTCAAATATTAAAAATAGGAAAAAGAATATTGATTAAATTGTATAAAAATATCTTTGCAAAAATAAAATTTTTGAATTACCTTTTAATTGAAAATAAAATTGTATCTTTGTTTTAAGTTCTATTTAAATATGAATGTTATTGATTTAAATTATTTTATTAATTAGTTTAAAATATTCTATTTTAAATATATACTTTAAACACTAAAATATACTTTTTTCTTTTTGCTAAACATCAACGTTTTATTAAGGATAAATTTAGATGGAATACCAGTCTCTTCAACAACAATGTGTTAATGTTAGTGAAATATTTGATTTTATTAGGTATCATTCTCGGAAGTGGCTTGCAGCAGGGCCTTTGAGAAAATCATACCATTATAACTCCCTCTATTTCTTTTTTTTACATTGGATTCCACACATACTTAGTAATATCTCGTGCAAATTTTTAGGTAAGCATAAACTGATACCAAACTATTCAAACACCATTTACCACAGTTTCATGGAAATACTGCAATGCAAAAAAAGATGCAATATGTCCTCATTTTCAGTATCACACAACTCACAAGCTTCTGAGGTAATCGACAATTCACGTTTGCTCAAATTCTTTCACACCGGTATTGCATTAAGCAATAAGCGCTAAACAAATATCACTACTTTCCTTGGCGTGTACTAATCTTTCAAATCCTGCGCAAGGTCTGCACTAGACCCCACTACTTGCAGTAAAGAAATGATGAATGTAGTGATAAGTGAATTGCATACTGTATTTCTTGTCACCATTATACTTCCACAGCAACATGTCATTCACATTTTCTCTCGGCCTCTTACCCTCCATAGTTTCCCACAATTATTTTGTAGATCCTCTTCCGATGAAAATAATTGCTTTTTCCAAGGAATTCCGCACACCTATTGACTCATCTCAAATCGTCTGTTATCTATCACTCGTGCCTCTTTATTAGTCGTTGCTCAAAATAGCCTGGGTATAAATTTACCAATTCAATATTTTCCGCTCATTTATCCTTCCAAAAACTAAAAGAACAATCATTGTCAAGTACTTGTGTGACATTAGAATCTATCCAATCATCAGTTTGTTTACGGACTCATATCACGTCCCTCCACCAATCTAAAGCACTATGAGCTACCTCCAAAGAAATTAACATATCTGTATATGATCCATATCGCACCTGTAACATATCAAAGTACAATGAGTTTGAAGACTTTAAACCTTTCCAAACCCATTTACCTAACAAGTTTCAATTGAACAATTCCACATTTCACACCCTTAAACTATCCTCATTTTTTGCAATACTATTTTACAATTTACCTTTTCTTCAATTTTTAAGATGTATTATATATATATATATATATATATATATATATCGTAATAAATATGAATTCCTATATTAATAAAATAAATAAGAAGAAATGTTATATTATCTATTTGATAAGTATTTGTATATACATAAAATATATTTTTTTTGTTAAATATAGTAAATATATTCAACTAAAACCAAAATTTAAACCATTTTTAAACTAAATCTAAAATTTAAAATTAATTTAAAATCTATTTTAAATAATTTTAAAAGAAAAAATAAATTAGTTTAAAATTTAATTTGTATAATTAGTTTGTGTAGTGGATAAATAATGAAAAGTAAAAAATATAAATTTAATTTTAATACAATATGAATATAAAAGAATTATATTATTAATTTATTTATATTAATTATTATAAAATTTATTTTTAATATAATAATTTAATAATAGTATATTTTACTAGATTTAAAATCAGTTTTAAACTAAATCTAAATTTTAAAACTAATTTTAAATTAGTTTAAAAAAATAAAATTTAGTTTTATACAAATCCAATTCATGTCTACTTTTAAAAGACTTTTTTATTAAGTTTAATATGACATTTTTAAAAGTTTGATTTGACCTATTAAACTTTTTAATGACCTATTTCGTATTAAAACATCAAATAAATTATTAAATTTTTTTATAAATATGTTATTAAACCATTTAAATAAGTATATTTTTTAAAAAAATTACAAGATTTATATATAAATAAACTATTAAAAAAATAATTCAATATTTTAAATATGTATAATAAAATTACATATTCCTATTTATTATTTTCAAATTATATATTTAATTTAAATAAGTAAATTAGTACACATACAAAAAGAATAAACATCAATTTATAAATTATTAAACAAATTTAATAAAAAAAATCTTATATATTAAATTAACAAACGCAATATAACTAAATAAGTTTTAGAAATAAACTTAACAAACAAAAAATTAAAATACACAAATAATAATTACTATATTATAATTTTTATATAAAATTATTTAATTTATTATTATAAATTTTACAAATTTTAAATATATTATTTTAATAAGCTTGATAGACTTTTTTTTTAATTTAAATATTATTTATTTAATTAATTATTTTAAAAAAAAATTAAATTAAATTTATTAATTAAATAAGTTAAAGTTAAAATAAACTTAAAAAAAACTAGCCCAGGTCTGACCTATCTAACTAAAGCACCAAAAGGGTATTATTTGAACTAAATGTAGCCGTTGGGACATGGAAGCGAATTGCAACGGCTACTTTCATTCATAAAACTATCCGTTACCCTCACCCATGTGGTCCATTCCCAACTCATAAAACACCTTCACTTCCTTGGCATTTTCAAATCCTCTCTAGCTCTCTTACTTTTTCCTTAGCATTTTCAAATCAGCTCTTACCCTTCACAAACTTGGTTTCATAATTTCTGCCCCTTCTTTCCCTTTTATAAGGTATGGTTTCCATTTATAATCATGATCGACATATCAACATCGATCAATTTTATAGAAAGTTCTGGTTTATATTGATTTGATTTCTATGCAGGGAATACCGTTCACAAACTTCGCTTCCTGATTTCTGTTCCTTCCCTTCTTACCATTCTATAAGGTATGGTTTCCATATATGATCCATGAATCAATTTTATTAATCCAAAGTTGTGATTTTTATTGATTTAATTTCTATGCAGGGAATACCCAAAAGGCGAAAATGAACGATTTAATGACCAAATCCTTCACCAACTACGTGGATCTGAAGAAAGCGGCAATGAAAGACGTGGATTTGGAAGCGGGCAATGCTCCACCCGATGTGGAACTAACCTCATCAACGACTCACATGGATACTCACATGGGTCTCTTCTTAAAAGAAGCAGAAAAGGTTAAAACCGAAATGACCCATTTACGCGACATCCTCGGAAAACTCCAACAAGCCAACGAGGAAAGCAAGTCCCTTCACAAACCCGAAGCTTTGAAACAATTGCGTAACAGAATCAACTCAGACATTGTCACAGTGCTGAAAAAAGCACGCGCAATAAGGACCCAATTGGAAGAAATGGACCGTGCCAACGCCTCTAACAGAAGACTCTCAGGGCTCAAAGAAGGGACTCCAGCCATTTACAGAACAAGAATCGCTGTGACCAATGGGTTACGCAAGAAACTGAAGGAGTTGATGATGGAGTTTCAAGGTTTGAGGCAAAGAATGATGAGTGAGTACAAAGACACGGTTGGGAGAAGGGTGTTTACTGTGACAGGGGAATACCCAGATGAAGAAGTTATTGAGAAGATAATTAGCAATGGGAATGAGGAAGAGGTTTTGGGGAAGGCAATAAAGGAGCATGGGAGAGGGAAGGTTCTAGAAACTGTGGTAGAGATTCAGGATAGGCATGATACGGCTAAAGAGGTTGAGAAGAGTTTGTTGGAGCTGCACCAAGTGTTTTTGGATATGGCTGTGATGGTTGAAGTGCAAGGTGAGAAAATGGATGATATTGAGCACCATGTGTTGAATGCTTCGCATTATGTTAAGGATGGGACAAAGAGTCTTCAGAGTGCTAAGGAGTACCAGAGGAGTAGTAGGAAGTGGATGTGTATTGGGATTATACTCATTTTGATTTTGATTCTTGTTATTATTATTCCTGTTGTCACAAGTTTTAGTAGTTCTTAAAGTTTTTATAATGATGTTAGATGTGTTTCAAGAATTTTATTCATAGTCCTTCTGGGTGCAGAGTTGTACGACGACTCATCGTTGTTTCTTTGGTGTTGTTTTGTAAATGATATGATGAAATTCATCTTATGTTTTGCAAGTCAGCTTAAACCTGTGATATTTTTAATAATTGAAAATTTGAAAGGGGTGTGAAAATTCATGATGAAGTTGTATCATCAAATGGCATCAAAGGCTGTTAAGTAAAAAAGTGAGATATGTTGACTGTGAAAATTCATGTTTTGAGTTTCTGGGCTAAAAAGTTGAACTTGGATTTAAAATTTACTCATCCCACAAGATGGATGATCAACTTCAAATTTTTATTTGTGTAGCATACATCCGACTAGTAATCATGTTAGTTTTGTGTAGCAATCATGTTATATTGCTACAGAGTGGTTCCAGAATCTTGTCCTTTTTTACATTTGCGGGTTAATTGTTAATACATCAAAATGTATATAACTAAAAGAGTTACAACTTTAAAATTGTATAAAAAAACAAAGGTTACAACTCTATTTTAGAACTTGAGATTTAGTTTTATATTGCTGGATTGGGCTACATCCTAAAAAACTAAAAATGTATATAACTAAAAGAGTTACAACTTTAAAATTGTATAAAAAAACAAAGGTTACAACTCTATTTTAGAACTTGAGATTTAGTTTTATATTGCTGGATTGGGCTACATCCTAAAAAACTAAAAACTTGGAAGGTGCAAGCTCATACTAAAAGAAATAATTAAAATTCAAGCCACGTCTCTGAAATAGAACAAAAACTTTCATATCAAAGCAATAGCATTCAATCATTTTAAATATATATATATATATATATATATATATATATATATATATATATATATAAAGGCTATTCATTTGTTATCCAATAAATCTTGATTTTTTAGAAACTTTCTTTTAAGACAAAAAAAATAATATCAACGAAATAACTTTATATTATTGATAGCCACCAAAATTCTAACACAATCTTACTTTTTAGTGAAAGTATGATCAAATTAGTCTTAATGTCTTACTTTGGGACTTAACTAATGCTACAACTCCTCTAAAAGATAAGATCAAGAAGCTTGTACTTCTACTTAAGACCCATAGTATATAGTTATTAACATAATAACGTGAAGAATATACAAAAAACTAAAATATGATTCAAATTTGGTATCACATATTAAACTGAAACAATCTCCTACCAATTAATCCACATGTTTGGTGGTTATATTTTGTTTGATAAAGTTTAATATTAAGGTTTCACTTTTAAATACATATTTAAAAATAAAAGTTTGCATATGGTTAAAACTGAAATTTTTATCTAAATAAAATATTTGAAATACAAAAAATATGAATTCTAAGAAATATTAATTGTTCTGATCAACTCCAAAAAATTAGTAATTTAAAAATAAAAATTAATTTAAAATAGTTTAAACTTCTTAAAATGATAAATTATCATCCAAAGTTTACCCCTCAATTAGTTATTTGATTAATTATACATATCCAAATCAAGGTTATAACAGTGTGTGGGAACTAATTTGAAAAGTACCAGACTACAGAAACAGAAAAAGAGGAATGTAACCAAACATTAGTATTTTTAAAATTTGTTGAAATAATCATCTTAAAATAAGTCCTATATCTTTTAACTTAATTTAATTCCTTATTTCAATTTATGTTAGTTAGAGACACTTTAACCTTATTTTAATTTGACCAATAAAGATACCCAGTGCATTGCAAGACTTAATTCAAAAGTTTGTAATCAATAACTAGTTGAAAAGTACCACTTTCTAGTTCAACTTGTTTGTAAATGTAGTTGACAAAGCAGGACTAAAGACTCTTACTAGTTCTAATATATATTACTAGTTATTCTAATATATATACACTATCTTTCAATTCTCACATACAATATTTGAATTCCCCTTTTAATAATTTTGTTTTAGTTGACAAGTAAACAAGAAAAACTTAAAAATTCGAACACTTCATTTATTTTATATATCTGTTAAAATTTATAGAGTATAAAATTGATTAAGATCGTAATAATCTTAAAATTTAATTTATTTTAAAAAAAATATCTTCAATTTGATATCATAAATAAAAATAAAAATTTAAATAAAATTAGGTTGAAAATAAAAATAAAGAAATAAAATTAGAGAAAAATAAAAAATAACAAAAATAATGTTCAATACGGGACTAAAATACGGAGTTAATGAAAAAGATAATAATAGCTCTTAAAAGTATTTTATTCCAAAATAAGAACTCAAATTTATAATACAAAGCTAAATTATTATTATTTTTGTATAAAATAATGGTGATTTAAGTTAAATAAAAATCCATCTACTGAATATTTTTATAAGCTCCTTTAAACTTATTTTAATAAATTTTATGGTTAAGTTTATAGTACAAATTATATATCGTAACGTACCCTATGGCTTAAATTTGAAAAGTACGATAATAAACTTAACAGGTCTTAAATAACAATAATTTAAATAATCAAAGCATGATATAATATTAGTACCTTTTTTTGTACACTAAACGATTATAATAATATGAGAGAGTTTATATTAGTAAGTATATTTGTTATAGTTTTTACATATATACGTGTGTCATACTTTAAAATATTTATTTGCGCATGAATTTTATTTAATTTGAATTTTTTTCCAAAATGTCAAATAGAAGGAAATGGTTTCAAATCAACTTCTGTAAACTATATAATGAAACATTTAGTGAAACTACATCCTCTTCAGCCAATTTCTTGTATCATCATTGGTGAACATTCCTTTCAAATTTCGACTTTGAAGTTAAGAATAGTATTGGTGATCAGAGTAGTAGATGGCTTTATCAAATGCCGCAACTGATAACCGTATCTACTAATTTATGTTTTTGCTAAACCTTATCTGTTATATCTAAAAAACTAACTTTCAAGATTAACAGTGCTTTGAGTCTTGCCGCGAGATCGATCAATATATATATATATATATAGTAACAAGCTTGGGTTTATATTTCAAAACTCTTTCTTTCCTTAGATATTGGGGGTAAGAACGAGTCTTGATCAATGAGATCTCTTTCAAGAGTCAGCAAAGGAAGAAGAATGCCTCCACATCCTCAACAACATAACAGTGATGATGAGTCGCGGGTGGAATTGGACCTCAACGTTGATATTTCAGCTTCGCCCACAAGGGCCCCTCCCATTCGGAAGAAGCATTGGACTGCGGAGGAACATAGGTAAGAACTTGTTTTGGCTATCGTTTTTTCTAATGTTCATGTGTCTTTGTAATGTCTATTGCTATTCTTTTTTTATCAAGCAATTCCACTATCCTATGATTCTTCAAAAGAATCTCATACCCCTTTAATTTGATTTTCACGTAATAGGTTATTTCTCAGTGGTTTGAAGAAATATGGTAAGGGAAATTGGAAAAACATTGCAAAGCATTGCGTGGTGTCAAGAACTCCCATGCAAGTTGCTAGTCATGCTCAGAAATATTTCCTCCGTAAGAAGAATATGAACCAGGCGAAAAGAGAAAGCATCCATGACCTAACTCTAGATGATGATACACAGCCACCTTCTCAGAAAATGACTCGTTCTCACGACACGTTTTGCCAGCACAGTTGAACTTTAATAGACCAAATGGTAGCCGTATCAAACAACGTGTCAGCTTATCAATTTAATATGTATGGTCCCAAACAATTATAGGAATATGAAAGAGTTTATATTAGTTAACATATTTGTTTAGTTTTTCCATGTGTGTGTCATCCTTTAAGATGTTTATTCATCTTTGATTTTTATTTTTATTTATTAGAATTTTAATGTTTTACTATTTTTTAATAGATTATTTAATGTTACTTTTCTTTTCAGTGTATTTTCAAATTGTTAAACAGAAGGACTTGGTTCCAAATTGAAATTAATAGAGTGAAAATTTTCTCTATAATGCAAGAATGTTATGGATGAAGTTACAACGGCTTAATTGTTAGACAATAACTTCTATATACAAAATGTGAATCTTATTATCTTAAATGAGATGTGAATTAAAAATATTTTTTTAAAATTATTTCCACCAAAAGCTAAGAAGTTTGGTTTGAAGTTTTACATTTTTTTTATAATTATCTTATCATGTTAAATAAGAATAAATTAAAGAGGTATATTTTTTAAAATTAAAAAAAACTGAAAGATATATAATACCTAAAAAATATAATTAAAAAAATAGAAAGATATATAATACCTAAAAAAATTTCTTAGTTAATATGAATCTTAAACATACTCTTATTCAATAATTAGGACTCACAACTAATATACCTTTATATATAGCCAATTTCAAGGTAACTTTTGCAGTCAACAAATTACTTTAAAATTATATATTATACATTAAGAATGCGTTTGGAAGAGCTTAATAATAATTTATCAAAATAATATATATATAATTTTACTTATTTAATAATAGAGAAAGATAAAATGAAAAATAAAAAGAATGCACAAAAATATAAATAAAATGAAGGTAAAATTAATGTCATATTATTTTATGTGAATCTAATTATCTTTATTTTATCCTATTATTATTATTATTATTATTATTATTATTATTATTATTATTATTATTATTATTATTATTATTATTAAGTTAGATGAAAACTAATAACTAAGAAACTTGGATGAACTCAAAATTCGTTAATACTAACTCATAATACATATGAAACACCTTTTGCTCTTAGACACAAAAATTATCCATGTCCTCTTCCGACCAAACTCTTTTTTATTTTTGCATGAATAAGGGAGTCTAAGAAAAATCTTGGTTCCAAGCTTAAAAGTTTTGAAAAAATCATGAATATTGCTTGTGATAAAAATAAAGAAAATAGGGCTTAATTAATTGAATGGGTAAACAAAATTAGTTTAAAATAATAAAAATAAAAATTATAAATTTATTTTTAACTCGTAGTTGAAAATAAAAATAAAAAAGTTAATATAAGTAGTGTTGAAAAAAAGAATACTGGTATGCTACCAAATATTATTACTTATAGTAAACAAGCTTTTAAGCTTAGAAAAAATAAATCAGCAAGCTGAAATGCTTTAGCAAACATAAAGTATTTTTCCTTGATCAAAATGTTAGTCCTAAAGAGTAATTCATTAAATTCATATTGATTATTAAATTATTATTTTGTTTAATATAAAATAGAGTAATACATTATATTTTTATTATGATTTTAATAAAAAATAAAATGAGGTAAAATTATTTTACTTACCGCTATATAAACTGAATATCTTAATTTTAAACTAATATACTTTTAATAATTATATTTTCTCTCATTATGTCACGTAACTTTCTTTTATCAAGCATTTAAACTTATTAATTTAGTTTTAATTTTTTATCATTTATTTTATATTTTAAAAAAATATTTTTATTTAATCTTATTTAATATGTAAAATTATTTTTTTAATTTATAAAATTTAGAATGGTGTAAAACTTATCAAAATATTTTACATGGATCACTTACAACAATATTGTGTTAGGATTAGGTTGTTATCTAAATTCAACATACTTTTATGGTTTGGTTCATAAAATATTAGTATTTTGATAAGTTATTGGAAGTAGTAAATACCAAAATTTGTAAAAAGATTAACATTATATATTTTAAGAAATCAAATGAGTTAGAAATAAAACTAAAGAGTTTGATACTATAGGCCCGTTTTGTAGCCATGATAAAAGTAGATAGGATATGATAGTATATTATATATGTTCTTAATCAAGTGTTTATTGAGGCATAAAGATAGGATTAATTTCTTTTATTACTTATCATATTCTATTGAACTAGTGTAATTGTTATTACGAGAATATGACTGAGTTAGAAAAGAAAGGAAATGATAGCAATTATCTTCTCCAAAATATCCTTAATTTATTCTATTACTTCCCTCTCTTCTCTATTTTATATTTTTAAAATATATTAAAATAAAAAATAAATAACTTATACACAGTAAAAAAAATAAAATTTTAATTTAGTAAATATAAACAAAAGAGATAATTTTATTATTTTCTAAATAATTATGTTATTATTATTTCTATCACGTCTACATCAAACATTAAATATGATAAAAACTTATCATGATCTTGTCGTGTAACATTTTTATTTTTTATATATATAATTTCGCTAAAATTTAATTAAAATAGGTATTGTTTTAGATAAATTAAAAAAATTTATGTGATTTAAATATTAAAACAATGGAGGTTATCAAAATCTTAAAACTTTGTATATAAATCTCGTTCATAACATAAAAATGTATTTTTATAATTTAAATTGAACATTAAGGTGAAAGTAGGATTGAGAGAATTAACTATTAAATATTACAAATATACTTCAAATTATTATTTACAATAAACTTTATAAAATCTTTTAAGTGTCTAAATTCGACATCAAATTATTTACATACCAAAATTAATTTCTAATTAGGACTTAATCAAAATTATTACAACTTTAATATAACTTAAATCCTAATAGAGTAAATTCTTCCTTACAATACCATTGAGAATATAATCCTAGAATGATCATCCTTCGTTTCAATTACTGAAAAATGGTTGCAAGGGTGAATATTTACCATTCCACTAAATTCTTTATTTTATAAATGAACAAGTAATACAAAAACATCATTAAATATTGTATACATCAAATAATATTAGCTTGCATATTATATTATTAAATTTATAACAGCTCAAACATCATAATTAGCAGATCATTAATATTTCAAATCATACACTAAGATCATGTCATTTCATATATTCTTACATTAATCAATATGTCATAATACATTAGTTCTAATCATATTAATTGATGCATTACAATACATATATTATAATCATACTCGTCGTTGTATTACTATACATATATTATAATCACATCAATCAATCTATTACAACACATGTATTATAATTACAAGATCACTGTGTTATAACATTAGAGCTCTACTATCTAAAACGATAAAATTTGAGTTTTAAGACAATAATATATAAATAGGAGTTAAGGTTTATGATCAACTACCCTTACCTAGGAATAGGTCTCTCGAAATCAAAGAGAGGAAAGATAATGTCTCTAAGGTTAAGTTCTCCTCGAGATCTGAAAGAAGGTGCAACATTTTGGTGGAAGATATCGTTCAAAGACCAAAATCTTCTTGAGATCAAGAGAAAAAGATATCTAAGCTTAAATTTGAAAGATGTTTGGAGAGTAATAGGGTTTTTAGTTGGAGGAAGGAGTGAGTGAACAAAAAGTGAGGTGAGAAATAGTTATTTGTTTCGAAAACTATGTTTTTAGAATGTCTAAAATTACTTAAATATCTATTTTTCTTGAGGATTTTTGCTTGAGTGAGGGGTATTAAAACTAGAAAAATTCTGCTACACATTTGTTGATATTTTTGCTGATATTTTCGTATTAGCTATGCATACTGATTAGAGCAAAAGCATCACACGTCTCATGCTCATTTCTCAACTAGATTCTTAACTATATTTTTGCTAAGGAGCATGTTATTGTGTAGGACTATACATTGTATCCATATGCATGGACTAACTGACGACCATTTAGCTATGAGTGTAAGACCTCATGGAATGTTGGAGGCAACGTTCGAATGTAATCACAGTGTACGAGGAAGTGTGTATATGAGAAAATGATAGAGGATGTTATATAATTAATGTGCATGAATTATGGTATCGTTGATATGTGTTGTATTGTATTTAATGGTATGGAGATTCATATATGTATGTTCATTATGTTTTAGTAGTAAAAAGAGAACTCATCCTTAGAAATACTTTCAGGAAATAAAGATGACCACTTCATAGAGACCACTTCATGTAGACTAAACTGTGGATTTAGAAAATGACAGAAAGTTTGCTACTGTAAATTTATAGTAACTAGTGAACATGGATCTAGTGATGCAAGTATAGTAGAATTCACAATAGAGTATAATATTCTTTTTTATTATTCTGTTAGTGGTAGAATACAATATACTTTATGTTTGTATGTATATAGAGGGATAGTTTGGACGCTCGAAACTATAAATTATGTGAATACCTTTCACAACCACGATCAACTGGAAAGACTAATCACTTTTACTTGAGAGTAGATTACTAATGCAGGGGTTGTTGCAAATGCCAGAAAATTTTATGAAGAGTTGGAAGAGATAGAGGGTTGGTTTGATGATGATGACTAAGATCCTACTCTTAGGATTTTTGGTGTGGGAGTACATTGCTCATTAGGACTTAGTATATTTAATTTTGTAATTATGTAAATAAAGTCCTAATGTATTTTTTGGATTATGATATATAAATATTTTTGTACTGAATAAAAAATAATATATATATATATATATATATATATGTATATGTTCTTACTAATCAAGTGTAAATTTAATTAGCAAAGTTATAATGAATAGTAAATATTTGTCTCATATATTCTTGGGTATCTTGGTATTTTCACAATTTGAATAAACAAAGTGAATGTTTAAATTTTTCATAAATTTTTAATGCGATAAGTCAAAAAAATTCATATTATTTTAAATCTTCAATATAAATTAACACAAATTAAAATAATAAGTAAATGTGTTACACTATTGGTTACATTAGTACTTATGCTCCACAAGTTGCCTCATAAGTTCTTTTAAAACAAAGTTTTGGAAAGACTTGAAGTGGTTGATTCAATGTTTCACCAGTTGAAAAGATTCTCAATGGTGGATGTTTAATCAATCATATTAGTGATGATGTAAGGTTGAAAATTGATTTCTTTTTGGTAAGGAGTCTAAATAAAAGAATTTGCAAAGATTATAAAATGACTATATAAGAGAGCTGTACTACAACAGTTTTCATTCTTTATATCCATTTTACAAAGATTCATGGTTTTTTTAGAGAGTTAAATAAGGTAGAACAATATATTCATAATTTCTCAATGGCTTACAACTTTAGAATTATGAACATTTGTTTTAAGAAGAGGAAGGAACATCGTATCATTAATAAGAATGGAGTCTCAAGGTTGAAAATCAATTTCTTTTTAATTGGTAAGAAGTCTAGATAAAAGAATTTGCAAAGATTGTAAAGTGATTATAAAAGAGAGCCTTACTAAAATAGAGTCTTCCTTCTTCATATCCATTTTAAGATTGATAAACAGAGAACTCAACAAATTATTATTCAAGAATCAAGTAGTGGTTACTTAAAGGTGAGAAACAATTGAACTTTGGAATTTAAAAATTTCCATTTGAACATTATATGCATTATAATTTTAGCAAAAAAATAAGATGATGATCATGCAATGGTAATTAAAAATAAAAATTATATTATACTACAAGTCTCCAAGTTCATGTACTTAGGATTGATTCTATAAAATAATGAAGAAATTAATGAATATATTATTCATAGAATACAAGTTAAGTGGTTAAAGTAAAGAAATGTATTTAGATTATTTGTGATCATAAAGTATTTATCAAGTTAAAATAAAAATTTTATTATACTACAATAAAACTAATTATATTATATGACAATGAATGTTAGACTTAAAATAAAAAAGTGGGAGTCATAGAAATAAAAATGTTAAGGTAAATAAGTAGTCAAACAAGAAAAAATAAGATAAAAAAAAAGACTATATATGCAAAATTATTAAAGTAAAATCTATAGTAAAAAAGATGACTCAAAAACTTGTCACAAAAAATTCAGAGAATACTAACTAGCAAGTGTACTATGTAGTTATAGTAAGTAATAAAATTTAGAAATCAATATAAGTCTCAAGTATCGTCCTCAGGGATTAGTACTTCACAAATCAATAATTAGTTGAGCCAAACGAATTTGGAGTGTTTTGAATCATTTAACAAAGAAAAGCAATAAAGTGTAGAAATCAGAAAATTATAGCAAAATAGAGTGACGAATTTGGTAGTGGAATGATATGTAAATGAAGTTAGGAATGATTTCACCTCTTTATCAATTGTAAAACTGAATGAGATATGAACTCTAAGTTCCTTAATTGATTGATGATCATTTTTACTTATTTAATCAAAGGACAATTCTTTACCTCATTGATCCTAATATCTAACTAAACTACCTTAATTCCTTATGTATTTTTCAGTCAAACATTGCATTAAGTATTAGAAATTAAGAGATCAAAAGATCACAATTTCTTATCCTTAAGATATCCATAACCTTGATCTTCAATTCAGATATGAGAAATTAACTCAACTTCTATTGATAAAAATCCTCTAGGTTCAAAAACTTCCATTGATAAAAATCCTCTAGGTTCAATTCAATTGAATAACTAATTCAAGAATTGCATTAAGGAAATGATTAAACGTTCAATACAATCAAGATCTTAAAATCCAAATCTATAATCAATTTACAATATCAAAATCTGATCCATTAATCCTTAACAAAAAGAAATCAGAACATGCTCTTAAAAGAAAAAGAGAAAGAAAAAGTGAAAGAAGAGGAGTTGCATAATTTCTTCATAAATCTAATCCCTAGCCTGATTCCTCAAGGTCCAGAGCTTGATAGTCGTCTCAATCTCCCTCTCTAACCCTTCTAAGATGTAGAAATGAAAAATGAGAAAAGATCCCAAGTTTCTGAGCTAAGCTCATATTTATAGATTTTCCACCTTTCTGGCATAACTACTTTTATAACATAAAGTAATCACGCAGAAGGCTTTCTGGTAGTCTTCACATATGTAGCAACCACTTTTGTTGACAATAGTAATAACACAGAGATGAATTGCCTCAAATATCATGCACATGTTCACTTTTATTCACAATAGGAGTTACGTGCAACTTGTTTTGCTGGAATGCTTTTTGAAACGATCACTTTTATTGATAAAAGTAGCAATGCAGCTTGTTCTGCCTTTTGATCATGCACGTGATCACTTTTCTCAGCAATAGTGATCACGCGCAACTTATTTCTTCTACCCAGACTTGTGCATGTTCATTTTTCTTCAAAATAATGATCACGCCCAGCTGATTCCTTTTACCTCAATTCTGGAACAATCATTATTATTTGTAATAGTAATAACACAGAGCCTTTCTTCATGGGCGTGGTTACTATTGTTGAAAAAAGTGTTAACGCACAGATTACCCTTTGAACTTAAGCTCTGGAGTAATCACTTTCCTTGCAAAAAGTGGTAACACCCAACACTTAGCTTCATTATTCTTTGCTCTTTGTAAGCTCAAATCTTCTACTTTCTTCTATTTTCTCTTCTTCAATCTTTATTCTTAAGACTCTTAGCTTAGAATCTCTTGTAAAACTAACAAAATTACATCAGAATTCTATTAAATTCACATAATTTGAATTACTAAAGACAATAATTTACTTTATTAAATATTTATATATTTTTGTGCAATTTTTATTTTCCAAATTACATTTTCTATAAAAAATAACTTAGAAAACTACTTAAAAACCTAATAAAATATGCATTTATCAATGACTAAAAACTCTTTAAGGTAATCCACCACGTGCAATGAAAGAGAATTGGAGACATGGACGATGAGAGTAAGTGTGATGACTTTTTGGAGACATGGACGATGAGAATAAATGTGATGACTTTTTGTTCGATAAAAATAAAATAGAGAAAAACTTAAAAAGAAACTTAGAAAAAGTTATTAAAATACAGAAATAAATAATGTTGTTAAGAATTTGATTTCTAACCAAGTTTAATAACATTGTGTGATCTATGTAGTCGATCTCAACCAATGAAATAAAATTTAGTAATTGTTGTAAATTTATAAAATTTATTAATTTTAAAAATAATAAATAATATAACTTTAATGTTTTATTTTAAAAATATTTTAATTTAATAATACTCTTATACTACACAAAAAATGTTTTAGTTACTTATTAATTATTTTATTTACTTTTATGCTTATAAAATTTTAAATAATAAATATTTTATTTCATCTTTTTTTTATTTTATATTTTTTGGTCAAATCGTAATAGGGATGACAATGAGTAGGGTATGGATAAGGTACTATAATACACATCTCTATATCCGCGTTTTAAAAAAATACTTGTATCTAGTCCCCTTACCCATGTGAGTAGTACTTTTAATTCTTGTACCCTATGGGTACCCATCCTTATTACTCGTGCTTGTCTAAGAAAAAAGCACTTAAAAAAAATATGCTTATATAATTTTATTGAACAAAGTTCAAGCATAGATAGAAAATAAATATTCAAAGATCATAAGTGCTAAGTGTATCTTAATACATCAACTTTTTAAACTAAAGTACTTAAAAATTATAAGAAAAATTGCACACATAATCTTTTAAAACAATCCACTCATAAACTTGAGAGTCCTCAACTGTCACTCTGCAAGACCTAAAAAAAAAGAACGTTAGTTAATTATTTATTGTAAAGTTAAAATAATAGATATAGTTAGGTTATTTTACTTCTTCATCAGAATTAGACTCTCCAAATGACTGCAAACATTTATCTTTCTGTTTACATATTGCTTTGGTCTAACAATACCAATAGAAACTAAAATATACAAGTACATAATAAGAAAATCAATAATTAAGCTATCAAATTAAAATTAACAAGAACATTTAATTAAATAAATATATTACTAGAGTATTCAATACTTTCATTTTCATGTTTCAGCCAACTTTGTGTACACATGAGTGCTTCCAAAGTATCCTTGTGAAGTCGAGAAGGATGAGGACTCAACAATCTACCACATGTGCTAAAAGTAGACTCTGAAGCAATGGTTGAAATTGCGATGGCCAAAATATCCTCGACAAATTTTTTGCAATATTGGATATTTGATCCCATTTGATTTCCACTATCCAAGGATATCAAAATTAGCAATTTTAGACAATACATTCTCTTCCAAGTAGATATCCAACTCAAGCTTTGATTGCATATCATTTGTATAATTAACAAATGAATCATAATCACTTAGAAAATTTTTAACATTAAGCATATCCAAATTCATTTCCATCTCATTAAATTTGCACGTTTTTTTAAAA
Organism: Abrus precatorius; assembly: GCF_003935025.1. NCBI lineage: Eukaryota > Viridiplantae > Streptophyta > Magnoliopsida > Fabales > Fabaceae > Abrus > Abrus precatorius. The sequence goes on along the minus strand of NW_020874395.1, from coordinate 8,580,708 downwards.
TTAAAAAAGCAAAAAAGTTAAGATTCAAACACAAGGAAGCTTAATTTTGAAACACTATGCGCTTGAATCTTAATTTTTTATTTTTTTTTAAATAAATGCTAATGTAAATTCATGAAGTGAAAATGTAAGGGTGAGGTGGAAGAGAGAAATTGGGGTTGACGTGATAAACTGTGAGCAACATTATCATTTAATTGACGGAGGTTTTACAAAATTGAAAAAAAAATTAGTTAAGTATTAAAATGAAAAAATAATTAATAGGTAGTAATTTAAAATAAGCTCTATTTAGAGGTAGTTAAAATATATTTAAGCCTAAAATAAAATAAATATGACCTATAAAAGAACTCTGAACTGAGTAAAAAATATAAGACATGAAATTATATGAAATAAATAGTGAAATCTTTATTTTAACCAAAATTTTACAAAAACATTCACAAAAAAATTCTAAAAAATAAAAGTAGGTTAGTTTCTTATTTTTTTTAAATTCTTAATTGCTCCATCGTAAGTAAACAATTATTTAAACGAGACTGTATGAAATTAAAATAATTAAAATAATTAAAAATACTAATAATTATTATAATAGAGTTTCAAGTTTACTTGTTAAAGACTTGCGTTTATCTCTGAATTCTAAAAGAAGTGATATGTTAGATCTTTCTCTGTATTTTGACTAAAATCTTTATTTTGACTAAAATTTTACAAAAACATCCAAAAAAAAATTCTAAAAAATAAAAGTAGGTTAGGTTTTTGTTTTCTTAAATTCTTAGTTGTTTCATTATAAGTAAATAAATTGTTTAAACAAGATTATATGAAATTAAAATAATAAAAATAATTAAAAATACTAACAATAATTATGATAGAGTTTTAGGCTTATTTGTTAAAGACTTACATTTGTATGAAAATTTTGTACTTAATCTCTGAATTCTAAAAGAAGTGATAGGTTAGATCTTTTTCTATAAGTTACACTCTTAAGGATAAATTGTGAAGCATCTCATATGATTATAGAAGGGACTTAACCAAATATATAAAGTATTAACTTTAATTCTCTTCTATCATGAACTTTTGGGTTAAATTCTCCTTCATATAAGTAGTATAATTAATAATAATAATAATAATAATAATAATAATAATATATGCCAGCATGGGGTAGAATAGATACTTAGGTATCTATACCTGCACCCATTTATATTAAAATTTGCGACATTTTTTCATACTTATATCTGTTTAGTAAATAAATACTCTACTTGGGGAGAGTAAAATTTGTGAATACCCATAACTACGCTAGCCATTGGAATCCCTGCATCTTAGAAGGGCACTGGTTATGACTAACTTGAGGATTTTTTTTTTCTGATTTTTTTCAAAACTAGAGACAACACTTTCCATAAAAATCCTTTTTAGCTTCTTTCTAGCAAAATTTTTATCATTGATTTCATAGGGAATGGCTAAAATTGATTAATAAAAAAATAGAATTAGGCAACAGAAACTAAATTAGACAAAGTTACTTATAATAGATAATAAAAAAAAATTAATTTACTTCTCTTAATAGTTTTTTTTATGAAACTTTTTATTTAGTAATATATCTGATTTAATATTTTAGTTTATCTTTTTTTTTTTTCCAGTACCAAAAAATGTAACATGTAATTAGTTATGTTTATTCATATAAAATAGCTGGAGGGTTAGCTGGAGAGGAATGGTTGAAAATGGGTGCAATTGACTACAGCGATCGATTTGCATAGGTGATAGAGACACAGATAGTGTTCTGAGATTGAGAGGCATACACGATGATGAAGCTTTTCGATGCACACTGTCACCTGCAGGACCCAAGAATCATTAGCAAGGCACCACAACTCATAAAAACTGCACAAGACACTGGGGTTGTGGGTTTCGCCGTGAATGGAGTTTGCGAACAAGATTGGCACTTGGTGCAGAACTTGGCTCAAACCCACCCTTGTGTCATTCCTTGCTTCGGTCTTCACCCCTGGTCAGTGTCACTTTTCATCTTATTCTTATCCAATCCCAATTGTTTTTTATTTTTTATTTCTGGGTTTGCTCAATTGGGATTCTATTTAAAGGTTTTGGGCCTTAATTTGTGAAATTGCAGGTTCGTTGCAGAAAGAAGTCCCAATTGGTTTAAAACGTTGAGAGAATTTTTTGATTCCACACCCTCTGCTGCAGTTGGAGAGGTAATTGTATATTATATATAGTATATAGTTCTATTTGTATGCAGGCGAAGTGTTGCATGAAAATCGAAAAAATAGGACCCCCCCCCACTTTTTTATTATTTTTTCCTTTTTCTAATATTTTAATGTAAGCTAATATTGACACATGCTGAAAGTAAAAGAGTTGTTTTTCAATTGGTCCATTCCATGTAATTTTATTCCACTTTTCATATTGATATTTTCTTCTTTGCTGTTTTCTTTGTATTGATTTTGTGAACCATCCGATCTCAAAGATACTTCATCACTGGTGTCACAAATGGTAACATCACTTGCTTTGAATATGAAAGTAAGGAGTGTACATTGGATGGAGGGTAGTCCAATCACTATAGGCAGAGGGAAACTGAGAAAGTTATAGATGAAACAATTAAGCAGGATGTAAAGGTTAATAGTTTGTTTAGAGGCATGATTTATGACAAAATCTTGATCTTATCAAGTAGGAAGGGGAAGTACTTGGTTGTTGCTGCTTTGAATTTGAAAATCTAATAAAGGACAAAAATAAAATAATAGTAGTCCACAGAGCAATCTACCAAGTAACTAGGTTTTGTTTTTCTGGCAGAGAATAAGTTCTATTTTCATTTTTAAGCAAAGCCTGCTGAGACTTTTGGCTCATGCCAAGTTTCTAATTTTTATGCACATACACAGTTGCTGCGTTCCTCTCTGAAATCCAGTGGGGTATCAAAATTTGTGTAGGCAGCCTCAATGCTTGTACGTGCAAATATGCTAAATCATCTATTATTAATTAATTCATAGATGAAAGAAATCTTATGCTCTTGTTTGCATGCATCTTTAATTTAGCATTTGATGTGATTGAACTTTTGAATTTTCCTCAGATTGGCTTGGACAAAGGATCACATGGAAGGAAGATTGATTTTTCTGAGCAGGTTTTAGCTTGTCATTTTACTTATGGCTGTACAGTTTATTTTTCTGCTAGACGGAGCAATCAGTAGATGCACCTGTTGATCTTTCTATTGTTCATACGTGTATATCTGCAATTTTGCATGTAATAAGATCTGTTCTGTTCCCCATGGAAACTGTAAAAATGCAATGCAATATCCAGATAGGCAGATGCACAATTTTGCATTCTGTTTCAGGAAAACTGAGTGTATATGTGTTGTTTTATCAAACATCATATGACAGGAGGAGGTTGAATCAATAGCAATAGTAGATACACTCTGATCTTTGTCTCTTTGCTAGACAGATTTATGCTCTATGCTCTGGTCCTTCTTTTTCCCCATGATCAAATATCCTTGTCATTGGTGCTATGAATCCTCAGAATTTTGATCAGGTTGCTAAATGGACCTATAGTTACTGTGATGGATCAAAAGAGAGGGGTTATTTGACAGTGCAGTAGAGCTTGAGAATATTTATAATATATTGCGGTTGAATTATTTGAGGTGCCATTTGATACATCTTGAATTCCACTGGTGAGTAGTATGATATTGACTAAGTTATTTAAGAGTTTGTTGTAAAAATTTCTATCATATTTTGAGGTGTATCTTGTAAAGAGCTTTTACTCAAAAGATAAATTTGATTCCCATTTCCCACTTTAAGCAAAAGGCAGTCTGAATAAAAGTTCTCTTCAGATAGAAAAATCTACTGGTATGGAGTATTTTGAAACTTATCCACTTATTGAAGTATTTAAACAGTGCAATTCAAGGTTTGAATCTCACTAGATGCACCTTGTGGTTGGAGCTAAGCTGACACCTGAGTGGGGTTGGTCCCTCACACTTTCCGGTTTGGGGGAGGGACACCTTATGATCCTGCCCAAAAAATGAAGTGCCTAAACTCTCTGCCATGTAGTGGTTAGGATTTACTGGTAGAATAATTTGGCTTATTTTGGTCCATTACTTAACCCCAAGATGGTTTTGATATCCGTTTATAGTCTTGGCTCAAGTAGGAGAACCAAAAGCACTGTGTACATGAAATATTAATTCTGCTTGAGAAACTTGCATCGAGAATAATGAATAAATTTACCAACTTTGTAAGGTGAGCTTAAAAGTTAATAACTCTGACTTTTATTGTCTATAAAGAAAGAAAATGATAGGAACTGAGATTATATTGAAATAACAGAACCAACACAGGGAAATTCCCTGAGATTACAAGCAGTAAAGATGAAAAAAGAGAGTAATGGAACAGAATACAGCAATCTAACGAGCTAGTAATTAGCAAGAGCAATCCTCCTATAGCCTCAGCTATCCCTAATGACCTCCCAGATATGTCCTGCCTCTCTCCTATGCTCCTCCCCCTATATTACCTCTTCATTAACAATGGTGCTGTCCCGACAGTAGGGAATAGCCATGGGAGGGTCCCGACCATACAATGCCTTAAAGGGGGTCATCTTGATGGAAGCATTGAACGAGGAATTAAACCAAAACTCCCTCCAAGCCTTAGGTACGGTATCCGAAACCTGAGTAGGCATTTCAGTGCAGCCCACGGTCATCATGCCCAATTCAACATAATAACCCTCTGCTTCACCCCTCAACTCCTTTCTTATAGCCTTGAGTGAGGCCACAGTTCTGGACAACTCCACATCCCCTTTGATCTCAGTGATCCTTCCATCCTTATGCACCTCGATCAAGTGCTGCCGCAGGTCAGCACTAAACTTCCCTAGGCTTTTAAGCCATTCATACCCCAGGATCACATCTACCCCTACCAAATCAAACAGAAAAAAATCTTGGATTACTTGAAGGTTTGGCAGTTCCAATACGATGCCCTTGCACACTCCGTGACTCCCCAACCTTTGACCATCTCCTACCTCAATGAAATACTCCCTTGTAGCCTCCGTTTGTATTTTCAACTCCTCTACCAGTCCCAGGGACAAGAAATTATGGGAGGCGCCATAATCAACCATTACTATGACCTTTTTACCCAGAATGGTTCCCCATAGCTTCAGAGAGTTCTTGGAGGTCATTCCTGCAATGCTACTCGCATTCAGATGGAGGTTCACCTCTTCCTCGTCGCCGTCCTCCCTGGAAGCCTCCCCTTGGTCCTCCTTGTTTTCCCCCATCACAATTACGTGGAGCTGTTTGTTGCGGCATATATGCTCAGGTAAGAATCGCTCGTCGCAACGAAAGCAAAGTCCCTTCCTTCTCTTTTCGCTCTCCTTCTCTTTGGTAAGTCTCCTGAACCCTAGACCTCTTCGGTTAGAACTCGTTGAGAACGAGTCTCGTGAATTATGACGGTTTCCTTGGGTCTCGACCAGGTTTGCATGAAGTCGGGTTGGGTTCTTGAGCCCTGATATTTGAGTGGGTTCAGTTCTTTGTAGTTTCTTGGGCTTCACCTCTTAAGGCCCAGTTTGTTTTAAATTCCGTTGACCCACCAGCTCTTCCCGTTGACCCAAACAAGAGGCCCAATATCTTATTCTTCTCCTCAACCCTTTGCGCCAATTCCATGATTGAGGAATGCGCCTACCATGAATTCCTCATCAGCAAAACGCAGCGGAGCCGAATATAGCTCGAACTGCTCCCTGTACTCGCCCACGGTACCTCGCTGCCTAAGCCCCATCAATGCTTCATAAGGATTTTCCGACGTCGATGATCGGAACTGACCCAACAACGCTTGCCAAAAAACGGGCCATGTTGACATTGGGACCCGTGGCTCCCACCATTGATACCAGTTGAGGGCTTTCCCCTCCAAGCAAACCATCGCCGTATCCACCTTTTCCACCTCCGGTATTCCGTTAATCTCAAAGTATCTCTCCGCTCGATACACCCACCCATAGGGATCCTCTCTGGCAAAATAAGGTAATTCAACTCGCCGTACTCGTTCCTCCCTTCTCCACGCATCTCCTTCTCCATTACCTCCATCTTGATGGTGATTATCCCCTTCCCTCTCCGCTCGGATGACCTGTAGAGCGGTCTCAAACCTCGTTGTCATCATCGTCAACATCTCGTCCTTTTGCCTCCGGAATTCCTCTTGAATGGAGGCTTGCATGTCCTTCAATCGACGTTCCACACTCTCCAACCGATTTTCCATGCGAGTCGTTACCATCAGGTGCTCCCAGGATTGGGAGCTCTGATACCACTTGATAGGAACTGAGATTATATTGAAATAACAGAACCAACACAGGGAAATTCCTTGAGATTACAAGCAATAAAGATGGAAAAACATAGTAATGGAACAGAATACAGTAATCTAACGAGCTAGTAATTAGCAAGAGCAATCCTCCTATAGCCTCAGCTTTCCCTAATGACCTCCCAAATATTTCCTGCCTCTCTCCGATGCTCCTCCCCCTATATTACCTCTTTCTCCCCCCGAATACTTGCCTCATCAACCTTGCCACGTATGCTGATTTGTTAGTTTGTTAGAATCTAGCATAACCGCCTCCTGGTTCCCCTTTTCCATTTTACCCCTCTTTCTTTGATATGTCTTGAATGGGGGTCCAAATGGCTTAGACCCAACAGAAAACAATAAAATAAATTACAAACAGAATTTGCACCTACTGGGAAAAAAGATGGCTAAAAATCAATTAAGATGATTTGTACATATGCAAAGAAGGTCACTGGAGGCACCGGGGAAGAGAGCGGATGACATGATTCTTAGTCCAAAGAAAAGGGGTAGAGGGAGACCTAGAAGAACTTTGGAGGAAGTTATTAAAAGGGATCTTACGGTGAATATAATATTTTGGAAGATTTGGAGCATGTTTGATTTCCATTTTGAAAACAGTTTTTAGTTTTTAAAAATAAAATGTAGTACAAATTGTTTTCAAAATGGAAATCAAACGTATTCTTGGTTTTTGACTGAATTGAGCTTAATGGCATCATGTGATTCATGTAACCAATATCATTTAGTAGGATAAGGCTTGATTGTTTTTGTAGAATTTGTTGATCCTTATTTAGTGAAGGTTTTTCTATAAAGAGGCTGACTTCTTAATGATATATTAATGGTTGGTGGCTTGGTGCCATTTATGTTTATCCTCAAGGCTTTATGACCTTAAGGACGAGCTAACTTTTGAAAATACTATGAAGCATAGCATTGAGGCATCAAAATGGGACTGACTACAATTTGTCAATGAACATATACTTTTTCTTGATGTAAAAGGTTATATTCTATAGTGAATCTGTTGGCATTCAAATTGAGTCAGATTTGGGCCTTAAGATAGAGCGGGCCTAAATATGGCTGACAGTTTTGGTTGGTGTGGGACAAAAACAGGTTAAGGCCATGAGTTTAGTAATGGGATTGGTTAGCCACAGTGAACAAGATGCTGAGTCAGCCAACCGATGTAACTATTAGGAGCACATGGCATAGTGGGGAATGTCACTTGATAGAGGTTACACCTCATGTTGAAAGCCACTACCTTCATTTGGGAGTTGCCATGGATATGTAGGAAAAGACCCAGTTTGATTTTCTTCTTGATTGTTAGAATTGTATTAACAGAGAAAGGAAAAGATTGTAAGAGGTCCGCGGCCAAGCAATTGAATTCAATTTTATACATTCTATAATTTCAGCTTCTGTATTTACATTTTGTCATTTACAACAATTCCTTTTACAGCCATTCCCTTATTGTTCTTTCTAATTATGAGTAGAATAGATTAGTAGTGATTATTTCATTCCAGGAAGCTCTTTAGAATATACTGGAAACCCACTTTCAGGAACAGAATCCCTTCCTCAAGCAATCGCCTGTGAAGGAATCAATTGAGTTGGCCAAATGGCCGAACATTTGAACCCAAACATACGTTTGGCACACCTATACTTAATTTTTGAGAGACAAACATACTACATACAAGGGTTAAAGTACAGTTCCATGTCCTTACAGTTAAAACATGACATTTCATTGACAGATTATCAAGCAGAGTTGTGGCCTTGTGGAAACCTGGATCCATTGGAAACAAAATGGGATGAAGCTTTAACTTTAATATGAAATACATTAACCCTTGTGTGCTGAATAATGTTGCCTAGACTGTTGGTTGCTAATGCATTTGGACGTCTGTGCAGGTTGAAGTATTGAGGCAACAGCTTGAACTTGCAAAAGAGTTAAATAAGCCAGCATCTGTTCACTGTGTTCGTGCTTTTGGTGACCTTCTTGAGCTAATGAGGTATGGATATCTATTCTTCTCTCTTTTGTTTCAATCATTGCTTTAAAAGATTGCTTAACAATAATGATGATATGTCAACAAATTTTTATCTGTGAAACTTCCTATCCAATGTTGAGAGGTGATTGAAAAGAGAATTTATATTTACCTAATGACACAATCTGTAGTGTACTGCTGTGGTGACAATATGTTTCTCACTATATCTCTGTTTAAACTATTGAGATCTATTGCATGAAGCAATTGTGCTTTCTCTAATAGATTAATCAGGACAAAGTATGATTTGTTATTTCGGTAGAATTTTGAATGTATGTAAGACTTCTAAATAATTGGAGTTGCTGGCCCAAACGACCAGTTATTGGATCCAAAGGATAGGCCCAAAGCATGGTGAGTGTATGTGAGAAAGAAAAAGAGTGAGAGGGTTATAGAGTCCTTAACAAAGTCACTGTACCCGATAAATTCCCTATTCTAGTTGTGGATGAGTTGTTTGATGAAGATAAGGATGAGGGAGGAGGGTGTAGCTAAAACAGCCTTTAGAACCCATGACAGCCATTACGAATATCTTGTAATGCCTTTTGGGTTGACGAACGCTCCAACAACTTTCCAAGCTACTATAAATCAAATTTTCCGAGTTCCGACCTTTCTTGCGCAGATTTGTGCTTGTATTTTTTGATGACATATTGATGTACAGCAGGATTTGTGAAACTTACTTGCAACACCTATATACTGTTCTTTAGGTGCTCAAAGTGAATCGGTTAGTTGTAAATAAGAAGTGTAGTTTTGGAAGAACTCAGGTTGAGTACCTATGACACATTTTATCTAGGAAAGGTGTCTGTTGATCGCGGTAAGGTGGAGAGTGTGATAAATTATTGGCCTAAACCAAAAAATGTGAAAGGAGTTTGGGGATTGTTGGACTTGACAGGATACTATCGGAAGTTCATTCAAGGATATGGACAGTTAGCGAAGCCATTGACAGAGCTAACCAAGGAGTCTTTTAAATGGGGTTCTGAAGCTCAGCAGGCTTTTGAAACATTAGAAAGGGCAGTTACTACAGCTCTGGTGTTGTCCCTAACTGAATTTTCACAGCCTTTTGCTGTGGATTGTGATGCTTCAGGAACTGGGCTGGGTGCAATATTAATGCAACAAGGAAAACCAGTAGCATATTTCAGCAAATCTTTGTCTAATACTCGGTTGTCCAAATCTATCTATGAGATCCTACTTATGGCTGTGGCTTTAGCATATTGATGGCATTATTTGTTGGGGCAGAAATTCATTGTATACTCTGACCAGAAAAGCTTAAAGGATCTATTGCAGCAAAGGGTGGTATCTACAGATCAACAGAATTGGTTGGCTAAATTGTTGGGTTTTCAATTTGAGGTGGTATATAAACCAGTGTTAGAAAATAAGGCTGCAGATGTGCTGTCTCGTTTGCCAACTACAGGATAATTGGCCTCCTTAATTTCATTCCTAATTTGGCAGCCAAATGCAGATTTCAAAAGAGAGGTGGATGCTGATCCTGCACTGCAGAAAATTATTTCTGACATAACTAAGGATGCTAGGAATCACCCAGGTTTTTCTATACAAAATGGAGTGCTTTTCTTTAAAGGGAGACTAGTCATTTCGGCTCAATCGACTCTCATCCCCACCTTCTTACAAGAGGTTCATTCTACAGCTACTGTAGGGCAATCTGCATATCACCTTATTAGCAGCAAATCTTTATTGGATGGGAATGAAGAAAGCTGTCATGGAGTTTGTCAAGTCCCCGTGAGATTTGTCAGAAGATGAAATTTGCAGCAACTCTTCCAAGTGGGTTATTGCAGCGATTACCAATTCTAGATTAGATTTGAGAGGAGATTTATATGATCTTTATTGTAGGATTCCATGGTCTAAAAGCTATGATGCTATTATGGTGATTGTTGATCATCTGTTAGGATACAAAGATAAGAGAGATGAATATGAAAGAATTTGATGAATCTTTATTATAGAATCAAAAAAAGACTTAGGATGTTTTACACACAATGCCCAGAGCTCTCAGCTCCTACCAGAGATTGAATCTCCCTTAATCACACTATTATTTCTTCCCCCCTTTTCTGATATCTTCCCTCCCCATTTATACTTGCTAATAACGATTGATCCCTTTTTTCCTTGCATATACTTGCCATATTTTGGGCTTAGCTGGGCCTTCATTGAACAACTGTTCCTGCTGATTATCTTCTATATTTTCTGATCTAACATCATCTTTCGAAGTATGCACATTTTATACCACTTAAGCACCCATACTCTGAAGAGTATTGCAATGGTCTTTGTGCAAGAATTTGTGAGACTTCATGATTTTCCCTTATCCATTCTGAGTGATAGGAATCCCATTTTTGTGTGTTTTTTGGTGGGAACTCTTATGTTTCAGGGTACAGCTCTTAAAATGAGCACAGCCTATCATCCTGAATCTGGTGGTCAACTGGAGGCTGTCAACTGCTGTTTGGAGTCTTACTTGTGTTACTTTGCTTCGGACAGCCTAGGACTTGGTTCTTGAGGTTGCCTTGGGATGAATTGTGGTATAATACCACATTCCCTGTATGTACTGACTCTTCTCCTTTTGAGACACTGTATGGCCGCAAACCTCTGACAGTGGTAAGGTATTTGGAAGGAGAAACAAATCTTAGAGAGCTTAAAGACAGATCTTTGAAGCAACTGAAATTTAATCTCAGCAAGGCATAAGAACAAATGAATAGACATGCAGATAAACATAGGAAGGATGTCACTTTTGAGGTTGGTGATTGGGTGTTCCTTAAACTTCAGCCACATAAACAAACTTTGGTGTTCTCTCGAATTTGGTCAAAATTTCCCCCTCATTATTATGGCCCTTTTCAAATCCTTGAGCAAGTAGGAGCAGTAGCTGATAAGATCCATTTACCTCCTACTTCTCAGATCCACCCAGTAGTACATGTTTCATTATTCGGCTGCACCTAATCTGCTTGTAGATATGGAGGTAGAAAATGTTACATAACCGGAAAAGGTTTGGGCTGTGAGGAGCAAGTTGGAGGAAGGTATCTTGTCTAAAGAATATTTGATTCAGTGGGAAGGATTGACTGCTAAAGATGTAGTGCTCTTGTGTCACCATAAACACCCATGGTTAAAAAGTTCTGACAATTAACGATGTGAAGGACTGTATGCAATCTAGAAATCTAAAGAGGAGAGTTTCTTGTTCTTAGGTAGATGATGCAAGTTTGACGGTTTAACAATGTCAAGGACTGTATACAGTCTAAAGAACTGAAGAGAATGATCTCTAGTTTTAATGTAGATGATGCAAATGCAAAAACATGGAAAGAGAAAATAGTAGCAAGATGAAATATTTTTACTGTAAGGAGAGTTGTTCTTGGTTGCTGATGTTTTGGAAGAATTCAAGTCAAGGAGGAGAATTGTTGAGATGTCTTGAGTTTGTGCATAACCCTGTTATTCTATTATCTCTTGAAGTTCAGCCATTATTGATTTAATGGGTTGTAATGGAGAGTTATGAATTATTATAGTGATTTATAAGTTATTATGTACATGAGCTTTAAAAGTTAAAAAGACATATTTCTCTTATACAGCAGAAGGTAGTAATGTATACACAATATCATATTGATAGCTGAAAAAGCATAATTATCTATGAAGTCTGTGATATATGGCTAACAACAAGAGCCACTAATAGGATTTAGATAACAGGATTCTTAGTCATAAGCTAATTCTTAGATTGTACACCTGAGTCAGCCTGGACACATGTTGACTCAAATCTGGGTGAGGGTGAGGATTGGTTAATTGTAGAAACCAACAACGCAGTCTACTGCTGGAATTTATATTCCACATCTGTAAAAGTTTCAGGCAAATTGAGAGAAACGAGTAGACAATGGATATTTAGAGTAAAGCTGTCAACATGGGTTAACGTTCTAGTTTATTGACAGGAAGTGTTGCTTTTCCATATAGTCTGTTTTCTTTGTGGACTGTCACTATCACCATATTGTAGACAACTGTAAGACGGAAGAGAGCATTCTGAACTGAAGAAATTGAAAATTTATAAAAAATCTGTAAACACCTATCACAATGTTTTGTCCGCCCTTGCAAAATTACTTGTGTAATAGCTTAAGTGACCCAAGGTATCGCCCATAGGTTCTTACAGAAGAATATCAGAGGCTTCTTCTTGATGTTTTGTAAATTGTCGTACCTCTTTTGTTAACATGGTTAGATACTCAGATTCTTGTTATCTAAGGGAATTTCATTGGCTTAATGCTATGGTGATGTTCTCATTGACCAATTGTGAAGTGGCATCTTCAAAATTACTGTTATTTTCAAAATTTCCAGGTCTATCGGGCCTTTTCCTGCTGGTGTTATTCTTCATTCTTACCTAGGTTCTGCAGAGATGGTTCCTGAATTTTCCAAGCTTGGTGCTTATTTTTCCTTCTCTGGGTTTCTTATGTCACTAAAAGAAAATAAGGCAAAGAAAATGTTGAAGAAGGTGATTTTTGTCACTTCTGATATATTATTAACATTAAATGTAATTTAATATTATATAAGTTAAAACAGTGACATTCTCATTTTTGCATTTAGGTCTCTTCTGATAGGATTTTGTTGGAGACAGATGCACCTGATGCACTACCAACATCAAGCATAGATTCTCTTTATTTTGTTGAAGGAGATATTTCTCTTCCTGAAGAGCTTCATGGCCGAAGAACAACTTCATCCTCAACTTCTGGTTCTTCCCTTGATAACTCATCCCATGTTCTGACAGATGCATCGATGCTGCCAAAGGAAACGCTCAATCATCCAGCAAACATTCATAATGTATGCATCTCAAAAATAAGCATATCTTATTATATGATTCCCTTGGAGTTATATGTTAATCTTTTTAATTAGAGAATACTAAAGTGTCCTAGAATGAGTTTGCTTCTTGAAAATAATAATAATTAATTTATCTGGTAATTATAATGCTTGAATAAATCATGCTGAATCCTGTCTCTCGTTCCTTTTCTCTCTCAAGTCTCAACATTATAATTATGTGTTGTAAATTTAAATTAATGTTTTCAATAATAGTCAAGATCCATTAACACCAGGTGTCAAATTTGGTCACTTATAATACTTAATAACTTTTTATAGAATGTAAGATTAATCAATTCAACTGTAGGTTTGAAGGTTCTTATTAAATAAATCTTTATAAAATTTCATACAAAAACAAAATTAATCAATATTTCATCACATTACTTTATTTTAATGAGTGTTATTTTTTTAAAATATAAGTAATAAATTTTGGATAACATATCTACAAATGTTCAAATTAAGTAAAATTTAATATCCATGATCATGATCATGAAGATAATATAAGATGATTCAGCGGTTGAATTGATCAATCTTGTATTCTATGAAAAGTTATTAAATGGTGTAAGTGTTTAAGTTTGATACCCGGTGTCAACGAATCCTAACTCTTTCAATAAATAAATGTATCTTATTAATGAAGTAGAAGAAATAAATATGTATAGGTATGGTTTAATTATTATACAATTATGGCATTTCAAGTTGTGCTTTTACCTTGGAGTTGCTAAATGACACCTCTTCATCCTTGTCTCTCTCATTGTAGAGTTAGCCACTGTGCAAGTAACTTGGTCTGGTAGTTTTGTTGGTAGAAGCTTATTTGACATGCATAAGACCCAAGCTCTGCCACCTTTGATGATCCACCCACTCTTGTGGCCAAATGGCTCTGGTAGTGGTGGGTTAAATTGGCTGAGAACCAAACCTCCAAGGCTGTTAGGCATTCCATTCCTTTCTTTTTCACCTTCATGCTATTCATAGGGAGAGTTTCATTCTCCACTTTCAACTTTGTCTTGTTATCCAGTCTTCTAGCTTCATTTTATGTGTATCTTGCGCTATAATTTCCACCTCCTCCATTTGTGGGTCAATGCTCTTTTCATACTCAGATTCTGATTCACCTTGATTTGCTTCTTTTTCACTCTTGTATTTCATTTTTGTAGCTTCCTTTGTTGTCATTTCCTGGTTTTTGGTCTAAAGATTCCTTGCTTCCACTTTCTATTTTGTTTTCTTGAACCCAAGAACCTTCATCTTTTGTTTTGTTTTCTTGTTCATCATCATCTTGGATCCAAATCACCGACTCCGGGTTATACCCCAGCTGGAACTCTTGAGCAAAGCCTTCATGATATCCCACCATGATGCACTTGAATGATCCTTTTTCCGCATAAATCACTGTAGACTTGAGAGAGAGAGAGAGAGAGTGTGACAGATTAGTATGCTGTAATTGGATACTCTATAATGTGTAGAGACCCTTATATTTATAAGGATACATATGTAATCCTACTGGGTCAAGTCCGTTATTATAATACTAACATAAACTCTAATTCTAATACGTCTATTATAGGTTGGAGCATAGATATTAATCATGCTTAGCTTGTTACAAATATAATTGCTACGTGTCCTATTTAAAGCCTTTGTAAACACATCTGCTAGTTGATTGCTTGTCCTAACATGAGAGATGGATATAAGCTTCTGCTAAACTTTTTCTTGAATAAAGTAATAGTTTATGTCAATATGTTTCATCCGTTCATGAAAAATTGGATTTGAGGCAATGTGTATCGTTACCTGGTTATCACACCAAAGTTGCAGAGGCTTAGTGCTAGCAAATTCTATCTCTTCCAACATATATTTCAATCACATTAACTCATAAGTAGTCTGAGTCATCGCCCTGTATTTTGATTCCGCACTCAATCTCGATACAATTTTCTACTTCTTATTTTTTCATGAAATTAAATTACCTTTCAAAAACATACAATAACCGGTAGTAGATTTTCTGTCTATAGATCCTGCCTAATCAGCATTAGAAAACACCTCTATATATGCATGTCCATGATCTTTGTACACAATTTTTTTTCCTGGTGCTTTCTTCAAATACTTCACAATGCGGATTAGTGCTTCCCAATGAGTATCCGTCAGAGATGACATAAACTAGCTAACAACACTTACTAGAAAAATAATGTCCGGCCTTGTGACAGTCAAGTAATTTAGCTTGCCTACTAATCTTCTGTATTTCTATGGATCTGCAAAAGGAACTCCATCTGCTGTCATTTTGACTCCTAGCTCCATAGGTGTCTCGCATAGTTTAGCTCCTTTTAGTTCGGTCTCAATTGATAAGTCTAAGACATTTTCTTTGTAAAAGGAAGATTCCTTGCTTGGAGTACACTACTTCAATACCCAAGAAGTATTTCATAATTCCTAAGTCTTTTGTCTAAAACTTGGTTTGAAGAAATTTCTTTAGGTTGCTAATTCCTTCTTTGTCGCTATCTGTAATAACAATATCATCAACATAAACAACAAGTAAAATACAACTACGTTTAGTCTGTTTGTAAAACACTGTATGATCACTCTCACTCCTCACTAATCTAAATTCCAGAATCACGTCACTGAATCTCCCAAATCATGCTCTAGGTGATTGTTTCACGCCATATAATGACTTCTTTAAATGATACACTCTTTTACACTCCTCCTGAGCAACAAAGTTAGATGGTTGCTCGATGTACACCTTCTCCTATAAGTATCCATGTAAGAATGCATTTTTGACATCTAACTGGAATAATGGCCAATGATGCATAGTCGCAAGAGAGATGAAGATAGGAACAGATGAGAGTTTAGCAACCTGAGAAAATGTATCAGTGTAGTCAACATCATAAGTTTGGGCATACTTTTTTGCAATAAGTCGTGCCTTCAAACGAGCCATGGAGCCATCCGGATTAACTTTCACAGTGTAAACCCACTTGCAACCAATAGCATATTTTTCCTTGGGAAGAGGAACCAAATTCTAAATATCATTCGTCTTAAGAGCCAACGTTTCTTCCTCCATAGCATGTCTCCAACCATTATGACTGAGGGCATTTGCAAGGGTCTTAGGAAATAGAAAGAGAGTCTAGACCAGCCATGATGGATTTAGATGTAGAGGATAAATGAGTAGACGTCACATAAGATGAAATAGGATAGGTGCAAGATCTCTTACCTTTATGGATAGCAATAGGAAGGTCAAGGTCAAACATAGGATCTGTTGACACTTGAAGAGATAGTGGTAGAGTTGAGTATCATCTTGAATATCATTAGCCATGGGATGCACATCATCTGAAGGCTGTTTCAGTTGGCGAGAGGATGTCAAATTAAAAGAACTTGAAACTTGTATCAATAGGAGTTAGGAGTGCGACAAGATGTGTAGATTGGACAAGAGTATAAGTCAAGAAAGATTCATCTACCTCATACATGGACTCAGAAGATGAGGACTTAAAGAATGGAAGACTTTCAAATAAAGATACATTAGAGGAAATATGATAACGACTAAGATTAGGAACAAAACAACGGTAACTTTTTTGTAACTGAGAATAACCCAAAAACACACATTTTAGGGACTAGTTCTACCACCACTGTGACCACCACGATGACCGTATTGGGCTACCAAGGCAGAGTGGTCAGGAGACTCATTTTCTGTAGTGCTCTTGAGTTCTTCAAAGGAAGACTGCATAACTTTGGAGAAGACATCGGTAAGATTATCAACTTGCTTACTTGACATAATCTGAGACCGAACTACCTCATTGTGGATAAAATCTGTAGAGCTAACTCAAAGCCATAAGTTTCTTTTGTTATGTTATCATCTCGTCAATGGTTTTACAGGCTAAAAGAGATTGTATCTCCTTAGTATGCTTAAATTCCAAAAAGTAGTCCATTAGCTTCCGCTTATTTTGTTTGGGTTGATAAATTTCCTACAAGAGAGCATACAATCGATTCAAATTATCAGAATTTCCAAAAATAAATTACAAGAAGTCCCACAACTCCTTCGCGGGTTTGCAATGGGTAATAATCGCTTGTATTTGCCTATCAACAGAGTTTACTAGCAACACAAGGATCTTTTTGTCATATATTGCCCATGTGTCAACATCCTTACGATTGACAGGTGCCGTTTTAGTCAAATGATTATCCTTTTCCATTCCACCCGGGCTAATCTCAACCAAATACTTCCACTCCATATAGTTCATAGTGTCTCCATCCAGCTTAAACATCGGTAAGTTTGGATAGAGATACAATTTCCGTAACAGCCCCCTTGTGCTGCGCATCCTGGCTATCACGTTCAGACATTGTAGATCCACAAACAGTGATTGAATTGCCTGGGTTCGTCTCAATGGCTAAAAAGAAATGCCGCACTCAAACTGTAAACGTCGAATTACTGCATGTTCTGGTCACCGGAAAAAACTTTCATCCCCACAACAGTTGTGATTTCTGAAGCTGTTTTTTTTTTTTCGGCGGTGGTGGCGGCAGCGACAGCGACGACAAAGGAAGAACCCTAGAAGGCTCTGGATATCATATAGAATTAAGAGAGAGAGAGAGCATAGAGAGAGAGATAGATTAGTGTGCTGAAATTGAATAATCTACAATGTGTAGAGACTCTTATATTTATAAGGATACATATGTAACCCTATTGGGCTAAGCCCGTTATTATAATACTAATATAAATCCTAATCCTAATACTTTTATTATAACTATTTATAACAATCACCAAACAATCACCTGGGGGACATTCATTCAGACACTTGGAATTTTGCTAGGAGAGATTAGACTCTTGAATTCCCGAAGGATGATATATAACCATTCTTTTCCTTTGTGTGGGGTACCAAATCCCTAACTCAGAGGTTCAACAACAATAATAATACACGGTTCTTTTTTTTATTATGTTTTCTGTTCTTCTTTCTTTGGTCCGATTCTATCACCTTCCTGCGTGCATATCTCTAAATACACACACAAATATATCTATATCTCTATCTATCTATATATACTCTCACCAATGTTAATGTAGTAATATATACATTCCCTTAGCCTAATCCCTTAGAATTAAGATTGTGGATCACTACTACAAATACTAATCCTTTGAATATTTATAGAATTTTTTTGCATTAAGTGTTGTGCTTTATGCAACTAATAAAATAATGCTCTATTTCTAGCAACATGCTTCATTTGGTGATTTGTTCTAACTCTTGACTTATAGAGTATTTCTTAATAAAACCCTAAGTTATTAATCAAGTTCCATGTGATCAAAGCATAACAAGCATTAAGGATGAGAAAGAATAACTTCTCTACTTTTTTTTTAAAGTGAAATTCACTTAAGCCATTTTTTGGTTGTCTCAAGCGAATTTCAAAGCGTTGGAAACCAAAGTTTTAGCGCTGAAGTGAAAATATGTGAATTATCACTCTACTAAGTTCATCATTCTGCCTTGTTTTCATTTAAGTGATTTATGCTCGCTTAAGAGAATTTCTGAATTTTTGGCTTCCTTATTCTGCTTCATTTTGGCTTAAGCAAAAATTTTATTTTTCACTTTTCCTTTCCTTCTACATTTCCCTACAAAACCAGTCAAGATACTTAGAAAATGATTCTAAAACTAATATATTTGTCATACTATTATCTACTCAGACTTCTATAAACAATTGAGGACAAAATGAAATTTTGAATGGATGTTTGGAAGCAAATTTTTCTTTTTTAGCTTAGTATTTCTGGTAACATATACAATTATCAAACTTCCACCAATTTAGTATTTTTCTTGTCCTCAAGCAAAATTCATTATAATCAAAACACAAAGATGCGTAATGTTCAAGGTTTGAGAAGAGAAAATCATTTACTATATTCTATAGGTTTCAAATTGTCAAAGATTGCCCACAAGTTAAGATGATTAATTAACCCTATCTATGTATATATGGTACCTACAATTGAAAGTCATCAAAGATATAATCGTATAAATTGTTTGAGAAACAACAGGCATAACATTCAGAAAACACAAGGGCTAATCCTTACCATTGTATTTTAATGAAAATCAGGGGTGAATGTTTTGATCGAAACACTGAATCTAGATCAAGTCAACTTTGTCCTTTATCTTCAATATATCACCAATTACATATTCAATGTGAATCATTAAGGTCTTTATATGGTTGTAACATCACCTGATGACAAGAAAATTTGATTTTTTTTGGATAAAATAAATAACACCTAAGAGAATTAAGAGAACAATTAACTAATTTTCAACAAATACAAACTTTTTTCCTTGTTTAAACCTCTTGGAGCTCTTTGTTGAATCAACCACAACATAAATCCTTTGCATGAAATTTCTTTTCGTACATTTTTTTAAACAATAATAAGCAACTATTACCATGAATCTTTCTTGAGAATTTTTATGCATTTCTATAACCTTGAATACGCTTTTAATTCAACTAGATTTGGTTGAGAAGTCCTATTTTTCATTTTGGGAGATTGGGCCAAGAAAAAACAAAGAACTATACAGTAGGCTCAATTGGAGTGTTAACAATATGCTTTTGAAATTTCTGTCAATTGTTTTGTTATTTTAGTTTGCTAGATTAGTATCATAATCAATAAGTAGTTTTTATATTTTAGGAATAATTTAGTTTATTATCAAATCTTTCGGTTACATAATTAGTTTATGTTTCTTTGACTTATTATAAATGTATTGTTGCTATTGAATAAAAGTTGAGTTCTTTCTCTATTCATTCTTTTCACAATTCTGCGCATCTTCTTTTCTTTATTTTATTTTACTTTTTTGCCATAAAACCAACAAAGTGGTATTAAGAGCTATTTTCTTATGGACCTGTGAAAATATATGCTAAATTAAATTTCTCACAAGTTGTCCATCCTGTCTTTGATGGAGAAAATTATGATCTTTGGGCTATCAAAATTGAGACTTACATGGAGGCTTTAAATCTTTGGGAAGCTATCAAAACGAAGTTCTTCTGTTGCCGCACGATTCTACCATGACCCAAATAAAAAGTCGCAAGGAGAGAAAAACACAAAAGGTAAAGGCAAAATCATGTCTTTCTGCCAGTGTTTCAACAACTATCTTCACCAGGATCATGATTTTAAAAACAACAAAGGCAATTTGGGATTATCTTAAGAAAGCATATGCTGGGAATGAAAGAATTCGAGACATGCAAGTGTTGAATTTGATGAAGAAATTTGAACTCCAAAGAATGAAAGAGTCTGAGACAATCAAAGTATACTTAGACAGACTGCTTGGGATAGCTAACAAGTGAGATTACTAGGTATTGAGTTTCCTAATTCTAGAATTGTAGAAAAAAATTCTTGTAACGATGCCTGAAAGATTTGATGCTACGATCACCACTTTAGAGAATACCAAATACTTGTCCAAAATCACATTGGTGGAACTTTTAAATGCCTTGCAAGTACAAGAGCAAAAGGCATGGAATGAGACAAGAATGTGTTTTTAGGGAGCCTTACATGTCATGCATCATGAAAGTACAAGATACAACAAGAAGAAATCTTATCCTCTATGTCATCATTGTGGAAAAATTGGTCATCCTCCTTTCAAATGTTGGAGGAGGCCTGATGCACAATGTAGTAAATGCAACCAAATGGGACATGAAGAAGTTATATGCCAAAATAAAAACCAACACAAAGATGAAGAGGCTAAGATTGTTGATCAAGAGGAAGAAGATCATTTATTTGCTGTTACTTGCTTCTTAAACTTTAATCCAATAAAGGTTGGTTAATTAATAGTGGTTGTACTAACCACATAACTAATAACAAAAAACTCTTTAGAGATTTGATACCGACTAACATCACCAAAGTCATAATAGGTAATGGTGATTTCATCTTAGTCAAAGGAAAGGGAACAATTGCAAGAGCAAACTATTCAGGTACGAAGTTAATTCATGATGTTCTTTTGGTTCCTAAAATTAACCAAATTTGTTAAGTGTTGATCAATTGATTGAAGAGAGATTCAAAGTTATTTTTGAAAACAAACATTGTTTGATTAAAGATGAAGTTGATCAAGATATTTTCAAAGTGAAAATGAAAAGAATTTATTTTACTTTGAATCTATTGAAGGAGAAGCAAACAATTTTTTCATGACAAAGAAAATACTACAACATTTCATCCTAATATCTCGAGTGCTTTCTTGTTTCATCTATAGTGCAAATGAAAGATATTTCAAGGTTGCAAAAAGAGTGGTTAAATATTTCAAAGACACATTGTAACTCAAGCATCAACTTCAAGAGGAATGAAAAATTCATGTTAATTGATTTTTTTAACAATGATCAAAGTGACTCAGTTTATTACTTTTTTTTTCTTTGGTAAAAGAAGACTTTATTTGATTTTAATTTGAAGTAGAAAGAGAATACAAGATCCTGTTGACAACAAATCTACTTTTGTTATTAAATTTAAATTACAAAAAGATAGAATTCGCAGTTTAAAAAACAAGGAGTGTTAAACAATATACTTTTGAAACTGTTATTAGTTATTTTTTGTTATTTCAGTTTATTAGATCAGGATCATAATCAATAAGTAGTTTTGATATTTTAAGACTAATTTAGTTTGTTATCAAATCTTTCAGTTACATAAATAGTTTATGTTTCTTTAACTTATAATAAATGTATTGTTACTATTGAATACAAGTTGAGTTCTTTCTCTATTCATCCTTCTCATAATTCTGCGTATCTTCTTTTCTTTATTTTATTTTATTTTTTTTCCATAAAACCAACATGGAGTAAATAAGGATGACATCTTAGGTTAGCTCATCGGCCCTATGGTTTAAAGAAAAGAGAAAAATTGTCTTAGGTATCCTGCATACAATAACAATTCAAAGAATTGAACAAAATCAACAAAAATTGTCTTGATCAATTTCAGGCATCCTACACACAGTAACAATTCAAAGAATTGAACAAAATCAACAATTTGGCTCTCGTGTTGACTTTTAATAACTGTTTATGATACTCACAATTCACCCTGATAATTTCTATGTATTTCCTGAGTCATGAGATTTCATGCTATTTTTCATTAATCATTACTTAACTTATACGAGATATCTAAGCTATGTCATTGAGGCGTACAATCACTTAGCACTTTACCTATCAATCACCCTAAATTTAAAAATTCCTATTCTTCAGATAAGTGGCTAGCCTAGGTGATTTACTCTCAAACCTTAACATCAACAATCAATTAAATCTTACTTATTCACAAAACAAAGACTAAGTCAAATAGCATGATTTCATGGGAAAAAGGGTTCAATTAAACCACGACTTAGCCAGCAAAAAGTTAAAATGAAACTAAAATGTACAAAGCAGTGAAAGCATAATCTAAATAATTGTGAATGTAAATAAGCAAAAAGATTTTGTTTTTCAGCTCTAATATGTCCTTTAACTTCCTCCTCCTCCATGTGGTCTCCTCCATCATCGCCACCATCATCATCATGTTTATCATCTGGGCCTTCCTCTTCCTGTTCTGCTATGTCCTCATTCTGGTCCTCCTCCTTGGGAAGCTAGGACTGTCCCCAAGCCGTGAGACTGTGGCAAAGGATTCCGGTGTGGGCCATGGGAAGGAGGAAAGCTCTCCTTGATGCTGGTGACGGGTGAACCAGTAAAAGGAATTATTCAGCTGTGTGTAGGCACAGTGGTTGGGAGCCAGCTGCTATTAAATGTAAGTGAGATGCCTGGTGAGGCAGGCCTCCATAGGGTAGGTGGCTGACCCACCACATCTAATTGAATTAAAAGAGCATACACGGTTGTAGAAATGTACATAGATCCTTGGGAAATATTCATGGTGATAGTTTCTTATTAATGTCAATAAAAAAAGTGTAAGAAAAGAAATTTTAAGAGGATTTATGTTGTGGCTAATTCACCAAAGAAAGCCAATAATGAGGTTTAAACAAGGGAAAGAGTTTGTACTTCCTGAAAATTAGTTCTTTTTTCTCTTAATTCTCTAAGGCTTTCTTCATTATTAGTTTTTTGGGGAAAAAGGAGGGGAGGAAAAGGTTTATTTAGTGACAATATTTGTTTGAGAGTTTTAAGATGAAAGGGAGAAGGTTTATAAACACTCCAAAACCCTTCTAAGCTTATGTTTTTTAATTCCTCCAATTTAGAAAATTTTTTAGTAACCCTCTTTCTTTCACCCTTCTCCTTTTCTTTCTTATCCTTTAAATTCCTTCCTTCCCCCTCTCTCCAGACTTCCAAACAAAACCTAAGGTGTTATTTATTTTATCTAGAAAAGCCAAATTTTCTTGTACTTAGGTCACATTACAGCTCTATCAAGACCTTTCTGCTCCATGTTGAATATGTAATTTGTGATATGTTGGAGATGAAGATAAATTTGACTTGATCTAGGCTCAGTGTTTGGATGAGAGAAACATTCACCCTTAAATTTCATTAAGAGATACAATGGTAAGGATTAACCCTTGTTTTTCTTGGGTTATTGATAATTGAGTGTTATACTTGTTGGTTCTTAAACAGTTTATGCAATTGTATCTTTGTTATGACTTCCAGTTGTAGGCACCACACATACATAGGGTTGATCAGTCATCCTAATATGTGGGCAATCTTCGATAATTTGAAATATGTGGAAGTAGATGATTTATCTTTTCAAACCTTGAACATTTTGCATTTCTATGGTTTGATTTGTGAATTTTGCTTGAGGACAAGCAACATGCTAAGTTGGGGAGAGCTTGATAACTGTAAATCCTAATAGAAATATTTAGCTGAAAAGAAGAAAATTTACTTCCAAACTTCTATTCAAAATTGCATTTCATTCTTAGTTGTTTATAGATACATGAGTAGAATAGCATGCCAAATATATTAGTTCTAGACTTTTAGTATCGTTTTCTAAGTATCTTGAATGGTTTTGCTGGAAAATGTAGAAGGAAAGGAAAAATGAAAAATGAAATTTTTGCCTAAGTAAAGAATTTGCTTAAGCCAAAATGGAGCAGAATAAGGAAACTAGTGGGTTTAGCTTTAGCGAATTTCACTTTTATTTTCAAAAATATTTTCACTCGAGAGAACCAAAAAATAGCTTTAGCGAATTTCACTTTTAGAACAGGAGAGGACAAAATGCAATTTAGAATGGAAGTTTGGAGGTAAATTTTCCTTGTTTTTAGCCCAATATTTCTTGTAATGCTGGTAACATTTATACATATCACTGATTATAAATAACTAACTGTCTAAAGGGTATATATATCAGGAGGGTCTGTGGAAATGAATTGAACCAGTAGGTTTGTCTTACCTGAAGGGAGGTTGTTATATAATTTCAAACAAGGAGCATGTAAATTAGTCTTAGTACTTGTATGTATTTTCTCATAACTCCGTTTCTCACAGATTTTTTAAGTTTTCAGAAAAATTGCCTCATAATATCTGTTTTTTTCATGGAAACTTTCAATGTTATCCTATCAGGCCCTTAATTAACTACAGGGTTGAAAATGTATTATTCTCTTGCATGTATGTGGGTGCTTCCTCTTACATTGCAAAGGTAAGGAGAGTGCGCGACAACACCTCAAATTAAACACGCATTTGCTAGCAGTGTTAAGAAAACTCAGCAGGATAGTGAACTACAGAACCTACAAATTGCTTGATTATTGTAGAATGTATGCATGTGCAGGGACCCGTTTTATTAGATTTATAATCTTTATTTCCATCCACTTGCAGGTACTTGATTATGTTGCATCTTTGCTAGAGATTACGAAAGAAGAACTTGCTGAATCAAGTTACCAGAATGCAGTCCGGTTATTCTCCTATGAAGGTTCAAAGGTGCTTCAAAAGTAAATAAATTAACAGGTTCTTGTGAGAAATGATTCCTAGCTTGGCAAAGTTTTCAGGGAGTACCTAGTAAAATTTTATCAAAGTACAAGGAGATAGATTACAGGAACAAATTGTCAAAATGTAAGTAGGATATAAATAATAGTTTAGTATGTTTGCCTGCCAAAATTTATTACATTCAATATTTCTAAATTGGAAGAGGCAAGGTGTCTGAATAATGCATCTATTTCTAAACATGAAAGCTACTAACTACAAATATGACTAGAGCAAGGAGATTAGTAACATAATTATCAGGTGACATCTTTCTTTATGAAGTGTATTTGGTGAAATCCCAAGTTTGTACAGTGCAAGTGGCAGCATTCCAGCAACATCCACTGAATAATATGCGAATAACTTCACTCTTTTATTCGTTTCGCGATACATTTGAAGTCAACATAGGCTCCTATCCTTTGCCTTATTACGCGTTGTTGTTTTGTCACTACACAATGGTGTTATTTCTTGATTGGGGTTAGTTAATTTATTTTAGTTTTGTTAATGGCAATCTTATGATGAAAATAAAAAAGTGATGATAATTTTTTATTTTGTATTTTTGGTATGGTTTATTAGATATTATTTTATATGATAGTACATTAGTGTTTCTTTATGAATACTGATTTTATATATTATGATTTACTATGTTATTTTTTATAAATAGTAATTATTTCTTTTCTTTAAATATATTAAATATAATATTTTTTCTATATTTTGGTATGTTATTTGAATAACTTAGTGATTGTTCTTACAATTAGTTACTAACTAATAAAATTTTACTAACAATCACATTATAATAATTTATCTTGACTTGATTATATATATATATATATATATATATATATATATATATATATATATATGTATGGTAAGATTTTTTTACACCAATATATGTTTAAAAATTTTTACACTTAATTTAAATTTTTTATTTAATTTATATTTAATGTGTTATAATTTATTATTTTATTTATTATTATATGTATTGTAGACTTATATTAGTGTAGATAGATTTTATTCTTATGTATATATATAATAAAGACAATAATACAAAGGCAAATAAAAAATATCTGATGTAAAATAAAAAGGGTAGGAGAAAGGAGAGAGTGTTGGAAGAGTATTTTTAAAATGTAGGAAAGTAGAATATATGGAGGGTGAGGGGATAGGGTAGGTGAATATAATAAGTGGGTGACTGGGAAGCTGCCACCCAACTCCCAGGTACTAAAATTTTTTCTTTTAAAAGTAAGTACTGTCCCTTTCAGATGTAATAAACTGTATTTACGTGGTAAAAGATAATCTTGACACCTCACACACACATATATGATTTATTTAGAATATATATACACACGAATATTGATCATGTGGTAGCTATAAAATTCCCAGCAACATTCAGAAGTGGTGGATGTGATTCATCTGCGAGATAGGAATATATTCCCAAGCTACATATAGGAAGTTAAAGTACAGAGATATTTTTATTTAAACATCGTAAGAGACTTATAATTACATATTAGCAATGTATTAGCATTGGATACGTTGAAAGGGAATGAATGAAATTAATTCATATAAAAATTAAGTCGAATTTCTTTCATTGAGATTTTTTTAGCAAATTTTACTTGTCGTGATTTTTTTTTTTATCATAGTTACGAAATATTATTACTTATCTTTAATATAAAGTCTATAAGGGTTCTCAATACTACGTTGTCATACCGTACAATTGTGAAACAAAAGTATATGTTAGCATTATTAGGGTGCGAACATGAATATCAGACTGCTGTATAAATTTGATCATCTATATATATATATATATATATATATATATAATTCAGCGAAGTTTAATTAATGGCGTTACACAAACTAAAGGTTATATTCCTGAATAAGCAAGGCACGTACAAGTCTTTGTTTGATCCTATACCTTTATATTTTTCAATTAATTTTTCTATTTTTTAAACTTTGATTTTATTCTTTTTGTCTATTAATTACAATAGCTTATAACTTCTAGAAATTATGATAACTTTTATTAATTGTGACGATCTTCTTGTCACCATTAAAATCAATAACTTATAGAAAAAACAAAATTGAAACTAAAAGTTTAAATAATATGAAAAAAAAAAATTGTAATAGAACTGGAGCATATATACTACAATAGAAATGAGATATGAAAATGATTCTGTTTTAATTTATAAAATATTTATAATTGTTCTAAAATCTTATGCTATCTAATGTATTGTATTTAAGAGAGAGTGGTTAAATAACTGCTCTCAAATATTGATATTAGATAACAGTTTCATATTACTTAGACAGTGATTTATATAACAACTCTTCAGAATAAAGTATGAGTATAAATAACTAATCTGAAATTTGAAGAGTATAAATATAAATAACTAATCTGAAATATTTTTTTTTTTAGTTTTCTATTATGAAAAAAAATTAATTTGAAATTTGAAATCTGATTTTTGAGTTCCTAAACTCTAAACTCTAAATTCTAAAATTAATTTATTGTTATATTTAAATTTGTATTTATATATATGATATTTAATTTTTTTTATTTTATCATAAATCAAAATTAAAACTTAAGTTTGTATGTTGTGTTAACTAAATAGTTCACATTTAAATTAACCAAATACAAGTAAGCAGAGAGAAAGAGAGAACAAATTAGTACGATGGTTCAATGTTAATAAAGAGAAAAAGAAAGAAAAAGAGAATGAAGAGAATTGTAAATAAGATACTTATAAAAAAAATCAATTTTGTCAGCACAAGAAGATGAAAAGAATCTACAAACGTGAAAGAGACTAACTTTATTAGCATATAAAGGATGAAAAAGATAAAGAGAACTTACAGAGATAAAAGAGAGTAACGCAAAATAAAGATATTCATAAAATGTGACTTAAATATGTTTCATTTATAAAATTTAAAAATTTTAAAAAGCAAAATTATTTATTAATTACTCTCTAAAGTGTATAACTTTAAAAAATAGTTAATAAAAAACTGCTTTAAAAACTATACATGAAAGAGTCGTTCTTCTTTTTTCTAAATGTAATATTATAAAAATATTTTTTAATAACCGTTTACAGCTCCAAAATCTCATTTTGAGTTAGTGTTCTAAAATCTTATTTCTGATGTCGTGATAGTTTATATGTAGCATGAGACTTGGGTGAAAAAAAGGGTTAAAACAATAAATTGACACCAAACATTCAATTATGAGATATGTGTGCCACAAAAGACATGATGGTAAAATATCTGAAAAAATGACTTGATATTAAATAGCATGGTGCATATGGGCCCATGACGATATTTAGTTTTTATCTTATCCAAAGAATCATAAAAAAAAAAATTGTTAACAATTTTGGATCATATATATATATATATATATATATATATATATATATATATTACATAATTAAATGTTTTAGGGCTATTATTTTATTAGCCAAAATATTAAAGTGGTCTAATTAATATAAAGTTTATGGCTAAGGGCATATATGTCATGAAAGGTTAATTGTGTAGATACCATTGGTGATATTATAATTTGATGAGGGGCCAAATTATAATTATCAATTTTGGGGTAACTGATGGTAGTTACCAATACAAGGGTTATGGTCCCCATTTGTAGAGCAAGTAACAACACGTATAATTACAGTTCTTTCTCTCTTCATCCCCGTTAGAAGAGAAACCCAAAAACAAAATCTAAGGTGCTCTACATTTGAAAGATCAAAAACTCGTTGTCAATCTCATAACCTTCATCATTCCTAATAGCAAATTCAAGTAAGCTTCTGCATTCTATTTTCATCATGAATTGGGGTATGAGTTCATAAGAAAATCTATGATTGTGCTGTAATTTTTATTCTATATGGATATTGTACGGAGAGCAAGTGTACCCATCCAAAAGTAATAAATAGTTCTTAAATTAAGTTCTCGAAATATCGTCCCACAAGGATTGATTTCCAATTACTAAAAATTTTCTAATTCAATTGTTTGAGCTTCAAAGATACAAGATTAATTAAAAACAAGAATTTATAAAATCAATTATAAAACTAAGAGCAATGACTACAATGCACGTCTTGGTTAAACTTATCGGAGAGGAACCTAGGGCACATGGGTTTTCTCATTCAATCCTTTATGTTATTTTTCTGTTTAACTCTAAATCAGATTTTCTTGTAATTACCAATCATTCATACAAATTCTATTAATACCCAATGGTCATGCAATATTAATATTCTTTTATCTAAATTAACATCCTCAATGGTCATGCAAGACATCAATTTGAGAAAGCTTAAGGAACCTATGAACTTGTTAATTTAATAACGATTAGAAGAGAAAGATTGGTTTGGTCCACCTAATCCTTTGTCTCATTTTACCCTGTAGATCTATTAACTAACTGAGGTACAGTGGCCTGACGATATAATTAATTAGGATTAAGAGAGAAGCACAATAGGATAAAATCTAATTACGAAATAGAAATCAAATTTAGATTCAAACGTCAAAATCCCATAAATTCATGAACAATAGTTCCCATAGCTCTAGCTATGAACTTAGTTACACATGCTAAAGAAAAGAACTAAAACAATCATAAACAAAGTCATAATCAAAAGAAATAGCAAACTAGAGTATGAGATGTGTTTATGGTCTTCAAGTACGATCGCTTGAAGCTCCAAGTCTCGCCAAGCATGTGCCAAGGATCTCGTGCAAGAGAGACGAGATGAGAGGTGTATCTGAAAGCCAAAGACTAGATCTAAAAGTGTTCTCCTTTACGATGCCTAAGATATCCTTTTAATAGGGTTTGAAAATCCTAAAAACTCTTGATAATTGGGCTTCTCGCAGATGAGCACGGCTGTGCAAGGCCTTAAGCACGACCGTGCATGAGCTCGAAGCACCCACGTGCTTGTTGAAAGGGTCTGGGCGTACTGACTGCTGCGAAGCTTTAATCTTCTATCAATTTGGGCCCAAACACATCCAAAGTATACTTGCTACATCTTTATACTAAATTGTATAATTAATATATAAATTAGTGTGAGCACCAAATAAAATAAAAGTCAAATATGAATATATGGGCTGTAAAATAGGGTCTCATTATAGACTTATCAAATAACATGTGGTTAGGCACAATTATTGTTTGATAGAAAGCCCAACAATTGGTATCAGAGACCTCCATACTTAATTCATGTATGATTTTGGAAATTAGGGTTTAAAATTGAGATTTAATTTGTGTCGCACTATTGAATTCGCATCGGAATTTTGTCAACCATATTTTTGTACGACATTATGAATTGCGATGCATGACATTACGTATTAATTTCTGTTTCGATTTTTATTTCTCTCTCTTTATCTCTTTTTTGTGGCAGAGGATTCTCAAATAGTTCCAATAATTGATGGTCTTCAACATTGCTAATATTATATTAGTTAAATCTGAAACTTTATTGTTATTCTGCATCGTAGATTTTCCTTCTAAATGGTTTAAAACTTTGATCTATACATTTGGATCATTACGTCCATTTGGTTAGAATTCAGGCTATTTGAAATTGAAATTGCGTACGCTGGTCAAACCGGCTTCTTTTGTTTGGATTCGAAATTGAAATTGCGTATTGGATTCCAAAATTAAAATTACGTATTAAATTCCGTACGATGTATTGAATATGTTCCTGTGCATTGAAATCGTACGGAGATGCATTGAAATCATACAGAATTTTTTATAATACTTATTATAATATTGGAATTAGAATGCATTGAAATCGTACGACATTTTTTTTTTATATAATGCTCATTATAATACTAGAATTAGGATACATTGAAAATGTACGAAAATTTTGTTTTTAGATTTGGTGCATCAATGTTCAAATTTTGGCTACAATAAATCAATTTTTGTTTTTTAAACAATTGTTTAGCATTTTAAATGAGCTAATTGATCAAGATATCACCAAAGTGACCTCTCTTGTGTAGATTGTTCATTAGAAATGTTAAATATTAGTATGTATGTTTATCTATGCGAGTATTAATTGGTCAAAAGGAAGATTAATATTTGGCGGATTGCATGTACACCTGTGATGGTAAACATGTGATAATTATGAGGTTTTGCTTGTGAATGATAAATCAATCCAAAGAGAGGTTTATTGTTTGACATGTTTTATTATCAATGTTTGATCATTACAATAAGGGTACCACTAGCAATTAATATTACTATCCAAAGACTTGATATTGATGATGCACTAGGTATCTTGAGATGAGTTATGTCATTATTTGAACATATTGATGATTGGATTTTATTATAATGTGAGCATAATTGTATTGTTTGCTTTGTTATTTTCAGCTGTTACTTCTATATCTGCTAATTTGAATTCGATTCCGGTTCTTAATGGTACAAATTTTAAGAACTGGAAAGAGAACATGAAAATTGTTCTTGCCTGCATGGATCTAGACCTTGCATTAAGGATTGAGAAACCCTCTTCTCTTACGGATTCTAGTACCTCTGAACAGAGGAAACTTCATGAGAAGTGGGATCACTCAAATCGCATGAGTCTTATGATCAGTAAGCGCGACATTCCTGAGGTCTTTAGGGGTACTGTTTCAGATGATATAACAAGTGCCAAAGAATTCCTTGCTGAAATTGAAAAGCGCTTTGGAAAAAGCGATAAGGTGAAAACAAGTACTCTTCTTCAGAACTTGATTTCCATGAAATATCAAGGCAAAGGAAATATAAGGGAATACATTATGGGAATTTCAAATATTGCTTCAAAATTAAGGACACTAAAGCTTGAGCTGTTAAAAGACTTGCTTATTCATTTTGTGCTAATTTCTCTACCTTCACAGTTTAGTCAGTTTAAGATCTCTTATAACTGTCAGAAGGAGAAATGGTCTCTTAATGAGCTCATTTCATAGTGTGTGCAATAAGAGGAAAGAATGAAGCAAGAAAGGACTGAAAGTACCCACTTTGCAAGTGCCTCTAAAGACAAGGGCAAAAGAAAGATGACTCAAGACTTTAAGAATGAAGCTGTTAAGGGTCCAACATAAAAGAAACAAAATCAGGGTGACAATTGTTTCTTTTGCAGTAAGTCTGGACATGTAAAAAAGAAATGTACCAAATATCATGTTTGGCGTGCAAGGAAAGGTATGTTTTTTACTTTGGTCTGTTCTGATGTCAATTTAGGTTTAATAACCTAGAAACACTTGGTAGTTATAGGGCATTTTAGATTATTATTATGTACTGGATTTTATTTGGATTTAAAAGACACTTTTGTTGTATCGTCATTTAGATGAAATTTGGTTTCAGTTTCTTATCTGGACAAGTTAGGTTATTTGTGTTCATTTGGAAACAATATGTTCACTTTGTCTTTTAATTCAGATATTGTTGGAACTGGTTCACTTTTGGCTTATGATAATCTATATTTGCTTAACACTATAGTTACCTACAATGAATCCTTAAATGCAGAATCACGTGGTACTAAGCATAAAATTGACAATATTAACTCAGGAGCATTATGGCATAAGATCCTAGGTCACATCTCTAAAAATAGAGTTGAACGACTTTGTCAAATGGGATCTTGGATTCCATTGACTTCACAGACTTTGATGTTTGTGTTGAATGTGTTAAAGGTAAACAGACCAAAACAAAGAAATTAGGTGCATATAGAGCTACAGACGTCTTAGAGTTGATACATACAGACATTTGTGGGCCATTTCCTACACCTTCTTGGGATGTTCAACAATATTTTATATCATTCATAGACGATTACTCTAGATATGCATACCTATTTCTGATACATGAAAAGTCACAATCTTTGAATGTGTTCAAAACATTCAAAGATGAAGTTGATAATCAACTCAATAAAAGAATCAAGAGTGTCAGATCTGATCGTGGTGGTGAATACTATAGCAGATATGACGGTTCAGGTGAACAACGTCCAGGGCCTTTTGCCAAGTACCTAGAGGAATGGGTTCATAAAGACTGCAGCTTACATTCTAAATAGAGTGCCAACAAAGGCAGCTACCAAAATGTCTTATGAGCTTTGGACTGGGCGAAAGCCTAGTCTGAAACATTTTCATGTGTGGGGATGTCCAACTGAGGCAAGGCCTTATAGGCTGAATGAAAAGAAATTGGACTCCCAAACAGTGAGCAACTACTTTATTGGTTATTCTAAAAGATCCAAGGGCTATAAATTTTATGATCCCACACTAAAAACAATTTTTGAGATGGGAACTGCCACGTTCTTTGAGGATATTGAGTTTGGGGGGAAGAATAAGGTTAGGGACTTTGTCTTAGAGGAAGAATCGGTAACAATTCCAGAACCGATTTAAACAGTTGCTTTTGATAAAGCAAGTTTGGAACCTCTACAAGACATTGTTATTGAACCCCTTATTTAAGATGATTTGGTTGTTCATGAAGAACAAACTCAAAATCCTCAAGAACTTGTGTATCATGAGCCAATACCTTTACAGAGATCCATTAGAGAAAGAAGAAGTGCTATTCTGGATGATTACATAGTATTTCTTTAGGAACATGAGGAAAATAATGGTATGATAGAAGATGATCCAGTCAAATTTTGTCAAGCCATGCAATATTCCAATTCAGAAAAATGGATTAAAGCAATGAATGAAGAGTATAAGTTCATGCAAGATAATAAAGTTTGGGAACTTGTCCCATTACTAGAAGGTGTGAAACCCATTGGTTGCAAATGGATATTTAAGACCAAACAGGATTCCAAAGGTAATGTGGAGAGGTATAAGGCTCGTCTTGTGGCGAAGGGCTATACCCAAAAGGAAGGAATTGACTTTAAAGAGACTTTCTCTCCAGTTTCATTAAAAGACTCTTTTAGGACAATCATGACTCTTGTTGCACATTGTGATTTGGAGCTCCATTAAATGGATGTCAAGATGGCGTTTCTCAATGGAAATATTGATGAGACAATCTATATGGTGCAACCAGAAAATTGTGTCAGGAGACCCAAAGAATATGGTTTGCAAACTGACAAAATCCATTTACGGACTAAAACAGGCATCTCGTCAATGGTACCACAAATTTCATCAAGTTATTCTCTCATTTAGTTTTAAGATGAACCTTGTTGATGATTGTGTGTATCAAAAGTTCAGTGGGAGCAAGTATATTTTCTTGGTCTTATATGTTGATGACATACTGCTTGCCACTAATATATAGGCACGCTGTACGAAACCAAGAAATTTTTGTCTAGAAATTTTGAAATGAAAGATCTTAGTGACTCCTCCTTTGTATTAGGAATTCAGATACACCGAGATTGATCTCGGGGTACTCTTGGATTATCACAAAAGAATTATATCAAAAAAGTACTTCAAAGATTTGACATGCAGGAATGTAAAGCAGGAGATACCCCTGTTGCTAAGGGAGACAAGTTCAGTCCTAGACAGTGTCCAAAAGGAAATTTAGAAATTCAGAAAATGCAGAAGATTCCACATGCATCAACTGTAGGGAGTTTGATGTATGCCCAAGTCTCTACGCGTTTGGATATAGCATACATAGTTGGGGTATTAGGCAGATATTTAAGATATGAGGTATTTGAAGAGAACAAAGGATTATATGCTCACATACAAAAAGTCAAACTAGTTGGAGATCACTGGGTATTCTGAGTCGGATTTTGCAGGATGCCAAGATAGTTTGAGATCCACTTCAAGTTACATTTTCACGTTAGCTGGTGGTGTGGTTTCTTGGCGCAGTGCCAAGCAAACCCTTACTGCTTCATCCACTATGGCAGCAGAATTTGTAGCATGCTATGAGGCATCAAACCATGGAATATGACTGAGAAATTTTGTCACAGAGCTGCAAATTGTAGAAGGAATTGAAAGAACACTTAAGTTATATTGTGACAACAAATCAGCTGTATTGTATTCTAACAACAATAGGAGCTCGACTAAGTCAAAGCACATTGACATCAAATTCGTAGTTGTTAAGGAAAAGATATAGAGTGGACAGATTTCCATAAAACACTTAGGGACAAACTCCATGATAGCAGATCCTCTTACTAAGGGATTTCCACCCAAGGTCTTTCATGAGCATGTTGCTCATATGGGTGTTTTACAGTTTGAGGAATCTTTGGTTTAGTGGGAGTTAGTCATATTTATGTATTTTATGTTCTATGTTTGATTTTATGTATGCATACATTGACTTTTGGATATATTTGGTTATAGATATATATATGGTTTGTTATTCAGTTGTTACACTTTGTAGATTAAGGTTATTAAATGATCTCATTGAGGTAAAGTAGGACTAGTTGAAAATAGACGTGTACAGGCCACTTTCATGTAATTTTCATGCTACACATTTCATGATAAGTCTATGTCATTTGATTCTGTCAACATTAGTGATCATTGATGGGTTTA
The DNA here is from genome assembly GCF_003935025.1 of Abrus precatorius. Lineage (NCBI taxonomy): Eukaryota > Viridiplantae > Streptophyta > Magnoliopsida > Fabales > Fabaceae > Abrus > Abrus precatorius. Next base: position 8,545,499 of record NW_020874395.1, on the reverse strand, counting down.
GTTGTGATTGATACAATGAAAACTATTTTGGTTCTATGTGTTGATGTAATCAATGGACGAGATTTTTGGAATATGCCCAAGGCATGTAATGACAATTTTTGAGCTCATAAAGTCTAATACATTTATAAGGATTGTAAGGATATATATATGTATGACCAGTGGGAGATTGTTAGCAATTTTGGATCATATATATATATATATATATATATATATGTATATATGTATATATTACATAATTAAATATTTTAGGGTCATTATTTTATTAGTCAAAATATTAAAGTGGTCTAATTAATATAAAGCTTATGGCTAAGGACATATATGTCATGAAAGGTTAATTGTGTAGATACTATTGGTGATGTTATAATTTGATGAGGGGACAAATTGTAATTATCAATTTTGGGGTAACTGATGGCCGTTACCAATACAAGAGTTATGGTTGTAGAGCAAGTAACAACACGTACAATTACAATTCTTTCTCTCTTCATCTCCATCAGAAGAGAAACCTAAAAAAGAAATCTAAGGTGCTCTATATTTAGAAGATCAAATACTCGCAGTCAATCTCATTACTTCTATCATTTCTAATGGCAAATTCAGGTACGCTTCCGCATTTTATTTTTATCATGAATTAGGGTATGGGTTCATAAGAAAATCTATGATTGTGTTGTAATTTTTATTCTATATGAATAATAACATGTGGTTAGGCACAATTATTGTTTGATAGAAAGGCCAACAAAAATATCTTATCTTAGTAAGTTGGATCGTACTCCCTTTTTCTTTCGTTTTATGCAATAAAATTAATGATCTCCACATTTTCTGTGCTGTTGCAGCAATGAATAAGTATATAAAAGTCAAATTGACAGGGAAAACTTTTGCATGGTTTCTTACGTTCAAGATTAAGCAAAACATAGTGGCCAAGAAAAAGAATAAAACGAAAGGAATGGTTTAGCGAGATGACATAATTGCTTTTAAATATAAAGATGATATATTCTATTCGCTTTTCAATATTAGCTACGGAAGATTCTCATAAAGTCGGAGCCACACATTGAATCTTAACTCCAAATTATAGCTTGTATTTGAAATTCGATTGATTTAAAACTAAATCTCATGTATAAAATAATAAAATTTACATCATTATTATTCAACAGTTTTAAGCTTCAACAAAAGACTCATGTAAAGTTGGGCTAACACAACTTTCTTTTTTACTACCTATACGTAATTTTTTATGACACAATTTTATTTGAATTAACAAAATTATAATAGAAGAATATTGATAATATTCTTTTTAATAGTTTTTTTTATTAATTAACATTTATTAAAAATTAATGAATTATGAGTGTAATTATTAAATTAGGAGTGAAATCAATGTAATTTTTTTTAATAAGTTTCAATCAATAATTAAGATAATTGAAATAAAAATATATTTGAGACTTTATAATATTAATAAAATTAAATTTTTTCAATAAATAAAATTTATACAAAAAAAGTTAAACTCGAAACATTATTTAAGAAGAATTAAATATGCATTACTTGGATTAACCGGTCATTGGTAGAGTAAACTAATTTATATATATTTTCACCAGAGCATGCTATTCTTGAAGGTGGTGCATGACAATCATGGGGAGCTTATTAATTAACTCAGCTTACAAGTTCTTGGTAACAAGTAATCGGGTTGATCCTTACAAGCAATTTTGGAATCATCTTCATTTGGTACCTCTTAAGGTGAATGCCTTTTCTTGGAGGTTGTTAAAAGATAGGACTCTTATGAATGTACACAAGAGGTGTTGTCTGTAATCTGAAAGACTTTGCGTTGCGTGTGGAGAAACATGACTTGGTTATCTGTTTGTTCATGCATTGTTTTTTTTAAGGTAATGGATTCAATGTGTTTTCTTGGGTTCGGGACAGTGATGCATTGTGAAAGTAAGGAACAGTATATACATATTGAGAGTCGATCTAGTCTCTTGCAATTCCGATTCAAAGAAGGCTTGGATGGTAATATGCTGTGTGATTCGGTCTCTATATATGGCTTGTTCGGGTTAGTTAAAATTTTATATAAGAAAAACTTTTCTCATTTTAATAAGATATATATTATCCAAGTAAAAGGACAGTGTTAAGATGTTTTTACATTGGCTAAAAGTGTTAAGCTTTGGCAATCTTTCTTTTACAAAATAACTTTTTAGAGTGAGTTAAGTCCACTTTAATGGAGGGGTAGTTTATCAACCTGTGGTTACAAAGTTTGACTGTTTGTGGCATGATAAGGATGCATGCTTTTAAATCATTTTTGGTTGATTTATTGAATATGGCAGAATATTTGTTTTATAATTTGCCTACTGCAGATTGCGTGCTGTTAGTGCCGAAGTAGAAAATGTCTTCGGATTTTTGTTTTGCAGGGTGTAAAGTAAGGATCTTAACTATATGGTTCTTGATCTCGTTGGATAATGACAACCTAAGTATTCCTTTTTGTTAAGTCTCACATTTCTTAATTCATGTATTTCACAAGATTTTATATATCCATTTTTCTTTCAAAGTTATCTTAATTAGTGGATTAGAATGTGAAAGCTATTTGCTTGTTATAATACACACGTGTACTGATAAGCGTCTCGTATACTGAGCAATCTTTTACTTCCTTACTAACACTTTACCAAGGTTCTGATTGACTGCACTTGGTCTCTGAGCTTTATTTGATTTTTCTTTTTAAGTGTCTTGAAGTATGTTCTTTACTCATTTGGTTACAGATTGGGGTTGTTACTCTTTGTAATTCCTTAAAACTTTATACTGGCTTGAATACGACGTATAGTACTCAAGCTTTGTTTTATTGATAAGAAAAATTTTACTTTACCAAACTTTATTTTTGGGCGTAAATTAAATAAGTGAATGAAGAGAGATAATATAAAGAAAGAAAAAAGATATGTGATAGAAAAATAAGGATGATAAAATAAAAAATAAGTGTAAAAATAGAGTGATTCTTAGGACCTCCTATCCACTTCTAAGGGAGGGGATCTTTTATAAAAGCTTGTAAATATATGAGTTTGAATTTTTAACCATTCATTTAGTGCTCTTTCAATTCAATGGCTAAAATTGGAGGATAGGAAATTGAGTACACAAGTATTTGTAAGTGAAGGACATAATTGTAATTTCCTTTAAGTGAGTGTAGTTGTGTGTTGTGTCCATGGTGTTGCACCTAACATGCAGTTGAGTTATTTTTTAAAAATTGTCCACCTTGTAGAGAGATCTTGAAACCATTTGAAGAAAGAAGCTAAGGAAGCTAAAACCATGGACATCCGTAAACTTTGAAGATAATTCTAGAGCATTTTTTGACCATTGCACGACATAATTAGTGTTAAAAGTCTGTGAAAGTGTTAGTTTTTTTTTCTCCCTCCCATACAAAGGAAAGTCGAACTTAATGAAGAAGTTTGTGAAAAGTGGATTGTTAATATGTGTTATTTTTAGAGTGAGTTTTTTCAGAAAAAAATGTCGAATGAGAGGGACATTGTATTTGTTTGGTGGATTTAGTTTAGTTTTCATGAGAAATAATATATTTTTAACAAAAATGTTCGTGGATATGAGTCTATTTGTTGAGGAAGGTTAAACTATGTTATGCTTTATTTAGATGGTTTTTTTTTTTTTTTTACAAAATATACGATATGTTATACAACAATGACATTCATTATTGATTGTGAGAAATCATTTGTTTATTTTGCAACAATAATATGAATTGTCTTCATTGTTAAATTGCATAATGAGGTTTCTGTTTGATTGTTATTGTTATGTTTTCTTTTATTCACTATATTATCCGGTAAAGCAATGAAATGATTATTGTTAAGTAAATATTCCTTATTTATTTTTGGTAAAAAAATTTATGGCGTAAAAGATGACATGAGTTAATTGTTTATGCAATGAAAGTTTGGAATATGTATTTAGTTATTTGGTGTAAACACCTCCCTTATTGAGCATGTTTGTCTTAATAAAATAAATATTTTGATAAGCTGATATTGTTATTAAATATGTAATATGTAATAACATGTTGTATGTTATGTTATATAATGGATGAATTATCCATAATTTTTGTATTCTATGACAGGTTTTGCTTACAAAATTTTGTGCTCTAGCTTTACCTCACAAGCCAAAAAAGTGTTCACATCAACATGATGATGGACGTTTGTTTGAAATTAAGCTGCATTGGATTAGAAGGCGGAAATGATATGCTTATCTAAACTTTGGATGAAGTCATTTTTGCATATTGTGTGATATCAATGCCAGTAATGTGCTTAGATTCAGCATGAAGAAGAAAAACTACAGAATTATGCATATTGAAGTTATTTGTTAGTGGGAGTAATTTGTACTTAGTCGCACTGCCTTTGTGTTTGACAAGTATTCTTGTTTTTAGTATATATAAATGTTAAGTTTTGTCCTTGTCAAATTTTCTTATGTATATGTTAGAATTTTCTTAATCCATAATATAATTTTCATTATGTAATGAATATTATGAAATTACTTTTTCTCATTAAATCTTGAATTACGTTGTTCTCACAACACAATATATGGTTCTCATATAATTAAAGGTTTAGAAAGTACTAACATGAATTCATTGTCCCTTGATGCTACCTCTCTCTTTAATGTCGTTGATCCCTTTGTATTTTCCCCAACTCTTCCTTCTTCTTTTAGCTCCTCTCGGATGATTGAGAGAAAGTTCATTTCTTGCGTTTACCGTGAGCACACTTAGACAAAGTTTTGCAGCCACAAAGCATAAATAGTGGCCTCAAAACACGCCACAAATTTTGCTTTCATGATAGACGTAGTAATAATGGATTCCTTTCTGCTCTTCCATGAAATCGCACCTCCAGCCAAAAAGAAAATGTAGCCAAAGGTCAATTTTCTTGAGTCTACACATCCAGCATAGTTTGAGTGCGAGTAACCAACCACTTCCAGGTGACTAGATCTCCTATAAGTAAGCATGTAGTCCTTGGTGCTTTGTAAATACCTAAGGACTTTCTTTGTAGCCTTCCAGTAGTCCATTTCAGGATTACTTTGATATCAGCCTAACATTCCAACAACAAAACTGACATCAGGTCGAGTGCATGTCTGAGCATACATTAAACTCCCGACCACTGATGCATAGGGAATAGATTCTATTGCTTTCCACTCCAACTCATTCTTGGGACACTGCATTTCACAAAACTTATCTTCCTTTTGAATTGAAACCACCCCTGATGAGCACTTTTCCATTTTGAATCTCTCTAATACTTTGTTGATGTAGCCTTTTTGAGACAATCCTAGTAATCCTTGTGATCTATTACGGAATATTTATATTTCAATCACACAGTAGACCTCACCCATATCTTTCATCTCAAAGTTCTTAGAGAGAAACTCCTTTACATCATGCAACAACCCAACATCATTAGTAGAAAGAAGAATGTCATCAACATACAGGGCTAAAATGATAAACTTGCTCCCACTGACCTTTATATAGATATATCGGTCAACGGTGTTCTCTACAAAATCATATGACATAATGATATCATTGAACTTAAGATACCATTATCTGGAAGCCTGTTTCAACCCATATATTGATTTTTTAACTTACACACTAGACTTTCTTTACCTACGGTCAAGAAGCCATCTGGCTGATCCATATAAACTTCTTCTTCCAAGTCACTATTCAGAAAGACGGTCTTTACATTCATTTGGTGAAGCTCTAAGTCATAATGAGCCACTAAAGCTATAACAATTCTTAAAGAGTCCTTCTTTGAAAGTGAAAATAAGGTCTCTTTATAGTCTATGCCATCCTTTTGAGTGTATCCTTTAGCAATAAGTCTAGCCTAGTATCTTTCAATGTTGCCTTTTGAGTTACGTTTGGTTTTAAAGACACACTTGCAACCGACTCGTTTTAAACCTTCAAGCAACTCGACTAGATCTCATACCTTATTGTCACTCATTGATTTTAACTCTTCTTTCATGGCATTCAACCACTTTTCAAAATTGACATTCCATGGCTTGCTTAAATGAGACTGGATCCTCATCAATACTCAAGTCACATTCATGCTTAAGTGAGTAAACCACATAATAATTTGAAATGGCAGGTCTTTTTTGCCTTACAGACCTCCTCAACTTTAACTCTTGTGGTTCATTTTCCTTTTGCTCGTTTGTGACTTGCGCATTATCAGCTGGTTCATCCTCTATATGTTGTTCTTGTGGGTTTGGAACATTAACTTGTTGTCTCTTTATGTTGTATGACCATGATACAACAAGGGAACAACAACTTGAGAAGAGACACTAACTACAGGAATTTTCACATGTGTCTCTATAATTTCCACCTTTCATGTTTCACCACTCCCACTAAACTGACAATTTTTAATGAACCTTGCATTTCCAGACTCAACTATTCTCATACAATGGTTAGGATAGTAGAATCTGTACCCTTTTGATTTCTTAAGATAGCCGATGAAATAACCACTAATAGTTCTAGCATCAAGCTTCTTTTCATGTGGATTATACACTCTTACTTCTGCTGGACAACCCCAGACATGAAGATGTCTTAAACTGAGTTTCTTTCCTGTCCACAGTTCATAAGGAGTTTTTGGAACTGCCTTATTAGGAACTCTGTTAAGCAGATATGCAGCGGTCTTTAATGCGTACATCTACAAAGACATAGGTACAGAACTGTAACTCAAGATACTCATAACCATTTCCATGATAGCACGATTTCTCCTTTCAGCCACACTATTTTGTTGTGGTGTACCAGGCATAGTATACTGTGCACATATGCCTTGACTTTCCAGAAGTTTCGCAAATGGACCTAGACATTATCCACTTTCATTAGATTTTTCATAATATTCACCACCTCTATCTAACCTCATAACCTTTATCTTTCTATCTAGTTGCCTTTCTACCTCATCAATGAACACTTGTAAGACATCCATTGATTGAGATTTTTCATGCAACACATACAAATAACAATAACGTGAGTAGTCATCAATAAAGATAATAAAATATATTTCACTACCCCAAGATGAGATATCAAATGGACCACAAATATTAGTGTGTATCAGGTTGACTGCTTCTTGTGGCTGGATTCTTTGATGTCTGTTTAGTTTGTTTTCCTTTAATACAATCCACACATACATCACAGTCAACAAAGTCCAACTGAGGTAAAATTTCACTTTTTATTAACCTCATCATCCTTTCTTTAAATATGTGACCTAACCTTTGATGCCACAAGAAAGCAGAGTATTCATTACGCACATTTAAATTACTACTAATAACATTCTCAACATGAAATAGAGATTCAACAAATTTAACATTAAGATTTAAACGATATAAATCATCAATTAATGTACCAGATCCAAAATAGTATGAGTGTTTATACAAAGAAAATGTACCATTTCTAATCTTATGATTAAAACCAAATTCGTCTAACTTTGCAACAGAAACCAAATTTCTAGCACATTCAGGAACATAAAGACACTTTTCTAGATCTATGCAATAACTAATATGCAAGATCAATCTGTAAGTCCCTATTCCTTCTATTCGTGTCTTCATTTTGTTCCTCATGTGTAAGAATTTTTTGAGTTCCACTTATGGGCTGGATTGAAAGAAATCCCTACATTACATGTGACAAATGAGTAGTTGCATCAGAATCTAACCACTAGGTGTTTTTTGGTACCTCAATAAGATTTGATTCAAAGCATACTAAAACATAATATATACCATTCATTTTGAACCAAACCTTTCTCTTTGGACAATCTTTCTTGAAGTGGCCAGCCTTCTTGCAGAAGAAGCATCTCTGCCTCTTCTGGATTCGGCCTTCACGAACCTTTAATAAGGCCTTATCCTTCTTGTCCTTTTTACCTGGCTTAGCCTTGCTACTACTAGCCCTTTCATGAAATGTGAGATGGACGGAGTGTTCTTTCACCTTCTTCAGCTTCCCTTCCTCCTGAACCAGCATGACTTTAATCTCATGTATGTTCCATTTATCCTTAATGGTGTTGTAATTCACCTGGAACTGACCAAACTCAGGAGGGAGTGAGTTCAAAATGAATTGTACTAGAAATAATTCCTTTACCTCTATGCTCATTGATTTCAACTTTGTCGCTTGATTGATCATGTCAGTCATATGGTCATGAATGGACTGTGACCAATAAAACTTCATAGTAGTCAGCTCAGTCAATAGGGTACCTGAAACGGACTTGTCAGTAATATCCGATTGTGCATACTTTTTTACCTTTGCCATAAATTTCCTAGCATTTTAAGTCTTTAGCATCAATGGCTTCACATTTTCAGCCATAGTCATTTTCAGCAAGCTCAAGCTCAGTCTGTTCGACCTTTTTCAAGCTTCACGAAGAGTCTTTTCCTCTTTAGTACTGGTCTCTGTGATGGCTGCAGGCTCTTATTCCACAACGATTGCTAGGTCTAACTCCATAACACCTAGCTAAAATCGAACTTGTTCAGCCCAATCATCATAATTGAGCCCATTGAACTTGACTATGCCATTGCTCCTGCCATACGTATTCATAGGGACTGAATCCATTTAATACATGCTTAAACATTTATGCTTTGAAAAAATTTAATAGATTCAAACAGCCAACTATTATCAATTATGCATCTAAGTTTACCTTTGGGTAACGCCTAAATACACAATTTATCTATAATGATACTAATAAAAAACTTTAATCGACAACCGGTCACTCAAACCAATATGCAAGTCATCTTTGGATATACAAACATATTTTGAAGTGCTTACACATCTCCTTAATGTCATTAATCATATGCAACGATCCACCTTTGGGCGATCTTCTAGCGTTATAATTAATAAGCTAAATTGTTCACCCTTATGTTACCATATAGCATCAAACAATTTTGAACAATTTATAACACACAATTAAATGTTTAAAGAACTTTTAAAGCCAGACCACTTTGGTGACTAACAAGCTACCCTTAAAATTAAAAACTAAATTGTGAAGTTTTCATTATGATAATGTAATTTAGAATTAAATAACTTGAGAATTTAATCACTTTGGTGAGTAAAATTCACTTCGATGTAATTCTAAAATTATCTATATATTTTATGAATTATATTCCTTATTATGTCGTAAAATTACTATGCACGGCCGTGCTTTTATTTAATGCATGGTCGTGCTTCGATGAAGCAAGGCCATGCTCATTTCTGATGCATGCCCCTGCTTCCTGAAGCATGGCCGTGCTTCTTGATGTATGGTCGTACTTATAATTAATGCATGGTCGTGCTTACAATATGCAAGGTCGTGCATCATTGAAGCATAGTCGTGCTTGTTCCTGATGCGTGGCCCTGCTCCAAGATGCATGACCCTGCTCACTAATATATGGTCTTGCTCACTAATATATGGCTCTGCTCATATTACAGATTCAAAATCCAATGTTTTTAGCTTCCAAAACCTTAGGATTTTCAATTATTGAATCCAAAATAATTATTTAACATCAAAATTATGTCAATTCATCATATAAAATACCTAGGGTTCATGTAATTTGGCAAAAATTTTAATGGAGAACCAATCTCGTATGAAGAATCAACGAAATTCACAACCTTGATCTAATACCAACTGTTAAAATTTTCTTAATCCATTATGTAATTTATTATGCAATGACTATTATGAAATGACCTTTTCCCATTAGATCTTGAATTACATTATTCTCACAACACAATACATGATTTTCATACAATTAAGGGTCTAGAGAGCACTACCCTAAATCCATTGTTCCTTGATGTTACCTCTCTCTCTAATGTCGTTGATCCCTTTGTATCTTTCCCAACTCTTCCTTCCTCTTTTAGCTCCTCTCGGATAGTTGAGAGAAAGTTTCTTTCTTGCATTTACTGTGAGCACACTTAGAGACCGTGAAAGTGATATAAAATAGAGAATGTCGTAACTCCTATTTAGTAACCGCTCTTTTATTTATCTGAAGGGAGAAGGGAGAGTTTCTTTATAATTGTATTTACAATTATACCTTCTATGACTCTATATTTTTTATTTAACTACCATTACATTAAATCATTAATTAGAGTCATGTTATAAATTACATAAGCCACAATAATAAGATTATTAAAATAATCTAATAGTATACACCTTGGAATATAAATTATGTCAATTATTTATTTGCTGAAGTTATTTATATCAACAATTGTAGTATATATAAGAGTTAATGACAGTAAGAGTAGTTAAGGAGAAGAAGACAATGTATACTGTTAGAACACCAAAGGTGGTATCTGATCTGAACTTAATTATGATTTGGATGAACTAAATATGCAGTGTAAGAGAGAACAAGAAAAATTTCCTTTGTAGTGTGCCTATAGGTGTGTTTTATCTATCACGGTATAAAGTAGTGACATCAATTTCCAAAAGGAGGTTTGTAAAACAACTATAACCAGCGGAAGTGGAAGAGAAAATGGGAAATTTTATTTAAAAAACGTCCTTCATATGTGTGTTTTCTTAGTTCGCGGTAAAAATCAATGACATAATGAATGGTTTGTAAAATATTTTGATGGAAGTGAAAGAGAGAATGGGAAAATTTGTAAGTATATGTGCGTACAGTAATTGTTTATATAGTAACTTGATGTTAAGAGTGATCGCCTTTCTTTGGCCACGTAAAGGTTAGGTAGCAACTCCTCCACCTCCACAGGTCACCCCTCAGAAAATCCAAAAATCCCAAACACCAACGAATGAGAAAAAATTGGGTCTTCGTCTTCAAAATCATATTCAGATTGCTGTATATTTTTATTTTTTATATATTAGAGATCTGTAAAGTGAACAAGAAAGTTTATATAAAACTCAGCGTACATAAAAAGAAGGATTATTTTGCAATATAGTTTCTAGGGACTGAGTTGAAAATTGAAATAATTTGTGAAGGTAATATTTAATATCATTTGTTGTTATTATTAAACAAACAAGTCAAACTTTATTGGTGAACCACAAATTGAACTGTTATTTAACCCCTCAATTTGTGAACCTTTACATTGCGTTGAGAAGAGCATATTATTGACGAAGGTTTTGTCGATTCGACCTAAAATAGGTTTAAGGTGCTAAGGATTTTCACGGATAAGCATAATATGTCGGGTTCGGATTCCAAATTACTAATACATTAATATTTGAGTTGGTAAAATTTAGAGTAACATGTATAATTGAGAAAATTTAATATTCTCTTACACGTAAAACAATTTTGATTGTTAATTTTAAGTTAATAAATAATAAAATTAATGATTTAATTAAAAAATATTAGAAAAATTATAACAGTTAATTTGAAAAAATTACAGAATACTCTTTCAAGTTTACTTATATTTAACATGAAAAAAGGTAACAGTTCACTATCAATTATACTTTCTTATAACCCTTACTTATGAAAGTAAATGAGAGAACCTAAAAATTATCCGCAAAAATATAATAGTTATATTAATAAATATCATTTTATTTATAAAATATTAAATTCAAAGGAAATCCTTAGCCTTTGTTTTCGTGTCTTGCATTCGATGCCTTTGAAGTTATATTTGGTTCATTCATTTCACTTGGACAACTTGTAAAAGTTTTTCTTATCACTTTAGGATCATTTTCTACGTCCACACCAATACGGAATCATCTTGAACCCACCTTATACTCGTTGAAAGGTACTTGTCTAAAATATTCGAAAAAAAAAAAACTAAACATTATTAGAGCTTTTATATTCGTAATTTGTGGAAAAATATTTTGTTGACAGGAAAATGGGACAACTAATTTTTTTTCTTTATTTTATTTTTGACTTTTTAACCCGCACATATAAATGATAAAGATTAAATAAATTGTATATGGTATTATATATTATATTAATTTTAAATATTCAAATAAAATTTACGTGATCCCTTATGATTCCAAGAGATTTTCTCTTCCCAAAAAGTAAAGATGTAACCATCAAATATACATTGCAGTACGGACATATCATATCATATCGTATTGACACTTGATTGCAAGCCAGAATATAAATATTGTACCACCTGATTTGAGCTATTGTCAGCTTGTTTCACACTTTTACATGTCTATTGACATTTTTCAAATGATACGACTCATAAAAAGTGAACCATGCGACAAATTTATTATAATATTATAAATTAAAAAATAATTTATTATTTTATAATAAATTTGAAATAATTTTTTAATTTGAGATTTTTTTGTCACGTGAATCAAATTTTTGTTAAATGGCTGGCGAAAGTATTAATTTTTAAATTTTTTAATATTTATTTCGCCAAAAAAAACGAAACACGACTTCTTAGAGCGGTTAATTTAAAACCGTTCTCATAAGTCTATTTTAGAGAGCGGTTCCTTTGTCTATGTTAGAGAGCGGTTCATAACTCATTTTAATATTTTAATATTTCTAATTTAAATTATATAAATACTATTATGTTTTTTAAAATAAAAAATATTATTATTTACATACAAATTTTATTTAAATACAAAACTCTACTTACTGTCTAAAATTAAATTACATTTTTATTTTTTTATATTTCTAATTTAAATCTACATAAATTTTATATAAATACAATTTTAAAATTATACTTCAATATAAGTGTAAAAATTATTTATTACAATCAAACTAAGATATTTAGTTTTATATAATTATTTTATTTAACTCAATTTTTATTATTCTGTATTTTAATAAATATCTATAATAATTCCTGTAAACAAATTTTATAAATCTTAATTTAACCTATCTTCTTAACAATTAATTATAATTTTATATTTTAATTAACTATATCACATTTTATTTTTTCTAAAAACATATTAATCTATATATAAATAAATAAAAAACTATTTAAATTTTAAATTCTTTTTTACTAATCTTTAATAAACTTTCGCCAGTAACAGCGCGAATCATCTTAGATGTTGCCACGTGTATCAAAATCTCTCCAGCCGTTCATTTTAAATCTACGAGAGCGGTTCCAGATGACCGCCCTCTAATATGCACTTCTGAGAGCGGTTCCCTTTGAACCGCTCTCTAAAATTGAGTTATGAGAGCGGTTCCTTTTGAACCGCTCTTTAACATAGACTACTGAGAGCGGTTCCTTTGGAACCGCTCTCTAAAATAGACTTATGAGAGCGGTTTTAGTTTAACCACTCTAAGAAGTTATGTTTCGTTTTTTTTGTGGCGAAATAAATATTAAAAAATTCAAAAATTAATACGTTCGCCAGCCGTTTGACGAAAATTTGATCCACGTGGCAAAAAAACCCCAGATTGAAAAATTGTTTCAGATTTGCTATAAAATAATAAATTGTTTTTTAATTTATAATATTATAATAAATTTGCCCAAAGATGCATCGGTTACACTTATATATTTATATATATATATATAACAATTATTTTTATACATGTTGAATTTTGCACTACAAAATACTCTTTTATTGTATATTATAAGTACATTTGTAAATACAATTTAAGAACATTTTTTTTTTTAAATTATATTCACAAATGCACCCATAATATATAGGAACAAAAATTTTGTAGTATAAACTCAACATGTAATTTCATAAGTTACTTTCAAATAAGTTTTCTAATATAGTTATTATATATATATATATATATATATATATATATATAAGTTATTATATAAAGTTGACGATAAATTTTTTAAAATAAGCTAAAACAAGTTTAATCTAATAACTATATTAGAAAACTTATTTGAAAGTAACTTACGAAAATTATAAGTTATTTTGATAAGCTATTCCAAATGTTGCATGTGGATTGCCAATCTAGAACCCTTATGGAGACTAAGGACTTTATTTCTCCAATCATCGAATTTTGATCACTAAAATATAGCATGTTTTTAATATAATCTTCTTCCTCCGGAACCAGACTCCCTCTGAATGTTAAAATATACAGTAGCAACTGGCAATCCAAGATTGTAAAGTTCAGCAAATTCTCTTGTGTTGAAATTCTGGCGCCATCCTGGGGCATACACTGTCTCCCTACCCAGTTGACGAAATAACACAAAGACGATACGATGAATCCCCATCATCGGTCGTGGATTTTCATAAGTCACAACCTCATGACCTGTGCAAATCATGAAATAGTATCATATTTTAATAACATTGAAAAGGGCATAAACATTTCTCTTTTCAAAATGTGATAACTATAAATTTGAATTTTATACAATAAATTAAAGTTAGCTTATGATTACTTAGATGTTTATTTGTATATATATTTCAATCTTAACAATTTAAATAAAATTTAATGATTTAAATTTATTGTTCACATTTCTTGCAATAACAAAATGTTTCTCACAGGAGTAATTTTCAATCCGAAAGTCTTCACAAAATTTTGAACAGATAATCCCATTAGAGAGGAGAAAGAAGCTAAAATTACTGACCGTTAAATGGTGGTCCTTTTTCATATGCTTGCCAAGATGCTGGGTTATTAACTTTGTTGCTCTAACTTTTAGTCAAGAGGATGTTTAGAAATGGTTTGGCTAAAACAACATTAAGTTTATATCAACAAAGTTGTGCCAACTAATGGTGCTCTTTTTGAATTTCTCTTAAATTGAAATTCTGGATCTTTGTACTCCCTAGGAGGTTTTTGGCCCTATCTTGGCATGTGATTCTGGATAAAAAAGTGAATCTATTCTAAAGGAAATGCTCCTTTAGTCACAACAACTACTATGTGTCTTTTGTCTTGAACAGATTGCATTCTTCTCATCTTTCTTTCACATGTTCATGAAGATTAAGAATTTGGATGATTGTACACTCTTTGCGGGTTTTGGAATGATTTTAACTCCGGACAACAAATTAAACTTCATTGTGAACTCGTTAGAGGGAGAAAATTTAAAACTTGGATGCTTTTATGGTTCGTAGTTTGATCTTTGGATTCACCATAATTGGATTTATTCAAAACAAGAAAGGTTTGACTTTTGTTGTATATCTTTTATCTTATCAAAATATGTAACATATATTTTTAATTTTTATAAGTATTATTTCATGTAATTTTAGTTCTTATAAATTTTTTTTTAAACAATCTCTATTACTGCATAATTAATAATATATATATATATATATATATATATCATGATTTAATTATATCGTATATTATGTTAAAGTAATTGTTAATATAATATAATTAAATATATGTCACAATAAAGAAAAAATTTATTATATTAAAATCAACATTTTTAACTAATAAAAACAAAATAAAGTCAAAATAATTAATTTTTTAAAGACTAAAAACATATTTAAAACTATAAAACTTAGGTCTCAAGTATTGACTAGTCCTCTACAATAGTCAAGCTTGTTTTTCTTAAGACTGGTACGTAAATTTTTCCTTCACAATTCTAGAAGTAACTCTATATATAGAAAGTGGTTAGAATATTTCTTGTATTCTGAGAATTGTATATTTTTTTTTTAGCATTAAGAATTTTTGTTTGGAAAGAAACGACTAATCAAATCTATCTATCTCATAATAATCTCAGATTTTAATCCTACGGGGATACGTATATGTTGGTCATGAGGTCAATCAACATACTCTAATATGATGCCCTAGTATCAAACTCATCTAGTGTGATTGTAATTTGGATTCTCTTTCGGAAAAAAGTGAAATTCGAACCTTGAAGAATGTACTTGTTGAGAGTTTATGTAATTAGTTCTTAATCTCCACCATACTCATATGATTAGTGTCAAATTCCTGGTCAAAGAAAAAATAAATAATAAAAAAGAAGATAAAAACAGACACGGTCCAGTTTTAGCATTCCTATAACGCATAATTGCCTTTTCACTTTTACAAGATATGTTCCACAATACCTAAAGTTCTCTATACCTTTGTACTTCGTGTCTGCAACGTTTCGAAACGATATTAGTGTTTCGTACTATGCGTTATCCACCAAAATAAATGAAAACAACTTTGTATGTCTTTATCAAAAAAGAAAAGCACTTTAAATTCAAATTCAAGCATACGTAAACCACCAGGATTGAAACCAAAGCTACATTATTTAAGATTCCAATATAATCATACTACTGAATTTTATTTATTTAATTTTGCTACATATATTTAATTCTTTGCAAGTAGCATTTATTTCTCTCCCTTAATCAAGTTTTGTCACTCGATCTAATATTAGTTTAACAAAAAACAAAAAAATGAGTTAAGTTTTATTATATTTGTAAAAAAAAAAACATTTACACTATCAATCAATTAAAATATATGGTAGACATGATTTTAAATCAATTATTAAAAGTATCAATGATTCTACTAATAATGACAAGACATAGTTCAATGAGTTAACAATAAGATATTTTTTTAATATTATCAGTACATTTCATTTAAATTTTTAAAAATAAGAAATTAAATAATATTATACTTTTAAGTGATTGAAAATATTGAATAAGATATATTCAATATTTTTATTAAATAATATTCAATAATATTCTTAATGCACATTATTTTTCTTTGAAAAAATAATCAAGTCATGAGTTATATGCAGAGCAAGAATTAAACTCGTAAATTATAGACCACGTAAATATTGTCATAAGGTTGGAAAGGAGTTAGAAGGAGATTACTCCAAACGACACAATTTCAACTTTTGAGTAAGATAAGGTTGGTGGAAAAGCTTGTAGAATGTCCGTAATTTATTTCCCAGAGATATATACTCAGTAAATAGTAGATTATTAATGAAGTTGAGTTCTTATCATAAACCGTCTTTGATTCCAAAACTTACAAGTGTAGGAATTTAATGTTCAATAAAGTTTCTAAGATCTTCATCAGTTAATTAAGAGAATTCAAAATGATTTTGAAACATTGTTAATTATTAAGAAAGTATCTTTCCAAAAACGAGGGTTTATATTTAACTCGTTTATTAGTTCAATTTATACTTAACTTTATATAAATTGTGCACTTTGACTCTTGATTTTATATAATTGAGTATTTATTTCAGAGCTAAGCTATTTGTTTTTCACATAAAATAGAACAAATTTTGTCATTAAAATACACATAAATATAAGTCATTAATTTAAAGTTAATACTAAGGGTTTCAATTAATAGTTTCGAAAAGCACACAATATTTTAGATTTAAAAAAGTGATCACATTAAAAATGAACTAATAACATACATACATACCAAAACTTGGCCCCGTAGTTGCTGGAATATCAGTCACCAACCTGAAATACATTGAGAGAAGACTGGGATAATATGACAACACACTACAAATCATTGTATAAAAACTAATGAATATGTATAGTTCAGTATATATTGAGGGCATATTCGAACCACAAAACTTCTCTCACCAATGGAGATATTCCCTCAAATTGGGGTCACTTGGGCTAGGTGCATCGGGGTCAACAGCGATCTGTAATGAAAGAAATGAAATCAAGTTTAGAAACTATAGCATCATTTACTAAACATATCATGGTTTCAAATTGTGATCCAAAATTACAACGGTAGCCATACTATTACAATATTAGCCACATATATCCATAACATCTTATAACGATATTTACCCAAGACATACATTTATTTTACTTCAACTATAATTATAATTTAAAATCATGATAGATATTGTGATTAAAGAAAGATGAAGATAAATATAGAGAATAAAAGAGTTATGAGAAAATTACCAGGGTGTAGAAGTTCCTGAGGTCATCTCCACCAATAGCTACTCTTGGTTGGTTGACAACTTGTGAGGGTTTGAACTCACACCCATTGCTAACATCTCTATTATTGTAAGCGACTCTCATAGGAATAGAACATTGAAAAGGGTCCAATACATCCCCAATCACACGCCCAACAACAAGAGGGTCCCTACTTCCACCAGGCATGACTGGTGGAGAGTGGACACTGTTCTACACAAATTTGGTTTTCTTATATACTCGTTGGCTTTTTTGCTTTGTTATAAGATCAACAATGAGGTTGCTATTTATACTCGACTCATTAGCTTTGGGTCCCTTTGTTTGAGTGGACATGGTGTCGCTTTTCAAATACATCTTGAACCAATGCATGATAAAAGAACATCACGCGGATGGATGTCAGCTCATTAAGATTTTGGACTCGTTAAAATTGATTCAAATTCTCTGTCTTATATTTTTGCTGGTGGGTATAAATTTTACTTTAGCAACACCTTATGACATGAATGTTATAAATTAAGAATATTGCAGCATAGTTAATTAAGTCCATTCTTATCATTTCTTTTTCAAATTTTATTATTGTATATTTGAAATTAAATTATTTTGCACTAAGAGTTTATTAAATAGTTGCATTAGTCACTTAGTCCTTACTCTATTTGAACATCTTCAATTAAGTTCTTGAATTTTATAGAACTGTAATGAAAGTATAGTTATAGTTAAAATTCAAATTAATTACAAACTTTTAAAATATGTAAACAATTGAAAGATCTGCAGATTATATAATCTGTGATTAAATATAAATATACTCGAATTTTAATACGATGAATATACACCTTTAATAAATATCTTACAGAAATACATGATAATGAAATCAACATAATTTTTTATGATTAAAGCATAACATTTTTTTTGCTAATCTTTTTTTCTCAATGCCTCACTTTTGTTTTCAAAGGTTAAGATATTGGTTTGGTAGTTGCTAAAGTTTTATTTTTTTCATAATTTAAAAAATTTTGGATAGCAGTCTAATAAAAATAAACAAAACTTAAATATAATATTATAAGTATTATTATTGTTGTTCTCTAATTAAAATTGAAAATTCACTTCAATAATATGGATAATAAAAGCTAGCATATTGAAAATCAGCATACTAATATTAAAAGTCAATACACATATTGAAATAAAACTCTAATTTTAATTAATAAAATAACATAATAATATCTATCTTACTGCATCTATATTTTATTCTAAAAATATTTACCGGTGCTAAGGTTTGAGTAGCAATACCTATTACATATAATAAAATAAATTGGTGAAAAATATATAATCTTATAAAGGGTGACCAATGCAAAGATAGAAATTAAAAGAAAAAATCTTTGGTAATATTCAGAAAGTACTTATTGGGATCCTCATCACACCATGACCATTATGGCCAACAACACAACGAAGATTACGTTGTCTATGTTAAATTCAATCTTCTTCTGCAGTTGCAGTCGAGAAGTAATATGGATGGCGATATGAAAGTTGTAATGGAGACTAAGCAAATATAAAAAAAATGAAGAAAATGAAAAGTTTATTAACAAATTAAATTAAATTAAGATATTTTATTAACAAATTAAAATTCTATGAAAAATATGCAGAAAATCTTCACAATCTGTTCTTTAAATGAAATGCATTCGCAACAGTTTGTGAATGATGAATTTGCTAAAATAATTAATTAAAAAGGTTACAGCAGAAAAATAGATTTTATTTTCTTTCAAGTTTTCCCAGTTTTTGATATAAGAAAAAGTAGAGGAGAGGGATTATCGTGTTATACTTTGTGAGTAAAATTCTTGTAGACGCAAAAATCCCCAACTAACCATGTCGTGACAGCTGGCACAATAAAAATTATATATACATCGTATACCGAATAACTTTAAAATGAAATGTGAGGCATATCAATGTGTTTAAGAATCTCCTTTATAATAATATATATATGCCCCTCACTTGTTCCATCATTCACGATTTTACTTTCGAGACTTTTCTTTCTCCGTCAAGAATCACTCTCTGACTTTACACTTTTAGAGTAGACACATTCACTTCCTTAATTTGTCGTCATTTTCAACAAATCCTCCCTTATTGCGACAAAGCATTCGCTCGTGTCAAGTGATCAACCCACTTTAGGTCCGGTCAATTTTTAATATCTTTTATATTTCTATAAATACTTTTATTTTGTTAATAATATTATATACTTTTATCTTCTTAATGTATGTTTCAAGATACATAATATATAATTAATATTTTTTATTAAAATATAATAATTAGTTTTATCAATACATTAAGTATGATTAATTTAATAAACAATAGTATGTACAAGTTATTATAGTATATCTTTATACATACATTAAAAAATTATTTAAAAATATGTAAATAATAACATTTTCTTCAAATTTAAAAATAATATAAAAATTAATAATTTACATTACATTAATATCTCCTCAATAATTATATCTAAGACAGAAAATGTTCTGAAGACGATCCTGACATTGGGTGAGGTAGCTACTTGAAGAGATGAATATTCTCTCATTTCTAATCTGCCAATCTCATTGGTTTTGTGGGAATGATATATTCTCTTTTTATTTTTATAGCGAATAAATATCTACCTGCGCTTTTTCACTACTTAGCCTCCTCTGTTCACACGTGACTTAAACTACATAACGACGCCTGTTAAATTTTGTTTAGTAAATTGCATTTTATTTTTTATAATTTATTTTTATTTCTTTTTATGTCACTCAAATTCTTTATATTTATTTATTTTTAATATTACTTAACTCTTCTGTAATACTATTCTTTTATATCACTTCTTACTTCGTAAGAGGGTTTACGATTCAGAAAAGGTATAAATTAAAGGACTAAATTAAAAAGGCATAAAACTATAAAGGAATAAAGAATAATTTATTATTATTATTATTATTTTGCTTTGCACGTAAAGAAATAAACGAAGTTATGTTTTTTTCCCATGAAGGGGAATGAGTTAAAAAATGAAAAGATTAAGCTGGTACTGAAAGCATATGTTCTTGATTCATAATGTCTAGTTAGCTCGTTTTGGTTCCTCTCTTTGTCTAATTTAGTTATTATTAATTTATTTTTATTTGTTTATTGACCAATTTTAGACATTTAATATAAACATTAATGTTCAAAATTTTGTAAATGTGCGATGAATGTTAAACTTCTGTAAATTTAGGATTCATAGAAAATAATATTTTACTCCAATAAAATTTATTTATTTATTTATTTGCAGATTTAATATTTGTTAAACTTGATTAGATTAGATATAAAATATTTGAAATTAGTTTAAATTTGAATTAAAAAATTAATTTAAATTTAAAATTTAAAACTCAAATTCTATATATTATCGTAGCTTAACTGTCTCATTGTTATACAAAAGTTAAATTAATAGCATTTTCCGTTACATACAGCTTATTTCTACTTTTTAGGCAAAGTAAAGAACTAGAAATTGAATTTAAACAAATCCAGATTTGCTTAAACGAAAATACACTATTACCAATTCTCTTTCCTTCTTTCTCCTATTCTCTCACCCGCTCAACCCCCTACCCCTCACCCACCTAGTTTCTCCTCCTCACCTTCTCACCCAGTTACCCTCTTCCTCTCTCTCTTTCCCTCCCGTTTTCATAGCCCCTTCCACCCGGCCCCTTCTCCCTCTCACCCATTCTTGTCCTTTCTGTTCTCACTCCCGTTCTCTCCGCCCCTTCCTCTCTCCCACCAAGCCTTTCCTTCTCTCATGCAACCCACCCTCCCTCTCCCTCTCCTTCTAACCCAGTCATCCTCTCCTTTCCTTTTTCCCACCCAATCTCTATAACATTTTCTTTTTATTTTTTGATAAATTATATTTTTATTAATGTTAAGAAGTATTAGAATGCATTTAGATGTAAGTTTGAAGGATTTGTAGAGGAGTTTTAGTACAGGAGATCTCGCTCAGGTAAGGTAAATCTCGTCTAGGCAAGATTGAGCGTGCAAGAATATCTTACTACAGTGGCTATCTAGCTCAGGCGAGATAATTCTCGCTCAAGCAAGATAGTATAAATGTTATCCAACTGTCACTTCGCCCAAGCGAGAGTGATCTCACTTAGGCGAGCTGAGGATCTTTCTCAGGCGAAATGGGTCACTCAAGCGAGGACCCACAGGAGAAATAACATGCTCTTTGGACACCATATCGCTCAAGCGAGATGGAGCTTGCTCAAGCGAGCATATCAAAAGATAGTGAGCAAGACCACTGTTTGCATATCTCGCTCAGGCAACAGACTCGTCGCTCAAGCGAGATGTCATCGCTCAAGCGAGTTGTCCCTCGCTCAAGCGAAAATGCGTGGGGCTGAGGGGATATTTAAGAGATTTTTTGCATGATAATTAAGCTTTCTCTGAACTCACGCCTCTCTCTTAAACTTTCTCTGAACTCTCTCTTTCTTTTATCTAGATAAAAACCTCAGAAACTTCGTTTTCTCTTCAAAGTCAAACTTGGACATTGAAGCTAATCGACTCTAAGTAAGTTTTTTCAGATTAAACTTGAGTTTCTCTAATTGTTTTCATATTTTTGTTCTTATTGATATCTCTTGATACTCAGGAGAACTTCTATCCGTGATCTTTATTCCTTTTTCAACATCTCTTTGAAAACTCATCTTTAAGGTAAGGAGAGCTCTATTTAATCGTATAGTACAATATTTATTTATACTCATAGAGCACTATTAGGTGAATATGGTATGAGAATAAATGATGGAGATATTTGTTGTGTGGAGTATGAATGAAGATATGTTTGTTTGATTGTTTAGAATGATTGATTGTTTGGGCCAAAAGGCTGATGTATGCTTATTTGCATTGTATGATGAGTACTTTATGATATATATTTGAGTAAAATGATATAAGGTAACGATATTGATATCAAAGATTTACGGTTGAAATTGCATCAATGAATGTATGCGTGGAATGGATTTAGTCTGAAAGTGTTTTAATAAGCACGATCTGATGAGTGAGAAAGAGAATAACGCTGAGAATTACCTAAGGATCGGATATGGATGGAATCTAGGATGAATAGTTACAAAAATACACTAGGGGTATAGAGTCTGGAGACGATGAAAATCTGGGGAAAAAGTAGGGTGGTGAGCGACATTCGCATATGTGTATACACACTTTCTAAGAACGAATGCGTCACAAGGCCCCATACTCATTTCCTGATTAGACTCCTGACTATGCCTTTGTTAAGGGGCTCGATTACTGTACATGTTGTATCTGTGTTCATGGGCTAAGGGTCGGATATGGATGGAATCTAGGGTGAATAGTTACAAAGATACACTAAGGGTATAGAGTCTGGAGATGACAAAAATCTGGGGGAAATGCAGGGTGGTGAGTGACATTCGAGTATGTGTATACACACTTTCTGAGAGTGAATGCATCAAAGGCCTCACACTCATTTTCTGACTAGACTCCTGACTATGCCTTTGCTAAGGAGCCCGATTATTGTACATTTTGTATCCGTATGCATGGATTAACTGGTGACTATTTACCTAGTTGAGTAAGACCTCGAAAAGTGTTGGAGGCATCGGTATCTGTGATCACAGTGCACTGAGAGTGTGTGTTGAAATAAGAAAAAGGGAAAGGGATAATAAATTGTTGATTATTATGTGTGATGTGAATATGTTGGTAAATCTGAATTCATGAAATTGAATGTGTTGTATTTATGTTAAAATTTTGATTTTAAGTTAAATACTTTTTTTAAGGGATAGAATAGATGCTCATCCTTACTAAAATTTTTAGAAAATCAAGATGACGGAGCCTTAAGCGAGAATTAGACTAGTAGATAATTCTATACATTTTAGGTTAAACTATATATTTAATGAATATCATAGAGTAAATTATTTTAAATTTGTTGTACTTGTAGAAAATGAACCTAGGGTTTTTGTTACAATAAAGATGAATTTTTCTTATAGTATCCCTTTTGACTTCCCTAGTAGTATACAATAAAACCTATGTGTATATATATACAGAGGTACTGTTAGGACCCCGACGGCTTTTACTTACCTATTCACTTATCATGACCACGACTACCTCGGAAGACCGTCCAGATGGACATTTGAACATGTCACTGATACAGAGGTCAGAGCAAATTCGGGAGATCGTTATTTGGGTTCAAATGATGATATTGATTCAGAGAATTTGGCTGAGATAGAGAGTTGGCACAGAGTGGATGAGTAGGACCGATCTTTAGTAGTTGGTTTTTGAGAAAGACTGCTTTGGAACTAGTATATTTTTAAGGATTGTAAATATTATGGTTAGGTATATATTGTTGTAAATCTCATCCATTTTAACAAACAATTTGTAATATTTAAAGTTAAAATATGTACTGTATATATAGGTTTCTTATGAAGACTTCTAAATTGTATTTATGATATTTATTTACTTTTTTCAATCTTCATTAATGTTGTTATATTAATATTGCAAATTTTTAAAATTTCAATTTACATACAGAACGAAAAGAAAATTTCAATAATTTGCTATATAAGTTCATAGAATTATGGAAAAGATATATTATTTCAATTAATTAAGAATAATTCATATATTGTACGAATTTTTGAAATAAAGATGTTACAGTTTCCTTCCCCTTTCTCTCATTTTCCCTCTCTCACTTCTGTTCTTCCCCAACTACCCTCCCTCTTTACCCCTCTCCAATTCTCTTCTCCCACCCCCTTTCCTCTTCCCTTCTTTCCCAACCCCTTTTGCTTTCTTCTCTTTAGCAAATCTTAAGGCTTAAGTGAAAGTTATTTTTTTTCTTATTTCATTAAAGCGAAAATACACTGCAGGCTGCAATTTACACCAAAACTATAGAGAATTCAAATCTTTATAAATTGCGTATCATTAACGTTTAATGTATGTTAAAAAGTAGTAAGGAATTAAGTGTCCCAACGCATTATCTTTTGTTAATAGTTTATATAATGTTTCAATGTAAAAATTTTGTATCTATTTTTTATTACAAAAATTACTAAATTTTATGAAGTTAGAAAAAATTACATATCAGTTTTACATGAAAAATTATAACTTAAAAAGAAAATGACAAATATTAATCAATACCTTTAAACTACTGATTAAAAAACTTTAAAATAATTATTTTATTAAAAATACTATTAATATAAACACTTTCTATAATTTTTAAAAAAATTGTTATTCTCAACTTTTTAGATTAAAGTTAAAGAACTAAAAATATAACAATTTTTTACCAAAATAATATATTTATTACATTAAATATCATAAATATTATTTTTAATAAAAATATTATGTTTATATAATTAAAATAAACTCTAAAAGTAAAATTTTTGAATAAGAAAATATTGTTAATAATTTAAGAAATACTTTATAATTTACAAGAGCCAAAGGAGATTCATACGAAGGGAAAATTAATCAATCTCCACTAAAAGATAACAGTAGTAGTGGGCAACAAATTCCAACACCACTCACCTATTCCATGCATAATAGCAGACCAATCCAATGCTTTGGCCAACTGGTCACCCTACATATCCTATGTTCGGACAAACATGTACTGCAATTGTATTATTCTCCATTGGTCGATGCGAAAGAGCCTTTTCACAAGAGAATTTTGCTGCAGTTTTATATGTTTTTCTCTATTGGTCTCCAACGAAGAGATTCTTGTTCCAACATTTGCTGCGAACCATCAACTTCAATTAAAATCTGCAGTGGAAGTATAAAATACTAATAAAGATTACTAGAGTCAAACTTAAAGTTATACAATGATTAATTGTAAAAAAAAATGTGACCTTAGGAACAAACTTGCTACAACTGTGCCTCTCATTCGTTGGTCAGTAAAGGTAAATTCTTGAAACGAAAATGAATCATTGGTGGCTCTAAATGAAAATTGAATATCTTGGAGGAATTCTAATGTCATACAAATCATCTTTGCATTGTGACCTCAGTTACATTATCCCCCTTTGGTTCCTCCAATTGCTATGTAGAAATGCGGAATCTAAAATGAAGATTGAATGTGAAAGAGACTTGAATGTGAGTCATTTTTTGAACTTTATTGTTTGTCATCAACCTTAGACTTTTTTTTGAACTGGAGAGCATTGGCTTAGAATCATGTTCGAATACTGGAAAGCAAATTAGCTTTGGTGGGTCCTCAACACCCAAACAACTAATATTAGAATATGGATCCTCTCGTGTTTCAAAAGGAGTGAAATCGATCCAACGTACCATTATATTTATTATGTTTTCCATTAATGTTGCATCACACAATATAGTAATTCTTAAGAATTCGGATATTTTGTAGTTTTAATAATACTATAAAAATGAAAAAAATTATTAATTTTGTCTCTCAAACAAATACTACCGGCTAATTGCTAACAATAATAAAAAAAAAAAAGGTATTTGTTTAGATACCTTCATATTTTAAAGAGTTTCGATTCTTTTTAATAAGCAATCAATTTAAACACCTGTACTATATTTATAATTCATGATTTATCTTTTTTATTCCTTAATTTAAAGTATTTTTAATTTTTATTGTATTATTAAAAAATATATTTTAATTTTATTACTTAAAATTAAAAATATTGAGCATTTTTTTTTTAATTTTAACTTTAGACGAGAAGGTAAGATTCTTTTGTTTTTTTATCCTTAACAAATCTTTATATATAGAAGTAAAGTAGATAGAGTATTATTATTTTTTTAATTGAGGACACATTTGTAATCTATATTTTAATATCTTATTTTCTATTTTAATTATAATAAAATAATTATTCAATTATTAGTTGTATTAATTACTTTTTAGTTATTATAGTTATCCAATATTATACCTTAAATTTTCTTAATTTTTATTATATTCTTTCTAAACTTATAATTATTTTTATTTTTATTTTTATACATATTACTTCCTATAATCTTTTTTATAAGGAAATCTTTAAAATATTTTAGTGACTTTTTTATAAAGCACTTTACATTTTTCATAAAATATTTATTATTAATTTTAATTTATTCTCAATAAATTAAATTAGTGGAAAGCTAATTTGAAATTAATAATGATAAGCATTAATAGTGATATTAAATTTAATGATATTAAAAGAGATTAAAATTATCATATTATAGTATTTATAGTAAAAGGGTGATTGATGCATACTTAGTCAAATAAAAAAAATAATTTAAATACAATAAACTAGAAGACTACCTTGCTTTCTTGAGAACCTTAGTTACAAACATTAAAAATAAAATAGAGACAATTAAGAGAATTGTTAATAAAAGCGATAATTTAATTAAGAAATTAAAACACAAAAATTCAATAAATTAAAAGCAGTTAACCTACGATTTCTACTCTGCAAAATATATTTGATTTCAAAATAATCTCAATCCCAATCGTGAATTCAAATGAAAGAATATGCATAATTAATATGAATTCTTTCAATGATCATTAAACATGTGTCTTTGATCAATTTGATACAATTCTTCTCAATCTGATCTCAAAAATTTGAATTACATGAACAAATGTTTCAAGATCACACAAGTAATGAATTTGACGCATGCGAATTATCTATAATTGTATCGACGCAATTTGAGACTGAATTAAAAGCATTTATGACTGAATTTAAAGGGTAAGAAATAATATTTTGAATTGGATTAAAATAGATAACGTTACATCATCATTTTGTGGGATCAAAATCGTAAATTTGTAATGTTCTTTCTCTTTTAACTATTTTTCTTTGTTTTATGTATAATTTTCCATAAAAATTAATTGAAATAGGTAAAGAATATGAATGATTTTAGAAAAGTTTACATTTATATAAATATAAGACTAATTTAAGTTAGTAAATTTTTTGAAACTTTACAAATAAGTCTCATTCATAGTAAAGACGAAAACTGATTTTCACAATTTAAATTCTTAACTACAATCAAATGTAAATTGCAAGTAAAATAATTACCTATTGAATATTACAAATACCTCCCAGTTCACTAATTACAATAAGATTTATCAAATAATTACATATTCTAAACATTGACATTTAAAATAGGTACATGTAATTTTCAACTTTCATTAGGACTAAAAAAAATTATTACAAAATTAGAATAATTTAAGTCCTAATAGAGTAAATCTTTTTTCACAAAACAACTGAGAATATGATCATAGAATAAATCAATCTTTATTAATCATACTATTTTGATTTATTTTATTTATTTCTTCATTTTTATCACGTGAAAATAATTGTAGGGGTGAGTATTCAATGTCACATCAAATCCTCATTTTATAAAACAATCAAACAATAAAGAAAACATTAATCCAATCTAGTATGTACTGAAATAAGAACAACTTATTCATAAAAATTTCATCCAAAATCACCAAGACAAAATCTCACACTCAACGAAATTCTAATTATATAATCCTTGAATTCATGCCATTTTGATCATTTCAATTTCGATTTAACCATCATTTATCAGTACTTTCAATACTCACAAGCCCTTAAATTACTTTTGACATGCTTTTTCTGGTCATGAAGGAGCCAACAAGTCCTTGGTTAACCACCACATATAGATATAATTCTGGAGTGCTAGTTAAGAAACGAGTGTGAGGCCATGTAATACTTTTGCTTTCAATCATATGCACATCAACAAATAACATTTACCCCCTTCATTTTCTCCATAGTTCTAAAATAGACTCCTTATTCTATACACTCAGTATATTTATGTAACTATCTATGCGAGAACTTTACAGTGGCAAGTTGCACTTAAACTTATCCATAGGAATACTTAAGTAACAGTGGCATTTGCATTGAAACTTATCCATACAAAAACTTACAGTGGCAATTTACACTAAATTCTTTTATTCCACGTATATTCATCACTCTTTCATAGCATACATTTTCACTGTGGTCAATATATCGTAGTATATGTATTATAATCATACTAATCAATATATCACGACATGTGTTATTGAAGTAAAAAATGGTGTTTGTAACAGCAGTAGCAGAATAAATAGGATTGTTTTGTACCAAAAATATATCAGATCAGATGAAAAAACTTTAAAATGTGCACTGTTGATGATTTCTTGAGTTGTAAAATTTTTTTGAATAATGTGAAGACTCCACGTGTATCAACAAAGACTAATCTACTTACGTTAACTCCTGTGAAAAAATCACCAGTAAAATGTGAGAGAGAGGAATTCTATTATTCCCTTTTCGTTTTTCTAATAGCTTGATGTGTAACACTTATGCTTAATCTATATAGTAATATATTTGCAATGATTTATCAACTCTTAGGCTCATGTTTAAAAACCAAATTTTTAATGTCCTAATTTTTTCTCCATTATCTTGTAATAGTTAGTTTGTTTTTCCTTTTTGTCAATAACTCATTCACCAAGTCGACTATTTGAATCGACAGATGTAATTTCAACATTTGAATTTTGGTCAATTTTCAAACAAAAAATTATATTTTGTTGTCCTATTATTAATATCTTTGGTGCTAGCAAAGAATATAATAATATTTCACTTAAAAGAAATATTATTTATTTGATAAACTAAATGCTACAATCTTAATTATCAAATAATAAAATTCTTCTTTTGCAAAGATTAGAATAATTGGTAGTGTGTGACCCGTTCAATGTTAAGCTGGTAATAAATTAATAATCATTAATTTACTAATCAAGGTTGACATCTAGCAACAATCATCAATGTCCAGATTTCATGAAGTAATATATTTTTCTTTCAAGAACCATTAGAAAATAATATAACATTCTTTCCATCCTTTGAATTAACTCTAGAGTATGGTATAATTTGTCAATACTCTAACAAGTTAATTTATCTTGAATGACTTAAGAAAACTCATTTCTTCTTTCATTTAGTTACCCTAGCCAAAGTCTTAATTTTAATAAAGTTCAAACTCATTACTTAGAGTTGATGGATTTCTTCTTGAATTATCATTAATCTTATAAATATTTAATTATATCCAATTATTATTTAACTAGTACTTTAAAGCCATAGGTATCTAGAATTAAAATATAAGAAATGACTCATTGATTATTATGATAATCTCAAGTCAAAGAAAATTATATTTTTTATTGAGAATTTTCTATTGACAATATAAGATAATATTAACTATAAAAATTCATAGTTTGAGTTAGTTCAATGACCACATCCATATGTGCGTCATCTATATATGTAAATTAATAAATGAAATTTATTAATATTCATCCAATGAATATTATCACATATATATTGATCTAGCTAGATTATTAATGTCCTATTTATAATAATCTTATGATCAAAAACAATTTAGATTAAATTATAAGAGATATGTTTCTCATTTTCATAATCTCTATTATGATAACTAACGTTTAATTTTAATTATTAACTTTATCAAATAAACTACTATATCAAAACAATGTATATAAGATAAAGAAAGAAAATAATACTTTATTATTATAACTAGAATGAAGTACATGATAACTTTAGGTCTTGGGCATATACATATTATTCTCAACAATAATCACACATGTCAATATATTACAACATATATATTAGTGCAATCATTTTGTTCTAACACATATCGCAATTCCACATACATATCTACACACACAAATTTTTATTTTTATAATTCCTTTTCTCATGTAGTCAATTTTATATCTTCTCAGCAATTCAAAATATCATATTATATAACTCAATTCAGTATGTCAAAGGTCGGTCACCTTTAGATTCAATCCAATCATACAGTTTAAAAGTACATGAAATTAAATTACATATTATAGTTACATTACCGAGATCACACTCTCTTGGTCTGAGTGAAAATCACCTATCCTAAAGTTTAGCATTTCCTATTTTTATTCTGCAAAACATGCATTTTTAAAATTAATAGTTCACATATATGATAATCAATAATAAAAATTGTAAAATCTTCGTAAAACATTATTTTGCTCATAATATTTACCATAAAATTCTGTTTTAGGTGAATCTTGAACTAAGCCATAGGTTTATATACCCAAGAATCCAATTTTGACATTATAATTTTAAGAAAATATTATAAATCTACTGTTCAAAACATGGTACTTTGATTTTTTTCAAGTTAAAACACATAAATAGAACTTATGGTTTAAGGTCAACTCTCCTTACCTAAAAATAAGTATGAAGAGATGAAAGATGATGTCTCTAAGGCCAAGTTCTTTTTGAGATCTAAGGGAAAGGTGCAACATTTCAATAGAGTGAGATTAGAAGGGAAATGATGAAATGATAGTGAGATTAAAAGATTAAGCTCCAGTAACTTACTTGAAATCAAGATGAAAAATTTTCACTTGAATTAAAAGAAATATTTTTGTTTAGAAACTCTTCCATTTTGAAAACAAAAGCAATAAATAAAAAATTAAGGTGTTACAAAATTGATCTATAAAATTACTCCTCCATCACAATTTAAACACAAACTATGTTCAAGGGAAATTATCATGGAAAAGCTAAAATAAATGTGTAAGAAGGAAGAAAAGAAAACAAGAAAGAACTTGAATTAACTAAAAGTTAAAAATAACAAAAACATAAAAAGAAAGAAACTCAAAAAGCATGTATAATTACTCTAACTTCCTTTCTTTATATAAAGGCTAACCCTAAACTAAACATAAGCTAATAAGTTCAAAAAGTGAAATGGGTCACAAAGCTTGATTAGGCCTAAATTCTAATAACAAACTAATAATGGACACTTAATTCTCAAAACAACATCTAGAAGCTAGCTTCAACTGCTTGTAACTTTCATGTCAAAACTCCAAATCCATTGAATGAGGTGTAAAATTGAAGCTCTTACAGTTAGCTTTTCAACACAACAAGAATCACTAAAAAAATATACTTATATCAAAATTTATGGCCACAATAGTGAACAGAGGTCAAAAGTACTAAAATGCAAGACTTAGGTAGAATTACTAATTAAGGACTAAATAGGTCCAAACAAATAAAAATAGCCTAAAATAATGAAGTAATCATAAAAAATAGTGTCAAGATGTAGTGCTAAGGATACTAAAGTGTCAATATAATATGATTTATCAAATAACTCTACACTTAGAGAACCTTTGCACCCTTAGGCAAAGCAAAAAAGAACAAAATACTCAAAATACAAGACACAACTAATAGGAAAAATAAAATGATAAACTCATCAATGAATGAAGGATGGATTAAGCAATAGACATTATGCAACACCTAAAGAATCAAAGAATAAAAAAAATTATAGATCTCACTCTTACATCTCAAGCAACGAAGATAAACATCAAATCATACAATGAATCAAAAGTGATAGAACCTCATAAGATATGTTCTCTAATCTTTCAAGTGTCTAAGTTTGTGTACACTCTAAAAAATTATCAGATAAGTTAACTATCATAATTGATATCGTCTTCATTGGGCTCCTCTCTAATGTGTAATATAGAAGTGGATTGAGTTAGGATTCCTTAATTCTCTTTTATTATAAAAAATATGTATAACCCAGAATACAACTAATCTAACGGTCAAATTTTTATGGTACCCAATATCAATTCTATGATTAATTAGTTATAAACTAACTCTTAGCTCCTAATTCCTTAGGTAATCAAGAGAAGGTCAGCATTAGGTTTAGAAATCAAAGTGGCCACACCATTAGAGATTCTTACTCTTAGGTAATCTGTAATGAGCGATTTAACCCATTTCCAAGAATATTTCCAATTTTCCAATTAGAAGATTCTCTTTACCAACTCTGAATGCTAAGAAATAGAGAAGCATTTAGTTTAGGATTAAATGCGTTAGGATAGAAGTTACAACTGAGTTATATCCTATCAAAATCTTGTATAGAAAATAAAAGAAGAAAGGAATGAAAAACCTCCAAGGCGTAAAAATCTAGAAACCTAAAATATCTCTCTAAAAGCAATAAGGAAAGATAAAAGGTGTTGCTTAAGCAGAAAATTCTACTTTTATATGTGCTGTCAAACTCGTGTTCCTATAATCAGATATGCGTGTGCCCACAAATTAGTCCTGTAGTATTCCAACTTCTTTCCAATAGATCCAATTGCAATTACTCTTCTAAAACCTTCAAAAATTAACTGCAAAATATTAATAATTGAACTATTCAGTGTACTCCAAGTAATAATATCTTTCCATTGAATTTTTTTTAATTAATTATACCAACTTAGGATTATTGCTTGTCCTCGAGCAATTTTGTCAGCATGAACAGATGGATGTAATCATAATCTTAACACAACTTTCTCTATTGCAGCAACAGAAGTAATTCTTAATATTCATAAGCAAATTCATTGTTCTTGACACCATGAATGAATTAAATTCTCTACTTCCAGGATTGGTGTTTTTCTTTTATTACCCATAGTATATAAGCTTGTATTTTACTCTCTTGATTGCTTTTGCTGTCATTCCTTACCATATATTTGGCATTGTTCTAGCTCACATCTCTCTATGCAATCTTATCACAATTAAGAAAACTTTGTACAGGTTGTAATAAGGTCAAGGCTCAGGTAGGAAAATATTTTGGGTTCTAGTTATTCCTTAGATCAAAGAAAATATGAGGGATGAACTAAGAGATTTAAGAATTGTGTTAATTGCTTGCAATTCCTCAATAAACATACTCATTTTTCTTTGTTATAGTGCTACATAATCATATTTCCTTTTTGTAACTTCATTTCCCATCTCTAGTTTTTTTTTTTTTTTTTTGCTTAAATCATATTGAAATCAATTACTTTTACCAGTATCAGGTGACCATAATAATTCAATGATAGCTAACCCAACAACCTCAAACATAAAATTTTTGCTTGTCCTCAAGCAATTAATGGTGAAACTCCAAACTTAAATCTTTGATTCATCCAAAGTAGTGCTCATATTCTCAAAGTCATAAGGAGGGACAAATTGATTTTTCACTTTTGGATTATGGGTGATATTAGGAGCAAAATAAAACGGGTCAGACTCAAAGAGGCAAACAAGAAAAGTGCCTTAATCATATTGATGACATGAAAGCATGATAATATGAAAAAACATAATGACAAAGCTTGAAAAGAATAATGATAACCAAAGCAAGCATGCATTTAACAAGGAATATATTAGCCCAATTACTAACACGATAAAATTTGGAATTTAATACAGTATGGGTGTCCAGCTGTAATATCCCAATTTCTGTGATTAGTGTATAATGTGTGTATAAAAAAATAAATAATAATTTAAATTAATTAAATAGAAAGCATATATATATATATATATATATATATATATTCATTAATTTGCTATTCAAAAATTTACATACAATTAATTATTATAAGAGTTTATGACAATTTTTGTTGACAAACATTTACGCGAAGAAACGATCTTATAATTTTACATAAAGCTGTATGAGAAGAATTTAATTCTATTCAAATTTAAAAAATTTGAAATAATAATATTGACTATTATTACCATTAGTAGCAATATTTTATATGATGAAATTTGTTACGTTAAAATAATGTCGTATACGTAATCCAGCAATTCGATTCTCTTATCTCCTTCAAAATTGAGTAATCTCCCATTGAGTGAGTCGTATTAGGATACAATTGTGAAGACACTTCAACCCTAAAATTTTATCCTCTTGAGTAGACAATTATAATAACTCTACTTGATTAATCCTTTCTCCTAAATTAACCTAAGCCTAATCTTCTAATTCTTTTTATCTCATAATTTCCATTAAAATTTCCACCTTATTCCTCCAAAGAATAACACCTAGCCATGTAGCCGCCACCTCACATCTCCCATTCACCAACTCCACTCACTATATTTACAAGGCTTGACTGTCCACTCACACTCCACCCATTTCACCAAATTCCACTTTAACGTTGCAAGAGGGAAAATTCTATAAACTTCTGCAAATTGAGAAAAATTTATCTTCTTCTCTTCATACAATCGTGAACCACTCCTTCCTATGGCTAGCCAATATTTTCCCAAATGCCACATGCAAATGCACGACCAGATTCCTCTCTATCTCCTCTCCACTTCTATGGTTTCAAATTTCTCAAAAAAGTGCAGCAACAATTGGCAGTTGGGAGCTGATTTTTCTTGGACCTTGGACACTCAAAAGATCATCCCTTCTCTATTTTGAACTTCTGAGGTAAGGGGGAGGGTTTGATTGACAAGGGAGATGGGAATGTATATATATTTGTTATGCTGTGAAGTTGAATTGCTATAGTTGTGATAAAACTTTATTTGGGTGAAATTGTGTGCTCTGTGATGGTTATTTTTATCTAGAATCTGTATTGAAATGGACTATAGTATGTGTGTGCATACCATGAAGAATTTTGTGTTGATTGGACTTCATTTAGTTGATGAAATCATGAAGAATTATTGTTGTTTGCATACTGTTGAGTGGTACTATTTAGATCTGTGAATTGGTTGATTTAATTCTCCTTATCATGATGGAATTGGATCTTAAAGTTCTGTATGATAAAATGAATCTATGTCATTAAATTGTACAAAAAATTTCATATTGAAATAAGTCAGTTTTGAATTTGTACAAATTTTTGAAGTGAAGCTGTTTTGTTCACTCCCTATTCTGTCCTGAAAACTTTTACATTTTTTTTATGCCCAGTAATGTACTTTAGTGCAAGATAAATTATGGCATTATTATAAACATGTTGAAATTTTATTCTGGAAAGTTTGGTATCATTTGGCCTCACGTAGAGTTTTTCATAAATGATTTACTTGATCGAATCCTCCTGTAGTTATATTGGATCCTAATTTAGCCTAATTGATCTCTGCAAAAATTTGGGTCTTTATGTTGCCTAAAGAATTTTTTTAAAGGAACCCTATGCCAAAATCTCATAATTCTGGCTTATGAAGCCTTGCTTCACAAAAATTGAATTGGTACCTAGAATTGGCTTAAACCAAAGCTTATTTTCATTCTCAATACATTTAGGAACCAATCTGGACAATTTCAGAATTTATTAAGTCAGTCATAATTTATAATGAATTTTCTAAGCTGATAATAATTAGTAGGTACCTCATTTCCTCCCTTCAAAAGCTTAAGGTATAATACTTAGGAATCCCTCACAATAAGGCAATGAATAAATTTTACACTCACATAAGATAGAGATTAGAAGTCCTAGTTTGACCTCTAATGTTTTCTAAAGTGTTGACTAATTCTTATGCTTTACTTTTCTTAATTAAAATTTGCTTAATAGCAGAAGTTAATTAATTTTCCTAAAGGGAGTACAACCTAATTACTAGAAGAATCTATGCTATTAATTATGTATAATTAAATATAACTAATATAGTTAAGATACGATTATTTCTTTTTAACATCTCTTACTCAACGCAAAGATTTGATCCTCGTACTCTCGTTGCCTGATCCTAAGCATCACGAAGTTATTATTTGTTGAAAGAGTACCCTGTAGGAGAATGTTATGTTTAAAAACAGTTATATTCTCAATTATTACATGTCGTAAAGTTTAGGGAAACCTACTTGTTGTTGTTGACCTCTATGAGGTATAAGAGAAATCTAGAGAACGGCCTGGTTGCAAGGGTACTTCGAGACACGTTATGAGAAGCATACCTATAAGCCTATGGGGTTATGTGCGCTGAGTTTGGAATTTCCAATGGCCTGGGGTTACTCTTTGTAGCCGAGAAATTCATGTTCTTACTTAGTCGCCTCGACAATTCTCTGATGATTATCATATCAACTAACAGTTTATGTTGTTGTTTTAACAATGCAGTTATGCACGTTTAAGAAACATGACTCCCAATGGTTTTCCTGTAATTGAGAATATTAATACATATACATTATTAGTGAGGCCCACTACAGAACATTCATGTCATTTCATAAGAGTCTGCATTTTATTATGATTTTGTGATTACTTGTAATTTAAATTGTTAAGCCACTGTGATTGCTTATTGCTTGTTAATTTAACATATATATATATATAAAATTGATCCTGTGTTAGTTGAACCTCACCCTTTTCTGTTGTATTACTATATGAATACAACAGTTAAAGTTGAAGATGGCAGACTCGCAAGTACAGATCACTATCGAGGTTGAGGGGATGCTAGAGAAGGAACCACCAATGGTCCTATTGTAGATATCCATGTAGTCGTGAAACCTGTCTAGAGTAGCACTAGTATGCCAGCAGACACACCTACTACTCCATCACCAACTCCTATTATTATCTCTTCATCCTCTGATTCTGAGCCAAATTCCCCACTGCTTAACTCTTTCGCTCCACACTACTCTCCATTAGGATCCCCGTGTTCATACTCATACTGCTTCGTCACCTCCACCTAGAACTAGTTCGCCCACTTCTAAAATGCTTAAGGCTACCTTACCTATTTCACC
The DNA here is from genome assembly GCF_003935025.1 of Abrus precatorius. Classification (NCBI taxonomy): domain Eukaryota; kingdom Viridiplantae; phylum Streptophyta; class Magnoliopsida; order Fabales; family Fabaceae; genus Abrus; species Abrus precatorius. The sequence goes on along the minus strand of NW_020874395.1, from coordinate 8,508,579 downwards.
CACTCACCTTAGGGTTACCCATTATAGAAAAAATGGGAGAGGACCTATCCGTATGACCACCCTTGTGAAGAGGGTTAGACCCACTCCCAGTCCCATCTTATTTACTGTCCCACCACTCTCAGTGAGAGCCCCGTACAGTCTACTAACGTCTCTCCAGATTCTGATCCCTCTAAAGATGCGAATGAAGACATAGTGATCGTCGTGGATTAGAATTTCATTTCTGATGATGGATTATCTTTTGTATGGATATATATTTATTTCACCTTTATGAAAAACTTATGTTGCTCACTTGTGTATATATATTCAACATGTTGGCCTTTCGTAGTCCTAGTAAGGACAGATGCACATTGTAGATATCTTTATAAATAGTCTATATGTTGAACTATGTCCATAGCTTCCAGCTTGAATTAATGCATGTACGTGTAATGTCTATGTCTAATGCGTATATTGATTTATAGTCAGATCAATTGTTGAGAAGAGATCTTTAATTATCTTGCAATATATTCCAAAAAAAAAAGTATCAATTTTAATCAACTCTTTAAAACTCACTGCAAGTCACTAAACGAGTATATTGTAAGCTAATTGAAGACCTAGTCTTGACACCAGCAATGTATTCAAAATTTGCTATGAATCATAAAGCTATTTGGATTGTGCAAAAGACTTGCGAGTCCAGAGAGATCCTCATTTTTCTTGTGCCTTTTGCCTAAACGAGAGCACAGTTGGGCTGATCTTACCCATTCTCGCCTGAGCGAGAACGCTTTGCAACGAGTGGTGATGTAACATATTTTCTGTTTATATTTATAGTTGTATCTTGATTTCTAAACACTTTTCATATGCTTTATTTTTATAGTTTTTACCATTTCCTAGTTATTCGAATAAATTGGACCTATTACAAATAAATTCTTTAATTTCGTATTTTTAGATATTCTGACCTCTGACTACTCTTTAGACTATAACTTTTTTTTACAGATATCATTTTTGGCTAATTCTAGTTGCATTAGATTCTACACATCTAGAGTTTCAAAATGCGTACATAGATCGCTAGATTTGAAGTTGTTTTTATTTTCTATGATTTTTTGAAGTTGAGGCAAATTTGTTGAATCTTGTATATGAGATTGCATTTGGATCCTTATTATTAAATATCTGTAATTGAACTTTTAAATACAATTGAGTGCTGAATTTTGTCCATTTAGTTTATCATATTCAAAATTTGTAAATAAACAAATAAGATTCTAAATTAGAGTGTAAAAATTTTGATATTTTAAGTTTTAAGATTTGGCTCTTAATAAGAATAAACATTATAATTATATTTTAAACTATAAATATCAACTTGCAACTTATAAATGGAAAGTATTTTTAAAACCAAGATTAATAAAGTATCATCTAAGAAGTCATTACATCATCTAACGCCTATTATATTATCATGGCTATTGTGACCAACTTTAACTTGTTGATCAATCCATCACTTGCTTTTGCTCAAGTTCCTTCACACATAATTAATTTGGCATAAAAGTCATTATCAACATATATAAAATGCCTAAGTAACTTTGCAAACAAGTTAAAGTGATCAAATTGTCTCAAACTTTATTTTCATTATATTTGTCGGTAATGAAATTGTTAAAAACTACTATTATCTTAATCTCAAGAATGACATGGAAAATAATGTCACAAACGTGACTAGGTACCCGATAAATTTGTTAATATTTAAGTTGTAATAAATTCAAAATTTAAATAAATGTAATCAAATTTGGAATGATTATAATTTTGTAGAGGTATGTGCTGGGATACTCTAAAATTTTTTTATGGATACTATACTCAAAAAATTTATACCAATAAAAAAAAGACATGTGACAAGTTAAAAAAATTTATTATTATATATAATTTATTTAAAATTATATTATTTATATTATTTGTTATATGATTCTATTATTATATATATTTAATATATTGAATTTTTTATTTTATTTTTCTATTTTTTAAAAAAAAATTTTAAATAAAATATAATTTATATTGAGATAAGGAAACCACCACAAAAGAATCCCTTAAATAATATTCAAGTAACAAGTGTCTCTTAATATATTGATGATCTCTATTATTAATAATAATATTTTAATAATTAAATTGATTCACCAAATTTTAGTAACAGACTATATTCGAATATAAATTTTTTTATTTTCTTATAGTTACACAACATGAAAATACAATGCCAAATTACAACTCATTGATCTTGCTCCGACTTTTTTTTCTTATTAGAATAAAAAAATTACTTAAATAAGATTTTGCAAAAGCAATTTTCTACTAAGAATCGTCCAAAACTAAGCTGACACTTGTATTTGTGTGGCACATGTTTATCACATGAACGAAAAAAATAAAAAGATTCAAAATCTATTAACGGCTAATGAAGATAGAGGATACTTTGTGGCGTCAGGTGTAATAAGAAACGACACTATTTTAATTGGTCTATGTGACAATAGGCCAAATGGTTATACGGTGCGGCTACCTTTTCCTCTCCCCTTCTTCTCTATTGGTCTTCTCTCCAGTTTCTCCTTCTCTTCTATTGTCAAAAAAAAAAAAAACATATTACATAAGTGATTTGTTTAATTTGGTATCCAGTTTTGGTAGCAAAATCAATTTTTTGACATTGTGAAATGTAAAAAAAATAACAATTTAAATATATTTTAATTTAAATATTTTTTCTGTTTTCCTTGCATGTGTCTAATGTTGAACTATTTAATGGAATATCTCTCTCATCTTCATAATCGTCATCTTCGTCTACAAATTCCATATTGTAAGTTGGTATTATTAATAGTATTTGTAGCATAAAAATTTAAATTTTAATAATATTAATCATATTACCATCTCCTATTGTATACTCATCGCCATGCTTACATGAACATGTGAGAGTGATAAATTTAATTCTAACAGTTGTGTACAAAAGAAAAAGTTTGACCAACTACAACATCTATATATATCTCAACTACATTTCTATAATGTGATTGTTGACATGTACTTATCATGCAATCAATGTTTTCATCATCACATACATCTAAAACTATATGTTCTCGATCACTTGTCTCAACTAAAATACGTAAAATTAATCTAGAAATTATGTGACTATTAGACAATTTCAATTTTGTGTTCTTTCCTTTAAACATCTCAAATGTGATCTCACATTCTATTTTAATCATTTTTTTCTTCCCTTTAAAAGCTATATGTAACGTCCTATAATTTTAACATTCAAATTACATATTATATTTATATAGAAACAAGATAAATAATATAATTTTTGTCTTTAATAGATAATATAAAAATGCGAGTAATTAAACTATTCCATGGATAAAACTATTCACAAAGTTTGCTAAAGTAATTAAGGAAATATAGATGCTAAACTTTCATTTATATGTAATAAGTATGATAAATATGTAATTAGGCCCTATTTTACAGCTCATATATTCATATTTGACCTATATTTTATTTGGAGTTTACACTAATTTATTTATTAATTATGCAGTTTGGTGTAAAGATGTCGCAAGTGGACTTTAGGTGCATTTTGCGCCCAAATTAATAGAAGATTAGAGTTTCGCAACAGGCAGCACGCCTAGACCCTTTCAACAAGCACGACAGTGCTTCGAGCCCATGCACGATCATGCTTAAGGCCTTGCACGGCCGTGTTCATCTGCGAGAAGCCCAATTATGAAGAGTCTTTAGGGTTTTCAAACCTTATTAAAAAGGGACCTCAAGCCTCACGCGTGGCACTATTTTTACCTTAGCTTTTGGCTCTTTCACCTCATCTCTCTTCTAGGGGGATCTTTGGCATATTTTTGGCGAGACTTGGAACTTCGAGCCACCATACTTGAAGACTGGGAACACATATCACACTCTAGTTTACTATTTCTTTTAATTATGTCTTTGTTTATGATTGTTTTAGTTTCTTTCTTTAGCACGAGTAACTAAGTCTACAGTTAGGGCTATGTGAACTATTGTCATGAATTTATGGAGTTTTGATGTTTGAATCTAAATTTGATTTCTGTTTCATGATTAGATTTTATCCTATTGCGCTTCTCTCTTAATCCTAATTAATTATATCGTCAGGCGACCGTACCTCGGTTAATTAATAGATCTATAGGATAAAACGAGACAAAGGATTAGGTAGACCAAACCAATCTTTCTCTTCTAAGCGTAATTAAATTAACAAGTTCATAGGTTCCTTAAGCTTTCTTAAATTGATGACTTGCATGACCATTGGAGATGTTAATTTAGAGAAAAAAAATATTAATATTGCATGACCATTGAGTATTAATAGTATTTGTATGAATGATTAGTAATCACAAGGAAATCGAATTTAGAGTTGAACAAAAAAATAACATAAACAATTGAATGAGAAAACCCATATGCCCTAGGTTCCTCTCTGATAAGTTTAACCAAGATGTGTATTGTATTCCTTGCTCTTAGTTTTATAGTTGATTTTATAAATTCTTGTTTTAATTGATCTCATATCTTTGAAGCTTAAACAATTGAATTAGGAAATTCTTAGTAATTGGAAATTAATCTTTATAGGATGATATTTCGAGAACTTAATTTAAGAACCTTTTATTACTTCTCGATGGGTACACTTATCCTCCGAACAAAGTACAATAATTTACAAACTATTGTTCACAAAATACAAGACTTAGGATAATAATTACATAACCCAAAACTAAGTCCCAGGGCAATCATGATCCATATCCAAAATACTGATGACCCAGTGCTAGTCGTCACCATATCATCCCTCTATTTTTGAAAAATCTTTAGAATCAAGATCCTCGTCTGATTCGAGATAAAGGTTTCCAGAATTAGCCATGACTTCAACACCTGGAACCCACTCAAAAGTTACACCGGTAGGCCTTCCAAGATTATCATGGTCATGATAGGTACACAAGTATATCACTGCTATCGGAGTCCTAACCGTACCTCTATAAATATAAATACATAGGGTGTGGTGGATCCTATTATTTACAGGAAAATCTAAGGGAATACTATAATATAATTTCATCTCCAAAATATAATTATGGTAAGGTATATTATCACAATCTATAACCAGTTTAAAGTAGCAAATTTTCTTATATTCATTAAATACATAATTTAACCTACACTGCACCTCAAGGTGTCACCATCCTTGTTTCCTAAAAAGTTTCAGTAAGGATGAGCATCTATCTTATCATAAAACATACATTCACATCAAAAGTTAAATTACAGCATATTTATAAGCATAAGATATAAGAACACTTAATAAGTTCAACCATAAACAGTATAACAACAATCTTCACAAAGTCACAATATATAATTTACCATAAATCCTCAAATCTCTCTTAAATATGCACTCATAGTGCACTGTGATCACAAAAATACGATGTCTCTAGCATTTCTTGAGGTTTTACTCAACTAAATAAATAGTCGTCAGTTAGTCCATGCATATGAATACAACGTATACAATAATAGGCCCCTTAGCAAAGGTATAGTTAGGAGTCTAGTCAAGAAATGAGTGTGAGGCCATGTGGCGCATTCACTCTCATAAAGAGTGTGTACACATATGCAAATGTTGCTCACCACTTTATATTTTTCCACTACTAGAAAAGCGCTGATTACAAAGGATATTACAGACGGATTTTTATACGTTTGTATTACAGACGGATTTGTAGTGTTTTTTTTTTATTATTTTCTGACAAATCTGTCTGTAATACAGACGGATAAAAATTTGTTTGTAATATCCGTCTGTAGTTTACCCGCCATTTGGCGCAAAACAATATAGGCAGGAATTACAGACGGATTTTTCTGTCTGTAATTTGAAAAAGGGAGGGAAATTTAGAGCGGGAGTTGCAGACGGAAAAATCTATCTGTAAATATTGTCCTTTTTAACCGACTTTTCATGTGGCAATTTACAGATGGATTTTTTCGTCTGTAAATCGACTTGACGAATTTACAGACAGAAATATCTGTCTGTAACGGGATTTTTAAAATGCACTGTTTCATTAAACTATTTACAGATGAATTTTTCCGTCTATAATATCTGAAACCTATAAATTCGCGCCTCCCCCTTCCCATTCCTCATTTTTCATAAATCTCTCTCTCTCTCTCCTCTCTCTGTCTCTCTCTCAAGGAGCTTCAATTTTTTTGCCTTTGCGAGTAATTGGAGCATCCATTTGAAAGATAATTTACATCATTGTGTTCCTGGTACGATACTCTAACTTTTAATCGGTTTAGTTTTTTTATGTTTGATGTATTTTAGAGACTTAAAATTTCTAAGATAGAGTTGTAGGATTGGAGATTGTATGACTGGGGGGAAGGGTGTAGAGGTCCTTCTCTGAACCTGATTATTGTGTGCTGTTGGATTATTTGTGTTTGCAGAGTTTGTGGAATATAAATGTTGTGGAGTTATAAGGGGATGTGCTCTAGAACGGTTTAGGATTGTAATGTGTATGTTTTTGATGCATTGATTAATAGATTATTACATAATATATAGATTATGTGTAAAGAAAATTTAGATTTTTGTATTGAGTACGTGTAAACAAATATAGGAAAATATTCATATATTAGGAGAGATTCTACCAAAATTTACATTAGAAATTTGTTTTATTAAGTGTAAACAAATATAAGAAAATATTCATATATTAGGGGAGATTCTGCCAAAATTTACATTAGATATATGTTTTATTAAGTGTAAATAAATATAATAAAATATTCATATATTAGGGGGAGATTATGTCGAAATTCACATTAGAAATTTGTGTAATGTAAAATAAAAGGTTGATACTTTTTCAGCTCCAACACCACCAATCTTCAGCTCTATGCGTCATTCCTCCTCTGACTCCTCCTCAACTGATGGCGATACTTTTTCAGAAGATAATCACGCCGATTATTAGTGATCTACAATGTTATTTTATTTTTCATATTATTTTTCTAGATGTTTACTTCTTTCTTTGTAATGAAATTTTAATTTTACATTTTATAAATAACTTTCAATTTTAAATATATAGTTTTGTAGTTTTTATTATGTTTATAAATTATGATAATTAGGAACAGCGAGAAATAATTATGTTTATAAAAAAAATGAAACAATTTTTTTGAAATTTCATAAATAAATGTAATACAGACGAATTTTTCTGTCTGTAATACAGATGGATTTTTCTCTCTGTAAATTACAGATAGATTTAAAAATTCATCTATAATTATTTATCGACGCACATATTATAGACGGACTGTAGCAGTCAGTAAATCCGTCTGTAATGCTAAAATCTGTCTATAATAGTAAAAAAATCTGTCTGTAAATCTGTCTATATTTTTTAGTTTTCTAGTAGAGTTCCCAAATTTCTTATTGTCTCCGAACTTTATATCCCCGATGTATCTCTATAGCTATTCACACTAGATCCATTCAGTACTTTATGCTCATCTCATACTCTTTTTCATGTCAAACTCATTACTCAGGTAAGAGATCGTGCTTAATAAAACACTTTCGGAATAAGTCCAAAATGCTTATACTACCAAAATATAGCACTAACACCCAAAATTAGTCAAACATACTTCATTAACCTTTCACAATAATCCAATATCATTCAATCATAAGATTCATACTTGCTCAAAACATTTTTGAACTAAGTCCTTATCATATACCATAAACATACAACACAATCATCCTAAATCAACCAAATATACATCATTATAACTTTTCATAATACCTATATATCATTCAATCATGTATTTATATACAAGAAAACAATAAAAGTACTCTCATGAGCACAAAATATTTATTATGCTTAAAATAACAAAATAGAGCAATTCTTACCTCGAAGTGAAGTTTTGAAAGAAGGGTTATAAGGGGTGTGAAAACCAATTTTTGCCTCCCAGGAATTGCCTCCAAATTTATATATATATATATATATATATATATATATATAATAAATTACTTTACAAAAAAATAGAAAACTTTGAAAAAAAGGGATTGGTTCCTAGAAATGGAAGTCCTGCACTATGCAAGTTTATACCCAATACCAAAAAGCAATTTTATACATGAGAAGAGAAAACTCGAATTTGGCCTTTTTTTTAAATCCAAGAGAAAAAAAAACAGAGGACGAGTATATATACATAAAAGAGGGATCTGGAAGAGGAGGAGGGGAGCGGCAAAATTTTTAAGAATAAAATTGAGAAAAATCTGAGAAAAGGAAAAAAAAAACAAGCTTTTTTTTCAAAGAAATTTTAGAGGAGATAACCATATTTTTTTTCAAAGAGAGTAATATGATAAAATGAGGTGCAAAATGAGCAAGAAGAACACAAAACATCATAAGCTAGAAGAAAAAAAAAACTAAATCATTTTAGCCACTCCACCATCTTTATTTGTTGCTCAAATCCAAAACATTTGCTAGTTCGTTTCTCAAGTCTAACATATTCGTTAGTTTGTATACTGCTTTCAAAGTATTTTTGTTTCTTTGCATATTAAAACCATATCCTCCCCATAACCATATTTTCAACTTTTGTGGTTTATTGAAAAATAGAAGTTGAAGAATATGAAGCCGAAAGATAAGAAATAGGAAGATTCGATCACTTCTTAGATTTTATTTATTTATTTATTTATTTATTAATAGATTATTATTATTTTCTTGTTAAAGTAAAACAAGGATTTGACAGCATTTAATATGAATGTTGTGCATACAGGAATGGTGGTATGAAAACATGTAATTGGTTATAATTTAAAGAACAATATTCAAATAATTTATAACCAATTACATAATATTACAAATAAGCAAGTTATCAACAAATTAATATATAAATCCTTTTTTGACACATTAAATATTTTATCAGCAAATAATAAATAATATTTAACATGAAAAATCAAATAAAATAATTAAACAAGTAACACTCAAATATATATATATATATATATATATATATATATAATTTATTTTTTAAATAATAAAATTATTTAATATAAAATAAACTTTTGAATTATAGTCTGCCAATAAAAAAAAAAATAACATCAATACAAAGCCTAACTTTGATTATAATTTTTCTCTTCTAACACTTTCACTAGTTACTATCACAAATTTTGTTACATATTTATAAGCTCCAAATTTAGATAAAAGAATGTATTTATATTTTTAACTGGTGGAAGAAATGTTACAAAAAAATCATCCTTATTTAGACGATATTGGAGTTGTCTTTGAGATGGACAACAATAAAATCGGTCCTGACCTAGACAACACAAAAATCATCACAACTTTGGATGACACAAGTTCCCATCCTAACATATGCCAGTGTTGTCTGTCACGTTTCAATGAGTATTTATACTTAAAATTTTTTAATATAAAATAATAAGCATCGTCCATACCACTTGTCATTCGCCATCCAAGTAAAGAAATTATTTTTACGATATCCTATTTAAGTAATTTTTTAAAAAAATAACCCTAATCAAGAAAAAATCCTCTTTTCCCTCGCTCATGTTGGATGAAAATATCATTCATATATGAAAATGAAAAGCCATACTTATTATTAAAAAATAACTAGTAAAAACCTAAGAATATCATACTATAACAATGGCATCACGTAGATGGGGAGACATGTATCCCTCAATCTAAAATCAAGAACTTGTTGAAGAGAGCGTGGAATTTTTCCATTTCCTTGGGAGGAAGAGCCACAATGATACTCACCCCATCACCTCCATCACTAGGAGGAAATAACAAAATAATATCCTTCCTCTGATAAACCACAGGGCAACAATACTTTGGCTTCCCCCAAGGATACTCCACCTCTTCAAACCCTAATCTCCACCATGAAGACACCAAAACCTCCCCATTTGGAAACCCTTTATTTACCTCTCCCCAATCTATGATAGATTTTGCGTACTCATTTGTCATCCTATTTGCACCCTCAGTCACCATTTCAACCAACCTCAAAAATGGCCCTTCTTTTATTTCCTTACACTTAGCCGTGGCATATGCGGTTAACACAGCATTTCCAGCATATGATTTGGGCAATGGAGGGTTCAACCTTGATCTTATGTCCACAGCGTATAGTATAGTTGATGACCTATTTGGGTCATCATCACCAGACAGTGCCTTGCACCTCCATATATGGGCAGTAATAACGTTAAAGCCAGTGACACGTGCCGAGGAGCAACACGTGCCACCGTTAACAGAAGCCTTCGCCTTCGCCTTCTCCTTCAATTTGGTGATGTCATTGGAGCTTAGTTTGAAAACCTTGAAGTCAAGTTGCTCAGATGAGACCTCAAAAATGCAAGATTCTAGCCCTGGGGGGAGGTCACCTATCTTGAGCATCTCGGGGTGTGAGAATCTGACACGTGGAGGGGATTGGGCGGCTAGAAGGTGCCTGTCATGACACGGCGTCACAGCCAAGGGCGTTTTAGCAGCTATTGAGGCAATGTTGTCTAAGAAGGTTTTGAAGCTAATTCCATCAAAGGTAGTGTGGCTTGTTGAGATGCCAATCGCAAAGCCACCACACTTGAAGGATGTCACCTGTGTGAGAAACAACATAAATCAAGAAAATATTTTACGAACAATTAAAAGTTCTTTTTTTAATTTTTAGAAATGATTTTAAAATATGAGTATAAAAAAAAGGATATCAAATGATTATATATAATAGTAATTTAAAATGTTCAAAAAATAAAAATATATAAATTAAGAATATAAAAGCTTCGTAAATAGCATTTTTATATAAAAATTTAATATTTATATATGTTTAAAACTAACCCTGTAGATTGAGTTTAATAAAATCGTAAAACAAGCTTTTTTGAAAACTTAAATCATAAGAAAATGTTAACCTCGATAAAAAAAATTATTAAGAATTTATCTGATTAAAAAATAATGAATATACATATTAAAAATTAGTGCTTGATCATATTATCTCTAACTAATTAGAGGAAAGGAAAAGAATAAAAAAAGAATTGTACAAAACAGTCACTGTATAATTATTATCAGATGGATCGACGGGGCTTTGATTGGTACTGTTCAATCCAATTTTTCGGTTATCTAACTTTATACAAACATTTATATTGTAATTAATGGACGTGATGTCAATATCGGTTAACAATACAAATAAATGAATCAACCGTAGGTTTGTAATATTGAAGAGCAAACCTAAACTCTTTTAATTTAAGATATGTAAATTATACTTTATTTGTATGCAATTTATTGTATAAAATTTTTTGCCATACCAAATAGATATTGCAATATCCATTGCTCTGTTCATTCTAATTATTAATTGGAGTAATGTATGTGATTTTCATATACAACAAGCAAATATCAAAAATTGAAAATATATTTTCATCATAAATATTGTACAACAAAATTTTATCAAAAAAAAAAACCTTGTTACAAATATTTATAAGAACCATGGCTAAATTTACTAAACAGAATACTACATTTAATCATGTGTGTGTGTGGGATATAAGTCCAATAAAATAAAATAAATCATACAAGCTTACCACTCACAGATGGATTCCATGTTATTAATACACAATATTAAAAGTCAAGATTTTAAGAGTTATCTCATTAAATCACAGCCATTCCATAGTTTGGGAATCATATATTTGAAAAAAAAAATCTACTTTACTAGTAATAAAATGACATTTCTGTGATATTAATCACCAAGTTTAAAATATTTATCTTGACTCAAAATCTAATCATTCTTTCACAGAAACTTCAGTAGTTTCAGAATTTTGTGTAGAATAAAAAAGGGGAAAAGGAAAACGAAACTATATATTATATATGTATCAAAAAGAAATGGATATGCATAGTAAGTAAACAACAAGTAGGTAATTAAGTTGAAGTAGCCTAGCTTATTATCGTTGCCAATGAATTATATAGCATCAGTATTTAGATAAATGATTATTTATTTGTTATTTTAATTTATTTAAAAATCCCCTTTTTTATTTTTGTATTTTAAAATAGAATTTAATCAATCGCTCAATTCTTGTATACATTAAATAGCTTTGAATTTTGTAGTTTCAGCTTACCCATAAAAAAAAATGGCTGCTAGATGGATAGATGTATTATTATGATGGGTTTATACAATCAACAAAATTTATATACCCAGTATGATGGGTTTATAGAATCAATAAAATTTATATACACAGTATCTACGTATGTTGTTATTCTTCAATCAAAATTAAAATTTTATTTTAATAATTTAGATAATAAAAGTTGATATTAAAAATTAAAACAACTACATTAAAAGTTAATATACTAGTTATTCAAGGTGAAAGTTCAACTCTCCTTGAAAACAAAAATTTAAAATAGTTATAATATTACAGTTAACTCTTTTTTTTCTCTTTATAGAATAACGACTTTCCCTGAGACTTAACCATTTCATATTAGATTAAATGTTGAGTTTACTTTTATTTATACAAATGTGAAATATGTAAATTTTTAAAGAAAAATAAATAAAATATTTTTATATAATAAAATCATTTAAAAATCTAAGATACGAGTATATAATATCTATCCCATAGATTCCCTGATGGGACTGTAAAGTCAATTTGCATTTTTGAGAAGGAAAAGGACATGCATTTAATTGAAGCCACCTCAATAATTTGACAGCTGTAAACTGAATTCGAAGGATATTGCCACACGCAACACAATACACGAGTACACGACAATATAGAAATAATTAAGCACGTGCACTAGCTTCTAGAACACAGGCTACAGTCTTTTCTTTTAAAATTTTAGTAGTGTATTTTTTAGCCATATATACATAAAAATTTGAAACTAAATAAATATTAAAAAAAGTAATAGTATATGTGTTAAAATAATGAATTATAATGCATAATTTATTATGAGTACCTGGGCGACACAGAGTGGGTCATCAGCCTGTTTAAGAAAATCTTTATTCTTATGAACCAATTGTGCAAAAGATGGATTTGGATAATCCAATTCCCCTATCTGATCCAATCTGTAATCGCTGGAAGCCACCACGAAGCCAGCTCCCTCTGCATTACAATCCATCTCTAATCTGTTGGTGTGAGAGTTTATCTTCAATCTTCCACCCAAGAAGTCATAAACCACAAGGGCATCCTCTAGGGCATCCTTGAACCTTTGGGTCACAACATCAGGAGGAAAATCTTTGTGGGCACCAAAGAAGTGAACCGTTTCTACATCAAAGTTGAGAACCTTGTCTATGTTTGACAAGAACAAGGACTTTCTCTCAATTTCTTTGGATGGAAAAACCATGGAGGATTTGTGAATGGTGACCTTTAGGTCTTGAAGTAGAGGAGGAGTGGCATCATGGCAAGAGGTTCCACTCATGTCTACCCTAAAGTGTAGTGTGTGTGTTTGTTGATGAACTCAATGGCCTTGACCCTTGCATAAGTGTAATGGGTGTGATTTAATTTATAGCAATGGCGTGCACCTCTTTTGCATGTGCCAACATAGTTTAAACTGAAAGTGGTCAAGATTGTGACATGAAAGCATGTAAGAGAAAAAGGGAAAGCATATGATTCAATGTTAACAACCAATGTGAATAGGATTTAAATTCTTGCTATTGCATGCAAACAAAACAAGTAGCTAGCTAGCTTACCAGCCAGTATTTGACAAGAGTGTTATTTTTCATGAGCCGGCAGGGTAGCGGGCCATTTGCTGTGTCATTTAAGAAGTTAGTTGCTCATCAACGGCACAAATAAGATAAGGTAGTTGGTGAGTAGGTTCCAAGGAAAAAATATAGGTTGTGCATATTTAAGGCTAAATTTTTTAGTTGGAGGTCAAATGAGTGGAAATGATGCTTACACACTTGCACTTAATATGTACAGCAAAACTTTTCTTATTTCTGGTTTTGGACTACTTTTAAGAAACACCCTTTTTCATAGACGTCCCAAGATAGAAAATAGTAAGATATATCTATCAAAATCAGATAAAAATATGAAATAGCTAGACTTGTGTTTTATTTTATATTTGATGTATATAAAGATGCAATAAATTATATATATCATATTATTTTATATTAAATTTATTCATAAGTCAAATTTATATCAAAGAAAATGATATAGTTAATTAGTATATAAATGATTATCAGAAACGTTAAAATAAGACAGAAAAAGAAAAAAAAATTCTATTACGTTTTTATCTTATTTATCCAAAGAATCTTAACAACATAATTATGAGAATAATAAATAATTTTTTATTAAAATTAGGGTAAAATCCTAAACGTATATTAAAAATTATGATAAAAAAGCATATTAACACTAAATTATATTGAAAAATTATTAAAAGGCTAAACGTGTATTAGAAGATATTAAAAAGTTATTTATAATCACAATAAAAAAAGTATTAATAACATGAAATTCCATTTTGTGAAAAAAAATATTTTAAATTACTTAAATAATATCTTAATGACATTATTAATTTTCTGTTTTTCCCCAATAAATTGGAAGTAAAAATAATCAGTGGGTACTGTAGAGAATATGGAAACCCATATTAAACGCCGCTCTGATGATCAAAGTATAATATATTACTTAAAAGGATATTAACGTATTCTAGTTTTTTGGGTAACATTATGGTACGAATTCCAGTTTTGGAGAACAACAACGTAGCCAGTTGGACTACAAACTCGTTTAGTTTTCTCTTTCTTTTTTTAAAAAATTTAATGTCATGAGTACCTAAGATATCAAGTTAGATATTTGTTTTGTAAGCCAAATAAATTTTACCAATGAAATTAGGACAAGAGGTACCCGATCGAGACAAAATGAATTTTTGAGCCGCTGAAACAAATAATAAAGGTATTGATTATGTCTAATATGAAAATAGAACTGTGAAAATTGTATTCTCGTTAATTCATCAAATGAGAAAGTATGTGTACATTGTCTCACCGTCATCCATAATAACATAACTAATTTAACTAACTTGGATAACTAAACGTTAAATACAGCCCAAGTTGGTAAGTGAATATTATGCACACATGTTTTGAGATTTTTCTTTGAGTCAATAAAATTTTAATTGTGTTTAATTGATTAATTTTATTTATTTTAATCTACACATTATTAATTGAATTTTATTAGAAAAATCTCTTTAATTTCATTACTTTGACTATTCCGACCCTTAGTTATTAATTCTATAATATCTATTTGATAATTATATAAAATAAGTAATTTGAGATGATGATTTAAACACTTTTCATGTTAACAGTTAGTTTATTTTGTTAAATTCTCTTTAAATTTGGATTATTATGTAATATCTACTTTAGGAAAAGCATACAATTGTTAGTGTTTTGATTCCCTTTTGATCTATTTTGTAACTGGAATCAAATGAGAGACATCATTCAAAGTTGAAGAAGATTAGAAAAAGTCATAAAAAAGAGCATATAAAGCATGAAGTTACAGAAAAAGTTAGTTTCTGGAGATTTTTTGCTGTAGCAAGATACCCTCGCTGCTGCGAGAATACTTAATTATAAAGAAAGTGATTATGTGCTCATCTCGCTATAGCGAGAATGTGTCGCTGTAGCAAGAGTCCTTTGTGTCGCTATAGCGAGAATCATCGCTGCAGCGAGAGACAAATTGAATGACCTAATTTCTATCTCCATGTCTCGCTACAGATTTCAAGTTATTGATTGCTTTTAAATCTTGATTTTAATGCTGGATAATTTGTTAACTATTTGAGGAATCAATATTTGAGAAATTATCTTAGAAATATATTTTCAAGGAATTGAAATATATGATTTTTGTATTTTGCATCAATCACAGCTTCTTAAACTTGAATTTTACTATATTTTACAGTATCATTTTACATTTTAATTGTTATTCAACATTTCATGAAAATCATCTATCAATTCTATTGTATATAAGCTCAATTAATTTGTATCTTAATAATTAATATATTTGAATTGCTCTCTAAGGACGATACTCCGGTACTCTACCGATTATTACTTGCAACAAACCCAGTACACTTGCCGTGTTTGAAGTAAAAGTCCCAACACTATTCTTAAGGTCAAACTTTTGAGGAGATTTCTATTTCAATAAATAGTTGATTCATGGAGCTTTAATTTGATATATCATTTGTGAATTTTGGATTTCAAGGTTGGAAGTTATAAGTATTAAGTTGATGTTGAATTGTTATCAGAAAGTGATCACTTCCAATGTCCAAAGTAAGTGTTCTAGAGGGCATTCCCCAAAGACCAGTTGTGCATAATCACTCCCAACGTTCATAGTAAGTGTTCCAGAACCATTTCCAGAAAGAAGGCTGCGTGTAAACACTTCCACCATTCATAGTGATAACATACAGGCTTATTTTGCTAATGAGACTGCGCATAATCACTCCTAGCGTCCATAGTGATAACACGTACTACGCGTAGCTACTTTCATCATTCATAATGAACACCCCAGTCATCAAGCACTACAATAAAACTTATGCATTTTCACTTCCACTATTCATAGCGACAACGCAAGGAAAACATTAATTTTACTATAAATAGATCCCCAATTAGAATAAAGAGACATTTTTTTCCATTTCTTGTACTTTTTTATTTCTAACTTTTATATGATTAGGGTAAGAGTTTTGGGACGGCTCCCAAGAACTCAATTTTAGGGTTTTCATTTCTTTTCCTTTTTTCACTCTATTTTTCTAGTTTTCTAAACATTAGTTGTTTGTAATGTTGGATTCCATCTTTATGGAAGGCTAAAGTTTGAGGATTAATTCCTAGTATTGTTCACAATGGTTCTTGAAGTTTAGGTTTGATTGTTAATACGAATTTTCTCTTGCACAGATTTTATTTTCTCTAATCTCTTGAAGCTGAGTTAGGATTTGAACAAGAGTTGTTTGATTAATTCAATCCAAATTCTTTTCTTAACAAGGGATTCATAGTTTAGTTTGTTTAATTTTGAATTAGGTTCATGGTTTGCTTAATTTGAAGGACCACATATTAGAGTTCATGTAATTTTCTTAATCTTGCATGAGAATCCAAGATTTAATTGACACTTGTTCTAATTAATTCAAGTCTGTGAGGAAATTAATATTTAATTCTTGGTTAACTAATGATTGAACCAACTGTGGATGAACTATGAATTAATCTAATTGTTCATTGATTTATTAATTTTGAATTTCTATCTTGAATGATTAAGGACTTTAAAACCACAACAAAAATCTCCATGTGTTCTAAATATAACGCATATTGTAACATCTAGTATTTTTAAGTATTAATTAAAGAATTATTTTATATTAAGTGTGATTGGAATAGATTTTGATGATGTTTGAAATTATTTAAAAAAAATAAACAGTAAAGTCAATGTGAACAGTAAATCTGACATGAACAGTCAGACAGTGTGAACAATAAAGTCAACATGAACAATACAATTTTTTTTTTGAAATTTTGCCTATAAATAAAGGACTTCCATGAAATTTTCATTCTTTATACTTCTCAAAGGTTCTAGAAAGACGCAAGGCCACATATACTACTATTTTCTCTCATACTAAAACTTAGATTTATCTTCAGATCTGGGATTATATATTCATTTTAAGCGATTCAAAGTAAGTTTCTCTAAGTTTGAATCTAGATTTACAATTTATTTCTCTTCATCTCAAATTTCTTATAGGTATCTTATGGTTTTTAGGATAAACTTCAATTTTAGAGCAAAATCTTTGATTAAATCTTTGAGAAATATTCCTTATCTTAAGATAAGGGGGACTCTACTTTACATTTTGTTATGTATATTACTTGTGTTCTTATAGATCTGGTTATATATATGATTATATGTGGAATAATCTTTGTTTTGTGAAGAATAATTTGTGAATAGTGAGAATAATTGGTAGTTTATTGATTTTATGATGAATATGTGAAGATATATGGTGAAAATATGGTATTATGTTCAAATAGTGCATGATAAGGTATATTAAGGATGATTGATATGATTTTGTGATTTTGTGATATGAAATATTCAAAGAGATGGATGCTTCATGTTTGAATATATTTTGGTTCATGTAAAAAAATGATGTGTATTATAAATATGTCATGGTTTGATGTATATGATGAAAAATATGTGGAAATGTAATGAAAAATATGTGTGAACATAAGAAATGGCATATGTGAATATGTGAATATACTCAAAAAGAGTATGAGATGGAAATTAGTATGATGTAAATAGTTACGGAGATACACTAGAGGGTGGAAGATGGAGACGATATGAGATATCTTAGAGAAATGCAGGGTGGTGAGTGACATTTGAGGTTGTGCACATAATATTGTGTACGAATGCACCACATGGCTGCATACTCGTTTCCCGACTTGACTTTTGATAATTACTTTTGCTAAGAGACTGTCTATTACATGCATTGTATCCGTATTACATTGGACCATCTGACGACTATTTACATGGATGTGTAAGACCTCAGGATAGAGGCATCGGATAAATGTGGCTACAGGGTGCGATGAGTACGAATAATGAAAAAGAAATTGTGAATCTGTGGAATATAATATATGTTTATGTGTTAAAATGAGAACTTACTTTATATAACACTTTAGTGTGTAATATCATGATGTTTTCTTTAATCGTGATAAGATGTGTGTCATGATGAATATGTGTTATGTATGAGTGGTAGGGTAGAGACTCACCCTTACACAACATTTTCAGGAAACCAGGATGAGTAGTACTAAGCTCACAGTGCATAGATGAATGAGAACTACAATAGGACTTAATTTTTTTTTAAATATACAATAATTACTTTCAGTTCTATAGCATTTTTTTTTTTGTTAACAATTTGTAAGACTATTATCTATTTTAGATACAAATGAAAATTTAGTAACCTTGTTTTTTAAAGCATTTACTGTAATGAAATTTTTACACTATAGTTTATATTATTTTCACACTTCTTTCTCACTTACAAGAATGTTCAAAGGAATTCATATTATTTTCTTGATTCTTTTATGAAAATATCATGTATTTGAGAAAAGAAAAAATAAAGCGTTACACACACTACATGTTTAATATTTGGTCACTCATCCGATGATTTCTAGAAGGATAACTTAGGTTAACTTAGCCTAGTACTATATTTAAATCACTCATATTTTGATAAGATACTGATAGTTTTCATCAATCATCAAAGAAAATACAAAAACTAGTAACTAATTTTTTGTGTTAGTTACCTATTTTTGTAGTGTTTTTATAAATTATTTTTATATGTTTAACCATTATTTGATAAAGATTTTGCACAGATTTATTTATTGTAATTTAACATAAAAAGGACATTAGTGCATTATTAAAGTATTTTTGTCATAATTGAAGAAAATTTGATGAAAGGTAAGGTCAAGCGCTGCAAGCTACTTAACAACTTGATTAGGGGTGTTTCGATGACATGTACAACTATGCTTTGCTTTTGGTGCAACAAACTTGGAGATTTTCAAGGACCTGAAAGAATGGATTTAAAATTTAAATTTTGAATTTGAATCTTAGATTATTTGGCAACTAAAAATTGAATCTTTCTTTCTTGATATGACATATCTTTGAAGAGATAAAACATATCTCTTAGGGCAAAACCATCATAATTTGTGGTTTTTATGCCCTATATAAAGAGGCCTCACACACTTGAAGAGACATCATTTTCTCTTGACCACACATTTTCTCTTGAAGACTTTTGAACTTAATTATTTATGCCTAGCCAACTTCTAACAAATTTAGAAGTTGTTTGGAAGCCAAGATTATTGGTGAATATGTATGATACCTTTTGTAACACCCCGAATTTTTATCACTTTATGAATAACTATTAGATTATGTTAATCTCAATGAATTAGAAATGAGTAGTACATTGAGACTTAAAAATTGAAATGGACATAGCGAAATTAACTAAAACATAATCAATCAATGAAAAATTGGGTAATACGAAGAGAGTTTAAGTACCTAAAAATTTTCATTCACAATTTTAGACCATAAAAATAGAATTATATGAGTTCTAGGAAGAACTAAAATAGAAAATAAATATAATTGTAAAATTTAGCCCAAATGACCAAAATACCCCTAAAAATACCTAGAATGGAGGCCTATTTTGAACAAGTAATTAGAGGAAATGAAATTTGGAATTTTTATAGTAGACAGACCATATATAGAGCTTGCCCAAAATTGTCCTAAAGAAATTCAAAAATCACATGTAAAAGAGAGAAAAATGGGCTAGAAATTTTAGCAACAAGTCATGTGACTCATTAGAGCCAATGTGCACCTAATTATGATTAACAAATAAGCTTAGTACATGATAATTATTATCTAATCTCAGCTGGACAAGCATATTTTATGAGAATCAATCAAGTCAAGTCAACAAGGTAATGATTAATTAAGACATTAGGCTAATGATTAAGAATTTTTGCTAATGATTAAGAATTTTTGTTAAGGATTGAATTAGCTCCCCCCCTCCAATTGCACTAATGAAACCATGACAATGGTCATCCAATTAGGACTAAATTAACTTCAAAAATTAATTGGAATAGTTTGAAAGAAACTAGGAGAGTTAGGATGCAATTGGATAAGAATCAAAGTACAAAAGTCATGATGAAGGACATTTTAGACTTTTGTAAAAAGGCACATGTGTAAGCTTATGAGAGAAGCCTAAAACGGATCAAAATAAAAGCCATACAATTGTGAGAAGGAGAGAGAGAGAGAAAGGGCAGCCCGGAGATGCATTAGAAAGCGCCAAAACTAAGACAAAATTTCTATATAAAGTAATGCATGCAAAGAGAAGAAACCTTTCACCCAATCTTTTGTGCAAAGCCAAGAGCTCTTCAATTCTTCCTCTTCTTGCACTCTCTAAACACCTTTAGGCCTACCCCAAACACCTCATTTGAACACCATCTAGTGAAATCATCCATCACCTCACCAAAAAAGTCCTAAACACATCATTCAACCCCACCAAAAATACAAACTTACCCCCAAAAAGTCTTGTGCTTGGACCCTTTGATCACGTGGAAGAGGAAGAGAGCAAGGAAAAAAGGAGCTCACTTTCACAAGGAAGAAAAGAGCAAAGGGAGGAGAGAAAGAAGATTCCACAAAGATCATGTAACACTTTAAATTTAATTTTCAATAAATAAATTTTGAAAGAAAAATGAAAAAAAAATTTCAGTAAAGTGGTTCTCAGTGTATAAGTTCAAACAAATATTTCACAATAAGGATGTTTTACAAGTTTGCATCAATAATAGCTATAGGACTAATTCAATTACATCGGAGTTTAAATAAATTTCTAGTCCTATAGCAATTTAAGGATGAGTACTCTACACTATCCAACACACACATAACATAGAAACTCACCTTACACACCCTCTTGTATTCTAACATATTCTACTCAAGTATAGGCAATTACAGGCAACACTTTCAAGCATTTCATTTTAATTCACAACCGATGCACTCCTGACACCAAAACATTTTTCATACACGTGCGCTCACTGCACGTAACCACGCTCACTGTGGTACTGTAATCAAATATTTACAACATGGATGGTTGCCGGTTACCCCGCATCACGGATACCACGTGTGCAATCACGAGTCGCTCGACAAAGGTGTTGGTCAAAGGTCTAGTCAGGAGGAGAATATGTGGCCTGTGGTGCACCTACGCTCACTGTTGGTGTCACCACCACTCTCTCTTTCCTAAGATATTTATACCGTCCCCATCTTCCACACATCCAGTGTATTGCTGAACCATTCGTAGCATATTCACAACCACATTTAACATGCTTCATTCACACGCATTTCAATTTCATATGATATTCATATTCGCACAGGCATACAGGCCCACGTTCATTCACACTACACGGCACATATGCCCATATCACACTTAAGCATTAAATCCTTATTAGGCTTCACCACAATCAATTCACATAATTAAATCATTACCAATGGCATGTCACAATACACAATCACCAACAATGGGTTTAACCATCTCACCTCTTATCACATTGCATTCAAACACATAATAATTTCTATCTAACACACATTTCCTACCTTCTATTTCAGCCACATTGCAATATTAACAAAATATAAGATAATCAAAATACAATGCGATAAGGTAGAGTCCCCCTTACCTCGAATCAAAGACCCAATTCAATCTAATGATAGAAAACATTTCCCCCACGAATTTTGTCCCTAAAACACATGGAAAATTCCATGAGAAAGAAAAGAGAACCCAAAAAACAAAAAAGATAGACGAAAACTGAAACCTTAACTATGGAAACTCACCTCCAAAAGCTCTAAACGTGTTTCCAACCTTCAATCTTGCACCCCAAACGGCTTTGGAGGATATTTAATCAGTGAAATAGGATTGGGTCAAGAGAATTGAAAAGAGGAATAAGAAATTAATTTTCTAAACCTTAACCCTTTTAAATACCCCTCTAGTCGTGACATTCTCGCTATAACGAGGCACTCTCGCTGCAAAGGTATCTCTCGCTGCAGTGATGCCCCTTGTCGCTACGGTGAAAATTTCAAAGAAAACTACATTCTAGTTTCTGCAGAATCTCGCTACAGCGAGACTGCACCCCAAATTGCACTCCAAATTGTCGCTCTCTTGCTGCAGCGAGAACACCCTGCACCCACTTAGCCAAATTTTCATCAATCAAATCAGCCACAATCCAACAGTCTCAACATACACACACACACAAATATATATATATATATATATATACATACATATATTCTTATAATCATATATTTATCCATACGCATTCATACACATCATCATCCAATATTCATCACGCACTCAAGTGCCCATTCCAACATCCATTCATACACATATCCATATACATATCTAAATAATCATTATTACAAAATTCGGAGCGTTACAGATCAACCCAACAACAACCTAAAAGCACCAAGGTAGGGGGTTTCATTCATAATCAAAGGGGATACTATGTTCAAATAATTTTTTAGTCAAAGGGAAAACCTTAACCCTTTGATATGTTAAACTTGTATGAAATTGGTGGATCTATTATTAAAATCTTAGTTGATAACCTAAAGAATGATATATTGTTGATGACTTTGCTTGTTATGTAGTTGTTTGCATGAAATATTTGTATATTCATGTGGATCTATGTTGTGTGACTTGCTTTTCATCTTGCCTAAGTTGAACTCACGATTCTCTCTTTGTTTGAAATTAATTTAGATACAAAAAGTATTTTTAAGCCATTTTGAAGTTTTAATAAAGAACTTTTGAAAAATTAGAAATGGACTAAAAATGAAAGATAACCATGAGGAGGACCTTTGGAACCTTGGACATATTTGGACCCTTGGACTATATGAAAAACATGATAAGGACAATGTTCTAAGAACAAATTTGAAAGATTGAACCTAAAAAAACAATGGAAAAGTACTATAGACTTAGACCCAAAATTACCTTAAAAGAGCAAGACACTATACCACAAGTATGGTAGAATCAAGAGAATAATTTGGATCATATGAAGACATTAACTAAAGACCTTTAACTTATAGGAGACATGTTGGACAATTTGAGATTTACTAAATTTGGAAAAAAAATGACCTATTTGCAAATAATAAAAAATTTAAGGACTAAACTATAAATTTTATAAAATATAGGAAATCCTTTGTAAATTTTTTTAAAATATTTTATTCAAGTAGATAACTGATTTATGATAATTTTTCCATTGATCTTGTTCAATTTGGATTTAAAGTGAATTATCTATGACTTTCCTAATATTTTATTGCATGAAAATAGTCGTAGCATCATTTTATTCTCATTTTTGTATAAAAATAAACATCTTATTGGAAATATTCTCACTGCTTTCACTTGATTTGAATTTGAAACAAAATAATTGTGATTTTCAATATTTTGTTATAAGTGAATGATTTTCTAGGAATAACGTACCGTAAATCATTTTTACAAGGAAAATATTCTCACTGATCGTGCTCAAATTGGATCGAAAATAAAATATTTATGATTTTTTCAATATGTTGTTATATGAAGATGATGTGCATGTGTATATTACTGTGAAAATTGTTTTTGTTTTAAAGTACAAGAGTGATGTTATTTTAATTACATTTTTGCATGAAAATAAATGTATAAGAAAAAATATCCTTACTGATTTGATAAATTTTAGACTTAGAATAAAATAATTATGATTTTTCATTAAGTTGATACTGAGAAGTAAATTTCTAAGAGTAATAAAGAGATATTATAACTTTTCTTTGAAATTTGTCAATGATTAATTTTCGTTTGTATTTTTTTATGAAATTAGATGTTCAAAGGGAAAGAATGTCACTGATTTGATGAATTTTGATACTGAATTGAATAATGTATGCTTTTTCCAATATTTATTGTTGAATTGTAATAATTTGTGACATATAATTAGAATTTAAAGCATGAATTGATGTTTGTAAGTATTTAGATTTTGAGAATATTTTTATTTGAAAATGAAAATGTTAAGGAGAATAATCTTACTAGTCTCATATGTTTTAGATTAAAAATGAATTTATTATAAATTTTTCAGTATGTTTGATGTTAAGTAAGTTGATCTAAGAACAACAGAGACAAACGAAGATTTAACTAAATTTCTTGAAGTGTTTGAATTTTGCTTGTAATTTTATATTACAGTAGATACTTAAATAAAGAAAACCTTGGTGATTTCATAACTTTTGGACTTGTATTGATTTAGTTGTGAATTTCATAAGTTGGTGTATCAAATTTGGAAAATTATAGTTTTGGCCATGTTCATGTGATTATTTATTCTCTTGATATAGAGATGATTCTCTTGATATAGAGATGTAAGAATGTACTTATTGGACAATTGATGGTTGCGATATTATTTGTGTTTGAGATTGTGAAAGAGGTTGAATACTCCACGGTACATATGAGGAGCAAATAGTGTTGATCTAATCATAGAAGATAAAAGGGTGCCTAAGACTTATAACAGGGGACCAAGCATGGCTTACTTGTGTCATAGACAATAGAACTTTGCTAACCTATCCTGACAGGCACTAAAGCATACCAAAATTAGTTTTGAGTGTGGGCTACTAGTAATGATCATAAAATAAAAATTATGCACTTATGTTTAGTCTTCGATAAAAGGAGAATATATACCTATAACATTAGCTGGGTTGCAAATACAGATCTTTCAATCTCAACCCAAATTTAATAATATTGGATAATTAATTAATTATTTCATGAAAAATTTACAAATAAAGACTTTGAATTGATTGATTGTTTATTTGATTGAGATTTGTTTTATTTAAGCATAAATATTGCCTTGTATAATTGTTTATGAATATGTGTATTCATCCCTTTCTTTTTTGTGATGTGTCTAATATGTATATATGGATGTAGAATGAGTAGAGATGCACTGAATACTCTTGCGCCAACTTTGACTTTTAGTATGGGAGCGAAAGAATGAAGTTCGAATGCCTTGACTCCATGAATCATAGTTGTCATTTATTGGTGGAAAGACAAGAACAACATTTAAATTTTTACTAAAATGAATATAGTAAGGACTAGAAGAATTCAACTATTGATTTTGATGGACCTGATCATTGTTGTTATTTGTTTTCAAATGCGCCACATCCACATCCACATGGCACTACGTGGAGATTCAGGCTTTGATACTATTTGTTATAACAAGTATGGACTTTTTATTATATCTCCACACTCGTATGATATTATTCACTTTGGGCCTAAGCTCTCATGATTTTATTTATAGACATCCACTAAAAGGCCTCGTACTAATAGAGATATCTATTATACTTATATGCTCTTGATTTTTTCCAATTCTAGTCAATGTAAGACTTTGTTTGGACATCCCAATAATAAAATATTATTTTTGAAGAGGTTATGTTATTAAATATTACATAAGTATAACTTAATTATTAAAGTATATTTAATTGATTGAGATAAAGAAAAGTAATAAAAAAAGAGAAATCAATAAAAGTAATTATCATATACAAGAATCTAGTTACTTTAAGAAAATTTTGATAGTTATTGTATTTAATAACTATATAAATATTATATTTTATTAATTTAACTATTAAATTAAAAATTTTGAAATAAATTATTGTCAACATAATATATATAAATATAGGAGAAGGATCTTCTTACACCAATGTAAGTCTAAAAATTCTTACGCAATCTAAGTCTTTTATTTAACTTAAATCTAACGGGTTATAATTTATTACTTCACTAGCCGTTAGATTTAAGTTAAATAAAATGTTCAGATTGAGTGTAAGAGTTTTTAAACTTACAGTGGTGTAAGAAGATCTTGCCCCATATATATATATATATATATATATATATATATATATATATATATATATATATATATAAACCCTATATATATAATCCTAGTTTTCTAATCTTATAATCTTGACTACATACAATAAGATCTAATAGTTATGATTTTTTTTTTCACTCTCACGTTAAAAAAACTTTTGCACTATATACATGTCCTCTCTATATATAAAGGGGGGGAGAGAGAAATACAATTATAATGTAACTTTTCTAATTTTACAATCTTGACCATTCATTCATGAAAAGATTTAACGGTTAAAATATCTTCTTCTAACTTTTATATAAGAGCTTTCTTACCTCATTTAGTCAAGATTATCAAATTAAAAAAGTCACATTATAAAGATGTTCCTCTATCTCTCTCTCTCTCTATATATATATATATTGATTTCAAAATAAAAGTAAACATAATGAAAATGATGATATATTAAAACTTTGATAAAACTTACAATATTGTAGTACAAGCTTCTTGTAAACTTCTCAAATAGACGTCAAGACTATTACAATGAAAGGGTTTTTCTTAAGGATATTGAGGGTAGTAAATTTGCTCGTGCTTTCAAATGAGCTTGAGCTTACAATTTATAGTATGAAATTTTACTATTCTAAGATTCTCTCTTATCTTCTTTTGTCTTCTTGTGTCAAATAATTTCTTCTTTTGTCAAATCTTCTTTTTCTTTATGTCGAGTCTTCTTTTGCTTTTGTCAAGTCTATTGTCTTTGGTGGCTACAGAGAGATTTCGTAGCAATCATTTTCATTATCAAAATAGCCATAATCATCTTAGATGAAGAATATGAAAATGAAAATGCACAAGAAAATGAAATTTATCAACTAGACAATACTTCAGAAGAATCTGAAGAAGAGCAAAGTTTCTGTTTAGGACCAGGATTATGTAATTGTGATGATTGTAAAACTCCACAAATCAATACTATAACCAGAGATCAGACTCAATCCTTAATAACAATAATAGAAGGCCTTCAAGAAGGACCTTTAAAAGTAGAATTTATCAAAAAACTTAATGAATTTGTAACAAGAGAAGAGCCAAAAGAAGTAGTAATTAAGCCTATAGAAATGACAGAAGTCTTTGAAAGGTTTTGAACTCCTAGTTAACAAACCACTATAAAAGATTTACAAAAAGAAATAGTAAATTTAAAAACAGAAATAAAAGAACTAAAAGAATATCAAAAAGACTTAGAAATCAGATTACTTTCTTTGGAAGGTAAAGAGATTCTTAAACTACAAGAAAATCAAACTAGTACATCAGGAACAAAAGTAGAAGAGCAACCAGATATATTTAATTTAGAATTATTAACACTGATAACTTCACACAAATGGTGGTGTGAAATAACACTAATTGTAGAACAAGAAAAGTTTAACTTAATAGCTCTAATAGACTCAGGAGCAGATGTTAATTGTATACAAGAAGGAATAATCCTACAAAATATTATGAAAAAACTACAGAACAATTATCAGCTGTAGGGGGAAATAAACTTAAAATAAATTACAAATTATCAAAAGGAAAAATTTGTAAAAACAAAATATGTTTTACCACATCATTTATATTAGTAAAAGATATAGGAAACAAAATAATATTAGGAACCCCCTTTCTAACATTATTATATCCTTGTGAAATTAACAATACAGGAATTATTAGTAAGGTAATACCAGACAGAGAGATAAATTTTGAATTTTGACAACCGCCAAAGATTAGAGAACTAAATTTAGTACAAGAAGCATCAATAACAGGAATAAATCAAATAGAAAGAAAACAAAAATAGATTAACTTTATAAATAAAGAAATAGAATATAAAAGAATTGAAGAACAATTAAAAAATAAAAAAATAAAAAAAATTATACAAGATTTTGAAAAAAGAATTACGAGAAAAATTTGTAATCTAAATCATATAGCATTTCATCACAGGAAGAAATATGAAATAGAGTTACCATATGAAGAAAGATTTGATGAAACAAATATTCCTACAAAAGCTAGACCAATACAGATGAATGAAGAACAGTTAAAATTCTGTAAACAAGAATTATAGGAATATTTGGAAAAAGGTTTAATTAGAACTTCAAAATCTCCTTGGAGTTGTACTGGGTTTTATGTAAATAAAGTTTCAGAACAAGAAAGAGGAGCTCCACGATTAGTAATAAACTACAAACCTCTCAATAAAGTATTAAAATAGATTAGGTATCCTATACCCAATAAACAAGATTTAATTAAAAGACTAATTAATGCTAATATATTCTCAAAATTTGATATGAAATCAGGATACTACCAAATATCTGTAAAAGAACAAGATAGATACAAAACAACTTTTGTTGTACCATTCGGGCATTTTGAATGGAATGTAATGCCTCAGGGACTAAAAAATGCCCCAAGTGAATTTCAATAGATTATGAACAATATATTCTATCCATACATGAACTTTTCAATAGTTTATTTAGATGATGTATTAATTTTTTCAAAGGGAATCAACCAACATATACAACACTTAAATAAATTTATAGATTTAATAAAACAAAACGAGTTATGTGTATCTGCTAAGAAAATAAAAATTTTCCAAGACAAAATTAGATTTTTAGGATTCAATATTTATCAAGGAACAATAACACCTATACAAAGATCTATAGAATTTGCTGATAAATTTCCAGATCAATTAAAAGAGAAAACTCAATTACAAAGGTTTTTAGGGTGTTTAAATTATGTGGCAGACTTTTTACCAAATATTAGAACAATATGTACTCCTTTATATAAGCATCTCAGGAAGAATCCCCAACCTTGGGATGAAGAAATGACCAAAATAGTCAAACAGGTAAAAGTTTTAGTTAAAAATCTCCCTTTCTTAGGAATACCAGATCCTTCAGCCTATTTGTAGAAACAGACGCCTCAGATCTAGGGTATGAGGGAATTCTTAAACAAAAAATATCAGAGTCTAAAACAAAACAAGTTATAAGATATTATTCAGGAATATGGCATCCTGCACAACAAAAATATTCTACTGTTAAGAAAGAAATTTTAAGCATTGTTTTATGCATTCAAAAATTTCAAGATGATTTATTTAACAAAATATTTTTAGTAAGAACTGATTGCAAAGCAGCACTTTCTGTTTTACAAAAAGATGTTCAAAACTTAGTTTCAAAACATATTTTCGCCAGATGGCAAGCATTATTATCTAATTTTGATTTTGAAATACAACATATTAAAGGAGAAAAGAACTTTTATCAGATTATTTAACAAGAGAATTTTTACAGGAAAAATGTCATTTTGTCAAAAATGACAGTGCCGACTATACCCTACCAAAAAAGAGTGAACCAGAAATACCAAAAAACCCCACCAGAGATAAAGGTAAAAAGTTAATGACTTGCTTACAGGTATTACAAAATAAAACTCAAATCCAAACACCAGAATTAACCAAACAATATACAGTTTTAGTCAAACCAGGACAAGATTCCCAGACAGCCACCACACAAACCAGAAAATTACCATCATGAGCAGAATCTGCCTATAAAAGACCAACAATAACTGATAAGACTCCAGAGTACTTTGAAAAACTATATGGCCTTCCTATAATGGAAATAGAAGCAGAATGGTTTAAATTAAACCGTTCTGAAATAGCAAAAAGAGTTTTTCCTCAAGATTGTCATGTAGTTCCATCATCATTAAAACAAAAAAGAGAATTTTATGAGCTAATCCTTATTGATTCAAAATCAATAGAATTAACTCATAAGAGAAATGAGAAAAAAGAAATTATTTTTTCAAAATTCAAAATTTGTCAGATACTTACTCCAAAAGAGTGGGGATAACACTTATACTGTTATTGAAAATTTACAATAGAATATCAGCCTCCACAATACAATTACTTTGATTATATAAAAGCATGGGAGAAATTTCTATTTCTTCGACCAGACACCCACTCCTGGTTCATTTGGTTCAATAAAGGGATTTCTTTATATTTTCCAAAATGGTTTTTAGCTTGGTTCCACAATTTTCGGCCAGTTAAACAAATCCTACCAGAAAGAGCTCAAATTGCCTTAGCTCATTTCCAAGAAAAAACCAATTTTCAAGAACCATATAAATTCATTTCTTTCATAGCCTCACAAGGTATTTCATGGATAATGATGTGACAGTATGATTCTGCCAAGCTAGAATATGATTCTTCAATACAGTTACTAATAAGAACCATAAAAGTTAAGTGGTGGGTTAATTTTGATCTAGATTTACTCACTACCGAGAAAATTATACAATGGGTACATAACAATGTCCAACATCCTTCTTTAAATGAGACCGTGATCAATGATAAACAAAAACAAGCCTTTCTTCAACAAAAAGCAAGATTTCTAGCTAGTTTAAGCACAGCTGGAAGTGAAGAGGAGTTCAAGAAAATCATTGAAACCATATCTCCAGAAGTTACCAGCATAACCTCTGACTAAGACAACAGAAGAAGCCTTAGTCCAGCCGGTGACGATGACTATGGCTATTTTGATTATGAAAATGATTGCTACGGAATCTCTCTGTAGCCACCAAAGACAATAGACTTGACAAAAGCAAAAGAAGACTCGACATAAAGAAAAAGAAGATTTGACAAAA
This sequence comes from Abrus precatorius, assembly GCF_003935025.1. NCBI lineage: Eukaryota > Viridiplantae > Streptophyta > Magnoliopsida > Fabales > Fabaceae > Abrus > Abrus precatorius. The sequence goes on along the minus strand of NW_020874395.1, from coordinate 8,477,769 downwards.
GAAGAAATTATTTGACACAAGAAGACAAAAGAAGATAAGAGAGAATCTTAGAATAGTAAAATTTCATACTATAAATTGTAAGCTCAAGCTCATTTGAAAGCACGAGCAAATTTATTACCCTCAATATCTTTAAGAAAAATTCTCTCATTGTAATAGTCTTAACGTCTATTTGAGAAGTTTACAAGAAGTTTGTACTACAATATTGTAAATTTTATCAAAGTTTTAATATATCATCATTTTCATCATGTTTACTTTTATTTTGAAATCAATCGATCCTCACCAAACTGGTATATATATATATATATATATATAATCTTATAATCCTAATTATATGTAATGAGATTTAATAAGAGTAGCTTTCTCACCTAATACATTTCTTATGTATATTGAAAAAAAAAAAGAGAAAATATTTATTAAAAAAAATGTTAGTAAAGTGATGGTATCATAAACTACCTCCTTTGAAAGATAACGTCTATTTTATTTATCTTTGTCATATATAAGTATTAGACAAACTTAAAGTTGATAAAAGATTAAAATTCACTTCAAAGAATAAAATATATATTTATCTTTATATAATAAAGATAAGAGTATTTTTTATTTTTTTTCACTCCACACGTTTACTACTTTTTTTATAAGGAAACATAAGAAAATTGCTGAAAACACACTTTAGCTAGTTTTTAAATAAGCATTGTTCTTATTAGCAACATTAAAAAAAAAAAAAAAGGACCTTGTGTTAAACAAATATGTGTACGTCTCTTGCATCTAAAAGGTCTTATGCGAATATAAAAGGAGATAAGACATTAAGACATGTAGAATGTGCAAATGAACTTACTACAATGTTTTATCTTTTATGTGATCAAGTGTTATTTTTAAAACATTCTTGCATTCTTTGTTTTCGACAGGCCTTGTTGAACATTTTCTAATAACCTTAATCTTTTTTCTTTTTAAGTTCTTAGGAGTTCGTCGTTTAGAGAAACTTGGGGAGGAAAAAACAAATTATAGAACATGGTGAAGCTTACACAAAATTACTTAGAGTGATATGCTTTATATTTGATTCAACTACTTTAGTGAAATTTTTGATAATTTGTAAAGGCCAAACGTATCCTTAAGTTTTATGGGGGTGATCCGGCACAACTCTCGAAGTTTAATCTCTCTTTCATATCCCTCATTTATTTATCCAACATAAAAGGATTGTTGGATTGGAGAGCTTCTTTTTTTTTTAATCCTTTTGAAAATTCTTTGAAGTTATGCAAAACACATTGTCTGTATCATAAACTAGAGTAGTTCTTCGTCTGTCTCATAAACTAACAGTTGTTTAACAATTTTTTAGTAGTTTGCAAAAACTTTATAAAGGAGACAAAACTCAATTCAACCTCGTGTTTTTCTGCTTTCTTTTTCAGTAGCATTTATTAATAAATGAACTACTTTGTATTTAAACAATAAACCAAGGATGTTGAAGGGCAGAAAAGGGATTTAGTTATCGGGAAATAACCTTATATTTAACTCAATTCTAAAATGAACCTGATATTTATTGACAATGGTAATATTTTGCATCTAAAACCTCACATCTAAATATTCAAACTTGAGATAAAACGATCGACTAAACTACGACCTGATCAGGGTTTTCAAAGAATCATAAATTAGTTAACAAAACGGAAAATTTTAATATATAAAAGAAGTTAAATTCATCATGTTATTTCTACGTATACATCTTTTATAGCACATTTCTTTTCTGGTTTATTTAATCGCACATTAATTAAGATCATTAAAAATGATTACCACAACTTGTGGTCATGCGCATCCAAACTCCTAGCATTTAAGTCTCAGCTCTAACTATCTACATACAATCCTTCACGGACCAAACTATTTATTGTCACCTTTATTATTACCAAACCAAAATGCCTTATAAGGAGAACAAAACGAAGATACTGCTCTCACTCAAAATTAAGACGTATGAATGAAGTTATCATGAGACTAGGGAAACTTGTGCCATTTGAATCCTTTTTTGAATAAGGAGTTAGCTTAAGCTATGAATTTAGAGAAGAGTAAGACTGACCATAGTCCTTTAGTTTACCAAGATTGTCCCTATTGTATTTAGAGAATAATTCAATTTATATAAATGTCCCTATTCTGTTTCAGCTGTAAGACCTTTAGTTCACCAAGACTGAACCAAAGCTAAAGCTTCAAATTGGAAAGCTGTAGAAGAAATCCAAAAGTGCTAGAAAGAAGCTACGTTAAGGCTTGAAGAAGACTCGTACAGTATATTTCATAGATCGGTTTCATAATGCTTAGAGAATGTTCCTTTATAAGACACCAAATCAAATTCATGAGCATAATGAACACTCCAAACCCATTTACATCCAAAGTCAAAGTGAATCTATCCTATACAAATTTGTTTCATACAATAAAACATTTGACGCACCATCTTGAACAGGCAAATTTCCCTCCAAGGATACAACTCTAATCCTGATATAATACCAAGATTCAAGTTTTATCAAATCCATAAGCTAAGAAAGTTGACATGACCATTATAAATATTACCACATTCTTCTGAATCCATATCAACCAAATGGTAATGAACAAGGCATCATCCATACCTTTTTCATTTTATTTCATCACATCAAGTCACTTAGGGAACTCAATATAGTTAGGACTTTGGTCCCTTGGCAATGCAAGAAAATAACAGAACTATCATGCCAACAAAATGCAGTTAGTCAAAAATAGATCTATGTTAATTCTACTTGGTTTCAAATTCCCTATTCTGATGGCATTTTCACATTAGTCAAAATCTTAAATGTCTGTTAAGGCGTCTTCTTTAATCAATGAACCTCAGAGGAAACCTTGTTAAACAAATAATATAAAATAAATTATACGTAATTTGTATCTTAATTCCTTTAAATAAACCAAGAATCCCAGGCACCAGAATTAAGTGAGTTTGGCATATGATCATGCAGAATCAAAATTCTATGTTGCGATTCCCAATCCATGCAAACAAAACTTCAGAATCAGATACAAATTCTTAGTCCAAAAACAAATAATTGGATAAATTGTTATGTTGCCCATTTTATATGACTAAGAAAGAAATAAGCAAGGGCAGAAAAAACTACGAACATGTACAGATATTAGAGAAAAAGGTTTTTTTTTTTTCTTGGCACCTAATGCTTCACCATTAAATCATAATATTATATATCAGAGAGTGAAAATGTCCATTCTATACACTGCAATGTTTAGAAAATCAATATTATATTCTATAATTAGCTGATTAGTTTTGTTTCTTTTTCAGTCTCAGCTTTAGGAGCAGTATCCTTCAATGCAACCTTTCGTTTATTTTGAATTTGATGAACAAATTCAGAAGCTATTACATGGAACTTCAGAGTAGGCTTACGATTAGGAGGAATAGTATTCCCTGCCCCTGCCCCTGCCCTTCTTAGTGCACGAGCCAAACACCTTTCACCCAATTGGTAATGAGTGGGGCATGCAGAAGGAACCATGGACCTCAATACTGGCTTATTACAAAAAGAAGGCCCTGTTGGCAAACTGCATAAAGCCAAGAACTTTGTCAGCAAAGCTGATTGCTCTAGATATTGGTATGTATTGCAAATAAAAGAAATCTATACATGTAAATGTAAGAAATGTTCCTGTGTGTAGCAAATAAATTTAATTTAATGATTAAATGAAGCAAGATAACCCTAATAATTGAATGAAGGGGTGTGACTTATGGGAAGGAGTATCTTAAGTTTTAATTCCCTGATCGAGGCAATTATATATATTGAAAAGACATCGAACAGTCTCTATCTCTGCCAGTTAAAGTATGTCTGTTGATCTCCATCAAGTGTAGGGCCACAAGAATGGAAAGAGATAAATAAAAGTTTATATATATTCTTCATGGAAATTTCTACGATCTCTCACCATGGGTAAAAGTCAGTATTTAATCTTATTAATGAGGACTATGAATTCTCAAGATCATTATCCTAGACAAATCAAATAATGAAAGTTTACAGTAAACAGAAAAGGATAGAAAGATCAACTTACCAATTGTGGGTATGAAAACAAGAATACAGTACAGAACAAGCATTCAATACCTTAAACTAGCAAGATAGACTAAAAAATTCCAACTTTTACTAGAAAGGACTACTTTATAGAATCCAAAAATGGTACAGTGCAACATGGTTTAATGGTTTGGTAAGCGGTGAAATTAACTATTTTACAAGCATGCTCATATGACACCCAAACAGCCACAAATTACAAAAGTCTACAGACATGATGGAAGTCCAGCAGGTGACATTACTGTAAGTAACATAACATACCAATCTCTAAAAGACATGGTAGATTGATTGCTGAAAAATCTCAAGAATTTTGAATCAAACTACTCCCTAAGACAGAAAGCTAGCTGGTTCTGAATCCTTGAACTTCAAATTGAATTAATCATTTGTAAACCATAAGTTACTTTCATAAAACATCATTTGTCACAAGGTTAGTTTCTTTTTCCTCATAAATACAGCTTTTTGGCACAAGATTGGTAAATGGATTTTGAGCAACATTACCAAACCAAAACATTTGCAAATTGAAGATACCACTCAAGCACAGATAACTGTCATGATTTTCATTTTACAGAACCCACAACTTTTTCATTGCATTTTAAATGAAGGTTCTCTCTTCTTTGGAATAAGGTAGATTGTGGTTGCTGTTCAGTCTTGTTTTGGTTCAGAAGATCGAAAGGTTTCAGGTGGGAATAAATGACTAAATGTCAATGAACAAAAGTGAGCCCTTAACGTGTGCGTTGTGGTTGAAATACAAATTAAATAGCTACATTTTCTACCTTAAAAATTCAATCAGAGTATGTTTGAATAAGGTAATACAGGAAGGGAAAGTAATATTTGAGTGAATTTAAAATACCATAGTTAACATTACTTTGTTTAAATATTTACTCAAAAAGATTTTAAATTTCTAGGAATTTAAATGGAGTATTTTAATGTCTAAAATCAACGGTTTGAAATTCTACCAAAATAGGTGGAATTTTCAAAATTCATTGCTCTCTCCCACAACCTTTTTCTCTAATTCCATCATGTTCCCTTTCCAACTTGGTAGTTGCTTCTCACACTTATGCACTTCCATTCCAAGTCCATCACCAGAAACCTAACAAAGAGAAAGCTCTAAATCTAAGATTAAATGAACAGCAAGATCTTGAATCTGAGATTAAACCAACTCTACAGCCAGATTTTCCATATTCCAATTCCAAGTGAATGTTCAAACTGGACTTCCTTCACATGGAATTGTCTCAAAAGAATGCTTGAGAAGAACACATTGTTGTGCTTTCTCGGCGGTTGATCCATTGACGACAAAGAATCTCAGTGAAAAACAAAGGTAACATGGATAGTTATGGACACTGTGCTCCTCTTGACAAAAAAGTGTCAAAAGGATGAACTATCCAAACAGATAGTTTTGGAAATACTGGTATTTTAATTGTAGCAATTAGATTTCTTAGAATTTATAATTGTCTGAAATTTTCCTAAACCAAACAGAAGCATATAAACGACCCAGAAGCCACACTGATTCTATACACACTGCATGAAATTATGAAACAGAGAAAAAATACAAAGCTTTTTTTGTACTTAGTGAACATATATACAGTATATTCAAGCACCAACCAGTAAAAAATCTTCAAACTTTACACAGCCAAACAATCAATATCGAGAAACAAAATCCAATTTCAGAAAATTAAATAAAATCACGCGCTGAAATTTGCGAGGGGGACCTAGCATTTTGGGTAAAAAAAAATATTTTAATCATTATTTTGGATGAAAAAAAGTTGTTCTATCAGTAAAATTAGTGTCATTTTCATTATTTACTCCAAACTACTTTCTAATCTCACTCCAATGTTCGTAAACACATTTTTAATTTAAAAATTAAAAATCAGAGGAAAAAAAATACTTACTTTTTGGCTACGGCTCTGCATCCCTGATAAAGCATCTGTTTTGAATCGGACAATATATGAGCGTGGCAATACTTGGTTAAAGCCATAGCCTTAGTCTTGCACCCACCAAAACGACACCGTACGATATCATCACCAACACCAGAGACGACGCCGTTTGGATTCTCGTTGTCGCTGTCGGCGTGATCCTCCTTAAAGGGGCTTTTGCCATAGGTCCAATAGTACTCTCTATACTTGGACTTGAGCTCTTCCATCAGGGCCCAATAGTGGCCCCGGTAGCACCGACTCAGTTGCTTCAATCGCCGGAGCCGGCGCCGGAGAACCTCTTCCCGAGTCAGGAATCGCGAGTTCGCCAGAGCCGCGTCGTGGCCACCGCCGTCAATGACCATCGGACGCGGCGGAGAGGAAGCGGAACCCGACTCGTCCATCGATGATGCTGAGTCGCCAACTCGGCGAGGAAAAAGGTGACGCAGGTTTTTCGGTGGAACTTGATGAGGTTAGTTACAATTTTTTCTCTTTTTTTTCTTATAATTTGTTTGAAACTTCGGAGTTTTGAAGAAAGGAACAGCTTTACTTTGTCACTGCCAGCCAACAATGTGACAGAAAGGAAATGTTTATTTTATGCCATTTGCTAACTCTCCTTCACTCCCTTAATCAAAATGAACAAGTTTTTAATATAAAATATTATGGACATTTAATAAGTAATTAAAAATATAAGTATTTATTATTTTTTAAAGATATAAAAGCTTAATAAATATAAGTATTTAATATCAATTTTAAGAGTTACAAATTACAATTAACAGAGCCTCCAGCTTAAAGAAATAAAGTAACTTTTTTTTTGGTTAAAATTTGTTATCTCTATTTGTCATTCTTAGAATTTTTTAATTATTTTACTAGAGCAATTTTTTAACATCACAGGTTAAGAAATTAATATATAGTAATTTTATTAAAAATTATAGTATTTAATATTATTAATATATTAAAATTTACAATATTTTATTGTTTTTAATCATTTATAAATTTTTATTATGTGCTTTTAGTATATACACATTAAAAAATTATTGTAAGAATTAAAAATATTTTTAAAAAATACGTATTTTAAGAAGTATTGAATCCATTTTATCAAATACTTTAATGTGTCATAAAAATATATATTTATATTTTTTATAATTTTAAGATAATAAATATTTTTATTTAGAATAAAAGTATTTCTACATTAAATTTCTTTAGATTTATGTTGGCAACACATTGAAAAAATGGAATTAAAAATGTAATTAATTTTACTAGTAACATTAAATTCATAAACAATTTAGATTATTTTCTTAAAACTGTCCTTAGAAATTTTAGAACTCATTATCTTTAATTACTTTTTCTTTAGTGAAGGTATTTTTGTAAGAAAATAATTAATTCAAGAAACAATTTACAAGGGATCTTATTAAAAAAAAAACCTCTAAAATAGTCTCATATTTAGGAACAAAGATGGGTATTAATGTGTTTTTTATGTAATTTCAAATGCAGAGTTAATGTGATTTTTAATTAAAAAATTACTTTTTATTAAACTTAATCTTTAAAATATTTTTAAATTGAACTTGAATAAATATGATAATTTATTATTATTGTTATTACTATTATTATTGTTATTATTATTATTATTATTATTATTATTATGTCAGATGCTAACTTTCGTTCGCCCCTTAATTAAAATGAAAAAGTTTTTAATGAAAAAATTTAATGGACATTTAATAAATAATTAAAATAATATATTTTTATAAAAAAAGTGATTTTAAAAAATATAAAAGTATAATAAATATTATATTTTAAATAAAAAATATTTTTTTATAGTATTTAATGTCAATTTTGAAAGTTACAATTAACATAATCGATAAAATAAAATAGAAAAAATCAATTAGTGAGTGCAGCTTAAAGAAATAAAGTAATTTAAAATAATTATTTTTCCTATTTGTCAATCTAAGATTTTTCTTAATTATTTTACAAGAGTAATTTTTTAAAAGTAATGTTCAAGAGCATGTATTCAAAAATTAATCTATAATAATTTTTATTAAAAATTATAGCATTTAATATTATTAATATATTAATTTTTATAATACCTTATTATTTTTAATAAAAATTTTCTATTTATAAATATTTATTATAAAATAATTATTATAAGAATTAAGATAATTTTTTTAATATGTTTAAAAAGACATATGTTAAAAGTATTAAATAATATTTTATTAAATACATTAAATTATTATAAAAATATATATTTAATTTTTTTTATAATTTTAAAATAATAAATATTTTTATTTTAAATAAAAAATTATATTAAACTTATGTTGGCAAAACATTCGAAAGCTCGAATTAAAAAATGTAATTAGCTTCATTAATGACATTAAACTTATAAATAAATCAATCAAATATGTTTTCAAAATTATCCTTAAAAATATTAAAACTCATTATCTTACTCTCTTTTTAACTAATTAATTATTTTGTTTAATTTTGTTTCTCTTGTGGATATTTTTATAAGAAAATAATTAATGCAAGAAATAATTGTAGGCAAAATGTCTAGAATAGACATACTTAAGAACAGATAGTATTACTATTAGTGCGTCTTTCATATGATTTTTAATGTAACGCGATCTTCAAAAAAATTACTTTTTATCAAACTTAATCCTTAAAACAGTTTTTAAATTTGATCTTAAATAATAATAATAATAATAATAATAATAATATATTATTAAAATATATATATATATATATATATATACATATATTATATCAAACATACAAAAGTATAATTTTTTTATCAATAAAATTTTATATTATTAGTCGTTTAAACCTTATTTTAAAGATTAATGTTAATATGTTTTGAAAAATATAATTAAGAAAATAAATTTTAGTTAATAAGATAGTTATTTTATTATTTATTTTTCTAACATGTGTTTTAAAAATATACAATAAATTTTTTATAAAATAAATTTTATTAAAAATATAAATTTCAAAGTGTTGATAATATCAAATGCTATAATTTTTAATAAACATTATTTATTAATTTTTATTTGTATCTTTACATGTGTATTGAAAAATCATTTTAATATTATTGTTCTTAATTTGGTATGATATTAAACATAGGCTATGGAAGAAGAACTATTCTAACACAATAAAGTGTTATTAAAAGAGATATAAAGTAACAGTAATGTTATTTTGCAAAAAAGTATTGTTACACAAAAGTAGAAATATATATAATTATAGATTTGCATACAGTAGTTTTGTTTAAATTGTGATTATTAGTGGCTAATTTTAGCTGAGTTATTTGGGAAGTTTGGATAAACTTCTAAAAAAGTTATAAGCAAAATTTGATGATGTTTAATACAAAATTTTCATTTAAGCAAAATTGATGATGTTTAATACAAAATTTTGTTTAAATATCAAGGTTTGATATTATTAAAATTTTGAACATAAACTTGATCTATAAGTAAAATAAAGTAATTAAATTTAAGGTTAAACTGTCTTAAACAATATAAATTAAGAACCTCTTTTTTATATACCCTTTTCATTTGTTGTTAACTTACCATATTAGACATTTTTATTGTCTAATAAATCTATAGTTTATTGAGCTAGTGTATGCATGTAACCTCTCTTAGTTGGAATCATCACCTTATAATTTTTCAAGCCATCAAGGGGTAATGATAGAGCCTTATCATTGAGTAATAAGTTAGGAATTCCTTTAACTCATAATCTCTAGCAGTTTTTAAAATTGAGCTTAGATAATTAAATATTAAAAAAATTGTACTATATCATAGATACAAAACTATAATGATTTTTACAAATAAAATCTTATTAAAAGAGAGTGTAATACACACTAACACTAACATAATTTGATCCTCTCCTATATATTAAACAACTTTATTGACATCATTAATTTAATATACAAAATAATTTTTATTAATTTAATTATTAAATTATAATTATACATTATTTAAATTATTTATGTCAAATTTTATCAAAATTGAATATTCATAAAAATCTTATCAAATAATTCTTATTTTCATATATTTAAAAAATATTTTGCATGTATGATCTATGTAATTTATCTCATAATATATATATATATATATATATATATATTAAATTATGATAATCTTAATTTCAATATACATTTTAAATTTTGACACGACATATGAAAAAAAAAAAAAGGATTTTTAAATTTAATATATTTAAATTTTATAATTTTTCTTAATTTTAAAATTTGTGTTCGTAATTCATCCCTATTGAATATAATCAAATGTTTATTATAAATAATATAAGAGATTCTTTTAATTTAATTATATTTATACAATGCAACAAAAAAAATCACTAATAACATTTTAATAAAATACTTGATGCAAGTAAAAAATATATACCTTGACCTTTATTTTATAACACTGGCTAATAGCTAAAAGTTACGAGTATCAAACTTGTATTTATGAAACTAAATGAAAACTTTTAACTTTTGGTTGATTTATTACAGTTGTACAGGTAGTTAACTAAAATAGAAGATAAAATTAACGATACAATTAATTAATATCTATTAAATAGCTTACAAAATATAATACTAAGGTTAAATGTTAGTAATTTTCTTCATTTATTTATTATGAACTTTTTAATTTAATAATTAAATATTTATTATTATTATTAATCAATTCATTAAATAATTAAAAAATAAAAGTAAGAGTAAAAATAAAAGAAATCATTCATCGGTAGCTTCAAAAGGTTACGAGTTATTTAGGTGATATTTTAAAATTATTTTTATCAGTTACAATTTTATTTTAAAATTTTTATCTAACTCTTTAAATTAAATTTAAATAATAAATAGTGATAAAATTTTATTAAAAGATTTTTTTTTTTTTAAAATTCTCAATATAATAAATATATTATTTTAATAAGAAGTTAATATTATAGTTAAACTCAACTTTTAAATTGAGGTAACAAAACTTATTTTTCATTTATCAAAAAATTAATTAATTTACTAAATAGATATTAACGTTACTAAACATATTCATAATAAATATAAATAAATTTTAAAAATTATTTTGTTAAAAAAAGGAGTGAATATTATATACTAGAATAAATAAACATAAACTAATATTAAGTTTTGTTAAATTTTTAAATAAGTATTTATAAGGATTAAAAATTTAATGAATCAAACATCTTACATAAATTAAAATTAATTTGTATTTTTTATTTTTAAACATTTATGTTGTATAATTTGTTTAAAATTTAAAGAGTATATATTATTTTGAATTTGTGAGATAATTTTTATTTAATTTTTTATAAATATTTATTTCAAAATTTATTTAAATAACATTAAAATAGCAAAAAAAAAAAAAAAAGTCCATATCTTCCCAGAACGTGCAGTACTGTTGAGGTTCCTGAGTCCAATTGTGGAACATTAATTTTTTTCAGTTAGCTAATTATTATCTTTGACGTAATATTTAAAAAAAATTACTTTGATTTTTATTAAAAAATTAATGTATTAAATATCACAACCTTTACTAAAAACATTTTATCTGGTGGGAGTTAGATTAGAAAAAAAAAAAAAAAAAACAGAAAGGACCAAAAGCTGCAAAACCAATGGGCATTCAGTAATCGGCATTCCTATTGTTATTTAAACATACTTTAATACTTCAATTTTTAATGAATTCAATTAAAATATACTAACAACATAATGATATACAATTTATATTCATAATATATTCTAATTAATTGGTAGAATAAAAAATATTAATTGTCCTAAAAAATTAATGAGTATTTTATTTTTAAAATATTAAATATAAAAATAATATAAAATAATAGATAAAAACTATGTTGAAGTAGTATAATATAAAACTTATGAATATGTAAGCAAAATAACTGTTAGTAATAAATTTTAAAAGTTATAGTACTTATAATTTAATTATTAATAAATTTTATAAATTTAGAATTTTTATTTTTTAGATATTTAAAAGGTCTTTTAGAACTATGTTTTTTTAAGATAACTATTTTTTAAGAACAAAAGTGTTGATTCATGTAAAATTTAATCATATTAGCTCAAACTTATTCTAATTTTTACTTCTAAAGCAAGTTTAAGAATTTTCTTTACATTTCTACAACTAGTTTGATGATAGATTGTGTGGATGTAGTTGAAATTTAAGATATAAGAATCCAAAAGAGATATTAAGATAAGAAATCAAATAGAATTAAGTAATTCTCGTTTGAAATATTATTGTGTAAGTTTTGTTCAATTTTTATTTGTCATACTTCAATTCCACTTTACTCTCTCTGTTTAATAAAATACGAACATATTTCTTAAATTTATCCTAAATCCAAATAACTCGACTTTCTTTACATTTTCATACTTTGAACTATGATATTTGTAAGTGAGACCAATTAAAATTGAAAATATCATTTAGTTAGAGATGAAAATAGGCTAGACTTTGCATAAATAGACTTAACCTGTTTAATAATTTTAAAACTCGAGCCTGACCTATTACCTGTCATAAGTTTTTTATGAGTCTAACCTTACCTTTTTAAAAATCTGATTTAACTTATTAGCCTGTTTAATAGCCTACTTCGTATTGATACATTTAATAGGTCATTAAGCTTCTTTGTAAATAGGTTATTAAATTATCTAAATAGACATATCTTTTTAAAATTCATAAGACTTATATGTAAATAAACTATTAGAAGATATGTAATAAAGATCTTCTTCAACTTTAACAAAAAGGATTAGGATTTTTAATTTAAAATTTTATTATTTTAAAATTTAATTGATTTAATATATTATTATAAATTTTAAAAAAGACATTCTAATAGGCCTAATAGACTTTTTTTTTAAACTCAAACCTGACCTATTTAATTAATTAGACTTTTTAAAAAGTCTAAATTAAGCTTATTAATTACATAGGTTAGGCCAAACTAGGTTTTAAAAATGTTAGGCCGTAAACTCCTGTCAGACAGTCTGGCTTATTTTCATCTTTACATATAGTCATCCCAATTATTTTAGAAATTAACACTTTGGTGTAATCAAAATAGGAGTAACGACTAAAGAGATGTGGTTAAATAATTAGAAATCAACACTTTGATGTAATTAGAATATAGGTAATGACTAAAGAGATGTGGTTAAACAATAAAAAAAATAGGAAGTTCATTCACAATAATTTTCGCTTAAGTCATACTTAAGCAAATTATAGACAATATATGAATTAAGCAAATATAATTTTGTTTAAGCCAAATATTATTCATTTAAGCAAATATTATAATATCTTATGTAACTTAAGCGAAATAATTTTAGTGGGCCATTTTTTTCTCTTGTATTTTTGCTCAAGCTAGCAAAAATTGGCCTAAGAGAAATTTGCATGAATTATTTGAGGCCGATCATTATTTAGAGAAGGCATAGGAAAGATCTAAAATAACGAGTATAGAAAAGATTTAAAAGGACATTAAACAATTTATTAATATAAAAATTTATTTTTATGATAAATTGAAACTATAAATAAGAATAAAGGTAAAAATTTTAATTTTAAAAATCATTAACTTTGCACATAGTCTGTAAAAAACTTGAAAATTTAAAATAACATTTAACATTTATTAATTAAAAAATTATTTTTTATTATAAATTAAAATTGAATCAATACATTTAAATGCATACCTTCATTAAATTACCACCCCTAGGTATAAAACACATATAAGTGATGCACTTTAAAAAAAACAAATTTTAAAGATATAAAATAACATATTTTAAAAGTCTAAAAAATAATTTTATAAATTTTTATAAAAAATTAAATAATAAATATATAAAAATCAATATTATTAAGTTATTAAAAATCAGAATTATTTATGTATTTTAAAGTAATTAGATTTAAAAAAAATCTTTCACTTGTACACCACTTACTCTCTTAACTCAGGCAAATAATAATTAATCTTAAAAAGTTATTAAATATTCAAGGATTCTACCTTTAATTAAATTAATTATATATAAATTTTTATTGTTTCTCCGCTTGAGCTGCGTTAAAAAATGTGGAGACGGAGCATCAAGTTCAGCAACGCGCCGGTGGTGGGTCCAGAAGCTATTATTTAAATCGAATTAAAAATAATAATAATAAAGAAAAAAAAAAGAGGTTGAAGAAGCAAGCACAAGAAAACCTAATTGGGAGAGTTTCACCCTCATTTCTCATCTCCACCGTCATCGTCACAGAGGTAAGTTCCCTTCTTTCAAATCCTTTTAGCTATTAAATCTGAAACTTGACGTGTTATATTCAAATTCTTCCATGCAATCATCTGTATTCGATTTGGATAGCTATATTTCTGGTTTTCTTTTTTAATGAGGTAGAGTTGGGCCCAATTTGAAGTGGGCTTTGGTCACTCACCTGGTTTTTGTTTACTGGAATCTGAAAGGTTCGATCTTGGTTTCTTTTGATTTGTTTATACGTGTTGTTAGTTAATCGCATCTGGGTGTTTTAGTTGGCTGAGGTGTGAATTTGCAACTTGAGTTTCGGTCATTCATCGTTTGACTAGAAAGTTGACGTGTCTGTTTTGACTGCTTTGTTACTTTTTCGAATTTCTATCCCATTTTGAAGCACTTTTCTGGTGTTTGAATGGAAAGAAAAAGAAACAGTGGATCTAAAACATTCTGGGTTTTCCAGAGTTTTTTTTTTTTTTTTTTTAAAGAACAAAGAAATACACACGAAAGATGTACACTCATATATATATGAACTCTGTCAATCCAATCGTTCAATAATATAATATGTTCATGCTGAGTAGTCTAGAAAGTATATTGGACATTAGAATAAAGTTGTTCGATCAGCTATCAATTTGTTTTAATTTAATTTTTTTGTAGGCTTGATTTATTTAAGAAAAACTTTTATTTAACGGTTATATTGGTGAAATTTAATGTTTATATAGAGTTATTGAGCTGAGTAACTCTTCTTAAAATTATCTCTGGAGCAACTCTGCGCTAAATATGTGTGTGTGGAACTTTTGTTCTTGTGCGTGGGACACATTAAACATCGCATGAAAGAAATTTTTTGTATGTATGAAATGAAATTATTGTTGTTTTCGGATCATAGTCCAAAAATTTCACTTAAGCCATTTTATGCAAATAAGATCTTAATTCTTTGAGATCAGTGTCATTTTATCAATCTCTCTCATACACATTTTTTGGTGAGCCTCATGCATATTTTAAATTTAATCAGTTATTTGCTCATCACTATTTTTTTTTTTTTTTCTATACCAAAATACGATGCCATATTAACCTCTGGATTTCACAAGGATAATTACATCAATTTTTATCCACTCTGGGAACAGTATCAATACATATGTGAGGATGTCAACTACCAATGTTTTATCTATAATGCATCAATATTTCTAAACATTCTTTAAAGTGGTCCATTAATAATCATTAACAAGGAGTTTCACTCTCCATGTATGGCATACAACCACCCAAATCAATCTATCTGTGTATTGGTTTTTAATGGGCTAAATTTACTAATTCCAATTCATTCATTGGATGGGTAAAGGATCACCAGACATACCTGCTGCCATTAATTTCCTTCATGGTATATTTATTTTCCTATTCTGTAAATTTCCATCTCTTCACCCTTGCATTGTTGTCAAGAAGCTATTTTCATTGTTGTACCATCGCAGTTGTCACTCTTGCTTATCTTTTCCTTCAATTCCCTTCTCGGTAAATTTCTTTTTCTATTCTGTAATTTGATTTTGAGATTTCACACTTTTTATTGGTGAGTCCTCAAAAGCTTTTTATTTCTATTTATGTTCTTTAAAGTTTGCTTTAATATTTCTGAGTTGTTATTAATTTGTAGAATTAAACGCATTTTCTTGCTTAATGGGCATGGGTATAATTGTGTCACTAGAGTGAAAGGAGAGGAGAGAGTAGTGTCCATTTGAAAAACCAAAAATAACATAATTAAAAATGTATGTATTGGATATCATCCATCAAAGTATTTAATGGATGTATTTTATCCATTTAAATAAGTCATGGTTAAATTGGATATTTGAAAATTAATGGATGTTCTTTCTTTTTTCCCATCCATTATAATCCGATCCAAAATCCATTTGTAATCCCTAAAACAGCCAATCGACTTTGTCATTTTGAGTCATGACTCATGACTTTGTTATAATCAGATGCTTCATTGCATATCAAGTTTTTCATTTGGTTAATTGTTGATGATGTCAATGCACTGGTATTTTATTCTCTTAGCTTTCATCTTTATACGTACATAGTTCTCCTTCATAGTTGTATTGATGTTGGCTTGATTTTATAATTAAATCTGCTGAAATATTTGTACATTGGCACTGTTTCATATACGGTGATCAAGTGGTTCTATTTTGCTGTTTGATGAATTTGGTACTATCTATGTGTTATTGTACTTGTAGGTTAGTCTTCCTATTATCACCAACAATGGCTGATGGTCAAGAATCAGACAAGAACATTGAGATATGGAAGATCAAGAAATTGATCAAAGCATTGGAATCTGCTAGAGGTAATGGCACCAGCATGATTTCTTTGATTATGCCTCCACGTGATCAAATATCCCGGGTCACTAAGATGTTGGGTGATGAATTTGGGACTGCTTCAAACATCAAAAGTAGGGTGAACCGACAATCAGTGTTGGGAGCTATTACTTCTGCTCAGCAGAGGTTGAAACTATATAATAAGGTTCCTCCAAATGGGTTGGTTCTTTACACCGGAACCATCATGACTGAAGATGGCAAGGAAAAGAAAGTGACAATTGATTTTGAACCTTTCAAGCCTATAAATGCATCACTCTACCTCTGTGATAACAAGTTTCACACAGAAGCTCTAAATGAACTTTTAGAATCTGATGACAAGTTTGGTTTCATTGTTATGGATGGAAATGGCACCCTTTTTGGGACTTTAAGTGGAAATACTCGTGAGGTGCTTCACAAATTTACTGTCGACCTACCAAAGAAGCATGGTAGAGGAGGTCAGTCAGCGTTGCGTTTTGCTCGTCTTAGGATGGAAAAGAGGCACAACTATGTTAGAAAGACTGCAGAACTTGCCACACAGTTTTTCATCAATCCAGCTACTAGTCAACCTAATGTTTCTGGACTTATACTTGCTGGTTCAGCTGACTTCAAGACTGAGCTGAGCCAGTCAGATATGTTTGACCCTCGTTTGCAAGCAAAAATATTGAATGTGGTAGATGTTTCTTATGGTGGGGAAAATGGATTTAATCAAGCCATTGAGTTATCTGCAGAGATTTTATCTAATGTGAAGTTCATTCAAGAGAAACGCTTGATAGGGAAATATTTTGAAGAGATTAGCCAGGACACTGGGAAATATGTATTTGGAGTTGATGACACTTTGAAGACACTGGAGATGGGTGCTGTGGAAACGCTTATTGTATGGGAAAATTTAGATATTACTAGATATGTGCTGAAAAATAGTAGCACTGGTGAGATTCTCATAAAGCACTTGAGCAAGGAACAAGAGTCTGATCAAAACAATTTCCGTGATTCATCCACCTCTGCAGAATTGGAAGTTCAGGAGAAGATGCCATTGCTTGAGTGGTTTGCCAATGAGTACAAACGATTTGGATGCTCCCTGGAATTTGTAACCAACAAATCTCAAGAAGGGTCACAGTTTTGCAGAGGGTTTGGTGGCATTGGTGGAATTCTTCGCTACCAGCTTGACATTAGATCATTTGATGAGCTATCTGATGATGGAGAAGTGGATGAGGATTCTGATTAAAGTGTCTTACTGTAAAACCATTACTTAGTTTTGGATGATCGGATGAAAGCATTGTCAATTCTGTGATTCAGGCCTCCAAGGATCACTTGGATTTTATGGTTCTAAGACTTCGTCTTTGCCCTTTGGTTTTTGATCCATAAGATATGTATTATTTACTTTTTTCCTTTCCTATGCTTCATGCAATTTAACGTTTTTGTTAGTCAATGTATGCTTATGGAAATTCTGCTAGATTGTGCGGTGATTCCTCAAGGAGCACCCAGACACTTTTACATGTGGAAGTCACGAGTTCAAGTGTTTTTTATCCTCTTGTGGAGATGATGGTTGCATCTGGATTTTATACTCTTTCTTGCTTGCGTGATTATTCTAATAACTCGAAATTGAAATATCATCAGGTTTTTTGGAAAGTAATTATTTATTATATTTAAGCAAATCTAAGCACATGCAGACAAGATAATGCTTAAATTTTAAATGTTTTTCTTCGCTTACTTGTTACATAGTGGTCGGTGGGGTTGCCTGATAAAGGGGAAGCTAATATTTCAATAAATATTTATTAAATAAATATTTAGTTAAGTTAATTACTCAAATACATCATTACTTTCAATGGCATACACTAATTAGCAAACCTCATCCGTCTTTTCTTTTGTTTGGTCTATTAGAATAAAATGTATCAGTTAGGATTATGTTAGTTTTTACCATTTTTCTTGTTATAAATGTCTCTCTATTGTAATTGTACACAATACAATTCAATATATAATACATCATCATGTTCTCATTTTATTTTCAAACACATTTGACATTCTTTCACTGTACCAAGAGCTGATCCATGGCTGCAAATTCAACTATCAAATGTGTTGTACAGCTTCATATTTTCTTAAACTTAGTTTCTTTTAAACTAAATGAAGACAATTACCTCCCTTGAAAACATTAAGCCTTAGCTACAATTAAAGGATCCAACCAATATCAATTCATTACTAGTGAAAAATCATCATGCAATACAAAATTAAAAGAAAATAAAGATGTAAAAGTTGATTCAAATGAGAAAAAGAAAGATAAAGGTTCTGACTCAAAAAAATTGTCACAATAGGAACAAGAAGATTAATTGATTCTTGCTTGGCTTCTTGCATTAATGACTGAGCCACTCTATAACCCAATGGTAAACTATCAACATCCGATCATCTTTGGAAAAAGTTTAAAACACTCTTTGCATCAAGAACAAGGGCAAGGATCAAGCAATTAAAAGTTCAACTCAAAGTTATAAAGAAAGATTCATTGACAGTTAATGTATATATGCTGAAAATTCAAAATATTGTTGATTCGCTTAAGGTAGTGGGTCACTCTATTTTAACTTGGGAAGACATTGACGCCATTCTTGATGGCTTAGGAGAGGAGTATGACCCAACTCAATCACAATTCAAGAAAGTTGATTCAAACAACTAGAATTTAACAAAGGCGGGAAGAGGATTTTTTTTGGGTTTCATAGAGGTGGAAGAAATGGTCAAGATGGAGGTTGTAGCCTATTCAAATCAACCTCCAAACCTCACTGTTAGTTGTGTGGAAAATTTGGACATACAACATAGGAATGCTATCATCAATTCAATCAAAATTATCCAAATCCCTTCAATCATTCTGGGAATTTTCCACCAAAGAATGAAGGACATAAACAACTTCATGTTGCATCAATTGGACACTCATCAAACCACATTAAGAACAATCATTCTCAAGGTTTCTTCACATCACTTGTCCAAGAATCCAATCCAAGCTGGTATCCTGACTTAGGATTATTGCATCACCTTACTCCAAATTCAACAAATCTTCTTAATAGTAGACCTTATCAAGGCAATGACATGGTACACATAGGTAATAGATCAGGTATGTAAATTAAACATATTGGAAAATCAAGATTGCAACATAATTCAAATCAATCTTCATTTGTATTAACAAAACTATTACATATGTCTAGCTTGACAAAAAATCTGCTCAATGTGTCACAATTTGCTAAGGAAAATAATATTTTCTTTGAATTCTATCCTAACTTGTGTTTTGTAAAATCTCAAGCTACTAAGGAGACTCTTCTCCATGGCAAAATTAAAAGTCTTTATGTTTTTGATGAATTGTCAGTAGTTACTAAGTCAAATCTTCAAGACCAAAGAATTAAAGAGTCAAACACTAATTGTGCTTGCTACTCTAATTTAGTTTCTAAATCCTTTATTTGCATGTTATCTATAGTTCGATTGCATTCAAGACTACGACATGCTTTATTTCTCATTGTAAAAAAGCTTTGAACTCCTATAACATATGCTATAATAATAATAATAATAAATCTGAGTTTGTTTGTAAATCTTGTTTGAGAAAAATGCATCAATTGCCTTTTAATAACTCTAACTCTATCTATTCTAAACCCTTTAAACTTATTTATACTAATCTCTGGAGTCCAATAGCAACACTTAGTTCTAATGGAGCAAGATATTATATAAGTTTCATAGATGTTTTTAGTTGTTACACATGGACCTTTCTGTTAAAGACTAAGTCACAAACTGTTAATGTTTTCCAATAATTTAAATCAATGGTTGAAAACCAATTTGAAACAGAAATCAAAGCTATACAATCTGACAATAGTGTTAAGTATATTGCTCTTTCTAAATTCTTAACAGAACATGACATCCAACATAGAAAGTCTTGTCCTCCCACTCATGAACAAAATGATACAACAGAAAGAAAACATAGGCATGTGGTTGAAACAGGTTTGGCATTATTAGTTGAATCACTTTTGCCTTTAAAGTAAAGCATTTGCTATTGCTATATTTATTATTAATCGATTACCTACTGAAAACCCATATTACAATTTTTTTAAAGTATTTGTCTATGCTTGTTATCCTTTTCTTACTCCCTATAATGCAAACAAATTAAACTTCAAATTAACTCAGTGTACATTTCTTGGATATAGCACACAACACAAAGGATACATTTGCTTGTCACCTTCAAATAGACTCTATATTGCTAGGCACGTAATATTTGATGAATCAATATTTTCTTTTAAGGTTAATTCACACCTTGTGAGCATTGATGCTCTTGATCCTATAGTGCCAAGTATAGTCATTATCTCTCAGACATATTTTGATTCTTCCTCTAATAATTGTACTCAAGATGCAGATCTACATCCCACTTTTGATCAACCAATTGTCACGTATACAAAATGTTCATCCAATGATCACAAAGGGAAAGGTAGGTATATTCAAACCTAAGGCCTTCCATGCTTCAGTTGAACCATCTACAATTGCTAAAGCACTAGACCAACCACACTAGCATCAAGCAACGTTGGAAGACTACAATGCTTTAATGAAGAACAAGACTTAGATGTTAGTCTCTCTACCTCCTAATTGACAACTTATTGGTTGTATATGAGTGTTTCAAACCAAGTACAATGCCTATGGTTTAGTGCAAAAATATAAGGTCAAGCTTGTGGCCAAAGGCTTTCACCAAAAAGAAAGATTTGATTATATTTAGTCTTGTTGTTAAACTTGTTACCATCCATATTATTCTTTCACTTGCTCTATTTAAGTAATGGCCAATTCACTAACTAGACGTAAACAATGTTGTCTTGAATGGGGAGTTGCGAGAAGAGGTGCTTATGAGTTAACCATCAAGTTTCATAGTTGGAAATCAAAAGCTAGTATGCATACCGACAAAAGCAATTTATAGTCTCAGTAATGCTCCTATTCACATGAGATTCCATGCTGCCAAATTTGACAACTCACTCTTCATCAAATTATCTCAAACATCATCCCTATATATACTTGTCTATGTTGATGATATTTTGATAACAAAAAGTTCATTGTTAGAAATACAAGCAATCATTGAAGCTTTTCATTCTAAATTTGCTCTAAAGGATCTTGGTCAACTCCAATATTTTTTGTGCATTCAAGTAGTAAGAAGTCCAAAAGGCACTCTCATCTCTCTCAAACAAAATATATTACTGATCTTCTAAAGAGAGATAATATGGAATCATGCAAACCAATGCCTACACCTATGATTTCCAATCTCAAACTCTCTGCACATCAAGGAATTTGTTTTTATGATCCTCACTTGTATAGATTGATAGTAGAAGCATTACAATATATCACTATAACACCATCAAACATCACCTATTGTGTCAGTAAGGTCTGCCAATTCATGCACAATCCTTTGGACACTCATTGGAAGGTAGTCAAACACATACTCAGATACCTTCATGGAACTCAACAATTTGGTTTACAATTTGAAACATGCTTAAACTTTCACTTGATTGCCTATTGTGATTTTGATTGGGGAACTAATCTTGACAACAGAAGATCAACCTCCAGATTTGGTATTTATTTTGATGGTAACCCTATAAATTGGTTTTCAAAGAAGCAACAGGTTCTGAGCTGATCAAGCACTGAGGCTGAGTATAGGTGTCTTGCTTCAATAATTACAAATATTTTATGGATTCAATCTCTGCTAATAGAACTCAATATCCAACTACAAACATGTCCCACAATTTACTGTGATAACTTAGGCACTAATCGACTCTCAGCTAATCCAATACTTCATAATAGAACAAGGCTTTTTGAATTGAATTTACATTTTGTTTGAGAAAAGGTTGTTAGCAAGTAAATATCAGTTCATATTTTCCTGCCATTTATCAGATCGTTGATGGTCTTACAAAGGCTATCTTTAGCACCAATTTCTTTGATTTTTTATCCAAACTTAGAGTTCTTTTGTAACATCCTTGTTTTATTTATAGAGTTTAAGGAAATAATTTTATATTGAAAAGAGGAAACTAAATTAAATTCGCTTGTACTCAGAATACAAAATACGGAAATGTAAAACTTTTATTTAAATTACTTAGAATTGCAAAACTTTTCAGTAATAAAATGATGAAAAATAAATAAAATTAAGTAAATAGCTGAATTGATATACTTGTACATCAATCTCATTAATATACAAGAGTTTCATATTTACAAAATATAATTTTAAAATACATTAGGACTCATCTACATAATTTATAAAATACAAAATACAGTAAGTCCTAATGAGCAGTATATCCACACCAAAATACTGAAGACGATTTTAGTTGTCATCCCCAAACCATCCTTCTATCTTTGCTAGTTCTTCTAGGGATAAGTCTTCGTCTTCACCAAGATTGCCCGCATTAACTACCACGTCAGTACCCGTGATTTGCTCTACGGTAAAATGACTTGGTCTTCCATACTGATTATGATTCCGAAAAGTATATACATAATTCCATGCATTTGGCAGTTTGACCAGACCTTTGTATATATACAAATATAAGGTATGGTGGATCCTACCACTGCTAAGGTAATAAAAAAGTACATCGTATCCTATCATCATTTCTAAGATAAATATAATACCTAAGCCATAATTACTATTTACAATAAAACTACAAACCGCTGCCACTTCCTACATTTATAATTTAGCTTACTACTAATTGTAACGCTTCAAATTTTATAATATTGATTATTATATATATATATATATATATATATGAATGGATGTTAGAATGTGCACTTGAGTGCGTGATGAGTTTGATGTGATAATGATGAATATTGAAATGATGAAAATATATGTGTGTTTGTATAATGTGATGTGCATGTAGATTGTGCGTCGAGATTGATTATATTGGACTATTGAAATAGAAATAGGCTAAGTGTATGGTGCTAGGTGTTCTTACTGTAGCAAAAGGACCCTGGGAGGAAGGCATAAAACTGTCACCTTCTCGCTGTGGCGAGAGAGTGATAATGAGGAGTGCATTTCTGAATGCACTCTTACTGTAACGAGATTCTGCAGAAACCAAGGTGCAGTTACCTTTGAGATTTTCGCTGTAGTGACAAGGAGCGTCGTTGCAGCAAGAGATACCTCACTGCAACGAGAGTGTCTCGCTATAGCGAGAGCGTCGCGACTAGAAGGGTATTTGAAGGTGTTAGGGTTTGGAAAATTTATTTCTCATTCCTTTCTTCAAAATCTCCTCGATTCTCTTGACCCAAAACCTTATTTCATCGATTAAATTGCCTCCAAAGCCATTCAGAAGCTAGATTGAAGGTTAAAATGGTGTTGGAAACACTTGGAGGTAAGTTTTAATGGTTAGAATTTTGGTTTCTCATTCCCATTCCCTGTTTTCTTAGTTTTCCTTGGTTCTCATGGGATTCTTCTGTGTATTTAGGATGAAATTCGTGTGGAGAATGCCTTCCTTGTTGATTTGGTGTGAGTCTTCATTTAAGGTAAGGAGGACTCTATCCTATCTCATTGTGTTTGAATGTCGTGTATTTTGCTATGTACTACAATGTGGTCGAGATAGAAGGTAGAACATTGTGTGTTTGGATAGAAGTTGGCATGAAATATGATATAGTAATTGTTGGATGTTGCGTGTGATAGATATTGAGCATAATGTAGTAGAGATTGTATAATGCATGTGATGAAAATTACGTGATTGACTACGATGTAGTCGGTGTTGAATAATGCATGCATATGTTAAGAATACCTATTGTACTTAGAATTATGTTAGAAATGTTGTGCGTTGAATGTGCGTGAATGAATGTGAGCCTGTGTGTCGTGTGCTATGAATGAATACTGTATGTGGATGAAATGTGTGTGAAAAGGCATGTTAAATGCGGTTATGAATATGCTATGAATGGTTCAGTGATACACTAGAGGTGTGGAAGATGGGAATAATAGAAATACCTTGAGGAAGAGAGAGTGGTGGTGACACCAACAGTGAGCATGGGTGCACCACAGGTCACGCACTCTCCTCCTAACTAGACTTTTGACCAACACTTTTGCTGAATGATTTGTGACCGCACACGTGGTATCCGTGAGGCAGGAGTAATTGACGACCATCCATGGTGTGAAACTGTGATCACAGTGCCACAGTGAACGTGACTACGTGTAGTGAGCGCACATGTATAAAGTGTTTTTGGTGCAGTGAGCGCACCAATTGTAATTTGAAATGGAATGTATGATAAGTGTTGTATGTGATTGATAATACTTGAGTAGAATATGTGAGAATACATGTGAGTGTATAAGGTGAGTCTCTATGTTATTTATGTGATGGATAGTATAGAGTACTCACCTTTACATTTTTTTTAGGTGACTAAGACGATTAGCATCGGGTTACGTGAAGGGATGGATAAAACTGCTATAGGGCTTAGATTTTATTTTGAAATTATGATATAATTGAATTGGTCCTGTAACAGTTATTGATATAAACTTATAATCCCTTATTATTTTGAAAAACTTTGATAAAACTCTATGTTGAAAAATTATATTTAAATGAAATTTTAATTATTTCTATTTTGTGAAATTTATTATTTTAGAATTAAATTAAGGTATGAGCGGCTTTGATAACCTAACAAGTCTCTGGGTATCTGTCATCTTTATTCCATGAAAGGTTTTGTAAGGATGAGCCTTTTTTCTCATTACTAAATATGCATTCACAATAACATTAAGCAATACAAACAGGAATAACACATTAATCGATAAGATAATATAGTTTATTTTTATATGCATACAATAATCATCAATATATGACTTTATCATATTTTCCTTTCTCATATTCTTGGATTCCTCGTTTCAAACTTTCACTACCCCTAGGATCCCTTAAGGTCTTCCTTAGTATAGATAATTGCTAGATAGTCGTAGCTACACGGATACAAAGTGTGCTGACTTGTTTTAGCAGAAGCATAGTCAAAAGTTTAAGTTAGGAAATGAGTGTGAGGCTTGTTATACTTTTACTCTCATTAATATGTGCAAATCAAGAAAAACATCTACCACCCTCATTTTCTTAAAATTTTTAAAATCACCTCCATTTTTCACACTTCTAGTGTATCTCATAATTATCTACACTTGTTCTTCTCATCTTTCGTTTCTCATCACCATTTCTCTCTTCATATTTCTCATCATAATAAAAACTTGGTACTTTCACACTAACATGTTGCTCATCTTTTCCTCATTTTATTTTATTCAAGTTCAATGCCTATTTCACATATTAATCATTCATTGCAAGAGATCAAGTACCTCTAGACTCAGTTTACAACATGTACACATGTATATGTATATTCAAAACATATCTCATTCAAATCATCAAAGATAAGTAAAGGCATATTTCATTCAAACATATATTTATAACCAATTAGCACACAACAACATTTTCATGGCACAAATCCATCATGTTTTCAATCATGAAATAGAGCTCTCCTTACTTTAAATAGACAAATTTCGTGAAGAAGTTAGTGAAAAGGTTGTTCAAAAGATTGAGATCTTCCTACACATTATAAAGAAGAGTATCTTTTGAAAAGAGAAAAAGTAGAGAAAATAGAGATGAGAATGAAGAATCAAGCTCTGAGATACTCACTAATTCCGTAGAGTTGAGGTTCAAGCTTGGATTCAAAGCAAGTTCAGAGTTTAGAGGCTTTTGTTTAGGAGGAGGGAAGAGAGAGCTCAGAGAAAAAGAGTTAGGAAAGGTTTCTTAGATTGTAATGCAAGTTTCTGGGTTGGAATCCTTTAAATATTCCTCAAATCTCACGTGCTCTCGCTTGAGCGAGACTATTCTCACCTGAGCTAGTTCTTTCTTGCCTGGGCGAGAATACTAGACAGTAGTTCTCCCAAGCTTTTTCTGCTATTCTTGATTGAGCGAGAAAACATCCAGAGAGTTAGACATTTTTCCTGTGAGTCTTCGCCTGGGCGAAATTTCTTCTCATATGAGCAAGATCGCCTCTCGCTTGGACGAGGAGACAGTTAGGTTGAGTTTATCCTATTCTCGCTTGAGCGAGACTCATCTCTTGGGCACTCAATCTCGTCTGAGTGAGACCTATCTCACCTGAGCAAGACTCCCTACACTCAATATTATCTAATATCAAACAATTCATCAATTAATAAATAACTGAAAAAAGGGTGTTACATCTTTTAATACCCAAACCTAAGTTTGAGGAGGGGTGTTAGGATAAAATATATATCAGTTATAATTCTATTAGTTTTTCCCATTGCTTGTAATTGTACACAATACAATTCAATATATAATACACCATCATCTTCTCATTCTATTTTCAAGCACATTTGACATTCTTTCATGGTCAATACAAATTTTTTTTCCTCTTTTTCTTGTATATTTGAAATACAAATAATTGGTGGTAAAAATGAGTTTAAATTTAAATTAAATTTAACATTCTTACATCAAGCTTTAATTAGAGATTTAAATTAATGCAACGAAATTTGTTTGTATTTTAAACTTGCAAAAAAAAATAAAATAAAATAAATAAAAAAAAAAAAATATATATATATATATATATATATATATATCATGAAGTAAGTAAATTTTTTTAATATAATCTTAATTTTTACTTTAATAAAAAATTTAAATTACAAAGATCAATTTTTATCTCTAATATGAATGAGACATACATGTGAAATTTTAAAATTTTGTTAATTTTTTTTACTTTTATATTTGTATAAATATAAATTTTTCTAAATTATTTATTTTTAGTTATTTTAATTAAATTTTATTAAATATTATTTATAATATAAAGAAAAATAGTTAATTGATTAAAAGCATCACATATGTCATTGAACAAAATTAGATAATGATGTCTATTTATTTAACTCTACTTCAATCTTTTTTTGTGTAACGTTTTACTACATGATAATATCCAATAAAAATATATTAAAACTAAAACAAATTGAAAATAAAAGAAAAGATTATGATTTAAAAATAAAATAATTTTCTGTATATCTATCTTACAAGCATAATATTCTTGAGAAAATTCTAAAATAGATTTGCTTAAGTTCACAATTAGATATTAGATCCTATGACAGCAAATCAGAATCATATATCAAAAGCAAAGTTTGTAGAGCCCTTTCTAGGGATGTTATGTTATTTAATGAGTTGGATTTATTTTTTTATTTGTTTTCATCTTTTTCCTTGTCTTTTTTATTATTTATTTTTAAGGTTCTCTGATTGAGTTTCATGAATGATATTAGACTTTGAGTCATTTGAAAACACGGGCCCTTTGATGTGATATTGAACTTCTTTACCAAAGTAATATTAATTGAATAATAATTATTAAGATAATATAAGTAAAATAATTTATCTATTTAGAATTTTTTTTTCTTTTGTGAATTTTGTTTTCAATTAAAAATATGCAAAATTTGTCTATGTCAAGAACAAATGATTAAAATAATATTAAAAATTATTTATAATAGATGAAATTTTCTCTTACTATCACTTGGAAGTTGACACACATAAACATTTCTTTTTTCAAATACGGATGAAACCCAAATTTTCATAATAAATAAAAAATGTAAGAGTGTACGTTATAAAAAAAATTTAATACTATAAAAAAGTGTATATTATTTTTGCATTGTACAGAGGGTATATGTAAATAAAAATTTATATTTACAATAAATAATTACAGAATTTAATTTATTACAGAAGTCATACTTACTTTTAGAGTTACCTAATCATAAATCCTTAAAAAAATAATTTACATTTTATGTGTAATAAATTTTACATCATAAAATTTGTTTCAAAAAATTTAAAATAAACAAAATAAATTTATTATTGAAATTTTCAAAATTTTAATCATTTTTAAAATATAAAATCTGTTGCAAATGTGATGTTAGATATTTCAACAACTATTATCACTGGTATTATAAGGAGTTAAAGTAATTTTTATATTTTAAATTTATACTTTAAACCCTAAACCCTAAATTTTTATATTTTAAATTTATTTTTAATAAAATATTGATGTTTAAACAATCATTATCACCGGTAAAATACAAACTTATACCGAAATCGAAAGAGTAAAAGTCAAAGAGGAATGTGTGTTAATGACTTGCTAGGTGCCACTTGTGTGGTTAGTTAGAAATATATTCTTTGGTAATAATGTTTTGACTAAAACAATATGATTTTTGTTTTTATTTTATTTTAACGATTATTCAGTCCATTAAATAAATGAATTGGTTATATTCAGGGAATGTTTAGATGAAATTATTTTATTTACTTTAAATATAAAATCATCTTTTTAAATTATTTTAATATTCTCTCATCACGTAAGTTAAATTTATCTATTTCATTTTTTTAGCTTTGATTAAAAATTATTGTGAATAATTTTAAAAGATAAAATTATATCCACCTTTTAAAATAAAAGTTTTTTTTTATAATTATAACTAAATATAAAATTTAAAAAAAATAATTTTAATAAAATTAACCGATTAGAATATACGATATTAAATTGTTATTATAAAAGTCAATAATTCTCGTTAATTTGATAAGATTGAATTACGGAATTTATACTATTAATATATTTTAATGTTTAAAATTATTATTTCTTAAAATGAAACAAATGGGCCCTCAAATTTACAATTTAAACCGTGCAGCAAAATGACCTAGCCCATGGACAAAATATTTTTAGGATTGTTAAAATTTACTTGGTGTGTATAAGAAAATAATACGTATATTTTAGAATACTATTAAATTAGTGGTACTACGTAGCAATATTATTTTGATATGATATATAACTTTTTATTATTCAGTGTTCATGCTCTAAATTGGACTGGCCAAAGATTTAAAAGAAAAAAATTATTATACATTAAAAAATGAATGTTTGTAATACATGGAGGGCGCTAGTGTTTTATTTTAAAACCTTTATATTTGTCATGAATAATTGTAAAACGATTTTTTCTTAAATTAAAATAAGTTTTTAAACAAAAAATAAAATATATAATATGTCTTTTTAAATGTAACAAAATTTTTATAAATTCTAAAATAGTAACTAATTTTATTATAATAATTAACATTTTACTATAAAATGGGATTATGTTAAACAGATTACAATTTTGAAATTCAGAAAAATTTAAATCAAAATTGAATAAATAAATAAATATCAAATATAAGAGAAATCATGTAGTATAATTAAAAAGATAAAATTAATTAATTAATTAAAAATACTTTCACTTAATAAAAGGAAAAATACTATTTGAAGGCCCTTAACAACTTCAACAAAAATAGAAGATAGATAACAAAATTTTAAAAAATAAAAACCAAATTAACTCAACTTTATCGGGAAACTAATGATTGCAATAGTGAAGGGGAAACAAAATAATTTTGGATGAATTGATATGGCACGACAAAGAGTATTAAAAATTGAACCTATGTGAAGAATTATGAAAACTCACAGCAGAATGGACAACAGTATAATCGTGTCTTAACTTAAATGGGTTATAATTTTTTGTATGGAATTGTGTTCAAAAGAAATTGCTACACTTTGCAGTAATCACCTCAATGTTTAGCTAATTATTTGGTAAAAACTTGTGCTTTTAAAATGAATATATATAAATAGTGAAATTTGTGAGATCAAAACTGATAGCATATATCCTATAACAAAGAGTAAAGCTCCATTAACAAGATAAAATCACACAATCTTGCACTGATTCATGAAAATTTGGAAATTTAAGCTCAAACTGTAATAATAGCAACCTCTTGTACAAAATTGTGGTATTGAATCAGATAGCAATGGAGCAATAACAGTTCTAAATAACCTTGGAGATGAAGCTTGAAAGGAGAGAGAGAAGCTTACAGAATGATAAGGAGAAGAGTACTAACAGAGAACACAGTTCAAATTTGGTCTGTGTTCTGGGTGTTTTTCTTTTTCTGTAATTGCCGTCCCCAGCCCCTATTGTCACTGATTGTGTTGTCTGATTTGTAGTAAATTTTAATTTTGTTTTCAGTTTTCATTCTTCTGAAATGGACATGGAAGCCTCTGATAATCTTGCTTCTAGTGATAATAATATGGAAATTTTGGAGAATAAATGAAGAATTGCACTCTACAGTATCTGGTAATGCTAAGAAAAGAATTAAACCAACATCTGATTGTAAAGTATGGGACATCACATTTGAGACTTTATTTTGCTTTTAAGGGGAGGTCAATTTTGGGATTTTGCGTCCCTTTACATTGTCTATTTTTTCATGCCGTTGTATAATTCAAAACTCGGTATTCTTGAACCCTAAGTGCTCCCATTCACCATCTCAATGTCGGGTTCTTGAACCCTAAGTTCTCCCATTCACCATCTTCGGCAACTTCGTCCGGCAAGCTTCACAGTGATCGACGTCCTTTCCGGCCAAGGTCTAGTCTCATCTTCATCTCTGGCGAGACCTACTCATTTCTGATGTGACCCGTTTGCGTTAGGGGGCTACTTTCAAACCAACATCTGACTGTGTTCACAATATCCAGCCAAGTTCTACTCATCTTGTTCATTTCCAGCAAGACCCACACATTTTCCAACGAGACCATCTGCATTGGGGGCTTTTTCTGGTGAGAACCACTCTGTTTTGTTCTATTTTTCTTCTCTGATCTGTTCTGACTTCTTAGAACCCCTCCAAACAATTGAAATTTGAAATCTTCAGCATATATAAGTATAGGATCACCTATATTTGGTGTATTTTAAAATTTCAGAATAGTGGTCATCTCACTATCCCTTATTCCGCTATAGTGATTGGAGTCGGCCGCTTTGCGCTGCTCTCCGAGATTGACTACTATGTTTTTTCCCCTTACTACAATGTAAATGGATGATTTTCTTGCCTTTAATTTGTGCCATCAAGACCTACATGTCAAGATATATAAGTAGTGAAAATGTGAAATTAAATACTCCAATATGCTTAGGATCTGAACCCCTTTAAAGTCATTTTCTTTCTCTGAAATACATTTTAATTGCTCAGCCTTCAACCCCTCTTTATTTTTTTTTCTAAAATATGTAATTATTAGATTGATGTTGGTTCCAAGGCTAAGGAAAATAAAATAGAATTAAGGCACAGGAATTTTGCATAGATGATAAAATAATTGATTTTGGCTTGATTTGAGTGAAATACATACCGGGGGATAGTTTGAAATGGTTTTAACACTTCTAGTACCGCAAGTTGGTCACATCACTTATTCCTCTAAGCTTGATTGCTGCTATATCATATGCTTCAGCGGCTTCTTCTTGTGTGCCTATAGAATATTAAAAAAATTATGAACATACACATGAAAACTTGACATGTAATCTTGTAAAAGCCATTAAATTATACACTGATCAATTATACACTAGTAAATTAAAAAGGAAAAAGGAAAGCTTTAAACAAAGGCAGCAGAGAGGGAGGGTCTACAAACTTACTAAATGTACCAAACCTTGTTGCCTGTAACCCTTCCTATCCAAGCCTGCCACCTTCCATGTTGATGATTTCATTGGGATTCATGCAAAATGACACTTTCGAATTAAATATATTCTTTCATATTTATATACGTAATTAAAGGATTTTTTGGAAGACTAGCACTGTACGTACTTGAATACTGTTTGAGTATTAAATATAAACTCTTTTAATATACTTTTAGATTTTGCTTCTTATTAAATATTATACACATCTCATCATCTGTTTCCATAGTTCTTTTATCCTATGGCTGTGTTCATACACAACAGATATTTATTCAAGTCATATTCTTATTTCGCTTCTTATTAAATATTATACATATCTCATCATCTGTTTCCATAATTCTTTTATCCTGTGGCTGTGTTCATACACAACAGATATTTATTCAAGTCATATTCTTATACTATGGCTATGATACACTACATCTTATTCTTGTACTTCAAGTCATCATCATGAAGCTGGTTTATAAAATATATAAATATATTAATTAATACTTTGATTCATCCAAATGTAATGATAAATGTATTTTTAATGTAAATAAACTGGCTAGCTTAATTAATGTGGAATTCTTATTTGCTGCACTCGCAGGTGTTGTATCGAGGGGCCTTTTGTATATCAAAGAGGATTTTGAGGTTGTGCAGAGAAGTAGCTTCCTTCAGGTACCAGACCTTTTTGTTTGAGATTGTTGCTGTAGGAATTGGTGAGGGTTAGGTAACCCCATTAATAGTTTTTTTAAATAGATTACTTAGTTATCAATTAGTTAGTTATACTAGTGGGTTAGTTAGTTAGGTGAGTTAGTTTGAAACTTTGAATATGGCATGTGGCCTATAAATAATAAAAGGGGCTAAGAGGAAGATATCAGCTGGTGATTTGAAGTTGTGGGAGAGTCCAGACCTCCTCCTGTAAGCCCTGGTAATCATTGGCATTCTTTTCAGTTAATAGAAACCTTTTTTTCTACACTTCTGATCCAGTTCTATCAGGTAGTGCATTGCTACTGCTTTTTGAATTCTAGGCATTTATAATCGTTCAATTTTTTTAGTCAATAAAATGAGTTATAATGACAATACAGATAGAAGTTTTTCAAACAAATGTTGCATTTGATCTTGCAATGACAGTGGCAACAACACAAGCAATAAATTTATCAGTCAAGAAATCAGGAAATGCAATTGATAGAAAAGTAGATAACTTCTATATATGTAAATTGTAACAATATATTTACACTGTTAATGAACATGAACCAGCACATAGGTAATGATCAGTTCAAGATAGAAAAAGGGAAACAATTAGGAAGGAAAATAGAGTAGAAAAATACTCAAGGAAGAAAGACACTTTTCCCCCTCCTTTATCACAAATTCATAACGCTCACATGATATATACACAATGCAACTCTCATTTCTTGATTTCAACTCGCTCTTTCATCTACCCTACTGTTACAATAAGTTTTAGAAAGGGTCAAATGATATTTTTACCCTTAAAAAAAGCAAAACGCAGAGTTATAAAAAACAGAAATGCACAGTTTTACCAATCTATTAGGGTTAGCATTTTTCCTTCCCCAAATCGCGATAGACACGCAATCTTTCATCTCTAGGCCGCCGCTATTTACCTGCAACCTGTGACGACAAAACTGCTCTGCAACAGAATTGCAGTGGCGGCTGATGGCTGTGCTGCCTCACGGTGGCGCAATAGCGCCAGTATAGCGCGCTATTAACAACTATGGACTTTCTACTCTGTACTTTTAGTCTTAAATTTCTCAAAACTTTTGCTTTTGCAGGAATGGTGGGTTTATCACTTGGAGAAAAACATTTCATACACGGTGGCATTGCTCAAGATCTTCGTTGTGATGGCAGAAAGAGATTGACATATCGACCAATCTATGTTGAAACTGGAGTCATTCCCCAGGTAGTGCTTTAATGAGTTGACATTTGGCAGTGTATTCTGATGATTTGACCCTGATGGACCATCTGAATTTTCTTGCTTTAATTTAATATGTGCATTTGATGAATTTCATGGCAGGCAAATGGCTCAGCAAGAGTCAGAATGGGTGCCACAGATGTCATTGTCAGTGTTAAGGTTTGTTAAAACGTTGGGATTGATTTCTCATTTTGTTCCTTGTGATATCCTTTTGTTTAATACTATCCAATTTTTTTATAAAATCGAATCTGTTCCTTTACTCACCATGATATAATGGAAATTCAGGCTGAACTAGGAAAGCCAAGCTCATTGCAACCTGACAAAGGAAAAGTCTCTATAAATATTGATTGCAGTTCAACTGCTGAGCCAGCTTTTGAGGTTGCATATTATTTTGCTTTTCTTCTTTCCCTGTATAGTGAAGTCATCTGTATGTCTGGTTCTTCCTTTTCTTCATATAATTCAACTTTGAGTACCATGAACGTTGATAGCAAAACCAAAAAATACATTTAAACTCTTTAAATGATATAAAATGGTGCATTGGATTAATCAGCTTTAGACTTTCATCAATAATAGTGTTTTCTATTATTGTAATGCTATTTATCATTTTTGTTTCATAAATACCTTTTAATGCTTCAAAATAAATTTTTTTTTGGTGCTCAATCTTTGCTTGCATATAGGGTAGAGGGGGTGAAGAATTGTCAGCAGATCTGTCATTTTCTCTTCAACGCTGTCTCTTGGGTGGTAAAAGTGGAGCAGGTCTATCTTCCTCCTAGAGTGAAGACTATGCTTTACTATCATGTTTTCCCTCCCATGTTCCCTCTTTTTGGTATAACTGTTGAGCTCTTGGCCCTTATTCTTTTCTCAGGTGCTGGAATTGACCTCTCCTCGCTGCTTGTCATTGAAGGAAAACTTTGTTGGGATCTTTACATTGATGGGCTTGTTGTTAGTTCAGATGGAAATTTGTTGGATGCTCTAGGTGCTGCCATCAAGGTAAAACTTGAAATAAAAACAGGGTAATATGCTAGAAATGCTGAAAAGATGACATTGATGCATTCCTGGCTAAAACCATTAGCATTTTGGGGGCCATCCTTTTGTGATGTGTCAATAATGTTTATTTTTCAAGTTCTTTTTCGTTAATCATATTTTAGCCATTGATTTTGCAAATATGATATTTGAGATGTTTGAAAGATGTGATCTAAAACCACCACCACTCCCCTATTTTTAGTTTAGCTGTTTTAGGAAATGGTTAGATGTTACCTGAAACTATTAGTCTTCTCTAATTGTTTCATTAAGCTACGAATCGAAAAAAATCCTTTTACTAGCTGTTTTCTTTAATCTTTATAAATATCCCAAACGAATTTGCAATCAGTTTTGTGGAGATTTTCTGCATGGATTTCCTTTTCTAATAAGGAGTTGAGAATGCAAAGCTATATTAAGAATTAACTGGAAAGTCACGATGCAGCTAATAACTATTACTCTTTTAGGCTGCCTTGAGCAATACGGGTATCCCAAGAGTCCAAGTTGCTACTGGTGCATCCAGTGATGAGCAACCAGAAGTTGATGTAAGTGACGAGGAGTTTCTACAGTTTGACACATCTGGCATCCCCGTAATAGTTACACTGACTAAGGTAACATATAATTGAGCTATTCTGTCTTCTCTGTTATATTTTGTGATAACTTCATACAATCTCGGCTTTCTAGATTGGGAAGCACTATATTGTGGATGCCACATCCGAAGAGGAATCACAAATGAGCTCTGCTGTTTCTATCTCTGTTAATAGGCAAGGCCACATCTGTGGTATAGCCAAACGAGGAGGTGCGGGACTGGATCCAAGCATCATTCTTGATATGATATCTGTGGCCAAGCATGTAAGTGAGCAGTTAATAAACAGATTGGATTCAGAAATAGCTTCTGCCGAAGCTGAAGAAGAGTCATGACAGGTGATAATCAGGACGTACCTTAAACTTAAATTGTGTGGTTGACTTGGACAAAATTTTGTATCATGGTAACTCTCACTTGATAGGGATTAAAGCTGTTAGAATGCTTCAGAAATTGTTATGTCTTCTGAGCAATGTAGCCCTGAATTTAGGTTTGAGATGGTTGTTTTGATGCCATGCTAGGTGTTAAGTTGTAGCTACAGTGACATTGCTGACTGATGTGGTTTGCAATGTGAGGAATAGGATAAGGTTTGCTATCACAGGCTAAATGCATTCTCCATAGTCACCGACTTAAGTGTCAATCAGTAGCTGATTTGGACCAAAGATTTAAATCATTTATGCCATGTACTTTGTCATTCATCATATCTTATTAAGCTTGCATGGGTAGCAAGTCTTGGAAATTTATATGAAATATATATATATATATATATATTTTGGGTCAATAAGAGTTGAAATCTTAAACTGCGTTAATGCAATGTCCTTGGTACGATTTGCTTTAATCTAAATCCTCGAACACTTTATCCTTTCAAAACTATAGTGGTGCTATTTCCTTCGACAAAATTGTCACAAAACAAAGCACGAAAAATAAAAATAACCATACTTGGTGGGGTTCACGTAAATTGATGTTGCACTGTAACTACACTCCATTCATGTTTGTAACCTGATATTCATCCCTTCAATTTTCACGAGTTGGTTTTGATCCCAAAGCCAGTTTCGTTAATTATATAATACAATAGTTTTTCCCTGCTAAAGAAATTCGTCGGACAATTACAAATCGACAACCGGAATGGAACATAGCACTGTAGAAGTTTTCAATTAATGCTTAGTTCATCAACACTAATGGACCACACAAAGAAGGATATAGTTGTTTCTACTCAGGGATGGCAACTCCATCAACATATTTAGAAGTGATAACAATGGGGTTAGTGCGTAGTGGTGTATGTGCAAGTGGTAAGTGAACGAAAATTGATGGGCCAGCAAGAAGCACTGATACAAACGAATTTCAAAATGGATATTGCTAGGGAAACTATTGTTCTATCACCCTAGGTACATAATATTAGAAAAAAATTTAACCTTTATGAAGTAATATTTCTCAAGACACTACGGAGCCACTTTAACTTGTTTATCCTTTTGTAAACAACGGATCGAAGTCTTTTGGAGTGTCCCGTAGGAGAGAAATCAAAGCTAAAACAACCACATGGAACCCATGGATTACTTATTCCTTTACCAAAACATCTTCACAATAAACTTATTTTCTATTTAAATAAGAACAATATATAAAAGTGTGAGACGAGAGAAAATAATCATGTATTCGACACCATGCATGGTATTGAAGTAAGCAATCAAGAAGTTTCAAAACATATTACAAAGTGATAAGTTTCTTGTTTTCTTATAATTGTTTAGGATTGGGAGGTAATATCTGTAAATTTGTTGCATTAGAAGTGTATATTGATAATAAATATGTGAAGTTTAAAATTATGTCTAGTTGTTTTGAATGTTTTCAATTTTGGGCAACTTCTTCCTGGACCAGTGGTAGTCTTCAATTTCGTTTTTATTCTTTGTTGTAGGTTCGTTTGAAAGCTACTTGAAGATTGAAGAATTTATGGCTCACGTACCATATTTTATTTTTAAAAACAGAAAATTATTTTTAAAAACAAATCAAACATGCTTTAAATTTTTTCTCTAAATTCTTTTTTTGAAAAAAATAGGGAGTTGAACAAGGATTGAAATTTGCAAAATAAGCTCAATATTTATTAATTTTATTGGAGTTTTTTCTTATTATTTCATCATCTTTCACTCTATTCTCTTTCTATTACGTGTAATTAAATTTTCATGATGAATTTTATTCTAAATCTTTTGTAAACTAATTATTTTACCTCAATTCAAGTTAATTTCTATTAATTGCATACTTTTTTCTATGTTTAATGTTTTTCCCAATTTCACAGTAGAAAAATTGGTTCTCAAGTTAGATTTAAAGTGAATCACGTTAATTACTTATTAAAACCTTGGCAACATGACTTGAGTAATTAAGAATTATTTAAATTTTTTTTTTCCTAACGCTTGCTTGATTTGGGTTCATCTAAGCGATTAAAATTCATAAATTAAACAAAAAGGTTAGGCATCAAGGAATTGAATCTAACCTAATAGAGTGAAGGGACTATGCTGATGGTAGACTTCAAGCTCAACCAAGAGGTAGCATCACCACTTTGGAGAAATTAATGTCTAAAACTTTCAAAACATATTTTCCTCCTTCTAAATACAATAATAAGATGAGGGAGAGTTTGCTTTCTTCTAATAAAAGAATGAACAATCTCTCTTGAAACATGCGAA
Source organism: Abrus precatorius (assembly GCF_003935025.1). NCBI lineage: Eukaryota > Viridiplantae > Streptophyta > Magnoliopsida > Fabales > Fabaceae > Abrus > Abrus precatorius. The sequence continues at coordinate 8,439,693 of NW_020874395.1, read as the reverse complement.
GACTATGAATATGTTATGCCATAATATCTTGAACATCCCACAAATTTATATATTTTATAGTAGATTAAAGCCTTCTATTAAGTTTTATATTGGATGCTTGCATCAGTGGTTAGGTTAACTCAAAAATTGTAGATGAAGCTCACAAATTGGTTAAATAATGATTTCAAATTTTTAACTTTAAATGGATATCAAATTGAAGTTTAAGATTAGAAAATAAAAGAAAGGAGATTGAATTTAGTTTTAAAAATATTTTCATATCAGTGATTAAAAAAATCATTTAAAGACAATGAATAAATTTCATATTGAATTGAACTTTTTTATTTGCAAGAAGATTAAGAGAAGGAACCGAAAGAACATACAATTTTTATACTGGTTCACCCAATAAATAATAGAGTTATGTCTAGTTTTTAGTCACTTCTAAGTTGTAACTATAATCTTATCCATATCGATGCATTGCCATTGAGTCTAATATTTTTTTATATATATTAAAAATAAAAATGTGTAGTATTGTTAGGAGGAGCCACTAAGTTGAATGTATTGAAAGTTAAAGTTGAGGGTTTTTGTAATACTTTTTTATTAATTGATAAAATTTTTATAAATTAATAATTATAATGTTTAAATAGTGTTTTAATTTCTTAAAAATTTATAATTTTTTTCTTTAGTCTCTCCTTTTTAATTTTTTATTAATCTAATCTCTTAAAAATTATTTTCCATTTGTATCTAATCTCTTTGTTAGTAATTTATTAAACATATTTTGATATTTTTTTTACATAACATTGGAATTGACTTATACAATTTCATTGAGATATAACATGAATGAAACGTGTAATTAATAACTTTATAAAGTTTGACTTTTTGAAATTTAGATTAAAAAATATGAAATGTGTAATGAATAACCTTTATAAAGTTTGAACTTTTGAAATTTAGATTAAAAAATATGAATTTTTTTTATTTAAGTCTAATTTTAATTATATGGATGATTTTATTTTCATCTCATGTCACCAAATTAAAGAGTATAAAAAAATAAAAAAATAAAATGAAATGAGTTAAGACTTAAAGTTTAAATAAATTTTAGTTTTTTTCTTTATTATTTTGGTCCCTGATTTTGTTTTTAGTTTTTTTTTTGTGTTTTTAGTCACTTTCTATTATTTTTAATCCTTATTTATTTTTGTTTTTCTTTATTTTTTATTTTGAGTGCCAAATTTTTTAAAATATATAATATAGTAGATAAGGACTAAAAACTGAAAAGCAAAATAAGAAAGAAAGTAAAGAGTAAAAATAATTAAAAAAGGACGAAAAAAATAAAAATAAAGCTAAAGAAAAAATGACAAGATTTATATATACTAGCAAAAATCACTCTATTCCATTATAATTTTAGTAATCTAAATAGTAAAACATAATAATATCTTATTCTACTCTGTTTGGTGTCATCTCCAATTTATTCAATATGTAGTCATCTCTCCTTTTGAATCACAAAAGGGAACGAGAAAAATAATCATCACTCTAGTTTGATACATAAATCATTTCACTTTATTACAAAGCTAAAAGTGAACATTTACGAGAAAAAATCATGTTTATATGTATAAAAAATATTATTTTTATTTTATATTTATTTGTATCTTATGATATAACAAAATAAAAATAATGCAAAATATTTTATAATTTTAATGAATACAAGATTAAAAAAAACTTTCGTTCTATTACAAATCTTAAATATTTTTAGTAACAAAATGTTTTTGTCATGATATTATTTTTAAACAAATATTAATATCAATTCTTAAAATTAAAAATAAGTATCTATAATAAGATTTTATTTAAAAAAAATATTTATTATAATTTTGTACTTATAAAATAATAAATATTTAGATGCTTAAAATAAAATTTAATAATTGATGTTAATAAAATCGCTTAAGAGTTTTTTAAGTAGGGTCATAAGAACACTAGTTAAAAAATAAAAATAAATCATTACAATTTACATTAAGATGTACTAAAAAATACGAGGTATATTAATGACAATTATAATAAATGTTTCTATTTTTTTTCTTATTTAATTTAATTTAGATCTGATCCGGGTCATACACCTAAATGTGGTAGGTGAGTTTACTACTAAATTTTTTTTCATAGATAAGAATTTGAATATAAGACTTTCTTTAAATGATACCAAATTACTTCTTATTTGGACTAACTCCTGTTAGTATTATTTTTATTTTTTAACTAGTATTTTAAAGACATTGATTAATATTTATTATTTTTTTGAATATGATATTTTTTTTCAGTTATAAAATCTTTGAACTAAATTATATAGATTAAAAAAGTGTTAAAATTAATGAATATATTAATTTCAAAATTTTAATTATAACATGTTAAATTTATTTTTATTTAAATTCAAAATTTATATCATATTGTTGAGAAGTTAAACTTTTTAAATATTTTTGCAAAAATGAATATAAAAAGATAATGAATATCTATAAAAAAAATTCTGAAAAATGTTATAAAACGAAGCAGAAGGAGTAGTTTGATTCGTCACGGGTTGAATTAATTATTGGTGATTCTTGTGTGGCAGAACTTTCCTTTTTTCTCTCCGCAATTGTCGTTTGTGTGTCTCATTTGAAGGGTCCACTTTGATGATAGGCACAGACAACTATGACTTGTTCCCATTCTAACTAACAATAAAGACATTTTTAGGTGCCAATCACATAACTTCCAACTTGCAGATTCTTTTCTCAATTTTCGTTTGGTGCAAGAGTATGCTTAATACAAGAGCTATTTCATAAGGAATAAACATAACCAAATAATTAAGAAATTATAGACATATAATATGAATTAATTCATATCTTTTGTTTTTCTCCATGGAGTAATTATCCTTTTTTTCTTTTCATGGTTGAATCATTGGAAGTTTTAGCTCAAGTCCAAACAGTGGCACCTAATGCATCGATTCTTTCGGGATTTCATAGAGTGCATAATTCCTCATGTGTGGCCACTCTTAGTGATACACACTCCAACCAATGCTAGCACGCGCTAATGCCTATTAGGATAATTTAGCACATTTTTCATTGTGTGCGACCCAAGTTAGTTAAACTTTGATATTTTATTAGAATTTGAATACTTCGCTATCCTTTATAGTCACACTAACACTATTTATCCATGCTTATATCTAATATTATTCAACTATTTTTATAATATAATATCTTTGGACAATATAGAAATAATATAACTTTTTAAGATAGAATTTCTATCACTTACCTTCTCCCTTAGGAGAAATATTTATTATCATGAGTTTTTCTAAGGCTTTTCTTTATTTTATTCAAGGTTGTAAGGAGGTATTAACATGCTTTATTAGTTAATAACATTTATAATTATTCATATAATTTATGTATTATTTTCTAAGGACCTAAATAATATAGTTACTCAAGATATATGATAACGATAGATAGCAAAATGACATAACCACTAAACTTTTTAGCAAAGAAATAAAAAATAGAGTAAAAGAAAAAGAAAAAAGAAAGAAAATAATAACTTTGGTAAATAACATAAAAAGTTAAAATAATTATTAAAGAAAATTTAGACGATGTTTCACTCACCTTTCAAATTTCTGCAGAACATCAAAACAACGATTACGATTAAGGAGAAAATTACAATATATGAGATTTTATTACTTCTAAATATTTATAAAAATGAAATTAAAAAATTTATCCATTATTTAAGTAATATAAATGCTAATTTTGGGCTATCTTCCAAAATAAATTTCCTTTTCAAACAAATTCAAAGCCAATAAACTACATTTTTTTTCATATAATTCAAAGTAAAAAGAGATAAAAGACTCCTTTTACATAACAAGTAATTATTTAGCATGATTATTCTTTACCAAATGTATAATACCCTTATTCTCTTACATGATTTTAGCTCATTTTTTGAGTGGTTTATTTTGGTTTCCTTTCCTCCTCCTTGAATTTCCTTTGAAACTTGATATACTACTCTTTGTATCCACAAAAACTTCCTAAAGGTGGATGTGGGTCCCAACAAAGATTATATTTTTTAGTGCTTTTTAGTAAGATCTTTTGGTCAGTTTGTGTTTGTTGGTTTGTATGATTGTTGTAGAGTCTTAAGGTTTAAAACAAAAGTTTTTAGGGAAGCCTTAAGATGTCTAATTGTGCTCAATTGCTTAGAAAAGGACAAATTTGCTAAGTTACATAAAAAATCTCAAGTTCCTCCTATTTATAGGTAATTTGGTTGTGAATTTTGGTTTGTATTTAGAGGAAGGTTGTTTTTGTTTTTGTTTCTTGTGAGGAGTTCAAGGGTACAATTTGAATGATTGGATTCCTTTGGATGTTTCTCCTTAGAAAAGTTAATTTTGTGAGTCTAAATACAAGGTTCGCTCATATTTTGATTGCCGAAAAAAATTCTTGCTAGACTATAGATTTTGTGTTTTTGCACTTAATTTTGCAACTTGGTTTATTTTTAACTTTTTTGGTTATCATGGTTATTTTCTCTAGGTTGAAAAGCTAACCACTTTAGTTAGTATTTAATCATGGGGGACCATGGTTTTAAATTTCTATTGGTCTTGCTCAAATTCATGGTTTAAAACAACATACTTTGTTATGATTTCTACTTCTTCTTTTTTAATCTTTGAAGCTACCTAGGCTACTTTTGAAAATTCTTTAGGCATGAAATAAGGTGTTTCTAGGTATTTTCTAATAGATAAATTCAGGCCATTAGCTACTTTATGGCTAAAAAATTGTGTGAATTAGAGCAATTTAGTTCTTTCAATTTTTCCCAAAACTCTTAGAAAATCCTAGTTCTAATTGGCTATTTTTCTTAGAGTTTTGTTTTTAATTCAGGCTTAATTATAAAATAATTCTGTTGGGTTTAGAAGGTAGTTTAGTGGAAATTTAGATTAGTACTTACATTCTAAATAAGTTATTTCTTTATAGTAACCTTCCTTCACAATTTTGGGCATGTATAGACTTAGCCTAAAATTATCTTGAATTTTAATCAAGGTTTCTTTGGATAATTAAAATCTAATAGCATTTTGATTTTAATGAGTTTTTCATTTAATTAATTGAGTTAAGGTCTTAAGTCTTAAAAATTTTTCTTAAGATTTTAGGAGTTTCAAAAATTTGTATCAGTTTCATTCCTTATTGTGGTCAAGTTTCAATTCTCCTTTTGATATCTATTTGTTTAAAATTTTTTAAATTCAAAATCATATATTTAATCTATGGTATAAATAGGTTTGAAATGAAATATTCAAAGAATTTATGAAAAATTTGGGTGTTACACCTTGACCCTTTTCTCAATCATTTAAACACGTGTGTTATTTGTAACATCCTTCTTTTCTTTAAATAATTTATATTATTAAAAATATTATTAAGAAAATTAGTAATAATTTGTACAACTTTACAGAAATAGTACAATATGGGAATACCAATTAATAAAATTTAACAAATTATCAAATTCAAAATTTGTCTATCAATGAAATAAGATACATCAAAAGATTTATACATCTATTACATTTACTTTAATTATATCTAAGCAGTTCCTTTCCCACAATTCTTGACGAGTATGACCTTAGAACGGATCAACTATCTCTATCTCCTTTCTTTCATTACTTGAAAATATCAGTGAGAGTGAGTATTTTCCGTCCCACTAAATCTCTTTTATTATAAATTAGCTTAAAAAAACTAAAGTTATTACCTAATATCTTATTCAAATTCATTACCAATAGTGAACAACTCATATTAAAACTTATCATATCCAAGCACATGCAATAAGGCAACCATTAATCAGAGCATATACAACAATTCACTCACTATACGTACATTTCTATATTAACTTGTATGTTATTATACGTGTATCACTAGTAATTATATACGTGTATGTCATTATACGTTTAAACCCTAAACCCTATTAATTTAAAATCTTAATAATTATAAATTCATTATAAATACCTAAAATAATATATAAATTTATGGTATTAGAGAAATTAGCATAAAAGAAGAATATATAATGATTTTAATTAAATGGTTAATTAAATTAATTTATTTATAAAATTACATACCTGCAGTCTAAATAAGTTTTGATTTCATCAACTTGTGTGATCTGCATTGAATTGTTTATATTTTGGACAAAAATATTTTCTTCAATTATCATGGTTGCTCTATCTGGACCTTTGTGGAGATATTTGAAGAGATATTTTATAGCCTTGGACTTATTGCACCATTCAATATTTAGATGTGCCTGAAATGTGAGTAATAAATCTAAATTATATGGAACAACAAACCTGTTATCTAAGTTGATATCTCTTTTTTGATATGTCTGTCATCATCCCGTCTTCTATAAGTAGGAAAACCATCCATATCTATGGTCGTTTCATCAGTAAACTTTTTAGGATAATTTCTGTTGCAAAGGCCATCAATCATGCAAGGTGCATTTTTGTTGATAGTTCTGCATGGTCCGTGTATCATGAATTGTGAAACAGCATTGAATCCAACTGGATCATCCACTTGAGATGGTAATTCTGCTGATATTATTTTATCTATGTCTTGTGGTGTTGGATACTTATTATTTTGGTGAAGCCATATTAGAATATGAGCATGTGGTAGACATCTTTTTTGGAACTCAATGGTGTATATAGCTAAAAGAAGGAAAAAAATATAATAAATAATTAGTAAGAATAAGATTAAATTTATAAATTAAAAAATTAGTATAATACTTTTCTTTACCTGATATAACTTGACCAAAGTACTGTCCATCCACTACATGTTTCATTAGTTGATCACGTTTTATCTTGAAAACTCTTGTTTTAACATCTGGCCTATCATTAGCTGGTTGTCCTGAAATTTGATCAAACATATACTGAATCTCGGGCCACTTTGGATTGGCAGTAAAAGTGATAAAAATATCAGGATTCCCAGATGTTCTACATATGGCCATTGCATCTTGATATTTTTGGACCATATATCGTGGACCACCTGTGAATGAAGAAGGCAATACAATTCTTTTTCCAATAGCAGCAACTATTGTATCCCCACGAACAATTGCATCACAAACATTTTTGTACAACTCTGTGCGTAAAATTGTTTGATTTTGCCTAATCCATCGTAGTCAATCTTCTTCTATGGTTGTATATGCATCAACAATATATTGTTGGAATAACCGACCATCGGAAATAAGAGTCTTTGCTTCAAAGTTTCTCTGTTGTATTCAATATGCATAGTATTCTCTCATTGTCAAATTGTTTCTTTTTGTTCTATTTTTTCCATCATTAAAAGAATATCGAATGCCTAAGTGAAATCCATCCTCACCATATGGAAATAATAATGGATATTGCATTGACATGAAAGAAGGATGCAACTTTGATATTCTTTGTAACCCATTTGTTTGATACTCTATTATTATATCTCTCCTTCCATAAGATTGGCCAAAATCTCCAACAATAAGTGCAACAATTTCAGCTGAGGTCGGCTTGTTATACTGTCGAGATTCTCTTGATCTTATACCAAGCAACTTGATTCGTACATTTTTATCATCAGATGAAGATAATTTATCTCTTGCCATTCTAAACACCTATGCAATAGGATTATGCATGTCCAACATATCCTTCAAACTTTGAATAATAGTGTTGTCAAGATATTCTCCATTATTGAAGGAATGTAATCTATTTTGGACTTCATTTTCTGTATCATGTACATAAAGTTATGAGAATTTTGGTTGTTGACCTTCTTCTGGTATGAGTGCTCCAATCCTATGATAATTTTGACCACTAATTCTAAATAAAGTTTCATTATTATATTTTATTATATATAGAAATTAAATATAATATTTGAACTTAATTCAGAGTTAAAACGTTACATTTTCTTTACTTATTCATTCATTATAATATAAAAGTTTTAAATATACAAATGGAACGGTTACCTAAAGATTTCAAAATCAAATCAAATTCATTTTCATTGTTATGAATTTTAATAATGTTTTATTTATTTTAATTGTTATAATTAATTAGTTTTAATTAGAGAATTTCAAATTTGTCATTCTCATCATAACATTTTATAACAAAAAACATTGCAACAAAATCATTAATGATAAATGTTGTTATTTTTTAATTTTAAAAAATTAAATTTGTCATCATAATTATTATAATATAAAATATAAATAAAATATTGTCTATGTTAATAGGTTATACATAATTATGATATATCAATTCTTATTAAATGATTTTTTTTAAAAAATAAAATAATAGAAGAAGAGAAAAAAAGAGTTGTTAAAATTTTTTTAATTAAGATTTAGGTAATAACTAAAAGAAAAGAATGATTGTATTTAATAAAAAAATTAATTTTAATTTCAAATGTTAATATAAAAAATACTTCTATAACATTTTAAACACTAACTTCTATCTTTTTCAGATTGAAAGTCTTTCAATAGTTGTGAAAATTTAGACTTCATATTCAAAATTTTAAAAGTATATAAAGAAAAATATTCTTTAAGTTTGAAAAAAATGATATATATATATATATATATAAATTAAATATAATATTAGAACTTAATTCAGAGTTAAAACATTATATTTTCTTTACTTATTCATTCATTATGATATAAAAGTTTTAAATATAGAAATGAAACGGTTACCTAAAAATTTAAAAATCAAATCAAATTCATTTTCATTGTTATGATTTTTAATAATATTTATTTTAGTTTAATTGTTATAATTAATTAGTTTTAATTGAAGAATTTTGAATTTGTCATTCTCATTATAACATTTTATAAAAAGAAACATTGCAACAAAATCATTAAGGATAAATGTTGTTATTTTTTAATTTTAAAAAATTAAATTTGTCATCATAATTATTATAATATAAAATATAAATAAAATATTGTCTATGTTAATAGGTTATACATAATTATGATATATCAATTCTTATTAAATGATTTTTTTTAAAAAATAAAATAATAGAAGAAGAGAAAAAAAGAGTTGTTAAAATTTTTTTAATTAAGATTTAGGTAATAACTAAAAGAAAAGAATGATTGTATTTAATAAAAAAATTAATTTTAATTTCAAATGTTAATATAAAAAATACTTCTATAACATTTTAAACACTAACTTCTATCTTTTTCAGATTGAAAGTCTTTCAATAGTTGTGAAAATTTAGACTTCATATTCAAAATTTTAAAAGTATATAAAGAAAAATATTCTTTAAGTTTGAAAAAAATGATATATATATATATATATATAAATTAAATATAATATTAGAACTTAATTCAGAGTTAAAACATTATATTTTCTTTACTTATTCATTCATTATGATATAAAAGTTTTAAATATAGAAATGAAACGGTTACCTAAAAATTTAAAAATCAAATCAAATTCATTTTCATTGTTATGATTTTTAATAATATTTATTTTAGTTTAATTGTTATAATTAATTAGTTTTAATTGAAGAATTTTGAATTTGTCATTCTCATTATAACATTTTATAAAAAGAAACATTGCAACAAAATCATTAAGGATAAATGTTGTTAATTTTTAATTTAAAAAAATTAAATTTGTCATCATAATTATTATAATATAAAATATAAATAAAATATTGTCTATGTTAATAGGTTATACATAATTATGATATATCAATTATTATTAAATTATTTGTTTTAAAAAAATAAAATAATAGAAGAAGAGAAAAAAAGAGTTGTTAAAAAAGTTTCAATTAAGATTTAGGTAATAACTAAAAAAAAAGAATGATTGTATTTAATAACAAAATTAATTTTTATATCAATTAAAATTACAGATGTTGATATAATATAAAATTTATATAAGTCACATACAAGATTTGTCTAAGAACAAAAATCAATCCATAATAAAGTAAGAGGAAGAGATGCAATAAAATAACAAAAATATTTTATAAAAAGACGTAAATGTTTGGTGACATTTTACTTTTGAGATTCTAAACAATATTAAAAGTATTTATACAATATTTCAATAAAAATTATTCAATTTTCTAAATCTTCCATTGTTGCCTTATGTTCACCAATTTTTGCTTCGTCTTCCTCAAGTTGCAACCTAAAAAAAAATATCAAATATAAATTACTGTATGATCTAAGAATTTGAACAATACATTATAAATTTATAATTTATACATTAATTTTCTCCTTCTTTTTGGTAAATTTGGTGTTTCCACAGTTGGAGATATATCTGAACAACTTATTGCCAAGTCATTTTCTTTTGTTATTGCATTTGTATTGTCCAAACCTTCTTCCTTCTCAATCTGTAAATATTAGACAATAAAAATAAAGTTATTCATCATTGTATCTATAAACATTATAGATAAAAGTAATGAAACTCCAATTTAATCTTCTATATTACCTTTACTATCAATTTCACAATTTTATTTGCTGTGAAACATTGTCTTCCACGACTTTCAAAGTAAGTACTCATTTTTATTTGAAAAATATGTGAAATGCCTATAATCTTTAAAAGTTATGAAGGCAACTTTAACCCTTCACCATCAGCCTTAAAAAAATTATTACATAAAAATAGTTATATGTGTTAATATATTTTATTTATATAATCAAATATTTGATTAAATTTTTTAATAAGTTAGAACTTAACACTTTTGCTTACAATTTCAGATGTTCCAATAAGATCTTTTAACTTTACTTGTGTTAATTGTTCAACAACTTCATTAAATAAAACAAATATAGTTGAATCCGTAAAATCTTTAACATCAAGCTCTAGACGAAACTTGTAATTTATATAAATCAAGGTAATAATATATAATTAATTTATTTTAACATGAAAATTTAAAAATTTGAATATATAGTGATAAATTAATTACCTTGTTATTGGATAATCAACGTCTTTATAACATGATTCACATTTAAAATTTGTAGTTGTGAAAGAAACTTTCTTCTTGCAATGAGGGCAAGAAATATAATAGCAACTATTTTTATGCAATATATCGTTCACAGTTGCAATACAACCAATTACGACATTTTGAAAATTGATTAAAAAATTAGTTTAAAAGTTTATTAAGAAAAACAAAGTATAAGAGAAATTAAATTTACCATATTACTCTTTGATTTTGCCATTATCAAAATTTCAGATATATTTTTGAAATTTTCTAACTTAGGAAGAATGGTAGATCTTGTATTATTAACATTGTCAGCAATATACACATCATTAAAATCCCTACAACAAAGTGATAATGAATAAATAAAAATATAGTAAAGATAAAAAATAAAGAATTAACAATAATTAACATAACATAGAAATTTTAGATAATTTTAATACCTGAATGAATTTATAAAATGAGTAACTTCTGGTATGTCAATATTGACATAGATCTTTGTTGATCTTGATGTGAAAATAGAAATATTACCTATAATACATACACTCATATTTTTTTATAATTAAATATAAAGCATATATATATAATTTATTTCAATAAAACATTTTAAAAATATAATACTACAACTACCTTGAAATTTTTTCACAATAGTGGATGTGAATATTGCAACATTGATTTTTAAATCCTTAGATGTGTTATCTTTTATTATCTCTTCAAATAGTGCAATATAATCATCCTACAGTGTGACTTTCACTCTATTTTCCCTGCAAATGATTTAACCAAAATTATAAGATTTTTCAATTAATAATAAATTTAGAATAATTGTTTATACCTCATGTCTTGTAATTGAAACGTCATGCCATTAACCTTGCCTTGAACAATTGGTTTTTCTTCAACAGAACTTCTATACATGACCACTCCAATCACATCTATTAATAAAATAAATAATTTTAATGAACTAATTGATAAATTAAATACAAATTATATAACAAATTTTAGTAAAGTTTTACAGCAAAATACCTGTTAAGACATTATTTCTACAACGACTGTTCAGATATTCAAAGTTCACAAACTCAAAGATATAGAAAGGAATTATGTTATCATCATTTACTTCCTTAATAAGAGGTATGGCATAGAATTGCAACACGAAAGGATTATTTTCAACCATAACAAATCTATCTTTTTTCTTTGTCACTGTAAAATTTGTTATGGGGTATACTTTTCCTTCCTTTAGTATACCTTTGAACCTATAAGAAATACCTTATCCTATGGAAGCATGTATGTAATTGTTCTATAAAAAAAATTAATCAGTTAGAAAATTTAGAAATAAATTTAGTTAGTTATTATAGAACAACATATAAAAGACAACATAATTATAATTTATAAAAAATAATAATTCTTTTATAAGAAAAAATAAATCTAATACCTTTTCATCAATCAGTACTATATCAGTACTAATTAACTTTCTTGCGATATATGTTTATTGTATCCCACAGTCGTGATATTCACACTTTTATTTTTCAATCATTTGTTGTTGAATTCAAATTGTTAAGAAAAGTCCATTTATCTTTATTGGAACTTGTTGTTCTCCTACAAAAACATGGAAAACATCAAAGTAAATATCAAACTCAAAAACACATGTACTTACGTTGATAGGTATTCTTGACCGCTGATATGATTGCAAAATACAAAGAAAAAATATAACAATAGGAAGAAAATATCAAACTTGAAAACACCTTTACTTACGTGGATAGATAATTCTTAACCGTTGACATGATTGCAAAATACAAAAAAAAAAAAGATGACAATAGAAAGGATGGTGAGCAAGTTTTCAAAAGTTGTGTGAACAACTAAACATGACTTATATAAGTAAAGATGGAGTCTTACTTAGAGATATATGAAAAGTCATAAAATAAATAAATAATATAATAAAATTTGTCTTTTCATCTATATAATAGTTAAGAATAAAATATTATATATAATAAAATTTCTAATAAATTACATTTTATTATATATTTTTTTTTTGTTAGAAATTTAAGTTAACAATTTTTTTACTTTAAAGTAAATTTTAGTTTTTGAAATATATATTGAACTACGTATTATATTAAACTAATTAAATAGATAATTTAACTATGTAAACTTATCTTTTCATTAGAAATTTGATCTAACAATATGTAATAAAAGTAATTTTATATAAATGTGTTTTTTTTAATTCAAACTACATTTCACAAAAGTAATTTTTTCATAAATAATTTGTTATTAAAAATGTAATTTAACAATCTATAATAAAAGTTATAATCTTATAAGTGTAATTTTGTATTTTTGATATTAATTATAAAAAATAATTATTGTGACATTACTCAATAATTATTTTTTTTAAGCATTCGTTTATAATATTGAACTAATTGAGTATTTTCCATTACAATAAAAATATATTCTAATATAATATAATTATGGATTCTAATAAACATTCTTTAAATATAATTAAAAGATAATAAGTATGAATAAAATCTAATTTAAATACGTATATCTAATTTAAATACGTAAGTTATACGTTTCAACTTTTAATGCATAAGGTAATAAGTAAGTGCAGTCAATATGATTTATTGAATTATTTCTAATTTTAATGTATAGGATAATTGAAATTTTAGTGATTGAAGTATATATGAAATTATAAATTATTTCAAACTTACAAATCAGATATCATTTTAAGTCGTAAATTATAAAAAGATTATAATAATTTTTAATAGATGATAATTTAAAGCAATTTATAGTCATTCTTATTAGATATAATTAGAAATTTGATTTAACAATCTATAATAAAAGTAATTTTTTATAAATGTATTTTTTTAATTCAAACTACATTTCATAAAAGTAATTTTTACCAAATTTTTTATTAAAAATATAATTTTACAATCTATAATAAAAGTAATAATCTTATAAGTGTATTTTTTTATATTAATTATAAAAAAAAATTCTTGTGACATTACTTAATAATTATTTTGTCTTTTATTATAGATTTAATTTAACAACATATATTATAAACTAATAATTTTGTAAGTTTATTTTTTTAATTTAAAATATATTTTAGTGTTTGAAGTATATAATAAAATATAGATTATATTAAAATACAATAGTAATTTTAATTCGTTAATTATGAAAAATATTATAATTAATTTTAATAACAGTAGTTTAAGTTAATTTATAGTATAAACATTTATGTTACCATTTGTAACATAATATAACCATCAATACTAATAAATATTATTTAAATACAATTCAAACATAATAAGTGTGAATAAAATATAATTTTAATTCATAAGTTATACATTTTGAATTTTAATGTACAGAGTAACAAGTAAGTGGAGTCAATGCGAATGACTCTATACTTTCTGAATTTAATGTATAGAGTAATAAGTAGATGAAGTTACGTTTTAAAATTGAATACACTCAGTAATGAGTAGGTGTAGTCAATTTTACATATATATATATATATATATCATTTCAATTAATATGTCACAATACATGTGTCCCAGTCACACTCGTCGATGTACTACAATACACATATCATAACATCATAAATCGATCTGCTATGATATATAAATATATATATATATATATATATATATATATATTATAATCATACAATTTCTATTCTATATCATATTCGTCACACTTTCACATTCATTACCCTTTCATATTCATTGCCCCTGAGATCTCTTGAGGACTTCATAGCATAGATAGCTGCTGGTTAGCAACAGCAACACGAATACACACGTGTGCCAGTTTGGCCCCTTTTAGCAAAGGTGTAGTCAGGGGTTTAGGTCAGAAAATGAGTGTGAGGCCTGCGGTGTCTTTTCTCTCTATTTTCATTAATTCTTGCGCAATCATGGGAAGACATTCACCACCCTTATTTCCCTCAGATTTCTCAATCGCTCCCGTCTTTCACACTCCCAGTGTATTTCTGTGACTATCTATACTTATTCTGTTTCTATTTCTCATTTCCATATACTTTATATCAATCAGCATGTTATAATACGTGAGTTACAATTGATATAATATCATGGATCACAATATATATTATAATACACCCTTCAGTGTGCTATAATATATATATATATATATATATATATATATCATAATCACCTTTTTTAAGTTAACTTTGACCCACGCATCATAATCATGCATCTCATTCTTTCTCAGACATATTCCCTTTTCTTTTTCATATATCACATACTTTCGAAATTAATCAACACTTCAATTATTCATGTAAATTTAGTTAATCTGAATACATTCCAGCTATCAATTCATATCTATACTTATTGCATCACGCCAGTCTAATATAGAAAGTTGTCACTCACATCATACCATACAATATATCAGTATATCAATCTACCACAAATCTCACAGCATACAACCAAACAATATGCCAAAGGTCGGACACTTTCAGACTCAGTCAACTCGTGCAATTTCATAATAATTCATCAGAGGTCATATTTTCTCATTCTCAATATAATCTTCTAACCTAGAGTTCAATATTTTCTATTGTTTATTACTTAACTCCTATGCATCTCAAGTAACATAATTATAAAATTTCTTAGTGTTGTTCTAGCTCATGACTTTTGATAAGAATTTGATTCTAGTAATTTCAAATAAACTCATAACCTTTCTTTATACTAAAAATTCACCTTTACCATATAGTTTCATAAAAAATTTATAGATTATTACTAAATAAGTTACTTTAGCTCTCATGGGTCACTACATATAAAAATAAAAGTATAGCTTAGAAAATACTCCTTTTACTTGGAAATAGATCTAAAAAACTATGTTCTTCTTGTGTTTTAAAGAGAAACTCCACGTCTCGATCTAACATACTACTCAAGGACAAGAGTTATTCTTAATATCACAAGGTATATTTCTATTATGAAAAAGAGAAAAGAGAAATAGGAAGGAGATTCAAGGGATGAGTTCTAGAAACTTCTTTAGATTTGAGAAGAATGGATGTTTGAGCTCAAATCTGAAGGAGATCTAGAGTTAATGGAGATTTTCTCTGAGAAGGGAGAGAGAGAACGAAGAGGATAGAGAAGGATATGTGATTTGGTTGAAAACGAAGATTTTAGGACGAGAGTTCTTTAAATATATCTCAAACTCGCGGCTTTCTCGCTACAGTGAAAAATCAGAACTTTTCTTCCTTTGTTGTCTGTCATTCTAGCTACAACGAGAGCTTCTTACTACAGCGAGGGAATCCTCGCTACAGTGAGAGATTTTAGCTACAGCGAGAGGGCTCCAGAATGTTCCATTTTTACTGCCTTATTCTCGCTACAGCGAGATATCTTACAGTTCACATAAATTAAATACTTCTAATTTCATATAACATGCACAAATAACTAACATTAATTGCAATAATAATAAATTACAAAATGAGGGTGTTACATTATTAACTATGACAACTTTCATAATATTCTTTTAAAACATGAATTCAAATCCTACTTAACAATGCTAATAAGAATCAAATAATCACATGGAGATGAATTTATCTTACAATATTAAGACTTGATATTTGGTTTTTTACTAAATAGATTAAGTCAATTTATGTCAACCCTTAAAACATCACATTTAGAATGTTATACATAATGTTTTGTGGCATTTAAAGGCTACTTCAAGTCAAGAAAATTTGTTTTTGATTTTTTTTTTCATTAAAGCTTATGTAGATGTGAATAGGGAAAATTGCCCAAACACTCAAAGTCAACAAGTGGATATTATTTTTCTTAAGTAATTCCTTAATCTTATGAAAATAATTAAAAAAAAAATTATTTCAAGATTGTGTGAAAATATAGCCTTAGCTAGTGCTATAAGTAAGGTTACTTGGCATACATATTTGTTGAAGGACTTGAAAATATTAATGGAAGCAACCTTCTTATTTTAAAGCAATCAATTGACCATATAATTGCATCAAATCCTACCTTCTATGAAAGAAGAAAATACATAAAGATTCATCTATTAGCAATCATTTTAACAAAACCTCTTCCATTCACATCTTTTATATTCCTGTTATCCAAGATGAGAGTTACAAATATTCATTCCCCATCTTGAAGTAAAGTTTTACAATGTGTAACTGCTAATTAAGTAGATAATTAAGTTTCAATTTAGTCAATTAATCATGTATGTTTTTTATATACACACATAAGTGTGTGTATATATATATATATATATATATATATATATATATATTCCTTTGCCTTCTTTATAAACATGATATTAGAAATTGATTTTGTGATGTCCTAGAAACTTTCTAATCACTTAAGAAAAATGAGATAATCTATAGGTATACATCTGTAATACAAATTCTTTAAATAATCTAATCTACCAAAGAAAATTCTTGAGGATCTAAGGATTTCTAAAGGTTTGACTCCTTAAACCCTAAGAAGCTTAGAAGAGGAACAAAGATAAAAGAAGTGGAAGAGCAAAAGGTTGTTAGAGTAAATTGTTTCCATATGTATAGAGCTTTAAAAATGCAAAACCAATTAATCTAGTAAGGAAATAAAGTTATGGATAGAAATGAAATTCTATACTATGAATTTATTTTTTTGTTAGAAAAATAATTTTGTACAAGTTTGAGGTTAAGCCTTAAAAACTAGAATGTGTTGAGCAATTATTGGCATGATAATGATATACAAGTAAAAGGAATTAATTGTTAAGTTATTCTCTCATTAAGTTGCAACTTTCAATCCCTGTTTATTTATCATCTTTTAGATAATGAACAAGTCTAGTCCTGTTACCTATAAGGCCCTACTTGCTATTGAAAACCTTTCAAAATTATGTTTCATTGGAGTTTGCTAGATCTTTGAAAATGATTTGTATGATAAAATTAACTTGATTAATGATTTTTTATATTTTAAAAATTTGTCTTTTTCAAATTTGAACTTGATTGAATGAAAATACAATAAATTTTGAAACTACTGAAATGTCTTTAATATTTTTAAATAAACAAAATTAGTGTTTTCATTATCTAAGTAAAAAGTCAAATTTGATTTTGTCCTCCAACTTTATTTTATTTCATTTTGATCCTCTAACTTTTAAAAGTATTCTAAATAAGTTTAAAAACATTAACTTTGTCAATATTTATTGTTTTTTTCTATCATCTGACTATTTTGCACTATTATTGTTTTTCCCTCTAGTATGTGCATTGTTCATTGTTTCCCCCCCTTAAATATCCTATTTCGCTTTCTTCCTCAAGTCCATGCAATATTGTTTTCATATTATGATTTCTTTGATTCTTTCTTGAGTCTAATTTTCTCATCATTTTCTTTTGTGTCAGGAACCAAGAAAGTAAAGAAAAAGTCTAAAACGTTAACCACACTCAACACAATTAGTGCATTTTTCATGCCAATGCTTGTAGGATATCTTGTATTTGCTTTGTTCTTGTCCTTATTTTGTGCCAACACAAGAACCCAAATGAATCAACTATAGCCCCAAGCTTCCCTGCTGCTAATGAAATTCCATGGCATAGGGATTAGAATCTAGCAGGAAAAAAATTAACTCAGACAACAAAGGTGGTAGCATTAAGTCCAAGATTTGCAAAGAAGAAGGAAGGTTAAGGAATGAATTACTACACATTAAAATGAACTCAAAGGCATTCATGATTTTTGCAGGAGTGATCCAGCTAATTGCACTAAAGATATCCTTTTTCGAAAAAGAATTTAGCTACACAATGCAATATCAAGCAAGAAACATGTGCTTGCTGTATTAAGTAGATGTAGTTTATGTCTTTGTTATTGATGCATAAGTAAATATAGGAGAAGAAAAATAGGACATTGCATGTATACGAAGAAGAAAGTGAAATTAGAAATTTAAGAAAAAAATAATGAATAGTAAACAAACATGAAAAAGAAAACAATGAACAATATAAAACAGTACACATTACAGAAAAATATAAAAAATATTAATGAAAGTAACGTTTTTAACTAGAAAAAGACTTTGTTTGGAATGTTTTTAAAGGTTAAGGGATAAAAATGAATTAAAATAAAATTAAAAGACTAAAATAAAATTGAAGTATAGAAATATTAATTTTATCTTTTAAATATTTCAAGAATAAAATACTTTATTTATAATTGATAAACATATATGTCAGGAATGTATTAAAAAAAAATACTAACATACTTTTAGAACCCTTGTTCAGTTTTTAAGAATAAAAATATTTAATAAAAAAATAAAATTTCATATTAAACACTATACTCTCAATTATTTTATTATTTTAATTTTGTCGTGACTCGGAAACAACGACTCGAGACCAGATTATCAAAGTTTTTCCTAGATATCAATTTCATACATTGAACTTATACAATTACAGATAGGTTGCAAAGACCAAGTTTAGAGTGCCAAATTTGGACCAATTCTAAGTGTGGTAGACATGCTTTAAGCTGCAATTTATCGATATTGTTAATGCAAAATTGTGACTATTGTCACCATAAAATGTCTATATTTACTTTTTTTTTTATTGATTAACTAAAAATATTAAATAAAAATTGGTTTTTGAGGAACAATAAACATTTCCAAAAATGCAAAGTGGAATCATTCGTTAAAAGAGAAAATAAAGCGTGCAAATAATAATAATGATTTTTTGCACTACTTTACAAATTTGTGTCATTGAGTCCCGCGTGGCCTTTACTTCACATCTTCAAAATTTGCAGCGCTAAGTTTGCGAGTGTAGATATAACACCACATTTCCACATGTAGGACCATTTAGAACGAAATATTTAACCAAAAATAAACAAAAGCCACTTTCAATTTTAATGACTTGTTTCAATTTTTACCTTTTTATGTCAGTGTTTATTCTTCTTTCACAATATATCACATTTTACGAGTTTGATATTTTATAATAAAAACAACTTCAATCAAATTTTCAATTGGCAAAAAGAGAACGTTAATTAAAATGAACCCTCGTGAGTAAGATGCACCAGCCAACTTTTCTTCTTTGTGTTAATATTTGGCCGTTGAAACCTCTTTCTAAACCAAGTATGTTTATGCATACATTTATACATGTATTATATCATATTTTTCTAAATTATCCAAATAATTATAATTTATAAATTCAATATATTAAGCTCAGATTATTCATTTAATTTTCACATTTATATCATTTTAATTATAATTAGTTTTACACATATTTTTAATTTATATCAACTTTAGAAATATTAAAATACTGTGTGCTTGAATTTTATTTTTAATTTTTTTAAAAAAAGATTGAGAGTTGTGTGATAAACTCTGAATTACGTCACCATAGGTTAAAAAAATTAATTAAATATTAAAATTAAAAAAATTAATAAATAATAATTTAAAATAAATTCTATTTAAAAGTAGTTAAAATATATATTAAATCTATTTATAAAAGGTGAAAAAACATTAAATTAGACATATTTAAAAATAAGACGAATGCTACTAACATATTTTTGACACACTTTTAAATATATTATTATTTTTAAATAAATTTATTAAAATAAAAAATTTAGTTGTTTATTTATAAAAAGTGGGAAAATTAATTCGGAGGTGTTTTGAAACAATTGAAGTCAGAGTCTAAATACTATAGTGCACGAGTAAATAGGCCTTTGGTACTTTCTTTCCCAAGTCTACTCATTCCATTTTCTTCTGTCGTTCTTTCTCTCTCTCTCCTCTTTCCAAACCCATTTGCAGAAGACCATTGGCATTGCTTAAAGCACAGTGGTGTTTGTGAGTGATGAGAGGGTGACACAGCACATGGAAGAAGCAGAGAAGGAGTTAGAGAGGAGAAGTAAGTTTCTGAGCAGTTTGATAGAGAAGAAGAAAGCCATTGAACAAAATGATGAGAGCTTCAACGTTCATGTCAGAGCTTGTGACATGCCTCTCCCTTTGCAGAACCGTGCTTTCCATTGTGCACGTGTCCACCTTCACTCTATGCCACCTGGCACCAAGGTTGACAGTAAACGCCTTGCACTTGCCCTTAAGAAGGTTTCTTTCTTTCTTTCTTTTTTAATCTTATGCCAAAGTTTTCTCTTCCAAAACCTGTTTTTGGCCTCTCATCTTTGACACATAATACTATGTCTCGGCTGGAGTTATGAATCCAAATATGGTCAGATGTTGCAAGCGGTTATTACCGGTTCTTATATGTCTTCGCTGTAGCTAAAGTTTGTGTCTTTTTATGTTCTTTATTCACTTCTAATCGAATGGTTTTTAACCTGTGCAACGCAGTACATGATGTAAAAATAATAAATATTAATTTTTTATTGAAAATTATAATATTTTGTAGCATCTAATTTTCAATAAAAGCATACTAAAAATAGATTCTTATTATGGGTAAAGTTGCACGGGTTTAAATTAATGGTTAATCAAATAGTTGATATTGGCTCTCTAATTTTCCTACCTCAAGTTTCTTTATTAATTCTCTATTGGTTAACCGGTGCACTGGGCATTGGTTAGGAATTTAAAGTAAAAACTTTTACTGAAAAGTATAATAATGCACTATTTCTGTGATTTTTATTCAACCGAACTTGATGTTTAATAAAAGCTTTCTAGTTGATAATTTCTAGTTGATAATTAATAAATGCTGATTTTGATCTAGACAACATATTGGGTCAATTGGGTGAACCGTGTTTGTTTAAAAGTTGAGTAGGATTGATTTAGATAGAGTGAATTTTAAACCGTTGAACGTAATTGTGATATGTAATAAAATTAATCTTAGCTGGAAATTTTTACTGGAATGTTTGTTCTTCATTGAAAGTGGGAGAATTGAGTTTTCAACTGTAAACCAAACAAGTATTAACTTGTTTCTGTTACTTTGTCAGATGATGATTTTTCTTCATGAATATGTGCTTATCTCCTCCATTGCCAATTGTATATTTCAAGCACACATGGTCTAATACTAATTGTTTGCTTGTGCTTTGATGCATAGACATTTTTTCCTCATACATGCAAATCTTTTATTCATGTTCTTATGAATGGTTAGAAAAGTGTTTTCCTATTTCATGATTCTTAGAATTTTGGTGACAGTTTTATCAATTGTATGCGGTATCATGCTGAAAAAGAATTTTTACATTTGTGTTTCAATATTGTTGAGCTACTTTAGAGAGATTCTTCTTGATTCAAACTTATGCTTGAACTCTTTAGTTTGATCCTACAGTCTGCATATTCTTTCTAGCTTTCTGTTTTATCATGACCCAAACTACTCCCTAAATCATCCTCTAGAGGTATCTGAACACATATTTGTGCTTCAAAAGTTTTGTGGTGGTTCCATAGAGTTTTCAGTTGCTCTTCTATCTCAACTTCCTTGTCACCATGACCACATTCACAGCTTGCAAAATCCCTTACTTGGGGTTGGGGGTATATCTCAACCCACATATTTTCTGGTACACTTAGTTCACTAATAGTAGAAATTTCTGTTCTATTTGGCATCTGAATCTCAATTGGGGATCTATTGATAAATAATGTTACATGACTAGACAAGTGTGCTAGAGTAAAATTATCCAAACAGTTTCCCATCATCAATTTGAAGGACCAAGATCAAGAGTATGCTTGCACTTGATATTTTTATTTTTTAACTTCAAAATTTGATGATTTTATATGTTAATATTTTTGACAAGAAATATTTGCTTGTACAGGCATGTGAATAAAGAAATAGAAAGTAGAAAACACGAGAGTTTAATCCACAAAACTGATCATCTGGTGTTTATCTTGTGTATTCTCTTTTACTTCTATTAAAATTAAGGCTTTAGGATGACATGACGAAGATACTGTTACTATCAGTCATCTTGGGAAAAATACACATGTATATCTGGAATTTGGTCACTGAAATGATTTAAAGAAGACCAACCGACCAAGCTTGTACGTTTTGGATAGTAATTTGAAAGAAACTGTAGATTTAAGAGCAAATAGTTATAGTTACATTAAGGTGTTGAAGTGGTTTTGCATTTGGTTTGATCAAGAATACACTGATTTTGTATACGACATGAGCTCTATTGCTATTTCTATATTATACAGATCAACTTGAAAACAAAACTCAGATCAGAAGGGATATATTGCAAATTGCTTGTTCAATTCACATCTGATCATAGAAAATGGAAGAGTATGGATCAGATGTATGTAAAACCATGGCAAATGTACTAGTTGCACATAGTTGATGTTGAGCAATGAGCATAGGCTTAATAAGTTTCAATAAAATGGTGAAGTTGGGTAATTATCCTTATGAGTTCGGTATCTCTGTACTAAAGGTTGTATGACTTTTTCTTGTGACACTACATGTATTCAAGTACGAATAAAATCTAAAAGGTATGTTTGTTAGGTACGTTGGTTGTGAAAATTAATAAATAGGTGGCTTGGTATAGGTTGTTTTTTGTGTTGAAAATGTTTCTTGGTCCTTCATTTCATTGATTATGGCTTCAGGGTTGGTAAATGATATTAAAAGCTATACTTTTAGGATTCCTATTACCCCAACAGCATGAATATCTAGTATGTCTCTTATAAAATGTGTATTGGGGATGTTTTAATGAATTAAGGTATCTTATGGACAAATTTGATTCTTGCAAGATTCTTTGTTGATGCTTGCTCCTTGATACACTCGCAGCAAGCATGCATTGATCTAATTGGATTTTTATTTATTTTCTTTTGCTCAAAGCTTATATAATAGATTAGTCGCAGCGGAAAGTTCCTTAAAAAAATAGTTCTTCCCTGATTTATTATATTTGAACTAGATGAATCATTGCTAGATTTCATGTTGATAGTACTTAGAAACCTATTGTTGATCAATGTCTTCTTTTTGTTTTATTTCCCCTCTTTGAGCAATGGTTTATAGTAGAGCTTTTAAGTTTTGTAACCTTGTATGAACTACTTGTATGGCTAACTAAAGAAACTTGCTGTTCTTACAGGAATTTGATTCTACTTATGGTCCAGCTTGGCACTGCATTGTGGGCACTAGCTTTGGTTCCTATGTCACACATTCTCATGGTGGATTTTTGTACTTTTCCATCGATAAGGTTTATATCCTTCTTTTCAAGACAGCAGTTGAACCATTGGACCATTGATAACTTCCACAACTATGAGCTATGCCCCCTTGGAAAAATAAATTTTAAACCAGCTGATATGTAAAATTACAAAGTGAAATATTTAAATACCTGTATTCTGTGATGTATTTGATGCACTTCTATTTGGATTTTTGTCTGGGAGAGTAATTTCAGTTCAATTTGGTGTGGCAAGTCATAAGATTTTCATATTGTTCAGCTCACAATAACATTTTATAGAATTATTAATCTCAAAATGAACTTGTATAGTTGGTATTTTCGTACACTAATTTGTATTTAATGAAACATTTGCACTAGTAACCGTGGCTATAAAGTCCGATCCGATTTTCAAAATACTTCTAAAATGTTCAAGAGACGGTGGATGCACAGCCGCATTTGAAGTTTAAAGCTTTAAAAATTAAGATTACATATTTTTAGGTTTAAATACTATTTTAGTTTTAGTAAAATCCATTTTTTTATTTGTTCCTTATATATAACAAGTTTGTAAATAAGTCCCCAACTAACGACAAAAAAATCCCTAAATGAAAAACATTTTCAAATTAGTTAT
Source organism: Abrus precatorius (assembly GCF_003935025.1). Taxonomy (NCBI): domain Eukaryota; kingdom Viridiplantae; phylum Streptophyta; class Magnoliopsida; order Fabales; family Fabaceae; genus Abrus; species Abrus precatorius. Next base: position 8,415,265 of record NW_020874395.1, on the reverse strand, counting down.
TGATATTAACTTTTATTATAGATCTGTTATCTCATATTTACATAATTTTTTTTTTACTTTGATTTCTATACATAATATATTTTTCATTATGATTCTTATACATAACACAATTTTATTCTAGTATTGTATGTAAAAAAAAATTCAAATATAGGAATCAATTCAAAAGAAAAATGTTTCACAAAGGGACTGGAAAAAGAATGTGTAAAGGTAAAAAAAAAAAAAAAAAACCATCAAACATAAGCTGAAAAATATTTTAGAGGTCTATGATAAACTATAAAAGATAGTTTATAATTTTAAACAATATCATTGTAGTTTAACGTGATTATAAAGATTATAATGAAAAGATATTATTTTATGATTCAAATAATATATATATATATATATATATATATATATATAAAAGTTTTATTTATTTGGAAAGTTTACAAAAAAAAATACAAACTGGTTTTCAAATGTTAAATTTTTTTTTTTTTACTTGAGAGAATAGTAACAATCTCTTTTTAAGTTTTGTTTCTTTACCTTATAAATTAAAATCTATTTTTAAATTTTTTCATTCTTCTAACAACTTAATTTGTGAACAAAACTAAATTTTATCTTGAAGCAATATCTTAAATAATCCCTCAAAGGTACAAAAGGTATAAATACTATTTTTTTTACACCACTATCAAACACCAAGAAATAAGAAGTAGAGTTGGAGAACAAGATCCCAAGAGCTCACCTAAATTCATACTAAATGGAGTTTCTCATTTAGATCAAGAAGAAGTTTGACCTTGAAAAAATTTTCTTTAAGGGAAGAAGGTGAGAGAACAGAGAGAAAATGAGAGGGGAAGGTTGTTCGGTGAGAAATGAATATTTCTTTATGCTAGGGTTCCTTAAATACCCCTCCAGGTCTGTGCGTTCTCGTTTGAGCGAGCCTTGCTCTCATTTGGGCGATCCCTGCTTTCGCTTAGGTGAGCTTATCCTCGCCTAGGAGAGAAAATCAGATAGTTGAACTACCTAAATTTCTGCTATTCTCACTTGAGCGACAAACATCTCACCTGAGCAAGCTGCTTCTCGCCTGGCGAGCAGCATACTCGTTTGAGCGAGATTGGGTCTAGAGAGCTACCAATTTTTCTTGCGACTCCTCGCTTGAGCAACTTCTCTCGCTTGAGCGAGGTCGCTTCTCACCTGAGTGAGATCCTTTTTGCTTAGGCGAGAGGACAATTAGGTAGGTCTTATCGTGTCTTGCTTGAGCGAAGCACTCCAAAATGCCTAATTCAGCACGACTTAGTCTCGCTTAAGTGACAACTATCTTGCTTAAGTGAGACACCCTACAACCATAACTCCTAAATAAGGTAATACATGTCCTTGGTTACAATCCTTAGGTTATTACATACATAATACGCTTAATGATTGATCATAACCTGCTCTGCTAATCATATTCAACAAAATCATCACACGGCACTGCGAATACACAACTCTTTATTCAATAATCATACAACTTTCATATTCATACTCCAGCATATTAAAATCCATATAATTCAAGCATACACAACACAAAAATGTCATAGTTAATGATTACAACATCATCTTTAAAAGAAAATATGTATACATATAATACATGCCTGACAATTCTCCCTCCAAAAATAAATTTTCGTCTTTGAAGATTCATTCATTAGAGAAAAGATGAGGGAATTGCTCTCTCATCCGATCCTCCAACTCCCACGTCGTATCACCAGTAATTGAATCCCAAATGACTTTTACTAGTCGGATAGATTTGCCTCTAAGTTCCTTAACCCTAGTGTTTTCAATGAGGGCAGCTGGAAGCTCAACTGACAACTCATCTCGTATCTGTATAACATCCAGCTCGATTATATGAGATGAATATGAGACATACTTCCTCAGCTATGACATGTGAAAGACATTGTGTAGCCTTTCCAATTGAGGTGGTAAAGCTAACTCATAGGCTATTGGTATCTTACGATGCAGTATTTGATACAACCCAATGAACTTAGGTATTAACTTCTTTGCTCTCAAAGCTCGTCCAACTACCGTGGTTTGTGATACTCTCAAAAATACGTGGTCACCCGTCTCAAACTCTAAAGGCCCCCGGCATCGATTGACGTATGATTTTTGACGACTTTGAGTCGCCCTCAATCTTCTTTGGATAATCTCAACTTGCTTCATGATTCTTTGAAGTATCTCTAGTCAAACCATTAAATGAACTCTATCTTGAAACCAACAGACAGGAGTTCGTCATCTTGTGCCATACAAGGCCTCAAAAGGTGCCATGCCTATACTCAAATGGTAGCTGTTATTATAGGTAAATTCTACCAGAGAAAGCATATCCTCCTAATCACTCCTCTGATCAATAACACAAGCCCTCAACAAGTTCTCTAAGGTCAAAATAGTCTGCTTTGTTTGGCCATCAGTCTGAAGATGATATGCTGAACTCAGTCTCAATGTGTACCCAGAGCTTCTTACAAGCTTTGCTAAACTGGGAAGTGAAATGAGGGTCCCTATTAGAGATAATGATAGAAGGTAGTATGTAACTTAACAATTTCTTTGATGTATAGCTTAGCAAGTTTCTCTAAGGTATAAGTCATGTTAACTGACAAGAAGTACGCACACTTCGTCAACCTATCAACTATGACCTAGACAACATCATAATTCCTAATAGTCTTCGGTAAATGGGATACAAAATCCATGGTCACACTGTCCCATTTTCACTTAGGGATCTCCATGGCATGTAACTCTCTAGGCAGACTATGATGCCCTGTCTTTGCTTTTTGGCGAGTCAAATAGGCCTTGACAAATCTAGCTATCTCACTTCTCATATCGGGCCACCAAAATATTTACTTTAGATCCTGATGTATCTTTGTTACTCCAGGATGAAGATTTAGACTACCCTTATAACCTTCTTCTAGAATCTTTCTCTTTAACTTAGCACCTCTCAGAATACAAACTCGGTCTTGGTATTGAAGGATACCACCAGTACATCTATTGAAGCCCATAGTGCGATTTGTGTCCAAAAGGAACAAATGTCTCTACTTGGCGTGTAGAAATCACTCCTGTTAACCTGTGTTGCTTGAGAAAAATCAAATGTCGCTGTGCATAATCAATCAAGACATGATTTGGAGGAAACCAATCCATGCCTAAGAGTACATCCAAGCTTGACATAGGGATACTAATGAGATTAACCCTATACTCCTGTCCCTTAACTACTATGGGACATCCAACACAAATTGTTGAGGTTGTTACCAAATTCAAAGTGGGTGCCGCCGCCCCAAATCACATCTCAAGTCACTCATCGACAATCCTAGATTTTTCACACATATATCCACAATGAAAGAGTGTGTGACTCCAGAATTGAAAAACATGGAAAGAGATGTACCTGCCATTACTATTGTCCCCTGAATAAGATCTATACCCTAAGTAGCCTCTGTTTCAGAAGTAGTAAATACACATGCCTCTGCTCTAGGCCTTGGACGACGCTACTCTATTTCAGGAAGTAAGGCAATCCTTAATAAGATGTCCTGATTGCTGGCATGAAAAACAAATTCTATTATTAGCTTAAGGACATTGATTCAAATAGTGTGGTCCTCCCCATCTAAAGTGTAACACCCCTAAATTTTTTTATTTTATATTATATTAGAAATTGAAATTTGTTCTAAATTAAATTGTTTTCTTTCCATATTTGTCAATAACCCAAAACTTACTTACGAGGGTCAAACCAAATTTTGCCGAACTTAAAGCATGACATTGCATCCTTCCTTGCGTGACCTTAGTTTAAACTCTCTCCACAGACGTGCATATATACTTTTGTAACATATGTTGCTGTATTATTTCCTTTCCCCCTTAATTTTTCCCAAACTCAAGATCACTTACAAGACATATGAAATGGAAATGGTGGCATTGCTGCTGAGACCCCATGTACACCCCTCCTACTACCAAACTTCAGACTTTGAGCATTCAAAATGAACATTTCCTCACTACCTTATCAATTGTGTACTGCAATGCAAAAAGGGAACTTATGAAATCTCCAGCTCAAATTGCATGCAAAGGATACAATGACATTTCTTTTTATTAACATGAACATTCCCCCACTTACTAAGCTTCAGCTTCATAGATCAACATTGTTGAAATAAATGCCACCTTATCTCATTATATGACAACTTGTAAATGTAAATTGGAAAACATCTTTTCAGTCATCATAACCAGCCATTATCTTCTTTTATTTCAGCTGCATGGAGCTCTATTTTGAAACTTCACATCACCATTTATAGCAAGAAACTCTTCTTGTCAATCATGCAAATTTGGTGGCCTTGGAAAGGATGAGAGATGCTATCTAATAGTCTCACCAAACCCACAAATAATTGCACCATGATCCCTCCCAATTAATGATCACCGAGGCTGGATAAGGAAACATGAATCATATTCTTCTCTTTTCTCATTTTAAACAGAAACCTACCATTTAAAAAAAGAGAGTAACTCTCGGTTTAATCCATTCTAGCTTATTGAAATTGGACCTGAAAACCACCTCTAAATCTCCTTATTTCCCTTTTCATTCTCCTTACATTTTCTATTCACTCTTGACAAGGAAAGGAGATGAAGACTTTACCAAGGTAAACACCTTGTTGGTTCTGCACTTCTACTCTCTAATTTCCCAATATTCCTTCTCATTTCTTTTGCTCCTCTCCTAAAGTGTTCACCATCATTATGCAACAGAGTGATACCATCGACAATCCTTATTCCTTTCCTTATAACAGGTTCTTCAATACTAAAGTAAGGGGAGTCCACATCACTTGATATATTTGCATTTAAACGAAAGTTTGTTTCTTACTGTAGATGATTGGCGAAGATTATTTGACAAAAAAGAAAGAGAAGAAGAACATGAATCAGAACTATAAAAATTGTTGGATGTTTCTCTTTAGTTGCATGGGCAGATTTGATGCAAAACGCTCGTTTAGGGTGGATGCATGCTAAATAATTAAACAAAGAGTTTTAGATCAAGGTACTAGATAACTGTAGCCTATGTTGCATGTGCCAAACACTAAGTTAAAGCACTCTGTTTTCACATTGAGCATGATTGTTTTAATATTGTATGCTTATACGAAACGTGTACTTGTTGAAAGGAGGCCGGACCAAATTTAAAGTAAAGGATGGTCTAGTATTTAGCCTTGCATGATATATATGATTTGATGAGTAATAGTTTAAATTGCTACATGTGAAATTCATAAAAGTATAAGGTTGAGAACCGAATTAGAGAACATATATTTTGAGTAGTCTTAGTTCCTTGATTTTGAGAGTTAACGTGTAGAATAGATTATTAATGTATGGAACGGATAATGAGGGGAATAGGTAATGCATGTCATGTATTTTCCCTTTACAAAATGAAAAGTCCATTAATTTGAATTGATAATATGGTACGATGATGTAAGCTAATGAGAATTGTGTAAAATCCATGAATTACATATACCTTTTCTTCCACTACCCTACATCTATTATGTGATATTAGCAACTAGTGGAAGAATAGACATATATAAGTTTAGATGTGACATAACATAAAGTCGTGAACACCTAGATATTGTGAGACGAGTATACCCCAAATGCCTTTACCAATAACACTATAAATTGTACCTTGGGAAGACATATCAGTAACTAGTTTATTTCTTTATGATTAAAAAGTGAACTAAGGCATGAATTGTGACGAGAATAGTTACCAAAGAGATTATTAACTTGAGGGAGAACATCCAGACGTATATATAGCATATTATGCCTTACCAATCAGCACCTTTTTTAACTATCCAACAAGTTAGTCTAAATCAATTACCCAAAATATCTTGGCATACATTGCCTTTGAAGAAAAGATGAAAATAAATTTAGATAACCTAAATACTCTTGTTTAAACCCTAAACCAGTCTTAGAAAATATTAATTTTCTGGGAGAAATCAGTAAAGTAATCACTTAATCCAAACAAAATACCAAATCCACATCAAACACTTCCCATTACCAAACAAAAGGAAAATTTTGGAGTGTTATCCAAATGGAACCTAAATTCTGAGATAAAAATCCTTACAAAGCAATTACAAAAGTTTTCCCCACTGGATTTCATTTTAAACCAATAGCTTTAAATAAAATCAGACAATTTTATGAGTTCATCTTAATAAACTCAGATTCAGTATCAATTAAGCATTACAAGGATCAAAAGGATCCTAATATTGTTACTCATTCTACTTTACAAATCATTAAAGTACTGTCTCCTAAAGATTTTGTGAAAAACCTGAACAATTAGAAATTTTTCTCAACCATTTGATCTGGTAGGATACAATTACTGGGATTATATGGAAGCCTGGACCAGAGTCTTCTGGCAATAAAATAAATTCAATAAACACTCCTAGTTAATCTACTTCCAAAAGAGTCAGAATTATAAGAATTATACTTTTCCCAATTGGTTCTTCCATTGATGGGATTATTTTGGTCCAACAAAATCAATTCTTCCCTTGCAAGTCAAAGAAGGATTTAAACATTTTAAGAAAAGGTACAATTCTGATTCAAGAATTCAGGCAAGTCTTAAATATTTTTCTGTTTTTGGTCTAGCCTGGGTATTCTCCTAGCAACATAGATATAGCAAATTGGAGAACCAAGAAATTCTCCCTATTTTACAAAGACATGCATTTGTAAAATGGTGAGAATTTCTTTGATGCCTTCGTTGTTGGAATACTTGGAGTCAACGAATGGTTTGGATCTAATCTCAATATTTGAAGGTAGTTGATCTAGAAACCTCTCAATTCCTCAACCAGAGGTCTAGAATTGCAGCCATCCTTACAAAGTGTAATTAAAAAGAAGATTTGAAAAAAAATCTAAAAGATGTTTGGATAAGCCTACGCATTCTATTCCTAGGCTTGCTCCTCAAATCCAAGAAATCTCAGAAGATAATTCTGGAAATGTTGAAATAACTTTTGATAGGAGAAGATCATTCTCTTCCATAATAGAAGCTTTTAGCAGATAATCTAATTTTGAACCTGCGAAGATATCATTCTCTTCCAAATCTCAAGCCTTTATAAAAGGTGTCCCCAAAATTACTTCATTTTTCAAATTTTTGATAAGTAGAAAATTTGTTTCTACCTTAAAACCTTGGTTTTCAATAATGCTCTCTCTTTCTCAGTAAGTTTAGGACTTGAAATTTCCACATCACTCCTTGTGAAAGTAGCTTGACATTGCTCTATTGGATTCACAATGGTGTTGCTAGGTAATTTTTCATTATTCCTATTTAATAATTGTTCTGAAATTTGTCCTATTTGCATCTCCATCTTCTCCATAGATGCCTCTTAATTCTTGAAACTTGATTAAGTAAATTCCATGAATTGGAGCAAAGTTTCTTCAAGTTCATTATTTCTTTTTGGAAGAGTCTGTGAAGGCTATTGTCCTCTTTGAGATTGAGAATACGATGCATGAAAATAAGGTTGTGAAAATTGAGGATTGGAGAATGATGTTGTTGCAGCTGACATTTGTTGATTCTAATCATAATATGGTTGACTCATGTTAGCTTAACACTGATATATAGGAGGAAAGGTAGATTGAGGTCTTTGAAAATTTCCTGCATAAATGATTTGATCTTGAAATTCTGGTGTAACCACATCATAGGTTTCATACACATAGTTTTCACTGTAAAAATCACACACCAAAGAGTTAGTTTGGGCAACTCTAGCTCTAAAATTATTAATTAAAGCTTCAAAAGCATCTGTTTCATAAGCTTCTGTTCTTGTAACTTGGCTTTGGTAAAAATTATGATACATGTTGGTTGCCATCAAACAATAGAGAAACTTTATTATTTTTGTTTTTCCTTGTATACACAAAGAAAGAAAACAAAATTCAAACCAAATATGTAACTAGGAAAAATGAAATATGAAATTACGCAGAAAATTATAAAACATAACATGCAAAAAAACATAGAAAATTATGCAAAATGAAAATTACAATTATGCAGAAAAATGAAAAATGAAATTATGTAAAAAAAACAAAAATTATGCAGAAAACTACACAAAATGCAGGAAAAAAAATTAGAAAGTTAGCAAGAAAATTAGAAAGTAAAACAATAAAAAGAAATGCTCAATCTAGCTATATCTCTGCTACTAATGATATTAAAAGTAAATAATCCCTTGGCAACGACGCCAAAAACTTGTCACACAAAATTCAGATAATACTAACTAGCAAGTGTACTAGGTAGTTGTAGTAAATAATAAAATTTAAAAATCAATGAGTCCCAAGTATCGTCCTCAGGGATTAGTTTTATCAATTATTACTTCACAAATCAATAACTAGTTGAGCCAAATGAATTTGGAGTATTTTGAATCATTTAACAAACAAAAGCAATAAAGTGCAGAAATCTAAAAAATACAGCAAAATAGAACTACAAATTTGGTAATGAAATGATATATAAATGAAGTTAGGAATGATTTCACCTCTTTATCAATTACAAAATTGAATGGGATCTGAACTCTAAGTTCCTTAATTGATTGATGATAAATTTCACTAGATTAATCAAAGGAGAATTCCTTACCTCATTGATCCTAATATCTACTAAACTACCCTAATTCCTTAGGTGTAATTCAATCAAACATTGCATTAGGCATTAGAAATTAAAAGATCATAAGATTACGAATTCTTATCCCTAAGATATCCATAACCTTGAATTCAATTCAGATATGAGAAATAAACTCAATTTCCATTGATGAAGATTCATCTAAGTTCAATTGAATAAATGATTAGTTCACAATTGCATTAAGGATAGAATTAAACGTTTAATACAATCAAAGTCTTAAAATCTAGATCCACAATCAATTTACAATATCAAAATCGGATCCATCAATCCTTAATAAAAAAAAAGCAGAACATGTTCATAAAAGAAAAAGAGAAAGAAAGAGTAAGAGAAAAGGAGCTGCATAATTTCTTCATAAATCCAATTCTAGCCTGATTCCTCAAGGTCCAAAACTTGAAAGTCGCTTCCAATCTCCCTCTCTAACTCTCCTAAGGTGTGGAAGTGAAAAACTGAGAAAAACTTCCAAATTTGAACTTCCAACCACTTTTTATAATTTTCCTGCCTTCTTCTATGTTAACACTTTAATCACTGAGAGTAATAACGTGGAAAGCCTTCCAGAAGCTTCTAAGGCTAAAGTAGGAACTTTAACGCCCAAAGTTGAAACTTAAAAGCAGTTTCCCAAATTCTAATGTTTTACATAAACACTTTCAGTAGCAAAAGTGTCCACGCGCATGTGTTTTCTTAAATTTTTCCTTCCGCGTTGCTACTCTTAGCAGTTAGAGTGTTTACGCGCAGCAGCATGTGGCTACTCTCAGTGGTGAGATTGTTTATGCGCATGATTCCTGGGCAAATTAACCTTGGGCGTTATTACTCTCAGTAGCAAGAGTGTTAACGCACAGGCCTTTCATGAATTTTGTTGTTGGAGTGTTAACTTTCAGCACTTAGAGTTGCTACGCACTTGATGTTTATGAATTTTCTTCTTTAATGTGTTCACTCTATGCACCCAAAGTTGTTACGTCTAGCATATATCACTTGATTCTTGATCTTTGAAACTCAAATCTTCCACTTTTTTCAATTGAATCTTCTTCAGTCCTTATCCTCAAGACTTAGCTTAGAATCTCTTGCAAAACTAACAAAATTACATCAAAATTCTATTAAATTAACACAGTTTGAATTATTAAAGACAAATATTGACTTTATTGAATATTTATATATTTTTATGCAGTTTTCACCTTCCAAATTACATTTTCTATCAAAAATAATTTAGGAAACTAATTAAAAACCTAGTAAAAGTTGCATTCATCAAAGAACAATTCAATATGTATTAATTGTTAAGATAAAAATTAATTGAGCTTATATATAATAAAATTGATTGATAATTTTCATAAGATTTGAGTGACAATTATAATGTAAAATAATGATATAAAATATAGTAAAAATCAAATTAGAGAAACTGGGATTGATTTTCATCTTTCTCCCTTTTCTATATTTCAGTAATTAAGTGATAAACATAACAATCATTTCTAATGATATTGATGCAAAATACAAAAATCATATATCTCAATTCCTTGAAAATATATTTCTAAGATAATTTCTTAAATGTTGATCCCTTAAGCAGTTAACAAACTATCTAGCACTATAGTCATGATTTAAAAACAACCAATAACTTGAAATTTGTTCCTAGAGTAACCAATCATCGAGTAATCTCAATCAAATCTGGATTTGACTAATACCTTTCCAGATATAATTCAGATCTGGGCTCTAGAAGCTATCAGTTTGACTAATACATTATGTTTGAAGATTTACATTCAACCCCACAAGAATTTTAGTTACTCATTACAACCATAGTAACAAGAAAAGAGATACAAATTGTGTAAAACATGAGAAAATAAGTATTCCTCCTCTTTCTCTAAGCTCTTTGCCGCTCTCTCTCTATAAGAAATGAGAACAGAATAGTAACTTCCTCATAAACACAAAAGTCGTGTTTTATACCATTTTGGACGGAATTTCTTTTGCTACAGTGACACCCTCTCGCTGCAGTGAGGAATAGAGGCAAAATTAGGTCATTCTGCTTGCCTCTCGTTGCAGCAACATAGCTCTCGCTACAGTGATAGAAGGCACTCTCGCTACAGCAAGAAATTCTAGTTATAGCAAGGGAGCACAAATCCACTCTTCTAAACACATTAATTCTCGCTGCAGTGAGGGTGTCACGCCATAGCGAGAGACCTGAAGCTTTCTTTTCTTCAACTTCATGCTTTTTGTGCCTCTTATTTAATTTTTAAAATTTCTTCAACTTTGGGTGATGTTTCTCTTCTGATTCCACTACAAAATATATCAAAAAATAAACAAAACAGTTACATTTACATTCTTCTCCTCAAATATACAGGTAATTGTAAAAGTTCCAAGATTAGGAGAAATTTAACCAAAAAATCCAAACACTTAACTTGAAAAGTGTTCAAGTCATCATCTAAAATTATCCAATTTATACATTTATCACAGGTTTCCTTGTATCGGACTCCACGTGAGTTCCAAAGAAAGAAACAACACTCGAGGGCTCATATTTCCTCATTATTAGGAAATAGAAACTTTAGAGAAGAAAAACCCAAGAAATAAGAAGTAGAGTTGGAGAATGAGATCCTAGGAGCTCACCTAGATCCATACTAAATGGAGCTTCCCACTTGGATTAGGAAGAAGATTGGCCTTGAGAAGGTTTTCCCTAAGGGAAGAAGGAGAGAACAGAGAGAAAATGAGAAGGGAAGGTTGTCTAATGAGAAATGAATGTTTCTCTACGTTGGGGTTCCTTAAATACCTCTCAAAGTCCACGTGTTCTTGCTTGAGCGAGTCCTACTCTCGCTTAGGCGAGCTCATCCTCGCCTGGGCAAAAAAATCAGACAGTGAAAATACCTAAATTTCTGTTATTCTTGCTTGAGCGAGAGACATCTCGCCTGAGCGAGCAGCGTACTCGCCTAAGCGAGATTGGGTCCAAAGAGCTACCTATTTTTCCTGCGACTCCTCGCCTAAGCGAGCTTTTCTCACTTGAGAGAGGTCACTTCTCGCCTGAGTGAAATCTCTTCTCGTCTGGGCTAGAAGATAGTTGGATAGGTCTTATTGTGTCTCGATTGAGTGAGAACACTCTAGAATGCCCAATTCAGCACGACTCAGTCTCGCTTGAGTGAGAACTATCTCACCTAAGTGAGACACCCTGCACCCAGAACTCCCAAATAAGGCAATACATGTCCTTGGCTACAATTCTTAGGTTATTACATACATAATACACTTAATGATTGATCACAACCCGTTATGCTAAATATATTCAACAAAATCATCACACAACACTACGAATACACAACTCTTTATTCAACAATAATACAACTTTTATATTCATACTCCAACATATGAAAATCCATATAATTCAAGCATACACAACACAAAGACGTCATAGTTAATAATTACAATATTATCTTTAAAAGAAAATATGTATACATATAATACAGGCCTGACATAGTCTTCTTTCTTGCCCTAACCTTGCTTATTTTCATGATTGAGTGCTCTCTCTTGCTTTTTCTCTCCTCTTACTTCTTCTTGATAAAGTGAATGATTATGCTTTCTTTATTTTCTTCTCATCATCACTTGCAAATCCATTATTTAATATTGCTATTGATTGTAGGGTTGTTTAGTTTGTTGGTTGGTCTTTGATTCTAGAATATACAATTGGTGCTTTGACTGTCCAAGTAAGATCTCAATTAATGCTGATGGAACCGATGCCTGGTATAACCAAGATTTTCTCACTTGTTATTCAACAAGAAAGGGAGTTTGGTGGACCTCTCTTGACTGAGGGTGCTACTTAGGGGACGACATTCGTGCATTCCTCTGATAGTGCACAAAAACAATCCAATTCTTCAAAAGAAGGAGGAGGAAAACATAGATTTAAGAATAACTTCAAGAAGAACAACAAATTGTGCACATACAATAGATACATGCTTCTTCAAGCATGACTTCCCACCTACCTACAAAACCAAATCTAAACCGAGTGGACCAAATAACAAAGCTTCAGGCAGCTTAGTTGAAGTAGACTCAGATACATCTCAAGATGATGTTAACCTTGAGAATGTGAGACCACAAAACAATCAGGATCAATTAACCTTTTCTCAAGAGTAGTATGAAGGCATCATGACACTCTTGCAGCAGTCTAAGTTTCATTCTATACATCATGTTCAATCCTCAAACATCAAAAATCAAGGTAACTCTCATTCCATGTGTATTTTTGACATGGGAGCAAATGAACACATTTGCCCAAATAAGTCACTATTTTCTTCCCTAAAGAAAATAGATCCAATCTCGGTTACACTTCCAAATAATGATTTTGTTTGTGCCATTTTTTCTGGTTCAATGCATATATTTGATATAATCCTCAAGGATGTCTTATATGTACCAAATTTTACCATGTCCCTTAATTGCGTAATAGTGTTCTCTGACTCTGTTTGTAACATTTTTTAGACACATCTTTTGAGGAGGATTGGTACAGCTAGAGAGAGACATGGCCTTTCCTACCTAGAGCCTTCAAGGAACTTGAGTCTGTTGGATTCCTGAGCTCATGTTGTTGTTCTTAAACATCCTTCCTTTGTTAGTAATACTCATACAAGTTCAGTTCATACTTGGCATAACAGATTGGGACACGTCTCAAATAAAATAATGAAACAGATAGCATTACAATAATGTTACATTCCTTTGCATGAATTAAATGCTTGCGATGTGTGTCATTTTTACAAAGCAACATAAACTTTCTTATTCGTCCAGCACTTCTGTTACCACACATATTTTTTTTTAATTTATTCGTGTGGATATTTAGGGTCCTTTAGGTACCCTATCTATTGAAGGTCACAAATATTTTCTGACCATTGTGGATGACCATGCTCGTTTCACTTGGATTCAACTTATGAAATCCAAAAGTGACACAAGGACCATATTGCAAGCTTTCATTAACACCATTGAAAACCAATTGGATACAAAATTAAAAAAATAAAATTAAAAGGTGACAATGGCAAGGAGTTTTTACTGTATGAATATTTTTCAAATAAAGGGATCATTCATGAAACCACATGCATTGAAACCCCTTAACATAATAGGGTGGTAAAGAGGAAACAACATATATTAAATATTGGCTGAGCATTCATGTTCCATGCTAAATTACCCACTTGTTTATGGTCTTTTGCTTTAAGACATGTCCATATTATCAATAGGCTCCCTACGTCTACACTTTGTAACACCTTAATTAATTTCAAATAACCAGTTTCGAATAAATTATATTTTCACAAATTAGAAAAAAGATAATAATGAAATTTTCTTTCAAATAACTTCAAATACATCGTTTCAATAAAGTATTACAAAATATGGGATGGGTTACAAGTTTGAAATCAAAATAAATGCTATAGGACCTATCTAATACAACACAAGTTTTAAAATAATTTTCTAAGTTCTATAGCAATATCATCTATCCCTTCACTCAGCTTGATGTTGATCGTCTTGGTCACTTAAAAATAAATATAAGGGTGACTCATAGTCTTATAAATGTATTTCTACCGCCCCCATCTTCCACACCCCAGTTTGTCGTTGTAACCATTCATAGTTCCAACCATTTCAAAAGCGTCACAATCACAATCAACATGCTACTCACACATATTCATCCACATTCTCAATTATTTCATAGTATTCATTTTCAACCAATGACACGTTTACACATATTTAACCATATTATACTCAATGTCTATCACATCATGCTCAGCACGAAATTTTCATCAAACACACATATTCTCACATTCTATCTCAATTACATTTCAACACATGACAATACAAACCAACATTAAACACAAAGAAATAGATGATAGAATTGGTCCCTATACAGATTTTTGTCCTAACTCATGAAACTTACCTCTAAACGTCTCCAAAACACAATCCCAACCTTCAATCTAGGGCACACATGGCTTTGGAAGCAATTTAATAAGTGAAATAGGGTTAGGAATTAAGAGAATTTAAGGGAGGTGAAGGGAAAGAGTGAGAAATGCGTTTTCTGAACCCTACACCCCTCAAATACCCCAGAAGGCGCGATATTCTTGCTACAGCGAAACATCTCTCATTGCAGCGAAGCATCTCTCACTACAACAAGACTAAGCTCAGAAAACTATCATTCTCTGTTGCCTTCTCACTACAGCGAGAACGTAACAGACACATGCCAACTTGCCTAGAATCTTCTCGTTACAGCAAAAATGCTATCACTATAGCAAGAATGCCCTTGCAGTACAACCTTAGCCTACACTCATGCATTTTCAATCCAACCACAGGTAAAAATCCACATTTTAAATCGTAACATACATATACACTTATATATAGTCATATACATTCATATCCTCATCACCAACATGAATCAAAATGCATACCCAAATAACAACTCATATACTTACATTAATAATCAAAATAATATTACAAAATTTGAAGCGTTACACACTTGCTTTTGCCTCACCTTTGAAAATGTTTATCTTGAAAAACTTGATTTGTCATGTCTTAGAACTTTTGGGTGCTTGGCCTATGCTTGTACCATCACCTCGAGTAGGACAAAATTGGACAAAAGAGCTTCTAAATGTGTTTTCCTCGGGTATAAGACTAGAACCAAAGATTATCTACTTTATAGCCTGCATACCAGTACCACTTTCCTCTTTAGAAATATTGACTTTTGTGAAAATATTTTCCCATTTCACTATTCAAATAATGTAAAAGATATACAAGTTAATTCAAATCCCAATGCTATCCTAATCTGTGATGCATCCTTCTTTGATGAACTTCTATCACCTTTTCAACTTATTTGTCAAGGTCAACCCTTGATAAATGAAACTAACAATTCACCTATAAACAACAACATGCTCATGGTACCACAAATTGAGAATCCAGTTCCTAACACACGTTTCTCTACAAGGCAAAAGAAAACTCCTTTGTATTTGCAGGACTATTTTTGTGGCAATAATGTCTCTCAACTACCTTATACCCATCCCGAAAATTCCACTTGTCTTTATCCTTTATCTTCTTATTTTTTTATTCAAAATGCTCACCTTCTTTTGTTTCTTTTTGTAATTCCATATCTGTTCAAGCTGAACCTTTATCTTTCCAAGAAGCTTCTCAATTAGACTGCTAGAAGGAGGCCATGGCTACTGAACTTACTGCCTTGACAACCACAAATACATGGTCCTTGGTCAAACTTTCTCTTGAAAAACATCCAATTGGATGTAGATGGGTCTACAAAATTAAGCACAAGGCTGATGGGTCCATTGAACGATATAAAGTCTGATTGGTGGCCGAGAGTTTTACCTAAATAGAGGGTGTTAACTACTTTGAGACCTTCTCTTCAGTTGCTAAGCTTACTACAGTTATATTTGTTATTGTTGTGGCAGCTCCACGTGATTGGTTTCTTTGAGATTTTTTCTTGATCTCGAAATAGCCGGCTCTACTTCTGGAATTCTCCTTAAACTAGAGAAAATATTGTTTAGAGCTTATTGAAGAATGTGGGCTATCTGGTTGTAAACCAGTCTCCTCCCCATTGACCCTTCCATGAAGCTCAATGTTGATCAGGGTGATCTACATTCAGATCCTTCTTCTTATCGTTGCCTAATTGGAAGACTACTCTATCTCACAAATACTCTCCTGGATATATCCTTCGCAGTTTAACAATTAAGTCAATTCATGGCTACTCCCCACATTCACCACTTTGAGGCTGCTACACGGGTTGTTCGATACCTTAAGGGTTGTCCTGGCGTTGACTTGTTTTATTCCTCTGAAACCTTTTCTCATATTACAGCCTTTTCCGATTCTGATTGAGCAGGCGAGATCAACACTAGACATTCTGTGACTGAGTTTTGTGTTTTCTTTGGCTCTGGTCTCATTTCTTGTAAGTCAAAGAAACAATCCAGTGTTTCTGATTCCTTATCTGAAGCTGAGTATCGTGCACTGGCCTCGTTGACCTCTGAATTACAATGACTCAATTTTTTATGTGATGACTTACAGCTGAACGTTACTACGCCATTCCCTGTGTATTGTGATAGCAAGTCCGCTGCCATCTACATTGCTAAGAATCCAACATTCCAAGCGCACCAAACATATCGATGTAGATTGTCATGTCACTTGCGATCAATTCTAATATGGTCTTATACACCTTTTTCATGTGTCTACCTCCAATCAACTTGATGATCTTTTTTGTCTGCTCCCACAAGCTTTCCATCACAATTTTCTTAAGTTGGGCCTCATCAACATTTTTGCTCCAATTGAGGGGGAATATTAAGTCACTATTTATTCTATTAGAATTTTTCTATTATTTTGTTAGCTAATAAAGATTTATTCCATTGTATTCAATTTTTGCTAACCAAGTTAGTTTGTTAGATCAATTTTCTTTTCCTCTTGTAATATAAACTCCTTTGGAGAATTCTTTTCAATAACAAGAATTATTTTCAAGTAGAGAACTTCGCCTTTTTTCTTTTGTTTCACCTTGCTCTCTATTCTAAATAAGAGAAGAGAAAATAAGATATAAGTAAATTATACACCTATTTGCTGAATGTTTTTTTTGCAGTTATTTCTAGTGCAGCGTTAATTTTCAATAGTTAATAGTAATAAACTTACAAAGCTATAGTAACTGTAACTTAGAATTGCTAGTAATACTTGTACTCTTGAATGAACTTATGTAAGTTGTGAAATCAAGGCTATTTAATTAAAATGGAGGCATCATGAATGTGTCACAGATTTGGTAAACTATTGATTTTCATGTGCATGAAAAAAAAAAAAAAAAAAAAAAGGTAATTGTCTAATAGCTCCATAAGAAAGTTACCAAAACTATTTCGAAAGATAAACTAGTCCAGAACACTTTAATGGATTTTCTGAT
The DNA here is from genome assembly GCF_003935025.1 of Abrus precatorius. Classification (NCBI taxonomy): domain Eukaryota; kingdom Viridiplantae; phylum Streptophyta; class Magnoliopsida; order Fabales; family Fabaceae; genus Abrus; species Abrus precatorius. Next base: position 8,397,827 of record NW_020874395.1, on the reverse strand, counting down.
TAAATTGTTATAAGAAAATATTAGCCCTAATAAGGTAATTACATCAACAATTTAAATAAATTCTTCTGGTTCGTTTGTACAAAAATTATAATGAACTCACGTTACAAATGGCAATATACATTTTGACCAATCTTGCCACCCTTTGAATGCCCTAATGAGAAGCACAAAATTGGGTATGCTGCAATCCTTTTAAAGGTAGTTGAAGAGCGTGTCATTCTAGTTTTACAAGATAACTGCACTCAAAAGTAAAGTAAGAATCACATAACTTGTAATAAATCCACCACTGTAATATTGTGACAAGCATCCTGAATTTGTGGAATTGATCGATGGAGCCAATGCTGTGCCATTTATATTTGTAACATTTTTACCACCACTGTACAACAAAAATATAAAGAGGAGGGGAAAATTGTCAGCTTTTAGTGGGTGGTGAGATGAGAATTGAGAAAAAGACATTATTAATGTCAGGCAAATTAAAACATGGATACTAGCATACTAGAACATATAATAAAAAAGATGACATCAGGTGTATATATATATATATATATATATATATATATCAACATAATATTGAAATTATACCTTCCTGGAAATATACAGGAACCATGACCTGTAACAATGATAATACAATAAATATCAGTCAAAATTCTAAGCAACTTGAATATGAAAATTGCGAATGCAAGGCTTTTCCTAAGGTGTAACAGAATAATCAAAAAGAAAATGACCAATAAAGAGTAAAGCTGCAAAAAATACCCAACAAGTAATAATGGAAAAATAATAATTCACAATTTTAAGATACTTAATCTTGATCCAAATGTAGTAAAAGAATGCAATCACTACAGGAGCATAATTTGTTAATGCATAGTTAATGGCTAATGTAATTATCGCCAAAAGCGCACAAAAATCTTCCAAAAGGTAAAAAGAAAAAGCAGGCAAAATGGCCATACGACACTGCTTGTACATCTATTATAGTCAAATCTAACTATGTGTTACATGTGCAAGGGTGCAAATTGTAAGAGAGAAATGCTAGTAACACATTGACTAACACAATCCTAGTTATTAACTAAAATATATCAAAACTGACAAAAAAAGGTGGATCCTACTCTTAATTTAATGATTCTATCTCATACTTTTGTAGTTTCTAATAAATATTAGCCAATAATTTAGTGAGTTCCTAGCACTCTTCATTGTAAAATCCAGTTTTGTAGTATGTCCCTAGCTATACTGTTCTAATTTCTTTAATAAATGTATTCACACTTTTCGAGCGATATGATTTATGAGTATGCAAAAACTCCTTACTTGGGTCTGTAGTGGTGATAGAAGCAACTCCTTTGAAATCACAGGTCCCAGTAGATTTAGCCATCTGCTGATAATATGAATTGATAGCATAAGTAGCATGTGCAACTACATTATTTGGTTCATAACATGGTTGACCCTGCAGCAAAGGCGAACAATCCACCTTTCCCGGTCCGCAAGCCCAATCAAGTGCTGCCTGAACCATCTTAGTATCAGCACTACTCTTAGCAACACAAAAGGTTTGGTTTGTTGTATCATTTGCAAATACAGTACCAGAACCAGATAAGTGAAAGGTATACACTGGTGCCCCATTAGCATAAAACAGCCCCCAATTATTTTCAGACACTGGACCTGATCTCAAGTCTTCATTATAAAGCTCATAAATATACGTACTAATTCCGATTCCAGGTTGCTTAGGAGTCCCACTATTGTTAAGAACATGCCTGATCAAGTTACTATTGTAAGTGTTAGCATTATCAAGAGTTGCATCTGGCTCAGTCGAGTCACCTTTGGAAGGCCATCCTGACTCAGTGACTAAAATAGGGATATTGGTAAACTTCAAATATGACATTGAAAAATAAGCTGCATCAACAACTGCATCAAAAACATTAGTATAATGCAGAAGGGTATTGGAATCAATAGCTTCCTTATTTGGAGGCAAGGGACGGAACAAAGCATAATCCAGAGGGATTACACTGTTGGATTGCATGTAATCATAATAAGGGTATACATTGAGCATAAGATATGAACCTGTTGATTGCAAAAATTTAAGCAAGGGAACCATGACAGGATCCCAAGTTCTATTGAAAAATGCCTGAGAAGGTGGAAATGAGTCAAGGATTACAGAAGAAGAGTGTGGAGTAGATACTTTAATTTGTTGATCCAGATTAGCCGCAACAAGAGCCGCTTGAATAAATTTTAGAGCTGAGACTAGGACTGGTGCAGCGTTTGGGAGGGAAGTTAAGACTTCGGATCCAACAGCTATGGCAGTAATGTTGGTAGCAGGAACATGAGCTATGACATTGCGTGTAACCCAGTTTGCTGCAGTGGCATTGGACTGACCAATGCCGAGTAGTTCATCGTTAGGAACAGAAACAATCACACGGATTCCTGTGTTGGCAAGTGCACGAAGCATGGCTCTGTCGGCATCATAGAGTCTCACATGTTGGATACTTTGAGCCTTAAGAAGGGCTACAATCTCTGTTGGACTTGGCATGTTAGTGACATCTGTGCCAATGTTGACACCGATATACGCATCTGCAGAGAAAAGCACCAACAAATAAAGGACTCTTGACAATTCACTTCCAACAGATATAAACCTTCCCTCTTCAGAACAATGTGTAAAAGTTAAATAAAGCTTTGAATGAGAAGTATAAAAAGCAATACATATGCAGCAACCATCCAAAAGATGTAGAAGTAGAAGATGAAGAAAATTGAGTTTGTCTACATGTTACAGCAGGTCTAAATGTGTAAAAGGAATAGAGGATTTTTTTTCCTGCTCTTCAATGATAGTGTTGCTTTTTAAGGACATAACCCCATGTAACTTGTTGATCTTCAATTACTAATAAGATCAGTTAGGCATAAATCCTTGAGAAAAATTTAAGACATGCTGTGAAATTTGCACTAATTTTTCAACAAACAGATGCTACAGCCTAAAATTAACCTTCACAAACAAAATAAAAGGGCAATTGGTACAATAAGCTGAGATACAAAATAATATTTAACAAAATTAGTATTTTCCTCCTCTAACTTTATTTTTTATTTGATTCTCTAAATTTTTTTTATTTTAAGTTTTTTATCATTTTATTTGATTTCATTTTCATCCTATTTGTCAATTATTGCAATGAAAACCACCACAATAAATAAACAAAATCATAATTTGTGGTAATAAAATACTGCCATAACTAACAAATAGAGATGTGAATAGGCTACGCTTGACTTATTTAATAATTTTGAAGTTTGACTTAGACTTTTTATTAAGTCTAGCCTAACCCTTTTAAGAATCTAATTTGGCTTATTAGCTATTTCAATGGCCTACTTCATCTTAAGATAGGTCATTAAGTCTTTTTATAAATAAATTATCAAACCATCTATAGATGTCTCAATAATAGTCATAAAGTTTATATCTAAATAAGTCATAAAATGATTCAACATCTTAAACATTTATAATAAAATTATATATTCCTATTTATTACTTTCAAATCACATATTTCATATATATATATATATATACACACACACACTCATGCACAATTAAAGAAGATGATGGATGAGTTAAACTAGTAATAAATGTAATTGAGACAACACAAATGTATATCAGTGTTATGCATATAAGATAAATTAAGTTACAATAACGTAAAGCAAAAGACTCCAGCAAACAATGTTCTTTTTTCAAAGGAGTAGTAGAGACACTTTTCTCTCCAAGAAAAAAAAATTAGAGTTTCTAATTTAAGATTTTATTCATTTTAAAATTTAATTTATTTAATATAATATTATATTATAATTTATATATAATTATTTAATATATAACTATAAATTTTATGAGTCCTAAATAGGTCATCCATCATGTATTACAGCTTTTTCTTAACCTCAAGCCTAACCTATTCAATTAATTAAACTTTTTAAAAAGTTTAAATTAAGCCTATTGTTTAAATAGGTCAATTCATGCTAGACTTTGAATAGAATAGTTTGGCCTATTTTCATCCCTTGACAAATAAGACCAAATTAAAATTATACAAAAAATAAAGGACTAACATAAATAAAAAGAATTAGATGCCCAAATCAAAACAAAAATTAAAGTTTGAAGACTAAAGTATTCAATGTCTTAATTTTTTCTACCATGATTTGTTAATTTGCAATATTAACATGGAAACAAAATAGTTTATTATATGCAGCATCTTTATTGGATAAAGAAAAGAACATTTTTTGAAAAATAAAAAAATTCAATTAATTACTTTGTTAGCAATGAATAATAATGAAAGAACATCATTTCTTAAGAAGACACATCCGCAGGAAATGAATCCATAGAAATGCCAAAAACATAACAAGTCTTTCTATAGATATAACCAATTTGGTAATTAAAAAAATACTTGTTTCTATCCCCATGGATTGCCGCAAGTTCACCCACATAAGACTAATTTGGCAACTGAGCCTACCTCGTGGTTTTACTTTGTTTTTCCAGCAGTAAGAATACTTCAGTCACGAAGGATAATAATTTTATACCAAAAAGTAAGAAAAAAAGGGACATCTAATAGAACGATACTCAGGGTTGTATTTTTTACAGTAATCAATGACAAAATCAACTGGCTACCTATGGGTTATTTGTGTCTCAAAAATATGAAAACATTAAAATCTAAGGATGTGTACACAGTTTTGGAGAATATTATGATTCAAGAAAAGGAGAATTGCTCACTTATGTTACAATCCAAGTCAATATACCTTTCCACTTGTTACTACATTTAGCTACAGTGTTCAACTCCTCAAGTGAGACAGCTAGAAGAGAATATTGAAAAATTACATCGTTCCACAGTCTTATAATCATAAATATAATAACTACGTTACAAAATATAATGCATGAAAATATATACATGAGTAAGAGTATTATAACTCTCTACTTTTGTAGATAGTCCAAATTCTGGAATATACCATACTTGGAAGAAGCTAATTAGCTGGATAGCTTAATTGCACGTAGTTCTAACACAAGGATTATTTTAGTGTAGCTTGGAAAGGATACTATAATAACAAAAGAACAAGGGGAGGATAGATGTTGAAATTGCTCAGCTTGCTAGTGTGAAACACAAATCAGCAAGAGACATGCAATAATAACCTCATTAGTTAAAAATCTTATCATAAATCATGAAAAAATCCAAGTTATTTTACGTGTTTATTGCGTCTTATTTGTACGATACAAGATGAGTGTAACATACTCAAAGGATGGCTGATTGGTTGGGTATACACTTAGGTATAAAAAGCACCCATATTACATTACATTTGCAAAAAATTCACTTAGATTATCATGTTTAACATTATAAAATGAATATTTAATTTACATTTTCCATGATAAAAGAAGAGAGATTAGAATGATGTACTTAGATTATCAAATCTCAAGGAAGTAAGGCCAATTGGTCAAAATGTCACTAACTTGCTCTAATTGACACCCAATTGATTATATTTTCCACCATCGGCATTCTCGAGCAAGGGTATTTTAGTCCTTTGAAATCTTTTTTTAAACAAAAATGTAGTTAAGTGCAAACTACAAAGGAACTGTCTGATGAGCTGGGACGCAATAACATTATTCCCAAAATCCCACTAAAAAACAGGAAGTACAGAGCGGAGATTCTGCACGTAGAAAAATATTTTCTTACAAAACCTTACCTTTAAGCAAAAGAAATAAAAAAATTGCTTAAAATGTCATATACTTGTATTATTTTTGGATTTCTTTTTAAATTAGATTCATATTTAGCTATAACTTTTACGTTAAATTTACATTTATAAAATTTTTAACGTATTTTAATTATACCCTTAAAAGATAGTGTACGTAAAATTATTAATTAAACACTAACGATTAAACTTATATTATAATATATAATTATATACAAGTCACTGATTAAATAATCAAAATGAAGTCTCATGTGAAATTATGTTGGAATGCATAAATAATATGAGTGAGAGCATTTCTATATTTTCCACATATAAAAAATTGAATTATGAACTTGTTAAAATTTTAACCATTCTCATAACTACACTACAGATTTTATCAGTGTACTGTGTACCCTCGCTCTAGAGTAGCTTAGCTAGACACTAAAATATCGATGTATATATTTAGAGCTTTGCTGTATTCTCTTAGTAATCTTTTTATTATTTGATAAAATAAGTATTAAATGATAATGTTTATATATTGTTATATTAAAAATATAAAATATAGTAAATAATTTCTTTGTCGAGTAATTAAGAGAATTTGTAGGAACAAAAATTGAAAGATTTAGAATTATTCATTTTATAGCACCACCATTCTCAACGAGCAAGGTTCGTTCCCCTCAGTTTCACTGGTTAACCCCAATCTTATACATCCTTTCTTCTAAACACAAGCACATCAATTACTAATTACTAGTGCAATCAAATAACATTATTAAAACCCATACAAGTACCCATCGTGCCCAAAATAATGATACAATAACCACCAGAGGATCAAACATTAACCATGTAAAACAATGTCACTTTTAACAAAGTTACGAACAAAAAAAAAATCTATATCCACATGAAGAATCTTGGGCAGGACAAAAACTACAGCTTTCAAGGGTGAAGTGGGTACAATGATAAAAGGACGAAGTCAACATAATGAGGTAAAAAACAAAAAAAAATACAAGCTAAAGAATTCTAAGGTACGAAACCCATTTGTCATTATGAAATGGAAAACCCCTTAAACAAAATAAATAGATAGATTAATAACCAAAACGCCATGGGATACCAAAATGAACATAGAAATAGAAACTGAAAAAGCATAGAAGGGAAATGCAGAATGAAGAGAAGAAAACCACTTACCTCCATAAGCAGACACAGATATTGCAAGCAGGTAACAAAGTAGAAGCAAAGCCATTAAAGCTTCGTCGGATAAGCCACTAACTCCACACAAGAAAACACTGCCTCTAGTTCCACCATACAAAGAGACCCAGAACAGAAGAACAATCTAAAGGGGCGAGAAAACTTGGAATCTTCGAGGGAGAAACGAAAGAAAGTTTGCAACTTTTGGGTCCCTTTGGAAGAGGGAGAGAGCAGAGGGAACTGAACTATGAAGTGTCGTGTTGTGTTGTGAATTGTGTGATGTGAGGTGAAGAGAGAGGCTTTAGCTCTTGTCGTGGTCAAAACCCAAAGGGTGACTTAGATTTTGTATGGGTCCTCTCTCCAAGGATTCAAAAAAGGTATAGAGAATTAAAAAGTTAGAAAGTATATTAAAAAATTTAATTATTTTTGCTAACACTATTTAATTATGTTTAATTTGTTTTTATTACACAACATTTTTATAATTTTTTAGATTATTTAAATATTATAAACATTATATTTATTATTACTATTATAATTAATATATGTATAAAAAACTATTAGTAAAAAATAATATTCTATTTTATCTTAAATTTTCATATAAATTTTATTTCTAAACAGATAAATAAGAATAAAAATAAGTTAAATCTTGTCAATTAATATCTTTTGAACACTTATTGAAATAATCAACAATAAAATTACCAAAAATTATATTATTAGCTTTTACCTGAAATATATATTAGTAAAAAATTCATTTTAATAAAAATTACTTTTAGCTATTAATTTCAATAAGATTAAATATAATAAAAATATATTTATAAATTAGTTTAATTATAAATTTATATTGAGACATGTATTTTTATGAAAAATATAAAAAATAATTTTTTCAATGTTAAATAAGTGTTAGATTAAAATTACTAATTTAAAACATAATAATCTTAAATTAGGAATCATATTAAAATATAATAGTAATACTTTTTTAAACAATATTTTTTGTAATTGTATTTTAAGGGTCTTATTAATTAGTATTTTTAAAATATTTGTGAAGGAAAACATATTAAAATTATGATAAACATACATTTAATAATATTTTAATAAAAAATGATTGAAATTTTTAATCAGTATCTTACGATTCTAGTTAGATTGTAAAGGCATCTGCAAGTACTCCTTTTTATTTTATAATAACTGTGTATGGAGAGCATGAATGTGTGTGTCAGGGGATCCAAGGGCTGAGAAAGAGGTGCAGGGTTATGACATGAGGCCTATTACAGGACAAGAAACTCAGGCTTTAATTAAACACAATGTTTGATTCAGCGTTGGTATGTGGGAACGTGAAGCTGTGTGTGAATAATGCTGACTGCAACTGTTGCAGTGTGTTCGCAGTTGGCAAGAGAAGTTTATTGGTGGGTCACCATCTACGAGAAACACAACACCTGCTCACATCCCATCTAGCTGGCCGAACATATTATTGCATACCTTATTCTTTTTAAACAAAATAGTTATTTGGCTTTTATATTTAAATATTATAAAATTAAAAATAAATTTTTAATTTATTATTTTTTGAAATTATTATTTCATAAATACGAAATTAGGCTCTATTTTACAACCTATATATTTATATTTGATCTTTATTTTATTTGGTGTTCACACTAATTTATATATTAATTATGTAGTTTGGTATAAAGATGCCGCAAGTGTACTTTAGATGTATTTTGGACCTAAATTGATAGAAGATTAGAGTTTCATAGCAGTCATCACGTCCAGACCTTTTCAACAAGCACGGGGTACTTCGAGCCCATGTACAGTCGTGCTTAAGGCTTTGCACGGCCGTACTCATCTGCGAGAAGTCTAATTATCAAGAGTCTTTAGGGTTTTCAAATCCTATCTAAAGGAGATCTCAGGCATCGTAAATGAGACCGTTTTTACATCTAATCTTTGGTTCTCAGATACACTTTTCGTCTCTTTTCTCTTGCATGGGATCCTTGGCACATGTTTGGCGAGACTTGGAGCTTCGAGCAATTGTACTTGAAGACCAGAAACTCATCTCATTCTAGTTTGTTTTTCTTTATGTCTTTGTTTATGACTATTTTAGTTCTTTTCTTTAACATGAGTAACTAAGTCCATAGCTAGGGCCATGTGAACTATTGTTCATGAATTTATGGGGTTTTGACGTTTAAATCTAAATTTGATTTTCGTTTCGTGATTAGATTTTATCTGATTGTGCTTCTCTCTTAATCCTAATTAATTATATCGTCAGGAGACCGTACCTCGGTTAATTAATAGATCTATAGGATAAAACGAGACAAAGGATTAGGTGGACCAAACCAATCTTTCTCTTCTATTCGTTATTAAATTAACAAGTCCATAGGTTCCTTAAGCTTTCTCAAATTGATGTCTTCCATGACCATTGGGGATGTTAATTTAGAGAAAGGAATATTAATATTACATGACCATTGGGTATTAATAGTATTCGTATAAATGATTGGTAATCACAAGGAAATCGGATTTAGAGTTAAACATAAAAATAACATAAAGGATTGAATGAGAAAACTCATATGCCTAGGTTCCTCTCTTATAAGTTTAACCAAGACGTGCACTGTATTCCTTGCTCTTAGTTTTATAATTGATTTTATAAATTCTTGTTTTTAATTAATCTCGTATCTTTGAAGCTTAAACAATTGAATTAGAAAATTCTTAGTAATTGGAAATCAATCCTTGTAGGACGATATTTTGGAAACTTAATTTAAAAACCCTTTATTACTTCTCGATAGGTACACTTGCCTCGTCTGGAGTGTGTCAATCCACGTGACACTAGTTTTGATAAAATGATTGGCAAAAATATTGAATTTTTATTTTTTAAAATAAATTTTACCAAAAAAAATGTGAAATAACTAAATTATGACATGTGTCAGCATAAACATTATTTCACAATATGATTGACAAAATTAAATGTTGGTTTTACCATATACAGTACGAAACTCTCAAATGGTGACATGTCAACATGAACTATAGCCTTGACAACTCCTTCTTTCACATGTTCATAATGCATGACAATCATTTAATTCATTCTTACTTACACAATTATCACCACATCTCCACTCAAACATTATCCTCTCACTTCACAACTTATACATACTGAAGTCTTTTTCTTTTTCTCACATTGGTACATTTTCTTTGTCAATAAATCCCTGAGTCCTGATGCTAATCAATTTCCTATGTAGTATTTTATTTTATCCTTGTACACATTTTCTCATTAGTTCAAGGCCTATTATTCTCATTTTTCCTTGGTGCTTCATTACTCTAGCTTAGCCTAGCAATCTAAAGCTTACAACATAAATATTTCTAATCACTTTACTAAATCCTTAATTACTTTATTTACTAACCTTAATGAGATAGTTAATTAATTAGTCTCAATGGAGTTTTAACTATAATTTAGAGTTTGGTATTGTCCTAATAGTCATTAGTTCATTTTGCACTTATACATCCTAAAGTTCTCTTTTCCCTTTAATATTTCCTTACTCTTGTCTTAGTTCTTGTCACACCTAGGCAACAAAATGTCACTTAATTTAGTACCACACATATCTTAAATTATTTTGAATGGTTCGTCCTAATTTTGTTATAAAATTTCAACTTCTCTGTTATTCCTATTTTATGTGCTTCTTAGTTACTCTCTCTTCTTTAAGGTCATAAATCCAATTATTCAACATATCATTTCCCCTTTTACCTCAGTTCCCTCTACCTCTTTAAAGGATTTATTCCAACAACTTCACATCATCACATATTTCATTTCCCATTATTTCAAGGATCAAAATCATGACATACAAGGCAATATAAGGAAAGACAACATTCGTTGGCATTTGTATTGGACACTAGACCACTTACAAGCAAGGAACGTCAATCAACTCACCTACTCAAATATTTCCACATTCATTCAACTTATCCCAAAACTAGATTGATACAAACAACACTAAAAGAAATAAAACTTATAAACTTTTTGCAATCATGATTCATGTACAACCATCACATGTCCATGCACTCCATAAAATTCCTATTCATGTAGTTATTCTAACACTTTCTAGGCAAGCAACTGAATGGGTCCTTTACCTTTGTTAGTTGTTTACCAAATATAGAAAAAGAGATGGAAATTGATAAATTTATATTTTACAGTACTTTTATAACTTATTTTTATTTGTTTGATCCTTATTTGATGGGTGATTTTATACTTATTTCTTTATTAATTATTGTAGTTTAGCATTAATCGATTGCTAGCAAATTATAGAAGCATTTTGGTTATAATCGAAGGAAAATTGATAGAAAGTAGAGTCATATATAGTAAGAAGCATGACCTTGCTTAACAGCCAACATGGTGGTGCTTCGTGAACATACATGATTATGTTTGAGGGTAAGCGTGACTGTGCTTTACTCTTGGATATTTAAATTAAGAAATTTTCAAAAGTTTTTGAGATCCTATTTAAGAAACAATTAGGCCCTGCGAGAGCAAATCTAAAATTTGAATTTGACAATAGAAAATCATATATTTCTCTATAGATAAGTCATATTCTTTTTTAAGGATAAATTATATCTTTTGAAGATCAAATCATTCTATTTTTGAATTCTACACTCTATATAAAAGGCCTTACACACTGGATACAAACGATAATAAGAGACTTGGAAGCTTTTCGCTTAGCTAACTTTTGACGACTATTGGAAGTGTTTGGGAGTAGAGATACAAAGTAATAATGTGAGAAATAAAATAACAATGTCTATCACGAGTACTCGGCATAATCATCACCAAAGCAATGTCATCATCATCAGTAGAGGAGGAGGAGGAGCATAAATGTTGCATCACTCCAAATACTAGCAGTGCTGGAGTTAGAGGGGAAGGAGGAAGAGGTGTGGAACTGCTTACTCTCATGAGCTCAAAGTATGCATGCATCTGCTGCATTTGCATATGTTGTTGTTGCATTTGTTGCTGCACCTCTTTCTGCATCCTTGATACCACCTCTTTCTGCATCCTTGATATCACCTCTTTCTCCATTTTCTTGGCCAACTTCTTCTTCCATGTACTCTCCTTGGTCTTCCACATCTTCTTATTTTGCTTTTGGAGCACTTTATTAAGTCGTAGAGCCACTTGTATGCAATGATTCCCCTTTTATGGATGTCTTGTTTGTCTTGTTTTTTATGGAGAGATTTTTAAACCCATCCGTACGTCAATACTCCTGCAAGACATGAAGGAAGTGGGGTACTATCCAATTTGCAGATGATGGGTCTTAATGTGCATCTGTCTTAGTCACTTTGAAGTGTGATTCTTCCAGGCTTTGAAAATCATCTTCTTGTCTTTAGGGGGAATGGAGAAGTTGCTCTACATAAATATAAATTAATTAATACAGATACAAGAAATAGAGATTTAATCAAACTTAAAATAAATCAATTGACTTTTATTACCTTTCAATCTTTGAACCACTCCACCTTTGTATCCTTAAGAACCTTAGCAAAACTGGTATAAGGTACATCATACATCTTTTAATGGTATCCGTTACATGGTGAATACCCTTCTGTGGTGGATACCAACTAAACACACAATAAAATAACACAATAATGATAATATTCACATCAAATAAAGTTTTGCGGCATATTTTATAAATAACTTACCAAGTCGATTCATCCCATCTCAAACTTGGAAGCGATCTCAATGGTTTATGAGTCTATGACTGTTGCCCACAAGAAGATGCAACAACAATGGATCCTTCACCTGTGTGTTGTGTAACATCTTAATTTTATTATCTAAAATAAATCAATTTCACAATAAAATGGGAATAATAAAATTTTCATTCAAATAGTTCTCAATGCATAGTTTCATTTAAGTATTTCAAAATAAGGATGAATTACAAATTTTGAATCAAATCATTGTTACAGGACTACTTTAAATACATTAGTTTCCAAAAATAATATTTCTAAGTCCTATAGCAGTTTTATCCATCCCTTTACTGAGTTTGGTACTGATCGTCTTGGTCACCTGAAAAATAAATATAAGGGTAAGTACTCTCCACTATCACACACACAAAGGCATAGAGACTCACCTTGTATGTTTCCACACATTTCCAACATAATTCAAATCATTCGTCAAACCACATAAATTCATAGTTTTTCAAACAAAACACATGTGTTTGCACATCAAGTCATACATAATGCGCTCACTGAACCTTCAACCATTTCATACACACGTGCGCTCACTCCACGTTAGCCACGTTCATTGTGATACTATTATCACAGTTTCTTGATGTCCTCAACCTTAGGGACTTACTCAATTTCACACTATGAATAGTCGCTAGATAGCTCTCGCTCCACGAATACAAAGTGTGCAATACTAGGCCCCCAAGCAAAGGTGTTTAGTCAAAGGCCGAGTCAAGAGAAAAGTGTGTAACTCGTGGTGCACGCACGCTCACTGTTAGTGTCACCACCACTCTCTCTTTCCGAAGATATTTCTACTGTCCCATCTTCTGTATCCTCAGTGTATCACTGAACCATTCATAGTTTTTCAACATATTCAAACACAATCATCTTGTCATTCACACATATTTTCAATCATTTCAATTATTCATTATTAACCAATGGCATGTCCACACATTTTCAACCACATCGTAACCCACCATTTCACCACACATCATACTCAATATCAATTACATTGCATTCAACACAAAGTTTCCATTACAATCCAATCACAATCAAACCATTTCATCACACACACTATTCAACATCAACCACATTATATTTCATATAATCTTTCTATCTCAATCTCACTACAATCAACTCATTTTCATTAAATCACACATCTTCCTATGCTCTAATCATTCATATTCCAACACTTAGCCATACAAACAAATTCTAAGCAAAAAAGCATAGGGTAGAGTGCCCTTTTACCTTGGATTGAAGACCCACAACACAAATCAATGGTAGAATAGCTCCCTACACAAATTTTTGTTCTAAACACATGAAAAACTCCCTGAGAAACTGGGAAAATGAAATAAAGGGACAAAAAATGAAGCCCTAATCCAAAGAACTTACTTCTAAACGTGATTTCAACCTTCAATCTAGCTCGTAAATGGCTTTGAAGGCAATTTAATCGATGGAAATGAGTTGGAGATCGAGAGGATTGAGAGAGGGATGAAGAGAAAGAGTGGGAACAAATTTTTCAAACCCTAAACCCCTAAAATACCTTATGTGTCATGACACTCTCGCTACCGTGAGACTTCTCCTCGCTACAGCAAAAATATTAGAGGATTTTGCAGCTCGTTTTCTGTAGAATCTCGCTACAGCGAGATCCTCTAGCTATAGCGAAACTGCGCCTAGAAAACACCTCTTCTTTGTTACCCTTTCACTACAATGAGAACCCTTTCACTATAGCGAGAACGCAACAGATGCAGTCTTCTCACCTAGGGCCTTCTCGCTACAGCGAGAACACCCTCTACAGTACACACTTTGCCTATATTCCAGTCCAATCACAAGTCCATATTCACTTTTCAACCATAATACACACACACACACACACACACACATATACATCCACCTGTATTTACACATATATACACATACATTCACATTATTATAGACATCAAATACACATTCAAATAGCAATTCATATATTCATATTAATAGTCAAATAGCCTACAAAACTCAAGGCATTACAACTCTCCCCTCTTTTAGGGAATTTTGTCCTCAAAATTCAACCAACCTATACAAAATAACTTCCGATACAATTTTTTCATTCTACTCTCCGTTTCCCATGTGACATCTTCCTCATTACTCGAGCTCCATATTACCTTCACCAATGAGATCTCCTTAGCCCTGAATTACTTAACATGGTGATCCGCAATCCTCACCGACTACATATCGTAGGACAAGTCCTCTTTCACTTGAACCGGGTCAAGATCAATCACGTGAGAGGGATTCGATACATACTTCCTGAGTTGTGACACATGGAACACCGGATGTAAGTTTGAGAGATTCATAGGTAACGCTATTCGGTACACTGCAAGACTGATTCTACTCAACACTTTGAGCAATCTAATGAACTTAGGAGATAATTTTCTGAATTTCAGAGCTCTCCCAACTCCGGTCACAAGTGAGACCTTCAAAAACACATGGTCACTCACTTGGTACTCCAAATATTTTCTCCTCTTATCATAATAGCTCTTCTGTCGATCTTGTGTAGCTTTCATATTTTCTCTAATCATCTTGATCTGCTCATTTTGCTTCTGAATCATGTTTGGTGCAAATAAAGTCGCCTCTCCAGTCTCATACCAGCACAAGAGAGTTCTACACTTCCTCCCATACAAAGCCTTAAACGGCGTCATTCCAATACTAGCATGGAAACCGTTGTTGTACGTGAACTCTACCAACGATAGGCACTCTTCCCAAGTTCTCTGCGAATCAATCACACAAGCCCTTAGCAAGTCCTCCAGCAATTGAATAGTCCTCTTGGTCTGACTGTCAGTCTAAGGGTGGTAAGCTGAGGCCCTCTATAGGCTCTCCTAAAACCTCGAGCTAAACCTCGAATTTCTGTTAAATACCACACTAGTCGGCATTCCATGCAGTATGACTATGTCCCTCACATACAAGTCTGCCAACCTCTCTAATTTATACTTCATGTTGATCGGGAGAAAGTGTGCAGCCTTGGTCAATCGGTCCACTACCACCCAAATAGCATCATGGTTGTTCTTGGTCCTTGGCAACCTAGAAACAAAGTACATGGAAATGTTGTCCCACTTCCACTCAAGGATCTCCAAAGGTTGCAACAGTCCATATAGACGCTAGTGCTCCACTTTCGTCTTCTGACAAGTTAGGCATCTTGCTATATATTCGGCAACATCCTTCTTCATCCCGTTTCACCAAAAGTTCTTATAGAGATTCTGATACATCTTGGTTGCACTAGGATGAAAACTTATTTTGCTCTTATGTGCCTCCTCAAGTACCATCTGCTTCAACTCATCCACTTGGGGAATGCATACACGGTCTTGAAACTTGATCACCCTATTTTTATCACAATAGAACTCCAAGTTCTTTCCTCACTCTTCTACCTCATCATGTCTTGCATGAAGGCATCTCCCTGGTCAACATCTTGGAAGTATACCAAGAAGTCATTGTGGATCATCATCGTTCCAAGATACAAACTCCTTGGCCTTACTTCCATAGCCAAGTTCATGTCCCAAAACTCCTTAATCAGCTCCATCTCCTTCATCATAGCTGCCACGTGTAATGACTTTCTGCTCAAAGCGTCGACTACTACATTTGCCTTGCTAGGATGGTAAGACAATGTAAAGTCATAGTCCTTGACGAATTCCATCTACCTCCTTTGCAGCATGTTCAGCTCCTTCTGGTCAAATAAGTACTTTAAGCTCTTGTGATCACTGAACACCTCTTGCTCGATAAAGGTAGTGCTTCCATACCTTAAGAGCAAAAATCACCGCAGCTAACTCCAAATCATATGTCAGGTAGTTGACTTCATATGAGCGCAATTGCTTTGAGACATGGGCAACTACTCTCCCATCTTGCATCAGAACACACCCAAGTCCATGCCCAGACGCATCACAGTATACATTAAACTTCACCTTCAGCTCTAGGATACTATCTTCATATGCTCTGCTCCACTTGAACTCTTTCCCCTTGATGGTCAGCTTCGTCAAGGGCAAAGCTATTTTAGAAAATTCTTCGATGAATTTCCTATAATAGTCTGCTAGTCGTAGAAAATTGCGAATCTCTGTCATATTCGTCAGTCTCGGCCATCAGGCTACTGCTTCTACCTTTGCAAGATCCACCATGATTCTATCCTTCGACACTACGTGCCCCAAAAACTGATTTGTGACAACCAGAACTCGCACTTTGAGAATTTGGCATACAACTGTCTTTCCCTCAAAATCTGCTGAACAATCCTTAAGTGCTCGACTTGCTCTTCCTGAGTCTTCGAATAAATCAGGATGTCATCAATGAACACCACCACAAACTTATTCAAAAACTCATGGAAGATTATGTTCATGTAGTCCATGAACACTGCAAGCGCATTGGTCACTCCAAATGGCATCACCAAGTACTCATAGTGACCATAATGCGTCTTGAAGGCCGTCTTTGGTACATCTTTATCCTTCACCCTGATCTGATGGTACATCAGTCTCAAGTTAATCTTCGAAAATACTGCATTTCCTCTCAGTTGGTCTATCAACTCATCAATTCTGGTAAGTGGATATTTGTTCTTTATTGTCACCTTATTCAGTTGTTTGTAGTCTACACACATCTTCATACTCCCATCTTTCTTTTTCACCAAGAGCGCTGGTGCTCCCCATGGTGATACACACGATCTCACAAACTGCTTTTGCAATAGATCCTCCACTTGTTTTTTGACCTCTGCCAACTCTACCGGTGACATTCTATAAGGTGTCACAGAAATCGGGCATGCTCTCGGAGATGAGGTCAATGGTGAATTCTATCTCTCTCTCTCTGATGGTAACTTTGTAACATCTTTAGAAAAAACTTCCAAAAAGTCCTTCACCACCGGGATGTACTCTGGTTCCATTTCACTTTCAACCTCTAGTGAGAACATGACCATAAAGACCTTAGCATTTACCATGTTCTCTCATGCACCTTGACTTAAAAGCTTAGGGATTCTCGATGTTAGCGCAACAAAAGTAAGGTCTTCTCTCTGTAGTCCAGTAGCACATAGTTGGTAGCTAGCCAATCCATTCCCAAGATCACATCCAATTGGGCAAGAGGCAAACAAATCAAGTCCACCTCAAATTTCCTACCATGCACCACTATCGAACACCCTAGACACATCCACAATGTCATGATTGACTTACTCGTAAAGTTAATCACCACAACATTGCATGGCAATTCAGTCACGTGCAAACTCAAACACGTCAAACAATACATAAAAACAAAAGAGTGTATAGCACCCGAGTCAAACAAGACATTCAATAACTTGCCCTTAATTTTACATTTATCTCTCTCTCTCTGATGGTAACTTTGTAACATCTTTAGAAAAAACTTCCAAAAAGTCCTTCACCACTGCGATGTACTCCGGTTCCACTTCACTTTCAACCTCTAGTGAGAACATGACCATAAAGACCTTAGCATTTACCGTGTTCTCCCATGCACCTTGACTTAAAAGCTTAGGGATTCCCGATGTCAGCGCAACAAAAATAAGGTCTTCTTTCTGTAGTCCAGTAGCACATAGTTGGTAGCTAGCCAATCCATTCCCAAGATCACATCCAATTGGGAAAGAGGCAAACAAATCAAGTCCACCTCAAATTTTCTACCATGCACCACTATCGAACACCCTAGACACATCCACAATGTCATGACTGACTTACTCGTAAAGTTAATCACCACAACATTGCATGGCAATTCAGTCAAGTGCAAACTTAAACACATCAAACAATCCATAGAAACAAAAGAGTGTATAGCACCCGAGTCAAACAAGACATTCAATAACCTGCCCTTAATTATACATTTACCTCAGATCAGCTCCTCGAACTATGAAGCCTCTACTCCGCTTATAGCAAAGACTCTCCCAAGAATACTCAACCTCGTTCTTTCTCTCGACTCAGGCCTCTGAGCTGTACTCGTACTGCCACTCTTCTTAGCAGTCCAGTATACATTAGTAGTGTGCCCCAACTTTCTGTAGTTGCCACAATTGGTCTGTGGCTGTAAGCAGTCCCTCAACATGTGTAGTCCTCCACACTTGAAGAATTTAATTGGCCCTCTGAAGAAATCAGAACCAAAACCACTACCACTACCACTACTCCTCTCCTGAAATGAAGTCCTTTTGGACTGAGAATGGCTGGAGCTCGAGTATGGCCCCTTTGAAAACCTAGGGGATCTTCTGTCTTGTCTCATTGGACCACTCCCCATGGTGTCTATAGTCTTGCCCTTAGAATTTACTTCAAAGATTCTACACTTGTTCACCAGAGTGGACAAGTCTGTCAGCTTAAATACATTGACTGCAGCTCAAATTTCTAGCCTCAGCCTATGCTCAAACTGAGCACACAAGTCCTCCTCTATCCTCATGCTGGTAGTGAGGCCAATACTTTATCAGCTCTTGAAACTTTGCCGCATACTCTCCCACAATCATGTTCCCTTGCTTCAAATCAAGGAACTCTTGGACCTTCTGCTTCTTTAAGTCCCGAGGAAAATAGTTTCCCAAGAAGCTCGCCTTGAATGCCTCCCACTGGATATAGCCATCCTCTTGTGGCAAAGTTTGACTGGCAAACCTCGACCAGTCCTTTGCCTTCCCATATAGCATGTATGTGGTGTAGGTTACCTTGTGCTCTTCCCTGCACCCCATGGCAAGGAAGATCTTCTCTATGTCTGCCATCCACCTCTAGGCTCCTTTAGGGTCAAACTTTCCCTTGAACTTTAGAGGCTTATGCCTAGTGAAGGCAGATAGTCCTCGATATTCAACTGGTTTTGCATCTTGGGCCTCCAAAACTTGGGTCATTTGCTCTAGGAGGTCATTGGTGACTCCAGCTCGTCTACCTCTACCAGTCATTTCTAATATAATCTAACAAATAATTCAATAAACAACATTCCTCCACGTCAGATCAAGAATAATATTTATAATTCAGGAAACCAAACACATATCAACACACAGCATGGATGCTTCAGCCCCAATACCCCAGTCCAGTTTGGATGAATTGCTCTGATACCAAAATTGTAACATCTTAATTTTATTTTCTAAAATAAATCAATTTTACAATAAAATAGGAATAATAAAATTTTCATTCAAATAATTTCCAATTCATATTTTCATTAAATTATTTTAAAATAAGGATGGATTACAAATTTTGAATCAAATCATTGCTACAGGGCTAATTTAAATACATCATAGTTTCCAAAAAAAAAACTTTCTAATTCCTATAATAGTTTCATCTATCCCTTTAGTGAGCCCTGTGCTGATCATCTTGGTTACTTGAAAAATAAATGTAAGGGTGAGTACTCTACACTATCACAAAAAAAAAAGCATAGAGACTCACCTTGCGTGTTTCCACACATTTCCAACATAATTCAAATAATTCGTCAAACCATATAAATTCATAGTTTTTCAAACAAAACACATGTGTTTGCACATCAAGTCATACACAGGTATGCCCACCGCACCTTCAACCATTTTCACACACACGTGCGCTCACTGCACGTTAGCCACGCTCACTGTGGTACTGTGATCACAGTTTTCTGATGCCCTCAACCTCAGGGACTTACTCAGTTTCACACCATGGATGGTCACTAGATAGCCCTCGCTCCACAGATATAATGTGTGCGGTACTGGATCTTCCAAGCAAAAATGTTAGTCAGAGGCTGAGTCAAAAGGAGAGTGTATGGCCCATGGTGCACCCACGCTCACTGTTGGTGTCATCACCACCCTCTTTTCCCCAAGGTATTTCTACTGCCCTCATCTTCCGCACCCTCAGTGTATTGCTAAACCATTCATAATTTTTCAACATATTCAAACACAATCATCATGCCATTCACATGTATTTTCAATCATTTCACATTACTCATTATCAACCAATGGCATGTCCACACATTTTCAACCACATTGTAACCAACCATTTCACCACACATCATACTCAATATCAATCATATTGTATTCCACACAAAGTTTTCATTAAAATCCAATCACAATCAAACCATTTCATCACACACACTATTCAACATCAACCACATTATATTCCATACAATCTTTCTAACTCAATCTCACTACATCAACTCATTTTCATTAAATCACACATCTTCCCACATTCTAATCATTCACATTCCAACACTTAGCCATACAAACGAATTCTAAGCAAAAAGGCATAAGGTAGAGTCCCCTTTACCTTGAATTGAAGACCCACAACACAAATCAATGGTAGAATAGCTCCCTACACAAATTTTCATCCTAAACTCATGGAAAACTCCATGAGAAATTGAGAAAATGAAAGAAAGGGACGAAAATCGAAACCCTAACCCATAAAACTTACCTCCAAACATGATTTCAACCTTTAATCTAGCTCGCAAACGAATTTGAAGACAGTTTAATTAGTGAAAATGAGTTAGGGATCAAGAGGATTGAGAGAGGGATGAAGAGAAAGAGTGGGAACGTATTTCTCGAACCCTAAACCCCTCAAATACCCTATGAGTCACAACACTCTCGCTATAGCGAGGCACTTTCACTACAGCGAGACATTTCTCGTTACAGTAAGACCTTTCCTCACTACAGCGAAAGTATTAGAGGATTTTGCAGCTAGTTTTCTATATAATCTCGCTACAGCGAGATTGCGCTCAGTAAACACCCATTCTCTGTTGCCCTCTCGTTGTAGTGAGAAGTTTCTCGTTACAGCGAGAACGCAACAGATGTAGTCCTCTCACCTAGGACCTTGTCGCTACAGCGAGAATCTATTCGCTACCGTGAGAACACCCCTACAGTACACACTTTGCCTATATATACATCCACCTGTATTTACAACATATACACATACATTCACATCATTATATACATCAAATACATATTCAAATAGCAACCCACATATTCATATTAATAATCAAATAATCTACAAAACTCGGGACGTTACATGCTGTATAGAGGGGGACAGTGAGGTATAAATGTAGTTGGTGATGCAGATTGTGAAACTCGTTATAATAGAGGGAAGGAGGCACATGCCTAGGGTTGGATACCATGATAAATTGCTCACGCCCTTCAACCTGGAAGGTTTGCACTACAACTAGTGTGGATGTGAAAGAGGGAATGGTTGATGGAAGAGTGTTGTCACGAGCAAAATGCTGAGTAACACCTTTCTTACCTTTATCTACCATAATTTAATCAAACCTAATACAAACACACAATTAATTTTGACTCTAACTAATTTTACATCTAAATTTTAGTAAAACCAGTTTTAAATTAGTTCCTTTTAACAAAAATAAGTTTTAAATTCAGTTAATTTTGGTTAAAAGTTGTTTAAAATATGATTTTTATTTTACCAAAATTAGTTGTAAATATAATTTTTTTTAACTAAAATCAATACTTATAACTTTTTCTTTTTGAAAAGTTAAATACATTTTTAAATAAAAATATTTGAGTTCCTAATAAGTTTTTAAAGAATTTGAGAGAAAATCTATATTGCAAGGGAAACACAGATTAAAAATTTTAGTTATATAAAATTGAACTACATTAAATTAAACTTAATTACGAAACTTTCCTTTCGAATAATCCTAATATAACTTGTTTTAAACACGTACTGAGAAAAGAAAAACTAAAATTGTATTCCTATGTTATATTTAGATATTTGAGAAAGTATCGTGATAGAAATAAAAGAAAAACCAAAATTGTATTCCTGTGTTTAAGATTGTTTCTAGTTCAAAATGGGTTCAGTAAAAGAATTTGGAACTTTCAAAAGCTTCTAGTTCTATTTTTAAAATTACAGTTAAAAGCTTTCACACTGCCCAGCAACTTTCACTTTAATCAAGGGATTTGACTAAAATTTATAAACAATTAAATAAAAACAAAATGTCACGATATTAATAGTTATCAAGAAGAGGTTCCTAAACCCCTCAATTCACGAGGGTACCGGAAAAATCTCTTTTAAATATTTAGTTTTTTTCAATATGGTTTGAACATGATAATAAATTATAGCTTTTTTTATTAAATCAATATATATACAGATATTTAAAATTACAAATCATGTGACATTTATAAAATGAATACGTAATCATTAATTTTTTTAAATATGATTTAGATGTAGTTGGAATTTAAGCTAACAAAATCAGTTATATCTCATAGAAAAATGACATCTCTCTCTCTCTCTCTCTCTCTTTCTCATATATATATATATATATATGTTCTTCCTTATGTTTTGTTGCATGTACTCAGTTCTCTGCAAACCAAGAATTGGACCTGAATGATAAATGCAGCATACAATTCTTATTCGATAAAAAGTGTACACAATTTTTTGAACAAAAAAAAAAAAGAATTTACACAATCTTAAAAGCTACAGAAAACTGGTGTGCGAGAAAAAAAGCTGAGATTCTTAAGATATAGGAAACCTGAGCTCATCGATTCATTGTATTTGTAATCACTCATCCATTTTATTTGTAAACACTGTTAGACACCAATGAAATGACAAAGAAATGATCTCTGAAGCATGCTTGTGCTTAAACTACATCGCATGCCCTTAAACCACCAACGACATAACAAAGTTAGAAAATGTACTACTTAGACTTATAGGCTAATTAGTAACATGTTTAGTTCAGTTTAAATATAGAAAAATAATTGATTAACTTTTATAAGATTTATAAAAAATTAAAAAACAAATACCAATTTTTTAAATAAACTGAAACAAACATGAACACGTGCCAAACTATTCCATAAATTAGTTAATGGGTATTTTTTGGCAATTTTTAAAGAGAAATAAGTTATTGAGTTGTGTTAAAATTAATTATAGCCAAAATACCAATTTTGAATTTTTTTTGTCATTATTTACCTCTCAGAAAGAAATTAATTTGATTACTTGGATAAATTTGAGCGCATGTACTTGTTTCATGAGCACTCACAGAACCTTCATCATGGTCCATTGCATGCCCCACACACACCTTTATAAACTCTCTTTTTTCACCCGAGATTGTTGCAATCAGAATGAAGAATAAAAAAAACTCAATAGTAGGAAGCATGCTTTATTAATATTTTCAAGATAATTATTATTATCCCTAAAATTGTAAACAAATTCTAAAGAAATTCCTAGCAAATACTAAAATCTAGTGCTTCCTAAATTCATTGCTTGTTATTTCGCAAACTGCTTCAACTGCAAGTCTATTCTGTGGGACTTTGCACCCAGTAGGTCCAAGCACGTTCTTATTAACATGAATAAGACATCTCTGCCTGCCAACACATCGCTGCAAAACATAAAAATATAAAAAATTAGGTACATTTTTTTTCCCAACACTTTACGATGGAAATTAAAATAAAGTGATCTATGAAAAAAAAATGTAAATTACCCTTTTCACAACATATAAAGCTTCATCAGATTCACAATGTCCTTTTTTAAAGGATCCACATTCACCCTCCGGCACACCAAAGCTAGCAAATTTAATTTCAGATATGACTTGGTTCTCATCGCATGCTAGTTCCAATTCATGTCCTTCATAGGCATTTCCACATGCTTTTCCAACAGTTGAAGTCGCAAATTTAACTTCATAGGGTTGACCTCCTAACTCTTCAAACAACACCAACGTGTTTATATCATCTTCACGAAGAAATGAGCGTGGGATATGGTACCTACATAGAAAGAAAGTAACAAAAATTACTAGTACACATGTCATTCATACACAATATTTCTTCAATGATCATTTCAAATTATTCATGTTACCATCTTTGAGTTGGCCTTCCACACTTTGTCAAGCATTTGTTTGAGGTATATGCTCCACGGTAATCACACGTTGAACTACAACCATTCTCCTCTGCCAGATAACTGGGCCAATACCTACCAATATTGTTTCCATTTACCCAAGCTTGACCTTTTCCTAACCCTTTCAAATCTACCACAACAGGTCGGATTCCTATGGGACTCTTGAAAGTAGTCTACAAGAAAAAAAAATTGAAATGTTAAATAAAATGTATAATATGTTAATATCTCCCTTTATTTTAATATATGATACGATTTCATGACATGAGCGAAAGCTACTTTATTTATAATGTATCCGTAGAATGACAAACAACAGACTATATATTATACGAACTTGAAAACAATTCGTTTTGTTCATCACTCAACTACTAAAACAAGTGCAATATTACCATGAAAATGATCTAAGCATTTGACAGAGATGGTAATTATACCTTGTACCAAACAAATACTCTATCTGTTGGAAGACGAGTTGTGGACCATTCTCTGGTGTTACTAGGGGAGTAATTCTTCACCTTCTCACCGTGTATTCCCACCTTATAATTCCACACATTTTTGGTGATATCCTTGACGATCTCATCAGTGTTATTCTTTTGTGCGACCAATTGAACAGGACCACAAACACCAACTGGCACATCATCAAAGTGGGCACCATAGTTCTATTTGAATGGAGGGGAATGTTAGTTCCATAACAAGAATCAATATTGACACAATTAATGTATTTATGATGTCAGTAGTCGTTGCTCACAGGTAAACCGACGGTGCTACTAAGTAGAGTTATTTCATTTTTCCCAAGCTTCAATTTGATCTTTGCCTCATAAGTGAACTGGTATTTTCCATATCGAGCATATTGGGAACCTGTGAGGGGGAACAATGATAAAAGAAGAATATAAAATTACAATTTAGAAATAGGGTTTATATAAAAAGATAAAATGGAAAGTAGGGTTAAAATTTTTCCAGTATAAACTTACCAACATGTTCTCCATTAACAAATAAAAGAAGTACATGCCCGTTGGTTTTCACTCTTAGCTTAACATCTTTGTTCCAAATAGGGTCACTTTTGCTAATGTCAACACTGAGGATAATTTTTTCATACAAGTCAGTGACCAATAAGTAATATACATTGCTTAATACAAAATTTTTAGGTAACAAAGAAATTATTACCTGGTGATGTACCATAAGTAGTCACTAGTATCATTTGTGACAACCTTTTGATCCAAAAGGTGAGGAGAAGTCATAGAAACAGAACCAAGGATTGTGCCATTTTTCATTTGAATGAAAGGCTCATACATCCATTGCCACTTCAATGTGTGTGATTCTTCTTTCTTATTTTTTTCGTCCTTCATGACCATTATGGATGTTTGAGCATTGACCTAATTTCATATTATTTAATTAGTTAGTATTAATCATACAAACTCCAATTAGTTAGCTACTTGACTTAATTACTCATGTAACACCAAAAAAGAATTATTATTCAACAATTAATTGTGATGGTGATTCTCACCTTTGCAGTGTTGTAAACTTCTGTATTACAATCTGGAAGGATAGACACAGACCATGCAGGAACAATGTATTGGTTGTTTTGAAAGTTAATTGTAGCATCATTTGTCGAATTTGCATTTCCAAGAAAGCAAACTGATTTTCCAGCATAACTATAAACTGTGGCCTAAAAACAATCAATATTTGGAGGTCAATTAGAATGAAATGATTAAAATAGCAAGAAATATAACATATAATTTAAAACTATAAATCTAAATAACTTGCTAGATGAAATTAAAAACTTACTGTCATCATATTTCCATATTCAACGTTGTTGGAGGAACCTAGAGTCAAGACTTTTTCCATTGATTTTAGGAGCTCATGAAGTCTTTTTAGATGTCCCCACTTAGGTTGATTTAAATTACCTACATTAAAAAATTATTTCATTGCCATATCAATTAAAAATGTGACATAAAAAATATCATAATATTTGGAAATATGATAAATATTATATTTTTACAAAATGGGAAGACCTTGGATAATAATTTTTAAACCTATGATTTACCATATTCATCCAAAGGAGCATCATAGTCATATGAAGTGGTGATGTATGGGCCTCCTGAAGTTCGTCCAAAATTGGTACCTCCATGGTACTATTGTGAGAAAAGCAGAAAGTAAAATTTTAACAAAAAAAGATAATTTATAATTAAAATACAAAAGCAAGTCAATTTATCTAGTTAACTACCATATAGTAGTTTTGGAATGTGCCACCATATTGGAAAAATCGTGCAACAGCAAAAGCAACATCCGCAGCAGTTCTATGTGGGTTTGGTCCTCCCCAATTCTTGTACCTAGTTGAAAGTGTCGCATTATTTTAATGATTATTTTGCAATTAAGAAAAACAACAGAAAAATGAATTGAAAATCTATTGAAATTTGAAAATGAAGAACAAACCAGCCAGTCCAATTCTCGGTCCACATCTTCGGTTTGTTCTTGCTGTTAGGATAAAATTGGTCACAGTACCACCCATTACACGTGTTAATCTAATTTAAGGCAGCCAAGAAAATAAATAAATTAGTAATTATTTTATAAATAAAAAAATTCAAAAATTAATTTAACAAATCTAATTTGTATTACCAAGGGATCAGGAGCATCATTCTGTTGACACATGACCCAAGGAACACCAATTTGGTAAGATTCAGCCAGTTGAGCACACCATTGGACATATTGTTTACCACCTTCACCATATGATTGCATCACATTTCCATATTCATTTTCAATCTATTTCAGTGCAGAGAGTCAGTATATATACACACAACATAAGATAAATGTTATAATTAATAAGGATAAATAATTATTAGGGAACTGCTACAAATTAAAACTAAACCTGAGCAAGAATAATGGGTCCTCCTTGTGATGCAAAGAGCTTCTCACTGCTCATCTTGTCAACTATCAAAGTCGTGAAATTTTTCATCTCAGCCTGCAAAAATAAAACATTTCACTTTTGATTACATGTGTGTCATACAAAATATATGATATTTTAATTTTAGTTTTTGTATTTTTTTATTTTATATTTTAACATTTTATTTATTTTGATCCCTAAAACATATAAGGAAGCATAGTTAATTACCTCGAAAACAGCATTGTTGGTCCTAAATTCGATGTTTGGAATGTTGTGCAACCACACCGGAAAACCCCTGAAAGATTACAAGAGAGTAAATAGATCAAATTAGCTAAGCAAAGATATGATTTAGGTAACCATGAAAAACTTGTTTTAATATTCAGTAAGCAAAAGTGTTAGCATTTAAAATTTCTTACCCATAGTTCCATTCTGCACACACGTATGGACCAATTCGAAGCATGGCATAAAGCCCTTGATTCTGAATCGTTCTAATAAATCTCACGAGATCTAGATTTCCAGAAAAGTCATACTGAAAATACAAAGAAGAACAAAAGATTAAAAATAGTGTCAAAAACGAAATTTATATGATGAACTATAAGATTTAGCTAGAATATATATAAAACCTGGCGACGTTGAGGCTCGTGAGCATTCCAGAAAACATATGTTTCAATAACATTAAGTCCACCTTTTTTTGCTTTCTCAATCAAAGATGGCCACATCTGTCACAAAAAAATAGATCAAAGTTAATATAATCATTTATGGTTTTATACAAATTGTAATAATGAGACATAAATCAATGGTTAACAACAGAGTTTTCAAAGCTGAAAAAAATAATGTGAAAGTAAGAATAATTAAATGGATTTATACAAATCATGAAACAGCTATTAAACAGAAAAGATAACGTGAAAAAATATGATGATACTTACTTCAGCGGTGCTACGAGTATAATGAATTGAACCAGATATTAAAACTCTTCTTTTACCATCTATTGTAATCGCCCTTCCATCGTAAGAAACATTAGCAGCTTCAACAAATGTGCTAATAAAAGTCAAACACAGCAAGAAAACAGTGATTCTAACCATTTTTTCCATCACTGTCACAAAAGTAATGAGTGATATAACGTTGGGTTATTTATAATGGAGAACGTAGACCAGGCTCTGAAGCTGAACTCCGAGTTTTTCGATTTAGGTTAACGTTCAGTTTTTAGTCAATCTTATCCAATTATTTATTAATTATCTAATATTTTGAATTTTATTTATCTTTAACAGACTATCCGATAAATTTAAATTTTAAATTGAATATTTCACAAATGAAGAAACTGAATAAATAAATAATCTGTTAACATTACTTTACCAAACCTATTAAATTAAATTTTAAAAAAACTATGTTAACAGTATTTTACTGTTTAAGATTTAGGTTTAGCTAAAACATTTCTCTATTAGTTGATCCATATGTTAGACTGTATTATTAATAATTATATTGTTTACACTTCTTCTAAAATATAAAAATATTAAAAATTTCAAATAGCTATACAATATACTTTTTAATTATAAAAGAATTTTTTTATTTTGAAAATTATCATTGAAGAACGAAATTAATTAATTCATAAATACATAGTTGGGATTTAGCAGGAACTTAATAAAAAGAAGGAGTTAAAGAGAAACAGTCCAAAACAAAAATTGTATGAGATATGGAATGCATGGATTAAAATAGTCTAGATAGAATAAGAATAAAATAAACGTACAAGTTCAAAGTAAACGGGTAATTTTCTCTTACATTACATGGATATTGTTATATTAAATTAATATTTTTAAACAAATAATTCAAAATATATTATATAATCATTTTTTAATTTTAAAATACAGTAAATATTATAATTATTATTAATAATAAATATTTATTATGTTAAGGAAAATAAAAAATATACAAAAAATTCAAAATTAAAATTGATGTTGGATTAAAAAGAAAATAAATATATAATTTTAAAAAATTATTTGGCATAACAGAAAAACTAGTTCCTATGTAGTCTTGGAATCCTTTTACAACAACTTTTGTTAAAAAGTATTTTTAAGATCTCTGTTATTCAATCATCTGTTTTCATACAATATATACAAAATTTAATAAATTATTTTAAAATATTAATATTTTTAGAATAGAATTTATAACATTGAAAAAGTCAAATCATACTTCAACAAAACAATATTTTTATCCAAATTTTCCATCATCACGTCGAGTGGATTTAGAATTAACGAGTTGTGAGTGATATAATCAACAGGATTTATTTATCACATTGAAAATTTAAGCTGCTTTTTCGGATTAGGATAGTCTTCGGCAATCTCATCGTTAATTTTATGTATTTATTAGTGATCTAATATTTTAAATCTCATTCATAGTTATTTTATCTATAATAAATTATTGTGTAAATATAAATTTAAAACTGAATGTTTCACGTAAAAGAAATCGAATACATAAACTAATCATATGCAGTCAATACTCTAATAAACTTTGATATTCTGTAATAAATAAAAGTTTATCGCTGTAATTTTATTATGTATATAGCTTTTTCATTAAAGTGTTTAGTGTTTCTATTAATAATGCTTTATCAAATTTATTAAATTAAATTTAGACAGATAAACGTGATTTAAATAATTAATTTATATCTATTATATGTAATATGTCTATAATATATACACGGGGATTTGGATAAAAAAAATCTTTGGAAAAATCTTTTTTTGGAGATGTTTTGGTGCCGAAAAATTAGAGTGAGGTGAATTAGGGATCTCGAGGAGTGTTGAGATCGAAGGAGAAGGAGGAGGTGCTAGGAAAGAGCAATTTGCATTGTATTACAAAATGAGAGTGAGAGGGTGTGAGACGGGGGTGGAGGTCAGTAGGTAGACGTTTATCCCTAAACCTTAAACCCTAAACCCTAAACCCTAAATACTACCAACATTTTTTTTTACAAATTTTTTAGACAATTATGGAGTGTCAACGCTATGGGAGATATTTTGGAGGTATGGGAAAGTTGAGGATGTATTTATTCTAAAGAAATAGGACAAGGATGGACGCAGATTCAGGTTTGTGCAGTTTGCAGAGGTCGGTGATGTCCATGACATGGCAAAGAGACCGAGTTTCATAACGATAGGCAACATGCGGATGATAGTATATGAGTCTAGACACTACTAGAAAACTCGAAAATATAGACGAATTTACAACCAAATTTTTTCACTATTACAGACAAATTTTAGCATTACAGATGGATTTATAGACGGTTATAGTCCATCTGTAATATGCGCGTCGGTAAATAATTACAGATGAAAAAATCTGTCTGTATTATAGATAGAAAAATCCATCCGTAAATTGCCACATGAAAAGTCAGTTAAAAAGGGCAATATTTACAGACGGAAAAATTTGTCTGTAACTCCCGCTCCAAATTTCCCTCCCTTTTTCAAATTACAGACAGAAAAATTAATCTATAATTCCTGTCTATATTGTTTCGCGCCAAATAGTAGGCAAACTACAGACAGATATTACAGACAAATTTTTCAGAAATTTGTTTTTAAAAAAAAAAATGCAAATTCGTCTGTATTACAGACGGATAAAAATCTGTCTGTAATATCCGTCTGTAATCAGCGCTTTCTAGTAGTGAGATATAGCAGAGCTGGCGATAAACAAGAAATTCGAGATAAACTCAGGATGTTGTGCATGCAAAGGTGTCGAAACCATTGACCAGCGTTGGGATCAAGTGGGAAGGGAGAGATAGTGATAGTGGGAGAAGCTATACATATATGATGAAGGGAAAGGGTCCTGTTAGAGGGTCAAACAAGAATGCGGTGTGGGTATGTAAAAAAAAAACAGTGGTATCACAACAAGTTCCATGTTGATCAGGGTACAGTTGAGAGGTGCTGCAAGGCGGTGATGGGAAGGTTACGCGACCAGAAGAGTTCAATAATGTGGCTGACTTTCTTTTACGTGAATCCATACTGAATATCAAAGCCATTACCATGAGTGACGATATGGTTTTGCTGGAATTGGAGGGTTCAGAGGATCTGGGAGAGGTTATAGCTAGGTATAAAGATGACTTATCTAAGCTATTTTATACCATTGATTGGTGGCATCCTTGTATGGTGGCTGTTAATAGGAAAATGTGGGTTCATTTGTACAGCGTGCCATATCATGGCTAGTCAGAGGCATTCTTTCCGAAGATGGTGTAACATCCCTAAATTCGGTCCACTTTCATAAATCGTCTATTGCTAGCTAGTGCCTCTTTTCTTATTCTCTTTTACCCTAATTTGATTTTTGTTGTGAATTAAGTTTTTTTTTTTGTTTAGTTATCAACTTTTTTTCTTTCCCTTGTTTGTGGCTCTTGCTTGTATTTTTGTTTATACATTGGCTAGATTTTGTGTAATGGTGTAATAATACTTTATGTGCTCTTCCTCTTTTATATATGTATTTAAGTTTTCACAGTCATGTAGAGAATTTTTTTTAGAAACCCTAGGAAAGCAAGACAAACCTTAGGTTGATTTTTTTTTTTTCTGACTCATGAAATGTGTGGACCCTACATTTATTATTATTCTTTTTCTTAATCTATTTTTATTGTTAATATTATTATTATTCCCATTTAAGAGAGAAGTGTACACGTGTGACTCTTGCCCTTCCCCTAACATTTATTCATGTTCTCTCTGCTATTAATATCCACTCAAGCTTAGTCATAATGGGTTAAAGCCTTTTCGTTTCTCCATTGCCCAAGCACAGCAGGAGCCTAACCATTTATTTTGGGCAATAATTACTCTTTCATGGTATATTCCACGTGAAGAAGCCCAAAAGACAATTTTACAATGACCTTATGCCTTCTTAATTGTTGTAGCCAAAATTGCATTAATGTTAGAGAGAGAGAGAGAAAGAAAGATCAGCCTTAATGGCCCAAATTAAAGCCTTTATTATTTATATTTAATGTAGACTTTTCATGTTCCTAGACTCCTATCTATGACTAGCCATTTCACCATAAATCATCACCAATTACGTGGCAATTTATTGAAAACTTGTCTAATAATTATGTCTTAATTATACCTAACAAAAAACCCTTTAATTTTGCTATTTAATTCATCATTAAATTCTATCTATTTTGCCTCCTACTTGCATTCAAACTTTCAGAAGAATATGAAGGGACATATAATTATTCCCCTCTTGAAATGATTCAAAACCATCGGCTTGGATTAAATGAGCATCCTAATCAACGCCAATCCACCACTTGAAATTATCTCCTAAGATAATTGTTTCTAGAAACTTGCATCTCGCATTAATTCCTTCCTTCCCACTTTCTCCAATTACTTTGCATTTATTTCCCATCATGATGACGTTGTGCGTGTAAGATGCACAAAGGGAGGCACAACTTTTCAAGAAAAAATCAAGAGCAAGAGAAAGGTTATGCCTATTCAAGTACATAGTGGATGGAGAGAGAGAACGAGTGTATAACCTAACCTCTCGTGTATGGTACCCTAACTATAACACTCATTGAAATGAAAAGACACGACTTGCACCTTATACCTCCTCTCACGCACATGACTTACGCTTATCATATATAAACCCTCTTCACCCTCATTTGTTCTCTTTTTTTTTTTTTTTTGAAAACACATCTTCACTACCGTGACCTACTAAGGAGATCAAAGTAGCATGAAGAAACTCTCTTGCACCCCACACTTTCACCTTCCTTGCAACGCTTACACCGCTACCAAGGGACTACACCGTGGATGCTTCACTGTAGACGACAAAGGCAACCTTCTGACTTCCTTATCATTCTCACTTCCAACATATAATTGTGTACATGTGAGTGTGTGTTTGAACATATAATTGTTAGGTGTTACATGCGCCTTTTTCTCTTTATTCTCACCTTTGATCTTTATCAGAAGTTCACTGCTAATGGTTTTTCTTTCATCCCTCAACGATTTTACTTGAATGATACCTTTAACATGACGTCTTATGACTTGTATGAATGTAATTATGGTTGAAATGTGTTTGCATGTTGCTGATTACTCGTTATTTTCACGATTCTTCAGTAATCTTACTTTTCGATTTAGTATAATAAGTGATCTTGAGATAATATGTTGCTACATGTTACTTTCCAATGAAATCCACTTGTTTTCCTTTTTAGTTTACATCCTTCACTCTATTTTGTGTTAATATTTCTATGAAACTTACCTAATTTCTTCTCTGTTTATACTTTAAAGGACAAAAACACGAGTTTTGACCAACAAATGTAGGTAATGTTAATTAGGTTAAGTTTACAATGAGTTTTATTATGAAAAATCTTTTGGGTAAAAAGGGGATTAGCATCTTTTAATGGCGTTAGGATAACTGGATAAAAATCAAAGGAATAACCTATTTTCTTTCAAACTTTTACTTTTATCGAGAACAAATAACCTGTTTCTTTAAAACTCAATTTTACTATTGACCTTGAATTTCAAATAATTTGTTCTACACTTTAATCCTGACTTTTATTGATTGTTGGTTTAAAAATCAAAGGCATGTGGAGTTAAACTTGGAGTTGTCCCCTGTAGATATTTTTAATAATACTAGTCAAAATACGTACCTTTCGTTTAGAAATTTCATATAAAGTTATTACATTTATTTCCATTTTTTTCTTTTTTTTTTTTTAATTGTGTACGCTCATGACTATTCGTTCTGAATATGTTTTTAATATGTTTGGTAGAAAGATATGAAATATGTGATGTTTTTGCCTTATCATGGTTAATGGAATCATTTTATGCTTCCCATTTGCTCAGATTTTGATTGTTGTATTACAAGTGGCTGCATTACCTTAAAATGTGATGATGATTACGAAGCATGATATTTTGTTTGAAACCTGAATGTATGATTCAAGAATGACAATGTTGGATGGTGACAAATATCAAGTGCGGATGTTTTCATGTAATTGTTCATATGCATCATGCATGGAGGTGAAAAGGAGAGTCAAGGTCACAGCTTGGGAATGTGGAGTGTTCAGGTTCAAGGGAAGAACCTTGGGGGTAGTGAGGGGGGTCGCCCTAATGGCACAGAGTAGCTCATTGTGGCTGGGACACGTTGCCAGCGAATCTTCACTAATTTTGATGTGAACAGGCATTGCCGAGGATCATGGTAGACTCATTTCTGAGGAATAAAGATCAATTGAATGGAAGGATTTCCTTGTATATATATTGGTGTGCTTGTAGGGAATAAGGGTCTCCAGTCACCTTGACTGGAGGGACGTTAGGAATCCAAGGGAGTAAAGATTACATGAGCGGCATGCATTTCATTTGATGATTTTGCTTGACTTTACTGCTAATTACAATCTGATTGTGTGAGATTTTGATGTGAATTCTTGGAATGAATGTTTCTTTGTAACTCTTATCTTGTTTTTATTTTCGTATTTGACAGTTGGTAAATTCTCATGTTGGACTCACCTTTTCTATTGTGTTCCTTTTTGTTTTGTATTCTCTTGTGTGTTTTGCATGATTGTGTGACAGATGGATCCACAACGGGAGATGATATGAGAATAGGATTTTGGAGGGAAGGAGGGATGGACGAACAACCCAACAATGCGTCGTCTTGCATACCAAGGATGATAACCCTGAATTTGGGACCCATTGTTGACGATGGCTAGAAACCTTATTAGAGCGATTGTTTTTTGTTGACATATCTGTACCTCTACCATATGAGGGATGCATTATTATCCACCCACTTCCTAATTCTCTAGCATCACCAAACCAAATACTACCCTGTGAGTCTTCTAAAAACCTCGACAAAGGTAAAGCCCCTATGAGTTTTAAACCTCTAACTACTTCTTGCCTTGACTCTACTTCCAAACCTGAGTGGAAGAACATGGAGTTGTTGAGTCCTCCATTTGGCCTATACCCCACGGTTCCTTGAGAGTTCCTGTACCTTCTTCTGATAAAGCTAGACCTTATATGCGATGCCCTTCACCACCATTTCCACTTGTTTCCCGTTACCGCCACCCACCATCGAATGGATCGACAGTGATCTTGATGATTGCCACCTTCTCCTTGTCCTTAACCGATGGATGACTTGCCTGTTTCTGGTGGAATGGAATCCAACCCTAGCGAAGATTCTCTTCCTTTGGAATTTTATGTATAGATTAGTTTATACAGTTATGGGTTGACACTGCTGATATAAAATATTTTAGGTTTACATTATAGTTTTATTTTAATTAATAAACACTTTTCATATGCTTTATTTTTTTATAGTTTTTACCATTTTCTACTTATTTGAATAAATTGGGCCTATTACAAATAAATGTTTTAATTTCGTATTTTCAGTTATTCTTACCTCTAACTACTATTTTGACCATAACTTTTTCTACATATCTTTTTTGGCTGATTCTAGTTGCATTGGATTCTACACATCTTGGGCTTCAAAATGCATATATGGATAGTTGGATTTGGGGTTTTTTTTTTAATTTCTTATGATTTTTAGAAGCTGAGGCGGATTTACTGAATATTTTTTGTGGAATTGTATTTGGACCATTGTTATTTAATAATTGTATTTAAGCTCTTAGATATTATTGAGGCCTGAATTGTGGCCACTTAATTTACTCTAATCACAATATATAAATAGACTAATAAGGTTCTGAATTAGAGGAAGGGGATGTGATCAGACACTTTGAGATTTTGAGACTTAGCCGAAATAGGAATCTTTGTTTTTACTTTCTCTCAAACTCTCTTGTTCTTTTCTCATTCTTGCGTGGGGTAAGCATTTTGATAGAATGCTAAACCTCTCGTTCAATCCGTGGAATCCAAATGCTATAATTCTGACTTGAGTTCTACGCTAAATTGTTTCGAGTTTGTTCTCTTTTTTCTCTAATCTCCAAATTGTATATTGCAATCGTGATTGACTTTTCTGCTGTTGAATTCAAATTAGAACTCGATTGATGCTCTGATTTGATAATTAAGGCGGATTAGGTTAAATGATTATTTGATTTAATTTGTAACTCTATTCAATTAGGTTATTTGATTGAATTAATAATTGAATTGAGTGATTGTTCAAATGCAGATTTAAATCTTTAGATATTATGATAGCTGGAGTTACATGCAATTGATATTCTGTGGATTGATGTTTCTTAATTCATTTTTACTCACTTTAATTCTATCCGTAATTTAATTTAATTAATTTACAATTTTCAAAACCCCAAAAACCCTATTTGTATTCTTTAAAACAAAACCTAAAATTAAATTTGACTGAAAATGTGTCTTCATGAATCAACCTAAATTTGGCTCGCTACTACAAAACCTTTAGAAAACTTAGTTGTTTTGCTAGCGACTCAACATCATCTATCAAATTGGGGTCGTTGCCGGGGAGACGTCAGTTTTGATTCGTTTTAGGGTTTAGTATTGCATTTTCAATTTCTAATTCATAATTTTTATTTTCGTCTTTGTTTTATTTCTGTCTCTATTGCTGCAATTTGATATTCTTATTTGCTTATTTTATAGAGTGTGTTTAATTTCAATTTTTGTCAGTTTGTTTTTGTTTTGTTAAATTTTGCTATTTTAGTGCATTTTGAATTTTAGATTTTTAAATATTGGATTAACAACGTATTATTGTAAAATTGCGTGATTTGTAGAGATTCAGCATAAATTTTGCAGAGATGAAGAGCAATGAATAAGGATTCCTCATATTTAGTTTAGATTAGATTTAAAAAATATATTCAAAATTTAAATTATTTTTAAATTTGAATTTTAAATTATAGTTAAGATTTGATTAGATTAGATCTAGTTTATTTTGGTTTTAAAGATAGGATTAGTTTTTCTTAGATATATTAGTTGTAAATTTAAATTTTGAAAAAAAAAATGTATGTAACTAATTTGTTAATTTAAATTTAAATTTTGAATTTTTTATTAATTTTTTTTGAAAAAATAATAAATATTTTAAAAAATTAAATTAAAATAATTTCAATTTCTAATTATTTTATTTTCTTTTTATCGCACTTTCTATAGTAATTTATTTGTTTAATTTTTATTTTATTTTTTCCGTTGCACATTCTCATTATTGATTTGTATAAGGTTTGTTGTTTCCTTACACACCACTAATCATGCATAACATAAGCGAGGCCCTATACTCGGGTCTGAGTAAACTTTAGGTTTAGAGAAGTTGCGTAATGATAGCAATTTGGATGTACATCTTGTTTGTCTATCATGAGAACTTCAGCTAGAGCTTATTTTATTTATATAAATCCCTACATCTAATAGACTACCTACTGATTAAGGATGACTTTATGGAATATATTTTAGCTCTAGTGACATTTTATCTTTTAGGCTTACAAACTACCCAAGGTAAGAATGCATGTCGTAAATCATTAAGTTAGAAGAATTCTAGGAACCGTGATAGAACACTGTGAGAGCATATTCTTTTATTATCTCGCTACAATTTATTTATTTATTATTATATTGTGAGTTGTGGAAAGTATTGATATTATTCATTTTACACGCAATGCTGCTCAAAATCACAAATTCCATCGTTAGAACATTTTCTAAATTTATTTTTATTTTTATTTTATTTTTAGTATTTTTTATTTAAATTTTTATTTTATTTTTGATTTAGGAAAAAAAAATCACGAAAAAATTAAAATAGAAAATAGTGTATTTGAGTTAACTTTGACCGATCTACTTCTTGGTGCATGACTAGAACTAATTCTGAGCAATTGCATTTTGATATCATGGCTAATAATCAACATGAAAGAACTCTTAAGGAATTGACTGCACCAGATGTTTCCTACCAACCTTTCAACATCCAGTATCTTGATGTAGATGCTTCCTTTGAGCTAAAATCTGGTATAATCCATTTGTTGCCTAAGTTTAATGGTAGTGCAAGTGAGGATCCTCATAAGCATATGAAGGAGTTTCACATTCTCCTTGGATGCTGTAGCGAAAAATTGATTATACTACCTACAGCTTGGGTCTCTCATTTGCTGGACAGACATGAAGAGGATGCCCTGGAGAAGTTCTTCACTACTTCCAAAGCAAACAAAATCAGAAAAGAGATAAGTGGTATAAGACAGTTCAGCCAAGAAAGGCTCTATGAGTACTGGGAGAGATTCAAGAAGCTATGCACAACCTGTCCACACCATCAGATTAGTGACCAGCTGCTTATTCAATACTTTTATGAAGGCTTTGCTCTGATGGAGAGGAGTATGCTTGATGCAATAAGCGGTGGAGCTCTCATGGACAAGACACCATTTGCAACTAGAGCACTAATTGACAACATGGCTGAGAACTCCCAACAATTTAATACAAGAGCCATGACACTAGTGAGAGAGGTGCATAATGTGCATCAACCAAACCAGATGGCAGCAGATTTTAGTAGACTTGAGAGGAGAATTAAGGAGCTCATTAGTTTTGTGAGACAGCTAGCTGTTGTGCAACAAATTGCTTCGTAAGAAGGGATGATTAGAGAATGTCATATTTGTTCCTCCATAGAGTACACCTCAGATTGTTGTCTTTTACTGTATGAGGGTAGCCAACAAGCTTTTATCCATGGAGTTTTTGGTGGAAGATAAGACCAATATAGAAGTTTGAATTTCCAGCTACCTCAGAAACAACAACAGTCGTACAGGTTTCAGTACCAATCTCATAATCCTGCCTTCAATGATCATCCAAATATGAGATATGGTGCCTCTGAGCAGCAATAATGTAACACCTAGTATTTTTAAGTGTTAATTAAAGAATTATGTGATATAAAGTGTGATTGGAATATATTTAGATGGCGTTTAGAAATTAAAAAAGAAAGAAAGAAAAAAAGTGAACAGTAAGTCGATCATGAATAGTGATTTCAGCATGAACAATAAGACTGTGTGAACAGTGATTCTAGCGATAAACAGTAAGGCAGTGTGAACAGTACTCCAATTTTTTTTTCAAATTTTTTGCCTATAAATAGGGAGTCTTGCATGAAATCTTCATTCTTCACACTTCTCAAAGGTTCTAGTGAGACCCAAAGCTATGTACTACCGTTGTCTCCGTATTGCATTGGGTCGTCCGGCGACTATTTACATGGATGTGTAAGACCTCAGAAATAGAGGCATCAGATAACTGTGGTTACAGGGCGCGGTAAGCGCAAATAAAAGAAAGAGAAACTGTGAATCTATGGAATATAATATGTGTTTATGTGTTGTGTAACGCCCTGAATTTTGTAAAAATATTTTAATTACTATACATATATATATATAGGGTTTTCCATGTATTTTTGTATGATTGATTATGCGATGATGATGTATATTGAATGATGGTATGAATGCATGAGATGGATAAATGCATATACGTGAGATGAATATGGATACGTATAAATGTGTTTGTATATGATTGGATTGGGTTGGATAGATTGGACCGAAAAACAGGTAAAAGGTGTAATACTGGGGCATTCTCGCTATAGCGAGAGATGTCTCGCTGTAGCGAGAGGTCCTCGCTGTAGCGACATATTAGGTTGCATTTTTGGATGCAGTCTCGCTGCAGCAAGACGATCTCGCCATAGCGAGATTCTGCAGAAACCAGGGTGTAATTTCCCCTGAGTTTTTCGCTGTAGCAACAAGGGCTTCGTTGGAACAAGAATGTTTCGCTATAGCAAGCGTGTCGCAATCTGAGGGATATTTGAAGGGTTTAGAGTTCGGGAAATTCATTTCCCATCCCTCCCTTTGAAACCATTTTTGATTCTCTCCACTCCCAACCTGTTCTTATTAATTAAA
Source organism: Abrus precatorius (assembly GCF_003935025.1). NCBI lineage: Eukaryota > Viridiplantae > Streptophyta > Magnoliopsida > Fabales > Fabaceae > Abrus > Abrus precatorius. The sequence continues at coordinate 8,357,971 of NW_020874395.1, read as the reverse complement.
TAGCCTCCAAAGCATTTAGAAGCTAGATTGAAGGTTGAAATCAAGTTTGGGGGTGCTTGGAGGTAAGTTTGTGAGTTAAGGTTTTCAGTTTCTAGTTCCTCTTTCTTGTATTCTTGGTTTCTCATGGGGATTTCCATGTTTTAGGAATGAAAATCCGTGCTGGGAGCTATTCTATCGTTGATTTCGTGGTGGATCTCCATTCTAAGGTAAGGGGGAGTAAATCATAAACGCTGACCTCTCTTGGGTAGTGTAAAAAAGAGGAGTCCTTAACTACTTTGATGATTATCCAAAAGTATATTGTAATAAAGGCTCTAAATGAAATGGTTCTCGAGGAATGTTAGGATTTTACTAAGTAGACATTGTTAGAGGTAGTGGGAAATATACCAATTGATACTTTCGGTATGATGGATTATTCTAAACCTTAGGATAGACGACTCTATTGTTATTATTGAGAAACGTGAATGATAGATGGTACGACTGGATTGAGTCTGGAGGTGTCCGACCTTTGGCACATTGTATTTATTGTATTATGTGTGACTGGTGTGATGATTTTCTGTGTTGGATGAATATTTAATGATGATTGTGGTGTGTTGGCATTGGTTGAACTAGGTGGTAATGAAGAGTATCAGAGTATTGTGAAAATTAAGATTGATTAATGATGTATGTATGCTGTTTAATGGTTGAAGTATGTCAAATGAGTGGACCTATGATATAATGCAAGTGTTTAATTATTCTTAAGTAAAGAGAAGGTTTTCTGTGTGATGTGTAATGTAATAACAGTGCCACAGTGAGCATGGCTAAGTGCAGTGAGTGCACATATGAATAAATTTAATGAAATGCTAGATAAAAGTGATTATAATACGAGAGTCAGAATAGATAAATGGATGTGATTGCAATACAGGTATTATGGTACAACCTAAAAGGGTGTACTCATAATATATGTATTGTAATGCAGGAAGTTATTGGATCAAGACTCACATATTATGACACGTTGCTCTATAAAAAAGTGTGGAAAAGAATGAGAAATATGGTGGTGAGTTTAGATAGCTACAGCGATACAACTGGGGTATAGAATCAGGAGAAGATTTGGGAAATCTTAGGGAAATGAGGGTGGTGAATGCTAGTGTGGATAGTGCACAACGATTTGCTAAAAATAAAAGCGTTCACAGGCCACACACTCATTTCCTGACGAGACTCTTGACTATGCCTTTGCTAAAAAGGGCTGGATCGGCACACGTGTATCCGTGTTGCTACGGCTAACCGACAACTATCTAAACTGTGAAGTCCTTGAGGGATCCCAGGGGCATTGAATGTGAAAATGAAAAGAATGTGAAAGTGTGATGTGTATGAATTGGTATAGAAATTGTGCAGTTATAATATATGCATTGTAACATGTAGGTTGGTATTGTTATGATATATGTGTTGTAATACATCGACGGGTGCGATTAGGACACATATGTTGTGACATATTGATTGACATGGTATAATACATGTAGTATGGCATACAGATCAATAGAAAAATGTATGATCCGAAGTGGTGAGTATAATTGATTTTTTGTTCTGTGCGTGCTTCCTGGTAATGGCAACTTGGATGATTTGAGTGTTACTGTTGATTTAATCCGTGTTGGGCAATATTTTTAGTACTGTATATGCATGCGAGTATTTACTTATGTTAAATCAGAGATTTAGTGAGGCGGGAGATACTCACCCTTACTAATATTTTCAGGTAATGGATGTAAAGACATAATGATATTTGGCCCGTCCTAGGATCATAATCTGAGGGTGTTAGAGGGAAGACTGCTCTGTAGGGATTAAAATAGTTTGAGAAATTGTATTATTTTTATCAAATTATAATGTGGGTTAACCAAAGTTTGTAAATGACTTTAATGTTAGACTTTAGAATTTAAAATCCTCGAGCAAATTTTGGTTGTAAAGAATATTTTGAAAATGTTCTTGGTGAAAATTTAAAATTTATATGTATTCAAAATGAACTAAATAGTTTGTTGGAAGTAAAGCTGAGTTTTATATTGATTATTTTAAAGTTTCAAAGTTTTATCTTTGGAAGCTTGACTTCTTTTGGAGTTTTATGAAATTTTCATAAGAAGGAAATATAAAATTTTATTTTTATTCTATTATCAATTTCGTGAATAGAAATAAATTTATTTTATCAGCCATGTAAATTTGTTTACGATCAAAGGAAATTTTAAGGTGTTACATGTTGAGATGAGGATTTGATTTATATGACACTGTGATATGTAATACCATAATTTTCTTTAATTATGATAAGATGTGTGTTATGATAAATGTGTTATGTATGAGTGGTAGGGTAGAGACTCACCCTTACACAACATTTTCAAGAAACCAGAATGAGTAGTACCAAGCTCATAGTGCATGGATGGATGAGAACTGTTATAGAACTTAGTTATTTTGAGTTATGTAATGAATATTTTTAGTTTTATAGCATTCTTTTGGAACAGTTGTAAAACTACTATTTTCTTTATTGCAGATGAAAGTTTAGAATCTTTGTTTCCTAAAGTACTTATGAATTAATGAAATTTTATACTATGGTTTATATTATTTTCACACTTCTTTCTTACTTCAATAAGGTTCAAAAGAATTTGTTTTATTTTCTCGATTCTTTTATGAAATACCATGTATTTGAGAAAAGAAAAAAATAAAGCATTACAAATTTGAATATTATGTATTTGAGAAAAGAAAAAATAAGGTGTCATAATTTTTGTATCAAAGCAGTTCATTCATACCAGACTGGGGTATGAGACTAACATGTCTATGTTGTGTAATAGATATATTGGAATATGAAATGATTATTTACTAGTATGACCTGTTAAATGTGAATTATTTGAATTATATGTATCTATGTGTATGGGAATGATAGATTAATAAGTGATTTGAGTTTATTGCAAGGTTAGAGCTATGGCTGGTAGAGGTAGACATGCTGGTGCTACAAATGAACTTCCGGAGCGCATAACCCAAGTCTTAGAGACTTTGACACATAACCAAGAGGCTGAACTAGTTGAGTATAAAGGACTCTCTTCTTTTACTAGGCATAACCCTCCAAAATTTGAGGGAAAGTTTGATCCTGAGGGAGCTAACAGATGTGGAGAAGATTTTCCATGCCATGGGATGTAGAGAAGAGCATAAGGTAACTTATGCTACCTATATGTTGAGTGGAGAAGCTGAGGATTGCTGGAGATTTGCTAGTCAAACTCTATTGCAAGAAGATGATTATATTCCTTGGCAGGTATTCAAGGCAAGCTTCTTAGGAAGTTATTTCCCTAGAGATTGAAAGAAACAGAAGGTTAGAGAGTTTCTTGAGTTGAAACAAAGAAACATGTCTATAGGTGAATATGCTTCTAAATTTCATGAATTGATGAAATACTGGCCTCACTATCAACATGATGATGGAGAGGAAGATTTATGTGCTCAATTTAAGCATGGGATGAGGCCAGATATTCGAGCTGCAGTTAGTGTATTCTAGCTAACAAATTTACCCATTCTAGTGAATAAATGCAAAATATTTGAAGTCAATACTAAGGGCAAGGCAGTGGATACCAGAAGTAATGGTCCTATGAGGTAAGACCGAAGGCCTCCAAGATTTTCTAGAGGACCTTACTCTTGTCCAAATCAATCTCAAGTCAAGAGGACTGAATCTCAAGAAGATAGTAGTGGTGGTTCTGGTTCTTTCAGAAGGTCACTAAATGTTTCAAGTGTGGTGGACCTCATATTAAAAGAAATTGTTCTCAACTTTCACCAACATGTGACATTTGTAGGAAAATAGGACACTCTGCAAATGTTTATTGGTCTGCTCCATAAAAGAGTGGAAGCATGAGTGTGGTACAAAGACTTGAATCTAGAGCAAGCACTGGAACAAAGCCAAATGTGCAAGGCAAAGTTTTTGCTATGAGTGGAGCTGAGGCTTCAAAATTAGAGGAGTTTATTAGAGGTAAATGTATCATAAAAGACTGACTTTTAGATATGTTGTTTGATTCTGATGCTACACATTCCTTTATTTTTGCAAATTGTGTGAGATGTCTGGAATTACCTATGTCTAAATTGTCTTATGATGTTATTGTATCTACTTCAACAAGTTAGCCCGTAACAACTTCTTCTGTGTGTTTAGATTGTACTGTGATAGTACATGGTAGGAGTTTTAATGTAGATTTGATCTGTTTACCTCTTTCCCAACTTGATGTAATTTTGGGAATGGATTGGTTGTCATCCAACCATATTCTATTGGACTGTAAACAGAAAGTTTTGATTTTTGGCACTAAAGTATCAGAAAGTGCTAGACTTTTAAGTCCAAATCCGTTGGGAAATATAATGAGTGCTAAGGCTTTCATGGTTCTATTTTCAATTGAGATTGAAAAGGAAATGAAGCCTGAGTATATCCCAGTAGTGAGAGATTTTTTAGAAGTTTTCCCTGATGATGTTACTGAATTGCCAACGGAAAGAGAGATTGAATTTACTATTGGTCTCATTCTGGGAGCAAATCCTATTTCTGTTGCACCATATAGGATGTCACCAGTGGAGTTGGCTGAGATAAAGAAATAGGTAGAAGAATTATTGCAGAAAGGTTCATAAGGCTAAGTGGTCACCTTAGGGAGCACCTGTTCTTTTGGTGAAAAAGAAAGATGGGAGCATGGAGATATGTGTCGATTATAGGAAATTAAATAAGGTAACAATAAAGAACAAGTATCCTCTTCCTTGAAGTGATGACTTGATGGATCAGTTACAAGGAGCTTCGATATTTTCAAAGATTGATTACAATCTAGTTATCATCATATCAAAGTTAAGAATGAGGATATCCCCAAGACAACTTTTAGGACTCGCTATGGCCATTATGAGTATCTAGTTATGCCATTTGTTGTGACTAATGCTCCTGCAGTATTCATGGACTACATGAATAGAATTTTTCATGAGTTTTTGGATAAATTTGTTGCAGTATTTATAGATGATATTCACTACTAGAATAGCAGTATATACAGACAGATCAAAATTTGTCTGTATTATAGACGAAATTAGAGACAGATTTGTGGATTATTATTATTATTATTATTTTTGAAAAATCCGTTTGTAAATCCGTCTGTAATACAGACGGATCAGAATCCGTCTGTAGTTTGCCAGCCATTTGGCGTGAAATCGTATAAACAGGAATTACAGGCAGATTTTTTCGTCTATAATTTAAAAATAGGAGGAAATTTTATAGCGGGAGTTACAGATGAATTTATCCGTCTGTAAATATGGCCATTTTTAACCGATCTTTCAGGTGGCAAATTACAGACAAATTTTTTTGTCTGTAAATAGACTTGACAAATTTACAGACGAAAAAATTCGTTTGTAATTTGCCACCTGAAATGCACCGTTTCATTAAACCCTTTACAGACGGATTCTGTAAATGACAGAAACCCATAAAACGCCACCTCCCCATTCCCCTTCCTCATTTTTTCATAACTCTTTCTCTCTCGCCCCCCCTCTCTCTCTCTCTCTCTCTAGGAGCTCAGTATTTTGGCCTTTACGAGTGATTGGAGCATCCATTTGAAAGATTTTTTACATCATTATATTCCTGGTATGATACTTTAACTTTTAATCGGTTTAGTTTTTTAATTTTTTTATGTTTTTTAGAGACTTAAAATTTCTAAGATAGAGTTGTAGGATTGAAGATTGTATGACTGGGGAGAAGGGCGTAGAGGTCCTTCTCCGAACCTGATTATTGTGTGTTGTGGGATTGTTTGTGTTTATGTTTGTGGAGTTTGTAGAATATGCATGTGGTGGAGTTATAAGGGGATATGCTCTAGAACGGTTTAGGATTATGATGTGTTTGTGTTTGATACTATACGTTATTATTAGTGATTTATTAAATAGTTCTCCAAACTAATATCTATTTATCTGAACTGAACTGTAGGATGATTATGTTTAAAGGCTTGAGGAGGCATCTTCTCAGGATCCAGAGTCAATAGATGAGGATGCTATGTGGTCACAGACAGTGGGTGGCCTTTATAAAGGTTGCATTTATGGCATGGGGGACCGCTTTGCAGACTCCATGTCCCTTGCATCTGTCACTAGAGATGCCCCTTCCCTTGCACCTGAGGAAGTTGAGGACATGGTCTGCACTCAGGTCCATGCCCTCAATGAAAAACTCTAGAAGCAAAATGAGGAGATGTGGAAGAGGAAGGAAAGTGCATGGAAGAAGAAGTGGGCAAAGAAAATGGAGAAGAAGATAGAGAAGAAGGTGACCTCGAGAATGCAAAGAGAGGTCTAGCAGCAGATGAAGTAACAACATATGCAGATGCGCAGATGCATGCTTATTTTGAGCTCATGAGAGCAAGCAGCTCCACACCTTTTCCTCCTTCTCCACTAGCTCCAACACCACTGGTTTTCACCTCCATGCATCATTCATCCTCCGACTCCTCATCTACTGATCGTAATGGTCCTTCGGATGATGATTATACAGATTATTCATGATGAAGACATATTTTATTTTTAAATGTATTTATTTGGATACTTTTGTCTTCTTTTGTAATAACATTTAAATTTTAAATTTTATAAATCATTTTTAAATGTTTAGATGCCCAATTTACAGTTGTTATTATGTTTATAAATTGTGATAATTAGGAATAGTCAGAAATAACTATCTATATAAACAAAAAATACTAATAATAGTAAAATATATTACAGACATATTACAGATGGATTTTTCCGTCTATAACTTATAGACAAATTTTTTCATCTGTAAATTACAAACGGATGTTTCCGTCTGTAAGTTATAGACAGAAACATCCGCCTGTAACTTACAGACAGATTGTGAAATCCGTTTGTAATTCCTTACCGAAGACGATATCACAGACGGTTTATGCCCGTCTTTAAATCCGTTTGTAATTTCAAAAACCGTCTGTAATGGTTTAAAAATCCTTCTGTAAATCTGTCTGTATATAAAGACTTTTTAGTAGCGATTTTGATTTATTCCAAGACTCATGAAGAACATGCAACACACTTGAGAATTGCTTTGCAGATATTAAGAGAAAGACAATTGTAAGCAAAATTCTCTAAGTGTGAATTCTAGCTACCATAAATCCAATATTTAGGACATGTGGTATCGAAAGATGGCATTATGATGGATCTAATAAAGGTGGAGGTAGTGGCTCAATGGCCAAGGCCTACTAATCTAACAGAAATTCACAATTTTTTGGGACTAGCTGTCTATTATAGGTAATTCATTGAAGGATTTTCTAAAATAACTTTTCCTTTGACGAAGTTAACAAGAAAAGGAAAGGAGTTTATGTGGAGTGAAGAGTGTGAAGCTAGTTTTCAAAAGCTGAAAGAAAAGTTAACATTTGTCCCTGTCTTAGTTTTGCCTAATCTAGAACAAAAGTTTGATGTGTATTGTGATACGTCTGGGCAAGGCCTTGGTTGTGTCTTGATGCAAAATGGAAGGGTAGTTGCTTATGCTTCGAGGCAGTTGCGTCCTCATGAAGTTAATTATCCTACTCATGATCTGGAGTTAGCTGCAGTGGTCTTTGCTCTTAAGATATGGAGACATTATCTCTTTGGGACGAGGTTTGAAGTGTTTAGTGATCACAAGAGTTTGAAGTACTTGTTTGATCAGAAGAGCTAAATATGCGACAGAGGTGGTGGATGGAATTCCTCAAAGATTATGATTTTACATTGTGTTATCATCTTGGAAAGACAAATGTAATTGCAGATGCTTTGAGTAGAAAGTCTTTGCATATGGCAAACATGATGGTGAAAGAAATAGAGTTGATTAAGAAATTTTGAGATATGAACTTAGCAATAGAGATACGACCTAGAATTTTAAATCTTGGAACTTTGACAATTAATAATGACTTCTTGATCTGAGTCCAAGCTGCTCAACAGGAAAATCTATTTTTGCAAGAAATTATGAGGCAGAGAGGTGAAGGAAAAAATCTAAAATTTAATTGTGATGCAAATGGGTTGATTAAATTCAAAGATTGGGTATGTATTCCTCAAAATGATGAGTTAAAACAGATGATATTAGAGGAGGCACACAAGAGTAAAATGAGTTTCCACCCAAGTGCAACAAAAATGTATCAAGATCTTCGTAAGAATTTTTCGTGAAATGGAATGAAGAAGGATGTGGCTGAATATGTGGTAAAGTGCTTAACGTGCCAGAAAGCAAAGGTGGAACATCAACGTTCACATGGAATGTTGCAACCATTGGAAATCCCTGAATGGAAGTGGGATAGCATTTCTATGGATTTTGTCTCTGGTTTGCCAAGAACCAAAGGCAATCATGTTGCAATATGGGTGATAGTGGATCATTTAGTTAAAGCTGCTCATTTTCTTTCGATCAATACGAAGTATAAGTTGAAGAAATTGGCAAACATGTATGTAAAAGAAATAGTTAGACTTCATGGAGTGCCGACAAGTATTGTGTTAGATAGAGATCCAAGGTTTACTTCAAAATTTTGGGAGAGTTTGCAAAAGGCTCTGAGAACTGAGTTAAAGCTTAGTTGAGCCTATCATCCACAGAGTGATGGTCAGACTGAGAGGACTATTCAATCCTTAGAGGATTTGCTGAAAGCTTGTGTGATTGAACAACAGGGAGTCTAGGATGAATGTTTACCTTTAGTGGAGTTCACATACAATAATAGTTACCATGCAAGTATTGGAATGGCACCATATGAGGCTTTGTACGGAAGGAGATGTAGAACGCCTTTATGTTGGTATGAAATTGGAGAGACGATTCTTTATGCACCAGACATGATTCAAAAACAACAAGAGCAAACCAAGATGATTATAGAAAAGATGAAGATTACACAAGATAGGCAAAAGAGTTATTACGATAGAAGGAGTAAACCTTTGGAGTTTCAGGTAGGTGACCATGCGTTTTTGAAAGTTTCACCTGTCACTAAAGTTAGGAGAGCTCTAAAATCCAAAAAAGTTATCTCCTAAGTTTATTGGGCCATTTGAAGTATTGAGTAAAGTTGGTCCCGTAGCTTATCAAATAGCTTTACCTCCGAATCTCTCAAACGTGCATCCTGTATTTCACGTATCTCAGCTCAAAAAATATATTCCAGATCCCACTCATGTGATTGAACTAGACCCTGTTCAAGTAAGAGAAAATTTGTCATATGGTGTACCACTAGTGAAGATTGTTGATCACTGTATTAAGCAATTAAGGGGTAAAGAAATTTCATTAGTAAAGGTAATATAGAATGTAAGTGATAAGGGAGATGCTACATAGGAGACTGAAAGTAAGATGAGAGAGTTGTATCCTGATTTTTTTTGTAACTACGTAAATTTCAGGGACGAAATTCTTTAAAGGAGGGGAGAGTTGTAACACCCAGTATTTTTAAGTGTGAATTAGAGAATTATGTGATATAAAGTGTGATTGAAATATATTTAGATTGAGTTTGAAAATTAAAAAAAAAAAAGTGAATAGTAAGTCAGTTATGAACAGTGATTCCAGTGTGAACAATAAGGTGGTGTGAATAGTAATTCCAGCAATGAACTGTAAGACAGTGTGAACAGTACCCAAGATTTTTTTTCAAAATTTTTGTCTATAAGTAGTGGGTCTTGCATGAAATCTTCATTCTTCACACTTCTCAAAGGTTCTAGAGAGACCCAAAGCTATGTACTACTATTTTCTCTCATCCTAAACTTCATAAACTTATATTTCTCTTCAAATCTGAGATCGTACGTTCATTGTAAGCGATTCAAAGTAAGTTTTTCTAAGTTTGAATCTAGATTTATCATTCATTTTTCTTCATCTCAAATTTTTTATATGTATCTTATGGTTTTAGGATAAACTTCGATTTTAGAGCAAAATCTTTAGTTAAATCTTTGAAAAATCCTTATCTTAAGGTAATGGTGCTCTACTTTATTGTTTTGTTATGTTTATTACTTGTATTCTTATAGATATTGTCATATATGTGATTATATGTGAAATAATCCTTGTTTTGTGAAAAATAATAGGTGAAAAGTGAGAATAATTGGTTGTTTATGTGATTTTATTATGAATATATGGTAAAAATGTGTTATTATGTTCAAATAGTGCATGATAAGATTTATTGAGAATGGTTGATGTGATTTTATGATATGAAATATACAAAGAGATGGATGCTTCATGTTTAAATATATTGTAGTTCATGTAAAAAAATGATGTATATTGTGAATATGTCGTGGTTTGATGTATATAATGAATGGTATGTGGAAATATAAGGAAAAATATGTGTGAACATGAGAAATGACATATGTGAACATGTGAATATACTCAAAAAGAGTATGAGATGGAAATGGATATGATGTAAATAGTTACAGAGATACACTGTGGGGTGGAAGATGGAGACGATATGGGATATCTTGGAGAAATGTAGGGTAGTGAGTGACATATGGGGTTGTGCACAAAATACTGTGTACGAATGCAACACATGGCTACACACTCGTTTCCTGACTTGACTCATGACCATTACTTTTGCTGAGGGACTGTCTATTGCATGCGTTGTATCCATATTGCATTAGGCCATCCGGCGACTATTTACATGTATGTGTAAGACCTTGAAAATAGAGGCATGTGGCCATAAGGCGCGGTAAGCCCGAATAAAAGAAAGAGAAATTGTGAATCTATGGAATATAATATGTGTTTATGTGTTGAGATGAGAATTTGATTTATATGACACTGTGATAAGATGTGTGTTGTGATGAATATGTGTTATTTATGAGTGGTAGGGTAGATACTCACCCTTACACAACATTTTCAGGAAATCAGGACGAGTAGTACCAAGCTCACAATGCATGAATGGATGAGAACTGTTATAGAACTTAGTTATTTTGAGTTATGTAATGAATATTTTCAGTTCTATAACATTCTTTTGGAACAATTATAAAATTATTATTTTCTTTGTTGCAGATGAAAGTTTAGAATTTTTGTTTCCTAAAGTACTTATAAATTAATAAAATTTTATACTATGGTTTATATTATTTTCACACTTCTTTCTTACTTCAATAAGGTTCAAAAAAATTTGTTTTATTTTCTTGGTTCTTTTATGAAATATCATGTATTTGAGAAAAGAAAAAATAAGTCGTTACAATTTGAATATCATGTATTTGAGAAAAGGAAAAATAAGGAGTTACACTGTCAAATTCATTCAATTATCGAATTATGCTTCTTTAACTATAAATTTATAGATTTAATAAACGTGAAGATGATTTCCCCTCTTTGAGAGAATACAATGATTACTTGGAGGAAGTGGAAGACATGAGTGAGCTTCTATTATCTTGTTTAATATTTACAACTGTTTCACTTTATGACTTTTGCTTTGTTTTGATGATTTTTTTCCCTATTGCAGCATTTAACTTGATTGAAGGAATAGATTCTTTTTAGATATTGAAGCAAAATTGCCAAATAACAGGCAGAAAATGCAGAACAAATAATGATTAAACTAGCTCGTAAGGTACTGCTGAGAATGGACTTTCCATTGTCTCTTTCATATATGCCTCTCCTCAATCACAAAAAGAATGAAATTGAAGTTTTTTGTGCAAGTGTCAATTAGCTGTCATATTTTCACGTATTTTTATGCTGATATTAATTAAACTGGCTGAAGAATTAGCTGCAGCCCTGGCAGCATGTAAGGGTCAACCTGCACGAACTGATAATGATGTGGTGAGCATTAGATATCCATTTTTATGAATTTTACTTTGTTGGCACAGTATTTGAACTTCGTTGATCTTGGGCTGTTATTGGAGATTGAGCTTATTTTGTTTTATCATGTTACTATATATACTTTACCTGCACAAGCTGATTATTGATATAACTAGCTCCTTTGTTTTTTGTGTGTAAATCATTATTTATTTTCCTTTTAATCAACATTTGGTGGTATTTTGATCTATATTTGACTTGGAAAAATGTATGTATACATAATAAATCAGTGATTGAGTTTGGGCAGCAACTCTGAAAATTTTCATTGTATATGATATTATGGTTTCATGCACAGACTGAGTTTCTAGATGGTTCTGCTTTGGGATGCCCTTACTGGTTTTTTTCATTTCTCATTATGAAAGTGAAACTTGAATCAGTTTGTGAGATGGATCAATGTAATATGCATGTGTGTTTGTTCGTTCTGTTGAGCTGGTATTGCCAAAATTTGTATCGGTAATGTTGTTTGTGATACCAGCTGTGAGAATTTGAACGTGAAACTTCTATAACTAGTGAGGTTAAAATTTTGATCGTTGAAGCCTTTAACATGAACAAAGCTTTTCCTTGAAGCCTTGTTTCTTCTTTCAGCAGAATGGTAGGGATTTAACTATGTTCTGCCATAGAGTGTGATTGGATGAGATACTTCAAGTGAATAATTCATTTTTTGAATGAATTTACAATTCTATGGGGTAAAATTTGTTTGGATATCTAATTTTATAGAATTTAAAAATATAATAATTTTAGTGGGAATAAGTTTTAAAAGATTTTAATAAAAGAATTCTAAATCATAACAAAAGAGTGAGAATGTGAAATTGCTTTTTTTCATTTATTCTGTATTCCAATTATATTTTTATCTAGTTATGGTTAATTTAATAATTTTAATTTCATGCTTTTAATTAATTTTGTCAAAAATATTTCAAAGGAAGGAAATTCAATTATTCTATCCAAACAAAATATTTTAAAATAATAGAAACTTAAATGATGCAATTTAAATTTCTTAAAATTTTAAATTTTCTCATCCAAACACAACCTTAGCCAATTTCTGGTCACGTTAAAGGCTTTCTGTGTTTTGCTCAAATATCTATTTTGTGCTGCCGAGTTATCGAGCAAATTTGTTAAGTAAATTTATGCCAGATTAACTTTCTCGATTCTCTTGAGGCAGACTGCAAACGAAAACTCCCAAGTGGGATTTGGTGGTGTTCCTCAAGGCCAGCAGGCATGGCCCCATAACCTTTATGACTAGGAGGGGGTGACATGCTGGGCTATGCAGATGACGAGGAAACAATGAGGCTAAGAGCTGAGAGATGAGCAAGGGCTGGAGGGTGGAGTCTCCAAATAAGTAGGAAACGGGCACTTGAAGAAGCTTTTGGAAGTATTTCGATTTGTTGAGAATATTCATGCAAGCCGATCATGCTACTACTCTGTTGTCCCTTTCCTTTCTACTTATATTTTTACCTTTTTCTTTCAATTTGGATTGTCATGTGTTAACCTATTATAGCGAATTTCTCATGTTGAATTCCTTGCATATCCTAAATTTTAAGTATCCTGAATCAAATTATAAGATCGAGACCATGCTCTTCGTGTGTAGAAGATCAGACATGCAGTGTTTTTAGATGATGCTAGGTGGTCAGTAGACAAATCATTTATTATACTGCATACCCCTAATGCTATCGTTCAAGATTCATGTTACACTTTTCCCATAATAAATAAAGGAGCAAGTTGTTGAATATGAAGCTGTGGTCTCTCTCTATGCTTCATTAATATGTGACTGTGTTGGAATTAAGAGTGCAATCTTTGTACTTAACCAAAATGTACAAATTCTACTTTTCAAGACAAACATTTACCATTTTTCTCAATCTCAAGTTTGCTGAAATCCTTATTTACCAACCTTGATTGATTTGCATTTATAAAAGGTGTAAAATTCATATTGAATCAATTGTCTCATCTTCTACGACTTTTTATACTGGCTATAATATTATATGCCTGAACTTTTCTATTTTTTCCCCTTATTGTGATGTACTGGTAATTCTTATTAATTTAAACCACTTCATATTGTCATGAACTAGCTGTTTAATTGAAATGTGAACTTGAAATACGTTTTTATCATTTTACCGGAGAAGAAGAGACACAAAGTGGTACATCACAGAGTCCTTATTGCACCCAACACAAGTCTTGCCCCTACATCCAAATTAAGTTGCTGTGCTTCACGAAGTGCTTCTTTGCTCAAAGTCTTGCGCTTCGTATAAGTTTAGTTGAAACATGATTGTTTAGGAGGCATCTATTCCAAAGGGACAACCATCAATGGTTTACCGTGCTATACACTAATTAGTTTATAATGAATTTCTTTTTTTTTAAATCTGAAAAAATATTTTTCTCATGGAGTAACTATTTTCCTTATTTTTTGAATGATATTATTATTGAAGTTAAGCTATTTACATGTAGAAGATGGTAAATGCAGTATTTTTTGGAGTTCTCAAAATGCCATTATTATGTTTTTTTTTATTCATAGTGACATTAAATTTTGAGCGTACAAATTCCTATGCATTGTGTGAGGCATGATTTATCAATTAGATTGACCATCTCTGTAAATTCTGCCATGTGTAGTTAGCTTCAAATCCAATTTGATTCCACCTATGAATAATACTTATTGTGTCCCTTTATTTGAATATCTATGTGTATATCATATATTTACCTCAATTTTGTCTCAAGTATATGAATTATATGAATTGTTTAAGCTAGATTTACAATTTTGCTTGATCTGCTTATTTCCTAAATCATTTAAAATGGGAGAAAATTCATAGGAATCACTTGTATAATTGTAGTACGTATGAATGCCGCTGGAAACTTTTACCACAAAGTGAAACTGGGAAGACTTTTCATTCACCATATTTTCATTCTTCAGAAAAAATAAGCAAGAATTGGAGAAAAAGTGGGGGGAAAACTAGTAATAAATCTGTCAAGGGAAATAGATTATTTTGGTGGTGTTCCTCAAGGACAATATACATTTCCTGGAGGACAGCCAAGGCTCTGAAGGTTGGCCACCACAACCTATACCACTAGGAGGGGGTGAGATGCATGGCTATGCAGCTGATGAGGAAACAATGAGGCTAAGAGCTAAGAGAGGAACAAGGACTAGAGGATAGAGTCTTGAAATAAGTCAGAAATGGGCTCTTGAATAAGCCTTTGGATTTTTCAAGAATATTCATGCTAGGCGGGTTATACTTGTTCAAAATGGTGTTAAGATCATTTTTAAGGACGTGCAAATTTCAATGTCACAGCCTATTTTTTCATGGATATTCCAATGTAAATTTCATATTGAAAAGACTACATTTCAAAGATTTTTTGGGAATCATGAAAAGAGTCTTATCCTTCATCGATAAGGAGGCCATATTTCAAGTATTTTTGAAGGGTTAGAACTCAAATATTTTTCGAGGCCTTTGACAAAAGGGGCTTTAACTTGGTTCACGACCTTACCCATGAATTTGATACATAATTGTTATCAGCTAGAACGGAAATTTCATAAACAATTCTTTTGTGGTGAAATGAAAGTTAGTCTAATGGATTTAGTCAATGTGAAAAGAATGCATAATGAATATATTGATGACTATTTGAGTAGATTTCGATAAATGAGGTCGAGATGTTTCACCTAAATCCTAGAATACGAATTAGTCCAAATGGCTATAGGTGGGTTAGAATATTCAATTTGAATGAAGTTAATCAACCAACAGCTGAAAGATATGTCACAATTGACCACGAAAGTAAGGTAAATTAAGCAGCTTAAAGCTGAGAAATATGCTCCTACAATAGCATAACAGAAATGTAAGGCTGAGCTTACAAAAAATAAAATAAAATCATATATATAGAGCAAATATTACTACAGCTTAAGTAATCCAGAAGAAATCGAGCTGGTCCGGGAGCAACCCATTCCGGTATTTGGATTCAGACAGCACAACACAGTATAACTCAACATGCTCTATTGTTACACGTCTACCCACCTAAATGTGTAACTCGACTCTATAATGATGCAAGACATATATCTCAGTATGATGCAGCATAGACAAAACCATATAATCAACAACTCAGCTAAATAGTTCATAATATTTTAGTCAAATCTCAATATTTTAAATCAATTAACAACAATTACAGCTTAGAAAATAGCTTTTATCCAAGAGATCTGACAAAATCATCTCAAAACTTCTTGTAATAGCATACCAAATTGTTCAAAACATCGTTTAATAGTTAAAGTAAATTTCCCTTACCTTAGAACAATGATTCATACTAGATCTATCAAATATTACTTGTTTTAAAGCAAGATCCACCGAAGATTTAGCTTTACAACGAAGTTTCTCCTAAGATATCATTAACTATCTATAAGAAAGAGAAGAAGAAGAGAAATAAATGGTAAATCTAACTTTAAACTTATAGAAATCTAAGTTTAGGAAGGTTTAATATGAGAGAAAATGGTGATATATGGCCTTGGGTCTCTCTAGAGCCTTTGAGAAGAGTGAAGAAATGAAAATTTCGTGCAAGGATCCCTATTTATAGGCAAAACTTTGAAAAAAAAAATTTGGTACTGTTCATACTGTTCTACTATTGATGGTGGAATTAATGCTCACACCGCATTATTGTTCACGTCAGAATTATTATTCACTTTTTTTTTCTTTAAACTCCATCTAAATCTATTCCAATACAAATAATCTTTCAATTAACATTTAACAAGTACAAGATATCATAGATTACTTAATAATAAATTACAGGCCTGACAATGGTCGATGTTGCTGACGAAGAAAAAGACTTATTCAACCTGACTATAGATGAATTTGAGAAGAAAGAAGCTCTAGATAAGACCTTGGAGAATTTTGAGAAGGAAAACACTAAAGTTTTCCTAAAAGCTAGAGATACTTTGTTGTAGTTTTTAACTCGAAAAATAAAGGTTGATAACAAAGTTATGTTGTGTTTGAGATGTAGTGCCATCTTAGACAAAGCAACAATCGAAGCTTTCAAGCAATATAAGATGAGGAAGGATTACCAGGTAACTACCAATCAGGTGATTACCAAGAACAAAGGGGAGCAAACTCAGAATGCTTCTACAACAATACGGGATCCTCAAATTGCAAAAATAGCAAGACCTTTATACCTCCTCAAAATGTTCCAAGCGACAAATGGGTTTGATATGTACCACATCCGGCTTTGGGTCGACCAAAGTGGTAATTGGTCGAAATAGGCAGGCCTTCTCAAACAAAAACTACACCTCAGCCTAAAGATTTTTCATAGCCTAAGGCTTTCGCTCAACCTGGTATCTATAACCCATTAGAGAATTATTTCTAGGCGAAAAGACCTTATTATAAGGCTCCCATGACTAAGACACAGTGGAGAAGGGCTCAAAAGAATAGGAAAGTTAAGTATAAGGCTCAAGAAAGTGCCATGAGAAATAAACAGTGTACTTTGGTAAGGGCTCAAGTCAGTGTGACTCAACGAAAAGCATCTGTTGAGAAAGAAGGACTAAAAATGAAGAGTCTTGTGATAAGATACGACCCAGATGATGAGCTAGTAACAAACATCTTCGAGTCGGGATTTAATGATGCCCCTCAGAGACATATTGGGGGTTGTCTCCATGTTACCTGCTGAATATGCCAATGTTGTTGGCAAGGGAGATGAGGATGACTTATATGCTGATGAGAAATTAGATGATAACCCCTTGGGTTATTGCATCCTAATAAAAGAGGGATTTCTTGTGAAGTCATTAGCTACTTTCGAGAAGCCGACTAAAGGGATGAAGAGCCACATGAAGCCATTATATATGGCGGCTCAAATCAATGACAAATTTTGAGTGAATAAGGTTCTCGTTGACTCTGGGGCAGCAATCAACCTCATGCCTAACTTTTTGCTAAAAAACGATCAGAAAGTTTGAAGAAGACTAGTTGCCCCAAAACATGGTTTTAACAGACTATGAGGGAAAGACCTCGAGCTCTAAAGGGATACTAATTGTCAATTTAAGAGTTGGATTCGTGTCTCGAGCAACTATTTTCGTGGTAGTGATTTCCAACACAAGCAACAATTTATTGCTCGGAAGAGAATGGATCCACAGAGTAGGAGAGATACCTTCATCACTCCAACAGAAGTTATGCTTGTGGAACAACGATGGGGTCATGGAATATGTCGACAGAGACCAAAGTTATTTTAAGGCTGAAATTTATGTTAGTAGCCTCGATAGTAAGACGTTCGACAAAGCCTTTTCTAACATTTCACCGCTCAACATGGAGGATGTGGGTGGCCCCTATTTTACCATGAATGTCAACTCACAAGCGTCCTATGAAATTCGACTAGATCCTTCATTGGGTTTTATGACTTCTAGAATGCAGTATAGGAGGCCAAGAAGAGTTTGAAATACAACGTAAATGATTGAGCCTTTTGGCTCGAATTTCAATTTATGTGGCTAAAAAACAAAATAAAAGTGCCTCTTGAAGCCATCGAGGTCCTAGAGGTCAACGAATCATATTTAGCCATTGAGTACATAGAAAATTCAACTTGCTTAGCCGAAAGATGGAAGGAAGCCTTTGAGGCCACAAAAATCGAGCAGCTCTCGATAAAGCCTTAAGAGTTGCTAGCAATCAAAGATATCCCCTGCACAGGATAAGAAAATTCGGTCTTATAGATCGATAGGAAATTTGGCTTGATTGCATTTATGATGACTCACTTATTAGTTTCAAGAATTCATCTCGAATAGAACAAAAATGGAGGGAAAAGTCTAAAATCTAATCTCATGAAAAATTTCTTGCCCTTTTTAAAAAAATTTAAAATACTAAAATCTCATAATTTGAGAAATTAATATTTTTGGGGCATTTGTTTGGGAGAAGAAAAATTTTCTAAGTTACAAAGTCCCTTATTAGACTTTCGTTGTAAGAAATAGACTATGTTCTTTTAAGGAGAAATACACCTCGAAATTTAATGGCACGGATATAGCTTTCAACTAAAATTAAAGGATCCTAAGCTCTCTCACTTTGACAAACTATGGACTTGTATAATTATCTAAGTCCCAAAATCCTATTTGATGATCTACTTTTCAAGGAGTTTTGGAGGATCTAGAGAAGAGTCTTTTCATACCGAAAAGACTACATTTTGAGGAATTTTTGAAGGGTTATGAGAAAGCTCATTCTTTGTTGAAGTGGGTAGCCTTTCGAGGAGTTTTTGAGGATTTTCAAGTCCTTAACAGCTAGAATTAGTCAAAAAATAGGAACTGACAGAGAAATTAATTTAAGTCCATGAGACTGAATGAACTCTTAGATTTTCCTAGAACTGCTCGAAAAACAGGAATTGACTGAAAAAATATTATAAGTCCACAAGACTGAATGAACTCTCAGATTTTCTCAAAATTACTCAAAAAACAAGAGTTAACAGGGAAATTATTTTAAGTACACAAGACTAAATGAGCTCCCAGATTTCCCTTAGAATTGCTCAAAAAATAGGAATTGATAGGAAAATTTCTAAGTCCACAAGACTGAATAAGCTCTCAGATTTCTCTTAGAATTGGTCAAAAAGTAAAAACTGAGAAAGAAATTATTCTAAATCCACAAGACTAATGAGCTCTCAAATTTCTCTAAGAATTGGTTGAAAAGTAAAAACTAGAGGAGAAATTATTCTAAGTCCACAAGAATGAATGAACTTAAATTTCTCCCAAAATTGGTCAAAAAGTAAAAACTGAGGGAGAAATTATTTTAAGCCCTTAAGACTAAATGAGCTCTCAAATTTCTCTCAAAATAGGTCGAAAAGTAAAAACTCAGGAGAAATTATTTTAAGTCCACAAGAGTCTTTGATAGATTTTCAACAGAAAATGACAAAGGAATCAGTCTAAGTTCTAAAGATAAGATGGAGCTCAAAAGGTGAGGAAACATATTGAAAGAACTGTAAAGTTCAATGTAATTACCCAAACATCAGTTACTTGCGGTTACCACCAGTTGAAGGTCAGAGACACAAAGAAATAATCGTGGGTGACACCAATTATAGAGAAACTATGATCATGAGTAGTTATGAATAGTAGGCGACAACAATTGAGAAAAAGCACGTATAGAAGGCGGTTATCAAAAAGTGCCTACAAAAGGAGCAGATTGGTTGAGATATATCGCTTATAAATATTATAAAGCTTCACATTTCCCAGGGATGACTTTTTGCACCCCAAAATCTTTGCATACTGAAATTCTGAGTTTGATTTCCAGTTTGTTTGTTTAATTTCGTTTCAAGAATATAATTTCTGTAAAACTTTTACGTCCAATCAAGTTCTGCGTAGCTACTATTTAATATTCTTGCTTAATATTTTGCTTACGACATCAATTTGATATTACATTTAACAATACACTTAAAAAAACTTGAAACGACCTAAAATTCAGTCTCCTATATTACTCTTAGATTTATTTGTTTACATTCTGCAAATTTTCACCATAATCAGCTAGATAAAAAGAGAGACATAAAATGATACATCACACAGTATACCTTATTGCACACAAGTCTTGCCCCAACATTCAAGTTTAGTTGACATATTGAACATGATTGTTTACGAGGCATCTATTCCCAAAGGACAACCATCAATGGTTTACAGTGATATATAGTAATTAATTTATAATGAATTTCTCTTTTTCTAAATATAAAAATATAATTTTCTCACATGGAGTTACATATTTTCCTTATTTTCCTTCTTTTTCTATTTGTGCAACTTCACCAGCGATGTTAACTATTCTCGACTTGTCTAGTAACTTACTAGCGGGGACACTTCCAGATTGTTGGGGGAAATTTCAAAGATTAAGAGTTCTAAATCTGGCAAAAAATAATTTATCAGGGAGGATACCCAAGTCATTTGCCACTTTACAACGTATTGAGTCGATTAATTTAAATAGCAACAACTTCTCTGGTGAAATTCCATTCCTGACCTTCTGTAGCCGATTACGATTTATTGATTTTGGGAATAACAATCTCCAAGGAACGTTACCAGCATGGGGAGGCCATAAATTGGGCCAATTGATGGTGTTGAGTTTAGAGGCAAATAAATTCAATGGAAGCATACCTACAAGCCTCTGTAGTCTTCCATTTCTTCAAGTGCTGGATCTCTCTGACAATAACATTATGGGGAAAATTCCACAATGTCTCAGTCGCATAATTGCATTATCAAATACGACGTTTTCAAGAGGAACCATTTTGCATAATCCGGATGGACTAGTCCCCGGGATCCTTGATAAAATAATTTCGTATAGAGGATTCAGTTGGTTGCATGATAAAGAAATTCCCGGATTCATTGACAACGCAATGTTGGAATGGAAAGGACAAAACAGAGAATACCAGAAAAATCTAGGACTTATGACAATCATTGATCTTTCTTGCAACCAATTAACAGGAGAAATACCAGAAAGTATAACAACACTTGCCGCATTAGCTGGTTTGAATCTCTCAAGAAATAATCTCACAGGATTCATTCCCGACAGTATTGGTCATATGAAAATGAAAATGTTGGAATCACTTGACTTGTCAAGAAACCATCTTTATGGAAGAATCCCAGCAAGCTTTTCAAACTTGACTTTCCTCAGTTACATGGACTTGTCTTTCAACAGCTTGTCAGGGAAAATTCCAAAGAGCACTCAGTTACAATCCTTTGATGCCTCTGCATATAAAGGAAATGCTGGACTCTGTGGTCCACCACTCCCAAATCATTGCCCAGGGGATGCTGTTTCGCCAAATGGAAGCATCGATAAAAATAGTGTTGAAGAAGATGGAGACGAAGATGAACTCGTAAGCATTGGTTTTTACATCACCCTGGGGTTTGGATTTTGTGTTGGATTCTGGGGTGTTTGTGGAACTTTTATTGTAAAAAGTTCATGGAGACATGCTTATTTTCAGTTCTTCAACAACTTGAATGACTGGATATGTGTGACCCTCATTGTCTTTATGGCTCGAATGAAAAGGAGATTCCAAGTTCAAGACTAAAAGGTAAAGTATTTCATTTTTTATTAATATGAAAATTACTCAAATTTTCAATATTTTAGCCTAAAGTGACGTTCAAGTATGATTACTATTTTGTAGGAAGCACTTTATTAAACTGATTGGTTGTTAAGAAACTACTAGAGTTAAGCAATAAATCTCAGGATTTCAGATTATTTTGGATTCACAGAGAGAGAGAGTAATAATGGTGGCTGGGTTTTGGCAGGGATGAAAAATATGTGCTGATGAATCATCTTGCAAGTTAGATGGATTTTCCTTCACTTTCCCTTCTTGCCATTTCTGTTTGTTGATCTATCTGAAATTTCTATTTTGATAAAAATTAAAAGGATTAACCTATATGTTTCTTTGTAATTTGTGTTTCATTACAATTCTCATGCACAGTTAAAATTAAAATTCTAAATTGCAATTCAATTTCATGCACAAAATTAATCTCAACGTTTGAACAATTTTATTTTCATTATAAAATCTAAATTTACTGCCATTTTTAATATAGCTTGATTTATATTTACAATCATCAGTCATTTTGATTTCTGAAATAGCTAATGTTTAATAGGCTGACGAAAATGCTGATGAGGCATGCAGGTTAAGTATGATGTGAGATGCGCATGTAGCTTTAACTTTGGATGACATGAAATCTAAGTTTCTTCAGTCTTGTCATCTACATTTTCAACTTCAACTCGATGTTCTTCTTCCTTTGTTCTTGCTTCTCCTTTTGCGACCATTGCATTACTCTCTGAATATATATACCGACTTCCAGTAATATTTTCTTACATCGTTGCTAATTACCATCGCAATAAAACTAGGGTTGTGTTTGGATAGGTAAATTAATTATTTTAAAAGATTTAAAAATTTATAAAAATATTTTAAATTTGGATCTGACTCTCACATACTTGGTTGGATGTGGTGGGTGAGTCTACCACTTGAAAAATTTTAACTTGGGATTTTGCTTAAGCAATACCGAACAACTTGACATTTATCGACCTCTGTTGATCATTTTAGATTTTTTTCGGATAGAGTAATTAAATTGTAAATTATTTTAAAAATGAATTACTCATTTAAAATAATTTGTCCAAATATATTTTAAAAGTTACCAATTAAATTAGAAAATATTTACAATGCATAAATTTTTCCACACTAAATACTTTAACTTTGTTTTCATTGTAATATCATTTACAACATAATGTATGAAGAAAATATTTTGAAGAATGTCATGGTAATATCAAATAAATAAAATATAATGACTATTAATAAATTAAATATTAAATATACTAACTAAGCATTCTAGTTGATTATACTTAGATATTAAGATGATAATTAGACCAAATTTTAAAATTAACCAATGATACCTATAAATAATATAAACCACATAACATTAAAATTAAAATTTAAGAAAAATTTTATTATTAAAGAAAAATTATTGTTTTGTTCTTACAAACGAGAGAGATATAAAGATAAGAGAAAGAAGGGAATGATTAAATGGGTAATATAGTAAAGAGGAAGAGAGAAAAATTTATTATTATGTTTTGTTAGAAAGAATTGCTACAGAAATAACATAATTTAAACTTTAATAACTTAAAGTAGCCGTGAGAAAAACAGTGAATTTATAGCTGTTGATATTTTCATATTAAAAATGTCCTTTGCATGCAATTGAGGTATGATATTGGAATTAAACCTTCGAATTTTAGTGATGGTGTTCGTAAGTCTTTTAGAATTAAAATTACAAGTCTAATGTTTTATTTTATGGAATGTATATCCTTAATCCAAGATATTAAAATGGAATTAAAATTTAACTTAAAATTACAATTTACACTGATTACTTACGCAATTTAAATATAAAAATTATGATTCTACATTGATTCTAATTGTAATATTTAAAACTAAAATTCTAAATCACAATTGAAATTTATGCACCGAAATAATCTCGGTGCTCATTTGGCTTACAAAATTGAGTATAGAATTGGACGTTAGAATTGAAATTGAGTTTCAGAATTTTAATTCTCATGTTTAGATGTCTACTTAAAATTAAAATTATAATTGACAATTTCATGCAACTCTATAGCAGTTAAATTTGGCTCACTTCAATTCCTACCCTAAACCTAAGAATTTAAATTCCTAATATCATAATTATAAATACACTCTCACTTATAGTGCTTCCTCCTTCTTCTTGTTCTTCCCGATATACTTTCTTTTTCATGTACTTTCTTCTTTTCTCTCTCCCTTTGTTCTCTATTTCCCCCATGCATCTTTTTCCCTCTTCTTATGTTCTCCTATTTTTTCTGTACTTTCTTCTTTTTTTAATTCTACTTTTACGTTAATTATTAATGTCACTTTTGTTCTCTTTTTTTTTTCTCTATTATGTTCTTCCTCCTTCGTTTTACATAATTATTGATATGATTATAATTAAATATAAAATACTGAATCATTGAGAGTATAATTATAAATACAATTATAAAGAAATTGTCCCCTCTTTCTTCAGATAAATAAAAGAGACTAGATAGAAGTTATGAAATTCTCTATTAAGACTTCACTTTCACGGTCTCATGGTAATTGCAAGATAGGAACTTTCTCTCAACAATCCAAGAGGAGAGGAGTTAAAACAGGAAGGAAGAGTTGGAAAAAATACAAAGGACTCAAAGAGAAAAGTAATATCAAGGAAACAATGGATTCAATTTAATGCTCTCTAAACCCTTAATTGTGTGAGAACATGTGTTATGTTTTGAGAATCATGTAATTCAAGATCAAATGGGAATGATAATTTCATAATAGTTATATCAAATAAAAATTACATAATGAAATAAAACCTTACAAATTATAGATAAAAGTGATTTTTTTATTTCTCTTTTTCTTGTTCTTCCTATTCTTCTTTTTACATCTTTTTTTCTCTTTTTTACATTTGTTTTTTATTCTTCTTTCATATCTTCTTTCTTTCTCTTTTTTTTATATTTGTTACATGTTTAATATGTTTATGTTTATGAGAGAAACAAAAAAGGAGAAAAAACTAGTGCTAGATGCAAAAGACTGAATAAAAAATATATTTTTAAGGCGATTATATCATGAACTAAAGAAATTTTTTATAATTAATTATGTCTTATTAAACAAGTTTTTTTTTTTAATTTTGAAACATTTTACGTGAAAGAGAAGGACAACAAATTGAGTCTATTAATTTAGATGGCAACAACTTTTCTGGTAAAATTCCATCCTTGACCATCTATAGCCGATTACAATTTATTAATTTAGGGAATAACAATCTCCAAGAAGGAACATTACCAGCATGGGTAGGCCATAAATTGGGCCAATTGATGGTGTTGGATTTCGAGGCAAATAAACTCAATGGAAGCATACCTACAAGCTTGTGTAATCTTCTATTTCTTCAAGTGTTGGATCTCTCTAAAAATAATATTAGTAGGAATATTACAGTGTGTCTCAGTCACATAATTGTTTTATCAAATACGAGGTTTTCGAGACAGACAATGGTTTATCCATTAGATCATACTGTGCTTATGAATCCTGATCAAATTCCCAGTTTCATTGACAAAGCAAAGTTGGAATGGAAAGGACAAAACCAAAAATATGAGAAAAATATAGGACTTATGACAATCATAATTCATAAACAGAAAAAAAGTATTTCTTATTTCAGTTGTAAATGTAGTAATGCTTAAATTTCTAGTGAGAAGAAGCAATGAGGAAAGAAGAAGTTGATAGCAGTAGAATGGTAGTCTCCAGCACCAATCCCCACCACAAGGAGATAGCCATCCGGAGGAAGATTGCTAGCATGTAACTATTTTCTCCCCTTTTCACATTTATCCTCTATGCATGTGCATGATATGTCTCTCTAGTTCTCAACTTGTAATAAAAGAATAATACAGATGCATTTAATTAATGCTAAAATAATCCTGCAGAATTTGAATGCTAAATTATCTGTTATTTTTTTAGTAAAATTTGATATAAGGTGTATTAGTATAGTGTCATTTTTGGTGTGTAGTATTTCATTAGTTATTTCTTTCTTTTTCTTTTTGCGCGTTTGGTATGGTCAATGGAGTTTATCACATGACTGCACTTCTTTTTTGTGAGATTTATGGAAATTATTTTTTGTTAATTTATGCATTCATTTCTAAATCACTTTGTTAATGTGTGTATTTCTTTCTTTTGATAAGAAACTTGTAATTGGTTTGGCTCTCTGAGCTTGTGGTTGGAAAGGAAGCCTGTGATTCATGATTGCATTGAATTGGAATATAAACTTTCTTTTTTAATCTTGAGTTACTGGTTTTAATTTCTGATTCATAGTTATGCAGATTTTAGTTTCTTGTACTAACTAACAGCTTGTTTTTCTGCTTAATTACCTGTTTCTTAAAAAGAGAGTGAGAGAAAATAGCATTTCCACCATGATCAAATCGGAGCTTCAGCTGAGACCATCTCCTTCACTTCCTGTTATTACTTCTCTGAGCTTGTTACAAGTTATGATGAGTTTGTGTGTTAGGGGACTAATAATCACCTAGAGCTGTTGGAGAAGATGAATGTAAAGCTGACAGAAGAGTACAAAGGGTTTGGTGAATTTGCTTCAGGGTTGAAATTTTTTTGTGGAACTGTTGAAATGCTAGAGTGGTAGCTTTAATTAGTATTTTGAGCAGAATTGTTAAAATAGACAAAGCCAGCATAGACAATGCCTGGCTTTGTCTAGTGTTTCCCTCGCACAGGGATGTACTGGTAATTCTGATAAATCTAAATCATTTCATACAATTAGAATGTGACACAAATCTCTAGAATAGCCTAAAAAAATATTAAGAATAAACTATAATAGAATCCATTTGTAACTGTTACAAATATAGAAGATATTGTGAGTTGTACACATTACTTTTCTCAATAAAATTTAAGCTTACGTTACATGATTATTTTAAATAAAATAAATTTAAAACAAAGAGTAATATTCTTATTATTAATAAAAAAAACATTATATTATATTACATAAGATTAAACCCAAGAGATGAGATTTTTTTAAATTAAGAAATAAATGTTGAATGCAGTAGAATCTCCGCATGATATAACGAGAAAGAGAACAACTCCTATAAACAGTCTCATTTAAGAAAAACACACTCGTTTAAGAATAATCACTCGCATTTAATATGCAAAAGTATATTTAAAATTTAAATGAATACGGAATTAACAAAAAAACTAATTACTAAATACAAGAGAAGTAACATGAATGAGAAAGAAAATAACTTTTAAAAATGCTCTTAGTTAACATAGCTTCTTAAGATGCTCTTGTTTAAGATCAAAAGTTCATCATTAATTGAGCTAGATTATAAACAAGTGGTTTGCATTTAAACCCATTATGATTTCAACAAAACAGTACTCCACGTGCACTTTTATAAGAATATTTATTTGAATAAGCATCAAAACCCAGTTGATTTGTAGTGATATGTGGATTTAAAAAAATTCTGCAAACCTTTGCCAGCTTAACTAAAATTGAGAGTTTACTTTGAATTTAACGTGGTTATGACCAAACCAAAATATAAATTTATCAAGGAAAATATATTACTTTTTATACTACCCTATTTTGTTATTCACACTACTCTATTTTGAGAATTTAATTTCCCAAATTTTAATTAATAAATTAAAATTTAGAAGTAGTTTATAAATGACTTTCAAAATTTAATTTCTGAAATTAATTTGATACCCTCTGATAATTAATTCTGGTAGTCATTTGCATATCACTTCAAGAAATTAAATTTTAAAAGTGATTTGTAAATAACTTACAAATTAATTTTCAAAAGATATTAAAGACCCTTCAAGAATTTAAATTCTACAAGGGACAATAAAAAGAGCATGCACATAGCAGAAATGCTGGTGCAAAATGTAATATCCCATAATTAATTAGGTTGGACCAATCATTGTAACTCTTTCATTTTTTAGCTGTTTTTTGTTTTCTTTTGAATTGCACCTAATTCAGCCAACGAGGATTAAGGTTTCCTTTCACTGCACAATGTAATCCATTTTCACTTGGGTTACGTATCTGAACTGATTCTTTGCTATACATTTCTGATATATAACTGAGCAGGGGTTGTAGGTGTCATCTTGTGAATGCATGATGTTCACCACACAATCGTCTTGTTTCACAAAAGTCTTGCCGTTGCTCACATTTAGTTGACTTGAATTTAATGATGTTTATCAAACAGTTTTCTTGGTGCTTGAAATTCCTGCCATCTCTCACATTTGGTTGACTTGAAGTTCATAAAGTTCATCAAACAATTGTCTAACTTTACCAAAAAGGTCATGGCCCTCACTCTTGTTTAGTTGACTTCAAGTGATGCTATTGAGTATATTTGAAAGGAATCATCTATTCACAAGGAACATCACCAATAATGATTTAGCTTCTTTCAATTCATCGTGTCTATAAATGGCCTAGATTTTGTGTTCATAATTCAGTGGACACATTGCCTATACGTTTTTCATTTCTAAAATTCAAAAACATTCCCAAAAGAGTCTGAGTTGATCACCATGCTTTGCTGCAGGTTGTGTCTCGTTTTTCTGGTGAGCATTCTTTGCTGCAGGTTGAGTTTGAGAGGTTTGAATACACTATTTTGTCTTTGAAAAATTCAAAAGATTTGTCAATTATCACGTTGGTAGGATTGTTATATGCTTTGCAAGCCTAAGAACAAAGGACACTCATGAGGGAGGAAGGTGTGATTGAAGGTGCGTTACAAGCCAAACTAAAACTCAGTCATGGCTACAAAGAAAAGTAAAAGAATGTTTAAGGGAACAACTTTGAGTAAGGAAAGAGTTCTAACAAAGGTAGTAAAGGAGAAGATGAGAAGCCAAATTATCCTCCTTGTTAGCATTGTGGAAAAAGGAATCATCCTCACTTCAGATGCTGGAGGTGTAACATACGCTGCAACAAATCCAATCAGCTTGGTCACATGGCAAAAATTTGCAAAAATAAAAAATAGCCTAAAATTGAAGCTCAGGTGGTTGATTAATAAGAAGAGGAGAAGCAGTTATTTGTAGCAACTTGTTTTGCCACTAGTAGCAACGATGAAAGTTGGTTAATTGACAGTAGATGCACACATCATATGACCTATGATGAAGAATTGTTCAAAGAGATCGAACCACGGTTTCAAAAGTTAGAATTGGCAATGGAGAGTGCATAGCTGTGAAAGGGAAGGGCACTATTGCAATTGAAAGCTACTTAGGTGTAAAAATAATCACTGATGTGCTTTATGTACCTGATATTAATCAAAATTTGTTGAGTGTTGGCCAGTTGCTTGAAAAAAGCTACAAAGTCTTATTCAAAGACAAAATGTTCTTGATCAAAGATGCAAGTGGGCAAGATTTGTTCAAGGTCAAAATGAAAGGAAAAAGCTTCTCTTTAGATCTAATGGAGGAAGTGCAAGCTATTGTTTCAAGCTCCATCAATGTCACTAAACTTTGGCAAAAGAGAATGGGTCATTTCAACCATGTTGCGTTGCTTTAAATGAAGAAGCACAATATCTTTACAAGAGAGTAGATATTATATTGTTTTTATTGATGATTTTAGAAGAATGTGTTGGATTTATTTTTTGAGATTCAACTCTGAAGTTATAGGAGTGTTTTGGAGGTTCAAGGCTTGGATTGAAAATCAAACTGTTTGTAAAATTCAGGTTCTAAGGTCTGATAATGGAAAAAAGTATATCTCGGAGCAATTTAATTTCTTCTATGAAGAGGCTGGGATTGAGCACCAACTTACTACTGCATACACTCCTCAACAAAATAGAGTGAGTGAAAGGAAGATTAGAACAATAATGGAGATGGCTAAATGCATGATGCATGAGAAAGGACTTCTAAAGAAGTTATGGGGTGAGCTGCAAACACTGCAGTGTTTCTATTAAACAAGCTTCCTACAAAAGCAGTGAAAGGAAAAACTCCTTATAAAGCCTGGTATCATTACGCCAGAATGGAGATCTGAGAGCAGTTCTATTTTAAATTAGAGAGCGTTTAAAACTGCTCTAAAATCTTGCGCTATCTGATGTGTTATATTTAAGAGAGCGGTTAAACAACCGCTCTCAAAAGTCAAGATTAGAGAGTGTTTCCACATGGAACCGCTCTCCAAAGTATAGGTGTAAGATTAGAGAGCGGTTCCACATAAAACTGCACTCCAAAGTATAAATGTAGACCGTGAATCTGAAATTTGAAATCGATTTCTTTTTGAGTTTTTTGTTGCAAAGTAAAATTAATTTATTATTACGTTTAAATCAAAATTTGGAATTGATTTCTTTGTGAGTTTTATTCATTTTTATCACAAATCAAAATTGAATCTTGAGTTTATAGATTTGGTGTTAACCAAACAAACCATATCTACATGAACCAAACAGAAAAAAAGAAGAAGAAAAAGAAGAACAAATTAGTAGGATCGCGAATCTTTTAGATAAACCTCTTAAAGAATTAGAGGGTCTAGTATACTGCGATATGTGATTTGATCAAAATTCCTATTGTACAGATTCCGAATGAGAAACTGTCATTCCATTCAATTGAATTGGGATGCCCTAAATCTAACATGTCTCTTGAAATGAGTAATATGAAGCTCAGAATTATGGATGTATTGAATACTCCCAAATAAAAGGGAATTGGTCTATGGTCGATTCAGTAACAAATAAATATGAATTTCTAGCTGCACGTATCTCGTGAAAGAAAAAGAAATACTTTTTGAAAAAAGAGAAAAAAATAAAAGAATGGATGATTCACCGTTAACAAAGAGAAGAAGAAAGAAATAGAGAATGAAGAAGTACCTACAGATGTGAAAAAAAAATAATTTATTAGTGCAGAAATATGAAGAGAGCAACAGAGAATAAAGAGGTACCTACAGATATGAAAAAAAAACTAATTGTTAGCGCAAAGAAGATGAAGAGAGCAGGATGAAGACGTACCTATAGATGTGGAAAAAAAATCAATTTGTTAGTAAGAGAAGACGAAGAGAGCAGACTAACAGAAAAGATGATGAAGAGAACATAAGAGGGCAGAGAAGACGAACAAAACTTACAGTAAAAGAGATCAATTTTGTTAGCTAAAAAGAAGAAATGCATTAAGCATATTTCATTTATAAATGACTTTAATGACTTTAGAGAGCGGTTCTTTATTAGCTGCTCTCCATGAATGACTTTAGAAAGCGATTAATAGAGAACCGCTCTCAAAAGTATACTTCTAAGAGCGGTTAACAAAGGACCGCTCTCAAAAGTATAGATCTAAGAGCGGTTCTTTGTTAACCGTTCTCAGAAGTATAGATCTGAGAGTGGTTAATAGAGAACCGCTCTCTAAACATATAATTATAAAGCGGTTTTTACTAACCGATGTCTAAGTTAGCGCTCCAAAAACTCATTTATGGCATAGTGTATGGCTATAAACCTTTTACTCAAAACTTTAAAAGTCTTTGGATGTATTTGTTTTACTTATATGCCAAAGGTGAAAGGAGACAAGTTAGACAAAAGGCAGAAGCTGGAGTTTTCATTGGCTATAGCACAGCTTCAAAAGCTTATAGAGTCTTCTAACCACAAACTGGTAAGATTCTAATAGGCAGAGATGTTTATTTTGCTGAAGATAAACAATGGAGTTGAGAGAAAGATGAATGGAAACATGTTCCTAATTTTTCTTTTAAAGAAGAAGAAAAGGAAAATGTTGATGATCCACCTTTAAAAGGAACCAAATTACTTTTTGAAATTTATGAAAAATGTAATGTTGTTGTATTAGAACTTGCAGAATTTCTTGAAGCCAAAAAGGATCCAAAGTGGATTGTTGCAATGCAGGAGGAGCTTAAAATGATTAAGAAGAACCAAACATGGGTGTTTAGGACCAAACGCAACGCAAATGGTTCTATTAACAAGCACAAAGCTTGACTTGTAGTGAAAGGATATGCTCAAGTATTTGGAGTTGATTTCTCTGAAACATTTGCTCTAGTTTCTCAGCTTGATACAATCATATTGGTTCTTGCTTTTGCAGCTCAAAAAGGATGGAAGGTGTTTTAGTTGGATGTAAAATCTGCTTTTCTGAATGGTTATTTGCATGAGGAAATATATGTTGAGTAGCCTGAAGGTTTTGCACTTAAAGGACAAGAAGACAAGGTTTATTTACTAAAGAAGGCCTTGTATGGGTTAAAGCAAGCACCAAGGGCTTGGTACAGTAGGATTGATGAGTACTTGCTGAGTATTAGTTTCTCAAAAAGTCTTAGTGAGTCAACTCTTTATGTGCAATGCTTGAATGCTAAGATTTTAATTGTTTTTTTTTATGTGGATGATCTCTTGGTGATAGGAAACAATACTGCATTTGTTAAGGAGTTCAAGAAAAATATGATAAAAGTCTTTGAGATGACAGATTGTGGAGAAATGACTTTCTTTCTCAGAATGAAGTCAAACAAAATGAAAAAGGAATTTTTATTAGTCAGAAGAAATATGCAAAATAAATTCTTAAGAAGTTACAAATAGAGAACTCTAAGTCTATAAGTACTCTAATGTTTCAGATGCTGAAGCTTTGAAAAGATGATGGTGCAAAAAAAAGTTAATGAGACTTATTTTAGAAGTTTTGTTCGTTGTCTCATGTATCTTACAACAACAAGACCTAATATTTTGCAAGCTGTAGGTATTCTTTCTAGATTCTTACATTGTGCAAGTAAAGTTTGTAACACCTTAAATTTAATTTCTAAAATAAATAAATTTTTATAAAAATGGAAATAATAAAAATTTCATTCAAATGGTTCCCAATGCATAGTTTAATAAAGTATTTCAAAATAAGGATGAATTACAATTTGAATCAAATAATTGCTACAGGACTTAATTAATACATTTCAGTTTCAATTTGAATCAAATACCCCATTTTACTCTCAGTCTGACCGTTAGTCTGGGGGTGATAAGTCAAACTAAGTCTCAACTTAGTCTGGGGGTGATAGCCAGATTCATGTCCCAAAACTCCTCAATCAACTCCATTTCCTTCACCAACATCGCTGCCACGTGTAATGACTTTCTGCTTAATGCACCGGCTACCACATTTGCCTTGTCTGGATGGTAAGACAACGTGAAGTCGTAGTCCTTGAGGAATTCCATCCACCTTCTCTGCCTCATGTTCAGCTCTCTCTGATCAAACAGGTACTTCAAACTCTTGTGATTGTTAAACACTTTAAATCTTTCCCCAGAGAGGTAGTGCCTCCATACCTTAAGAGTAAAAACCACTAAAGCTAACCCCAAGTGGTGTGTTGAATAGTTGACTTCATGAGGACGCAACTATCTCGAGACATAGGCAACCACTCACCCATCTTGTATCAGGACACACCCAAGACCATGCCTAGATGCATCACAGTACACTTCAAACTTCCGCTCTGGGTCAGGCAAGACCAACACAGGTGCTGAAGTTAACTTCACCTTCAGCCCTAGGAAACTAGCTTCATATCCTTTGGTCCCCTTAAACTTATCCCGTTTAGGTTAGCTTCATTAAGGACAAAGTTATCTTAGAAAATTCTTCAATGAACTTCCTATAAAAGCCCACTAGTCCTAGAAAATTGTGGATCTCCATCACATTCTTCAGCCTCGACCATCGGGCCACCGCTTCCACCTTAGTAAGATCCACCATAATTCCATCCTTTGACACTACATTCCCTAGAAACTGGATCTGAGACAGCCAGAACTCACACTTGGAGAACTTTGCATACAACTGCCTCCCCTTCAAAATCTGCAAAACCATCCTCAAGTGCTCGGCATGCTCTTCCCGAGTCTTCGAATAAATTAAGATGTCATCAATGAATACCACCACAAACTTATCCAAAACCTAATGGAAGATCCCGTTCATGCAGTCCATGAATACAATAGACACATTGTTCACTCTAAACGACATCACTAAGTATTCGTAGTGACCATATTACGTCCTGAAAGCCGTCTTAGGTATATCTTCATCCTTCATCCTGATCTGAGGGTACCCCAATCTCAAGTCAATCTTCGAGAACACTGCAACTCCCCTCAATTGGTCCATAAAATCGTCAATTCTCGAAAGTGAGTACTTATTCTTGATTGTCACCTTGTTCAACTACCAGTAATCCATACACATCTTCATACTTCCATCTTTCTTCTTCACTAAGAGCACTGACACTCCTATGGTGTCACACTTGGTCTCATGAACCGTTTATGCAACAAGTCTTGCACTTCCTTCTTAACCTCTGCCAATTCCATCGGTGACATCCTATATGGTGCCACCAAAATCAGGCTTACTCCCTGAATGAGGTTAATGGCGAATGTTATCTCCCTCTCGGGTGGCAATTCTAAAACATCTTTAGGGAAAACTTTCAAGAAAATCCTGACCACCGGGATATACTCCAACTCCACTCCACTTTCGGCCTCCATTGAGAACATGACCATGAATGCCTTAGTGTTCACTGGGTTCTTGTAACGTCCCGAATTTTGTAATAATATTTAGATTGCTATGTATATGTGTATATGGAGTTTTTCACGTGTTTGTATGATTGAATTATGTGATGATGATGCATATAGGATGGTAGTGAAAATGCATGAGATGAATATGGCTGCATATAAGTGTGTTTGTATACAATTGGACTGGATAATTGGTTTGAGAAATAGGTTAAGTAGGTAAAACTGGGGTGTTATCGCTGTAGCGACAGGATCTCGCTGTGGCGAGAAGGCCCTGGGAGGAGGCGTAAGGCTGTTGCCTTCTCGCTGTAGCGAGAAGTGTCTCGTTGTAGTGAGAGAGCGGCAGTGAGGGGTGCATATTTGGTTGCAGTCTCGTTGTAGCGAAAGGGTCTCGCTGTAGTGAGATTCTGCAGAAACCAAAGTGCAGTTCTCTCTGAGATTTTCGCTGTAGCGACAGGGGCATTGCTGCAGCGAGGGATGTCTCACTACAGTAAGAGTGTTGCGATCAGATCAAAAGTGTATTTAAAGGGTTTAGGGTTAGAAAAAACGTATTTCTCCCTTGTCCTTCATTCTCCCATTCGATTCTCTCAATCCCCTGGCCTTTTCACCGATTTAATTGCCCCTTAAGCTGTTTGGAAGCTGGACCAAAGGTTGAAAACAAGTTTAGGACGTTTGAAGGTAAGTTTATGAGTTAGGGTTTCAGTTTCTTGTCTCTCTTTCGTGTATTCTTGATTTCTCATGGGAATTTCATGGTTTAGGGACGAAAGATCTGTATGGGGAGCTACTTTACCGTTAATTTTATAGTGGGTCTCCATTCTAAGGTAAGGGGGAGTAAATCCTAAACCCTAACTTCTCTTGGATAGCTAAAAATGGGAGTTCGTAACTAATTGGTTTACTATCTAAATGTAATTTGTAATAAAGGCTGTGAATAAATATGCTCTTAAAGGAATATTACATTTTAAATGCAAAAACATCATTTGGGAGTAGTTAGAATAATGCCCAACCTTAGGATAGATGACTCTATAGCTATTATTGAGGAATGTGAATGATGGTGTGCATGATTGGGCTGAGTCCAGAAGTGTCCAACCTTCGGCACATTGTATTGATTGTGTGATGTATGGTGATTTTTGTGTTGAATGAGTTAATTAGTGATTTGATGAATTGCTGAGTATTGTGATGTTTAAAACATGATATATTTATGTTATTTGATAATTGGAATGTTAAATGAGCGAAGACTAGTTATAAATGCAAGTGTGTGAAAACATGTCATATTGAATGTTGTTGAAAATGAATATGGGTTGTATGTCGTATGATGTGACTAAATGGGGGCACGATGTGCCGTATAATTAAATGAAATGCTGGACTGAGTAATTGCATACAGGTATCGTGGTACGACCCAAAGGGTGTACTCATAATATATGTGTTGTAATACACCAAGTATTTCGTCGAAGACTCGCGTGTTATGACTCGTTGCTCTATAAAAGAATGTGGAAAAGATTGAGAAATGTGGTGGTGAGTTTAGATAGCTACAGTGATACAACTGGGGGTATAGAGTCCAGAGAAGATTTGGAAAATCTTGGGAAAATAAGGGTGGTGAATGCTTGTGTGGATAGTGCATAATGATTTGCTAAAAATGAAAGTATTCACAGGCCACATACTCATTTCCTGACAAGACTCCTGACTATACCTTTGCTAGAAGGGGCTGAATCGACACACGTGTATCCATGTTGCTGCGGCTAACCAGCGGCTATCTAAACCGTGAAGTCCTCAAGGGATCCTAGGGGCATTGAATGTGAAAGTGAAAGTGCGATGTGCATACATTAGTATAGAAATTGTACAGTCGTACTACATGCATTGTAACATATTGGTTGGTGTTGTTGCGGTATATGTGTTGTAATGCATCAACGGGTGCTATTAAGACACATATGATGTGACATACTAATTGACGTGGTACGATACGTGTAGCATAGCGTGCGGATTAGTAGAAGGATAAATGATTAGAAATAATGAGTAAGATTAGTTGTTTGTTTTATGTGTGTGCTCCTTGTAATGATAACTTGGATGATTGAGTTTTATTGTTAATTTGATTTATGTTGATTGGTGTTTTGACACTGTATACGCATGTAAGTGTTTATTTATGTTAACCCTGAGATTTAGTGGGGCAGGAGATACTCTCCCTTTACTAATATTTCAGGAAATGGAAGTGAAGCAATAAAGATGTGCAGCTGTTCTCGATTCATAATCCGAGGGTGTTCGAGGGAAGGCTGCTCTGTAAAGATTATAATTTTCTGGAAAATTATACTAATTGTTCAAATTGTATCTTGAAACAACTAAATTGTGTAAATGATTTCAATGTCAGATTTTAGAATTTAAATATTCGAACAAATTTTGATTGTAAAGAACATTTTGGATTTATCCTTAGTGAAATTTTTAAATCTATATGTATTCGAAATAAAATTAATTTTATCTGCCATGAAATTTATTTATCTATTAAATAAAATTTAAGGTGTTACAGTTCTCCCACGCACCATGACTTAAAAGTCTCAGAATTTCTGACATTGACGCAAAAAATTGCACAATTATTCAAATGATCAAAATTACAAATTATATCTATGTAAATCAATGTACTATTACTAAAAAATTAAGAAACCTATGATAATTGACCTAATTAGAATTTTCATCTTATTTACACTTTCTAAGTTTGCTTTTTCTATTAAAGAACACTAAAAACACTAGTAAAAAATTGATAAAATATGGATTCATCAGACGTTAAACAAAAGCTTTGAGGAGACATCTTGTGTTATGGTACTTGTTTAATGTTCTCAGAATTTATATTGATTTACATAGATATAATTTGCAATTCCAAAGCTTTCACTGGGTTCTCCCACATACCAATGCTCCTCTCCTAAGATGAAGTCCCTTTGGATTGAGAATGACTGGATCTCGAGTATGGCCCCTTTGAAAACCTAGGAAGTCTTCTGTCTTGCCTCACCGGACCACTCCTCCTAGTGTCCACAGTCTTGCCTTTTGAGTTAGCTTCAAAAATTCTACACTTGCTCACCAGAGTGGGCAAGTGTTGGAATACGCTGACTGCAGCTCAAGTATCTGGCCTCAGCCCATGCTCAAACTGAGAACATAAGCCTTCCTCTCCATCCTCATGCTGATAGTAAGGCCAGTACTTCATCAGCTCTTGGAACTTTGCTGCATACTCTCTCATGATCATACTCCTTTGCTTCAGTTCAAGGAACTCCCGAGCGTTTTGCTTCTTCAAATTCTGGAGAAAATAATTCCCTAGGAAACTTGCTTTAAATTCTTCCCATTGGATATAGCCACCCTCCTAATTTCCAAAAATCCATTTATAGTGAAGTGGTCATCGTCCATAGTAGTTACATGCAGCCTGCCAGTCCTGTCACTCTTCTCTGGAGTTGTCACTATAGGATCTAAAAGTAGCTATGCCTGCTATGGATTTGAAAGTAGCTACGCGCAGGCCTATTGCAATATGGGGTCTCTGTAGTGTTCACTATCACTTTTGAAAGTGGCCACTTTCAACTCAATTTTTCTCAAAGGCTAAAAATCCATGAAATAAGTCTAGAAATTCCTGCACAATTATTCAAATGATCAAATTTGCAAATTATATCTACGTAAATCAATGTAAATTAACCAAAAATTAAGAAACCTATGATAATTGACCTAATTGGATTTTTCATCTTATTTACACTTTCTAAGTTTGCTTTTTCTATTAAAGAACACTAAAAACACTAGTAAAATTTTTATAAAATATGGATTCATCAAACGTTAAACAAACGCTTTTAGGAGGCATCTTATGTTATGGTACCTGTTTAAATGTTTATCTTTTCTTTTAAATTTGTATTATATTCGTTGTTTTTATTGAGAGAAAACTAGGGCAAAGCTTGATTTTTAAGTATAAGGAGTAGAAGTATGATTTTGCCTCATGCACGACCATGCTTCACATATGCAAGACCATGCTCATAACTGATACATGGCTGTGCCTCACATATGCAGGATTGGTTCCAGAAAGCTACACATTTTTACTGTGACTCCTTGCCTGAGCGATCTTCTCTTGCTTAAGCGAGGTTTTTTCTCACCTGAGGAAGATCGTTTCTTGCCTGGACGAGGGAACAATTGGGGCGATCCTACCTGATCTCGTTGAGCGAGAACACTCTAGAATACCCAATTCAGCATGACTCAGCTTCACTTGAGCGATAATTATCTCGCTTGAGCGAGACACTCTGCACCTAGAACTCCCAACAAAGGCAATATAAGCCCTTGGCTACAATCCTTGGATTACTACATGCATAATACACTTAATAATACCAAATACAGTAACCACTTTACATTGCAATTGCACATCTCTTAATTCAATAATCATACAGCTTTTGTATTCATATTTCAACATATAAAAATATATGTAATTCAAGCATACCCAACACAAATCAAAAAGAATAATGCATATAAAAATACACCGATCTGACAATTTTAATGTGACTTTATTAATGAATTTACTTGCTATGCATTATGTTCATTTTATTATGATATAAACATGTGGTTCCATGCTTTGGAATTGGTTAAATAATTGTTGTAAATTTTCTGTTAATGTAGCATCCTAGATTTTCAATTGCGTGTTTCTTGTTTTAAAAATGAAGAGTTTTCTGAAAAAAAAAATAGAAAGAATATTCCTTTTAACTTAAGTGTGAATGGATCAGATTTTCCTAACTATATTTTTGCTCAAGTGAGAAATCTCTCACTCAAGCAAAAATTTGTGACAGAAAAGAGTAGCTCTCAGACTTGTTTTCACTCAAGCAAAAATACTCTCGGTCGAGCAAAAATATCAGCATAGAAGTAGTGGTTTTGTCTAATTTTTCGCTCAAGCGAGAATTCGCGAGAAAAATAAGTATTTAAGTGATGTTGAACTTCTAAAACCCCATATCTCTAAGTAGGAAACCCTTCACCCCTCTTTCTCTATTCTCTCTCTTCCCTTCCTCAGACAAAACTCCCATAAACCCTGAATATCTTTTGAATCTGAGCTCTAATATCCTTTCTTCTTGATCCTAAGTAAGTTCCTTGGAGCTCAATCTTTCAATCTCACTTTTATTTCTCTATTTCTTTTCCTTTCTTAAAAATTACTTTTCTTCGTAATATATATAGGAAGAACTTAGTCTTTGGATAATACTTCCATTGAAACGTAGTGTTTTACTATAGATCTCGCAAAGAACATAGTTTCCGAGAGCCATTTCTAGGTAAGGGGAGTTGACCCCAAACCCTAATCCCTATTTATATGTTTTTAGCTTAAAATTCAGATTATCTTGCTTAGAATGGAAGATCCCTAATGTTTTCTTAATAATTACAGTGTAAAAATGGATTTTTGAGTGTAGAAAACCTATGATATGTTTTAAGAATGAGTTTTCAATAAGATTTTCATAAATGTGTTATTCAATATATATGTATATGTGTTAGGAAAAGAGGATAAAGCTTAGGATAGATGATTTTTATAAAGATCGAGAGAATGTAATCTCCGACAATGTATTTCTAAATTATACGATTGGGTTGAGTCAGAAGGTGTCTGACCTTCGACATATTGTATTGATTTGTATGATGTGAAATTGATTGATGAAGAGTGTTTGACTGTTTTTGAATGATGAAATCTATTATTAGTGAAAAATAATAAAAGGAATTAGTGTGAACTTTTATTACATGTGAAAGGAAATTATTATGAAAGAGAATTGATGTAAATGATTGATTGATAACTGTACATGAATGACATGATATGATGACTTTTTATTATGAAGGGAAAGAAAAAGAGTGAAAATTGTACTATCATGAGAAAGGTGATGAAAAGAAATAGATATTAATATTTGAGAAGTGCTGAGGAAATATGTGTCATGAAAAACTAACTAAAATGTGTATGGATAGTTACAAAGATATACTGTGAGTAAAGAATATAAAGACAATTTGGAAAATCTGGGAAAAATGTAGGGTGGTGAATGACATTCGCTTATGTATACACAATCTATTGATTGCGAATGCATCACATAGTCTCACACTTGTTTCTTAACTAGACTCCTAACTATACTTTTGCTAAGGGACCCTTTTATTGCATATGTTGTATCTGTATGCAATGGCTAATCGGCAACTATCTATACTTATGGAAGACCTCAAAGGATCTTGGAGGCAATGATTGTGAATTGTGAGATGTATGATTATAATAGGTGAGTCATAACGGATTGATTAGTGTGATTATAATACAGGTATTGTAATACATCGATGGGTGTAATTATAATGCATGTATCGTAATTCATTAATTAATATGGTTATAATGCACTTATTTTGACATGATGATATATGAAATTGAATAAAGTGGTATAGATTCAAGGATGAAATGATTAAATTTGGTTACATGTGAAATGTCGTGTATTAGTATGATTCTTATGCTGCTTGATCTATTGTAGCTTATTAATATAGTACATAAGGTAGTACTATTTTGACAGGTATTCTGTATTAAATAATATTATATGTATTACTTGATTCATTTATCAAATAAGAGATTTAGTGGGATGAAGGATACTTACCTTTACAAATTAATTTCCAAAAAATGAAATTGAAGAATAAATGAAGGTTTATCCGTTCTAGGATCATATCCTTGGTGGAATTATATGAAAGACTGCTCTGTTAGGACTTTGATTAATTTTAAAAATTGTAATAATTCTAATTTAGTTTCCATTCAATGTTGACAAAAATACATAATCATTTTCATGTTAATTATTCTGAATTTATAATATTTTGATAAGTTTTGTTGGAAATAATAATTTGAAGTTTAATTACAATTTTAATAGTTAGCTATTTTTAATTTGTAGTTTCCATTCAATTTTAGATAGAAATTTACTTTACTGAAATGTAGTGTTGTTCATTTATTTTTTTACTCATAAGCATGTAATACGAATTAAATAAATTGTCAAGATGTAAATTTTTAGTTTTCTCTATTTACAAATTTAAAATTCTGAAACCATTTCTTGTAGTAATTTGAATACCTTTGAGTTTTTATAAATTATGAACTTATTTTAAAGGTGTGAACATAGGTGAATAAGTTTTATTTTCTACAAATATTATTTTAACCCTTGATTTATGTTTGTATGGCTTGATTCCAATATTATTCAAGTAAAATTTGTGACTATCTCTTTTGTTGGGCATAAAAAGGGACTTTTGCAAATTTTCAAAAAGATTAAATTTCTAATAGCTTAGAACATATGAATATGTTATTTTGAAGTTTTTAGAATTATTTGAAATTAAAATGATATTTTAAATATATTTTTAAAATTTTTGGTAAAAGACTTTAAAAAAAATAAATGAAAAATAGAAAGTGACTATGTAAGAAACTTTTGGAACCTTGGACACATTTAGAACCCCTAGATCATGTGAAGTTTATGACGGTAACTAAGATATTAGAATAAATTTAGAAGGTTGAACTTTTAAATAATAAAATATCATGACTTTTACCTTAAATATACTTTAAAAATTCAAAATACTTGACCACATGAGTGGTAGGACCAAAAGAATATTTTAGACCATGTAAAGACTTGGACTATAACCTATAAACTTAGTGGAAACGTGTTGGAGAATCTAAAATTTATGAAGTTTCTGAAAAAAGGATCTTTTACCAAATAATAGAAAGTTTGAGGGTCAAACTGGAATTTTTAAAAAACACGGAGACTTCTTTCAAAAACATACAAAGATATTCTATTTAAATAAAGGACTGAATAAGAGTAATTTTCCACTAGTTTTATTAAAATTGGGTTTGAAATGAATTAATTAGGATTTTTCAAATATATTATTGCATGAAAAGTAACTTTCTAGGAATAACATGGATAAATTGTTTTACTTTTCAATTTTGTAGGATGCCATTATTTTAATTGTATTTATTTTATAAAAATAGACACTTAAATGAAAATATTACTATTGATATCATGATTTTTGAACTTGAAATGAAATAGTTAAGATTTTTCCACTAAACTGGTATTAAGAAGTGACGTTGTATGATCAACAAAGAGAAATTATGCTTCACTTTGAAATCTGTGAGTGCTTAATTTCTGGTTGTATTTTTTTATGAAACTAGGAACTTAAATAATAAAAAAATGTCATTGATTTCATAATTTTTGGTGTTGTAATGAATGAGTTATATTTTTAATAATCTATTGCTAAAACATGACAACATGTGATATGCAAATAGAAACCAAAACTTGAAATGATATTTGTAAGTCTCTAAACTGTTCAGGTATTTTTACTTAAAAATAAACATACATAGGAGAATAAATTCACTGATTTCACATTTTTTGGAATTAAAATTTATTAGTTATAAATTTTCCAATATGCTAAGTACTAAGAAAAGTAATTGTGAATAGTAGAGAGAAACTGTTTCATTAGCTCTCTATAAGTGTCTAAATTATACTTGCATTTTCATATGAAAGTGGATGCTTAAGGAAAAAAAACACTAGTAATTTCATGATTTTGAACTTGTATTGATGTAGTTATGAATTTTACAAGTTAGTGTATGAATTTGAAAAAAATCTAAGAGTAAATGATTGTAAATGTGAATTAATTTCACAAAGAAAGTGATTGAAAATGTTAGGTATAGGCATAGGGCCAATAGTATTGGTGTAACCATAAGAGATAGTTGAATACTCAAGTACTACAAGAGACCAA
This sequence comes from Abrus precatorius, assembly GCF_003935025.1. Classification (NCBI taxonomy): domain Eukaryota; kingdom Viridiplantae; phylum Streptophyta; class Magnoliopsida; order Fabales; family Fabaceae; genus Abrus; species Abrus precatorius. Next base: position 8,315,206 of record NW_020874395.1, on the reverse strand, counting down.
GTCTGGCTAACTTGTGCCAAGGCAGTGGAAATTGGGATAAGCTATCCTGACAGACACTAAAGCATTCATGCTTGTATGCCTAATCTATGCAGAGTAGGGGCTCTATTCAGCAATACAGGATGCCCCCGCATAACTTCTTGAAGTATTTCCCATACAATCGGTTCTTTTTCTCGAATTTTACTCTTAGCAATTCCTATGTTCGAAGCAAAATGTTTTCGAATTAGACCACGAATTAGAAATGTCTGGAAAAGTTCTATTGCTATTTCGCGAGGTAATCCACATCGATGTAATGAAAGTGATGGACCTACGACAATGACAGAACGTCCCGAATAATCAAGCCGTTTGCCAAGCAGAGTCTCGCAAAATCTTCCCTCTTTGCCCTCAATTATATTGGAAAATGATTTGTAAACCTTATTATGACCGTCCTTCATTGGTTGTCTGCAGATTCCATTATCAAGAAGTGTATCCACGGCTTCTTGTACCAATTTTTCCTGACACATTACTAATTCTCCTGGTGTAGATCTACTTGTTGTTAATAGATTGATAAGAGTATTATTCCGATAGATAACTCTTCTATAGAGTTCATTAATATCCGAGCTCATTAGCTTACCCCCATCTATTTGAATAATGGGTGTGAGTGTGTGCTGCTAGGGTGACTATAAAGGAAATTGTTCACTAACAATTATGTCTCCAATAAGAGAGAATGTACCTACTAGTGGGTTGTAGACACAAAACTCCTAATCTTCAACCAAGATCAACAATGTTGGATAATTAATTATTTGATGGAAAAAACATAAATAAAAGACATTGCAATAGTTGTTGGTTATTAATTACTTGGATAATCATTTGAGCATATTTTTATTCATTTTAGCATTAAGTATTGCTGTATGATATGATTTTTGAATGTTTATGGTCATTTCTTTCTTTATGTTTTGTCAATTAAAGGTGTATGAATGTAGATGAGTGGTAAAGATGCACCCATTAACATTATGAAAATCTTGACATTGAGTATGAAAACGGGATAATAGAGCTCTAATAGTTCTAATCAAATGATTATATTTATAAGTTTTATTATATAAACTATATATATTATGAATAATAATCATGTTGCACTTGTAGTTATACAAGACCAACTAAGAGTTGAGGTTCCTTTTCTCCTTTACTATGTAGCAACCTACTTGAAACTTGATGATGACCCTCCTCTTGATTGATTAGATGATTGAGAAACTAAGCAAGTATGAAAGAAAAGTTATATATCATATGTGCTTAGGACTTCTCCTAAGACCTTCTTTTTCCTTGGATTGTATTATATTTGTATAAATAGAAAACTCAAAAAGTTTGTAAAATAAGTTATCATGCATTATGTGTAATAGCATTGGATTATCAATACAAATATGATGGTTAATATTTGAATGTGCATTTGACTTATGTAGTGATGTGTATATGTGTCTAAATACATATGGATGCATATGTATTTGTGTATTATGGTTGAAATGTGAATGTGAAATTGTGATTGGGCTGGAATTCATTAAGATATAGGCAAAGTGTATGTTGCAAGGGCATTCTCACTATAGTGAGAAGGCCCTGAGCAAAGGGCATACATTTATTGTATTTTCGCTGCAGCGAGAGTCTTCTCACTATAGCGAGAGGGCAACAGAGAGGGTGCATTTATGGGATGCAGTCTCGCTGTAATAAGAGGCTCTCGCTGTAGCAAGATTCTGCAGAATCCAGAGTGTAATGCCCCAAATTTTGTATTATTGATTATTGTTATATATCTATATATACATATATATAAGTATAAATGTAAATAGATGTTAGAATTTGCACTTGAGTGCGTGATGATGATGTTTATGTGTATAAATGCATATGGATGCGCATAAATGTATTCGTATACGATTGGATTGGATTGATTGGACTGAGAAACAGGTTAATGGTGTAATACTAGGGCATTCTCGCTATAGCGAGAGGACATTGAGAGGAAGGCATGAAACTGTCGCCTTCTTGCTGCAGTGAAAGGTCCCTCGCTGTAGCAACAGTTTGGGATGTATTTCTGGGTGCAGTCTCGTTATAGCAAGAGGGTCTCACCATAGCAAGATTCTGTAGAAACCAAAATGCAGTTTCCTCTGAGATTTTCGCTATAGTGAGAGAGGAGCTCGCTACTGCGAGAATGTCTCGCTGTAATGAGAGTGTTGCAACTAGAAAGAGATTTAAAGGGGTTTAGGGTTTGGGGAGCCTTATTTCTCATATCTACCTTTGAAATTTCTTTGATCCTCTCAATCCCAAACCCTATTCCACCGATAAAATTGTCTCTAAAGTCGTTCGTGAGCTATATTGAAGGTTAGATTCGTGTAAGGGATGCTTGGAGGTAACTTTTAATGCTTAAGGTTTTGGTTTTCATCCTTCTACTCTGTTTTCTGGGTTCTTTTTGAGTTCTCATGGAGTTTTCCAAGTGTTTTAGGGACAATATTCGAGTGGGGACCAATTCCTACCATCGTTTTGTGTCGGGTCTTCGATTTGAGATAAAGGGGGATTCTACCCTATCTCAATTTGGAAATCAATTTATTTGCTATGTTTTGGTAATTTGATTGAGATAGTATATGTGAACTGGTGTGTTTTGATAAATAATGCATGTTGGGTGTGATTTTGATGATGTTGGAGCCCATTATGAGTAGATTTGGATAAGGAATTGATGTGGAACGTGAATGAATATGGACACTTATGCCGTGTGTTATGAACGAATGTAGGCCTATGTACCGTGTAATATGAATGACTATAGGCATTGTGTTGTGTGCTCTGAATGAATATTTTATGTGACTGAAATGTGTATGAATGTGGCATGTTAAACGCCGTTGTAATGATGTTATGAATGTTTCAGCGATACACTAGAGGTGTGGAAGATGGGGACGATAGAAATTTCTTGGGGAAGCAAGAGTGGTGGTGACACCAACAGTGAGCATGGGTGTACCACAAGCCACACACTCTCTTCTTGACTAGACCTCTGACCACTACCTTTATCGAGCGACTCGTGACTGCCTATGTGATATACGTGAGGCGGGGGTAACCGGTGTCCATCCATGGTGTGAATCTATGATCTCATTGCCACAGTGAGCGTGGCTAAATGCAATGAGCGCACTTGTGTATGAAATATTGTTGTTGGTGTAGTGAGCGCACCAATTGTGAAATGAAATGAATTACTTGACATTGTTGCTTATGATTATACCTGTGTAAATTGAATTTGAAATGATGTGATGCATGTTCAAGGTAGGACTCTATATTTGATTGTGTATTGGATAGTGTAGAGTACTCACCCTTACATTTATTTTTCAGGTAACTAAGACGATCAGCACTGGACTCGGTGAAGGGGTGGATGAAGCTGCTATAAGGCTTAGATTTTATTTTGGAATTTCAATGTAATTGGATTGGTCATATAGTAGTTAACGATATAAACTTATAATCACTTATTATTTTGAAAAATCCTTGATGAAGCTCTGTATTAGGAAATTATATTTAAATGAAATTTTTATTATTCCCATTTTTGCAAAATATGTTAATTTGAAATTAATTTTAAGGTATTACAATTTTGGTATTAGAGCAGTTCATCCAAATCGGACTGGGGTAAAGGGCTTAAGCGTCTAAACTAAGTGTTGATGTGTTTTGATTGCTTGAAAATTTAAATGGTGTATTAATCTGACGAATTCAGTGTGATTGTTGCATTGTTTACTAGCTAAGATTAAGATGGCTGGTGGAGCTAGAGGTGTAAGAGATACCAATGACCTAATGGAGCGCATGGCTCAAATTCTGGAGACCTTGGTGCACAACCAAGGTGAAGAGCTCACTGAATACCGAGGATTGTCTGCCTTCACTAGGCACGATCCTCTAAAGTTTGAAGGTGGATTTAACCCTGAGGGAGGCCAAAGGTGGTTGGCGGACGTGGAGAAGGTCTTCAATGCAATGGGGTGCCGTGAGGAGCACAAGGTGAACTATGCCACCTAGTTGCTGTGTGGGGAGGTGAAAGACTGATGGAGGTTTGACGGTCAGACATTGCCACAACAGGGTGGTTACATTTAGTGGGAGACCTTTACGGCGATTTTCCTAGGGAATTACTTTCCCTGGGATCTGAAGAAGCAAAAGGCCACAGAGTTTCTTGAGCTAAAGCAAGGTAGTGTGACAATAGGGGAGTATGCAGCAAAGCTCCAAAAGCTGGTATAGTGCTAGCCTCACTACTAACATAGGGATGAAAAGAAGGACTTGTGTGCTCAATTTGAGCACAAGCTAAGGCCAGACATCTGAACTACAGTTAGTGTGTTTCAGCTGACAAACTTACCCACTCTGGTGAGCAAGAGCAGAATTTTTGAAGCCAACTCGAGGAGCAAGATTGTGGATACTAGGGGAGCCGGTCCAGTGAGGCATGATAGAAGACCCCTTAGATTCTTAAAGGGGCCATACTCAAGCTCGAGTAATTCTTAGTCCAGAGGGAGTTTATCACAAGAGAAGAGCAGTAGGAGTGATTCAGGAACAGACTCTTTCAAAGGGTCGATTAAGTGCTTTAGGTGTGGCGGACCCCACATGGTGAGAGACTGTCCACAGCCAAAGACAAGCTGCAATAACTATGGGAAGCTGGGGCACATTGCTAATGTATGTTGGACCGCTAAGAGGAGTGGCAGTTCGAGTACAGCTCAGAGGCCTGAGTCAAGAGGGAGCACAGGGCCGAAGCTGAGCATTCCTGGTAGGGTCTTTGCCATGAGCGAGGCAGAGGCTTCATAATCTGGGAAGCTAATTCGAGGTAAATGCATTATTAAGGGCCGATTACTAGATGTGCTATTTGATTCGGGTGCTACGCACTCTTTTGTATCTGTGGATTGTGTGAAGAGCCTAAATTTGTATGTGACTGAATTACCATGCAACGTTGTGGTGACTACCCCTACGTGTAAGCCGGTTGTGACGTCATGGGTGTGTCTGGGGTGCTCTATGATGGTGCAGGATAGGGAGTTTGTGGTGGACTTGATCTGTTTGCCTCTTCCTCAATTAGACGTGATATTGGGAATGGATTGGCTAGCTATCAACCATGTACTCCTAGATTGCAGAGATAAGACACTTATCTTTGGTGCGTTGATGTCGAAAGTTCTGAGGCTGTTAAGTCGTGATGCGTGGGAGAACACGGTAAATGCTAAGGCCTTCATGGTGATATTTTCAATGGAGGTAGAAAGCGTGGTGGAGCTAGAGTATGATCCGGTGGTGAGGGATTACTTAGAAGTTTTCCCTAAAGAAGTTTCTGAGTTACTGTTTGAGAGAGAGATAGAGTTTGCTATTGACTTCATTCGAGAGCAAGCCCGATTTCTATGGCACCATATAGGATGTCACCAGTGGAGTTGGCGAAGGTCAAGAAGCAAGTAGATGACTTGTTGCAAAAATGGTTTGTAAGGCCGAGTGTGTCACCATGGGGATCGTCAGTGCTCTTAGTGAAAAAGAAGGATAGGAGCATGAGGATGTGTGTGGATTACCGGCAACTGAATAAGGTGACGATAAAAAATAAGTATCCGTTTTCAAAGATTGATGATTTGATGGACCAGTTAAAAGGAGCTGCAATGTATCTAAGATTGACTTGAGGTCAAGATACCATCAGATCAGGGTAAAGGATGAGGATGTGCCCAAAATGGCGTTCAGGACGCGGTATGGTCACTGAGTATTTGGTGTTGCCGTTTGGAGTGACCAATGCGTCTGTGGTGTTCATGAATTACATGAATCGAATCTTCCATAAACTTTTGGACAAGTTTGTGATGGTGTTCATTGACGACATTCTAATATATTCGAAGACTCAGGAAGAGCATGCCGAGCACTTAATAATTGTTCTGCAAATTCTGAGGGAAAGACAACTGTATATGAAATTCTTGAAATGTGAGTTCTGGTTGTCAGAGATTCAGTTTCTGGGCACGTAGCGTCGAAGGAAGGAATTATGGTGGACCTTGCAAAGGTGGAAGCAGTGGCTGGATGGCCGAGACCAACGAATGTGACTGAGGTCCGCAGTTTTTTAGGACTAGCAGGCTATTATAGGAAGTTCATTGAAGGATTCTCTAAGACAGCCTTGTCTTTAACGAAACTGACCCGCAAGGGCAGGGAGTTTAAGTAGACCAAGGGGTGTGAAGCCAGTTTCCTGGAGCTGAAAATAAAGTTGACTTCAGCGCCTGTGTTAGTTCTGCTTGATTTAGAACGGAAGTTTGATGTATGTTGTGATGCGTCCGGGCATGGACTTGGGTGTGTTTTGATGCAAGACGGGCGAGTGGTTGCCTGTGTCTCAAGGCAGCTGTGCCCTTATGAAGTCAACTATCCAACTCATGACTTAGAGTTAGCCGCGGCAGTTTTTGCTCTTAAGGTATGGCAGCACTACCTGTATGAAGCGAGGTTTGAGGTGCTCAGTGACCACAAGAGTTTGATTTATCTGTTTGATCAGAGAAAGCTGAACATGTGGCAGAGGAGATGGATGAAATTTCTCAAAGACTATGATTTTACCTTGTCTTACCATCCTGATAAGGTGAATGTGGTGGCAGATGCATTGAGTCGAAAGTCATTGCACGTGGCCGCAATGATGGTAAAAGAGATGGAGCTGGTTCAGGAATTTTGGGACATGAGCTTAGCCATGGAGGTAAGGCCGGGAAGATTGTATCTTGGAGCGACAACAATTCATAACAATTTCTTGGTGTATGTCTGAGATACGCAGCAAGGAGATGTTTTTCTGCAAGATATGATAAGACAGAAGAATGAGAGAAAGAATTTGGAGTTCTATTGTGATGAGAACAGGGTGATTAAGTTCTAGAAACGAGTGTTCATTCTTCAAGTGGTTGAGTTGAAGCAAATGATACTGGAGAAAGTGCATAAGAGTAGAATGAGTTTCCACCCTGGTATGACCAAGATGTATCAAAATCTCCGGAAAAGCTTTTGGTAAAACAGAATGAAGAGGGATGTGGCTAGATACTTGACTTGCCAGAAGGTGAAGGTAGAACACCAGTGTCCACCTGGGTTGTTGCAACCGTTGGATATCCCTAAGTGGAAATGGGACAATATTTCCATGAACTTTGTTTCTGGGTTGCCGAGGACCAAGAAAAACCATGATGCCATCTAGGTGATAGTTGATCGGTTGACAAAGGCTGCACACTTTCTCCCGATTAACGTGAAGTATAAGTTGGAGAGGATTGCAGAATTGTATGTAAGAGAGATAGTCAGGCTGCATGGAGTGTCAATCAGTGTGGTGTCTGATAGAGACTCAAGGTTTACCTCAAGGTTATGGGAGAGCCTGCAGAGGGCGTTGGGCACTAAGTTGAAGCTTAGTTCAGCGTATCATCCACAGACAGACGGTCAGATTGAGAGAACTATCCAATGCCTGGAGGACTTACTGAGGGCTTATATGCTTGAGCAGTAGGGGACTTGGGAGGAATGTTTGCCATTGGTGGAGTTCACGTATAATAACAGCTATCACGTCAGCATTGGAATAGTGCCATTTGAAGCTCTGTATAGGTGGAGAAGTAGGACTTTTTTGTACTGGTATGAGAATGGGGAGTCTACTGTGTGCACCAGATATGATCCAATGGCAGAATGAGCATATCAGAATGATCAGAGAAAAGATGAAGGCTGCCCAAGATCGACAGAAGAGTTACTATGATAAGAGGAGGAAACCGTTAGAGTTCCAGGTGGGTGACCATGTGTTTTTGAAGGTCTTACCTGTGACCGGAGTTGGGAGAGCTCTGAAATCTTGAAAGTTATCTCTTAAGTTCATTAGGCCATTCGAAGTGCTGAGTAGAATTGATCATGTTGCATACCGGATAGCGTTGCCTCCGAATCTCTCGAATCTACATCCGGTGTTCTATGTATCCCAACTCAGGTAATATGTGTCGGATCCTTCCCATGTAATTGATCTTGACTAGGTTTAAGTGAGAGAAGACTTGTCTTATGACGTGTATCCGGTGAGAATAGCGAACCATCGTGTTAAACAACTGAGGGACAAGGAGATCTCATTGGTGAAGGTGATTTGGAGCTCAGGTGATGAAGGAGATGCCACATGGGAAACAAAGAGTAGAATGAGAGAGTTGTACCCGCATTTGCTTATGTAGCCTATTTGAATTTCAGGGACAAACTTTCCTAAAGGAGGGGAGAGTTGTAATGCCCCAAATTTTGTATTATTGATTATTGTTATGTAAATATATATAAATATATATATATATATATAAGTATAAATGTAAATAGATGTTAGAATTTGCTCTTGAGTACGTGATGATGATGTTTGTGTATAAATGCATATAGATGCATATAAATGTATTTGTATACGCTTGGATTGGATTGATTGAACTGAGAAACAGATTAAGAGTGTAATACAGGAGCATTCTCGCTGTAGCGAGAGCGCTCTGGGAGGAAGGTGTGAAACTGTAGCGACAAAGTGACAGTTTGGGGTGCATTTCTGGATGCAGTCTCACTGTAGCGAGAGGGTCATGCTGTAGCGAGATTCTGCAGAAACCAGTTCCCTCTGAGATTTTCGCTGTAGCAAGAGAGGATGTTGCTGCTGCGAGGTCTAGCGAGAGAGGATGTTGTTGCAACGAGGTCCAGCGAGAGTGTTGTGACCAGAAAGGGATTTAAAGGGGTTTAGGGTTTGGGAAGCCTCATTTCTCATATCTACCTTCGAAATTTCTTCGATCCTCTCAAACCCAAACCCTATTCCACCGATTAAATTGCCTCCAAAGCTATTCGTGAGCTAGATTGAAATTGGATTCGTGTTGGGGATGCTTGGAGGTGAGTTTTAATGGTTAGGGTTTTGATTTTTGTCCCTCTTATCTGTTTTATGGGTTCTCTTTGAGTTCTTATGGAGTTTTCCACATATTTTAGGGATGAAATCCGAGTGGGGACCATTTGCTACCATCGAGGACCCTACTCTATCTCAATTTGTTTGGAAATCAATTTACTTTCTATGTTTTGGTAATGTGTTTGAGATAGTATAGTGAACTGGTGTGTTTTGATAGATAATGCATGGTGGGTGTGATTTTGATGATGTTGGAGCCCATTATGAGTAGATTTGGATGAGGAATTGATGTGGAACGTGAATTAATATGGGCACGTATGCCATGTGTTGTGAACGAATGTGAGCCTATGTGCCGTGTAATGTGAATGACTATGGGCATTGTGTCGTGTGCTGTGAATGAATATTGTATTTGACTAAAATGTGTATGAATTGGGCGTGTTAAACGTCATTGTAATGATGCTATGAATGGTTCAGCGATACACTGGAGGTGTGGAAGATAGGGATAGTAAAAATACCTTAGGGAAGAATGAGTAGTGGTAACACCAACAGCGAGCATGGGTGCACCACAGGCCACACACTCTCCTCCTGACTAGACCTCTGACCACTACTTTTGTCGAGTGACTCGTGATTGCCCACGCGGTATACGTGAGGCGGGGCTAACCGGTGACCTCCATGGTGTGAATCTGTGATCACGGTGCTACAGTGAGCATGGCTAAGTGCAGGGAGCGCACTTGTGTATGAAATATTGTTATTGGTGTAGTGAGCGCACCAGTTGTGAAATGAAATGAATTACTTAACATTGTTGCTTATGATTATACCTGTGTAAATTGTATTCAAAATAATGTGACGTATGTGTAAGGTGAGACTCTATATTTGATTGTGTGTTGGATAGTGTAGAGTAATCACCCTTACATTTTGTTGTTTAGGTAACCAAAACGATCAGCACCGGACTCAATGAAGGGGTGTATGAAATTGCTATAAGGCTTAGATTTTATTTTGAAATTTCAATGTAATTGGATTGGTGCTATAGTAGTTAACGATATAAACTTGTAATCCCTTATTGTTTTGAAAAATCCTTCATGAAACTCTATATTGGGAAATTATATTTAAATAAAATTTTTATTATTCTCATTTTTGCAAAATATGTTATTTTGAAATTAAATTTAAGGTGTTACACAGAGTGCAAATTTATCTGAGATTTTCGCTGCAGTGAGAAGGGGTCTTGCTGTAGCGAGAGTGTCGTGACTCATAGGGTATTTGAGGGGTTTAGAGTTTAGGAAACTCATTCCCATCCCTCTCTCCAAACTCTCTTTCGATTCTCTCAACCCTTAACCCTATTTCACCGATTAAATTGCCTCCAAAGCTGTTTGGGAGCAAGATTGAAGGTTGATATCGTGTTCGAGATGTTTTGAGGTAGGTTTATGAGTTAAAGTTTCAGTTTTCATCCCTCTTCTTTGTTTTATCAGTTTCTCGTGGAGTTTTTCATGTGTTTAGGATGAAATCCGCGTGGAGAGCATTGTTATTCCCCGGAAACGGAGCCAAAAACTTGTTGTTCACAATCTAACACTAGCAAGTGCACTAGGATTGCAACAAGTAATAAGTAAATTTAAGATCCAAATATCGTCTCCACAGGGAATTTAGGTTTCAAGTACCACTTCACAGAATTATAACCATTTGAGCCATACAAATTTGAAAGGAGAGTTGTAACATACAAAAGCAATAAACCAAAACAATTAATAGTAAAGAAAAACATGCAGAAAACAGATCAATGAATGCAATATGAGATTAGAAATGGATTGAAAGGTAGTTAAGAATTTACTTCACAAGAATGTCAATATTAATTCAATTATGCTTCTGAAAATTCAAGAACTTGATTAATTGACAATCAGTTTCGTATATCAATAGCCAAAGGTTAATCCCTTAACTCATTGACCCTAACAAGCAACTAAACCACCGTAATCCCTTAGGTGAAGTTCAATTTCAAGTTGCATTAAGACTTAGAACCTTAAGATTGCAGAATTAGGTCCCCTTATCCCTAAGAAATCCCTAAATTCTGATTTCAAACTCAGATCAGAGATTCAAATCCAACTTCTATTGGTAAATGTTCCTCTTTGATGAACCATACAAATTTCCATTCATAGATTGCAAGAAAAGCAGAATTCACAATTCAATTAATCCAAGAACTCAAAATTCAGAAGCAAGAATCAAATCAATACATCAATTCGTGTTTCATAAACCCCTAACTACAAGAAAACTACTCAAACATGGGAGAAGAGAAAGAGAAAGAAGAAGAAGGAGAAGGAAAACTCCAAGAAGCCATAGCCGGAAGCTCCAATCCGATTCCTCTTTGTGGAAGCTTCAAGACTTGACCCCAATCTTCTCTCTCAATCTCTCTCAACGAGATCTAACAGAAAAACAAAAAAATAAAACTGCACACCGAAAAATCTGCACGTTTCTATTATTTATAGAAATTTCCCAGATTTGCGCGTTATCACTTTTATGAGAAATAGTAGTCACGCAGAAAGTTTATGGTTGCGCCTTAACACTTTTATCAGAAAAAGTGACCACGCGTAACTTTCCTGATAATGAAGGCTCTCTGGAACTATCACTTTTGCTAATAAAAGTGTCAACGCAGAGCCCAAGTAGCTGGCGTGATCACTCTTATGAATAAAAGTGACTACGCGCAATTCGCCAAGTTGAAGGCTGTCTGGAACGATCACTTTCGACGACAATAGTGGTTACGCAGAGCTTTCCTGATATTTTGCCTCTCTGGAACGCTCACTTTTACTGATAAAAGTGATGATGCCCAGGCTTTCTTCTTTAAACTCTCGAGTGATCACTTTCACTGACAATAGTGATCACGCCCAGTCTGTATTTTCTTGTTCTTGTGTTTTTGGAGTCCAGACTTGCTTCTTTCCTCTTCCTTGTCATCAAGCCTCCATTTTTATGAACCTTGCTCGAATTATTAAACAAGATTAAAAACTTAATTCCTAAGCAAAAATTTCACAATTGCTAAGATAACTACAATTTTAAAGAAAACTTAAATTCATTCTCTTTTTCTGAGTTTTTCTGCTTTCTTCATATATTTTTCTTATCAAATGTGTTAGAATTATGCTAAAATATCAGTAAAAATATGGATTCATCAGGGACTCTACCTTATCTAATTGTGTTTTGAATCTATTTATTTTGCTATGGGTTGCAATGTAGTTGAGATATAAAGTAGGAAGATGTGTGTTTTGATAGGAGTTTTATGATTAAGCATAATGTAATGAATATTAGGTAATGTGTGTGTTGAAATGACTTGATTGTGGTAGGCTTTTTATGAAAATTTGGATGTTTGAGTGTGATGTGATTGAATGTGGGCATATGTGCCATGTGTGAAAATCAATATCCTGATGTGATTGAGAATGTGAGTGAATGTATGTGTAGACATGTCATTGAATGGAATGCTGAGTGTGATTATGTTTGAATTGGTTAAAAAAAACTATGAATAGTTTAGTGATATACTGAGGGTGTGGAAGATGGGCCAGTAGAAATACCTTAGGGAAGAAAGGGTGGTGGTGACACCAATAGTGAACGTAGGTGTATCACAAGCCACACACTCTCCTCCTGACTTGGCCTATGACTAATACCTTTGTTTGGGGCCCAAGACCGCACACGTTGTATTCGTGGTGTAACGCCCCAGATTTTGAAACAATATATTGATTTATTAATATAAATGTGTGAATTGATGTTTGAATGTGCATTTGATTGTGTGATGATTTGGATGTGAATATAATGTGAAGATATATGTATAGTGTGGTTGAAATGTAGTGTGGACTTGTGATTGGTTTGAATTGATTGAAATAGGCTAAGTGTGTGCTGCAGAGGCATTCTCGCTGTAGCGAGAGGATCTTGCTGTAGCGAGATTCTGCAGAAACTAGAGTGCAGTTTCCTTCGAGATTTTAGCTGCAACGAAAGATGGTGTCGCTGCAGTGAGGGATATCTCGTTGTAGTGAGAATATCGCAACCAAAGGGGTATTTGAGGGTTTGAGGTTTGAAAAATTTATTTCTCATTCCTCTCTTCGAAATCTCTTCGATTCTCTTGACTCAAAATCTTATTTCACCGTTTAAAGCCTCCAAGGCCGTTTAGGTGTAAGATTGTGTTCGGGACGCTTGGAAGGTGAAATACTGCGTAGGGATGTTTTCTACCATTGATTTGTGTTGAGCCTTCATTTTGAGGTAAGGGAGGATCTACCCTATCTCTATATGCCCAAAATTTATTTATGTGGTTATGTTTGTAAATGTGAATGATTGAAATGTAGGAAGATGTGTGTTTTAATGAAAATGAAGTGATGGGTATGGATTGTGATGGAAAATGTTGTGTTTGAATACAATGTGATTAATATTATGTACAATGTATGATGAAATGACTTGACTGTGGTAAAGTTAGAATAGAAATTGTGTGGTTGGATATAATATGGTTGAACATGAGTGGACATGCCCTTGATTGAGAATATGGGTGAATGTGTGTGTTTAAATGTCATTGATTAATGTTGAATAATGTGAATGGATAGAAATATGTGTGAATGGCATGTTCGGTGTGATTGTGATGATGTTTGGAATGATTGAAAACTATGAATGGTTCAGCGATACACTAGGGGTGTGAAAGATGAGGACGGTAGAAATACTTTGGGAAAGAGAGGGTATTGGTGACACCAACAATGAGCGTGGGTGCACCACAGGCCACACACTCTCCTTTTGACTTGACCTCTGACTAACACCTTTGCTTGGGGGCTCAGTACTGCACACGTTGTATCTATGGGGTGGGAGCTATCCGACAACCACCCATGGTGTGAATTGAGTAAGTCTCTGAGGTTGAGAGCATGAGCGTGGCTACGTGCAGTGAGCGCACGTGTGTGTATATAAATTGTTGAAGGTGCAGTGAGCACACCCGTGTGAAACTTGATGTGATTTAATTCTGTGTACAGTGAGCGTAAATGTGTAAATGGTTGATATGTGCTTAATGTGCATGTAGTTATGACTAATGAATTCGATTCAATTATGTAATGTTGGAACATGTAAGGTGAGTCTCTGTGCTTATATTTGATAGTGTAGAATACTCATCCGTACATTTATTTTTCAGGTGACCAAGACGATTAGCACCAGATTCAGTGAAGGGATGGATGAAACAGCTATAGGACTTAGGAAATTATTCTTTGAAATTATGATGTACTAATTAAGTCTTGTAGCAATGATTTGATGCAAATTATAATCCCTCCTTATTTTGAAATACTTTATTGAACTATTTATTAGGAACTCTTGAATGAAATTTTATTATTCCCATTTTTGAGAAATTTATTTATTTAGAAATTTAAACTAAGGTGTTACACGTGGAGCGAGAGCTATTCAGTGACCATCCATTGTGCGAAACTGAGTATGTCTGAGGGCATCAGAAATCTGTGATCACAGTGCCACAGTGAGCATGGCTAACGTACAATGAGTGTACATGGGTGTGTCAAATGATTGAAGGTGCAGTGAGCGCACCTGTGTATGACTTGATGTGCAAATATGTGAGTATTGTTGAAAGGAGTGGATTAATGATTGTTGTGAAACATGCGAGGTGAGTCTCTGTGCATGTGTGTAATAGTATAGAGTACTCACTCTTACATTTATTTTGTTAAGTGATCAAGACGATCAGCACCAGCTCAGTGAAAGGGATAAATGAAACTATTATAGGACTTAGAAAATTTATTTTGAAAACTGTAATTTATTGATAAGTTCCTTAGCAATGATTTAATTCAAAATTTGTAATAGACATGACACCTATGAGATATTAATATGTATAATATAAGTGTAGTCGACTTGGAAATTTTTGTAGCTCCTAAATTTTACCTTTGGTGTTTAAAATGATGATTGAGATAGAACTATTAATGGTAACAGGGATATCTTAGCTAATTACCTTCCTACATTCCCTACATGTAAGTGACTTCTAAACACACACTTAATTTTAAAGATTATATTATTTTTAAAATTTTATTTTCAAATTTTTATTTAAATAAAATTTACTGACATCTTCTCTAATTTTTAAAAAATATTTATTTTAAATTAATATCTTTTAAAAGTGTTACCTCATGTTGGGATAACAAAATTTTTCCTAGTAAAATTTAAATGAAGCATTTTCTTAAATTATGCACATTAAAGAGTGTTATGAATATGAAAGAATATTTATCTTTTTACCTTTTTATATTCTTTATAACAATTTGTTTAATTCGTACTTAAAGATATGACACATGCCATTTGTATAAGAGTGTAGAAATTTTATTTTTCTCTCACTTTTCTCTTTTAATTTTCTTTCTAATCGGTTATAAGTTTATGGTAACTTTATAACGAAATTGCCTTATAAAAAAAATAATGAATACATCTATTGGCTCTCCAAAATGTTAATTGCTGTAATCTTTTTTTAAAAAAATATATAAATTACTCTTTTCTATTGGTCAGTTAAAATAATAACAATAAATACTTAATCATTATAAATTTTAATGGAGATAACTTTTAATTATTTAATCTAATTTTAAATTTTAAGATTAAAATTACAAATGATGTGACATTTTATAAAATAAATATGTGATATTAATTTTTTTTAATTTTAAAAATCTATTTATGATTATATATATATATATATATATATATATATATATATATATATATATATATAATCCCTTTGTTTTGTTGTAATCAGTTTTCTTCATACCATGAATTGGGCCTCAATCATAAATGCAACATACACTTATTATTTTATCAAAATTGTACACAATCTTTGAACAAAGAAAATAAAAGCTCACAATCTTAAATGCAACACAATACACATGAGATTCTAAGTGCACAACTATAGCTAAGGATATAGGAAGCCTGAACCCATAATTCATTTTATTAATGATTGCTCGTCTATTTTATTTGCCTAACGCATTTCGATATGTATATTAAGCAACACCTTTTGACGCCAATTTTTCACATCAATCACGATCTCTGAACCATGCTTGTGCTTACACCAAGCCGCATGCCCTTAAACCACCAACAAAATATCAATGCTAGAAAATGTATTAGTAACATGTTTACTTCAATTTAAATATAGAAAAATAATTGTTTAATTTTCATAAGATTTACAAAATAGTTAAAAAATATGTTATTTCTTAAAATAAAGTAAAACAAACATACACAACGTAAAAAAAAAAAAAAAAAAAAAAAAAAAAAAAACCATCAACAAGTTAATGTTTTTTTGGCATTTGAGCTGGGTCTCAAATGGATTAATTAACATACTAGCCAATTTTTAAAGAATAATGAGTTATTGAGTTGTGTTAAAATTAATTGTACCCCAAAACACTTTTAATTTATTTTCTTATTTTATTACCTCTCAAAAATAAATTAATTTTACTGCTTAGACAAATTTGAGAGCATATACTTGTTTCATGAGTATCCACATAATCTTCACCATGGTCTATTCCATGCCTCACATACCTTTATAAACTCTCCTTTTTTTTCACCCAAGATTGTTCCAATCAGAAGTATTAAGAATAAAAAAAGATTCAATAATAGGAAGCATGCTTTATTAATATTTTCAAGATAATTATTATTATCCCTAAAATTGTAAACAAATTCTAAAGAAATTCCTAGCAAATACTAAAATCTAGTTCTTCCTAAATTCATTGCTTGTTATTTCGCAAACGGCTTCAACTGCAAGTCTATTCTGTGGGACTTTGCACCCAATAGGTCCAAGCACGTTCTTATTAACATGAATAAGACATCTCTGTATTTTTTCTAAGGTATTTCTACAACACCATTCACATGTATTTTCAATCATTTCACATTATTCATTATCAACCAATGGCATGTCCACACATTTTCAACCACATTGTAACCAACCATTTCACCACACATCATACTCAATATCAATCATATTGTATTCCACACAAAGTTTCCATTAAAATCCAATCACAATCAAACCATTTCATCACACACACTATTCAACATCAACCACATTATATTCCATACAATCTTTCTAACTCAATCTCACTACATCAACTCATTTTCATTAAATCACACATCTTCCCACATTCTAATCATTCACATTCCAACACTTAGCCATACAAACGAATTCTAAGCAAAAAGGCATAGGGTAGAGTCCCCTTTACCTTGAATTGAAGACCCACAACACAAATCAATGGTAGAATAGCTCCCTACACAAATTTTCGTCCTAAACTCATGGAAAACTCCATGAGAAATTGAGAAAATGAAAGAAAGGGACGAAAATTGAAACCCTAACCCATAAAACTTACCTCCAAACGTGATTTCAACCTTTAATCTAGCTCGCAAACAAATTTGAAGACAGTTTAATTAGTGAAAATGAGTTGGGGATCGAGAGGATTGAGAGAGGGATGAAGAGAAAGAGTGGGAACATATTTCTCGAACCCTAAACCCCTCAAATACCCTATAAGTTACAACACTCTCGCTATAGCGAGGCACTTTCACTACAGCGAGACATTTCTCGTTACAGTAAGACCTTTCCTCACTACAGCGAAAGTATTAGAGGATTTTGCAGCTAGTTTTCTACATAATTTCGCTACAGCGAGATTGCGCTCAGAAAACACCCATTCTCTGTTGCCCTCTCATTGTAGTGAGAAGTTTCTCGTTACAGCGAGAACGCAACAGATGCAGTCCTCTCACCTAGGACCTTGTCGCTACAGCGAGAATCTATTCGCTACCGTGAGAACACCCCTGCAGTACACACTTTGCCTATATATACATCCACTTGTATTTACAACATATACACATACATTCACATCATTATATACATCAAATACATATTCAAATAGCAACCCACATATTCATATTAATAATCAAATAATCTACAAAACTCGGGACGTTACATGCTGTATGGAAGGGGACAGTGAGGTATAAATGTAGTTGGTGATGCAGATTGTGAAACTCGTTATACTAGAGGGAAGGAGGCACATGCCTAGGGTTGGATACCATGATAAATTGCTCACGCCCTTCAACCTGGAAGGTTTGCACTACAACTAGTGTGGATGTGAAAGAGGGAATGGTTGATGGAAGAGTGTTGTCACAAGCAAAATGCTGAGTAACACCTTTCTTACCTTTATCTACCATAATTTAATCAAACCTAATACAAACACACAATTAATTTTGACTCTAACTAATTTTACATCTAAATTTTAGTAAAACCAGTTTTAAATTAGTTCCTTTTAACAAAAATAAGTTTTAAATTCAGTTGATTTTGGTTAAAAGTTGTTTAAAATATGATTTTTATTTTACCAAAATTAGTTGTAAATATAATTTTTTTTAACTAAAATCAATACTTATAACTTTTTCTTTTAGAAAAGTTAAATACATTTTTAAATAAAAATATTTGAGTTCCTAATAAGTTTTTAAAGAATTTGAGAGAAAATCTATATTGCAAGGGAAACACAGATTAAAAATTTTAGTTATATAAAATTGAACTACATTAAATTAAACTTAATTACGAAACTTTCCTTTCGAATAATCCTAATATAACTTGTTTTAAACACGTACTGAGAAAAGAAAAACCAAAATTGTATTCCTATGTTATATTTAGATATTTGAGAAAGTATCGTGATAGAAATAAAAGAAAAACCAAAATTGTATTCCTGTGTTTAAGATTGTTTCTAGTTCAAAATGGGTTCAGTAAAAGAATTTGGAACTTTCAAAAGCTTCTAGTTCTATTTTTAAAATTACCAACAACTTTCACTTTAATCAAGGGATTTGATTAAAATTTATAAACAATTAAATAAAAACAAAATGTCACGATATTAATAGTTATCAAGAAGAGGTTCCTAAACCCCTTAATTCACGAGGGTACCGGAAAAATCTCTTTTAAATATTTAGTTTTTTTCAATATGGTTTGAACATGATAATAAATTATAGCTTTTTTTATTAAATCAATATATATACAGATATTTAAAATTACAAATCATGTGACATTTATAAAATGAATACGTAATCATTAATTTTTTTAAATATGATTTAGATGTAGTTGGAATTTAAGCTAACAAAATCAGTTATATCTCATAGAAAAATGACATCTCTCTCTCTCTCTCTCTCTCTCTCTCTCTCTCTCTTTCTCTCTTTCTCATATGTATATATATGTTCTTCCTTATGTTTTGTTGCATGTACTCAGTTCTCTGCAAACCAAGAATTGGACCTGAATGATAAATGCAGCATACAATTCTTATTCGATAAAAAGTGTACACAATTTTTTGAACAAAAAAAAAAAAGAATTTAAACAATCTTAAAAGCTACAGAAAACTGGTGTGCGAGAAAAAAAGCTGAAATGAAATGACAAAGAAATGATCTCTGAAGCATGCTTGTGCTTAAACTACATCGCATGCCCTTAAACCACCAACGACATAACAAAGTTAGAAAATGTACTACTTAGACTTATAGGCTGATTAGTAACATGTTTAGTTCAGTTTAAATATAGAAAAATAATTGATTAACTTTCATAAGATTTATAAAAAATTAAAAAACAAATACCAATTTTTTAAATAAACTGAAACAAACATGAACACGTGCCAAACTATTCCATAAATTAGTTAATGGGTATTTTTTGGCAATTTTTAAAGAGAAATGAGTTATTGAGTTGTGTTAAAATTAATTATAGCCAAAATACCAATTTTGAATTTTTTTTGTCATTATTTACCTCTCAGAAAGAAATTAATTTGATTACTTGGATAAATTTGAGCGCATGTACTTGTTTCATGAGCACTCACAGAACCTTCATCATGGTCCATTGCATGCCCCACACACACCTTTATAAACTCTCTTTTTTCACCCGAGATTGTTGCAATCAAAATGAAGAATAAAAAAAACTCAATATTTTCAAGATAATTATTATTATCCCTAAAATTGTAAACAAATTCTAAAGAAATTCTAGCAAATACTAAAATCTAGTGCTTCCTAAATTCATTGCTTGTTATTTCGCAAACTGCTTCAACTACAAGTCTATTCTGTGGGACTTTGCACCCAGTAGGTCCAAGCACGTTCTTATTAACATGAATAAGACATCTCTGCCTGCCAACACATCGCTGCAAAACATAAAAATATAAAAAATTAGGTACACCTTTTTTTCCCAACACTTTACGATGGAAATTAAAATAAAGTGATCTATGAAAAAAAAATGTAAATTACCCTTTTCACAACATATAAAGCTTCATCAGATTCACAATGGCCTTTTTTAAAGGATCCACATTCACCCTCCGGCACACCAAAGCTAGCAAATTTAATTTCAGATATGACTTGGTTCTCATCGCATGCTAGTTCCAATTCATGTCCTTCATAGGCATTTCCACATGCTTTTCCAACAGTTGAAGTCGCAAATTTAACTTCATAGGGTTGACCTCCTAACTCTTCAAACAACACCAACGTGTTTATATCATCTTCACGAAGAAATGAGCGTGGGATATGGTACCTACACAGAAAGAAAGTAACAAAAATTACTAGTACACATGTCATTCATACACAATATTTCTTCAATGATCATTTCAAATTATTCATGTTACCATCTTTGAGTTGGCCTTCCACACTTTGTCAAGCATTTGTTTGAGGTATATGCTCCACGGTAATCACACGTTGAACTACAACCATTCTCCTCTGCCAGATAACTGGGCCAATACCTACCAATATTGTTTCCATTTACCCAAGCTTGACCTTTTCCTAACCCTTTCAAATCTACCACAACAGGTCGGATTCCTATGGGACTCTTGAAAGTAGTCTACAAGAAAAAAAAAATTGAAATGTTAAATAAAATGTATAATATGTTAATATCTCCCTTTATTTTAATATATGATACGATTTCATGACATGAGCGAAAGCTACTTTATTTATAATGTATCCGTAGAATGACAAACAACAGACTATATATTATACGAACTTGAAAACAATTCGTTTTGTTCATCACTCAACTACTAAAAAAAGTGCAATATTACCATGAAAATGATCTAAGCATTTGACAGAGATGGTAATTATACCTTGTACCAAACAAATACTCTATCTGTTGGAAGACGAGTTGTGGACCATTCTCTGGTGTTACTAGGGGAGTAATTCTTCACCTTCTCACCGTGTATTCCCACCTTATAATTCCACACATTTTTGGTGATATCCTTGACGATCTCATCAGTGTTATTCTTTTGTGCCACCAATTGAACAGGACCACAAACACCAACTGGCACATCGTCAAAGTGGGCACCATAGTTCTATTTGAATGGAGGGGAATGTTAGTTCCATAACAAGAATCAATATTGACACAATTAATGTATTTATGATGTCGGTAGTCGTTGCTCACATGTAAACCGACGGTGCTACTAAGTAGAGTTATTTCATTTTTCCCAAGCTTCAATTTGATCTTTGCCTCATAAGTGAACTGGTATTTTCCATATCGAGCATATTGGGAACCTGTGAGGGGGAACAATGATAAAAGAAGAATATGAAATTACAATTTAGAAATAGGGTTTATATAAAAAGATAAAATAGAAAGTAGGGTTAAAAATTTTCCAGTATAAACTTACCAACATGTTCTCCATTAACAAATAAAAGAAGTACATGCCCGTTGGTTTTCACTCTTAGCTTAACATCTTTGTTCCAAATAGGGTCACTTTTGCTAATGTCAACACTGAGGATAATTTTTTCATACAAGTCAGTGACCAATAAGTAATATATATTGCTCAATACAAAATTTTTAGGTAACAAAGAAATTATTACCTGGTGATGTACCATAAGTAGTCACTAGTATCATTCGTGACAACCTTTTGATCCAAAAGGTTAGGAGAAGTCATAGAAACAGAACCAAGGATTGTGCCATTTTTCATTTGAATGAAAGGCTCATACATCCATTGCCACTTCAATGTGTGTGATTCTTCTTTCTTATTTTTTTCATCCTTCATGACCATTATGGATGTTTGAGCATTGACCTAATTTCATATTATTTAATTAGTTAGTATTAATCATACAAACTCCAATTAGTTAGCTACTTGACTTAATTACTCATGTAACACCAAAAAAGAATTATTATTCAACAATTAATTGTGATGGTGATTCTCACCTTTGCAGTGTTGTAAACTTCTGTATTACAATCTGGAAGGATAGACACAGACCATGCAGGAACAATGTATTGGTTGTTTTGAAAGTTAATTGTAGCATCATTTGTCGAATTTGCATTTCCAAGAAAGCAAACTGATTTTCCAGCATAACTAAAAACTGTGGCCTAAAAACAATCAATATTTGGAGATCAATTAGAATGAAATGATTAAAATAGCAAGAAATATAACATATAATTTAAAACTATAAATCTAAATAACTTGCTAGATGAAATTAAAAACTTACTGTCATCATATTTCCATATTCAACGTTGTTGGAGGAACCTAGAGTCAAGACTTTTTCCATTGATTTTAGGAGCTCATGAAGTCTTTTTAGATGTCCCCACTTAGGTTGATTTAAATTACCTACATTAAAAAATTATTTCATTGCCATATCAATTAAAAATGTGACATAAAAAATATCATAATTTTTGGAAATATGATAAATATTATATTTTTACAAAATGGGAAGACCTTGGATAATAATTTTTAAACCTATGATTTACCATATTCATCCAAAGGAGCATCATAGTCATATGAAGTGGTGATGTATGGGCCTCCTGAAGTTCGTCCAAAATTGGTACCTCCATGGTACTATTGTGAGAAAAGCAGAAAGTAAAATTTTAACAAAAAAAGATAATTTATAATTAAAATACAAAAGCAAGTCAATTTAACTAGTTAACTACCATATAGTAGTTTTGGAATGTGCCACCATATTGGAAAAATCGTGCAACAGCAAAAGCAACATCCTCAGCAGTTCTATGTGGGTTTGGTCCTCCCCAATTCTTGTACCTAGTTGAAAGCGTCTCATTATTTTAATGATTATTTTGCAATTAAGAAAAACAACAGAAAAATGAATTGAAAATCTATTGAAATTTGAAAATGAAGAACAAACCAGCCAGTCCAATTCTCGGTCCACATCTTCGGTTTGTTCTTGCTGTTAGGATAAAATTGGTCACAGTACCACCCATTACACGTGTTAATCTAATTTAGGGCAGCCAAGAAAATAAATAAATTAGTAATTATTTTATAAATAAAAAAATTCAAAAGTTAATTTAACAAATTTAATTTGTATTACCAAGGGATCAGGAGCATCATTCTGTTGACACATGACCCAAGGAACACCAATTTGGTAAGATTCAGCCAGTTGAGCACACCATTGGACATATTGTTTACCACCTTCACCATATGATTGCATCACATTTCCATATTCATTTTCAATCTATTTCAGTGCAGAGAGTCAGTATATATACACACAACATAAGATAAATGTTATAATTAATAAGGATAAATAATTATTAGGGAACTGCTACAAATTAAAACTAAACCTGAGCAAGAATAATGGGTCCTCCTTGTGATGCAAAGAGCTTCTCACTGCTCATCTTGTCAACTATCAAAGTCGTGAAGTTTTTCATCTCAGCCTGCAAAAATAAAACATTTCACTTTTGATTACATGTGTGTCATACAAAATATATGATATTTTAATTTTAGTTTTTGTATTTTTTTATTTTATATTTTAACATTTTATTTATTTTGATCCCTAAAACATATAAGGAAGCATAGTTACTTACCTCAAAAACAGCATTGTTGGTCCTAAATTCGATGTTTGGAATGTTGTGCAACCACACCGGAAAACCCCTGAAAGATTACAAGAGAGTAAATAGATCAAATTAGCTAAGCAAAGATATGATTTAGGTAACCATGAAAAACTTGTTTTAATATTCAGTAAGCAAAAGTGTTAGCATTTAAAATTTCTTACCCATAGTTCCATTCTGCACACACGTATGGACCAATTCGAAGCATGGCATAAAGCCCTTGATTCTGAATCGTTCTAATAAATCTCACGAGATCTAGATTTCCAGAAAAGTCATACTGAAAATACAAAGAAGAAAAAAAGATTAAAAATAGTGTCAAAAACGAAATTTATATGATGAACTATAAGATTTAGCTAGAATATATATAAAACCTGGCGACGTTGAGGCTCGTGAGCATTCCAGAAAACATATGTTTCAATAACATTAAGTCCACCTTTTTTTGCTTTCTCAATCAAAGATGGCCACATCTGTCATAAAAAAATAGATCAAAATTAATATAATTATTTATGGTTTTATACAAATTGTAATAGTGAGACATAGATCAATGGTTAACAATAGAGTCTTCGAAACAGAAAAAAAATAAAATGTGAAAGTAAGAATATAATTAAATGGATTTATAAAAATCATGAAACAGTCATAATCGATCGTTAGTAATTGGGAATTTTTTAAATAGAAAAAATAACGTGAAAGAATGATGATACGATGATACTTACTTCAGCAGTACTACGAGGATAATGAATTGAACCAGAGATTAAGACTCTTCTCTTGCCATCAATCGTAATTGCCCTTCCATCATACGAAACATTGGCAGCTTCGATAAATGTGCTAACAGAGACCAAACATAATAAGAAAATTAAAGTGATTCTCCCCATTTTTTCCATCACCGTACCAAAACAAAAGTAACTCTCACGGTTTATTTATAATGAAAGAAATAGACTTGAATTTGAACTCTAGCTGATTTTTCGAACTAAGAGGTCTTTCAGTTATGGCAGAGAATCTTATCCTTGGAGAAATCATTAGTTATCTAATATTTTCAATTTTATTGTAACGTTATCGCTGACAAACTATATAATCTGTAAATTTAAATTTTAATCTGAATGTTTCAGAAAAAAAAAATTGAATTAATAAACTAATCTTAAACAAAATCTACAATTAATACCCTAGTTAACAAGTTGATATTATGTAATCTACAAACGTTTACAGCTGTCACATGTATATAGTTTTCTTAAAAAAATGTTAAATGTTCTATTAATAATACTTTACCAAACTTATCAAATTAAATCGATAAATGTGGTTTACTTTTTATATTTTATTAATTTTTACATCTATTGATTATTTTCTTTCTATAAATATTTCAATAATTAATTTATATCTATAATGTATGATATGTCTAAAATATATAAATCTAACATTGAATTTCCACAACTGTTAGTTTCTTGTTTTTCCATAAAGAGTATTTTAGGAAACCTATAAAATTAAACTTAAAATAAAATATACATGAAATTACCTTTATTGTTTATGTCTATTAGACTATTACTCATTTTCTTATTTTAATATTTTAGTAATCTATAAAAATATGTAGTATGTAATATATCCATTTAACACTATATTTTAAATAGTTTATACATTTAACATTTGTAGTTTTCTTATAAATTATATATAAAAGTTGAGTTAAACCACGAGAAAGTAAAGATAATTAATTCTCTCCATTACTCAGATGAAAAAACAAAATTTTGTATATTAAATATTTTGAAAATAAGAATAATTTTAAAATAAAATTTATATAGTAATAATTTTAATAGTAATGGAAGAAAAAATGGATAAAAAAAATGAAAAGATTCTGAGTTTGATAATAAAAATTGTACTCTAAATTTGAAACAGTTTCAATTAGAAAAAAAAAAACTATGTAACTTTTTTTTTTCGGTGGAGGTTTAACTAATCAGAAATATTGTAAACGACCGACAAATCATTCAAAAAATATTATAGTTTAGATTGAAATCCTCCTAAACATGCGAGTTAGGCAGATGAGCTAAAACAAACAAAAAACAAACAACTTGATCATGTAACTTTTTCGATTAAACTTTAAAAAAAATTCAATTTGAATTAAATTCAAATTATACATTCGTCATTTTATTCTAAATTCAAACCCTCGTTGTAAAATAATTAATTAATAGTTCGTGTACAGAAAAACAAAACTATTTAGAGTTATTTTAGAGAGTTACAGAAAAAAATAAATCCGATCATTCAATATTAGATAATAGATATAGTGTTAATATTGAATGTTACCAAACTTTAAGATAGATGATTCTGTTGATACTAAAAGGTATATGTATTAAAATTGTATAATTGAGTTGAATTTAGAGGTGTTCGACCTTCGACATATTTTATTATATGGATATGATATTATAAATATGAATGTTTGTTGATGACTTGTGTATGTTGAAATTGGTAAAATTATGTTATCGATGAAAAGTGTTATATTATTCTCAAATGAAGAAAGAGTTTTATATATAAAAGTAAATAATATGATATGACGAAGGAATTATGAGAGATGTGATTATAATACGTGAGTTAGATAGATTAATGGATGTTATTATGATACATGTATTGTGATACATCGAAAAGTGTACTCATAATATACGTATTGCAATAGATTAAGTTATATGATTAAGACTCACGTAGTATGACACGTTGATCTCTGAGAAAGATATGGAAAAAAATAAATGATTTGAGAAATATTGAGAATAAGTATAAATAGTCACAAAAATACTAGGGTGTGGAAGATGGGGGCGATTGTAAAGATATAGGAGAAATGATAGTGGTGGATGCTTTTCCATGATTGCACAAAATTAACGAAAATAGAGAGAAAAGGCACCGTAGACCTCACACTCATTTCTTGACCTATACCCCTGATCACTACATCTTGGCGAAAAAGGGCTGGGTCGGCACATTTGTATGTCTATGTTATTGCGGCCAACCAGCAGCTATCTATGCTATGAAGTCTTCAAGGATCTCAGGGGCAATGAATATGACAGTGTATTAAATGTGAAAGTATGATGAATATGAAGTAGTATAGAAATTGTACGATTATAATATATGCATTGTAACGTATCAATTGATGTTGTTAGGATATATGTGTTATAATATATCGACAGGTGCGATTAGAACACATGTATTGTGAAATATTGATTGATGTGGTATAATATATGTATTATGATATACAAATTATTGTAAAAATGTATGTCATAAATAATTGCAAAGATGATTGATTTATTGGATGTGTGTGCTCCACTGTGGCAAGGATTTATATGCTCTGAATATTATTTTTAATTCAATACATATATATTAAATAATATTTTCAGTATTACATTTATATATACATATATATATATATATACATGTTTCTTCTATCGAATAAGAAATTTAGTAGAGTACGAGATACTCACCTTTACTAATATTTTTCAAATAATGAAAGTAAAGAGATAAAGGCGAGTGGTCCGTCTAAGTCCATAATCCAGTGACCTTGTGAAAGAATATTGCTTTGTATGGTTTAGAATAGTTTAAAAAATTGTAATGTTTTATTAGACTTACATTTTAAGTTGACAAAGCTCTATAAATACTTTAAATGTCAATCTTAAAATTTTAAAATACTTTGATAAATTTTGTTGTAATTAATAATTTTTGAAGTGTCAATGATTATGTCTCATAATTATATGCATGCATTATAAACTAAATAATTTTGTTGTAATTAATAATATTTTTTATATCATGATTTTAAGGAAAGCCTTATAGTCTCATTATTTAAAATAAGATAGTACGGATTTTCCTGAATCAAAATACATAGATGAGACTTAGGGTTGGAATTAACTCCCCTTACCTGGAAATAGACTTCTCAGACTGAACTTTCTTAGAGATCTAAGAGAGAGGTACCATGTTTCTGATGGAGGATATCGTCTTAAAAATCAAGGTTTCCTTAAGTATTATAAAGTATTAAACTTTATATTGAAAGAAAAATGAGAAATAGGAATGAAGTTGGAGAACTAAGCTCCAAGAAACTTACTTAGATGTGAATAAAATAGATATTTGAGCTCAGATTCGAAGAGATTTAGAGTTATAGAAGGCTTTCTCTAGAAAGGAAGAGAGAGGGGGAACGAAAAGAATAGAGAGGAAGGGGTGGTTTTGGTGAAAAATGAAATTTCTCAACGTGAACCCCCCTTAAATACATTTCAAACCTGTGCGTTCTTGCTTAAGCGAGTTAATTCTCACTTGGGCGAACCCTTCCTTGCCTAGGCGAAAAAACCAGTCAATGGTTTTACCCAATTTTCTGATTTCTCACCTGAGTGAGCAACATTCTCTCTTGAGTGATATTGGGTCCAAAGAACTTCTTGTTTTCTTGCGAATCCTTGCTTGAACGAGCTTTATCTCCCCTGAGCAAGTTGCTTTTTGCCTGGGCAAGACTCCTTCTTGCCTAGGTGGGAGCACAATTGGGACAACTTTATCCTATCTCAGTTTAGCGAGATTTATCCCGCTTGAGTGAGATTGCTCTATAACACTTTCTTTTAGAAAATTCTGTCTCACTTGAGCAAGACCTATCTTGCTTGAGCGAGAAACTCTATACCAAAATTCCTATTCTCCCATACAAGGACAACAAAAATGAGATTGTTACATAAGTGATTTGGGTTTCAAAGGAACTCCCTTTGCTTGATAGAAAGATAATTTGAAAGAAACGTTCTCACGACCCGATTTTGATAAAAATTTGTAGATTTTTTTTTTCATTTATAGAAATTAAAAAAAAAATATTAACTCAAGACCATCAACTTTTTAGAATATTAATAGGTTACCCATAGTAACTCATGGTTAGAAACCCCTGAAATTTTTAGCTCCTTAACTTACCCACAGTAACTTTTCAAATTAAGTTAAAAATTCTTGATTTTTTTAATATTTCTTGAGTTAGAGAATATTAGTAGGATCTAAACAAACATTACTTATTAGAATAAATCCTCTGAAAAAAACTTTAATAGGAAATATAAAATTTTCAATAGGATGGAAGAGATTCATAGATTAGCTTTAGACGATAATCTTTTTTTGTGTAAACCTTATGAAATCATTATGACAGAAATATGAAAACATTCATGATCAAGAAGAATTTTATTAGTTTCATCATTATTGTTCTAAATAACCCAAATTAGGAAATAGAAATACTAATTTTGTTTCATAAAGCTATTGGTTGAAGGATTGTAATAATGTTTGGGGTATAATTATGACAAAATTAAAAAAATTACTTTTATTTGTTTTAAGAGCTTGTACATTAATGCTATCTAGCATTCTAGTAATGTATTTTTTGATATATTATTGATAAAATACTAATCGTATTTTCATTCATGTATATCATTAATAAAAAATCTCAACCTTCGTTATGTGTCTTCATCTTTATTAACTCATTTGTTTTAGTACGATATTGATAAACATTGTGTGTTCATCATTTATAAAAGTGCATATTTGCTTGCAATCTTCTTACACTTTTGAGTTTTTATTTACATTTTAAGTATGACAAACACTAATTTTACTCCAATTTAAATATGTCATTGATAAACATCTTAAGCTTCATTTTTTTGTTTTTGTCTCTATTAACTTATTTGTTTTGATACGATATTAATGAACATTGTATCTTTTTTTTTATAAATTCAACAAAAAAATACGAATCTCCTTACTTTCATGAGTTTCTTTTTGTGATTTTGTGTACAATGAACACTAATATAATTCTAATCTTGTACTTAGAAAATGTAATTTTTTAGATCGGTTATTCTTAATTGTTGTAAAATTTTTTACATCAGTTTTATAATCAATATAAATTTAATTTACCAACTCATATAAAATGTCATTAGTCTATCACAGTGTTAAAGTTGTCAAATAATTATTTATGGAATGCAATTAATTGTAATTGTTTTATAATAAAAGTATCAATATTGATTAGTGAAGCTTTAGCCTAAAGAACAGTAGAGTTAATTTATATATACTATTTAGCTATAATCTCTTCTATTTTCACATCATTTAATTTGCTCCAAAACTTGTCACTTCAAAAGTTGTAAGGCAATTGAATAACAAAAATTCCTAAATTGAACTATCAATCATTATAAGATTCAAATATTGAGTACAATAGTTTTTTTTTTTTGGGCTTCTTAACCCTGATGTTTAGAAAAACAAAAAAAGATTAAGTATAATGATTTTTATGACAAAAACTATATCTCCATCGAGGAAACTTAAAACTTAATTTGTTATTCTATTTCTATATAATCTCGCTTCAATATTTTTTATTTTTTACTTATATGAGATCCAATTGCTAATATATGTTTAACGTGGGACAAGCTTTGCTAGTAGCGAAAGTATTAAGAGTTGTGCTCTTGGGTTTTTTTTTTTTTTTTTTATCCACATGTGAATAGGGAGGGTGGCCTAGTATTACTTTTAGATAGGAAAATGTTAAAATTATTAGTTAAATAATTATAAATTATTTTTAATAAAAAAAATAGAATACATTCATTTCATAATTTTATCTTAAAATAAATTTTAATAAAAAATTACTAATATTTCACAATTAGTGTCATGAAAACACTGATTAACAAATAGTCCTATATTTATACCGACGTTGATTAAACAAGAATTTCCATTATCGACTCAACAACACTGTCATCTTTTCCAGCAATAAAGAAAAGTAGTCATCATCATTTTCATGTTCTCATTCCCTTGTTAATGATTGCACTGTTCTATGGCTCAAGACCACTAGGACTAGCACTGTAATGTGATTTCAAGAAGAACATGACCCACCCCTTTTTATTTAATTATTTTTTTCTTTGATCTACTCGCGGAGGTGCTTTGATTTACCGCAATGTTTTTGTTTTTGCTTTTTTTAATTTTCGCTAGATTTTAGAATATACTATTTAATTAATTTTTAATGTATTTTAAAACGTGTGCATGAGAAAATTAAAATAATTATAAAAGATACTATATGATATATAATATTAATTTTTAATTAGTTAAAAAACAAAAGCTGATGCAGTTCATGAATACTTCCTGCTTTGTTAAGTATATTCTATGGTATCTTGGAACAGTGAAATCAAAATGTTTGAATTTTGGGATAGAAAAGCTTATTTTACCTATCCCCGTCACCCCAATTTTTTTATATTTTTCAAAGACAAATAAATAGAGAAAATGATCGATCCTTGGATAATTATGTTACGTAGTTAGATGCTTAGTGATAAATTTTGGATTACACTTCCGTATTGGCCTACTGAAAGTACCTAAACTATGGTTCAAAACTTGAAAGATCTTGAACTTTTAGATTCTTTAATGCTAATTAACTGACTTGAAAGATGATTGTTTCATATAACAACAAATAAGAGTAATTATCAACAGTAACATATTTCCCTTTCTTTTCTTTTCTTTATTCTATATATAATATTATCAACATGATTTGGTCATATGTGTGAACTAGACTTTTTCTTCCTGAAATACAAAATAAAAAAGGCAGAGTTTTATTCCCACTCACGCACGGATAGAAATGTGACACACTCTCTATGCGTGGCATGCCACTTTTAGGTACATTAGTCCATTAAAATATGATTAACGGTAATCATATTTGTAGTCCCAAACAAGTTTCTTAACTACAATGAATTACGAGAACGATGTTCAATTTGTTCTTTCTGGGTTTTTTAATTACTATTCTGTACTCAAAAGTAGAGATTAGCAAGGTACGTAGTATAGATAGTAACCACCAATTAGGCGCAGACTTCATCGTTAGGTATTAGTCTACGTTTGAAGTTTGAATTTTAGTCCTATGTTTTCACATTCGGGTTAAACAAAATAAATATAATAATAATAAAGAAACCTGGATTGGAGGGTTATAATAGAGACAAAATCATCTAATTGGATGTCAAAGTATGTGCTAACTTTGGGCATTATAATGTTGATGAAAATGGAAAAAACGTCTAATAACGTTTTCATGCTTTTTTAAATTCAGGCGATGACCATTGATTAGTAGAAAATAAGCTTTCTTAGCCTAAAAGGCGAAATATTTAATAATGTCATTTTTTGTCTGATTGAAAGCCAACTGTCTCAGCCCATGAAACAGTACTATTTGGCTTCAGCATGAAGGGTCCCTACCCTGCCCTCTCCAATTCTTTTCAGATATTGCTGCGCTTCAGAATAGTTACAATCAACACTTAAATATTTTCTGCCATTTCATATAGAAGTGTGTTGAAAGAGTTCGTAAATATAAGACTTGTGCAAATATAATATCTTATTATAAATAGAAGCTTCTTCCAAAGTATACTAATCTTTGATCTTTAAAGTAAAATATATTTAATTAAGTAAAATTTTACATTAATTTAAATTTAAAAATTCTTATATTTAATTTAAACTTTTTATTTAAATTATATCTAATGATTAGTGAAGTAATAAATTATAATTCATTAAATATAAGTTAAATGAAAATTTTAAATAAGTATAAAAGTTTTTATTTGAAAAGATTTTGCTTCTATTTAATTTACTTGATATAAGAATTATTGTAATTTATTTTATTTAAATTTTAAACAAAGTTCAGAAAAATAAAACAGTATTATTTTTTTTTATAAAAATCATAGCTGTGACTCTTGATGAAATTTTATTATACAAATTCATATTATTTACTCGTAGATAAGCAATTAAAAAACGAGAACTCTTTTTCCTCACTCGTTATGCTACATCCGATTAAGGAAAAGAAAACCAGGATGATGTGCATCCTTGATAATAATACTAAAGAAAGACCACAATCATGGTGAATGACGTCAGGGGATTCTGATCGGACGGTGGAGAATCGTTTAGTGACTACCAATGATTGCATGATGGCGTACAATACAACGAGGCATGGTCTTGGGTGTTCTATTACATGCTACTTAGCAACCAAGCATTCACAACGATAATTCACCCTCTGAATACGTCACACAACGTCACCCATTTGAGGGGTTCATGAGAGCCTTCTATGGACAAACGCAACGCTTTGGTTTTGCTTTGCGGTGGAGTTTCGTTGAGCAAAAGTCAAACAGTTTTAAGAGCAAGTTAAAGAACTTCACAAGCCTTCCATTATAATCCAAACCCCTTTTTTCTTATATTTTGTGTAGAGCTATCAAAATCCACAGTGTGGTCCATTTGGAGCAGCTTCATTCGAATTTTAAGTTTCATCAAATAAAATAAAAGTATAGTTTATTTGAATGATAAAATAAAAATAAAGTTTTAATGGGTTTAAATTTTAATAATTATATAAGGAAATATAGAAATGAAATAGGCATTTGAAGGGCTAGAACGGAGAAGGGGTCCACACGTTTTGATGAATTGTTTAGATTATGTCAAAATTATAAATCTCATTAAATGGGTTAGAAAATTGGGATGTGCAATAATAGAAAAGAGGTAAATTAGTGTGAGTAGTATGTAGGAGCAGAAAGGGCATCAAGTTGAATGTTGAATAAAAAAAGAAAGCTTTAGCGGAATTTATTCCGAATCATGTGGTGGGGTTTGATTATTGTCTCTTAAATTCGGAGGGGACGTCATGTGGCAGCTTTGGCCACCCGTTGGAGAGCGCGTCGGCATTTTAATTCTTGCACTTAACCTTTTAATATATTCTTCTTATTTTTCCCTCACAATTAATCTCAAATTTTGTCAACACGTGTAATTTCAGTCTAAATTTTTAAAATAAAATAAGAAAAATTAGCCCATGTACAAATTCCTTTTTAAATGTTATTCCTTCTTAATATTTTTTATTTTAAATGTAAATTTTTTTTAAAAATAAATATATTATTCATTCTTATTTTTTATAGGATTTATGTTAATATAGTCATTACTATTTATGTAGATACATTTTATTCATTTAATATATAACACACAAAGAGGAGTGAGAAAAAAACTTATTTTTAACACATTTTCTTAAAATACTACTAGTTATTGAATTAAATTTATTTAAAATTATAAGAAAAAAATATTAACTTAAGAGTGAAACTCACATATTATTAAATTTTAAATAATAGCTATTTTAATAACTAAAAGTCTTTAGAGTATGTTACTAACATTTCTCAAGACACTAATTTAATAATTTAATATTACAACTTTAAATAGAATATACATATATGACATGTAATTATTTTTTAATAGTCTTAATAAATTTGATATTATAATCAAATTTGATTGAGTTAATAAACATTAAATTTGTATCTTATGATAATACATGTTCAAATTTCACTTTCAATTTGAAAACTTAGTTAATAAAAAAGTTATAAATATTTCTATCAGCATAGATAACATAAACTTTGAGAAAGTTCCTAGCTTACTTAAACTTTACAATCGAAAATTACTTCCTAAGTCTTAAGATATTAAAACTAAAAAACATAAATAACATTTTCTGTGCAAAATAAAATTCCTTTGACTACTGAGTTTCACTGCATGATACGCCGTTGCAAGTCTCTAGGACTTCGTGTTCGAAACTTGTAAATCAAATTAGACAGGAAAAGAACATTCGTGATTCTAGAAAAATATAGTTTTATTCTTTATTTCTTTTAGAATTCAAAATTTTAGGTTTATTTTAGATAAATTTTTAGAAAAATCTTTATAAAAAAATAATAAACTTTTTCTCATAAATTAGAAACAATTCATATTCCTTTAATTTTTGAAAAGTTATCTTATTCAACTTGTCTAAAATTTAAAAAGATAAATTATTTAGAATTTATGAGAAAAAATTTATTTACTTTGTATACTAATTTATTACTCCTATAAAAATTTATCTGAAATTTACTTAAACTAAACTTTATTCATTTTAAATGATCCATTAAACTATCACATTATATGTATGGCTGCGTAATTATTTTTATAAAAATTAAGATATTCATTATCTATTTTGTTTAATTAACTTTTTTCAACTTAAAATTAATTTTAACCCATTTTGTGTTTGAAAAATTAGATTTAGTATATTTTAAAAACAATTTTAGAATATATTTCAAGTTTTTTTAACCTAGCTTGGCATCTTATATTATTTTAACTTATATTTTAAATAATTATATATTAATAATAAGAGTTTTTAACACAATAGATAAAATTTTAAGTAACAGAATAATATATTTATATATACTTTTTTAAAAATAGGCAAACTCAACGATATAAGATTTTATATGTGTTGATTGCAATACAGTGTTTTGAAGAATCTTCAAATCAAATTCAATAATTATTGAAAGAATAAGTTATTATCTAACAAAATTTAAAGATGTTATAACAGAAAAGAAAAAAAAAACTAATTTGAGATGAAAATAAAGTTAGAAAATAACATTGAATAAAAATTATCAAAGGATATAATTTTAAAAATATAATTAGAGAGAAAATAATGATTTTTCCTTTAAAATATAGAGTAAAAAATGGATCTTAATTTATCATTCATTTTGATGATTTTAATTTTTAAGTAATCATGCAAAAAAGTTGACTTCATTAACTGGTGGTGAAACTGGGCAAGAGGTTTTGATCAAATATCTTCATAGGCAAAACGTGGTGTTATATAATTTCCCTTCATAGAATAATAATTACGAAAATTGAATCTATAACATTGTGTGTATAATTTGCTTAGTTAAAATGATTTATTTCTTTTTGCGACCAATTTACTATTGATTTAATGAAAGGGAATTTTAATAATCAATATGTATTTACTATTTCTTTAGTTTTTAAAATTGGTAATGTCACTGCTTAAGAAAATGATTTTATATCAAGTTTTTATATTAGTTAATAATTAACCGATTTAATAAAATATTTAGTTACATTTTAAAAAATATTTTTTTAAAAATTAGTTATCAAAACTGATATAGAAAATAATTTTTAAGTAATTTCAAATTGAACCATGTAAAAAGTACTTTTAAACTTTTTAAAAAATAATAAAAAAACAATAAACCAAAAAATATAAAAATAAATTAAAAAATAGAAAAAAAGCGTTAGAATTTTTGAAAACAAAATATCTAAATCTCTTTTAAAGTTATTTATCTATATAAATAGGAGTTCTATATTAAAAATCATACCTTTCAAAGTTTACAATTATAAAGATAAGAATTACAAATTTTTTTAAATTAATTGCTAAATATTTAATGTAAAAAAATGTCAATTATTTGTTGGACCAATGTAACAAAAAACTTAAATATAGCTTTTTACATTGATGGTTTCTAGAATCGACATAAAATGTCACTTTTTACACCGATTCTTTTCCGTCAATATAAAATCAACTTAAAATATAATATTTTAGACGAACGAGTCAATGCAATATAAGTTAGAGATGATGAATATGAACTCTTACTTATATTCTCAAACTTTTGTCAATGTCATTAGTGAACACGAACTTTTATTTACATTTTTAAACTTCTATTGGCATTGTTGGCTACGTCATTAACGAACATGAACTCTTATTAAGTACATTAATGATTTTATCTTACTTCATTTTGTATTTTTTTTTCATTAACCAATTTATTTTGGTAGATGATATTGACTAATATTGCATATTTAGCATTTACAAATTCAACAAAGATTAAATCTTCAATAAATATTGACGAACATTAACAATGGACATTGACATTATTAACACCATTGATGACATTGATAATATTGAAAAATTGCTTGCTAAATTGTAAGAGGAACATTTATAATTGGTGTAAAAAGTAATATGTTTATATTGATTATTACAATTGAAGTTAAAAGTCTGGCTTTCTATATTAGATGTATCTACATCAATTTTTTAATTGATGTTCAATATTATTTTTAACTAACATTAAAAGTTATTTTTACACTAATGTGTCAACTAAGGTGGGACATTAAATATTGTATAAAATTATTTCTTCTCATTCTACAATAATATAAGTACATGTTTAGAATCAATACTTCTTCTCATCTTCTCTCTTTTAACATTCTTACTCTTATAATTATCATCTAGAGCTTTATTAATTTGCAGGCTTGTACAAATAGTGGGGTTACTTATAAAAGTGTGTTGCATCCTATGTGATGTTCCACTTCATTGAAGGCTCAAATGGGAACCTCTCAAAAGATCTATTTATTGTTGATGGCAAATTGAGATGAATGGTCTATATAGATGAAGGTCATTTTAGTTTCTAAGATGTGTGGTTGTAATCACTACGCTAGAAATAAATTTTTGGAGCGTTAACTTACACAATGGTTAGTAGAAACCGCTTTGTAACGATATATTTATAGAGCGATTAGCATTAAACCGCTCTCAGATCTATACTTCTAAGAATAGTTCTTTGTTAACCGTTCTCTAAAGTATATTTTAGAGAGCAGTTAACGTTGAACCGCTCTCAGATCTTTACTTCTAAGAGCGATTTTCTATTAATCGCACTTTAAAGTCAAACTTAGAGAATAGTTAATAAAGAACCACTTTCTAAAGTCACTCTTTGAGAGCGGTTAACAAAGAACCGCTCTCTAAAGTCTTTAACTTTTATAAATGAAATACGCTCAATTTATGAATCTCTTTGTCTTGTAACAAAGGTAGTCTCTTTTACTTCTATAAATTCTTTTCATCTTTTCTGTGTTAACAAAGTTTGTATCTTTGGTCTACTCATGTCCTTTTCATCTTCTCTGCTCTCTTCATCTTCACTGCGTTAACAAATTAGTCTTTTTTCACATCTATAGGTACCTTTTCACAATTCTCTCCATTCTCTTTTTTTTTTCTCTTTATTAACGGTAAATCATTCAGTCTCTCTTTCTTTCTTTTTCTCTCTATTAATGGTGAATTATCTTACAAATTTGTTCTCTTTTTCTCTGTTTACTTGTGTTTGGTTCATGCAAATGTGGACTGTTTGATTAACACAACGTATAAACTCAAAATTCATTTTTGATAGTGATAAAAATGAAGAAATTTTGAATTCATACCTATAAATTAAAATTTAAATGTAACAATAAATTAATTTTAGTTTGTAACAGAAAACTCACGAAGAAATAAATTTAAAATTTCATATTCGTGATTTATACTCATACTTTAACGAGCAATTCTATGTGGAATTGCTCTCCAATCTCAACATTTGAGAGCGGTTGTTTAACTGCCCTCTTAAATGCAATACATTGGATTGCATGAGATTTTAAAGTAGTTTTAAATGCTCTCTAATTTAAAATAGAATTGCTCTCACATCTCCTTTCTGGTGTAGTAAATGAAGGGTAGGTATCAAGAGTTTAGTTTTATTATAAATGCCCAAAAAATAGCACTCAAGAAGGTTAATAAAAAAAAATTCATAACCATGTCCTCGGTTCATCAATGCATTGATGAAGCACATTTTTTAAAATTTTACTTTAGAAGATACAATAAAAGAAGCTTAGGAAATGTTGAAAAATAATGAACTTAGTGGTGACAAATTAAAGACAATGAGAGTTCAAACATTAATGAGTTAGTTTGAATTACTATAATTTTACTAGGGCATTGAGTCTCATAAACTTAATGAAAGGATGAGATGAGAAAACTCACAGATCTAATAATAATTAAAGGTGTATGGTCTATCTCCAAGATTTTGTTACATTAGAGTTGCAATTGAGGAAATAAAGAACCATAGAACATGAAAATAGAACAATTTTCAAGGCTCCCTTGAGGCATACAAAGAAATGTTGAATGAAAGAAATGTTGAGAAACCTATTGATCAAGCATTGCAAGTGCAAGTTCTAAGAAATAAAGGAAAGGACAAAGGTGCAAGATGGTAAGGAAAAAGAAAATATGAAAGCTAAAAAGAGTGACAATGCTAGATTCTGTCATGGTTAAGATCAATCTTATTCTAATTATGATCAAGATGAACAAGGGAGAAAGAAAGAAATTTGACAAATTAATTATCAAAAAAGAGGTAATGCTTGTTAATTAGTATAGATTTAATAAAAAGGATTAAAAACAGAATAATGATGATAAAATCTACTTAGCATAAGATGATTCAAACTCAGATATAGTGCTACTAACAAATATAAACACTAGTAATTTTATAGTAAGGCATAATACTAATATATTGAATGGTTAACAAACCTTAATACCAATTAAATGGGCAATGTAAGATTTGTTGAATTTAGAATAGTTACAAATAACGGAGTTGGGAATGTGACAATAAAAAAAAGGGATGGAAGCTAAAAAATGATTCAATATATTTTATATGTGTTGTAGCTTAGGCCAACTTGTTGAGAAAAGATTCAAGTTGATAATAGAGCGTGATAAATTGAAGATGTTTGACTTCAATTGAAAACTAATTCTTATAACTTCTCCTAAGAATATAACTTTTCAAGCCAAAATCAATGACTATTGAGTTCAGTGTTTAGCAGTTGTAGTTACAATTGATAAATGTTATTGACTTTGACATTCAAGATTTAGACATTTAAATTTTAAAGGCTAAATCAACTAACAAACAAATAAAATAATAGTGATCAATCTTTTTAAGATTTGTATGTCAAATTAAGTGTGTAAGAAGCGTCATATTAGCAAACAATGAAGAAATTATTTTAAATCAGAATTACTCATTACCTATAGAGTTATAGATCAATTGGATGTTGTCTATTTTGATGTATGTAGCCAATTCAAGGTATCTTTATAGGGAGTTAATAAATATTTTTTATTGATGAATTCATTAGAATAATGTGGATATATCTAATTAAAACAAACAAAAAAAAGTATTTGAAGTATTTTAAAAATTCAAAGTAATGGCTAAAACACAAAGTGGAGTTGCTAAAGTGCATAGAACAGGTGAATTTACATATAAGGAGTTTGAGTCTTTTTGTGTTAAACATGAAATTCAACATAAAGTCACTCAATCATATACTCCTCAGGGTAATGGCTTATTGAAAGGAGAAACAAAATTATACTTGACATGATCAAGAGCATGCTGAAGAAAAAGAATTTGCCACATCACTATTGGGAGAAACTACATCCATTATTGTCACCTATAACTTGCTAAAAAAACATATTTTACAAAAGGCTAAATTCATAATTACCTAAAAAATTATGCATAGGCCAAAAACCAGTTGTGAAATGCCTCAAAATTTTTGGATCACTGTGCTTCAAACATATTCTTGATAAGAAGAGGAGGAATAGGTAAGATAAAAGTGAGATTCCAAGTAAACCCACGTATTAGCCCCTCATATAGCAATAGTAGTGTTTATTAGTTTTTATTTTTTTAATTGTCTTGTTAGTTCTTAATATAACACTATGTCAATCAGTTAGATCTTTGGTATTAATGAACTTTGATAATTGTTAATTTTTACTTTTTACTGACATGTCACGTTAAGTGACATGTGAAGTGACATGTGAATGTTATAACTTTATTTTTGTTGCATAGTTATTACATGATGTCAGAGCGATCACTATAACTTGCTACCATGATCATGACAATCACCTTCTTCAATTGTTTCATCCTTCACTAACCCATTTTCAATGGCTTTAACAAGCATAGTGATTCTACCTTCTTTGACAATCACCAAACCAAATGCTATCGATGTTGCTCTTCTACTACACATATTCTAGCAATGCTAGACACTTACAACTAAGAACAATGTGGGTAAGGAAGAGAAGGTGGAGTGAGTCATGGTGGAGATTTTGGTGCTGAGAAAGGAAGGAAACGTCGGAGGTTTAGAACATGGTAGGGGCTTAGGAGTAGGAGGTGGTGTATGAGGTGGAGTTAGCGGAGGAGGAGAATCAAGATGCGACATGACAATGGCGGGTAAAATGTTGTTTTAACATTTTTTATATCATTTAACATTATATGCTAAAAAATTAATGTTCTAGATGTTTATTAATGTCGAGGATCTAATTTTTTGACAAATTTCTGTATTAATGATTAACGAGACAACTTTGAAAAAATAAAAGATTAATATGTATAACTGATACTACTTGAGATACTAAGTTACTCTTATAATAATGGTTAGATACATACTGGTGTCTAACTTTGTAACTCTGATGAGTTATAAAACTAATGCAAGAAGTGTACAACTATAATTATGTTTAAATTTTTGAATGCTCCAATCTTTTGATGCTAAAAAAGATAATCGATAATTACTCTCATATGAAGCTGAATACATAATAACCTTTTATAGTGTTTTTTACTTGATTCACTGTTAGGTGAAAGATGAGTTACAATGCAGAAATCTACAAGGTTATTATAATAAGTTATTAACTATTAATTTGACAAAGAATCATGTGTCTCATGAAGCAAGTATATTGAAAATAAATTTTCACTTTATTTACGACCAAGTGAACAAAGGAAAATTAGAAGTATAGTCGCAATGATCCCATCACCAAATTGTTAATTTTTTTTTAACTAAGTCCTTAAAAATTGAAAGAAACATTTGAGATCATTATAGGGTATAGTTTCTTTTAGTGATCTTAAAATTAAGAGGCTGTGGTTGAAATGTAATTTAGTTTTTACAATTGGGTTATAGTCAGAGGTATTGCATAAATTTCTTCTTAATCTACAATAATACTATTACATATTCACAATCAATACTTCCTCTCATCTTTTGCTTTAACGTTATTTTTCTAATGTAAGAATCAAACACTTTCTTTTTTGAGGAAAAAAATAAATTTTAGTATTGCTTGAATTGTAAATTATAAAAATTAATAATTATATTAACTAATTATTTTTTAAAAGAATGTTAAATAGTACTTTAAGACATTATTAAGTAATAAAAAGAGGAAAAAATTATTAAAAAATTATTAAATGTACATTCATTATGATTTTCAATGTACTTTTACATTTTAATTAAAAAATTATATTTTTTTTTCTTTATCCAGTGCTCTTAATGCATTCATCAGGGAGATTTTTTGAAAACATGTCTTGGACACATATAAAAACTAATAATTTTTATTAAAAAATAATATTTAATGTTATCAATATAATACATTATGTACTATTATGTAATATTCAATAA
The DNA here is from genome assembly GCF_003935025.1 of Abrus precatorius. Classification (NCBI taxonomy): domain Eukaryota; kingdom Viridiplantae; phylum Streptophyta; class Magnoliopsida; order Fabales; family Fabaceae; genus Abrus; species Abrus precatorius. Next base: position 8,273,738 of record NW_020874395.1, on the reverse strand, counting down.
AAACTTACTATAATAATATACATTAAAATATTATAATTTATTTAATACAAATTGAATAGATTAGTTTAAAGAATATTTTTCCTTATTAATAAGTTAGTTTTCATGTCGAACCCGTATGCTGACCTTTTCATCCTCATTAATCATTAGTTATTACTAATTATTGTTAATTAATATTGTGACGTACTTCCTTTCACTTAATTTAATTATGTGTTTCCGGCTCTGTGAAAAGCAAACTCGGAAGCTACGACTCATTAGAGCCAAAAATGTTTAGAGAGTCAAATTGAAATAGGCAATTGCAGTGGTAATAATGAGTTTCAGCTCTCCCTGTCCAAGATTACTTAATGATAACCACATTCTTAATTTCTTTTAAAAGTGAGGCATTCATTAGTCTATTATCATTAATTATTAATTATATCTTTTTACGAAAGAAAACTCATATAATTTAATTTATAATCATACTAGCTAACAAATAGCTAAAATAATTCATAAAAAGTTAATAAATAGAAAATATATTTAAAATTAAGATAAACTATATTAGTAACATTTAATTAATATTAAACATTTTAAAAATATTATTCTTTTATTTTAATGCCCATAGCGTTCTCTTTCAATTTAAATCTTGATCTCTCAATCAATAGAAGGAGAGTTATATAAATGATTTTGTGAAAATCAATTCTTATAATTAATTTTAAGCAATTACAATTTTTAATAAAAAATATTTATTCAATTTAAGACTTATGATAAAAATTTATAATTTTTTTTAAAACCTGTGCAATTCAACAGTTGTAAAGCTGAATTATTTTTTTAAAAGAAATCATAATTTTAGAGGCTAGACGTCATTGCCGGCTAAAATTAAACATTGGAAACCTCTTAGAAAATTGATCTCACCATATTACTGCCTCTTTTCTTGACTTACGTGGTTGCAAAACCCCCTCGATTGTCTCTAACAGGCAATTCTTATATTTGAATTATTTTTAAAAGTCTTAATTTTAACTAAATATATATCGATAAATATATAATAATTGCGTATTTTTATAAATTCATAACGTTATTTAAATATTTTTATTTAAAACGTAATTTTAAAAACATAAAAAACTATATAACAAATACATTTTATGCATAAACAAATGAATTAACAATCACCATGTATTTGAATTGAGAATCCTTGCTGCCGTGCCGTCCCCAATAATTTTCTCTGTAAAGAGAACTATTTATTAACAAATACTTTATGTATTGTACGAATGTCTTAAAATATAATTATAATATATAAAATTAAACTAAAAGAAAAACTATTTTATATAATAAGAAAACAAATATACACATAATTAATTTAAGCAAAACTTAAACAAATAAATTGAAAAGATAACATTATTTTTTAACTTGTTATAATATTCTGATTAAATTATTTAAATGTTAAAAACAAAAAGTACTTTCATTTAATATAAAATCTAAAAAAGTTTGGAATAAGCAAATGTGAACTTGTACGAAGCAGCTAGCTACCAACAAAAACTACCACTACCCACCTAAAGCTGCAAGTGTGTGTTGACAAAAATAAAGTTCAACTAAATAAGTAGCAGCAGCAGCTATGCAACACTCGCACACATTTAATTTAAAAAGAAAAAGCAGTGTGTATATATATATATATATATATATATATATATATATATAATATTTTAATTTATTTTTTGTTTTCTTCTTCCTAAGCTTTGAATAGCAAACCTCGTGAGAGACGGTGGCGATGTAGTGATGGAAACAGGTTATGAAAATCTCCGGTGATGTTAGGTTGAGTTGAACCAAGTGGATAAAGTTATTGCAACTTTTTATTTAAAAAGAGAGAAAAGCGATGGGGGATGGAAACCGGGTCCACAAGAATGCACCCTTTTATTTTTCTTTTTAGCATTTTCTTTGATTACATGGTTTCACAAGAATGATATTTTGTTATATATTTATATTATGTTCTTATAAGATATTTAATTTTTTTATTAAAATTATTTATTATAGTATAGCGGATTATATTATTAATATATTTTTTATTTTGATAAAAAATAGCTCATTTTTACTTTAGTCATTATAAAATCATTAAAATGTATATATTTTTAGTTCTTGTTGATAGTTTTATTTTATTAACTATTGCATGATATAATTAAATTTATGTCAAGTATGAATGATCCGTTTATATATGATGTCACTATTCAACGAAATAAAGCTAATAGAAGAAACGAAACAAATATGCAATATAATCAGAAATTAAATAAAAATTGAAGACATAATAAACTTGACTAATTTTTTAAAATTGAAAAACATATATAAGAAAAAGAAAAGGAAAATGGGGCGAAGAAAGAAACGAGCAGACAGATAGGACATAAGAATCTAATACACGTATTTGAAGCAGTAGGAAAATAATAATAACAATAAATAAAGAAAAACCAAAATTTGTAGGCTTCCTCAGTAAGTGCCTTCCACACCACGGATCTCACAGCGTGTAATGTATGTATGAGCTGTGTGTAGACGGTCCTCTATTTAAGCACACCATCTTCTCTTCTTTTTACTTTCTTAAAACCTCTCTTTCAATTCTTCTTTCTATTCATCTCTACCTAGCTACGCCTATTTAATTTCCTTCTTCTTTCTTTGCTTAATCAGCTTTTCTCTTTCATATAACATAAGATATCAATATATATATATATATATATATACATACATACATACAACTGAATCCTTCAAGCATACATATATATATATATACTTGCTTCTTGTAGAACAAGTTGGGTTTGTTGTTTAAGGCTTTGGTGATGGAAGAGCCGGTTGTGGTGAACAAAGATGAGCCTTTGGATTTGCCGCCAGGTTTCAGGTTCCACCCTACAGATGAAGAGATCATCACTTGTTATCTCACAGAGAAAGTGTTGAATAGCAGTTTCAGTGCAATTGCTGTTGGGGAAGCTGATTTGAACAAGTGTGAGCCTTGGGACTTGCCAAGTGAGTCTCTCCCAATAGCATGATCGATCACTTTTTCATTTTTGTTTTTCTCCTTTTGTTTGAAATTTGATGATGATTGATTTGATATTGTTGTTGTTGATTTCTGATGATCTTAATTTCCTTGTGAGTGATTGTTTTTCATTGATTTGAAATAGTATTTTTTGGTTTATTGGGTATGTAGAGAAAGCCAAGATGGGGGAGAAAGATTGGTACTTTTTTTGCCAAAGAGATAGAAAGTATCCAACGGGGATGAGGACCAATAGAGCAACCCAATCTGGGTATTGGAAGGCCACTGGCAAAGATAAAGAGATTTACAAAGGGAAAAACAATCTTGTGGGCATGAAGAAGACCCTTGTGTTCTATAGAGGAAGAGCTCCAAAAGGGGAAAAGACAAATTGGGTTATGCATGAATTCAGATTGGAAGGCAAATTCGCATGTTACCACCTTCCTAAGGTTGCAAAGGTAATCATACACCCTCTCTCTCTCTCTTAACATTTTTTTTTTCTGGATTTTGAGGAAGGAAAAGGTTGAGATTTTAATCATGGATTTTCTTCTCATGAATCTTCCTGGCTTTTAATTATCACTTTTTGGAAAGTGCCTTTTGTGTTGTTTTGAGAGTTTTTCTTTCATGTGGTGGTCCTCTAATCATACCTTTTTCTTTATTTAGTTCAGTTGTCAAGATTATAACAGTCATTTTTTCCTCTTTTTTCTTGGTGATGCTTTATTGCAGGATGAATGGGTTGTGTGCAAGGTTTTCCACAAGAACAACACAGATGATAACAAAAGGGTCCCAATTATTCCTGGCCTTCTGAGAATGAACTCAATTGGAGAAGATCTATTTGATTTCTCTTCACTTCCACCTCTAGTGGATCCTCCTTATAACCACACCTCAAACAAGCACATTGGCAATAATTTCAAGGACACTAACAAACCATCATCATCATCAGATGGCTACTACCTTCCCAACTTCGTCAACAACAATCAGCACCAGATGCTAATGATCAAGCCAGACGAGAACACCAACAACTATTCCACCACCAACCCAAAGAACTTCAGTACTAATACAAATCCAATGGGAAGCACAAGCATTTCTCTTTCTCACCCTCAAATTCAAATCCAAAATCCATGTTCCCCTTTCCATTTCTCGGATTATTATATGCACCAAGGCAAGAACAGTGCCAAATACCTTCCTGGGTTGAACAAACAGTGCAAAATGGAGCAGTTCTCAAACACTAACCAGCCTGTGGTCAGTGTCTCTCAAGACACGTGTCTGAGCAATGACATAAACACTGACACTTCGTCTGTGGTTTCAAAGCAAGAAATGGGAAGGAATAAGGCATTGTATGAGGATCTTGAAGGTCCATCATCAGTTGCTACACTCTCAGATTTGGAATGCCTTTGGGATGATTACTGAAGAATATTTGAGAGATGTGATGAAGAGAGAAAACATGTTTGTTGATTTATGGTTTTTATGTAGTTATTACATACCGTATATTTTCTGATTTTTCAGACAGTCATATATAGATGTTATATATTAGACATGAAAAAGTTCTTGGATACACATATACTGTATATATAGATTTTATGATTTATTAGATTATCCTGGTGTTATTAAAGTTAGGTTTTTATTTCACATATAGATCTCAAGGAGAAGGATTTGATCGTGCGTGTACATTTTCATTCGTTTTATATTAGTGGGGTTTGTTTTATTAATTTCTTCTTTAATTTGTTTTCAGTTGCATTTGTATAGTTCAAAGTAATTTTGTTTGTACTTTGTAATAATCTAGTTGAATGCTTCCGAGTACTTATTATTCATTTATTATTCTTGTTGATATTCCAAACATGTTTAATCGATATTTTTAGGACCCATTTCGGAGCCCTTCAATTCTTCTTGCTGCTGCACAATATATATTTTATGCTGTGTGGAATATATCTATGTGACATTCCACCAAGAGTGGGGAGCATTAATTCCAAAGGAAATTGTGCATTTGTTTTTTCAACTTTGGAATTTAAAGGTTGTGGCTTCCTTGCTAGTGCCTCTCACCAAGGCATGACTATTGTTGGCCTTTTAAAGTTTCAATTGTAGCCCCAAAGATACGATGCTCCTCATCACTCGAACCAAATTTCGTAAATCCTTTTAATATATTCATAAATTTCATTATTATTATTAAGTGAATTAGCAATTAATTGAAATAAATCATTGTTACAAAATTTCATAGTGTAAAAGTAAATAAACAAATATAGTATATACATTCATATATACATATTTAAATTATAAGCAACACTACCTGGAACTATTAATTGAATTATTAATTAAATTATAAGGGAAGTAATGGAAATTATTTAAGGGTGAATGTGAAGACACAAATTATGAGTGAGCAGTAATTAATCAAGTTGATGAAGCACGTGAATAATTCCCTGAATCCGTGCAGAAGATGCCTCTGGTGGTCGAATTTCCAGAATATTAAAAAGACATACTAATAATTACAAACTGTTTTTGTGACCACGATAACAACAATGGTGGGTTTCTTGACTGCCGCTTGAATCTTCTGTCCAAAGAAACCTAGCCACCACATGTCTACCTACCCAAATACACAACACCTTGAGTTGTTTTGTGTTATACCTGTTTTTTTGACATTTGTGCAAAACATATACATGTTTCGTACACATACGCATAATATACATGTCTTGTGGGTACAAATGTACCTTCTTCAAGCTATCTTTCAATGACCATCTATACATATATTCATTTCTGTGCGTACATATAAACGTGTGTGTCTAGTATTTTCTTTTCCTTCTTTTGCCCATTTTTGTGTATGTAGGTGTCACCTAGGCACATAATTGAGTCTAAAGAGATAAGGTCCTAGGAAGAGAACAAAACTAGAAATACATGTGAGTGTGCTAAGAAAGAAAAGGGATGAGAATGAAGAATTTAAAAGTAAGAGGGTGAAAAGGGGTATATATGAGAAAGATCATCATTTATTTATGGTATGGATAATGGGATATATGGGAAATACGGTGGAGCTGGCCAAGGAATGGGTAAGGGCATGCTATCGGATATTGGAAGAAAAGAAAGGTTCATCATTCTCGTGAGTATGGAATCTTTGGAGAGGGGTGGATTTGATAAAATGAAAAATATATATATAAATATGTTAATGCACATTCCTTTCCATTCAAAGCAAAGCGTCCAATGTGGTTTTATGCTTGCGGGTAACTTAACCGACCTATCATATATGTATATGGCTGTGACTTGTTCGGCTTATTTATATTAAATGCACTACTAATTGTTGATCTTAGTGTTTTTCTTTCCTTTTCTTTCATGGGGAAAAAAGGAGTGAAAATATGGAAAGGTCGAGAAAGTGATTTATGAGAAGCAAAGGAAGAAAGAGAATAATACTTATCCATCTGAAAAAGGGTGGAGAGAGAGAGATTAAAATGGAAAATTGAAGTAGTACACATTTATATGCTTGTTTCTGAATCAGAAAACCCTGATTTGTTGCATGAAAACATGGGGTGAAGGTTGATGTTGGGAGCTCACCAACCAATGAGGAGCCTCCATCAAATAATCATCAGTGTCCCAATGAAAACGATATCGCTATAGCTATAACCTCATCATACATGTCATCCTTTTTTTTCTAGAATTTCATGTCCATTCATTCGACTAGGCTTATATCAATCCAAATCGTGTTTGCTTTTTTTCTTCTCTTCCTATGATTATTATTATTATTTTTATTATTTTCTATTTTTTTAATGTTTTCTCTTAAATCTGTTTTTGCGAATTGTAATGAGGAGCTTGACCCCATTCAAATGTGTTCTAGAATATATTCCATGAAAACAACGGAGTTAGGTTGCCTCTCACTCAACTAATAAGCATATATATAGATTTCTTTAGTTTATGAGATGTTGAATAACATTCTCCGGGTACTCAATTTTTTATTTTTTAACATTAAATTGTAATTCTCTTCCTTTAAATTCAATTGAAATTTTTATTTAAATTTATAACTTTTATTTAATTTATGTTCTTAAGTTCAATTTAAGTTTCATTTCATTTTTTAACCGATTTTTTATTTAATTTACTTCTTTATTTTATTTTAAAGCTTTTTTAAAATTTTCTCAACTCCTAATTTATCAAAAAATTTTAAAATAATATATAACTTTTGATAAGGCCTTTTTATTTTAATTTTTTATAATTTTTATATTAAATTATCGTCTAAAACTTTTAAACTACTGTTACAATTTTTTTTCATGAATTATTGTCATTTATGTTTTTATAATTATAAATATATACCTAACAGCTATTGTCAAGTTTTGATCAAATCTCATACATTTATACACACTGTTAATTTTTATTATAAGTTGATGTTGGCATCAAACATCAAAATATCCTTTAAATTACTAAAAATTAAAAAGCTGAAATGATATTAGACGAAAAATTTGAAAAAAACTGATCTATATTTTTAATATAAATACCTAATAACTACTGTCAAGTCATAATTAGTAATTAAATCTCATACATTTATCAACATTGCTAACAGTTTTTATTATAAATTCATATTAATATCAAACATCAAAATTTCCTTTAAATTACTAAAAATTAAAAAGGTGAAATGAAATTAGAAGAAAACTTTGATAAAAAAATAATGTTTTTTATTAAATGCCTAAAATCTACTCTCATGTCATAATTATTTGTCAAATCTCATACATTTATCAATATTTTAAATAATTTTTATTATAAATTCTTATTATATCAAACATCAAAATATCCTTTAAATTACTAAAGTTTACAAGATAAAATGAAATTAGGAGAAAACTTTGACATAAAAAACTAATTTAGATGACTAAATCAAGTAAAATTAATTAAACAATTAAAGTAAAATTTATAAAATTTAAAGAACTAAATTAAATCTCCGCTTACATAAAAATAGACTAAAGTTCTTTCAAAATGATATATATGCAAAGGTCTTTGTTGTTCTTAATTTTTTTAAGCCTTAAAAATCTTTTGGTCTTAATAACTTTTAAGTTATCATTTTTAAGAGGTTAGTACAAGAAGATTTTTTCAAAAGTATTTATCCTACTTCTTTAGCAAAATTGTTGGTTGGTTCTTATTCCGATAAATCATAATACTTTCCATTTTAAGAATGTTCATCCTATAAGCTTTTATAATGATTTTATATAAATTTATTAGGCATTATTTTTAGGCTTAAACCTTTCATTATTATTATTTGACCCTTCAAAGTAGCTTCATCTCACAAAAAGTACATCATATAATGCTATTATCTTACAAAAGATCATTCACATTGTGTCCTATTCTAAAAATATTGATTTTGAAGTGCATCTTAAAATTAAAGACTTATAATAAAGTGGATTCATGCTTTCTTAAAAACACTTTATAAGGATTATATTTTCTTAATACTCTTATCAGTTTAATTATGCTTTCTATCACTACTTTTTATCATTATTTTTTGGAATAGGAAAATGTCATCTTGTCATCCTATAACAAACTTTCGCCAATAAAAACTCTTATCTCCTTATTTATTTATTCTTTGTAGAGAATATTCTTATTAATAAAAAAGTTGTAATAAGAACATATTATCGTATTATTATCACCAAGAATAACACTCACATTTTTTACTTTCTCTTTGTGGATAATTTGTTAGTATTTATCACAGTAAAGATTAATATTTACAAGTCTATGATTTTTTACTCTAAAAATCTTGTGAATAATATTTTTTTTTCTAAATGACTAGTATTAGAATTGTTTTTAATATACATAAATATTTGAGATTTTTTATTTTTAATGGCAGAACAAAAAATTATTTTTTTTTTATTATGAAAAAGTGTCAAAATAGCTTGTTGGTTACAATAAATTTTTTTTTATAAAGTGAAAAATTTTAGTTAATATTTTAATTAATTTCTATTCTTTTTAATTAACTAAATTTCTCTCACTTTCATTGTCTACAGTTATGTTTTATAACTTGGACAAAACATAACAAATTATAAAGAAAAGTTGCTAAATATAGCAAAAAATATGGAATTGGTAAGGAATGATTACACACCTTTGTTGCTATTAGCATGCCTCATGCTCAACTTATGAATTATATGGAGAAGGCGTGCTTAGCTTCAACACGTCTTGTAATAAAAACACACTTGATCCATCATCTTATCTGCACATTAAAATTATAAAGCTTTCATCTTAAGTTTCTCTCTTCATTTCCTTCTTATCATAAAGTTATGCTTTTGTCATAAGAGACTAGTCACGAGAGTTTTCTCTTTCCTTATTATTTATAATTATAGATATGTTGTGTTTAATTACTTTCATTTTTATCTTTATGACTATATGTAACTAAATACCTCTTTTATAAGTTGAGGTGAACTCTTGTGATCCCTAGCCCCTTCTAAACTCCTATTTGATTTTATATAATTGAAGTTATTTGTTAATTAAAATTATTTTTTTGTTATTATTTTTATTCTTAAATTAATCGGTCAAAGATTAATCTTAATTAACTAATTGATAGGCGATTGTACAATTAATTGGTGAAACTAAGAGGAAATTTTAGTTTTAAAGTTGAGAGGAACAATTTCGCACTTGACTTTGAATAAGTTAAATGATTTTAACAAAGTTGATGTTTCTAAATGCTCTTATTTGTCTTGTTGCTTGCTATTATCATTAGGGTAATATATAGGTAAGAAAATTGTCATTATTCTATGATCATTAGGTAGTGGTAATAATTAATTAAATGATCGGTAATTACTTTAATACAATTTAATAGAGTTGGATTGAAAAACATATAAGTAATTATACGAAAAATTAAAGCCCAAACATTTATCCATATCAAATCAACTTTTTGATTTCTCTATTTGTTGTTTTCTTTTTAATTCCAAACTTTATTTTCATTCAAACATTCTCAACCTTTGAATTTGCTTAGCATCTAAGGAACAATAGTAGTAAGTTCTTATACTATAGTCAATGTGGAAACAATATTATAAGAGTAAATACTTCATTTTACTACAATTGACAAGTATATTTTCTTGTTAATTAAATTTTTTTAGAAGTTAAAATCTGCAATAATTGATAATGAACATAGTTCTTGTTAGTTCTTCTATTGGCTTGGTTCAAAGATTCTTGTTGAATTAGTACCTTATGTTCACATACATGACACTGAATTAACCATTAAGGGGATGTGCAATGGTTTTAGTTTTAGGCTTAATTAGTTGTACAAAATTTTACATACATATAATCAAAACAAGTTGAATAGTGATACATATTTTTTGTTTTTGATGAAGACATGCCAAACATTGTTATTTGGAGATAACATTTGAATGACATATATTCTACAAAGGAGGATTATTATTGGTAAGTTAAGGTTTGACAACCTTCTCAATCCATTCATGATCCTAAATGAAAATATCTTTAAAGGCTTAATATTTCAAAAGGATCACATTTTTTTTTCTTCTTAACTCCATTGCTTCAATTGTTTTTCACTTCAATTATTATATTGCTACTTTCTTGTCATACTCTTGAGGAAGACATTATGCATTACATTAGAGATCGTCGATTCTAAAGCAATTTGAGGGGTCATGAGATTCTTTAATCTTCTTGATTTTTTTTTATCATTTTTATATCCTCTTTATTAGACCATTCATGTAGCTAATATGATAGTTCTAAATGTTAGTGAAAGTGTTCAAAATAATCTTAACAATGGTAATTTTGGTGGATTGATTCAAGACTCTTATGGTTAGCTTTGTAACTTCCATGAATATATTAAAAATTATGACAATAATTTTGTAGAGTTTCTTCCTATTCTAAATGACTTGACTTTGACTTGACTTTAACTTGAAGTAAAGGCTATAGAAAAATTAATTTTTAGATAAATCGTATAGAATAAATTCATCTAGTTAATAGTTATAGTGATACATTTCATAATGATGATAATATTATTAGAACAATTAAAAAAAATTTCTAAAGATTTGAAATATTTTTGTTGATCATACTCTTATAGAAGATAGTTTTTATGTTGATTCTTTAATTAAGCTTAGACTTTCTAAAACAGGAAATTTTTGTGTTTTTAGATATTCTATTAGTGGTGAATTATTAACTCCTTATTACATATCTTTAATTTCCTTTACTAGGCCTTAGCATTTATTTTTTATTTTATTGTAAAAATAATTTTCTTAATTCAAATATTAGTTAGCACTCAATTGATTAAGGTCTAATTTAAGTAAACTTATAAAAAGCCTTTATAGAAAAAAATAATATAAAAAATTAATAAAATTTTTTTCTTCTCTATTTTTGTAAAGTTCTAAGAAGTTCTCTTATTTAACTTCTCTAAAAGTTAAATATATAAGTTGTTTTTAACTTATAGGAAAACTTTTATTTATTTTTATACTAATTTTGTTTTATAAAGACTTCCTTAGAAGTTAATCTAAAATAGGCCTAATTCTCTTGAATGTATGTCATTATAATTATTGTACATATTGTTAGAGAGAATATTTGACAAAATTAGTGAAAAAATTTACTAAAAGTATTCAACGTTGAAAAATTTGCTAAAAGATAATATGTTAATTGATTAAATTAAAAGTTGTTGGTAAAAATAGCTGATAAATATAAAATGATAAAAAAAATTCTTCCTCTCTATTCCCTCTCATCTATGCCTTTGTGATCTATTTCTTTTTTCCTTCAAAATCTAACAAATTTTTATTTTCTTTTCTTTCTTTATTTTCTTCTTTCTTATATTTCTTATCTATGTTTCTTTCCTTTTCAAACTTTAACACAAAGAAAGCAAAGAAATATTATAAAAGAGTGAATCTAGCAAACCTTAGTGATGATGAATTATTTTTACTATAGAAAATTTATATAAAAAATAGAGCAAGATAAATAGAAAGTAAACTCTTACTTCAATCGAGCAATTCATGTTGCTTTTTAGCATATATTCATCTTAATTTTACATTTTGCTTCACAATCAAACAAGAAATAAATAAATAAATAATAATAATAATAATAATAAAAATAAATTAATAATTGTTTCATTATTTTATGTGCAACATGGTGCTGAGATTGTATGTGCACTTTATATAGGAAGTAGGAAAAGAGGAGCGAGAAGAAAAAGCTAAGGAGTAAAAGGAAATGGATTATGAAGATGTATATGGGAGGTAAAAAAAAAAAAGAATAATAAAAGATAAAAAAAAAAGATAATAAAAATTTTTGTCAAAATATACTATATTTTTACTAAAGTTTATATATATATATATATATATATATATATATTAATAAAATTAATATTTTTTTAATAAAAAAACTTAGTTAAAATATTTTTATAAGTTAAGAGATCGAAAGGAGTAAAAAAGATTAAAATAAAATCAAGAATTAAAAAATGAATTTACTAATTTCGTTTCAATATAAAAAATTGTATATAATACGTAAACAAATTTCAACTTTGATTAGTTAAACTTTAAGGCATCATAATTTTCATTTGTTTTCTAATTCTCAGGGGTATTAATTATAAGAAATAACAACTAATATAATATTTAAGAAATATATAACTATTTTATAAACTTATGATATATAACTATTTTTTATTAGTCTTAATAAATTATTTTTTTCATAAAAATAAAAAAACTATGTCATCTCATTTTAGAATTTTGTATTTTATTTTTAAAGACAAAAAATGATTGTGAAAAAATCCATAAACCGTGAATAATTAGTGGTTTGAAGTTTATTTGATTAACTTGAATCATATCGCTTTGTTGTTTTATGAACTTGTATTATTAATTTTCAATGGAATCCAAAGCCGACAATCTTAAACTATTCTATCCTTTTTGAAATCATTATGTCGATAAACTTCTTTAGGCAGCAAACAATATATTATATTCCGACTGATAATTTCTTTTAAATGACAAACACGAAAGAATAGGTATACGATGAATGCTGGCAATGATTTCACCCTTATCATTGGAACTGTAATAAAATAAGGTTATGTTATACGACCTTGAAATGCCTCTTAATCTTATCAAATTGAATGCAGCCAAAAGATATTAGAACTTCAAATGGGGCTCCTTAATTTCCCTTCTACAAGTTTATGATGACAAATCGTTTCTATAATTTTGTATAAGCTCAGTGACAAAGATTTATAATCATCATGAAGGAGAATTAGCGATTAATAGGTGTATACACCTTGAGTCCAAACCGAAACTTCACTTCCATAATTGACTGCTACTCAAACTCAAATGTGACAGAGTATTATTATCCTTAATTTTGAAAATTGAACATTGAAAAATATATATCAGTCCGTGGAATGGTTATGTTGGCATATGGTCATCTTGTTGAGCTTGTAATCATAGCAGTGTGTGACAAGTGTCAAGCTTAATCCACAGAAACAAACTATGTCCATTCTCGAGCATTTTTAGGTTTTATTTAGATAAAGTTATAGATAAGTCTTTGTAAATAAGAAAAATAATAATTTTTTTATAAGTTAAAAATAATTCATCTATCTCTTTTAGTTTTAGAGAAGTTAAATGGGAGTATTTTTCTTTTTTTTTTAAAAAGAGTTAACTTTAACTTAGATAATATATTTCATTTATTTATTTTTATTATTTTTCCTCTTGTAAAAACTTATTTACAAGTTCGTTCAAGGAGGACATCAATCAAGTTGCAAGAGTTAGGAAATGAGTTTCTAAAGTTTTCAGACTACAAGTGATAATTTCATTGGCAAGAAACATAACAAAACAAACAATCAACTGAAGAAGATTATCTAAAATCATATTGGATCTATCCTAAACCATTCTACATAGTTGAAATTGTAAGTGAATAGAACTTTTACTTTACCCACTAATATATAATTTGCTTAAATTGACTTCTTACCATTAAAAGTTTAAACATTAATTCTTAATATTAAAAGTTATTAATCATATTATTTATTATCATTAAAAAGTGTTAAAATATGATAATAGAGTGATGATTTATAATATTAAGTGACATGTTAGAGTTTACTTTGAATGCAAAATATTCTTGCTTTAAAATATTTTAAGAATAATTCATGTTTATCCTTGATTTCTGAAATTTCTAAGTTTTTTTTTTTATTTTAAAATTTTTTCCCTACTTTTGTTTTGTCTTGGACACTTATCCGATTTTAACATTTTTTTTTACAACAAAAAAATTAATAATTAGCAACTCTTAATTTCAAAGATTACAAAAGTAAACATTTACTCGTTAACTTATATTATATGCAACTGAAATGTCAACACCGAATCAAGATGTTTCTAAGTAGATTTACCTACGATTCAAACACTTGACGTTCAAACTTTCCATTGCACAATTCATGTTATATCTACGTTATCAACCTATCTGTTAGAAATTTACCTCTCCATCTATTAAATGAGTTCCCATGCATAAATAAAAATGCTTTTAAAAGCTATCTTAAACAGTTTTTTACATAAAATTTTTAATTTTAATTTTATTTTAAATTTTTATAATTTATTTCTAAATTTCTAAATTTTATTTTTTTATTTAAGTTTTATTTAATATAATTATTAATAACAAAATATATTTATTTTGAAAATTATAAAATTTATTAAGTTTAAAAATATTTATATGATATACTTTTAATTTTTATTTTTAAAATTATTTAAATTTAAGGATAAAAACCTTGACTAGTTTAAAATAAATTTTAATCAATCAACCTAAATCATGTTATAAGTACAGAAAGAATCACCACGTACAAATTCAAGAGTAAATTGTGAGAAAAAATGAACCTAATTACATTTAAATTTATACTAAAAGTAAAGTCTCAGGAATTCAAACCACAAGATCTTTAAGATTTTGTTTGAGAGAGCATAGAGGGAGGGGAGTGAGGAGTTTGAGGGGGAAAGAAAGTGAGGGAAAAGAAGAGAAGAGGGTAAACAAAAAAACCTCTTAGGTAGGGAATTGAACATAAAAAAAATGAATTTATAAGAGTTTTAAAGAATTTATAAAAAAAATTATTTAAAAATATCTAAAAGAAAGTTATTATTAATAATTTTTTTTCTTCACTCTAAAAATTAACTCCTGAACAAAATCTAAAACTCCTTTGACTGAGTACAAAAGTCTAGTCCTCCATGACATCATGAAAAAAATGCATGCGGAGTAAGAAGAAAATTAGAGAAAATTAAGAAAAGAAATTCTTGGAGAAAATTGAGTTTCTTCCACCTAATTTTTATCTAAATATCCAATCTTAAAAATGAAAATATAAAATTGTTCCTATCTTATGAGTAATTCACCTGTTCTTAATTTTAGTTAAGGATCTAATTTGCTTTGTTTCAATAATTATGAAAAGTTTAAAATAATTGAATGAGAAATTCCTTTTACATCCCATGTTTTTAATATAAATTTAATTCTAAATTACTCTCTCGAAAATTAAATATTAAAAGTAATTTGTAAATCACATTTCTGAAATGTATTAAACTTTCTTCCGGAATCACTTCTAAAATTTAACTTGATAAAATAATTAAAAAAATTCAAAACGATTCGAGTAGAAGAAATAACAGGCACAAAAAAGATTTCTCCAATACCCATTCTCAAGGCCCATAGTGTACATCCAAATCCAAGGTTATAACCCTATCATAATTGTGTCGTTTCAATTTGGGCCTTCCATGAAATTAACACCTTATGTATCAAATTTCATGTGACGCCAATTGTACCACAGCTCAACATATTTCTATAGAACATGTTGTGACCCAAATTTTGCACTCTACCTTCTTGGTCCATTAAACATGTAATTGAACTTTCTTATAGGCCTCCAAGGTTTCCGTACACAATTTTCATTTATACGCTGCCATTCTCAGAGATTTTAGAGTTTTGTCGATATTTCCTACAAGGACTTCATGATTTTAGATGTTTAAAACTGAAGATATGTTTTAATATACAAAAACAGTGAGCATAAAATTTGTGTGTGTCTCTATATCAAGAGGAGAGAACCTAAACCCCCAAATTGAATAATAGCTTTATGGTTGACTGTTTGGTTGAAAAAAGAGTTTTTGTAGAAAACAATCCAATGTTTTTCAACCAAATTGTTTAAATCAATAGTACTCACGTTTGACTGTTGAGCTTACCAACTTAAAGGGTAAAAATGAGATTCACGTTCGTTGGATACGCATTTGAGAGCAAAAAGTGGACTACCAAACACCCACTCAAAGCAAGCGTTCATGGTAATCATATGATTCATTTCTTACTATAATGTGTCCGCCTATGCTTCTTTTAAGATTTTAAGAACTTGTAAAATAATTAATAATTTGTGTATGCTCTTTTAAATTTATTACAATGAATTTAATTGAATAAAACTTTGAGGACTAAAATTAGAAGACTAAAACAAATTTTATCTTAAAATTAAGAGACGAAAAACTAATTTTGTCATTGATTTAAAATATTAGAAAATAGTAACAATTTGTGAGTTGGTTTATAATAGAAATATACACGTGTAATGATTAAAATCATATATGAAAATCATGTAATATCAATTGAAACAAGTTCAAAAGGTTTGAAGCAATTAAAGTTAAAAGTAATGAAAAACAATCGATGCATATTTTTTTCTCAAATAAAAAAACTTACAAACAAATTCAAATTTATAATGAGTATAAAGAATGTTCTATGAGTTTAACGCTTTTTTACAATAAAAAATGGACATGTACTACAAAAAGGCTATTAAAAATACTAATGAAGAGAATGCATGACATAACTTTTAGATCAAGGTGAAGGAAGACCTAATCTTTTTATTAAAAAATGATAAAAAAAAAATATAGTAATAAATAATATAACAAAAAATTTAGTCTTTAATAGAATTTAATGATATTGTGTAGTTTATGTAGTTAATCTTATCTAGTAGAATTAAACTTAATTGTTATTGTCAATCTCCAACAACTCTTAAATTATCATCTTTTATTCTAAATCATTTTAAATTAGATTGACTAGACTGTTTTTTTTACCTGCAATTCACCAACCAAAACATTGAAGTTTTTACTTAAATTAAAAGTTCTAAAATTTTCACATATTATAAAATTATTTAAATTTTAATAAGTTTTCATTATTTTGTTTTACTTTTAAAATCTTCCAAATCTCTTCAAATATTGGATTAAAGATAATTTAAAGCTTGTAACTTAAAAAAAGATAAACCAAATTTGTGTAATTTGAAAATAGAAAAAATTGAAAAGAAATTAAAGACTGAAATTCTTCAAGGCTGTTTAAATTGGAATATTTTGTAATTTATGTTTAAAAAAGCTTAAAATTAACATTCATTTTTGTTTTATGAATTTTAAAAAATTAGCTGATAATCATTGATTATTTTTTACTTATAATTAAAAATTATTAACTAATTTTGAAGTTAAATGTTATTTTTAATTTTATCATTCATAATTAATTATTTTAAATATAAAAAATAGTATATTTAATTAATTAATTTATTTCTATAAATTTATTAAAAAATAAATATTTGTATTTAAATACAATAAATTATTTTTCATTAACACATCAAAAAATAAAATTTATTTTATATAATTAATTGTAGATTAATAAATTATTATTATAGTCTAACGTGGAGCCAGCACAAAAGGGGGACCCACCATGTTATAGCTCTCCTTTCTTGACTGTGGTGTTTTACTTTATAATTATTATTATAGGCCTAAACGTGGATCGAGAAGAAAGGGATCGTGTTGCCCTCGCAATGTAATTGGAAAATGTGTATTATCCAAAATATAAATGACAATTTAAAATAATAATATATGTCTAAATTTTCTATTATTTTTTATATTTAAAAACAATACTCAAAATTAAGCAACCTTGTAGCACTAAAGTTAGCTTAATAAACGTAACTAGAACTCGTTCTGATACATAACTTAATTAAATATTTATTTAATAATTTTTATATCATAGCTTATATTATAAATTTAATTATAAAATTATTAAAATAAAAAAATATTTTATTTTAATAAATGATATTAAAAATTTATTAAAACGTGTTTTAAAAAATTTATAAAAACTATTAAATTATTTTTGTAAACGTCGAAACATTGTTAATGTTCATTGAGGTCTGGAGTCTAGACATAGGTTTAGCCATTTTAAGATTGTCTCACAAGCAGAGGGAGCTAGTGTCCATCACTTCTGGCATTTAAACATTCTACAAACATGCAACAGCTTCATCTTTCCCAGCTTTTCAAACCCAAGCCTTTGACATATCCTAAAGTTAATGGTACAGCACATTTTCTTGGACATAAAACCCATCTTCAACCTAGTATTTCAAGTTATAAGACCACTTTAGTTTCTTTGTTCATAACCAATGGCCTCAATCTTCCTCTCATCACAAACTCAGCAACTTGTAGTGCAAGAGAATGCCCTACACTCTCAGCTGAGGATGATTCAGATATTGTTAACAACTTCAGCATGAATAAGAATCAGAGTCCTATTGAGGTTTCTGATGAAAGTGCCAAGGGAAAGAGCTTTTGGGGTGCCGTTGGTTTGATCATTGGTGCTGCTGTGGGCCCTGGAATGTTGGGCTTGCCTTCTTTGACCATAAAATCAGGCCCATTTCCTTCAACAATCATAATTTTCATATCATGGCTCTATGTCATCTCATCAATAATCATTGTTGCTGAACTTTGCTTTGATGCAATGGAAGAAGATGGTGTTGAAGAGGTGAGCTTCACAAGCCTTGCAACAAGGACATTGGGACGTGGTTTTGGTGCATTTGTTGCTGTAGTTTACTCCAGTTTGTGTTTTTCCTTGCTTGTGGCCTGTGTTGCTGGTATTGGATCAATTTTCTCTCCATGGTTTCAAGGGGTGAATGCGTTTATTGTTCATTCCTTGTTTCCTCTTCTTTTAGGAATATTGATTGTTTTTTTCCCATTTAAGACTATTGATGTTGCAAACAGATTTCTATGCTTCCTTATGCTATTCTCCATAACTGGATTGGTTGCTATAGGAATATCTGTGGCAAGAGTCAACATAATAAGCTCATTTGCTTTAGCCTCATGGAAACTTTCATCAATACTTCCTATTATACCTGTGGCTGTGCTCACAATGGGATTTCATGTAATCACTCCTTTTATATGCAAGGTTGCTGGGAAAACTGTAGATGATGCTAGGAAAGCAATACTAATTGGTGGGGCTGTTCCTTTGGTCATGGTTTTGTCATGGAACTTGATTGTGTTGGGGCTTGTAGGGACTAATAACAACACAACCACCACCTCTGGTGACCCTATATCCCTTTTGCTTTCTGTGAATCCATCAGCTGTATCTGCAGTTCAAGGCTTTGCCTTCTCTGCTATGGCAACTAGCTTGGTAGGATATGCTGTGAGCCTTCCCAAACAGCTTCTTGACACTTTGGAGTTGGTATCAGGAAAAGCCAAAGCTTGTGATGAGCATGGCAGTGGAAGAGTTGGACTGGCCTCTTACTCAGGAGGGTCTAGTGTTGGTAATTCTGGGAAGGTTTGCTTCGTAGGTTCAAGAAATGAGACAATAACAGGATCTAAAATGAGATCAAATGAGCCAACATTTAAAGTCCTTGTGACACTACTAGTCCTTGTTTTCTCAGTGCTGATAGCTTCATTTTTACGCTCTACATTTTCAAGGGCTCTTGATTTTGCTGGTGTCTATGCCAATTGCTTTTTGTTTGGCATTATTCCTCCTGTGATGGCTTACATTCAACAATCCAAGAAGAAAATCCGGTATGTAACGCTATTAGCTGTTCCACTTAGCAATATAAGAATTCTCAAGAAGAGAAAACAAGCTACATATTTTAGTTACATAATGTAGTCAATAAGACAAATATCATAATGGTTGAGGCCTAAACTTTTTCTAGAGAAGTGTCATCTTTTAGATACCATCATATTTAACTGGTAAGATATCTCATTGGTAAAAAACATTTAGAATACTTTTTAATAAAGCTTCAACCATCTATCTTCTTTAACTAGCTTTTGAGAGAGTTAGTTAAGCCTAATTTTTTAAAATTAATATTAGCCTGCTGTGATAATGTACTGTGGCAGATCAAATTAAAAACTGACCATACCCATAAAATGGAGTCTTGTTCTAGAATTATATAATCATCAGTTTGTAACTTTGCCTAATGTGTAGTTCTCAGCTCTAATCACTTGGTTCCTCCTTTCCTCTGTTATACAATTACGTATTATGATACCCTTCAACTGTGTTTTGAGATTTGTAAACCGTATTGAAGTTGATAACACTTTTATTCAATTTATTAATTTTCCAATGCTTCAGTTTTGTGAAGGAAAATAATTTGATCATTGGCATCTAACCATAATGCAATGATTTTTCAGGTCGTCCATCATTCCAGGTGGAAATGGGACACTTCTACTACTTTTCATTATCTCTGTCATTTTGGGAATTTGGCATTGATATTCTTCCTAGGCTTAGAAAGTGGCCAAAAAGGTAACATACAATAAGGAACAACAGTGATGTATATGAAATTGTTTGTGTTTCTCTTAAGCCCCTCTGCTACCCTTGCTGATATTCTAACGGTTCATGTTGTTTAAAGGGTGCAATAATATCCCATTAAAAATTGAAAAAAATCTTTGTTGCAAATTTGCAATCCAATGGAACAATACAAAAGGACGAGATTTGATATGATGGCATACCAAAAATATGCCAGCAAATGGAATACATGTCATCGGCACAAATTAGACTTCAGTGAAATTGGTGCATGCCTGTCTCCAACCTTTTAATGACTGTATTTGCAATCTTAGTTTATTTAAAATTATTTTAATTTTTAAATTTATCTTTATTTAAATTTTTTATAATTCAAAATTATTTAAATTTACTTTTTTTCATATATCATTTATACCAAAATAAAAAAGTAATATATTTTTAACTTTTGTTTACATTAAATAAAAGTATTTATAATTATTGTACCATAATTTAATTATAAAAAAAAGTAATAACAAGTTCAATATATCTAGTGAATATATTAAAAAAATATAAATTTCAGAAAAAAAAAATGTTATTTTCGAAAAAAAAATTGAAAGTAACTTTGGTATAAAATTAAAGAAATAATTAATATAAACATATGAAGAAGTTTCTTAACTTTTTCTTTTACTTTTACGATCTGACAGGTAACTATTGTTGATAAAAATAGATAGGGATCATTTAATTTGAGAAAATTCAAAAAAAAATAATAGGTATTCTTTGGCTAAGAACTGTGAAATTAAATATTGAAATTACCAAGAAACAAAAAGCTTCAAGGAACAAATACCCATATGCTCAAAATTGTTAGTTCATAATGCTCAAACACATAAATAATACCACATGTGTTCCTTTGTACACTGAACAATTATGACATATGTGCTATCTTTATAATATAAAATAAATTTCAACTTTGAGATTTGTGTTATATTAATATTTTATTTAATTATGAATTAGAATTAATTAATTATTTAGAATATATTTTAAATTATTAATATAATTATAATATTATTTATTAAATTTATGTATGACTAATTCATAAATATATTATTATTAGGCTTAACTAAAAATAATTTAAGATTGGTTAAACTATTTGACCTTATAATGATTGCAAGATGAGAGAGGTCCCTGATTTTATTTAGTGAGTTTAAGTAATTATTTTTCCATTGAACAAATACAATTTTTCTTCTTTGTCTCATTAGACATATATAGAGCAATTTTTTATTTTTTTCAATTTCAATTTTCTACCTCAAAAGGAATAAGGAAAGACTAATAATTTGATGATAGGTTCACAAATCTAACATCATTTTGTGATAAATTAAAATAACTATATTATAATTTGTAATTTTTTGAATTGTTAATTCAATATTTCAAATCATTAAATAAAACTAGAGACTTGTAAACTCTAGAACTGTTTTGACTAAATTGATTATGATCAATCAATTTAAAAATTGATAGAGAACTTTTGTTGAGAATTATATTTTGAGAAACATATCAAAATTTCTTTGAATTTTATTATATATATTGTGAGAATCGAAATATTTTCACTCATGAGGTCTGAAAATGCATTCACATAAATCGCAAAAACATTCATGACTAAATTGATGTTAATAAATAAATGATTTTTTTAAATTTATTGACGGCTTTTGTTAGGAATTATATTTCAACCAACATATCAAACTTTCATTGAATTTTATCATATATTTTGTGAGAATCAAATGATTTTTCATGTGCCACTTTTGAAAAACACACTATGAATGTTACTAACCTTCAATCTACAAATTTTTACAACTAGATTATCAGTTTTCAAAAGTGTTTTGGAGCTTTTCTTTGATAATATTGGACAAATAACATACTAAAAAATTACTTCATTTGGTTAACTAATTGGAGTTTTAAATGAGTCACTCAGAGTTAAGTTAAATTATGATTTTCTTTTACACAATGCATCAATTCATAAATTGTTTGAGGGTTTTACTCATTTTTCATTTACAAACAATATTAATCTTATCTAGATCCATATAGTTACTCAAATTGGGAGAATTTCAAAGTTTAAGTCATAGGTCATACAATCCACTTTCAAAAAATTAAGTTGTTTTGTTCTTGTACATTGGCTCTCGTGTGATTAGACCTCCAAAACTAGTTTTTTAATTTTTGATACCAAAATCCATTATTTTTTAATTTTTAAAATTTTGATATAAATTATGAAATTTTAAAAAATTTTGATCAATTAGTTTGAGATTAAATTTCTTGTTTAGTTATTCTACACTTAAAATTTAAGCCTAATTTTTTTATTAGTTATTGATATATATATACATGATTCATGTGACATGAAGATACATTACACTCTATTTGCGAATATGTCATTTGTAACACCATACCTTTCTCCATCTTAAATATATTAAATTTGATAAAAATTTAGAAAAAATAACTAACTTTTCTGTATAACCATTAACCAGATTTCTAAAAATAAAACCTTTCACAACAGTAAATCTGTATATAATCTATGTATAAGACAATTTAAAAAAATAAACTGTGTGAAATATATTGCAATTTAATATTTACACACTAAAAGATTTTAGATACTAATTAATATATTGCATTTACATATCATTATTTAGATATATCATAAATTACAGCAATTCATACTCAGTCTCACATACTGAGCACCTGAAACTAATCATCTATATCATGTCAGCCCTCAATTTTTGCTAAGTCTTTAACAGTTAATTCATCATTCTCTCCAAGATAAGTGTCACTGGAGTCCACCACCATTTCTATACTAGATAATCGATCAAAGGCCTTTCTATTCCCTAGTATAGATAAAAATTGAGAGACTAATGAATTTGATCACTGGTTGGGAAATTAAAAGGAACCGCATTGTAACATCCTAAATCTTTAAATTTTAAAAGCTGCTTATTTTATTTATACAACCCAGTATACTGTATAAATATTTCATATATGAAAAATATTTTCAATATAAATAGATAAAATACTTATTTGTAATTAAGATTGTTTACAAGATTTACCAATATAGAAATTATTAAATAAATAACGATAAACATAAATCATAATTACTCAAAATAAATTTTTACAACATTGGTACAAAACCTACATTAATACATGTTTCATATAATAATTTATAAACTGTAGAGTAAAACAAGTGGGATTCAAAATAATATGTACATGACAGAAAATAATTACATCTCAAAATCTATAATTGAGAACCTAGTACTAGTCGATTCCATGCCAGCATTCTATCTCTACCAGATCTTCAGAATCAAGATTATCGTCTGATCCAAGATAAAGATCGCTTGGATCAACTGTGACTTCAGTACCAGTAACTCTTTCAAAAGTCCATTTGGATGGTCTTCCGAGATGGTTATGATTATGATAAGTAAACAGTTTTGTGATGGCTGTCAGGTTCTTAACAGTACCACTATACATGCAAATACACAGGGTCTGATGTTTTCTATTCCTAGGAAAATCAAACGAAATACTACAAAAGAAATCCATTTCTAATGTAACAAGAGCTCTAGGTTCAGTTTCTACCAAAACAACAAATTTAAAGTAACAAAGTTGTTGATATTCATTTAATACATAATTTAACCTATAATGTACTAAACTATCTACTAGCCTAACTTTTTCCTGAGGCTCTATCATCCCGATTTCTTGAAAATATTAATAAGGATGAGCTTCTATTTTATTATTTAAACATAATATTAACTTAAAGACCAACATCATAGCATAACCACATTCGTGAAAAACAAAGCAAGGAATCATAATAACATGAATCTCAAAGCAACATATATCACATATACATATATTCCATCACAACTCATTACATTCTTCTCTTTCGGATACGCACTGCCAATGCACTGTGATCACAAATATACGATGCCTCCAGTAGTTTTCGAGGTCTTACACAACTAGGTAAATAGTCATTGGTTAGCCCATGCATACGGATACAACGTATAGTCAGGAAACGAGTGTGAGGCCAAGTGACGCATTTGCTCTCAGAAAGAATGTGTACACATACGCGAATGTCACTCACCACCCTACATTTTCCTTAGATTTTCTATCGTTTCCGGACTCTATACCCCCAGTGTATCTCTATAACTATTCACACTAGATCCATTCAGCTTTTTTTACACTTATCTCATACTCCTCTTTGTACTAAACTTGTCATTCAAGTAAAAGATCATGCTTAGTAAAGCACATTCGAACTAAGTTCCAAACAAATATACTACTCGAATATATCATTAACATACAAAATAAACCAAACATACTTTTTATAACAATTTAATGTCAATCATAAGAATCAGATAAAAACACGTACATAAGGTACTCTTATGGTTACAAAATATTTATTATGCTTAAAATAGCAAAATAGAGCTCTCCTTACCTTGAAACGAAGTTTTGAAAGAGATTTGGTGAAGGGTTTTGTTGAAAAAACTAAGATCTTCCTAGATATCACAAAAGAGAACATTTTGAGAAAGGAGAAACTTAGAAAAACAACCGCTCCAAGAACTTACTTGGAGTTGATTGATGTAGTTCCCAAACTTGGATTCGAAAGAAAGTTGAGGTTTTAGGGAAATTTTCTGAGAAGGGAGAGTTAGAGGTCGAAGGAACGGAGGAAAAGCTCAAAACTTGGATTATAATCCAAGTTTTCTAACTTGAAAACCCTTAAATACCCCTTGAATCGCGACATTCTCCTTATAGCGAGTCTTTTCTACTACAGCGAGAGATTTTGCTACAGTGAACCCTTATCTCGTTACAGCGAAAAACTAGACAAAATTACACTTTGCTGTTATTCATTTTAGCTACAGCGAGAGTTCCTAGCTACAACGAGAGAGCATCAGAATGACTAATTTCTGGATACTCTCGCCATAGCGAGATATCCTGCAACTTATATTATTTAAACTCTCTAAAATTCACATAACTTCACAAATACAACCAACATTCAATGCTATAATAATAAATATAAAAATGAAGATGTTACACGCATAATTATAGACTACTTTTAATGTGTACTCCTGATTTTCCTCAAAAAGTTCCCTAAAATACAAATGTACTACACGTCTATATTAGCTAAAATTATAATTTAATCTACTACTAGCAAAGACATCTACTATGTTAATCCTCACGAGATGTGTTGTCATCTTTACTACCTGCAGGATGGTGTAAGGGTGAACAACTATTCTACCTTTCAAACATAACACAATAACATCATATCACTTGTTACAAAAATTGTAATTATGCAATTATCCTCACTTTATGCCACATATCAATTATTCTCTTCATAACATACAAATTCACACAATTTTATTATATTCTTATCATTCCATGTTCAGATACGCACTTTCAGTGCACTGTGATTATAGTCATTCAATGCCTTTACCAGTTCTCGAGGTCTTACTTAATCATGTAAATAGTTGTCGGTTAACTCATGCAATACAGATACAACGTATGCAATCACGAGCCACTTAGTAAAGGGAAAGTCAAGTGTCTAGTCGGTAAACGAGTGTGAGGCCATGTGGCGCATTTGCACTCAACAATAATATGTGCACAATCGTGAATGTTGTTCACCATCCTACATTTCCCTGAGATTTTTATATCATCTCCGGACTCTATACTCCCTGTGTATCTCTGTAACTATTTACACCAACTATTCATCTTTCTTATTCATTTCTCGATTCCATCACAAGATCGTGATTAATAACACTTCCTAACCAATCTCATATTTCAACTCATGGTTTCAATAACCACATTATTCAATAAATCATCGATGACACGTTTATCATATTCAAAATTTCTCAACAATAAGGTCATATCACATTCATCAAATATCACCAAAACTAGTTTAATCATAATATCATGCTTTCTTATCATATATTTCATATATACACAGTAAAATCAGTCAACCAAAACATCAAACATATTCATATTAGTAATCTTTCTTTATTATTAGTTATTACTCACGCATATATCATAAAAATACTATATAAACATACTCTCCTAGGCACAACATATAACCTATAACACATAATGATAAAATAGAACTCCCCTTATCTTATAATAAAGATCTAAACGAAGGTTGATGATGAAAAAGTCCTAAAAGAGCACTTCTACCTAGGTAACACAAATTTGTCTCTTAAGAACAAGATTGTAAATACCAATTTTTGGTCTTAAACATTAAAAAATAATAATAATAGGGTTATTTTAACAGAAAATAGAAATATCTTGGAAAATCAATTTAGCTTTGGAAAAGAAAATACTGCACTATTTAGACTAGAGCAAACTCCATACATAAGAAGGGAAAAAGTTCAGAAACTTATCCTTATGTGAAGCCCTAAAACGTGAAGAATTGTATCCAATATAAAATTTGACAGAAGGAGCAGAAAATTCTTAAGAAAAAATTGAGAGATCTAAGAGAAAGAAGAACAAGTGTTTTGGGGGAGAAAAAGGCAACTAGTTTTCAAAGGGTGAGCAACAAAATTTTTTAGAAGGTATCAACAAAAGATCCAGAATAAAAAAAGAAAAATATAAAGAAAGCAAGAAGCAAAGAACATAAAAAAGCAAACATAATAGCAAAGAAAATCAAGTAAATATTTCATTCATTCTCGATCATTCAAAAATTTCTACAAGATTTTGATCTAGATATTTTTGTTTATATCTATATTTTTCGTTATGTATGAAATGCTCAAATCATAATATTTAAAAAAAAGAGAAAGAAGAAACATAATTAGACCTACTACTAGACTGAGTGAATGAAGAATCTTCTAATTTTTTTCCGTGCATCCCCCTTCTCTCACAATGTCTTCGTTTTTATTGTGAAGATCAACATAAAAAAAGGCTTGATACATTTTCCCATTGTGTTTCTTTCTTTCTCTTTTCTCCGTATTTGAAAAGAATAATTCAATGTGTTGGATGATATGTGGATATTAGCTATAACATCGTGCCTCACATTTGAAAAGTAAAAAACCGTACAAAAGGTTCTAGCTTGACTTTTTATCTTTTATCCCATAAGCTAATCTGCTGTACACCCTTATCACGTTGGCTACACCCTATTGTATAGAACTGAATGGCAAAGTTTAAATTTGTTAATTCTTAACGAACAAAAAGGATGGGCAAGCATCCAATGCTTATCTCATTTAACAGTGTAATTTCAATAAGATTATTAGATGATGTTTTATTTTTTTGAGACCAAGTGAAATCTGAAAAGTTTTGGTAAAATTATTCTAGATCCAATAATTTATAGTCAAAATATAAAAATATTGAATCCATAAATGACTATGATTATACCATATAAAAATAACATAGAGAATTAAAATTGATTAAACATGTTTTATCATTTTTATTTGAGTTGTTTTTTTTTTTAAATTTATCTTATTTTAACATTAATAATAAGTTCCTATTTTTTATGATATTACATTATTTATGTCAATTTTTATGTTATTTACTTATTTTTTAGGATTGTTATATTTTGTTTCTTTTATTTTTATATGTGTAAATGATGTGATTTAATTTTATATTTATAATTATTTTCTTTTATATTACGAATAGTAAATTATTTTTATATAATCAATAAATAATAAATAATATAATTACATCAATTTATAACATTAACATGTAGCTTCTCTATTGTTGTGTGTTATAAATTAATAAAATTTACGTATACCTACGTTACCGAGACTTTAAGCAATATTAATTTATCATATGTTATCTTTAATTAATTAAAAAATTATTTTAATAATCAATCAAAATGTATTTTCTATAATCACTATTTTACTACTCAATCAATTTAAATAGAAACTATTTTATTAACACAATAATTTATAATGCTAATATGTAGCAATTCTACCTTTACGCATTATAAATTGTTAGAATCTATGTGTATCAACGTTACCTTAGGTTCTATACAACATAAATTTATCAAACGATGTTTTAATCTTTTTATTAAATATTTTTTCTTTTTTTTTATCAATTCAAATATATATATTCCTTTCATTAAATAGAATAATTTCATATTTTCAATTTTTCTCAAGTCATATTTCTAATTTTGATGAATTACATAACCAATCATTTCTTCATTTTATTATACAAATTTTTGTAATATCGATGTGTAATTTACATTGCCTTTGATTATCCAATAAATTATAAGAGATTTATATATAGCTTACGCTATCTTAAATTTTTTTTCAATATTAATCATAATCAAAATTCAAATTCAAATACTTCATTCATGAATAAAATATTTTTTTTACGATTTGTAATATAGTTGTGTGATCTTCCTTCACCTTCTGTATTATTTCTCGTATGGTACATATATAATCCCATTATCTTGTATCCTAAATATTATAATTTTATTAAAATAATTTTTATTTCAAAAATAAATTTTCTTTTACTGAACTTAATTTTAATCAACCAATTTCATAATTTTTAGATAAAACTTTGTGGCTTTGAGTTCTTCATTGTACCTGGGGATATGTAGGAGCAGGAACCGAACTCGTGAAGTTAAAATAATTTTTTCCTTTTAAGATACTAATTAATATTTTAATGAATAATTTTTCTTCTTCTAAAATAAAAATAATAATTATTGTTTAGGGGTTAAATAAATATTTTTTAAAATTAAAATAAATTTGCACAATTAATTTAAGGTAATTATTTTTTTAAACGGATGTTGTAAGGTGCTAATACCTTCCCTACAGGTAAATAACTCCCGAACTCATTTTGTTTTTCGAAGATCATGTTATTTTAAAAGTTTTTCCAAGGTTTTCTTAAAATAAATGTTGGTGACGACTCCTCTAAATTTTAGAAAAATATTTTTTTTATTTTTAAAAGATGTTTTTCTTAAACACGTTTTTTTGCCGTACTGTTGCAACTGCCCAGTTGCGATAGAGATTCAAAGAAAATGAACAGTAAAGACACGATTAAACTAAAAAAAAAAAGCTTAGAATCGTGTAAAATGATTCTACGATCTTAAATTCAAAGAACAATTAAGGTTTTGAGGAGTTATACCTGAAAATGAGGGATGAAAGTTGAGAGGAGTCAGAGAGAATATGAAATGGTAGGAAAATATGATTTTTCATGCAGAAAAATCCTTAAATACCCTCAGAATCGCGACATTGTCGCTACACTCATCGCTACAGCGAGTCATTTCTTGCTATAGCAAAAATATCAAACAAAATTGCTCCTCTTTTTTGCACTTTTTGCTATAGCAAGACTATTCTCGTTACAACAAGACATCGTCGCTACAACAAGAATGCTCCAGAATGTTCCAAATTTCACTGCCTCTCTCGCTACAGCGAGAATTATCTTGCTACAGCATCGACTTACAGTTCCAACACTTTAACATTCTCTTAACATACTCTCACATGCATATTTATCATAACCATGTAATTTTAATTGATATAAAAATAGGAATATTACAATTCTCTTACACTTTAAAGAATTTTGTCCCTGAAATTCATCTGCTTTTAAAGAGGTGTGGGTATATTTCTCTCATTTTGCCTTTTGGTTCTCAAGTAGCATCTCTTTAATCGTTTGTATTTCATATTACTTTCACCAATGAGATATTCTTACCTCTTAATTATTTAATTCTATGATCCGTAACTCTCACTGGATACATGTCAGGCTAGTGATTTATTATTGAGTAATCTATAATATTTTATACTTGTTAAATGTTAATTGAAAGATTATTTGGTATTGGAATATAATTAGATGGAGTTTGAAATTTATTAAAAAAAAAAAAGGTGAACAGTACTGTATGAAGAGTGCCAAATGAACAGTAAAATCGCCTATGAACAGTGCAAACCACGTACAAACTGTGTATGAACAGTAAAAACTGTGTATGTACAGTGACTGCTGACATCATCATGACGTCATGGCTGATGTCACATACGCGTACAGCGTGTACAGTACGCATGCACAATATTTTCCAGCGTGAATAGTGCCCTGAACAGTGTTTCCGGCGATGAACAGTAAATTTTGAAAATTTTCTATAAAAAGGGGCTTCACATGAAATTTTTTCTAAGGCCGTATACTACCATTTTCTCTCATATTAAACCCTCCTAAACTTAGATTTCTTGCCAAATTTGAGATTCTACGTATATTCTGAGGGATTTGAAGTAAGTTTCTTTAAGTTTAAAGCTAGATTTACCGTTTGTTTCTCTTCTTCTTCTCTTTCTCATAGAAGTTCATGGTGTTCTTAGGAGAAACTCCGTTCTAAAGCCAAATCTTCGGTAAATCTTGCTATAAAACAAGTAATTTTCGGTAGATCTAGTGTGAATCATCGTTCTGAGGTAAGGGGAGTTTACTTTAACCTATGAACTACGTTTTGAACGGTTTAATATGCTATTTCAAGATGTTTTGATATGAATTTTGTTATATCTTTTGAATAAAAGCTATTTTCTAAGCTGTAACTGCTGTTAATTGATTTAAAATGCTGAGATTTTGGCTGATCTATTATAAACTTACCTTAGCTGAGCTGTTACAATAATTTTGGCGGTGTGCATCATGTTGAAAAATATGTTTTGCATCATTATAGAGCCGAGTTACATGTTCAGGTGGATAGACGTGTAACGGTAAGTTCATGCTGAGCTGCTGTGCTGTGCTGTCTGGATCCAGATATCGGAATGGGTCGCTCCCGGACCGGCTCGGTTCCTTCTGGATTACTTAGTCTGTGAAACCAGTTGGAAACCGTTTTCATGCTGTGCATTAGATGGGCTGGAAATGCATGGGGCTATTGCTGTGAGAAATATTTTGCTCTATATATATGATTTTATTTTATTTTTGTAAACTCACCCTTGCATTTCTTTCTATGTTGTTGTGTGCGTGTGTACTGTGATGATCGTACGGTGGTACGTGAGCAGATGTAGCAGGTGTTGCATCTACTTCACAGGCTGAAGGGCCAGTGAAAAAATGTTAGAAGCTGGGGTCGAGTAATATTGCATCAAAGTCCTTTTTCCCTTATATTTTGAGACCTCATGTAGAGGGAGCTATATAGTATAATTTTGGGTATTTTGAATATTATGAACTAAATGTAATGTTATGTTGTTCTATTGGATATTTGTTGTAAGAAACTTTGTTTTATTTTAATTGAGAAGAGAATTTCATACTTATATTCTCTATTATTTATTTATCTTAAATAAGTATGCGATGAACAAACAATGTTCTCGATTTTAAATCTCAGCATTTTAAATCAATTAACAGCAGTTACAGCTTAGAAATAGCTTTTATTCAATAGATCTAACAAAATCATATCAAAACGTCTTTAAATAGCATATTAAATCGTTCAAAACGTAGTTCATAGGTTAAAGTAAACTCCCCTTACCTCAGAAGGATGATTCACACTAGATCTACCGAATATTACTTGTTTTAATGCAAGATTCACCGAAGATTCGGCTTTAGAATGAAGTTTCTCCTAAGAACACCATGAACTTCTATGAGAAAGAGAAGGAGAAGAGAAACGAACGGTAAATCTAGCTTCAAACTTAAAGAAACTTACTTCAAATCGTTCAGAATAGACGTAGAATCTCATATCTGGCGAGAAATTTAAGTTTAGGAGGGTTTAGTATGAGAGAAAATGGTGGTATTTGGCCTTAGAACCTTTGAGAACCTTGGATAGGAGTGAAGAAATGAAAATTTTGTATGAAGCCCCCTTTTTATAGAAAATTTTCAAAAATTACTGTTCACCGCCTTACTGTTCACGCCAGAAACACTGTGCACGCGTACTGTACGCATATGTGACGTTAGCCATGACGTCACTGATGATGTCAGCAGTCACTGTACATATGCGGTTTTCACTGTTCATACACAGTTTGTACGTTGTTTGCACTGTTCATAGGCAGTTTTACGGTTCATCTGACATTGTTCATACGATACTGTTCACTTTTTTAATTTATTTTATAAATAATTTCAAACTCCATCTAAATCTATTCCAATACCAAATTAATCCTTCAATTAACATTTAACAAGTATAAAATATTATAGATTACTCAATAATAAATCACAGGCCTGACAGAAGTCATCACTTGGGTTATATTTAGAAGTAGTTTTTTGGGAAAGTTTTTCCTTTCCCATGTCCGTACTGCCAAAGAGCGGGAGTTTCTAAACTTGGTGCAAGGAAACTCATCAGTCTATGCGTATGCAATACAGTTTAAGCAGCTTTACAAATTTTATTCTCACCCAACCTCGGAGGAGTGGAGATGTCAGAGGTTTTCAGACGGGTTGAGAACTGACATAAAGAGGATTTTAATCCCACTTAGGATCACGAAATTTGCTGACTTGGTGGATCAAGCAACTATTATAGAGAGTCTTAATGCAGAGGATGTTGGTGGAGTTGGGAAGGCTCTATCTAGTAGAGCTGCTAGTAGCTATGGTAATGGAAGTAAGGGTGCTAAGAAAGGCCCTTACAGTCGGTTGCTACGCCAACAACAGTCTCGACCATCTCAGTCGAAGGGATCGGCAACATCAGCCCCGGTGCCAGTAGGGACTACTACCTCTACATTTCAGCCTAGGGGAGCAACTTCTTCCACCCCTAGAGCCTCAGTGCCACAGATTGTCAGATGTTTCAGATGTGGTGGGCCACACCACCTGAGCCAGTGCCCACAGACTGATGTCAGAGTTTGCTTCTTATGCCAGCAGCCAGGGCATCTTGCTAGGGACTGTCCTACGCCTAGTGGGGCAGTTTCATCTTCTGCTAGCGCCTTGCATGCTGTGAGACCTAAAGCGACTAGAGCTCCGACAAGAATTAGATCGAGAGCAGAGGGACGTGTATTCACTGCTTCTGCATCAAAGGCAGCCCAGGCGATAGATCTCGTTCAGGGGATAGCGGTAGTGACAGGTACTTCTCTTTCTGTATTGTTTGATTCTGGAGCCACGCACTCTTTTATGGCGGACATTTGTGTGAGAACCTTAGGGTTAACAGTGAGCGATCTAGGATGTGAATTGGTAGTATCGACACCTACTTTAAGTTTGATTAAGACTTCGACGGTTTGTGTTAGATGCCCATAGTAATTGAGGGACGAAAGTACAAAGTAAACCTTATTTGTATCCCGATGTCAGGGTTAGATGTAATCCTGGGTATGGATTGGCTAACTGCCAATCGTGTGCTAATTGATTGTGGCCAGAGGTGTTTAGTCTTTCTTGAGTAGCAAGGCTGTGTGGAATGGATTTCTACTCGCCAAGTAGAAACATCCTTAGGTGAGGGAGTATCTTGTTTTGTTTTGTTGGGAGTTATGAATGCAGAAGTGGAGCAAAGCCTTCAGTCAATACCAGTAGTACAGAAATTCCTTGAGATTTTTCTAGAGGATATTCCTGGAATACCTCCACGTAGAGAGGTGGAGTTTGCTATAGATTTGATTCTTGGAGCTAAGCCAGTGTTTGTAGCACCTTATAGAATGGCGCCGAAGGAGTTGATGGAGCTTAAGGAGCAGATTGAGGATCTAATGCGGAAACATATGATTAGGCTGAGCGTATCACCTTGGGGAGCACCAGTTCTCTTGGTGAAAAAGAAGGACAACAGTTCTAGATTATATGTTGATTATCGCAAGTTGAATAAGTTGACAATTAAGAATAAGTACCCATTGCCGCGGATCGATGATTTGATGGACCAGCTGAGAGGTGCTAAGGTGTTCTCTAAGATTGATTTGAAGTCTGGGTACCATCAGATCCGAGTGAAGGATGAAGATTTTCCTAAGACTGCTTTTCGCACTAAATATGGCCATTATGAGTATATAGTGATGCCCTTTGGAGTCACAAATGCTCCAACTGTGTTTATGGACTACATGAATCGGATCTTTAGACCTTTCCTGGATGGATTTGTGGTAGTCTTTATTGATGATATTTTGATTTATTCTAGTTCGTCAGAGGAACATGCAAAACATTTGAGGACTGTACTTAGTGTTTTAAGGGAGAAATAATTATATGCTAAATTGTCTAAGTGTGAGTTTTGGCTAGAGGAAGTGAAGTTCCTTGGTCATGTTATTTCAGCTAAGGGAATTGCAGTTGATCCTTCCAAAGTTGAAGCAGTGTTGCAGTGGAAAAAGCCTAAGACAGCCACAGAGATTCATAGTTTTGTGGGCCTAGCAGGTTACTACCGGAGATTTATAGAGGGATTTGCGAAGATAGCTGTACCATTAACACGGTTAACTCGCCATGATAAACCCTTTGTATGGACTGAGAAATGTGAACAAAGCTTTAATGAGTTGAAGCAGAGATTAACTTCCTCGTCGATGTTGATTCTCCCTGATACTAATCAACCGTTCGAGGTGTACTGTGATGCTTCCCATCAGGGATTAGGATGTGTGTTTGATGAATGAAATATTTTCTCATTTGCAAAAAGATTTGTCGTGAACCTTCATCAAAATATGTAGAAAAATTTATGTAGTCTAGGATGCAAGCCTAGGTCATCTCCTATGAATCATTGGACAAGTGACCAAATATCAAACATGTAGTGTGTAATGTATTTAGAAAGCAAGTAAAAAAAGGGGGTTTTGTGATTTCAAGTTCAATCAACTTAAGTAGAAAATTAAATTGCAAAGTTCAATCGATAAAATGTAGTAACCCCTAGTTCATTCATATAAACTCTATCCCTATTCCTCTTAAGATTTAATACTCTTCCTCTCCTCCCAGAATTAGGTTGATTTAACAAGCAAAAATCAACCTTATGTTTTCATACGAATTAAGCAATCCAATGAACTCCAATCTCTCATTCCTTGATTACGCAATCTTGGAATTAAACAAGAATTAAGCAATTCAAATTTAGAATTTCCTTAAAATGAATTAGGGTTCATTACGCAATGCTCCCCTCATTCAACCATTAATTCAATTCAAGAGTTTAGGAGGAAGAAATTCATGGAAGAAAAAGATTTGCATTAACATTCAAAAAACAAGAATTCAAGAATTCATATGAACTCACTACAGATTACAAGAAAATTAACCCTTCATGAGGATGGGTCTCACAATTGCAAAATGAAAGTAAAGAGAAATCAATAACATCAATACAAAAATCAAAGAGAAGTAAGGAGAAAATAGAAATCAAACCTTAGGTTGGACCCTTGGCTGTCACCCAAGGCCACCCCAGGCTCTCCAAGTGTCCTAAATTTAGTAAAGAAGAGAAAAGGTACAAAAAGTGTAAGAACTCCCTATCCTAATTTGGTAAAAATCTATTTATACTAAAGCTGGCACCGCCCAAAGTAATTACTTTCATTCTTTCATAGTAAACACGCGTATCATCAGTTGAATTTTTCCTCTCTGGAGTGATTACTATGAATATTCATAGTAACCACGCGCAACACTAGGACATTTTGGAATCTCTAGAGTTGTCACTATGAATTTTGATAGTAACTACGCGCAGCACCTTCAATTCTGCATGCTCTGGAGTGACCACTATGAATATTCATAGTAACCACGCGCAGGTTTAGTGGATTCTGGGCTGCTGTAGTTGTCACTTTAAGCTTTG
The DNA here is from genome assembly GCF_003935025.1 of Abrus precatorius. Lineage (NCBI taxonomy): Eukaryota > Viridiplantae > Streptophyta > Magnoliopsida > Fabales > Fabaceae > Abrus > Abrus precatorius. Next base: position 8,237,865 of record NW_020874395.1, on the reverse strand, counting down.
AAAGTGATCACTTTGGTCCCTTTGCTGGAAGTGGCTTGCTGTAGTTGTCACTATCAATTTTGAAAGTAGTTACTTTCACCTCGAATTCCTCAAAATCTAATAATTCTTCAAAATAAGCTTGGGGATTCCTGCCATATTATTCAAATGATCAAAATATGTAAAATAAACTATCTAAATCCATGTAAATTAACAAAAAACTAAGAAACCTATATTATTTAGCCTAATTGGAATATTCATCTTATTTACACTATCTAAGTCTATTCTTTTCTTTAAAAAGTAATAAATGATGTATAAAAATGTAGTAAAATGTGGATTCATCAGTGTTGATGTAAGATAAGAGAGTGATAGCTTATGCATCTCGCCAATTGCGAACTCATGAGCGAAATTACCTAATTCATGATCTTGAGTTAGCTGCTATGGTCTTTGCTCTGAAGGTGTGGCGACACTATCTTTATGGAGCTCAGTTTGATGTGTATAGTGATCACAAGAGTCTGAAGTATTTATTTGATCAGCAAGAGTTAAATATGAGGCAGAGACGTTGGGTGGACTTCCTTAAAGATTATGATTTTTACCTCCAATACCATCCAAGAAAAGCTAACGTGGTGGCTGATGCATTAAGTAGGAATGTGGTTCAGGCATTCTCCTTAAGAGTGAGTGAAACTCTTTTGGTAGAAGAATTCCAAGACCTGAACATACATGTAGACTTATCACCTGAAAAGATTAGTTGTAGCCAAATTGTGGTGACTAATAATTTCTTACAGGAAATTAAAGACAAACAACTGTGGGATCCGATGTTATGTCAAATTGTATTTCTCTTAGGGACAAATAAGACAAAGGGTTTTAGTAAAGGTGCTGATGATATTATCAAATTCCAAGGTCGAGTTTGTGTCCCTAAAGATACTAAATTAAATAGAGCAATTCTAGAAGAAGGACATAAGGGTAATCTCAACATTCATCCTGGTGTTACCAAGATGTATCAAGATTTAAAGCAAATGTTTTGGTGGCCAGGCATGAAGCGAGAGATAGCTGAATTTGTTAAAGCTTGTTTGACTTGCCAGAAGGCAAAGGCGGAGCACCAGAGCCCTCCAGGAGAGTTGCAGACGATGGAAATTCCAGAGTGGAAGTGAGACCATGTGACTATGGACTTTGTGTCCCATCTACCTAGAACAGTTAAAAATTATGATGCCGTATAGGTCATAGTTGATAGGCTAACCAAGACTGCACATTTCTTGCCAATTAACATGACCTTTAGCTTGGAGAAATTAGCAGAATTGTACATTAGAGAGATTGTCAGGTTACACGGAGTACCTTCTAGTATTATCTCTGATAGGGATCCTCGATTCACTTCCCAGTTTTGGCAGAGTTTCCAAGAAGCTATGGGCACACAGTTGAGGTTGAGTTCTGCATATCATCTGCAGACAGATGGTCAATCTGAGCGTACTATTCAGACCTTAGAGGACTTATTGCGAACTTGTATTGTAGAGCAGAAGAGTAATTGGGAGGATATGCTTTCTTTGGTAGAATTCACTTATAATAATAGCTACCATTCGAGTATAGATATGGCACCATTTGAAGCTCTGTATGGCAGAAGGTGTAGAACCCCTATCTGTTAGTTCCAAGATGGAGTACATTTGATGGTTGGGCCTAAAATGCTGCAAGAAACTAAAGAGAAAGTTGAACTTATTAGAGAAAAGCTGAGAGCCACCCAGAGTCGACAGAAATCTTATGCTGACCGACGTAGAAGACCTCTAGAATTTGAGGTTGGTGATCACGTATTCTTGAGAGTATCACGCACTACAGGTGTGGGGCGAGTCTTAAGAGCCAAGAAGTTAACAGCTAAATTCATAGGACCGTATCAGATATTACATCGTAGAGGACCAGTAGCCTATGAATTAGCATTACCACCTCAGTTGTCAGGACTATATAATGTTTTCCATGTGTCGCAGCTAAGAAAGTATGTTTCGGATTCGTCTCATGTAATTGAGCCTGATGTTGTGGAGTTACGAGATGATTTGTCTGTGGAGGTCCCATCTGCTCGTATCGAGGATACTAGAGTTAAGGAACTTAGAGACAAGTCTATTCGGTTAGTAAAGGTTGTTTGGGACCCAGTAACTGGTGATGCCACATGGGAGTTAGAGGAAAGAATGAGAGATTTGTACCCTTATCTTTTCTCTGAGGGATAAAATTTTCGAGGACGAAAATTTATTTTCGGGGGGAGAATTGTCAGGCTAGTGATTTATTATTGAGTAATCTATAATATTTTATACTTGTTAAATGTTAATTGAAGGATTATTTGGTATTGGAATATAATTAGATGGAGTTTGAAATTTATTAAAAAAAACAGTACCATATGAACAGTAAAACCGCCTATGAACAGTGCAAACCGCGTATGTACAGTGACTGTTGACATCATCATGACGTCATGGCTGACGTCACATACGCGTACAGTGCATGTACAATATGCGTGCACAATATTTTCTGGCGTGAATAGTGCCCTGAACAGTGTTTCCGGCGTGAACAGTAAGGCGGTGAACAGTGTTTCCGGTGATGAACAGTAAATTTCGGCGGTGAACAATAAACTTTTAAAATTTTTTATAAAAAGGGGGGCTTCACACGAAATTTTCATTTCTTCATTCCTCTCCAAGGTTCTCAAAGGTTCTAAGGCCGTATACAGTACTACTATTTTCTCTCATATTAAACCCTCCTAAACTTAGATTTCTTGCCAGATCTGAGATTCTATGTCTATTCTGAGGGATTTGAAGTAAGTTTCTTTAAGTTTGAAGCTAGATTTACCGTTTGTTTCTCTTCTTCTTCTCTTTCTCATAGAAGTTCATGGTATTCTTAGGAGAAACTCCGTTCTAAAGCCAAATCTTCGGTGAATCTTGCTATAAAACAAGTAATATTCGGTAGATCTAGTGTGAATCATCGTTCTGAGGTAAGGAGAGTTTACTTTAACCTATGAACTACATTTTGAACAGTTTAATATGTTATTTCAAGATGTTTTGACATGAATTTTGTTAGATCTTTTGAATTAAAGCTATTTTCTAAGCTGTAACTGCTGTTAATTGATTTAAAATGCTCAGATTTTGGCTGATCTATTATAAACTTGCCTTAGCTGACCTGTTACAATAATTTTGGCGGTGTGCATCATGCTGAAAAATATGTTTTGCATCATTATAGAGCCGAGTTACATGTTTAGGTGGGTAGACGTGTAATGGTAAGTTCATGCTGAGCTGCTGTGCTGTGTTGTCTGGATCCAGATACCGGAATGGGTCGCTCCTAGACTGGCTCAGTTCCTTCTGGATTACTTAGGCTGTGAAACCAGTTGGAAACCGTTTTCATGTTGTGCATTAGATGGGTTGGAAATGCATAGGGCTATTGCTGTGAGAAATATTTTGCTCTATATATATGATTTTATTTTATTTTTGTAAGCTCACCCTTGCATTTCTTTCTATGTCGTTGTGTGCGTGTGTACTGCGATGATCGTATGGTGGTACGTGAGCAGATGTAGCAGGTGTTGCATCTACTTCACAGGCTGAGGGGCCAGTGAAGAAATGTTAGAAGCTGGGGTCGAGTAATATTGCATCAAAGTCCTTTTTCCCTTATATTTTGAGACCTCATGTAGAGGGAGCTATATAGTATAATTTTGGGTATTTTGAATATTATGAACTAAATGTAATGTTATGTTGTTCTGTTGGATATTTGTTGTAAGAAACTTTATTTTATTTTAATTGAGAAGAGAATTTTATACTTATATTCTCTATTATTTATTTATCTTAAATAAGTATGTGATGAACAAACAATGTTCTCGGTTCCTTACAAAAAGGGGTCGTGACAATACACATCATATGAAAGATTCCCCTTAACTTTAATAGGATCAAGTTCTATGATATGGGAAGGATCAGGAACATATTTTTTAAGTTGGGACACATGGAAGACATGATGTAAATTGAAACGGTTTGGAGGCAAAGCAAGATGATATACCATAGAGCCAATTCTATCCAGTATTTCAAATGGCCCGATAAATTTAGGATATATTTCAATGCTCTAACAACTCCAATAATAGGTGAGACTCTTAGAAATACATGGTCTCTAACCTGAAGTTCTAGAGGTTTTCTCCTTGGATCATAATAGTTGTTCTGCATATCTTGCACGATCTTCATTTTCTCTTTGATCATCCTAATTTGATCGTTCTGCTGTTGGACCATATCTGGTGCATACAAGGTTGCTTCTCCAGCTTCATACCAGCACAAAGGTGTTTTGCACTTTATATCATATAAAGCTTCATACGGTGTCATTCCAATACTTGCGTTGATAACTATTGTTGTATGTGAATTCTACTAAAGATAGACATTCATCCCGACTTCCTTGTTGTTCCATCACATAAGCTTGTAACAAGTCTTCCAAAGATTGAATGGTTTGCTCTATCTATCCATCAGTCTGTGGATGATATGTTGAACCAAGTTTCAGCTTAGTTCCTAAGGCTCTTTGTAAACTTTTCCAAAACTTCGATGTAAAACTCAGGTCTCTATCAGACACAATGTTGGTCAACACTCCATGTAATCTATCTATTTCTTTTATATATATCTGCCAATTTCTCTAGCTTGTATTTCATGTTGATTGGAAGAAAATAAGTAGTTTTAGTCCAAAGATCCAAAATCACCGATATTACATCAAAATTACCTCTTGTTCTCAGCAATCTAAACACAAAATCCATAGAAATATTGTCCCATTTCCATTCCAGAATCTCTAATGGCTGTAATACTCCTAGTAACCGTTGATGTTTTGCTTTTGACTTTTGGCAAGTTAAACATTTTGTCACATATTCTACTACTTCCCTCTTCATTCCATTTCACCAAAAGCTTTTTTTGAGATCTTGATATATTTTTGTTGCTCTTTGATAAAAACTCAATTTACTCTTATGTGCTTCCTCCAATATTATCTGTTTAAGCTCTTCATTCTAAGGAATACGCACTTGATCTTTGAACTTAATCAATCCATTTGCATCACAATAAAATTCCAAACTCTTTCCTTCATCCTTTTGTTTTTAAATTTCTTGCAAAAATGTATCATTTTGCTGTGCAATTTGAATTTGAGTTAGGAAGTCATTATTGATCTTTAAAGCCCCGAGGTAATTGATCTTTAAAGCCCCGAGGTAAAGACTATTAGGTTGCAATTCTACTGCCAGATTTAAGTCTCGAAACTTCTCAATTAACTCCCTCTCTATTACCATCATAATCGCAATATGAAGAGACTTTCTACTTAGTGCATTCGTAACTACATTTGCTTTTCCTGGGTGATAGTACAACGTAAAATTATAGTCTTTTAGAAATTCTATCCACCTTCGTTGCCACATATTTAACTCCTTTTGATCGAACAAGTACTTTAGACTCCTGTGATTACTAAAAACTTCAAATCTTGTGCCATAGAGATAATTTCTCCATATCTTGATCTTAAACACCACAACAGCTAGCTCTAGATCATGGGTAGGATAGTTAATTTCATAAGGACATAACTGTCTCAATGCATAAGCAACTTCTCTTCCATTTTACATCAGAACACATCCAAGACCTTGCCCCGATGCGTCGCAATATACTTCAAATTTCTGTTCTGGATTGGGTAAAATTAATACGGGAGTCGACGTCAACTTTGTAACACCCCAAATTTTGTAATGATATTTTATATATTAATATATATTAATATAAAATATGGAGTTTCATTTGAATGTGTATTTGATGTACATGATGATATGAATATATGTAATGATGTGGATGTGTATGAATATGTGAATATGAGTATAAGTTTAAATGTTGATTCTGTTTTGAGAGTATTTAATTGTGGTTGGTTTAGATTGCTTGATAAAATAGGCTAAGTGTGTGCTGCAAGGGCATTCTCACTATACCGAGAGAATTATCACTGTAGTGAGAAAGTCATCGCGAAGGGTGTGATTCTGTTGCATTCTTGCTGTAGTGAGAAGGCAACAGAGAAGGGTGCATTTCTAGGTTGCAGTCTCGCTGTAGCAAGGGCCTCGCTGTAGCGAGATTTTGTAGAAACCAGAGTGCAATTTCCTTTGATATTTTTGCTGTAGCGAGGAGGGGTGTCATTGCAGCGAGGTTCAACATCGCGACCAAAGGGGTATTTGAAGGGTTTTAAGGTTTAGAAAATTCATTTCCCATTCCTTCCTTTGAAATCTCTTCGATTCTCTCAACCTTCACCCTATTTTACTGTTTTAATTGGCTCCAAAGCTGTTTGTGAGCAAGATTGAAGGTTAAAATCGTGTTTGGGAGCTTGGAGGTAAGTTTTATGGGCTAAGGTTTCGTTCCTTCATTCTTTTCTTCATTTTCTTGAATTCTCATGGAGTTTTCCATGTATTTAGGATGAAGCACCGTGTGGAAAATGTTTTCTATCGTTAGATTGCGTTAAGTCTTTATTCCAAGGTAAAGGGAGACTCTACCCTATCTTTTTTGGTTTGAAATTCATTGTTAGAGCTAGATAATGAAATGTGGTTGAGATAGAATGTAGGAAAATGTGTACCTTAGTGGACATTTCGTGTGACATATGATAAGGTAGTTATTGGATGATGTGTGTGATGAAATGAATTTGATTAACATGGGATTATGATGGAATTGTGGTGTGTTCAAGTGTAATATGACTAATTATGTGTGTATGTGTGATGTGTGAAGATGAAAACTATGATGTAATTGAAAATGTGGGTGATTTTATATGGTTGCATGCCATTGATGGATGATAAACAATATGAAATGTGTGAATGGCATGTTGGTTGTGTTTGAATATGTTGAAAAACTATGAATAGTTCAGCGATACATTAAGGGTGTGGAAGATAGGGGCGGTAGAAATATCTTGGAGAAGAGAGGGTGGTGGTAACTCTAACAGTGAGCGTGGGTGCACCACAGGCCACACACTCTCCTCCTGACTCAGCTTCTAACTGACACCTTTGCTTAGGGGCTCAATATCGTATACGTTGTATCCATGGAGTGGGAGCTATCCAGTGACCATCCATGGTATGAGCTGAGTAAGTCCTTAAGAGTGAAGGCATCGGGAATCTGTGATCACAGTGCCACAATGAGCGTGGCTAACGTGCAGTGAGCGCATATGTGTGTGGATTATTTGATGGTGCAGTGAGCACACCTTTGTGTGAATGAGAATGAAATGTTGAAATTATTACTTTGTGCCTGTTTGATACACGATTAAGTTATGTTAGTAAATGTGTGAAATGTGCAAGGTGAGTCTCTGTGCTTGTGTGTGATAGTGTAGAGTACTTATCCTTACATTTATTTTTCAGGTGACTAAGATGTTTAGCATCGGGCTCAGTGAAGTGATGGATGAAACTGCTATAGGACTTAAAAAGTTATTTTGAAGGGATGTATTTGAACTAGTCCTATAGCAATTATTTGATATAAACTTGTAATCCATCCTTATTTTGAAATACTTTATTGAACTATGTATTGGTAACCGTTTGAATGAAATTTTTTATTATTTCTACTTTTGTGAAATCTGTTTATTTGAAAATTAAATTAAGGTGTTACAAACTTTTCCTTTAACTTTTGAAAGCTAACTTCACACGCTTCGGTCCATTCAAAGTGTTTTTCCTTTTTCGTTAGTTTCGATAAAGGAAACGCTATTTTAGAAAATCCCTTAATGAATTTCTTAGAATAGCTAGCTAATCTCAGAAAAATATGAATCTCTGTTGGAGTAGTAGGCTTTGACCATTCAACTACTACTTCTACCTTTGTCTGATCAACCATAATTCCTTCCTTCGACATTACATGCCCCAGGACTTGTATTTGCGGAAGCCATAATTCATATTTTGAAAACTTGACATACAACTGCCTCTCACTTAATATTTGCAAAACAATCCTTAAATGTCTAGTGTGTTCCTCATGAGTCCTAGAGTAAATCAAAATATCATTGATAAACACAAACTTATCTAAAAACTCATAAAAGCTTCTATTCATATAGTCTATGAACACGACCGGGGTATTGGTTACACCAAAGGGCATAACTAGGTACTCGTAGTGACCATAACGAGTCCTAAAAGCAGTCTTAGGAATGTCCTCATTCTTTACTCAAATCTGATGGTAGCCAGATCATAGATCTATCTTTGAAAATACTGATGCTCCCCGTAATTGATCCATTCAGTCATCAATTTAGGGTAGAAGATATTTATTTTTAATCATCACCTTATTCAATTGACGATAATCTACACACATCCTCATACTCACATCTTTCTTCTTTACTATCTTTCTTCTTTACTAATGTACCAGTATTCCCCAAGGTGATGATACACTTGGTCTCACAAATATTTTCTGCAACAATTCTTTTACCTACTTTTTTACTTCAGTCAATTCTACAGGTGACATTCGATACGGTGCTATAGAAATCGGGCTTGCCCTTTCTTCTTTACTAATGTACCAGTATTTCTCAAGGTGATACACTTGGTCTCACAAATCTTTTCTGCAACAATTCTTCTACCTGCTTTTTTATTTCAGTCAATTCTACATGTGACATTCGATACAGTGCTATAAAAATCGGGCTTGCCCCTGGAATAAGATCAATTGCAAATTAAATTTTCCTTTTTGGTGGTAATTCATCTATATCATCTGGAAAAACTCCTGGAAATTCTTGCACTACTAGAATATTTTCTTTCTTCACACTCTTCTCAACTTCTAATGAGAACAATACCATAAAATCCTTGGTATTGGTCACATTACTCCAATCACTCATACTCAGGAGCTCAGAGTTTTCTAACGCATCAATATCAAATATCATAACTTTTCATTTACAATCCAACAGGACATGATTGCACACCTACCAATCCATTCCCAGAACAACATCCAATTGAGATAACGGTAAACAAATTAGATCTACCTCAAAAGTCCTACCATGAATCATTATTATACAACCCAAGCATACAGATGAAGTCATAATAGGCTTGTCTATAAGAGTAGATACAACAACATTTACTGCATAGAAGATATAGTCAGAGTAAGACATTTCACACAATCCATAAAAATAAATGAATGTGTAGTACCAGAATCAAACAAAACATCCAAAAGTCTATCCTTTATTATACATTTACCTCAGATGAGTTCATCTGACTTTGATACCTCAACTCCACTCCTAATAAAAATTTGCACTGTGTGGTTGGTTTTACTCCACTACTACCTCTGTATACAAGTTTGTTACTTCTACTTCTTTGAGGAGCATACCAGCAAGTATTTGCAGAATGTCCCATCCTCCCACAAATACTACATGTAGATGGTGGTTGTGGACAATTCCTTATAATATAGGGTCCTCCACATCTAAAACATTTAACTGGACCTCTTTGGACATTGAAATCACCAGTGCTGCTTATTCAGGATGCAATCCTTCTTGATGAGGACTGATTGGCTCCAGAATAGGGTCCCTTTTGAAACGTTGGAGGTCTTCGATCTTACTTCATTGGGCCCCAACCCTTGTATCCATCGTTTTTCCTTTAGAATTTACTTAAAAAATTCTGCACTTGTAACTAACGTTGGCAGCTCAATCAATTCAAATATGCTAACATGCTGAAAATAAGGCCAATATTTCATAAGTTCATGAAATTTTGCAGCATATTCTCCCACAAGCATACTTCCTTGATTTAATTCAAGGAATTCTCTAGCTTTCTGTTTCTTTAAATCTCTAGGAAAATAATTTCCTAGGAAGCTTGCCTTGAATGATTCCCAAGAAATATACCCATCCTTTTGTGACAAAGTCTGACTGGCAAACCTCCACCAGTCTTCTGCTTTTCCAGTCAACATATAGGTGGCGTAAACCACGTTGTGTTCCTCATGACAACTTATGGCATTGAAAATCTTCTCAATATCGGCTATCCATCTTTGGGCTCTTTTCGGGTCAAACTTTCTTTCAAACCTCAGAGGGTTATGCTTAGTGAATGAAAAGAGCCCTCTATATTCTATTGGTTTGGCACCCTGGTTCTATGCCATAGTCTCTAAGACTTGAGTCATGCGCGCCAATTTGTTACACCAGCAAGTCTACCTCTACCAGCCATATCTCTTATCTCGAAAGGAATCAAACAACGTATCAACCTATCATTCGTATATACACGAATATACTTAGCTTAAACTAATCACATAATTTACATTTAACAAATCATACCAACAAACATTCACTTCACATCCTAGTAAAACAAGAACTACGAGTGCGTAACACAAGCGAACTAGTCCCACACCCCAGTCTGGTCTGGATGAACTGCTCTGATACCAATTTGTAACACTCTACCTTTCTCCATCAAAATATATCAAGTTTATAAAAATTTAGAAAGAATAATCAACTTTTCCATGTAACCATTAACTAGATTTCCAAAAATAAAACCTTTCACAACAGTACCAAGAGTATCATATCATATCAGATTTCTACTAATATGGTTATGCACATTGTATTTTTATTGTTAATTATTATTATAATTACATTTCTTATTTATTGTGATTCATGACTTTTAGGAGAAATTGTAATAAGAAATTTGTTTGGTGGACATATTTAGTTGTGCACACAGGGTCATTTAATTCTCTATTGCTCAATGACTTGTACATATTAAATAGTTCCTTTATCTTTTATGCTAGTTGTAATGTTTTTTTTATAAGAAATATTAAGTGGGATTAATCATAAGGACCCAAGGGAATCTCTTTATACGTATTTGAATATTGCCAATATGAATTTGACCTCATTAAGGGTAGACGAGCCACCCGACTACTACTGTTGAGTCTCCTTATATCATTAGAAGATTGCTTGATAGAAATGGGATCACTCAAATAAAGTATGTCTGGTGGTGATAAAATACACCGTGAAGAAGATCATTAGGCAAAGCATTCGTAGATCACCAATGCTAAAACTTTTTTTGAAAAAGGTTGGTGACATGTTTAAGACTGACAAGGCTAAAAAATGTCATTATTTTTACTATTTGATGACACCAAATATTATAGTGTGAGTGGTGTTCATGAAATTAGGTTGAAAATGGTACACTATTGTAATAAGCTAAAGTCTATGAACCTTCTTACAGCCACTAATTTGGAAAATACAAGTCATTGTCTTCTCATTTAACATTTTTGAAACATCCGATTGCATGATTACAATTATTTATTAATAGAAAAAGTCTTTAAAGAAGAGTAAATATCATGTTCAATTTGTTTTCAAATATCACACTAACCAATTTGTTGATTTCATATCTAGTATTAAAGACTCGGAAAAGGGTTATAAAGACAAATTTATTAATGAGAATAAGAAAGTAGCTGAAGTGTAACGTCTCAGATTTTGTAATAATAATAATGATTTATTAATATACATGTATGTGTATTGCCATGTGTTTGTATGCTTGAGCCATATGATGATGAGGTGTGTTGGATAGTGATGTGAATACATGTGTAGGAATATATATGGATAAGTCCATGAGTATAAGTGTATGTGTTGGTTTGTGGTTGACTTGAATTAATATTAATTAAAATACTTTCAATCACATAATAAGGTACTTAATTCTCATATATGTTCCTATCCTTGGTCTCCTGGGAGTTCTTAGCCATAAGACTCCTGGGTAATAGTCTGCTTATCAAGATCGAGCTCGTTCCTATACAAGATTTGTCAGGTTTACTTTCCCCAACGCTCCTACCGACTTATTCCCCTTAACTTTTTATCTGGGGCTAGCCCAAGTGATATCGGACTTTCTTATAACTTTCAATCATCTTAAACTTTCATAACTTTCATATTGTATCTCACATATCTCTTTGAAATTTTACAATTTATCCATAATTCTTACAAATATATATGTAGCATAACAGATCATATTTGCTTTTCCATAAATAGTGCCAACTCACAATTAGACATTCACAGATATCATAGCAAATAAATAAATAAATAAATAAGTAAATAATTAAATGAAACCTTAAAATTCATGATCCTTTCCTTAAAAGGATAAATTTTTCTGTTTTATTTTTACTACGTTTATTGTTATATGACTTCAATAGACCTGAATTCTTTTTATATGTTGAAGCCCTATTTGTCTATTTTCTAACCTAATTGGTCCTATTCAGTTTTGACAACTACAACTCAAGATTTTTGCTTTCTACTATGAGCTATCCTGTGATTAGCCAGAACAACACTCAAAAATGTTAAAATCTACCAAAATTTGAATTCTAAGTGTATGATTGTGAAATTCATGTCATTTTAAAGTTAAGAAATATTTTAATATCCAAAAAGTTTCATTTCATTTGGTTAAATAGAATTCAAGCTATAAGGTTCTAAAGTTGGTTATTATAGGTTGCTCTGTTTTTGACTCAATATCACTAGGGGTAACTTCGAAAAAATTCTGGGAACTATTCAAAATGAATTGGACTGTGAAATTTTTATGGTATAAACTAATATATCTTAGCTTTTTAACAAATTTTTTTCCCACCTCAATCCAAGTTATGTGGAAGGAGTTATGTCTTACGTAAGCTTACTTGCCCAAAATCAAAATATGAAACTTAACCCAAATTTCAAAAATTCATAACTAATCCTATACTAATCCAATTGCTTAATAATTTATATGTATATAAATCTATGTATGTCTAGTTTAAGTTAAAAATATTTTAATAATATTTAAACCTTAAATAATTGGTTGACATAGTGTATTTGTATGAAAACCCTAGAAAATTTTGTTTTCAGACTTGTTGTTTTCTTTATCTTCTTTGTTTTTCTACTTGATCTACCTTCAAACTAACCCAAACCACCATTAATCCAACTATACCTCATAAAAAAAAACCACATATATCATGTATTAAAAGATTTAAAACATAAAATAGATAGGCACACACATCCATATAAGCATATCAACATAGATAGAACCCTACCTCCTTTGAGCACCAATTTGATTCCAAAGATGTTTCTAAGTTGCAAGTGTAGGTGAACTTGAGAGAAAAGCTTATGGAGGTAAGAAAAGGAGAAAGATGGAGAAGAGAATGAGGGAGCGAAGTGATTAATTTTATAAAGAGACGAGGGAAAGCAAAATATCTAAGTGGCCATGATGAATGGAGTTATTTGGCAAATTTTGATTGGTTTATAAATTTTGTGGTCTCAAATGAGCCATAAGGTGGATTATGAACCATTGGATCAAGGTGTGGTGGATGGCTTCCCCACCGTTGGATCTAGGGCAAATAATATTATTTTATTTTGGTAATTTAAATTACTGAAACTATACCGGTCTCTCTCCTAAGAGGAAATTTTACTATAAACTTTTAATTCTAGTCTACCTAATTAACATAGATTTGAATTCTAATAAATATTTAATTAATCTCTTATTAACTTTATTCATGTAAATTAATTGAGAAAATCAATTAACAGCATAAAATAGACATTTAAAATTTTGGACGTTACAACTGCTGTTGGAGTCCTCACAATACCAAGGAAGATATATATACAAAAAGTATGATGCATTCTATGTAAAAGGAAATCAAAAGGAACACTAAAGGCTAGTTCCATTTCTATCATAACCATCTCACTAGGTACCTCACTCTCATATACAATAATTGTAAAGAAACTAAGTTTCTAGTACTCATTAAATACATAGTTCAACCTATTTGTTACAGAACTATCTACTAATCTAATGTTCTCGAGTGGTGCTATCATCTGGATTCCCTGAAAGGTTTACGTAAGGATGAGTCTCTATTCATATTACCAAGTATCCATTCACAATTTGTCACATAGTAAAACAAAAATCATACAACAATCAATCATGTTACAAAATCATACTCATGTACACGCAAAAATCTTTTAAGTGTTCAACTTATTACTTTTCATCTCTCTCTTAATACTCAGAGTTCACATTTCACTTTCACTGCCCCTGGGATCCCTCGAGGTCTTCCTTAGCATAGATAGTCACTGGATAGTTGCAGCTACACGGATACAATGTGTGCCGACCCGGCCCCTTTTAGCAAAAGTATGGTCAGGAGTATTAGTCAGGAAATGAGTGTGAGGCCTATGGTGCTCTTACTCTCATTTGTGTTGCGCAATTCAAGAAAAGCATCCACCACTCTCATTTCCCCAAGATTTCTCAGTCTTCTCCCTCTTTCACACTCCTAGTGTACCTCTGAACTATCTATACTCGTCCTTATCATATTCCTTTCTCATTTCATTTCCCTTTATCTGTATTTTTCCATTTCATCTCTATATTTTCCATTCTCTGTTTACTAATATATTATTCACACTTTTATTTCTCTATTTTACTCTAGTTTCATTATTATATCATACATCATTCAATCATTGCCGAGAGTTAGTCCCCTCGGACTTAGTCCACCACATACATGCATATACACTCAAATCAATAATCATACACTTCATTAAACACTACAAAACATGCTTCAAACATAACAAAAATATGTTCTCATCCAAAATACACTCAAAATCATGTATTTTATCACAACTTTTTCATGAATACAAACATAACACTTTATTGGTAACAAAATAGAGCTCTCCTTACCTTGAAATAGAGGTTTAGTAAAGGGTTTTTGAGGGTTCTTACTCAAAACGCGAGGTTCTTCCTAAATATCACAAGAAACCTCATTTAGAGAAGGAGAATCAAGAAAATAATCAAAGGAATGGAGAACCAAGCTTCAAGAACTTACCAAAGAACAAGGAAAGTGAACTTCCAAGCTTTGATTGAAAAAGAGTTGGGATTTTCCCCAAGGATTTGCTGAAAAAATTAGGAGAGAAGTCAGAGAGAATGTATAAGAGTTGTGACTTGGATTATAATCTAAGTTTCTTAACTTGGAAACCCTTAAATACCCCTTAACTCGTGATATTCTCGCTATAGCGAGCCAATTCTCGCTATAGTGAGACTTTCTCTCGCTAAAGCGAAAAAATCAGACAAAATTGCACTTTACTGTCTGTCATTCTAGCTACAGCGAGAGCTCCTCACTACAGCAAGAAGATTCTAGCTACAGCGAGAGAGCACCAGAATGCTTGTTTTTGGATGTTGATTTCTCGCTACAGCAAGACATATCTCGCTATAGCGAAAAATCCTGCAACTCACACATTAATTTCATGCAATATGCATTAACAACTCATATCAAGTATAAAATTAATAAATAATAAAATATGGGTGTTACATCACCTAAAGATTTAAATGGGTATAATGGGTAAAATCTTTACAAAACTTGAAACTCACTCAAGTCAGACAACTTTGTTTGTATATTTGGTAAAATAAATATATTATATTTACCAATAAATATAATATAATTTACACTTTTGACAATTTTGACAACTATTTAATCCTTTTTTGTTTTTGTTTTGTAGGCTCCAATTTTGATCATAAATGCATTTTCTTTACTTCAGTGAACCACATGTTCTATAAAGACAATCTACCAATTCAGATATTAGGTACATGAAAGGAGTTGTATGATATGTGTTTATTATCTTTTTAAAGTTTTGTAACATGTTTTGATTTATTGTTGATCTTCTGCACATAATTATATTTTTACTTGATCATGAAAACTTTCTGCGTGACCTAAGGCCAAAGATTCAAGAAGTTAGTTGAGTTTGTTCTTTTAATTGTAATAAAACTGGAGAAACTTGTATAGAGTTTTAGGTTTATGTTTTTTTTTTAATTATTGAGATTATGTATTTTTTTTTCTATTGAAGGTGAGTCCTTTTGTCTTTAAATTTGATAGCGCACTATTGTTTCAAATTTATTAAATTATCGTGTTTCTTTGAGAAAATAGTTTTGATTTAAATTTTCTCTATATCTTCACCGAGTAAGACTAAAACATAGTTAAAATTATTTTTGGTGTTCTAATTTATATAATCTTATTTGGATGATTCTTTTCTTACAAATGAGATTATATAAAATTAGAACACCAATTATAAAAACTGGTAGGCTAGATTATCCTATGTAATCACTAGAAATTGTGTAGTCGTGCTCCATAAATTGTCCCATTAAGAGTTGTAATTCATAGAAGAAGATCCAAAGTTCAGAGCTTGTGTGATAAATTTTATCTTAAGGTTATGTCTTAAAAAAGTAAATCTAAATTTTTTCACAAAAAATTTCTTGATAACATGTTGCATAGAATTTTAAACACTCTTTACAAGTAATACAAAAAATCTTACCAATTGCTTCCTTTAGATTTTCTTTGTATTTTGTAACTTTTTGTAACATATTTAGACTATAGTATTAGCCTTCAACTTTTAGTAAATAGCTACACACATTATAAACTACTGAAAGCTTTGTGAAGTTGTCTCACTAGTTGTTGCACGATATTTGTGTTTTATGTTGTTTATGTTTATATAATTATTAATTTCCTAGATGCCATATTCCTTCAAATTTCTATAAAGTTGACCAAACATAGATTAAATTTATTATTGTGTCAGGCCTCTCTCTCTCTCTCTCTCTATATATATATATATATATATATATTATTTTAAGGATGATATTGTAATTATTTAACTATAATGTCTTTGTAATTTGAATGTAAGGTTGTATGTTGATTATGGTATGAGATGGCTTGAATTTATGTATGTATGCATTGTATAGTTGCTGAGTAAAAAGTTAATGCATGTTATGTGAATCCATGTTATGTGAATTTGGATGCTTTTGGTTGTCGTAGAACTGCAAGACATCTCGCTGTTGTGAGAATAAGTTGTTCAAAATGAGGCTCTTTAGAGCTCTCTCACTATAATGAAAGAGTCTCGTTGTAACAAGAAGCAGATAAGATTAACCCAACTCCCCTCTATAGCGAGATATACTCATTATAGCGAAATGACATACATTGTATGATATATCTCGCTTTAACAAAATATACTTGTGAGAGATATTCAAGGGAATTTTGAGCTAAAAGCTTTCATTTCTCACCAAACCACCATTCGCTCATGCTTTCTCTCTATTTTCTCACCTTCTTCCCTAAGAGAAAACCTTTCCAAAGCTGGACTTCTTCTTGATCCAAGTGAGGACATCTACTTAGTGCGGATCTAAGTGAGTTCCTAAGACTTGGTTCTCTATTCTATCCTTTCTTTCTTGATTTCTCTTCTCAAGGGTCTCTATTTCATGAAAGATCTGAGAACCTTGAGCTTTATTTCACTCTTTGGAACTCATGAAGCTTTCGATCTAAGAAAACACATTCCAAGTAAGGGAAGCTTATCTTATATGATCTTTATTGTTCTTTGGCTACTGAAGTACCATATGTGAATCTTATTCTAGATGAGAATAAGTTGGTATATGAACAAACCTTAGGATAGAACTCAGAGTAGAACTCAGAGTAGGTATGGATGAGTGGATTGACTATTGTTTGGTGCATGTAATAAGCTTAATGTGTATGATAGGGTTCTCTGTTGTCTTGTGAAATTACTTATGTTTGAAATGTTGTAATATAACATGCTGGAATTAGTTGGTAAATGATGATATTTTATGCTGGTTATAGCTATGATAAAAGTTTAAAGGGATGATATGGGCTGAGTAAATACATAAAGCTGTGTTGCTGAGACTAAACAAACATATATAGTTGTATAGTTGAGAATGAGTATATATATGTATATTGTTGTGATGCATTATGCTGATTTTTATCATTCTAAAGCTAAGTTACATGTTTAGGTAATTAGACATATAATGATAAAAAATGTTGAGCTGTGTTGTATTTGGATCCATATACTAGGATGGGTCATTCCCAAACTAGAAACAGTTCTTCTGGAATACTTGAGTTGTGAAATCAATTGAAACTGAATTGTTGCATTTGTATTAGATGGGCTGATAATGAGTTGAATATGCTGCATCAATTGCCTGATATTGTCATGTTGCTTGCTGAGAATTATAAAGGTTGTATTAATGTTCCTGATATTTTCATATTCTTTAGTTATGACTATTGTTTATATAAGCTCACCCTTACATTTTGGTTGTACTGGTATGTGTGCTACGATGACTATATAGTGGTACGTGAACAGATGTGATAAATAATGCATCCACTTCTTATGTTGGAAGGTCTGACTGAGAAATTTTTGGAGTCATCGAGCTTTTTAGGGAAAATTGTAGTCTTATTTATTTTGTTAGTCTAGGTCTTAGTGATAGATCTAGACTATTTAGCTAAAGTCTTTAGAAATGTAATTGTTGTTCACAAATTTGTATTTTAAGCTTCATGTAGAGCAACTTTTGTAAATACATATACTTATATAAATTTTTTGATTGTATGAAAATGTCTTTGGGGTTTTGTTATTATGTTGAATGTTAAAATTTAATTTTTGTAAATCATATATTCTATACAATATATATATATATATATATATATATATATATGTCATTGATCCTTTATAAAAAAGGTCGTGACATATTGCATAAGAATATTGTCACACGATAGATAAAGTAATTCTTTCATATCCATTTCAATTAAGTGATCAAACTTTAAATTTCCATTGTATTCTTTAGTTACTATGCCTAATTTTTAAATTACAAAAACTCTACCTTAAAATTATGATTATTTATGAGCAAGTGTACTCACAAAAAGTAATAAAGAAGCTCTAAAATAAATTCTCAAAATATCATTCTGCAAGGATTTTTTCTAACTACTAAAAGTATCTTAATTCAATTATCTGAACTTAAAGGACATATAATTAAATAAAATAAGGATTTAAGTATAAAAGTAATTAAAAAGAATTAAGATAACGTAACATCTAGTAATAAACTAATCGAGAAGAACCTAAGACATATGGTTTCATCTTTACATTTTTCTATATTTACTTTTAAAATAATTCTAATTTTGGTTTTTTTATTATTTCCAACCACTCATATTAAATCTATTAATACTCAATAATTATGCAATATTAACAATCCTTCCCCTAAGTTATTAGCCCCCAACAGTCAT
Source organism: Abrus precatorius (assembly GCF_003935025.1). NCBI lineage: Eukaryota > Viridiplantae > Streptophyta > Magnoliopsida > Fabales > Fabaceae > Abrus > Abrus precatorius. The sequence goes on along the minus strand of NW_020874395.1, from coordinate 8,218,993 downwards.
GCAAGGTAAAATAAAGAGAAAGTATAAAGAGCATATTAGTTGTTAATTTAATAACGATTAAAAAATAATAACTAAGCTTAGACTATCTAATCTTTTGTCTCGTTTTACCACATAGATCCATTAACTATATATGGTATAGTCGTCTATAGTATAATTAATTATATTATGCTTAAGAGTTATTAATTTCAATAACATAATAGGATAAACACCAATCAAGAAAAGAAACATGAAATTATATTAATCACAAAGATCTCATAAAGTCATGTAAAAGATTCACCATAACCTAGCTATGAATTTAGCTAGACATAATATAATAGAAAAACATAACAATAAACCAATCCGTAGTTATTCAAAAAGTAAATGCAAATTAAAGGAATCTCTATTAGAAAAGAGATGAAAAAACCTATTGATGACAAGGCACATTCCCAAAGCTTCAATAGTTATTAGCAATTGGACAAAACTAAGATTAAAAGATGTCAAAAAGATGTAAAAGAAATATAAAGGAGGTCCTAAGTTGTTGCCTATAAGGTTCCTTTTATCAGATTTTAAAAAGTTGGACTTCTCGCAATTAACTACGATTGTGCAAGACCATAAGCATAGTCGTGCATGTGAATCAAATCACCCCCTCCCATGTTGATGGCTGCTAGAATATGGGTGTACTGACTGCAGTGATACCCTATTTCCTATCCAATATGGGCCCATAATACACTCAAAAATTTAATTTATATCCCTTAATGCTAAACTACTCAATTAATATATAAATTAGTATAAAATCTTAAACAAACAAGAGTTACAAATGTAAATATAAGCTATAAAAATATATCAATATACTGATATAAGGGTTATCAACTATATGTTGATATTGTTGAGTCTTAACAGGATCAAAGGTTTCTATCTTTGATGGAGAAGATTAAATTTCTTTCATTTGCACAGAAATTATGATTGCTGGAAAGGGGCATAAAGTAACCATAAAGGCTCCATTTCTTTGGTGGAATCCACGTTCAAGGTTTGGTAGGTATAAAGAAACCCCAATAGTAGAAGGAAGGAAGAAACAATGCCGTTTTACCACATTCACTTTTCCAATCCTTCTAAACAACATCGTTTCTGCCAACTTGGCTACTGACATGACACTTAATATGACATGTTAGCTTTCTGTTATCGTTTGTTAACAAGATCTGCGTTTAGAGACCAAAATGAACAAAGAAGATAAAAGTTAGAGACTAATGTGACATTTTTAATTTTTTAAGGACTAAAATGCTGAATGCAAACTCTCTCAGGGACTAAAATTATGGTTTAGTCCAAAAATCTAACTTATATTCTCTAATGTTAAACTACTCAATCAATATATAAATTAGTATAAACATCTTAATCAAATAAGAGTTAAGCATGTAAATATAAGCTGTAAAAATATATCAAAATACATATTTTTCTTTCATGAATCAACAAAGATATAAGACTCGCAAGTACTTAATTAAAATTTGTGAAGAATATCACTTGCATTGCCTTCATTAAGTTTGTGTATGGTAGTCTATTCTCTCCATTATGATATGTTTACTCAAGAGACTATTAAAATAATTTATAAAAACCTTGGAAAAATAGTTCACAATTCTCATATTATCTTCTTAATTTATTTTAAAAAGGAATACTTAATTAAAATAATTAAGTTCTTTTTAACTTGTTCTAAAAATATTTACGGTTAAATTTATATAACAAACTCTCCTGTGAAAATATATTATTGAATAAGTATGTAATTGAAGTGTTAAGTATTTAAGAGCACTTAGCATTATAGTAAAAATTTAAAATATTAACAAAAAGCCATAATTCTTGACATATAACACCTTACATTACGCAGATTCATGCCCCCACCAAATTGAAATTTGACCCATAGACCAACATGCAGTTTTTCTATCTTTTGGCATATCATGATCCTTACCGAATCTTTTGTAGTCTACATCTGTGAATTCACTTTTGTTGAAGTTGGAAGAAGGGTATCTATGCTTTGGCTCACTGCTATATGTGTGGAATCATATTCTCCCGCGGCATATATAAGCAAATAGAGATAACCAACCTAAAATTGAACCCTTGTTAGACAACTATCTCTTTCAAACCCTAGCATTTGTGCGTCAACTTTTTCCAAAAATATTTGAATAATTTAATAGAACATATTTCCCGGAGAAGATATTGCGGAGAATGCCTTATTTGATTAAGTAGTTATTGAATGAAATAAGGGATGGTAGTGCGAAAGAATACCTTGAAATATCTCTACATGTGGCACCATATTTGTACACCAGTTAATTAAACCAACTTGAGCATATTCATAACTGTCAAACCAATTTCAAGAATAATGCCTTATAAGTTCAAAAGCAGCTATTATTTTGAAAAACTTAAATGTCTTAGGTTTTGTTTGGATTTCATATTTAAGAAGGAAAGAGACGAGAAAGGAGAGATTAGTAATCACTAAACCTTATTTGAAAGTTAATTAAATATAAAGAAAATATTTTAAAAAAATTTCTAAACATCTCAAAACTCTCCTAACCTGTATTTTATGAGTTCTCTTATCTTGGGAAGTTTTAATGGCTCGTATATTGATGTTTATTATTTATATTTTTAATTGTTAAATTAAATATTTAGAATGTCTATTTTTATTTATTAGATTAAATATTTAGGATAGTCTAAAATATAATAATAAATAAATTAAAAATAAAACAATATTTATTTTAAAAAATATTAGTTTTTAGAGTGAGAAATTTTTTTAAAATTATAAAAAATAAAAACATTTTTTTAAAATATTAATTTTAGAGAGACATTTATTTAATTTTTATATTTTTTAAAAAATAAAAAAATAATAATGTTATTTATATATTAAACTCTAACTTACTTTTTTAATATTAAGTAAGGAAGATGTTTAATTTTTTTTTCCTCTCCTTTCTCTTTTCTTTTTAAGCTCTTTAAATCTTTTCTTTTCCTTTTTTTTCAAACTTCCAATCAAAGCTTATGATTTAGAGTTTATAGGATATATCATGTTAAAAGAAAATAACATTTACTTTTTATCAAATATAATTAGTATACTTTATAATCAATTATCTTGATAAATCTTAATATAATAAATGTAGGTATTTTACTTTTAAATATTACCGTATCATATTATTCAGTGATAAGGAAAAAAATTCAAATTCGAAATACAAGTTTCTCCTGAAATGATACATCTGCCATCCTGCATGTTGAAAAGCATCAACATATCTATAATAAGTAAAGAATAAGAGCTGGCCGGTGGGAAATGGGTATCCATTGTTTGTGGCTTTTATGAGAGAATAATTTAGTTTTTTTGAGTCGAGAATCTTACCTTTACACCCTTTTATTTAATTGTTTGATTTCTTGGGCTGAAATTTTCTTCCTGTGACATGGAATGTACAATAAAAGCTTTTGTGCTCAAACATTGATCATGCGTCTTATCATTAATTTGCCTAAGATCAACACAGTTATTAGTTCCAAAATATTCTTATGAGAGATAACTCTCACTTTTTATGTACAAGTGAAGATTTTGTGTCAATGTTATCTACACTAACAGCAACCCCATGAATATGTACAAGTGGAAAGTGGAGTATACAGAAAGGATATTTTAACACGGTAAATCTAAAACTTCTTAAATTCAATCTAAACATTTCATTTAATTTATATTTAACAGTCACAGTATATTAATAAATTATAACATGTTAAATTTAAGTTAAATGAAAGGTTTCGATAAGTATAAATATATATATATATATATATGATATATAATTAATCTCCCGATACGTTACTTCTAATATAAAGAAAATGTTTGTTAAACATGTTTAAAAAAATAATAGCATATTTCATATATAATCATACACAATTTTATGTTATGTGTAATTAAAATGAAATTTTCTATTTTTCATTAAATATAAGTACGTGTACTATTTAGAATAAAAATATATACATAACTGTTATTAGGGTGTATATATATTTATGTCTTTAAAAGTGATAATATGTCCTGATTTGGCTTGAGTTTTTTTTTTTTTATCAAAATAATGCTATTTCAAAAGTTATTGATTTAAATAACGCCGTATGAAAAACAATTATCAATTTAAGTTAATTTAAGCATAATTATTTTTAAGTTAGACAAAGTTAAAAAGCGTCAAACACCAGAATGCAACAAAGCACGTTATGGTATGTAGAGTTTCGTAATTTGATTTGTGAAGCTAATTGTGTTGATATACATATTCATATATATTTTTATTTTAAAATTAAATATATTTTATATTTTAGTTTTTTTATTTTTTATTGTTTATTTTTGTATTTTACAAAATTAACTTCTGTTGTGATCATATTCTTACTTTAATGAAAAATGAGTATTCATATGCGCTGACATTGATTTGGAAGACAGTTTAATAATGTAACGTATTTTAAATGCATTTAGTTATGAACTCCGAGGAATTATGAATGCACTGCTAAGTATTCTAACATACCATATTATAAGAATAAATAATTTAAATGCATTTAGTTTAATATTACTTCTCCCTTTTCTCTCTTCCAACCAAATAATTTAACTTATTTCGAAAGGTGTAATAAGTATAAAAACATATGTAAACTATAAAAAAGTAAAAAGTGAGTTACTCTCACAGATTTTCTTAGAAGACCCCTGTTAAAGAAAAGATTATGGCCCTCAATTAATATAAAATCTTTTACAAAGAGTATTTATTATTTTCTTTAATATTTATCTTTCATAAATATTAAAAAAAATTAACTTCTTAATTGTAACCAAAATAAATTAAAAAAATTATCAACAATTAAAATAATAATAGAGTTTAACTTTAAATAGAATAATTCTAAATTATATATCTTCCTTTTTATGCTTACAAATTCTCTTAAATACTAAATGAAAAAAGTAATAATCTTTTTTAAATATTTTCAAGATAATAAATGATATAATTTTTTACTTAATACTATTATAAAGTAGGAGAAGAACTATTGAAAAAAAATTATAGGACATAATAACGCTCAAATAGAGATAAACATAGTGTTGTAATCAAATTTTTGAAAATCAATATATTAACTAATTAAAAATAAATATAATTTAGTTGAAAAAGAGGTTATAAATTAAATTGAAAAGAGTACAAGAGGGTGTGTGCGTGGATTCACAAGAGAATATGGAATCTGTGGTGGAATAATCAACACGTACGTAGGTTTATTGTGTCTCTCATGTCCTGCATTGCTTCAAGTCGTAGCTATATATCTCTTTATATACTCTTTCATTTCCATAGTTAATTTTGGATAGTGCAGAGGGAAGGGCCTTCAGACGAACAACACGTGCACGTATCGCTACACTGGTGTCGGTGTGTGATTCAGCTTCACTTTTCTATAAAAGAACAAAAAAATAAACTTTTGGAGATAATTTTAATGCATAGAATAATTCATTTGTGTACTTAGTATAGTCTTCAAATGAAGAGGGAATTTGAAAGGAGTGAGAAGAGAAGGGAAAGAAAGAAAGAAAGAAAAAGTGAGAGAGAAAAAAAAATTACTATTATATATTTGACATTATTGAATATACATATTAAATTAAGAATAATTTTGCTATATTAGTCTAAAATCTTTTTTTTTTCCCTTCAAAATCTCTGACTTTTATATGATAGTCAAAGTTGAGTTAGAAGAGATTTTAGCTCCTCTTCTTCCTGTCAAAATATTGAATCACATTAAAAGAGTTACAAAAATTCCTTTTATCCCTTCCTTTTAGCTCCACTTCTTTCTAACTAGAAAATATGTTAATGTTTATTTATTGTTTTGCTTAGACAACATACTATAATAGTCCATTAACATTTTTTAGATGGCAGCCCTAAATCTTAAGTGACGTACAAAAATAGATTATTTCTTGTTGGATGCTTCTTCTTTTTTTCTCTCCTCTCCTTCATTATTTTCTCAGGTAATGGTTATTAAGACTTAATCACATTGACCTCATAATTGTAGAACTAATATGTACTATAGTGCTAGGCTTAGGAAACAAGTTTGAAATTAAGTCACACACTAGAGGTTGTTACTGCATTCTTACCACACTTTCTTTCTTTCTTCTGTCTTACAATACAACCCTAACCACTCCTCTCCACGAGCTACAAATTAAATGTTTTAAATCAAATGCAAGTATAAAGGAATCAAAGTACACTCACTCACTAGTAACTAGTTTTTCCTCTTGTCATATGGTCCTAATTGCTTAGGATTCGTCAAGGCAAAGCCGGCAGCATGGATATTTCTACGTCTTTTTTTTCCTAAGTTTTATTCTCTATTGGTCACATAAGCATCAAACATACCAGACAAGACAAAACAGAATGTGTTCTTATTCTATTCCTTTCTTTTAAAAAAAATCAAAGGATTTGAAGAAGAGCATCTTTCCATTATTATTCCTTTTCTTTAATGTATCTTCAAGATATCTATTCCTAAGTTTTTTAATTAAAAGATTATTAATTGTTTTCTATATTTTCCAAATATAACTAATTTTACATTTTTTTTGTCTCTAGTTTATACAATTGATTGAAATTACCTTCTCTTTTTTGTCTACTTTCCTATCCTCAAATTGAAAAGTGACACACGACTAAAATTATTCTCTCTTTCTTAAAAACAAAATAAGAAAATGTAATATTCTTTCTCTTAGTTGTTATTATTTCATTGATGCATTATTTTATATTAAAGGAACAAGTCACAAGTAATTTGATTCTTTCTTCTACAGCCTCCAAGGTAGTTACATTCAGCCAACCCCTCATTGGCATTATTGATGATATTACTAGGTAAAATCATCTACCCTAAATTGTCTCAAATACCTATGTGAGTGAAAAGGACTAAGGAGTTCCAAGCCAAGAATATTTCTTGAAAAACATAGGGGGAGAAGTGTGGTTTCTGATGCTTTCAAGGAAAAAGGAAAAGTTGATTCTATAATTCAAGTCACAGAATTCTCCCCTAAACTTTTGGAATAGGATTCTCCCATTTGCCAGTGGGACAAAAACAAATGCAAGTGCATACTGATATAAATTGATGGGTCAATTTTGATACCAAATGCAACGTGTGAGGTGAGGTGTCTCAGAATGTATAATGCACACAATTCTAATGGACAAATGCTCTCTCAGAATCAAAAGTAGAAGTGAATAGAGCCCACATTGAAGAAAGTAGGAAGAATGACATCTTTTAGAGTAGCTCTGAAATGTATTGGATCAAGTTCAGCTTTGAGTTGCTATTGTCCAAGATTCTATGCCTCACAAGGACCCTTTCTTGAGGACATTTTCTTTATAAGGACATCTTTGAGTACAACTAAGGCTTGTGAAGATCTTGTCAAGGAGAAAAAATACATTCAAAGAGAAGTTGTAGAAACTTGAACATATATGAGTTGATAAACCAAGCGCTCTTGAAGAATACAGGACCATCAAATTTCACTTTATAAGGGTAGCTGCTTGGATCCAGAAGGAGTAGTAGTACTTAACAGGTAAACAGATAAATTTGAACATAATAATAATATCTTGAGGGCGAGCCTCGAGGTCAAATCCTCACTAGGTGGGAGACTTGTGCAAGGGGTTTCCCTTTTAGTATTATCTTGCACATCTACCTAGAATAATGAGATCATTTTGTTTCCAGGAAAGAAAATGTACTATCAGCAGCAGCAGCAAGCTAAGAACATGCATGCTTTGAGGATGCACAGTCCTACTGAGAGGCATATGATGATGCAAGGAGGCAATGGAACAGGTGATTCAGGACTTGTTCTCTCAACTGATGCAAAGCCTAGACTAAAATGGACACCAGATCTTCATGAACGGTTCATAGAAGCAGTTAATCAACTTGGAGGAGCAGACAGTGAGTCTATGCAAATCATAAACAGATCATGATTCAGAAAATGATCATTTTGAGGCTGATTTTGACTACTTTTGCTATGCAGAAGCTACACCAAAAACAGTATTGAAACTGATGGGAATTCCTGGACTTACTCTTTACCACTTAAAGAGCCATCTACAGGTAACGTTATTTGAATTATCAGTATATAAGTTAATGTTTATTTAGTTTTGACTATTTAGTTAAATTATCAGTATATAAAGAATAATGTTATGTAGAGACTGCAATTCAATTAATGAAGGAGCACAACTAAACACATTATGATTTTAGTCACTTATAATTAGTTGTGTTGGCTTTTTTATGTTCCTCCAAAGCATAAAAACAAAATCAATATTTTATATCTTGTCCTAAACATATGTTAGTTCTATACTGGACTTGCTCACTGCTTTCTTTCAACTGGTAAACCAATCAGCTTTTGTTACAAAAGAAATTTTTAATGTGATCAAAACCTCATTAACTACACTAGCATTCATTGGGGATAGACTGTTGAAATATCTGTATTATTAGTCTTGTGGGTGCATATATATTTTATATGTTTAGTTGTTAATTTCTCTTTCCGGACAGCAGAAGTACAGGATCAGTAAAAATATGCATGGACAAACCAACACTGGCAACAATAAAATAGGTGAGTGAACATCTTTTTTATCGTGATTTTTATGTATTTCATAAGCAGGTTTTGAACCACACAGAACGTATCTTTTACCAAGAATACAATTTGAAAAATAATTTATCTTAACAGCATCAACCACAGAAGCAGCAGGGAGAATGTTAGAAACAAGTGGAATTCAAATGAAACATTTAAGCATAGGCCTGCAGACAAACAAGTAAGAACACTTTCCAGTGGCCATCATTTTGTTCTGTCATCAAGTTTCCGTTGTTCAAAAGAATTTTCCGTAATGGGAGCCAATACTAACTAGGATCAGTCCTTAATCCAGAAATTCAGAAATAAATGAGGCATTGCAAATGCAAATTGAAGTACAAAGAAGACTACATGAGCAGCTTGAGGTATAGGGCATCTTTGAACTTCAAACTTAAATCGAATGCATATCAATACATTAGTAAATAAACCAACAATCATTTATGACCACTGCTGCTTTGAATGTAAAATTTTAGGCAAAAGTAAAACTTTAAATTATACTCACACAAAACTAATATACTGTTTTCTATGTGTTGTTAGTGTTGCTTACCAAAAAAAATTAGGGTTTAATTTTAATCAAAGATTTGTATTGAATGTTATCGCAGATTACCGAGATAAAACTCCGCACCAAGAGCACCTAAGCACCTAAGGAACTGCACTTTAGTTTCTTCCAATTAAACTAACATTACCTACATTATGAAAGATGATAATTCATGAATCTCCCACACTTTCCATAATATCAGTGTATTTGGCATGATAACAATAATTTTATCAGAATAACTGTTTAGCGCAACCAATGGATTCATATATAAAACTCATTGTTTGCTTGACCTCGCTATTAAACTTTTACTATTTCCTAAAATATTTTCACAATTTGGCTTTCAGTATACAAGTTTAGATCATTGATTTATCACTTTCAGTATACTCACTTTGATCTACATTGAAGTTTGTAAGGTGTTATAGGTGCTTCTGTTCTGATTTTTTTCTTTTTTTTTTTTCACTCTTTAAGCAGGTACAGAGACATTTACAACTAAGGATAGAGGCTCAAGGGAAGTACCTTCAGGCAGTGCTAGAAAAAGCTCAAGAGACTCTAGGAAGACAAAATTTAGGTAGTGAGGGTCTTGAAGCTGCCAAGGTTCAACTCTCTGAACTGGCATCAAGAGTATCCTCTCAATGCCTTGACTCTAAATATCAAGAACTGAAAGAATTGCAGGTTTTGTGGCCTCAGCAAACACAAGATGGCCAAGCCACTGATTGTTCAATGGGTAGTTTCTTAGCCTACAGTGAAGAATCTCAAAGAGACCAAGAAACACATAACAAGGGGCTGAACTTGAGAGCCTATAATGGCCTTCCTTTTTCAGTTTCAAAAGAATGTGTAGAAGAGTCTATGCATTTAAAGCCTGATCTCACATTGTGTGAAGAAGTGAAGGAGGATGTCATGTTTCTTTCCTCATCAAGTGATCATAATAAAATAGTAAAGGGAAATTTTTTACCAGAAAGGACTTCAAGCCTCTTATCCATGAATGTAGGAGTTCAAGAAGAAGAAAATTTTGGGACAACTGTTTCAAAGGAAGAAGGATGGAAGGGAAGTGATAGTACTGAAACTAGGAGAGTGCCATTTAAACTGAACCATGAGAAGATTTCTCAAGATTATAGACTTTCTAACTTTGACATGAAACTGGACCTTAATTCCCATGATGACAATGATGCTTCTTCCCACTGCCAACAGTTTGATTTGAATGGTTTCAGCTGGAATTGCTAGGACTTATAGTAAGTAAATTTGGAGATGAAAGGTAAGAAGGATTCATGTTGAGTTCCTACTCCATGAGTTTCACATTAGAGAACATTTTTGGGGAGTAACTTGCATCTAGTTTTTGGCACATGCCAATTACAACCCATTGACAATAACTAAGCTAAGCAGAATAAATTGCTCCATACAATAACTGCTTTTGAAATTACTTATGTACAATACCTCAAACAAAAATGAGAAGATTATATACTATGACTCTTTAAATGTATGATGTTAATTTAAGTGATAAAATGTTGTTCAAACTAGACTTAAATTTTTGGTGCCTTAAAATATATCATAATTTAATTTTAATCTTTATAATTTTTTTTTTTATTTTAGTTCTTATATTTTTTAAAATGATTGCTTTTAATCTTTTGTTATTAGTGCAAATTTATAAAAAAGCAACATTTAACAATATTTAAGTTAATCATATCATCGTTTAACAAAAAATATAGACCAAAATTAATAATTTAAAAAATAAAAATATTAAAACAAAAATAATACTATTTTTGTTTTTGTTAATAAACAGAGCTTAAAAATTCAAAAATAGACAAAAACCTAGATAAAAAAACTTAGGATACCAAGATTCAAGAGCATCCGAATTAAGAAAAGAAAATAAGAAGGAGGAAGCCTTATCAAAACATAAAAAAGGTAGCTCACACTTAACCCCAATTTAACAAGTCAATCAGCACTTTGATTGACCTTTCTCAGGACTATGACTAAATCTAATAAAACTGATACATTTGACTAAATTCCTAATCTTACTAATTATAAAGAATAATGGGTGATTACAATTAAGAAAATTAACAATTAAATTAATGTCCTCCTTAGAATCACATTCAACTCAAATTGAGTGAAACTTTTTCAAAATGACAAGCTTAAGACTCCAAAAGACTTCCTAAATTTAAGCAAGCAAAGGGGAGTAATAATTCAAAATGTTTCTCTAATGAGGCCACCACGTAACATCCTAAAATTTTAGTTTTAAAACTGCTTATTTTATTTGTACAGACTCGAAATGAAATAAGAATTTGTATATATGACAAGCATTATAAATATGAGTAAATAAAATATCTTTTTGTGAATAAGATTATTTTCAAAATTTGCCAATCAAGAAATATTAATTAAATAATAGTAAATTTAAAGATTTAAATGAACCAAGAATAAATTTTCTAATCTGGATACTGAACATGCATTACATATATCAATTATAAAAATTTACAAACTGTTTATCAAAATATGAGACTAGGGTTGGCCTTCTAAGATAGTCATGATTATGGTATGTAAATAGATACGTGAAGGCTATTGAGATCCTACTCTATAGATATATATACATAGAGTATGGTGTATCCTACTTTTAGGAAAATCAAAAGGGATACTATAATATAATTCCATCTCTAACATGATAATAATTCTAGGTAAATCATCAACATGTATGGCTAACTTAAAGTGGCATGTCCTCTGGTACTCATTAAATACATAATTAAGTCTATTATGTACATAATTGTCTATTAACCTAATTCTTTCTTGAGGTGTCATCATCCTGGTTCCATGAAAATTTTAGTAAGGATGAGCGTCTATTCTATCATTATAAATCATTACATCACAAAGATCACAATTATAATACAAAGAAAACATATTCATTTCCACAACCAATTCACATTGCCAACATAATCACATATACACACTCAATAATTTGTTATAAGTTATTTAGTTTTCTCCTTCCAATACGCACCCCCAGTGCATTGTGATCACAGACAACGATGCCTCTGACATTTCTTGAGGTCTTACTCAACTAGGTAAATAGTCGTCAGTTAGCCCATGCATACGGATACAACGTATACAATAATGCGCTCCATAACAAAGATATAGTCAAGAGTCTAGTCAGAAAATGAGTGTAAGGCCATGTGGCGCATTCACTCTCAAAAAGAGTGTGTACACATACACTAATGTAGCTCACCACCCTACATCTCCCCCAGATTTCCATTATCTCCAGACTCTATTACCCCAATGTATCTCTGTAACTATTCACACTAGATCCATTCTATAGTCATTCCCAAAATCATTCCCTTCTCCACTCATAAGATTATGCTTAGTAAAGTACTTCTGGACAAAGTCCACTTCACTAACACCATCAGAATATAATTTCAATTATTAAGTCTTTCAACTCAACATCATGCTTTTTCACAGCCTCATATACATATCTCGATAATAGTCTATACTTTTTAACTCATAATTGCTATATCATACCATAAAAGCTCAGCATGTTTTAATAACATTCCACATTAAGTACTTATCATATATTTCATGTGAACATATCACAGCCATTCAATCCAAAAAACCAAGCATGCATATTTAGCTATCATTCATACATAATATATTTCAAACACACATAGAATTGTCTTACCTGAGCAAGATCTCTTACACTAGACTTCTACTAAACACCCTTTTAATCATTCCAATACACTCTAACACCGTATCATACCTTAACAATTATCAATTTATTAAATAATTGGAAAAAGAAGGTGTTACACACCACAACTAGTAAAGCCAGAGAAAAAAGAAATAGCTTCATCCACATTAAGTTTGAGTTAGAGAATTAAAAGGAGGCATTCATCTAGCAAGCTCTAGACTTCCTATTACTTATTCAAAATATAACAATATTTTTGTGTAAAATTACTAACTAGCAAGTGTACTAGGTAATTGTAGCAAGTAATAAAATTTGAAAATCAATATGAGTCCCAAGTATCATCCACAAGGATCTTATTTTTAATTACTACTTCACAAATTGAGAATTAGTTGAACCACACAATTTATTTGAAAGATTTGTAACCTGTAAAAGATGAGAAATAAGAACAATAAAAGGTAATAAAATGTTGTAAAACAGAATACGAATTTTATATTGAAAATACTATGTGAAAAATAGTTAGGAATCACTTCACCAGATTTTCAATTGCAATATAATTATGTTCTGAACTCTTAAGAATTCTAATTGATTGATGTAACACCTTCAATTTTGTCTTTCAAAATAAATAAATTTATAACGAATAAACAAAAATAGATAAAAAAAAAAGTTTGTTCTTATTCATGGATTTGAGAATTTCATAAAATCAAGACTTACACTTTCTTCTCATGAAAGTTTCATAGAATTCTAAAATGTTTAGGATTTTCTAAGGGAATGATCTGAAGCTTTAAAGGTAATAAATAAAATTTAAGTTTACATCTAGAATTTATTTGGTTTATATTAGATATATACAAATTTAGAATTTCCACTAAGAACATTTTTAAAATATTCATTACAATAAAATTGGCCCAAGTATCATAAATTCTAAATCCGACATTTAAAATCATTGCTAAATTTACTCATCACGAAATACAGTTAAGATAAAATAATACAATTTTTCAAATGGTCCTAGTCCCTACTGAGCAGTCTTCCTTCCAACACCCTTGAATTATGATCTTAGAACGGACCCAACACCTTTATCTCTTCACTTTTATCACCTGAAAATATTAGTAAGGGTGAGTATCTCCTACCCCACTAAATCTCTCGTTAACATAAGTAAGATAATTATATTTTTATATATAAATGCTAGAAGTATTATTTAACATGGATTTGTATTAACAATAACACTCAAATCATCCAAATTGCCATCACAAAAGAGCACACAGGACAAACAATCAATCATGTTCACCACTGTTACAAAGTTGAGAGAACACTAACTAGCAAGTGTACTAGGTAGTTGTAGCAAGTAATAAAATTTGGAATTCAGTTTGAGTTCCAAGTATTATCCTGAGAGATTAGTTTTATCAATTACCACTTCACAAATCCATAACTAGTTGAGCTAAACAAATTTTGGAGTGTTTTGAATCATTTAAGAACAAAAGCAATAAACTACAGAAATTAGAAAATAACAGCAAAATAGAGTGACTAATTTAGAAATGAATTGATGTGTGAATGGAGTTAGGACTGATTTCACCTCTTTATCAATTGCAAAACTGAAGTAGATCTGAACTCTAAGTTCCTTAATTGGTTGATAATCAATTTCACTAGATTAATCAAAGTTCAATTCTTTGACTCATTGATCCTAATATTCAATTAACTACCCTAATTCCTTAGGTGTAAATCAATCAAACATTGCATTAGGCGTTGGAAATTAAGAGATCACAAGATCACAAATTCTTGTCCCTAAGATATCCATAACCTTGACATTCAATTCAGATATGAGAAATTAACTCAACTTCCATTGATGAAAATCCTCTAGGCTCAATTCAATTGAATAGTTAATTCAAGAATTGCATTAAGGAAAGAATTAAACATTCAATACAATCAAGATCTTAAAATCTGGATCCATAATCAATTTACAATATCAAAATCGGATCCATCAATCAATAACAAAAAGAAATCAGAACATGTTCATAGAAGAAAAAGAGAGAGAAAGAATAGAAGAAGAGGAGTTGCAGAATTTCTTCATAAATCCAATCCCCAGCCTGATTTCTCAAGGTACAGAGCTTGGAAGTCGCCCCTAATCTCCCTCTCTAACTCTTCTAAGGTGTGAAAATGAAAAATTTAGAAAAAGATCCCGAGTTTCTGGGCTAATCTCTTATTTATAGAATTTCTCGCCTTTCTGGCGTGATCACTATTTTTCATAAAAGTAGCAATGCAGAGGTTTGTGATCTGCGCGTGTTCACTTTCGTGAACAATAGGAGTCACTCATAGCTTGCTCTGCTAGAGGGCTCTCTGGAACGATCACTTTTGTAAACAAAAGTGATCACGTGCAGCTTGCTTTGCTAGAGGCTTCTCTGGAATGATCACTATCATTAGCAATAGTGATAACGTGAGCTCTCTTCTTCATGAGCGTTGTCACTTTTGTGAGAAAAAGTGATAACACACAGGTCGACCTTCAATATTAGGCTCTGGAACAATCACTTTTGTAAGGAAAAGTGGTCATGCCCAGCTCTTGCTTCACCAAACCTTGTTCCTTGATTCTAATTTTGCTATTTTCTTCTACTTTCTCTCTTGATCCTCCAACCTTATGATCTTAGCTCAGAGTTTCCTGCAAAACTAACAAAATTACATCAAAATTCTATCAAATTCACATAATTTGAATTATTAAAGACAACAATTTACTTTATTGAACATTTATATATCTTTGTACAATTTTCACTTTCCAAATTAAATTTTCTATAAAAAAACAACCTAGAAAACTACATAAAAACCTAGTAAAATATGCATTTATCAACCACTTCAAATCATGCACCTTTTTACTAATCTGCACGTCTTAATATATGTATTATACCACGTCAATCAATATGTCACAACACATGTGTCCTAGTCACACTCATCGATGTATTACAATACATATATCATAACAACATCAACCGAAATGTTACAATGCATATATTATGACTATACAATTTCTATACCACTTTATACATGTCACACTTTCACATTTATTTTAGTTTCATATTCAATGCCCCTAGGATCCCTTGAGGACTTCACAATTTAGATAGTCGCTGGTTAACCGCAGCAACACGAATATACATGTGCCGTCCTAGCCCCTTCTAGAAAAGGTATAATGGAGTCTCGTCAAGAAATGAGTGTGTAGCCTGTGAATGCTTTCATTTTCAGCAAATCATTGCGTACTTATTCACACTTAGTATTCACCACCCTCATTTTCCCAAGATTCCCTAAATCTTCTTCGAACTCTATATCCCCAGTTGTATCTCTATAGCTATCTAAACTCACCACCAACATTTCTCAATCATTTCCATACCCTTTTATAGGGCAACATGTCATAATACGTGAGCCTTATTCACACAACTTGGTGCATTACAATACATTTATTATGAGTACCCCCATTGGTCGTACCACAATACCTGTATTACAATCACATTCATTCATTTATTCTGACTCCCGTATTACAATCACTTTTCTCACAATTCCACATCATATCACATCATTTCATTTCATCAAGCCATATCTTTGTTCAAGAATAATATAACATTTTTCATTAATAATCCAATTCAACATTTCACATGATTTAATTATCAACAAACATTCATTCAATCACAGAAAACTCTCAAGCAAATCCATAATCACACAATTCAATACAATGTGCTGGAAGTTAGACACTTCCGAACTTAGCCTAATCGCACAGGTTAACATACACATTTTCTCAGCAATAACAAGATCATATATCTTAAAGTTGGCATAATACATTATTAATAGTATGTCCATTATTCCAAAAAAAATCAAATAACAATCTTCACTATTCCTAAACAATATTTGCTGTGTAAATTCGTAGTATTCCTCAAAGATAGTTTATTTAGAACTTTACTACAAGTTACATTTAAATAGTTATGAAAATGAGTAAGGGTTTTTCAGTTCAAGCTATCCAAGAGAAGTTAGGGTTTGGGATTTACTCCCCTTACCTTGGAATGGAGACCCACCACGAAATCAATGGTAGAAACACTTCTTACATGGATTCTTACCCTAAATACATGGAATAATCCATGAGAAATCAAGAAAGATGAGGAAAGAGTAGAAACTGAAAACCCTAACTCATAATATTCACTTCCAAACATTCCAAACACGATTCCAATCTTCAATATAGGGCACAAACGACTTAAGGGGCGATTTGATCGGTGAAAAAGGCTAAGGATTGAGAGAACAGACAAGAAAGAGAAGAGAGGAAAGTGGGAATACATTTTCCCTAACCTTAAACTCCTTAAATACACAAGGTGTCGCGACATTCTCACTATAGCGAGATATTCTCGCTGCAGCAAAAATCTCAAAGAAAACTGCACTATGGTTTCTGTAGAATCTCACTACAGCAAGAACGCAACAGTTTCACCCTTCTCTCCCAGTGCCTTCTCGCTACAGTGAGAACAACACAGTTTCATGTTCTTTGCCGATGACCTTTTCGCTATAGCGAGAACCCCCTGCAGTTCACTCTTCATTTATATTTCCAACCAACTTCAGTCAATCCAAGTTAACACTCACATACATTTATCTATATACACATGTCTACATCACCAACATAAATTAGGATGTACAGCCAATTAACAATACACATACTTTTATTAAAAATTAATTTATTATTACCAAAAATTTGGAGTGTTACAATTAATAATCAATTTCACTTCTTTAACTAAAGGATAATTCTTTGCCTCAATGATCCTAATACCTAATTAAACCTCCCTAATTCCTTAGGTGAAATTTTATCAAATACTGCATTAAGTTCTGGAAATTATAGGATTACTAGATTATGATACTTATTTCTAAGATCTCAATAACCTAGGCATATGATTCAGATATGAGAAATAAACTCAATTTTCATTGATGAAGATTCCTCTGAGTTCAATTGAATGAATGATTAGTTCACAAATGCATTAAGAACATAATCACATACTCAATTCAATTAAAATCTCAAAGTCCAGATCTAAATTACATCACAATATCAAATCCGGCTCCACAGATCCCTAACCAAAAAGGTTTAGAATAACATTACAGTGGAAGAAGGAAAAGTAAGAGAAAAAGAAGACAAGGAGTAGAATCACATACTCAATTCAATTAAAATCTCAAGGTCCAAATCCAAAATTACATCACAATATCAAATCCGGCTCCATAGATCCCTAACCAAAAAGGTTTAGAATAACATTACAATGGAAGAAGGAAAAGTAAGAGAAGAAGAAGACAAGGAGCAGAAGAACATCTTCCAAGACCCAATCTCTAGCAATGATTCCTCTAACAATAAAGCTTGAAAGTCGCTCCCAATCTCTCTCTCTGACTTCCCTTAGAAGTAAAAACGGTTACAAAGTGAAAAAATGACAAAATGATCAAAAGTCTTCAAATCTGAACTCTTACCTTCTATTTATAATGTTTTTCCTGCCTTTTTCACTTCTACACTTTAATCTCTGAGAATTATAACATAAAAGGTCTTCTAGAAGCTTCTATAGCTGAGGTAAGAACTCAAATCGTCCAAAGTCAATACTTAAAAGTGATTTTCCAAATTCTGTTATTTCTGCGCGTGGTTATTTTAAGTAGGCAGAGTGTACACACGTAACTTTGAGTGGCTACTTTCAGTGACCAGAGTGTTTACGCGCAACTTTGAGTGGCTACTTTTAGTGACCAGAGTGTCCACGCGCAAAGTGTTTGAGTAAATTAGCCTTAGGCATGGCTGCTCTTAATAGTGAGAGTGAACACGCATAAGACTCTTTAGGATTTCTGTTGCTGGATTATTCACTTTCAGCACTTACAGCTGTTACTCACTTGATCTTTATAGATTTTCTTTTGATTCTTGCTCTTTAAGCTCAATCCTTTTACTTTTTTCCCACTTCAATATCAACTTCAAATTCTCAGCTCAAGCTTCTGCACAAAAATTAAGTCTTTTTAAGTTAAATTGTCACGAATTGGAATAAAATATAAAATTCTAAACTATTTACACAATTATAAATATTAATGCAATTTTTATGGTATTTCCAAGTTTATTTGGTACTTTACTACTTATTTACTAACAAAAACTATACTAAAAATGTAGTAAAATGTGGATTTATCACTTCCAATATAGCAGATGCAGCCTTCTCATTGTACCTTCCATAGAAAAGAACAAATTCAAAATCAAATTTTATTCTATGTAACAGAAAAGGAGAATCCAGAAGGGAATTTTGAAAAAAATATCATAATTATTATTTTTCCAAATATTCCATATAACCATTCCAAACAAAATATTCTAGTGGGGGTATCTAAATTGATTATGTTTTGCCAAATTATACTCGAGCCAACTATTAACATTCCAGACTTGCTTAGCAAACCAGCAATTCCTGAGAACATGCATAATAGATTTATCAGTTTTCGTGCACTTGGAACAAATAGGAGAGTGAGTTAGACATGCAACGAGTGCACCTTTCAACAATAGTAAAAAACCTATCATGAACAACTTTCCATAAGAAAAGGGTAATTTTAGGAGGACCCTCTTCATCCTAGATAAATTTAAACATATTAATATCGCTCTTGACATTGTTGGATAATAAAGTATAAGCAAATTTTATAAAGAAAATTTCATTACTCAAATACATCGAATAAAACAGGTTATGAACCCCTGCCCAATCAAGAGGAGATATTTGAGTAATATGCTCACAAACAGTTTTAAGTAACAGGAACTTAATTTGAGACCAATCTTAGCTGCCTTGACGAGAGAATAAAGCCACAGGATCATTCACATCATCCTTAGGAATAGAAACCAAGGCATGGCTACCAAGATTCTAATGATTAAACATCCAACTATCCTCTTAGAATCTAACAATCATCCCATCCCCTAAAATTCAACCTAATCCTTTAGAAAAATATTTCCAAATAGACATCATATTACTCCATAAATGAGATTGGTTTTGACTATTACCAGAGATATGAAATTTTCCAATAGAAAATTTATATTTATTGCATATTACCTAAGCCCAAACATCATTTGGGGAGGTTATGAGCCTCCAACACAACTTCATAAAATAGGCATGATTAACAAGCCTCAAATCCCTAAAGCCTAGGCCCCTATTTTCTTTAGGTTTATATTTTTTTTCCAACCAATAAATTGACATTTCTTGCTCCCTATTGACCCCCAAATGAACTTTTTGAAAATAGTGTCAACTTCCTTGCACACAGACTTAGGAATAACCATGGATTGCATAAAATAATTGGGAATACTCATTGCAACATCCTCATTTTTGCTCCCTTCCATGTTCACATGTGTAATGCAATTTCTCTTTTTTTCTCAAAGATAATTCAACAGATTTTACAAAAAATTATGATTTTATTTAAATATTTTGATATAAAAATATTTTTCTTATTTTGTTCAAATAATTTGTTGGTATGTGTTTGATTTTTTTTATGGATCTCAATGTTTTGGATTATTTAGAAATTCTATATTTATATTTGAGTTGCAAATGTTATACGCACTAGCAAAGGTGGTGCAGTAGTAGAAGGGTTAGTCCTTAGTCTCTAAGTTCAAACCTCAGCAAGGTAGATTTTGCTTCAACAAGGTTTTTTCAAAATTTTAATTCATAGAATGAGTCATGAAATGACCTAACAATCCTCAAAATATCATGCATGCATGAGATAGGTGGCGAAACCATAAAATAGGTGGCAATAGGTAGTGAAACCATATAATAGGTGATGAAATGTGGCAAACCCTAGCATGCATGACGCCATGTGGCAGCCATGTGTCAAAGAAGGAGAAGCCCTTGCATGCGTGACGCTATGTATCAGTCACGTGTCGAAGAAGAAGAAGAAGCCTTTGCATGGGTATTGCCATGCGTTGCCATGTGTTGAAAGGTGGCAAAGAAGGAAGAAATGTGGCATGCATGTGTAAAGCCAAGTGTCAAAGAAAGGTGGCAAAGAAAGGAGAAAGGTCGCATGCGGGTGCGAAGCCAAGTGTCAAAGAAGAAAGAAATGTGGCAACTAAGTGTCAAAGAAGGAAAAAGGTTAGCAAAACTAAAATTCATTCTTTCTCCCTCCCATAAAGCTCTCTCACTCTCTTTCACAGTTTCTATCTTTCTCATGGTTTCTCTCTTCTTCCCCACCACTCACCCTTGCTCTTTGAACATTCAAGTAAGTTAAAAACACTATTTCATCCTTGTTCCTTAGTGTTTTCACCGATCAAAGCAAAGAGATGATATTCTTGCACTTCCTCCATGAAAAAGCTTGAAACCTCCCTCATTGCATCCACTGTGTGAGACATTTTTGACCCTGTAAACTCATTTTTATGCACCCCCAATAACTGCATATTTGAATTGTGCAATGGACAAGCTTTCAAATGCAAGTAGTTTCACTCAAAATGGACATTGGATTCACAAGTTGTGGTGAAAACAGTTAGATCTCTCCCTTGCTTTGCATTTCTATGTTTCAGCAACAAAGAAAGCCATTTTGTTGCTCCTCTGGTCTCCAAACTTGACATGTAAATATCCTTCTGTATTCCTTGCAGAAATACGCTATCCAACGGTATATTGTGGGCCTTAATCTAACATCATTTGCCTCCTCAATCGTCTAGAGTATGTGAGTGCCTTCATTCTTATATTTTTATGCAAAAATAGTGTAAAGAATCAATTTTCATGCCCTCTATACTAATCTCTTTTAATCTGAAATTTTTATTTTCATAAACTACCTGAAGATAGCTTTTTGACGCACTATCTCAAGCTTGATTTGGAGTTCATTTCACACCTCAACGACTTCATTCTAAAAGTATGAATGATCCAACCTAAATTTTGCTAGTCCAACAGCCACAGTTCTTCAATTTTTGGGCAAAATTCATATAGAAAAACTGACATGTAACCCTTCCATCTTCTTCCTTTTTGTGTTAGCTTTTTGACGCACTTTGCGACTCTTTAATCAGACTCTAATTGATGAAAATATGTGCAAAATGGTAAGATGCATGCAAAGTTCAAAGCTCCATAGAGAAAGTCTACATTTTTCACCTTGCATGCTATCTATTCTACATATTTTACTTGCTAAACCTCCTTGTTTTTAACTTGATCTTATTCCTTCACATAGTACACTTCATTAGCTTTCCATAGCCACTTTCGGAGTAAGATATGGAGCAAAGATCAAGGAGAAAAACTATTTTTACCATGCTACATCCGATTCTACAAAAAATTATGAAAATAGTGAAAGAGTGCATTTTTAAATCCCTCTTCATCCAAATTTATGAACATTCATAAACACTTATAAAATCCTTATAATTAGATCTTTCCAACAAGCTATTTTAAGACCATTTTTTTATCTCATTTACTAAGTCAAAATGTCAAGACAAGCGAAGGTCTCATTTCAAAAATCAACAGATACACTTAGCATTAATGTGAGTGCTGCAATCAATCTGTAGTTCCAAAAATTTGAATGAGCACACTTTTATCAACCTCAATGTCTTATCTTTCAAATAAAATTGGTTGGACTTGATTTGGATTACAAATTAATGAGATATACAATTTTTAATGAAGCTGTCTCAAAATGGCATTTTCTCTGCTAACAGCAGTAAAAGTCTTCTTTTTGAACCACTTGCATGTGATTTTATTAACATGCATTCACATACTTATGTTCCTTATGAAATACCTTTTCATCAAGCCATCTTGTGCGCAATTTGAAGTCCATTTGATATTTCAACAGCAAGCATGAACCAAGTATCTCAAATCTGCTAAAACAATTCATGACAACAGAAACACATCTTTGTAAAACTGTTATTCAGTACCTCATGCGTGCTTGGAAAACTATTTTAAGAACATCTCCATAATCCTTAGAGTGTTAGTTTTCAAACTCCTTTTTACGAAACTCAATTTGGAGGTCATTTCCCCTACTTTTCGTCCAAAACTCTC
The DNA here is from genome assembly GCF_003935025.1 of Abrus precatorius. Lineage (NCBI taxonomy): Eukaryota > Viridiplantae > Streptophyta > Magnoliopsida > Fabales > Fabaceae > Abrus > Abrus precatorius. The sequence goes on along the minus strand of NW_020874395.1, from coordinate 8,196,329 downwards.
AAGTTGCCCAATGCGGAATTTTGCAAAAAAATGTTTTTCTAAAATTGCATGTGGCTACAACTTTCTCTCAATTTTTGGAAAAATATGCATATGAAAAACATTTCCTAACCATGTTCGTAAATTCTAGGTTATATAAGCTTTCTCACAAGCTATCCCAAGTTTGAATTGGATTCCATTTGCTTCCCTAAAGAACGAGAATAAGTCAAAAACACATTCTCTAAATTGTGACAGTTTTACCTTCCAAAGAGCTATCTTGAGCTTGATTTGGACACTATATCACTCAATTACCCTCCACTTGGCAAGTGTACCAAAACTTGAAATTCTAGTTGTTCATAACTAAGCACTTTATTGTACTCATATTGTTTATAGCTAACAAAAAAATTATTTGACTTAGTTTAAAACCTCCTCTAATGAGCTTTGTGTTTATTTGCTTAAATGAGAAACGTGTTAATACCTTGCACGCTTCATTCTGATTCTAAACGCCTAAGTTATGGGCTCAATAGCAAGAACCGCTCAGAAAGTGTTCGAAGGGCAACTGTACCCATCGAGAAGTAATAAAGGGTTCTTAAATTAAGTTCCCGAAATATCGTCCCACAAGGATTGATTTTCAATTACTAAGAATTTCCTAATTCAATTGTTTAAGCTTTAAAGATACGAGATTAAATAAAAACAAGAATTTATAAAATCAATTATAAAACTAAAAGCAAGAATACACTACATGTCTTGGTTAAACTTATCAGGAGGAACCTAGGGCATATGGGTTTTCTCATTCAATCCTTTATATTATTTTTCTGTTTAACTCTAAATCTAATTTCCTTGTGATTACCAATCATTCATACAAATATTATTAATACCCAATGGTCATGCATATTCTTTTCTCTAAATTAATATCCCCAATGGTCATGCAATACATCAATTTAAGAAAGCTTAAGGAACCTATGAACTTGTTAATTTAATAACAATTAGAAGAGAAAGATTGGTTTGGTCCACCTAATCTTTTGTCTCGTTTAACCCCTTAGATCTATTAATTAATCGAGGTACGGTCGTCTGACGATATAATTAATTAGGATTAAGAAAGAAGTGCAATAGGATAAAATCTAATCACATAACGAAAATCAAATTAAGATTCAAACATCAAAATCCCATAAATTCATAAACAATAGTTCCCATATCCCTAGCTATGGACTTAGTTACTCATGCTAAAGAGAAGAAGTAAAACATTCATGAATAAAGCCATAAAGAAAATAAATAGAAAAACTAGAGTGTGATGAATTCCCAGTCTTCAAGTACGGTCGCTTGATACTCCAAGTCTCGCCAAGCATGTGCCAAGGATCCCGTGCAAGAGAGACGAGATGAAAGATGTATTCCAGAGTAAAAGCCAAGATGTAAAAACGGTTCCCCAATGGTGCCTCAGGTCTTCCCTTTAATAGGATTTGAAAACCCTAAAAACTCTACATAATTGGGCTTCCCGTAGATGAGCACGGCCTTGCAAGGCCTTAAGCATGACCGTGCATGGGCTCGAAGCACTCCCGTGCTTTATTGAATGGGTCTGGACTTGTTGACTGCTGCAAAGCTCTAATCTTTTATCAATTTGGGTCCAAAATGCGCCCAAAATATACTTGCGGCCTCTTTATATCAAACTGCGTAATTAACAACTAAATTAGTGTAAAATCTAATTCAAATAAATGTCAAATATGAATAAATGGGCTATAAAAGAGGGCCTAATTATAGACTTAACAACTCCCCCATACTTATCTGTTTGCTTGTCCTCAAGCAAAGTGCTAGTTAAAAGAATAACATAATAACTTAAAACATAATACCATACAAGGAACCCGAGATAAAGAAGATAAAGAGAGCAACAAAAGTAATATTACTGAGCATAAGCAATCAAAAGGATTCACAATTAGAATCTTATATTTCCATACTTTTCAATCAAACATCAAACTAAGGTACTCTACTTTCCTCTCTCACTAAGGGACAAAATGAGATATCACTCAGTTCTCCTAAAGAGAAGTGTACTACTATACGCTTGACTATAAACCGACTCTCCACTAAATAAATTAAATGCAAGTCAAAATCATGAGGTCTTCAGGTTATAATGTGGCCAAGGGGTTATAATAATTGAGGTGAGATAAATGAAAGAAAGGGAATATACAAAGGGGTAATAAATTATAACAATTGCAACATCCCCTAAGTTTACAAATGAAGCTCTTGGAGTAATTTTTATATTTTTATATGTAAACAATATATTTACTCCTCTCTCCTTTCAATCATACATAACCCTTTTTCTTTTCTTTTTCTTCTTTTTTTTCTATTTTTTTTCATACTTTTTTTTCTTTTTGCACATGAGAGATGTAGAGAAGAATTCATCAAACAATTCAACAACTCAATTGCTCCATTCATAAACTCAAGGTCATTGAAACATTCTATAAATTTAACACAAGGGACCAAGAAAATCAATAACGCTCAAAGTGGACAACTAGTTGTATCTCAAACATGCGAAAAGTCAAGAATAAAAATCCTACTATGCCTCAATCACATTAAAACATGCAATTAAAAATAGAAGTCTTAAGTCGGTTACAAGTCAAGTTCTAGAGCACAAATCCTAAGGAGATAATCACACAAAACAACGAGGAAAGGGGTACAATTAATTAAATTAAGATAAAAATCCCCTTTAAGGCTCAAAACTCACATTTGTGGGTTAAAGTTTAATGTAGAGCATAAAAGTAAAGAGCTTAGCTAATTATTAGCTTCTAAATGAAAGTATAATGCCAATAATAATCACTCAACATGCTCTTCTATCTAGAAAAATTGGGTTCCATGAGAGAAAAGTTTTAAATTATCATAAAAAAATTAGAATAGACACTTTACTTAAGAACATGCAATAAAAATTATATAATTAGGAACCACTCCCCCATACTTAAAGTGAAACATTGTCCTCAATGTTTGAAAGCAATCAAATAAAAAGCATGCAAAGAGGACTATTAAATAAAAAGGAAAGAAGTTCCCTGATGATTCTTGGTGCGAGAGCTTCAGGTGAGGGAGCACGACCATGCTGAAATCTTAAGCACGCCCATGCGACTTAATGCACGGCCGTGTATGGTACGAGCACGAGCGTGCTTTCAGATCAGAGCTCAAAAGTGTGTGCGAGAACAATCAACTCAGTTCTTGCAGTCTTTCAATATGTTTATTCTTTATTCTGCAAATAAAAGAACAATAGAAAAATTAAAATAAACAAAATAAAATAAAAGATACATGTTGCCTCCTAGGAGCGCTTGTTTAACGTCACGAGCCTGACGTTCCTGTTAAATCATAGTGGAAAAAAGGTATGAGTCTTAGAGGTGACTCTCTTACTATGCAATTGTCTCCCCAACAGCTTTGCCTCCCCAACACCTATTACATCAGAAAAAAATTTCATAAGATGGGGATTAGAATAAAGAGAAGAAAATTTAAGCTCTAAATCAAGAGGCTTATTAATGGATGTTTTAAGCTTTTGTCTTTTCTTCTTCTTATATTGCTTCCTCCTTGGCCTTCTTCTCGTGGTTCCATGCTTCACATGAATTGGAGGAGGATAAGCAACATTGACAGTGCTCACAAAGTGACAAGACTCTTGGCTAGAAGGGTACTTGAAAAAATTGAAAACTTGAAATACAACTTCCTCATCATCTAGCCTCAGTGTGAGCTTCCCTTCCTGTACGTCTATGATGGCCCTAGCAGTGGCCAAGAATGGTCTCCCTAATATGATGAGGACATCATCATCTTCCTCCATGTCAAGTACCACGAAGTCAGCCAGAAATATAAAATCCCCAACTTTTACAAGTACGTTCTCCATTATACCTTTGTGGTATGTGATCGACCTATCTGCCAGCTGAAGTGACATGGAGGTCGGCTTAGGTTTATGCATTCCAAGCTTCCTGAAAACAGAATAAGGCATAAGATTAATACTTGCTCCTAAATCACATAAAGCCTTATCAATATGAGTTTTTTCAATTGTGCAAGGAATAGTAAAACTCCCTGGGTCCTTAAGCTTAGGTGGAAGCTTTTTAAGGAATATAGCTGAGCACTCCTGGGTGAGCTTCACAATTTCATGTGCTTTCAGCTTTCTTTTATTGGTCAAAATCTCCTTTAAAAATTTGGCATATTTGGGCATTTTGGAGATAGCATCAATGAAAGGCATATTGATGTGAACTTTGCCCAATAAGTCTAAGAACTTGTGGAACTCTTCATCATAATGAGGGTGACCTTGCAGCCGCTGTGGGAAAGGTATCTTAGGTTTATAGGGCCTTGGTTGAACAAAAGGCTTTTCATTCTTTTCTTTTTTAGGCTCCTCGCTTGAAGCACAACCTTGCTCATGGTGATGCACGGTCGTGCTTTGATCACTGTCATGGGCGTGCTTGTATAAGCACGGTCGTGCTTCAGTTTCAGCAGGGGCGTGCTCATCAGTAAGCACGGGTGTGCATGTAGAATCAACATGGGCGTGCTTCTCTATAAGCATGGGCGTGCATGTGCCTCTATTCTGCAATTCTTGTAATTTCTTCCCACTTCTAAGAGTGATGGCATTGCATTGCTCCCTTGGATTAGGTTCTGGCTGAGATGGCAATGTTCCAATCACTCTTTGACTCAAGAGGTTCGTAATTTGCTTCAATTGTGCACTTATCTTAGAATAGTTGGCTTGTATTTCAGATTTAACCTCTGCGAACCTCTTATCAGTTCTCTCAATATGTTGGTCCAACTTGGATTCAAGATCTATCATCCTCTTATCAAAGTAATGCACATATTGCATCATCTGTTCTTGAAAGTTGGACTGAGATCTAGGAGCTTCTTTTCCTTCAGGTCTTGCTCCTTGATTTTGCATATAGGGAGGGCGATAAACATTTGAATTTTGGCTTCCAACGCCATTCCCCCAAGAGTTAGAAGGATTACTCCTCCACCCTGAACTGTGATTGCCCATGAAATTTTCCTCCTCTTGCTTAGATTCTGGGCTTGCAAGAGCTCTTACAGGTTGGTATTGAACCTTCATTAAAGATTCTAGTTACTTTGTAAGGGCTGCCATTTGGTTCATTAGTGGGTTGTTGCTCTCTGCTTAGTAAACTGGGGCAATCTCTTTCCTCTTGATGTCATAAGAGTCAGCAATGTGCCACTCAAAGCTAGAAGATGTTGTCTCATCTATCAGCTTGTATGCATCATCTGGATCTTTTCTTATGAGGGATCCTCCTGCTGCGACATCAATTGTAGCCCTGGTGGCGATTGATAGGCCACTGTAAAAGATTTGTACCTGTCTCCACGTCAGAAAATCATGATGAGGACATCTCCTCAAAAGCTCTCCAAATCGCTCCCATGCCTCAAATAAAGATTCAGCTTCATGTTGTTGGAAGCAACATATCTCCGTCATAAGCTTAGAGGACCTTGATGGAGGAAAGTACTTTCCCAAGAATTGTTGAGTGAGATCCTCCCAAGTTCTGATGGAATTGGCTGGGAGTGAGGAAAACCATGCATTCACCCTTTCAGATACTGAGAAGGCGAAAAGTCGGAATCGAATAGCATCGTTGGAGACTCCATTGTACTTTATGGTGTCCGTCAATCGGAGGAACTTTGTCAGATGAAGATTAGGCTCTTCGTTAGGCATTCCTCCAAATTGTATCGAGTTCTGGATCATGGTTATAAGTACTGGTTTCAATTCAAAATTGTTTGCCTCCACATTTGGTGCCGCAATGCTTCCAGAAGTGCCTCTAGCGGTACGTGTCATCTAATCTTGAATTGATCTTCTTCCCTATGCCATTCTTTGCTCTCTCACTTATTTTCTTTATCTACGCATTGTTCTTTCAATCTTCGGATCAAATAAACAAGTTGTAGAGCACTTAGAACGAGTGAGCATACATTAAAAGAAATTGTGAAATTAAAAAAAATTAAAATAAAATAAAAACGAAAATTATAAAAAAAATTTAACAATAAACAAAACAAAATAAAATAAAACACAAATTGTTTAAATCAATTAGATTTGAGATTTTCTTAATATTGAAAAAGCAATCCCCGGCAACGACACCAAAATCTTGTTCGAAGGGCAAGTATACCCATCGAGAAGTAATAAAGGGTTCTTAAATTAAGTTTCTGAAATATCGTCCCACAAGGATTAATTTTCAATTGCTAAGAATTTTCTAATTCAATTGTTTAAGCTTTAAAGATACGAGATTAATTAAAAACAAGAATTTATAAAATCAATTATAAAACTAAAAGCAAGAATACATTGCACATCTTGGTTAAACTTATCAGAGAGGAACTTAGGGCATATGGGTTTTCTCATTCAGTCCTTTATATTATTTTTTTGTTTAACTCTAAATCTAATTTCTTTGTGATTACAAATCATTCATACAAATATTATTAATACCCAATGGTCATGCATATTCTTTTCTCTAAATTAATATCCCCAATGGTCATGCAAGACATCAATTTAAGAAAGCTTAAGGAACCTATGAACTTGTTAATTTAATAACGATTAGAAGAGAAAGATTGGTTTGGTCCACCTAATCCTTTGTCTCGTTTTACCCTATAGATCTATTAATTAATCGAGGTACGGTCGCCTGACAATATAATTAATTAGGATTAAGAAAGAAGTGCAATAGGATAAAATCTAATCATATAACAGAAATCAAATTAAGATTCAAACATCAAAATCCCATAAATTCATAAAAAATAGTTCTCATAGCCCTAGCTATGGACTTAGTTACTCATGCTAAAGAGAAGAAGTAAAAAATTCATGAATAAAGCCATAAAGAAAAGAAATAGAAAAACTAGAGTGTGATGAGTTCCCAGTCTTCAAGTACGGTCGCTTGAAGCTCCAAGTCTCGCCAAGCATGTGCCAAGGATCCCGTGCAAGAGAGACGAGATGAAAGATGTATTCCAGAGCAGAAGCCAAGATGTAAAAACAGTTCCCCAATGGTGCCTCAGGTCTTCCCTTTAATAGGATTTGAAAACCCTAAAAACTCTTCATAATTGGGCTTCCCGCAAATGAGCATGGTCGTGCAAGGCCTTAAGCACGACTATGCATGGGCTCGAAGCACTCCCGTGCTTTATTGAATGGGTCTGGGCGTGCTGACTGCTGCAAAACTCTAATCTTCTATCAATTTGGGCCCAAAATGCGCCCAAAATATACTTGCTGCCTCTTTATATCAAACTGCGTAATTAACAACTAAATTAGTGTAAAACTCAATTCAAAATAATGTCAAATGTGAATAAATGGGCTATAAAAGAGGGCCTAATTATAGACTTAACAGAAAGGATGATTATTAATCACATTGAGAAAAATGCGAGTACAACCCAAACAAGGCTGGAAGTGGAGTGTCTTTCCTCACCAAACTATGTTACTCTCTAAGATGAGGGAGAAACTTTCATATGACTCGAGTTAAGAATTGAGGGAATCGATAAGAATACACTTAATGAAATTATCAATATTGTGTGTGGTTGAAAGCTCTTGAGAGTTCCTCACTCTTTTGAGTTTATAGACATGTATTTGATATTGAGATTAATACGTTTACTTGTGTTATAGTAGCACACATATATGTGTGAAATTATGTGATTGAATGTTAAGTTAAGCAAAATTTCAGGGTAAGTTTTAAACTCCTAAACTTGATTAATACGAAAGAGAATGGAAATTGTCCTTTACAGCATAGCACTAAGTACACTAAAACTAGTTGAATGAACTAAGCTATAATTGACATATATATTCTATTACCTAGTAAAATCAAACCAAACTATGCTAGATAGAAATACCTAGGCACTTTATTCTTGATAATTTAGAAAAGGATATGACCTCTTGACTAGAATGTTGCTTAGGCAATCTAATGAACTACCAAGCCTCATAACTTTAAGTCATGCTAAGCTTAATTACAGTAATTTATAATTTTATTTTAAACAAGCATATTGATAATAAGCAAGAAATTGGACAAGTTTAACAGACATTCCAATAATAGGTAAAAAAGGAAAGAGAAAATGAAGCCTCGATTTAGGTATCTGATCCTTTAAAAAATTTAATTAAATGTGGTATAGAAAAGGAATAAAATGACTTAGGTTATGTTTGATAAAATACTAGTAACGTTAACTATACCCGTCGATTTAGAAAATAATAATAATAATAATAATAATAATAATAAAATCTAAAGTCCTTGTATATAGCAAAGTGTCTGATGAAAAGATTGAACGAACTACCATAAGAAAACTTAGACAAACCTAATGTAGGACGCCTATGAGAATAAAATCCACTTTTCTTGGAGATGATTGAGGCATTGTGGTTTTGAATATACTATTAATTGTATATGCATAAGTCTTGCACACATTGTGACATTTGAATATGAATGTGATGATTGCATGATTTTTAAGTCTAGTTTGGCACATATGAATTGATGACCCATAGCTGGTTGAAAGCATGTAAAAATGCATAGGTAGGTGGATTGAGGCCCCCATTGTGATTATGAGACCCTAAAAGGGTGTGTATGCGTTAATGAGAATGCTTAGATACAATTGACATGTAAATATAACTACACTATTGAGTTTAGCCACTTGCTTGTCTTGGACCTAGAATTTGTAATAGAACTTTAATTGATTGAATCAAGGAAAGCAAATGTTTGCGAAAATCTAACATCTTTTTCAATCATGAGTAATAAACTAACTAGGTGGATAAAATTGGGAATTCAAAGAAAGAGACAAGGCTAGTGAGCTAGGGACCCTTAGTGGATGTGCTTGAAAGCATTGGTATAAGTATATGTCAATCTCTTATGGAAATTGTCTAAATAGTTGAACATAGAATGTTGATCCTGGATTTAAACCTACGCTTAAGTGCGTGATGTGAAACAAGATGGGATGTTAATCCTTATTTGAATTAGGTGCCTGTGTGCATGATATGGAGGTTGAGCTCCAAAGAAAAATAAATTATTCAGATGGCAATGGGTATGGATACCTCTCCCTTGTGAAGGAAGTCACAAGGTTATTTTATAACTGTTGTTGGTGAAAGATAGGGAGGATCGCGACGTCTAGGGGATTTAATGGAGTTTGGTGACTTAGCAATAGCCCTATGAGTGTCCTAGGCCCCAGAACTCTAGCTGAGAATCTCCACACGATGTTCCTTTATTTTAAACTTCTCTTGAGGCTTATCATGTTGGTCTAGCTAGATCAATCGGTGGAGGTTCGAGTCCCCACCATACATGCAAAATGTGTAACACCTTAATTTAATTTTCTAAATAAATTTTCACAAAATCGAGAATAATAAAAAAATTTCATTCAGATGGTTCCCAAAGCATAGTTAAATAAAATATTTCAAAATAGAGATGGATTACAAATTTGTATCAATGATTGCTACAGGACTTAATTAATACATAAAATTTTTAAAATAAATTCCTAAGTCCTATAGCAATTTTATTCATCTTTCAGTGAGCCCAGTGCTAATCATCTTGGTCACCTGAAAAATAAATGTAAGGGTGAGTACTCTACACTATCACACACAAGCACAGAGACTCATCTTCGCATATCATACACATTCACTACCAAATTTAAATCATGCATCAATTAACACATTCATCAATTTCAGCATTTCATACCAATCCACATACAGGTGCGCTCACTGCATCATCAAACAATCCATACATACACACACATGCTCATTGCACATAGCCACACTCATTGTGGCACTGTGATCACAGTTTCACACCATGGATAGTCACCGGTTAGCCCCCGCCTCACAGATACACGTGCGGTCACGAGCCCCTCGACAAAGGTGTTAGTCAGAGGACAAGTTAAGAAGAGAGTGTGTGGCTTGTGGTGCACCCACGCTCACTGTTGGTGCCACCACCACCCTTTCTTCCCCAAGGTATTTCTACCGCCCCCATCTTTGACACCTTTAGTGTATCACTGAACCATTCATAGCATATTCACAACTACATTTAACATGCCCTTCACACACATTTTTCAGCCATATTCTCAGTTTCAGCCATATTCTCAGTCACACACAGTATTCATATTCATACACGGCACATATGCCCACATTCACTCACGTTACACTTAAACATTAAATCCTCATTAGACTTCATCGTACAAATCTTTCCACTTTCCAATTTGATCTTATCCATTCACTCGTAGAGTTATTTACTCGATCGCAGACATTTCTGGAACACCTCTAACAGAGGGACAAATAGTCAATTTTGAAAGAACTTATTGTCAATCTCTTTCAGACATGAATCTACCTGATTCAGAAATCAAGCCACTACATCATCCATAATATGTTCAACATCCATCACACACAATTCCCTACCTTCTAGCTCAACCACATTGCAATTCATAGCAAAACAAATAGCATTCAAACACAATGAGATATGGTAGAGTCCCTCTTACCTCGGATTGAAGACCTAACACAAAATCTACGATAAAAGTGCTCCCCACATGAACTTTCATCCTAAATATAGGGGAAAACACTATGAAAAATTGAGAAATCAAACAAAAGGATCAAAACTGAAAATCCTAACTCAAACTTACCTCCAAATGCTCTAAACTCAATTTCAACCTTCAATCTAGCTCCCAAACGGCTTTGGAGGCAATTTAAACGGTAAGAATGGGTTGGGAACTGAGAGAACAGAGAGAGATCTCAAAGGAAAAGTGGGAAAATGAATTTCTCAAACCTTAAACCCTTCAAATACCCCTCTAGTTGCGACACTCTCGCTACAACAAGATATTCTCGTTGCAGTGAGGTCCACTTTCTCTTGCTACAGCAAAAATCTCAGAGGAAACTACATTATAGTTTATACAGAATCTTGCTACAGCGAGACTACACCCAGAAATGCACTATCCACTGTCGCCCTCTCGCTATAGCGAGAACGTAACAATTTCACCCCTTTCTCCCAGTGCGTTTTCGCTGTCGCTACAGCGAGAACGACACAATTTCATGTTCTTCGCCTAGGGCCTTCTCGCTACAACGAGAACACCCTACAACACCCACACTTAGCCTATATATTCAAACAACTCTAGCCCAAACACAAGTTAACCATCAACAATCATGTTCAAACACAAGTCTACATCACATCTTAACCACATATTCATACATCTTCACAACCATAGTTACATTCAAATTATTACACAATTAAGTGCACAGTCAAACATCAATTTATACATTTATATTAATAACTAACAATATTACAAAATTCGGGATGTGACACCCTTACTACTTATTATGCCATCAATATAAATATAATATTAAAATAATCCAACCAGTAAAAAAGCCACATGTATGAGTTTACATTTGTTCACATTAATAGAAACTAAATACACCATCTGCATCAGTTATCCAAATACGTATATAGCAATCATCTGTCAAAATATACAGTCATCCAGTCATATAAACATATACACATAGCTGATTTACATACAAAATAAAGTGGGGTCACGATATCAGAGACAACAACAACAAAAATGACCTCATAAGCTTTCCCCCTAGACCCATGATTATCAAAAATACCATTTCCTCCAAAAGTTAACAGTACTTTAGGAGTAAATGGAAAAGTGAGTCTCATGGGTACCCTGATGGGGATGGGGTATGCTCGTGGGCCTGGTCCATTTCTATCTAACAAAAAGGTAATAGTGTCAGTATGGGTGGACTGTTGTCGTTCCCAATCGTGCGCCCATCTTTCTTCAGGATCATATCTGACTGTGACGCTGAACTGGTATGGTGGTCAGGCCATTTGTGTCCTCACCTACTAAACATATTCACATACAACACACATATATGCTAAAAGGGTGAGACAAACCCATTTCAACCAAAGTACAGTAGAAAACACGTCAAGATATTTACAATCATTATAGTAATTAGCAACAACTCAATACACAATGTACATGCCATGTATGATTCTGTGCATCACCTAGTTAATTGCTATACTGACACATGCATGTGGGCCCAAACCATTTTCTTTTTCTTTTTCTCTTTCTTTCTTTCTGGGAAGGATCAGGAGTTCACTGTCACCAATCATTCTTGGTCATAACCATCTCATTAGATAGTTTCAAAGATATAGCTCAACTGATTCTGAGAATCCATCGGGTTCTGTCAGGATAGTCCAGTTTTGCAGTGAGAACCAACAGCACAGGGTTGCGAGCCCTGGCCTTTGCCCAGCTCAATCACACCCGACTATCCTCAAGACTAACCTGGAGTCTCCCCTAGATTTTGTATACTTCCCATCCAACACCATCATCATTACATGCTTATGATGCATGAACCTAATTTCAGTCTTTTAATTAGGTATTAAACATTTCTTTTTAATCAATAACATATATTTCAAAATTTCACCGACAATCCGGCAGAGTTTCCTCTATAATTCAGATATTTCTAAATTTTCTTCTCTCTGCAAAACAGCCAGAAAATTCCAATACACTTCGAATTTTAAACAGAGTCTCACCACCACCACATTTCACAACTTTTCTTTCATTTCAACGGCTCTCAAATACCTTTTTCCAATTATCACCACATTTTAAAATACCCATTTAAAATAATGCTTTAAATTATTTAAATATGTATATAGGTATATTTTAAATATATAAAAACTATTAAATAAATTTTGATCAAACCACTTGAAATTAAAGAAGATTTTTTTTTAATATCTTTATTTCGCAATTCTCCAATTCTTTTCAACTTTCAACAGACCTTCTATATGCTCACTCCACATGAATGATAGTTCATTCCTCAAGTATTTTAGGTAATCAATTATTTATACTGAATTCAACAAACAATTATTATAGAAACATTATCACACATAAAATCAATTTCAAAAAGGAATATCAAACAATTGTACACTAAGTATGGAAATAATTATAAATTCCTTCAAATAATTCATATATACATAGCAAAGAATAAAACACCCATCTATCAACGTTTTTCTACTATACCCGTGAAAATAGATATGTCCCCCCTTACCTTGAAGTGTATATCAATTTTTTTCTCACCAACGACTTCTTTCCACCACTTCTCAAACCACGATCCTAACCAAATAATCACACATAATCATGATCAATGTTAAGAGGCATTAATCACCCAACCCACTACTAGTGAGTTGAAACTATCATTTTCTAATCTTCGCAAAAATGGCTTACGGGTCTTACAATTGTTTTCTATGATGTAAATGGAATACTATAAGCCTAAAGGTGATTAAAAATAATTATTTTCCCTTCATAACACTCTTGGGACAACACCTCTAGACCAAGGGTTTTAAACCCCCAAATGTATTTTTAACAAAACAAAAAGCACCAAAATTATTTATTATAAAATATAGAAAGATTAAGCTAATTAAAACATAATTTAGAAACAAAATTTTTGGACAAAATCTCACTCTCATGCCACTGTTCCAGCACCCAAAAGAGGAAGAAAATAAAAAAATTAATCGGTTAAAAGTGTTCAAAATGATGAAAATAGATGGAATATTAAAAAAATTTAATGAACTTACTTGGAAAATCAAAAGATTAGAGTCAAAGAAGTTTCAAAGCTTTTGGAAGGAGAAGAAGAGCACTTACGGCAGCCAAGAGAGAATTGGATGAATTGATGAATTGATCTTATCTTAAATAGTAAAAATAATAATATAATATTAGAATTTTCACTAATTTTTTAATAATTAATTTAAATAATTAGATAAAAATCCCAAAATTTAAAAATAATCATGAAATATATTAAACATAATTATAAAATAATTTTTGACACTATTGATCCTTTAGTTGGTGTCCAAAATTTTTACACGAAATTTCTGCTTGAGCATATAACTAATTTACATAAAATTAACCAGAAAATCCAAAAATGCTCATTAATTACAAAAAAAATTATTTTTATATTCCAAATAATATTTATAAATAAAATATATATTTTTATAATTTTTATTATTATTATTGTTATTTTTTTAAAATAAAATATTATTTTTAGCATTATACAGCAATTTTAACCAATACAAATTGACACTTTTTGAAACTTAAAAATTTTAAAATTAAAAATTACCAAATATTTCTTAAAAATATACCTAACAATTTTGTCTAAAGCATCTCATGCTAATTCTATCCCAATTGTTTCCAAAAAATCAAGTACTATATATTAACTTATAACTATATTAATAAATTAATCGTTTAGCAAAAACGAGGATGTTACACGGGACGTTACAAAATGTAGGCTGGCTAGTGAAACTCTCAACAACTTCTGATGATAGGAATGGATCCAAGAGTCACGTGAGCATAACATATGATTTTAAGCCAAACAAAAGTCAGCATATGCATAAGTCCCACGCATTATGGTCTGGCATTGAATTGGAAATATATGAATAAAATTATTTATATTATATTGGTTAAGTTAATTTTTGAAAATCAATGTTTTATATAAGTATATTTTCTCTTGTTTATTTCTTTCCTTCCTTTCAAGTCCTAACTGCTTTTATGAGTATTTGAAAAGTTTCACCCCTCTCTTTTATTCTTGTTTTGGAAATCTTCGATGTTATGTCCAAGGGCACAGGTATACTTGAGGATTATAAGAAGATTCTGTTAGCAAGATTGCTACAACCAGAAACACAATTGTGTCAGTCGGATCATGGTTGCACAAGGGGATTCTTATGCACAAATGGAATTCCATAGGTTAACTAGGGTTATTAGAGTTAATGGATGAGTAATCCTTTGATGTTGGATTTTACTAAATTGGTATGATACTAGTTAAGGATTTAACATTTATCTTGTGAACTAATGTGGTATGGGACGCATTAGATCCTTGGAGTACAAGGTGTAAAGTGGTATGGGATGCCTTATGTCTTATCTGAATGTTACGTCAGTCTCTAGAACTACTAAAGTAACAAGTTGCTTAAAAGTGTGTTTGCTTTATTGGACTATATATATGACAGACTATATGAGAATGATTCACTAAGAATAAGAATCAATTTAGTTTAGTTAAAAAAAAATTGAGTATTTTCCTCGCTAGAAAAAGGTCGTTAAACTCATAATGTAGGACTGCGTTAGAGTGACTCTACTAGCTATGAATAAAAAAAATTTCTTCCACATGAATAATTTTTTTCTGACTTTATCAATTATAAATCAGATGGCTAATAGAGATATCCAGATATTTACCAAAATTAAGAGAATGTTTGATTGTTAGACA
Organism: Abrus precatorius; assembly: GCF_003935025.1. Classification (NCBI taxonomy): domain Eukaryota; kingdom Viridiplantae; phylum Streptophyta; class Magnoliopsida; order Fabales; family Fabaceae; genus Abrus; species Abrus precatorius. Next base: position 8,181,187 of record NW_020874395.1, on the reverse strand, counting down.
GAAACTAATATTCTTAGAAATCGAGGGATCACAATTTTTAGAGAAAAGAATAGAAGATTTTAAAATAATAATAATTTTGTAATAGACTAAAATCAAAATATGGTATATTTGAAGAGACTAAAATATATTTTAACCCTTCAACCTAATTAGATTAAAAAACTGTAAAAATAAAAGCCCCCTTTTTTGTCGCAAAGTGACATCCTCATAAACAATTATTCTAAATAAATTCATATAAAAAGGGAGAAAAAGAAAATAAAAATCGAATAAACTTTGGCTTGCATCAACCATTTTACAAAACTCTAACAACATAAAATCAATTGGCAATCATCTATGATTCTAAAATGTGGGTAAGGTGATTGTTGCAATATCAACCGTTGTGGCTATTGTCATGAAATTGTTTTATAAATCTTAATTTTATCTCAATGGATAATTTAAATAGAGTTTACAATAAAAATAACATAACTATTATTAAAATGATTCTAAATACGAATTTCTGAAATCTGTTGTTTAAGTATTAATGAAAAAATGTCACAGTCTTATACTGATAAAAAAGGACTGGACTAACATGGAGGAATACAACTAGCTGTAAATTTGATCAAGTCATTAACCATCTGAAAAATAAAGCCACCATTCAAAGACATTATTTCGTACAAATGAAAGCAAGATAAAAAGGGACAATTAATATCTTAGAATTTTAAAAATATCAACATTTTTTTTCACAAATAATGAACTAATGCTTCATTGATAACAGAGAAGAAAATGATAACGATGAAAAAGGATGAAAAACTGAGTATTTTTGTTGTTTGGTATGAGAGAAAAAAGAAAGAAATAGAGGAGAAAATAAATTAAATTCTCTCTAATTTAATATTAAAAACAATGAGAAGGAAGAAAATGTGCATAGAAAAAAAATTGTTCAAAATATTCATGATAAATAATTTTATATGATATAAAAGAACATTTTACTTGCGGGTTATATACATAGAGAGATAAATTATATTTAATTTAATTTAAAAATATAGAGATGATTATAAAAAATATTAATATCACATTTTCATTTTAGTAAAAAGAAAAAAATAAAACTACAGAATATATAAATTATTTATAACTAATCGTCTAGAAAATGTACATGGAAGATCATATAAACTATAGAAGATATTTCAAGACAAAAGTGTCAAAAAAAAAAAAACTAATTTATCAGCTATTGAAATAATTTCACAAACAACGTAAAATATGAATATATAAGAGAAGTTTTACATAAAATGATAAATATTCTATAAAATAAAACATATTTTAAGATAAACCAATCTTTATTTCTTTAAAATAAAATTTATAACTGATCTATTCATAAATATTAATACCACATTCTTTTAAACAAACATTTTAATATATTTTTTAAATTGATATATTCATAAATTCATCCCATTTTAAAAATTACTTTCACCTTTCAAAAAATTAACCAATCTCTCCCAGTTTATTTATTTTGTATTATGCTTTTATTTGTGTGTTTACATGGATGCTTTTTCTTTGTGATCTCTGAATCCAAGTTTTGAGTGCATTGTCTTTGGAAGCAACAATTATTAGGTGTAAAATCAAATCCGATATAATGTGTCAACTAGACTAATTACTTGACTAGGTTGTTGTTGGTCCAACCAAATGATTTAAATCCCAATAAATTTTTCTACAGGTACTTATAAAAGAATATAATAAAAATTAAAATAATTTTTTTTATAAATTAAAATCAATTTATATTGCATTAAATTTTTAAAGAATTTAAATAAAAAACTTACAAATTTTAATATTTATAAGTTAATTTTATATATTCATAAAAAAAATTAATACTTCTGTCATTGAGTGGCGTTCTGATTACTTCACAGCTCTTTTTTTATTTACAGTTGAAAAAATAAATTTTACACTTTTCAACGTAAAATACATATTTTAATAAAAGTAAGTGATTTAAATTAATTTATATATACACATTTAAAATTATTTAATATTCTAAAAATTAATTTTATTTATATCAATTTTATTTATTATGTCGTTAATGTTTACTCCATTAACGTGACAATCGAAGGGAACGAGGCTTGATTGAAAAATAGACGAATTTGTCATTAGCGGTCAACAAGTGGCTTTTTTACCGCTGTAGAAAAAAACAATACTAACAAATTACGAGAATAAGATACTGCAAATAATTTATTAGAATAGACAAAATGGCGGGTAGATTAAAAAAAATAAAAAATAATATTGTTTCAAAAACTTATTTTAAAAATTTAGTTAAGTTAGTAAAAATTAAAAAATGTGTAATAATATTTGTGATGTTATAAATTTAAAAGTATATTAAATTTAGTAACATAATAATTTTAGAAAAACAAATAATGTGTTATTGAAATTTTAGATTAGTTAGAAAATGTTAGTTGATATATTATTTCAAATTAAATTAAAAAAATATACCAACTAAGAGTTGCACATATTTTTTAACTAGTATAAGAAAGCAACTCCCGTAAAATTTACAAATTTTTAACTTGATTCAACAGTGAACGGTTTTGCAATGTAAATTTATTAAGATTCTATCTAGATGATTTTCTCTCTTTTATGCTCTCTCACTCTAATAACATCTTTTTCTCACTCTAGAAACTCATCTCTACTTTTATAAGAGAGATAAAGTGAGCTTATTCATTTTGAGCTTTGTGTCCATATAGAATGGGATTCCAATTATAGATACATGCCCATAATTCGCTGCCTGTTAGTTTATTTTTAATAATTTTATTATAGTGGCCTACGTAACTTATAGCATGACTCTAATTAGTGATTTAACGTAATAGTGGTTAAATATAAAATATAGAGTCATTAAGGGTATAATTGTAAATACAATTATAAGGAAACTCTCTCCTCTCCCTTTAGATAAATAAAACAGCAGTTACCAAAAAGAGGTTACAACATTCTCTATTTTCTATCATTTTCACGGTCTCTAACACAGTAATCGCAAGAAATAAATTTCCTCTCAACCATCCGAGAGGAACTAAAAGAGGAAGGAAGAGTTGAGGAAGATACAAAGGGATCAATGACATCTAAGAGACAGGTAACATCGAGGAACAATGGATTCAGGTTATTGTTCTCTAAATCCTTAATTGTATGAGAACTATGTATTGTATTGTGAGAACAACGTAATTCAATATCTAATAGGAAATGGTAATTTCATAATAGTCATTGCATAATAGAAATTACATAATGGATTAAGAAAATTTTAACAGTTGATATTAGAGCAAGGTTGTAAATTTCGTTGATTCTCCAAGAGAGATTGGCTCTCCATTAAAGTTTTTCCCAAATTACATGAACCCTAGATATATTATATAATGGATTGACATAATTTTTATGTTAAATAATTGTTTTAGATTCAATAATAGAAAACCCTAAGGTTTTGGAAGCTAGAAATGTTAGGTTTTGAATCTGTAATATGAGCAGGGCCATATATCAATGAGCAGGGCCACGCATCAAGAACAAACACGACCATGCTTCAACGAAGCACAGCCTTGCATAATGGAAGCATGGCCTTGCGTATTGTAAGCACGGCCATGCATCAGGAAGCACGGCGATGCTTCAAGAAGCAGAGGCATGCATCAGAAATGAGCATGGTCGTGCTTCGAAGTGTAACACCCCGATATTTGGTAATATTAATTATTATTATTATTCATATATATATATATATATATATGTGTGTGTGTGTGTGTGTGTGTATTGATTTATTTGAAAATAATTTTTTATGTGTATTAATTACATGGATATGTGTATATATGACTAGTTGAGCCGAAATGGGCTAAGTGCCTAAGTATAGGGCAAGATACTGGGCTGTTCTCGCTGCAGCAAGAGGATTCTCGCTGTAGCGAGAAGGCCCTGGGAGGAAGGACCAGAATTGTCAACTTCTCGTTGTAACGAGAGATGTCTCACTGTAGCAACAAAGCAACAATTTGGGGTGCATTTTTTGGTGCAGTCTCGCTGTAGCGAAATTCTGCAGAAACCAGAGTGCAGTTTTCTTTAGTTTTTTCACTGTAGCGAGAGGGCGTGTCGCTTTGCGAGGTCTCGCTGTTGCGAGAATGTCGCGACCAGAAAAGGATTTAAAGGGGCTAGGGTACGGGGAGAGTAATTTCTCCCTCTCCCTTCAAAATCCCTTCGATTCTCTCACTCCCAAACCCTATTCCACCTATTAATTGCCTCTAAAGCCGCTTGGGAGTGAGATTGGAGCTCGAATTTGTGTGGAGAATGCTTGGAGGTGAGTTTTAAACAGTTAGAGTTTTCATTTTTCCTTTCCTTTCTCTGTTCTTGGTATTTTTCAAGGTTTTCATGGAATTCTTCCATCTGTTTAGGCCGAAAGTCGTGTGGGGAGCATTTCTGTGGTTGAGTTCGGGCATGGGTCTTCAATCCAAGGTAAGGGGGGGACTCTACCCTATCTTAATGCATTATAATTCTTGTGTGTTTTGTTGATTAATGCAATGTGGCTGAGATAGAGAGTAGGAATTATGTGTTTGATGGAAATTAGTGTGTAATGTGATGTGTGCTGGAATAGTTAGACCCTGTGTGGGTGATTGTGTGTTATGGATTGCCTTTGATTGATGAATTAATATGGTTGTGAATAAATGAAGTCTATGTGCCATATATTGTGAACAAATGTGAGCCCGAGGGTCATGTAATATTGATAAATATTGGTTGTGTGCCGTGTAATGTGAAATGAATGTGGGCCTAGTGCCATGTATTTGAATGCAATGTGGGCCGTGTGGTATGTGTAAGCATGATTATTGCATGCGTGAATGAAATGTGTGTGATTGAAGCATGTAACGCCATTGTAAAATGAATGTCCAACAAGTCTTTCTAGCATTTGATCAGCAAATGGTAGTGGGAAATGGTCTTTTCTGGTTGCATCATTTAACTTCCTATAGTCTATGCACATTCTCCATCCAGTCACAGTCCTAGTAGGGACAAGTTCATTCTTTTCATTAGGTACAACTATCATACCATCTTTCTTTGGAACAACTTGGACTGGACTTACCCAATTGCTGTCAGAAATAGGGTATATTATTCCTGCATCTAACAGCTTCATGACCTCCTTTTTAACTACCTCTTTCATGGCTGGGTTTAACCTCCTTTGTGGCTGCACAACAAGCTTAAAATTCTCTTCAAATAAAATTCCGTGCTTACAAAATGAAGGATTTATACCTTTCAAATCTGCAATACTCCATCCAATTGCAGATTTGTGTTCTCTCAAAATTCTCAGCAATTTTTCCTCTTGTTCTTCCTTAAGTTCATTATTGATGATGACTGGATTTTCATGTTTCTCATCCAGAAATGCATACCGCAGGTGGGAAGGAAGTTGTTTCAGCTCTAGCTTTTGCTTTTCCTCTTCTTTATCATCCTTTTCTAGGTTCTCCTTCACTGAATTTTCTGCAGATTTTTGAATTGGCAGAACCTCTAATTGCTGCTGCACTTCCATGATGTATTCTTCATGCAGAAGTTCAGATTTGTTATTCCTTGCAGATATTATTTCGTCTAACACAGCAAGTTCATCAATTTCATTAATATGGCGTTGTGTAATAAAAGCATTCAGTATATCTACCTTCATACATGTACTATCTTCAATTGGATATTTTAAAGCTTCAAACACATTAAACACTACCTTCTCATTTTGAACTCGAAACATAAGTTCACCTTTCTGCACATCTATTAAGGCTCTTCCAGTTGCAAGAAATGGCCTTCCTATTATCAAAGGAATGTTGGAATCCACTTCCATGTCCAGAATTACAAAATCTGCAGGAAAAATGAACTTATCAACTTTAACTAATAAATCTTCAACAACTCCATATGGATAAGTGTATGATCAATCAACTAGTTGCAGTGTAATGTTGGTGGGCTTCACTTCCTCTATCCCAAGTTTCTGCAGAACAGCCAATAGCATCAGATTTATGCTTGCTCCCAAGTCACACAATGCTCTTCCCGCAGTGCAGTTTCCTATTTCACAAGGAATGCTAAATGATCCAGGATCTTTCAACTTTTGAGGAAGCTTTCTCTTGAGAATGGCACTGCACTCCTCTGTCAAAGGTACTGTTTTATCATGCTCTAGTTTCCTTTTTCTGGAAAGTAGTTCTTTCATAAACTTTTCATATGAAGGCATTTGCTCCAAAGCTTCTGCAAAAGGAATGTTAATCTGTAATTTCTTAAAGACATTCATAATCCTTTCAAATTGTTCCTCTTGTTTAGGATTTTGGACTCTTTGAGGATAGGGCAGCCTCTTGTATTTTTCTGGATCTATTGGCTTACAAGCTTCCTCAAAGAGTTGCTTTTTGGTTTTCCTCTCAGAATTCATACGAACATCTACTTTTTCTTTTGAATGGTCTTTCTTCAATAGCTTAAAATTTCCTTGTTGCAGATCTTGTTCAATTTTTCTCTCTGCTGCATCATTTACTTTCTTTTCTGCTGGTTTAGGACTTGCAATTACAGCTCCACTCCTTGTAGTTATGGCTTGACATTGCTCTTTAGGATTGATTACTGTATTGCTTGGAAATCTTCCTTCATCCCTACTGGATATTTGTTCAGCTAATTGTCCGATTTGTGTTTCTAGTTTCTTCATGGAAGCTTCTTGGTTCTTGAAGCTTGTTTGAGTCACCTTCATGAACTGCAGCATAGTTTCTTCCATCTCAGTTAACCTCTCATTCATAGGCTTGGAAAATTTCTGATTTCCTTGAGGTTGAGTGGATGAATTCCTCTGAAAATAAGGTTGTTGTGTTGCTGGTCCTGCATTAGAAAAAGAAAAATTTGAGTTAGAATTCTTTGCAGCAGAATACTGATTATTTCAATTAGAATACTGCTGAGTTTTATTATTCAAAAATTGAAATCCAGGGGGATATGATGGCTGTTGTCTCTGAAAATTATTCATATAATTCACTTGTTCATGTGGTTCACTTGTAGATGCCTCGCATGCACCATTTACATGGTTTCCTCCACAAAAATCACAACTTAGCTGACTGGTAGGCATACTCCCTATTTGCAGATTACTGATTTGTTGTGTTAAGGCAGCTAATTGTTCTGAAAACATTTGATTTTGTAGCTGATTTTGTGCAAGAAAAGTTTCCAGAACCTTAGCTTCATGACCAGAGTTTCTTCCTTGATTTCTTGAGTTTGAATTCTGATACATTGAAGATGCCATCATCTCAATAATTCTCTGAGCTTCTTCCAAGGACTTTGTATTTAATGAACCTCCAGCAGCAGCATCAACCATTGTTCTTGTTGCTGCATTCATCCCATTATAAAAAGTTTCCAATTGCATCCAATCTGGGATACAATGATGTGGACACCTTCTAAGTAATTCTTTGTATCTTTCCCAAGCTTCATACAATGATTCTCCTTCTTGCTGCACAAAGGATGTAATTTCTCCTCTCAACTTAGCAGCTTCGGATGGAGGGAAGTACTTAGTTAGAAACTTATTCACAAGTTCTGTCCAGGTTGTGATGCTTCTTTGTGGTTGAGCTTGTAACCAACATTTTGCTCTATCTCTCAAGGAAAAAGGAAATAGTCTCAATCTGATAGCTTCTTCACTAACTCCATTCATTCTTATGGTGTCACATAGCTGCAGAAAATTTGAAAATGTAAGTTAGGATCATCAGAATTTCCTCCAGAAAACTGATCCTGTTGGACTAAATTAGTAGGGCAGGTTTAATCTCAAAATGGTTGGCTTGAATATTTGGCCTAATTATAGAAGAGTTAAAACCTTGCATGTTAGGAATAGCATAGTCCCCTAATGTTCTAATTCTGTTTTGCTCTGCCATTTCTATTGCTGGATTTGGTTGTCTCAAAGGTGTAGATGTTGTTTTCACTCTAGGATTACTCTGAAATTCTGGAGAATAGACAGTTTCTAATTCACTATCACTCCCTATGACTTTTTCTGCTCTAGACTCTTTTCTCAATCTTCTCAAAGTTATGTCTATGTCAGGATCAAAGACCTGAATTGATTTATTCTTGTTTTTACCACGCATATACAAATCAGATTAAAACAAAATTAGACTACAATTGATATTCGGAAATGCACAATAGAAATCATGCAAAATCTATCAGTAAAAGCATATAGAAACTTAAATCTAGCAGTTGCAGAATTGTAAAATCATGTAAAAATATGCAGAATGGCAATTACAAATATGAAGAACAATGAAAACTGAAATTATGCAGATAAAAAGGATGTAAAAATTCTATGTAGCAGACAACAATATTATGCAGAATACTACACAAGGTGCAGTAAAATTATGTAGAAAGCAATTTGAAAGCAAAGCAACAAAATAAATGCTCAATCTAGTTACTTTTCTACTACTAATGATATTGAAATGCAAAATTCCCCGGCAACGGCGCCAAAAACTTGTTGTTCGCAATCTAACACTAGCAAGTGCACTAGGATTGCAGCAAGTAATGAGTAAATTTAAGATCCAAATATCGTCTCCACAGGGAATTTAGGTTTCAAATATCACTTCATAGAATTATAACCATTTAAGCTTTTTCAAAATTGGAAGGAGAGTAGTAACATGTAATAACAGCAAACTAGAACAATTAAAAGTAAAATGAACTTGCAGAAAATAGAACAATGAACAAACAATTATGTGATAACAGAGGAAAAAACCATAGCTAGGGAATTGCTTCACCAAAATCCAATGTTTAATCAATAAAGTTCTGAATTAACAATCATTTGGAAAGAAAGACAATCAGTTTCACGTTCTATTGTTCAGAGGTTAATTCCTTAACTCAGTGAACCTAACATTCAATTAAAACATTCTAATTCCTTAGATCTGATTTAATTCAACATTGCTTTAAGTATAAGAAACTAAAAGATTGCAAGATCAAAGTTCCTTATCCCTAAGAAAACTATAATCTTGGTGATTCGTTCAGATCTGAAGAACAAATTCAATTTCCATTGACAAGAGTTTCTCTGAAATTAGTTAATCAAATTTCCATTCAATTCCTACGTAAAGTGCAGAATCAATCACTCAATCTTTTCCAAAGCTTGAAATCCAGATCTAAAATCAATTCAACATATTCGTTTCAGATCTACAATCCCTAGCTATGAACAAATTACACAGCCATGGCAGCAGAGAAAAGGAAAGAAAGAGAAGAAGAAAATCAGAATCGCCATGGAAGCTTGCTCCACTCCAATTCCTCTTCGTGAAGCTCCGAGATTCGAATCCCCACTCCTCTCTCTCACTTTCTCTAACAAGAATCTAACAAAAAAAACTGAAAATGAACAGAATCCCCCTTTTCCGGATCGTTTCTGGTATTTATAGAATTTCGCAGATTTTCACGTCATCACTTTTATGAGAAATAGTAGTTACGCAGAGAGTTTTTGCTTGCGCGTTAACACTTTTCCTAGAAATAGTGGCCACGCGCAACTTCCTGATATTGAGAGCTCTCTGGAACTATCACTCTTGCTGATAAAAGTGACAACGCAGAGCCAAAGTAGTTGCGCGTTATCACTATTGCTGATAAAAGTGACTACGCGCAACTCGCCAAGTTGAAGACTCTTTAGAACGATCACTTTTGATGACAATAGTGGTTACATAGAGCTTTCCTGATATTTTGTCTCTCTGGAACTATCACTTTTAATGATAAAAGTGGTAACGCCCAGGCTTCACTTCTTCTTTGAGCTCTGAAGTGATCACTTTCACTGACAATAGTGATCATGCCCAGTCTGCAATTTCTTATTCTTGTGTTTTTGGAGTCCAGACTTGCTTCTTTCCTCTTCCTTGTCATCAAACCTCCATGGATATGATCCTTTCTCAATTTATTCCTTCAAAAACAAGATTAAAAACTTAATTCCTAAGCAAAAATTTCACAATTGCTAAAATAACTACAAATTTAAACAAAACTTCAATTCCTTCTCTTTTTCTGAGTTTTTCTGCTTTCTTTATATATTTTTCTTATCAAATGTGTTAGAATTATGCTAAAATATCAGTCAAAATATAGATTCATCAATTGGGATGAACAAGTTTGATTCCAACTAGGTGTTACGAACTTAGACCTAGCAATCATTATGGAACAAGAGCCTACAGCCATCACAGAGACCAGTACTAAAGAGGAAAGGACTCTTTGTGAGGCTTGGGAAAGGTTGAACAAGCTGAGCTTGAGCTTGCTGAAGATGACTATTGCTGAAAATGTGAAGCCATCAATGCCAAAGACTAAAATGCTAAGGAATTTATGATAAAGGTAAAAAAGTATGCACAATCGGACATTACTGACAAGTCTATGTCAGGTACCCTATTGACTGAGCTGACTACTAAGAAGTTTGATTGGTCACAGCCTATTCATGACCATGTGACTGACATAATCAATCAAGCAGCAAAGTTGAAATCAATAGGCATGGAGGTAAAGGAATTCTTTCTAGTACAGTTCATTTTGAACTCACTCTCTCCTGAATTTGGTCAGTTCCAGGTGAATTATAACACAATTAAGGACAAATGGAGTATATAGGAAATTAAGGTCATGCTGATTCAAGAGGAATGAAGGCTGAGAAGGTGAAAGAATGCACTTGCGATAAACTCCCTCGGGACTAAGAATTGCTAAAGCCCAAATACGGTCCCTTTGAGAATCTAGGGGGTCTTCATCATGTCTCATCGAGTCACTCCCCCTAGTGTCCACTGTCTTGCCTTTAGAATTGGCTTCGAAGATTCTGCACTTGCTCACCAAAGTGGACAGGTCAATCAGCTGAAACACACTAACAGCAGCTCTAATCTCTGGCCTCAGCCTATGCTCTAACTGGGCACACTGGTTTTTTCTCCATCCTCATGCTGATAATGAGGCTAGTACTTCATCAACTCTTGAAACTTTGGTGCATACTCTCCTACTGTCATACTTCCTTGCTTCAGCTCAAGGAATTTACGGGCTTTCTACATCTTCAGATCCCAGGGAAAGTAATTCCCTAGGAAGCTTGCCTTGAGTGCCTCCCACTAGATATAGACACCTCTTGTTGCAAAGTCTGACTAGCAAACCTCCACCAGTCTTCAGCCTCCCTACATAACATGTAGGTGGCATAGTTCACTTTGTGCTCCTCCCGATACCCTATAGCATTAAAGATTTTCTTCATATCACCCACCCACCTTTGGGCTCCTTCGAGGCCAAATTCACCCTCAAACTTGGGAGGATTGTGCCTAGTGAAGGCAGACAACCCTCGGTATTCAGCAGGTTCTACATCTTGATTGTGCACCAAGGCCTCTAGAATTTGAGCCATGCGCTCCATGAGATCGTTGGTGCCTTTAGCTCCTCTACCTCTACCAGCCATTATAATCTAGGCTAGTAAAACATCAGATTAATAACAACATCTATAATTCAGGTAAACAAAACATATCAGCACGCAACTTGGACACTTTAGCTTGATACCCCAGTCTGATTTAGATGAACTGCTCTAATACAGTCATCAATCCCGAATAAGTTGTCGATCTGTTACAATAATGGTATTAGAGCAGGCCTTTCTTCTAGTATGCTATAGTTCGAGGATGAACCAAGCAGAAGCTGGTGGGCATGTGACACCCAGGTGCTAAGCGAGGGCGGGGAGTGATCCCCGATACAATGTGTGGCACAGACAATGAGCGGCTCCTGGCAAGCTTCCAGAGGTAAGGGACACATGAATGAATCGAACTTACACCGGAATAAGAGGGATCCAAAGACTATGTATACAGTTGAGGATAGCTTAAAGGAATTGATTAAGATTGCCTATACCAACAAAATGCATTTAGTTTTCGATAGCCTATCACTTAAGAACTCCAAAGTTAAGCATGCTTAACTTGGAAAAATTATGGGATGGGTAACCTTCTGGAAAGTTCCCAGGAAGTGTGTGAGTGAGGACAAAGTACGCTGAAAAGTCTTGTGTTGGTTTGTGGGAACAATCGTCAATCCCGTATAAGTTGTCGGGCTATTACAACGTTAGTAAATATAGTCAAAGTACGCTGAAAAGTCTTGTGTTGGTTTGTGGGAACAGTCATCAATCCCGTATAAGTTGCCAGACTATTACAACATTAGTATATATAGTCACCGGTTAGCCACCACATACAAATACAGTGTGTGCGTTATACGACCCTCATAGCAAAAGTTTAGTCAGAAGTTTAGTTAAGAAATAAATGTGAGGCATGTGAATGTTTTCCCTTTCAATCGTGTACACATCAGCAAACAACATTCACCACCCTTGTTTCCCTTAAATTTTCACAATCGACTCTAAACTCTATACTCCTAATGTATCTTTGTAACTATCCATACGGGAATTTAACAGTGGCATACACTAAGATCATACTATTTACACCAATCAATATCGTCATAATACATGTGTTATAATCACACTAATCAATATGTTACAACATATGTATTATAATCGCATTTGTCGATGTATTACAACAATTATAATCACACTAATAAATGCATTTACGACACATGTATTAGTCACCATTTCTCTTTTACTCAAATTTTCTCAGCAGTTCTCAAATATTCATGTTAGGCTAGAGATTTATTATTGAGTAATCTATAATATTTTATACTTATTCAATGTTAATTGAAGGATTATTTGGTACTGGAATAGATTTAGATGGAGTGTGAAATTATTTTAAAAAAAAAAAAAAAAAAAGTGAACAGTACCGTATGAACATTGTCAGATGAACAGTAAAACCGCCTATGAACAGTGCAAACTGCGTATGAACAGTGAAAACCGTGTATGTACAGTGACTGCTGACGTCATCAGTGACATCATCATGACGTCATGGCTAATGTCACATACGCGTACAGTGCGTGTACAGTACGCGTGCACAGTATTTTTCGGCGTGAATAGTGCCCTGAACAGTGTTTCCGGCATGAACAGTAAGGCGGTGAATAGTGTTTCCGACGATGAACAGTAAATTCCGCGCGGTGAACAGTAAATTTTGAAAATTTTCTATAAAAAGGGGGCTTCACATGAAAATTTCATTTCTTCACCCCTATCCAAGGTTCTCAAAGATTCTAAGGCCAAAAACCACCATTTCTCTCATACTAAACCTTCCTAAACTTAAATTTCTCGCCAGATCTGAGATTCTACGTCTATTCTGAAGGATTTGAAGTAAGTTTCTTTAAGTTTGAAGCTAGATTTACCGTTCGTTTCTCTTCTTCTTCTCTTTCTCATAGAAGTTCATGGTATTCTTAGGAGAAACTCCGTTCTAAAGCCAAATCTTCGGTGAATCTTGCTATAAAACAAGTAATATTCGGTAGATCTAGTGTGAATCGTCGTTCTGAGGTAAGGGGAGTTTACTTTAACCTATAAACTACGTTTTGAACGGTTTAATATGCTATTTCAAAATGTTTTGATATGATTTTGTTAGATATTTTGAATAAAAGCTATTTTCTAAGCTGTAACTGCTGTTAATTGATTTAAAATGCTAAGATTTTGGCTGATCTATTATAAACTTGCTTTAGTTGAGCTGTTAAAATAACTTTGGCGGTGTGCATCATGCTGAGATATATATTTTGCATCATTATAGAGCCGAGTTACATGTTTAGGTGAGTAGACGTGTAACGGTAAGTTCATGCTGAGCTGCTGTGCTGTGCTGTCTGGATCCAGATACCAGAATGGGTCGCTCCCGGACCGGCTCGGTTCCTTCTGGATTACTTAGGCTGTGAAACCAGTTGGAAACCGTTTTCATGCTGTGCATTAGATGGGCTGGAAATGCATGGGATTATTGCTGTGAGAAATATTTTGCTCTATATATATGATTTTATTTTAAGTTTGGTAAGCTCACCCTTGCATTTCTTTCTATGTCGTTGTGTGCGTGTGTACTGCGATGATCGTACGGTGGTACGTGAGCAGATGTAGCAGGTGTTGCATCTACTTCACAGGCTGCGGGGCCAGTGGAGAAATGATAGAAGCTGAAGTCGAGTAATATTGCATCTAAGTTCTTTTTCCTTATATTTTAAGACCTCATGTAGAGGGAGCTACGTAGTATAATTTTGGGTATTTTTGAATATTATGAACTAAATGTAATATTATGTTGTTCTGTTGGATATTTGTTGTAAGAAACTCTGTTTTATTTTGAATGAGAAGAGAATTTCATACTTATTCTCTATACTTTATTTATTTTAAATAAGTTTGTGATGTAGAAACAATGTTCTCGGTTCCTTATAAAAGGGGTCGTGACAATTCACGTCAATTTTTTTATTACTTTTTACTAATAACATATTTTTCTTCATCTCTTTCTCATCATTCAATTAAATAAAATGTGTCTAAGGTCACACACATTTATAATAAAATACCCTTCATCAGTTAAGGATAGCTAAACAATTTTCATCAACCTTATACAACAATCAAACTTCTCATTTAAACATATATTTATACAATAGGAAACACATCATCATACCAACCAGTACAATGCGCTGAAGATGAGAGACCTTCAAACTCAAACCATTTATGCAGTTCAAAAATATATTGTTGGAGATCATACTCTCTGTATCTTAATAAAATCATCTATGCTATAATTTAATGTTTCTTATTTTCATTTTCTAAAACATACGTTGTGCAAAACTAGTAGTCTACACCTACTATAATCAATAAAATAAATCATGAAAACATTCTTAAAACATTGGTTTACTCATAGTCTTTTCTATAAAATTTTGTTTTAGGTGAATCTTAAACCCAACCATAGGTTTATATACCTAAAAAATCCATTTTTATCATTATAATTTCAAGGAAATGAATAGATCTACTATTTCCAATTGAGTATTTTGAGTTTTTCAAATTAAAATACATAAATAAGACTTAGGGTTCAAAATTAACTCCCTTTACTTGAAAATTTCTCAAAACCAAAGAAATGAGAGACAATGTCTTTATAGCTAAGTCCTCCTCAAGATCCAAAAGGTTTGATGGAAGATATCGTCCAAAGACCCAGATCTTCTTATATATTCAAAGTGAAACACTTTTGAGAAGAGACAAAAATAAAGAAAAATAGAAAAGAGATTAGAGAACTAAGCTCCAAGAAACATACTTGGAGTCGATCAAAATGAACGTTCAAGTTTAGATTCAACAGATAGTTAGGTTTTAGGAGGTTTCTCTGAAAAGGAAAGGTGAGAGAATAGAGAAAAATAAGAGAAAAGGATTCTTGACTTCTAATATAAGCTTTTAGAATGGAAGTCCCTTAAATATCTCTTTAAACTCGCGCATTCACGCTTGAGCGAACAAATTCTCATTGGAATGAGATGCATTCTCGCCTGTGTAAATCCCCTCTTGCCTAGGCGAGAACAGCAGACCAAAGGCTACCTAGTTTTTCTAATAATCTCACTTAACCGAGATGCCTTCTTGCCTAAGTGAAAACTAGTTCAGAGAGCTCCTCATTTAACTTGTACCTTCTCACCTAGGTTAAAGGAGAGTTGGAGCGATATTATCCCTTCTTACCTGGGCAAGACTCATCTTGCCTAAGTGAGAATATTCTAGAATGTCTAGTCTAGTATTCGTAGACAAGTGTATATGTCGAAAAGTAATAAAGGATTTTCAAAAAGAGTTCTTATTACACAAAATTGGAGAAATACTAACTAGCAAGTGTACAAGGTAGTTATAGCAAGTAATAAAATTTGAAAATCAATATAAGTCCTAAGTATCATCTACAAGGATCTTATTTTCAATTACAATTGCACAATTTAACAATTAGTTGAGCCACACAATTCATTTGGAAGATTTGTAATATGTAAAAGTAAGAGATAAGAATAATAAAAGGTAACAAACTTGCTATAAAAATAGAGTACAAATTTTGTATTAAAAATGCTATATGGAAAATTGTTAGGAATCACTTCACCAGATTTTGAATTATAATATAATCATGTTCTGGACTCTTGAGAATTTTAATTGATTGATAATCAATTTTAATTAAACCTCCTTAATTCCTTAGGTGAAATTTAATCAAAAACTGCATTAAGTTCTAGAAATTATAAGATTACTAGATCATGATACTTATTCCTAAGATCTCAATAACCTAGGCATATGATTCAGATCTGAGAAATAAACTCAATTTTCATTGATGAAGATTCCTCTAAGTTCAATTGAATGAAGGATTAGTTCACAACTGCATTAAGAACAAAATCATATACTCAATTCAATTAAAATCTCAAGATCCAAATCTAAAATTACATCACAATATCAAATCTGGATCCATATATCCTTAACAAAAAAGGTTTAGAACAACATTACAATGGAAGAAAGGGAAGTAAAAGAAGAAGAAGACAAGAAGCAAGGGAACATCTTCCAAGACCAAATCTTCACTCTAAATCCTCTAGCAATGAAGCTTGAATGTTGCTTCCAATCTCTCTCTCAGACTTCCCTTGGAAGTTAAAACAGTTACAAAATGAAAAATAACAAAAATGAACCAAAGTCCCTTTTTCTAAACCTCTAACTTCTATTATAATATTTTTCCTGCCTTTTCCACTTCCACACATTAATCTCTATGATTTATAGCATAAAAGGTCTTCTAGAAGCTTCTATAACTGAATTAGGAACTCAAATCGTCCAAAGTCAACACTTAGAAGTGATATTCAAAATTTTGTTACTTTTGCGTGGCTACTCTCAGTGCATAGAGTGGACTCGCGCTTACTGCGTAATTGAATTAGCCTTAGGCGTGGCTACTCTGAACACTTAGAGTGGACACGCGCTTACTACGTAGTTACTCTGAACGCTTGGAGTGGACACAGGCAAGGTTTTTCAGGTTCTCTGCTGCTAGAGTGTTCACTTTCATCACTTAGAGTTGCTACTCTCTTAGTCTTCATGGATTTTCTTCTTCAAAGTGTTAACTTTATGTACTCAAAGTGGTTACGCCCTACACATAACACTTGATTCTTCATCTTTTAAGCTTAATTCCTCTACTTTCTTCACTTTAATCTTCAACTCAAACATCTTCAGCTCAAGCTTCTACACAAAATTAAGTCTTTTTAAGCAAAATTGTCTAGAATTGGAATAAAATCCAAAATTCTAAACTATTTATACAATTATGAATATTAATGCAATTTTTATGGTATTTTCAAGTTTATTTGATACTTTACCACTTATTTATTAACAAAAATTATACTAAAAATATAGTAAAATATGGATTTATCACCACCCCATACCTAGAATTTTGCTTGTCCTCAAGCAAATCAAATCAACTCAAAGGGAAAATTTCATCCATTAATTAAAATCAAGCAATAATACTGACTTTTTTTCAAAATTTTCTAATTTCTAATCCTGTGTTTTCTGATTTATCATTCTCAATCAAGTTATTCATCCATTTAATCATCATGACAATCATACTGAATTAATCACATAACTAACAAAAACTTATCATCTGAGTTTAAGTAATTCAGCAAAGTTTCATGTGACCAAAATTGTAAAACATGATTCACAGCTCACAAGTAGTGTTTCCCTCATCACTTAGCAGTATTGAAGCTTAATGTTTGCTCTCAAAATCATCATTTTTACCACACTCTACCATAAGCTTGCAATTATTCTTAATCTCCTCTACAAATATATAGCAAGTCACATATCAAGAGCACTTTTTCAAGTGAAATTGAGGTTAAAGGACAAGTAAATGTTCAATCAAATAGGGAAACAATGTGGTTACTTCCAAACAAAAAAGATGCAATTCAAGTAGATGAATGTTCAAAACTTAAATTGAGGTTACATCATCTTTCTCATTCATCCAAATCTGCATAGAATTTACAAAAAAAAATTTCTTTTTTTTACAGCATTTAAAGAACTATCATTGCATCAATTATATAGAGAATTTCTTTTTCAATTCTTTTTTGCTTTTCACACTTATTATTTCTTCTTTTCAACACTTTTGCTTTTCATCTTTCTTTTCAAATAATTCAGAGTTTTGCTGCTGCCCACCCCAAACTTAAAACTTTGTTTGTCCTCAAGCAATGCAAAACAAAATGCCACCCCAAACTTAATTTTAAAAATTCATCTTTGATTAAACTCTAACTGTCTCTTTCTAATTTGGATAGGACTCATGGTTTTTCAGCAAGGCTTATATTGAGATTTTTCAAAGAAAAGGCTAAAGGCACAATGGGGTAAACTAGGATTTTCTCAAATATAAAGGGAGGTTTATTTAGGCTAGTTAAGCATGATCAAAGAAGGCCTCCATCATATATATGAGATATGTAAATTACATATTCAATCAAGAAACAAACAAGTTTTAGAAGTGCAGCAACTAATGAGATTAATTTCACATAACAAGAATTGCTATGCATAAGGCTCAAATCTCACCAAGAAATTTTAAAATGAACATGTCAAACAATCAAGCTCACAATCCACTTTTTCAGAACTATATGCACAAAGTAGCAAGACTACCTCATTTTAAAAATTACAAGTGTGACAATCATGTGAGAATAAGAAAAACAACTTTAAAAAATTCAGAATTCATAGAATTTTCACTTATATGCAACTTAAAATTTAAACTAATATTTTTATGTTTTTCTAAAAAAATTTCAGTGTATGTGAAGCTAAACTCATGAAAAAGAGGTACAGAATTCACCTCCCTTTCATGGCAGCTTGTGCAAGTGTCAAATCCAAGTGCTTGGGTGTTGTGCAGTAGTGACATATTCTGCACAAAACACCAAAATTTTCATGAATAATGCAAAAAAATAGAGTAATTAAAATACAAAAATATAAAATCAAATGGAAATCATACTTCATTACTACTGAAAAAGTATTAAAATATGTTCTAAACAATTGAAAATTATCTAACTAAACTTGTAGAATTTAAAGTTCCTAAATGCTAGAAATTACATAATCTGAAAATTAAAAGAAAAATAGTAAAAACTAAATTCCTAAACTATTCTTCTGCAACATCTTCATTTGAACCCTTCCCTTCTTCTTGGAGTGTTGAAGCAAGGGTTGAAGAGAGGTAGTTTGTTGAATGTGGTGGCTCTAAGGCATTGGACATTTTCTACTTCTAACTCAAAGAGTTGCTCTTTTGTCATGCCCATCTTTTTACCAATGTTCAGCATTATATTTTCTAGCAAAAGAATTCCAATCTTGTTGCTCTCATGTAAGGCATTCTGCCTCTTAGCAAGGAATCTTGTCTGTCCAGAATTTTCTGCAGTTAAGCCCTGAGTTTGAGAGAAGAATCCTTTTTAAACTTTGTAGGAATGGGTGAGGCAGCAGTGACTGGTGTGGTGGCATATATCTCTTTTATCATAGCTGTTGTAATTGTAATGCCTCGAATTTTTGTAATATTGATTATTGTTATATATGTGTGTGTGTGTGTGTAAATGTGAATGGATAAATATGCAATTATAAGAGTATATATCTAGGTATATATATGTGTGCGTGTACTGAGAATGTTAGGCTATGACTAATGTGTTGATGAAAATTTGGTTAAGTGTCTGGTACAGGGTATTCTCGCTGTCGCGAGAGGAGTCTCACTGTAGCGAAAAGGCCTTGGGAGGAAGGCATGAAACTGTCGCCTTTTCGTTGTAGCGAAAGAGCGACAATTTGGGGTGCAATTCTAGAAGCGGTCTCATTGTAGCGAGAGGGTATCGCTGTAGCGAGATTCTGCAGAAATCAGAGTGCAATTTACTTTGAGATTTTTTCTGTAGTGACAAGAGGTGTCGCTACAACAAGAGATGCCTCACTACAACGAGAGTGTCGCGACCAGAGGGGTATTTGAAGGGTTAGGGTTTGGGAAATTTACTTCTCATTCCTCTCTTCAAAATTCCTTTGATTCTCTCGACCCAAAACCCTATTTCATCGATTAAATTGCCTCCAACGTTGTTCGTGAGCTAGGTTGAAGGTTGGATTAGTGTTGGAAATGCTTGGAGGTGAGTTTTAATGGTTAGGATTTTGGTTTCTCATCCTCATTCTCTGTTTTCTCAGTTTCCCTTAGTTCTCATGGGATTTTTTCATGTATTTAGGACTAAGTTCGCATGGGGCCAGTGGAGAAATGTTAGAAGCTAGAGTCGAGTAATTTTGCATTAAAGTCTTATTTTCTTATATTTTGAGACGTCATATAGAAGGAGCTATGTAGTATAATTTTGTGTATTTTGAGTATTATGAACTAAATGTAATATTATGCTCTTCTGTTGGATATTTGTCATAAGAAATTCTGTTTATTTGAATTGAAAAGTGAATTTTATACCTGTATTCTTTGTTATTTATTTATCTCACATAAGTAAGTGGTGTAGAAATAATGTTCTCTATTCCTTACAAAAAGGAGTCGTGACATTTTAGTGGTATTAGAGCATGGTCTAGGTAAACAACATATAGGGTGAGGTTGTTTGGCGTCAATTGTGCATATTAGGCATGTGAGTATTAGCTTTAAATCATATATCATAATTTCTGATCATCAGGTTATGAGGGAATGAGCTTGATCACCTCAATTCTCAAACACGACAAATGTCAGAAATTTTGGTATATGATACTTGAGTGAGCTATAGGTGAGTCATGTTGCGTGAATAATAGGCTGTTAAGCTAAGCTGTAAATGAATTGTTAAAATAAGTGTTTACTATGTTGTGTGAATATTGAGAATGTTGATGTGATGTTGTGCTTAGTTAGTTAAATTGTTTTAATATCTTTGGTTTGAATATCTCACTATAAGTTGAATCGGTGTGTAAAAGCTATGCTGTGATGTTGCTAAATGTGTAGATTATTGGTAATCAAAGTTAGTTTTGCTTTATGTGTTAAAGATGACTACACCGAGAAAGTCTGCTGCAAATCCTCTTCCTCTTGCTGAAATGTGTAACACCTTATATTTCTTTACTCAATGTACGATAAATTTTCATAAATATTTAAATGATAAAATAAACTTTTCTTTCAAAAACTCTCTAATAAGAAAGAGACATTGAAATGATATAATGTTCATATAAGTACTTTAGGAAAACAAAGATTCTAAAGTTTTCATTAGCAACAAAGAGAAATAGTAGTTTTACAACTATTTCAAAAGAATGCTATAGAATTGAAAATATCCATTACATAACTCAAAATAACTAAGTCCTATTGCAGTTCTCATCCATCCATGCACTTTGAGCCTGGTACTATTCATCTTGGTTTCCTAAAAATTGTTGTGTAAGGGTGAGTCTTTACCCTACCACTCATATCACGATTAAAGAAAACATCATAGAATTACATATCACAGTGTTATATAAAGCATGTTCTCATCTCAACACGTATTGTATTCCACAGATTCACAATTTCTTTTACTTTTATCTGCGCTTACCGTGCCCTGTGGCCACAGTTATCCGATGCCTCTATCCCGAGGTCTTACACATCTATGTAAATAGTCGTTGGATGGCCCAATGTAATACGGATACAACGCATGCAATAGACGGCCCCTTAGCAAAGGTAATGGTCAGGAGTTAAGTCGGGAAATGAGTGTGTGGCCATGTGGTGCATTCGAACACAATATTCCGTGCACAATCCTGAATGTCACTCACCACCCTACATTTTCCCAAGATATCCCATATCATCTCCATCTTCCACTCCCCAGTGTATCTCTGTAACTATTTACATCATATCATTTTCCATTTCATACTCTTTCGAGCATATTCACATGTTCACTTATGCCATTTATCATGTTCACACATATTTTTCATTATATTTCCACATACTTTTCATCATATCCATCAAACCATGACATATTCACAATACACATCATTTTTACATGAAACACAATATATTCAAACATGAAACATCCATCTCGTTGTATATTTCATATCACAAAATCATAAAAATCATATCAACCATCCTCAATATAGCTTATTATGCCCTATTTGAACAGAATATCACATTTTCACCATGTATTCATCATAAAATCACATAAACGGCAAATATTCTCACTTTTCACCGATTATTTTTCATAAAACAAGGATTATTTCATATATAATCACATACATGACAAGATCTATGAGAATACAAGTAATAAACATAACAAAATGATAAAGTAGAGCCCCCTTACCTCAAAACAGAGCTTTTACAAAGATTTAACTGAAAATTTAACTCTAGAACGAAGTTTTTCCTAAGAACAACATAAACATCTATAAGAAAAAGAAGAAGAAGAGAAACGAACGGTAAATCTAACTTCAAACTTAGAGAAACTTACTTGAAATCCTTTAGAACGGACGTAGAATCACAGATCTGAAGAGAAATCTAAGTTTAGGAGGTTTAGTATGAGAGAAAATGGCGAGATATAGCCTTGGAACCTTTGAGAACCTTGGATAGGAATGAAAATTTCATGTGAAGCCTCCTATTTATAGAAAATTTTTTTGAAGATGTCAGCGTCAATGTGATGTAAGCGATGATGTCAGCATGATGCAAGTGATGATGTCAGCGTCAACGTGATGTAAGCGATGATGTCATCATGATGCAAGCGATGATGTCAACGTCAACGTGATGTAAGTGATGATGTCAGCATGATGCAAGTGATGATGTCAGCATGATGTTACTGATGATGTAAGTGATGATGTCAGCATGAGATCATCAATGACATAAGCAATGATGTCAGCGTGAGGTTGCCGATGACATAAGTGATGATGTCAGCATGATGTCACTAATGACATCAGCGTGATGTCACCTATGACATCAGTGTGATATCACTGTTGACATCAGGGCTATTGTACATACACGATTTCTTTCTGCTCACAAAGTACTACAGATTTTTCTCAATGATATACTACAGGCATGACACAAAGCACAGGATGTTACAAAATGAACCAAATGGCTCACACCATGGAGACTATAGCAGCCACAGTGAGGCAAAGTCTAGAAGTGATATAGCAGCAACAGGTTGCAAATCAAGTTGCTACAACAGCACAGGCAGCAGCAGCCACTACCTCAACTGTACCTTCTTCCTGAATATCAGGGATTGTCTGAGTTCAGGAAGAATGATCCTCCTCAGTTTACTAGATTTGATAGGCTAGATGCAGCCGAGCAATGGATTAGAGTTATTTGTGTGAGAAACTTAGGATTGTCAGTGAGCGATCTAGAATGTGAATTGGTAGTATTGATACCTACTTTGAGTTCGATCAAGACTTCGACAGTTTTTGTTAAGTGTCCCATAGTAGTTGAGGGATAAGGTAAATCTTATTTGTATCCCGATGTTAGGATTAGATGTAATCCTAGGGATGGATTGGCTGACTACCAATAGTGTATTGATTGATTATAGGCAGAGGTGTCTAATTTTTCCTAAGTAGCAGGACTATGTTGAGCTAATTTCTACTTGTCAAGTAGAAGCATACTTAAGTGAAAGGGTCTCTTGTTATGTTCTTTTTGCCAATATGAACGTAGAGAATGAGCATAGTTTGCAGTCAATACTAGTAGTATAGGAATTCACAGAGATCTTCCCAGAGGATATTCTTGCAATACTTCCATGTAGAGAAGTGGAGTTTGCTATAGATTTGATTCCTGGTGTTGAGCCAGTGTGTGTAGCACTTTATAGAATGACGCCAAAAGAGTTAATGGAGCTTAAGGAGCAGATTGAGGATCTAATGCAGAAATAGTGGATTAGGCCAAGTGTATCACCTTAGGGAGCACTAGTTCTCTTGGTGAAAAAGAAGGACGAAAGTTCTAGATTATGTGTTGATTATCATAAGCTGAATAAGTTGACAATGAAGAATAAGTACCCATTGCCACGTATTGATGATTTGATGGACCAGTTAAAAGGCGCTAAAGTATTCTCTAAGATTGATTTGATGAACCATCAAATCCGAGTAAAGGATGAAGATATCCCAAAGATAGCATTTCACACTAGATATGGTCATTACAAGTATATAGTGATGTCTTTTGGAGTCACTAATGCTCCGGCAGTGTTTATAGACTACATGAACCAGATCTTTAGACCTTTCCTGGATCGGTTTGTGGTAGTCTTTATTAATGATATCTGGATTTATTCTAGTTTATCAGAGGAACATACAAAGCATTTGAGGACTGTACTTAGTGTTTTGAGGGTGAAATAGTTGTATGCTAAATTGTCTAACTGTGAGTTTTATCTAGAGGAAGTGAAATTCCTTGGCTATGTTATTTCAGCTAAGGGAATTGCAGTTGATCCCTTCAAAGTTGAAGCAGTGTTGCAGTGGAAAAGGCCAAAGACAGCCACAGAGATTCGTAGTTTTGTGGGCCTAGCAGGTTACTACTAGAGATTTATAGAGGGATTTGCAAAGATAGTTGCACCATTGACACGATTAACTCGTTGTGATTAACCCTTTGTATGAACTGAGAAATATGAGCAAAGTTTTAATGAATTGAAGCAACGACTAACTTCCTCGCCAGTGTTGATCTCCCTGATACTAGTCGACAATTTGAGGTGTATTGTAATGCTTCACATCAGGGATTAAGGTGTGTCTTAATGCAAGATAAGAGGGTGGTAGCTTATGCATCTCGTTAGTTGTGAACTCATGAGCGAAATTACCCGACCCATTACCTTGAGTTAGTTGTTGTAGTCTTTGCTTTGAAGGTGTAGCAGTACTATCTTTATGGAGCTCAATTTGATGTGTATAGTGATCATAAGAGTCTGAAGTATTTGTTTGATCAGTGAGAATTAAATATAAGGAAGAGGCGTTGGATGAAATTCCTTAAGGATTATGATTTTCGGCTCCAATACCATCCAAGAAAAGCTAATGTGGTGGCTGATGCATTAAGCAGGAATGTGGTTCAGCTATTTTTCTTAAGAGTTAAGGAAACCCTTTTGGTTGAACAATTCTGAGACATGAACTTACATTTGGACTTATCCTTGGAAAGATTAGTTATGGCAGAATTGTGGTAACTAACAATTTCCTACAGGAAATTAAAAACAAACAACTGTGGAATCTTATGTTATGTCAGATTGTATTTTTCTTAGGGACAAATAAGACAAAGGATTTTAGTAGAGGTGCTGATAGTGTTCTTACATGCCAAGGTCGAGTTTGTGTCCCTAGAGATGCTGAATTAAAGAGCAATTCTAGAAGAAGGACATTAGGGTAATTTTAACATTCATCTTGGTGTTACCAAGATGCATCAAGATTTAAAGCAGATGTTTTGGTGGCCAGGATTGAAGTGAGAGATAGCTGAGTTTGTTAAAGCTTGTTTGACTTGCCAGAAGGCAAAGGCAGAGCACCAGAATCCTCCAGGAGAGTTGCAGACGATGGAAATTTCAGAGTAGAAGTGGGACCATGTGACTATGGATTTTGTGTCCCATCTACCTAGAACAGTTAAGAATCATGATGTTATGTGGGTCATAGTTGATAGGCTGACTAAGAGTGCACATCTCTTGTCGATCAACATGACCTATAGCGTGAAGAAATTAGCAGAATTGTATATTAGAGAGATTGTCAGGTTGCATGGAGTACCTTTTGGTATTATCTCTTATAGAGATCCTTGATTTACTTCTTAGTTTTGGCAGGGTTTCCAGGAAGTTATGGGCACACAGTTGAGATTGAGTTCTACATATCATCTGCAGACAAATGGTTTATCTGAGCGTACTATTTAGATCTTAGAAGACTTGTTGCAGACTTGTATTGTGGAGCAGAGGGGTAATTGGAAGGATGTGCTTCCTTTGGTAGAATTCACTTATAATAATAGCTATCATTCGAGTATAGACATGGCACTATTTGAGGCTCTATATGGCAGAAGGTGTAGAACCCTTATATGTTGGTTCCAAGATGAAGTACATTTTATGGTTGGGCCTGAAATGCTGTAAAAAACTAAGGAGAAAGTTAAAATTATCAGAGAAAAGTTGAGAGCTACTTAGAATCGACAAAAGTCTTATGATGACTGACGTAGAAGACCCTTAGAATATGAGGTAGGTGGTCATGTATTCCTGAGAGTGTCATGCACTACAGGTATGGGGCGAGCCTTAAGGGCCAAGAAGTTAACGCCTATGAATTAGCTTTACCATCTGAGTTGTCAGGACTGCATAATGTTTTTCATGTGTCACAGCTAAGAAAGTATGTTCCTGATCCATCTCAAGTAATTTAGCCTGATGTTGTGGAGATACGAGATGATTTGTCTGTGGAGGTCTCAGCTGCTCGTATCGAGGACACTAAAGTTAAAGAGCTTAGAGGCAAGTCTATTCAATTAGTAAAGGTTATTTAAGACCCAGTCACTAGTGAGGCCACATGAGAGTTAGAGGAAAGAAGAGTTATACCCTCATCTTTTCTCTCAGGGTTGAAATTTTGGAGGACGAAAATTTATTTTCAGTGGGAGAATTGTTAGGCATATCATTTATTATTGAGTAATCTATAATATTTTGTACTTGTTAAATGTTGATTGAAGGATTATTTGGTATTGAACTAGATTTAGACAGAGGTTTAAATTATTTTTAAACAAAAAAGAGTGAACAGTGTCGGTGAACAGTGCAAAATGCGTTAACAGTAACTCCAGCGTGAACAGTACAATTTTTTTTTTCTATAAATAAGGGTCCTTGCACGAAATTTTCACTTCTTCTCAAAGATTCCAAGGCCATATATCACTATTTTATCTCATACTAAACCTTCCTAAACTTAGATTTCTCTCAAGATCTGTGATTCTGCGTCCGTTCTAAGGGATTTGAAGTAAGTTTCTCTAAGTTTGAAGTTAGTTTCACCATTCGTTTCTCTTCTTCTTCTCTTTCTCATAGAAGTTCATGGTGTTCTTAGGAGAGACTTCGTTCTAAAGCCAAATCTTCATTGAATCTTGCATTAAAACAAGTAATATTCGATAGATCTGGTGTGAATCACCGTTCTAAGGTAAGGGGAGTTTACTTTAGCCTATGAACTATATTTTGAACAGTTTGATATGCTATTAAAGAAAGGTTTGAGTTGATTTTATTATATCTCTTTGATAAAATCTGAGATATAAAGGATTTAATACTTAAAAGTTATTTTTCAATGTTGTAATTGCTGATAACTAATTTAATAACACAGAGATTTGGCTAATTTATTATAAACCTGTCTTAGTTGAGCTGTTGAAATGATTTTAGTCGTGTTGCATCATGCTAAGATATATGTCTTGCATCATTATAGAGCGAAGTTACACGTTAAGGTGGGTAGACGTGTAATGATAGAGCATGTTGAGCTATGTTGTGCTGTGCTGTCTGGACCCAGATACTGGACTGAGTCACTCCCAGAATGGCATGGTTCCTTCTAGATTACTTAGGCTATGAAATCAGTTGGAAACCGTTTTCATTTTGTGCATTAGATAGGCTGGGAATGCATGGAGTTGTTGCTATGAGTAATACTTTGCTCTTTCTCTCTCTCTCTCTCTCTCTTTCTCTCTCTCTCTCTCTCTCTCTCTCTATATATATATATATATATATATATATATGATTTTATTTTATTTTTGTACGCTCACCCTTGCATTTTTGTCTATGTTTTTGTGTGCATGTGTATTGTGATGATCGTACAGTTGTACGTGAGTAGATGTAGCAGATGTTGCATCTACTTCACAGGCTGAGGGGCCAGTAGAGAAATGTTAGAAGTTGGAGTTAAGTAATTTTGCATTAAAGTCCTATTTCCTTATATTTTGAGACCTCATATAGAGGGAGCTATGTAGTATAATTTTATGTATTTTGAGTATTATGAACTAAATATAATATTATGTTGTTCTGTTGGATATTTGTCATAAAGAATTCTGTTTATTTGAACTGAAAAGTGAATTTTATACTTATATTCTTCGTCATTTATTTATCTCACATAAGTAAGTGGTGTAAAAATAATGTTCTCGGTTCTTTATAAAAAGGAGTCGTGACATTTTAGTGGTATCAGAACATGGTCTAGGTAAACTACGGGGTGAGATTTTTAGGCGTCAGTTGTGCATATTAGGCATGTGAGTCTTAGCTGTGAATAATATATCATAATTTTTGTACAATTGGTTAATCAAAATTCATTTCAGAATTATTCAAGACATATTTCCAGCAATTTCAGATAATAAAATGCAAAAATTTCACAATAATTTGCTCAAAAATCAAGCCTCACATTCAAGCACAAGTTCAACAATATGTTCATATGAGAATCCTTCATGTAGCTTTAATCTTCCATTAAAAATTACAATTTAAGAATGGAATCAACCCTATCAACCTTCAATTTCATATTCAAAACAACAATTTCACAGAAATTGCCCCAATTTTAAGTTCCCAAATTTTTCCCAATTCACCTCTGAAGAACCCCAATAAAAAATTTTAAAATTGAAAAGAGAATTACCTAGAATTGAAGTGCAGAAATAATGTAATCCTACTCGCAGATGATGAAGAAGTAGATAACAAAAAAAAACACAGTTAATAATGAGCAGGAAAAACAAATTTTTAGAGCTGAGGTTTAGGGTAGATGTGAGGGTTAGGTTTTGGTGCTTCTGCATTATCACTCTGAAGGGTTTATATGGCTATGCAGAATGAGTGGACACTTTAAATAAGGAGAGTAGACATGCTGAAAATTTTTTAGTGAATTATAAGTGAGCATGTTCACTCTAAGCACTCTGAGTGTCCACTTGAATGGAAATGTGCAAATCACGCGACCACTTTAAGTGTTTGAAGTTAGAACTTAAAAATGCTGACATATGCACGTGTCCACTTCAATTGGTTAGAGTAGCCACACACTTGCTTCGCTCAAATGCGTGTCCACTTCAATTGGTTAGAGTAACAGAGCGCACATGCGCATGGACACTTTAAACGCCTGGAGTAGCCACGCAGAAGCCCCCTTTTCAATTTTCTCATATATTTTTGCGCGTGGACACTCTTAGTGATCAGAGTGTTTACGCGAGTTTGCATGTGGCAAATTCAAATCATGAGAGTAGTAGCGCCCAAGACCATATGTTGCGTGTGTCCACTTCAAGTGGTGAGAGTGTCCACATGCAGAGTCTGCTGCAAAATACTCCTTTTCAACCTTTGTGCATGTTCACTTTGAGCAACTAGAGTAGTAACGCCCAGTTGCGCATGTCTACTTAAATGATTAGAGTGTCTACAAGCTAGCTTTGCTGCAAGATTCAGAATTAATAAACTTCTGCGTAGACACTTTATGTACTTGAAGTGTCCACGTGAATGATCAATTTCAAAAAATAGGTTTTGCGCCTCAACTCTTCTTCCTCAAAGTGCTTACATAATTGATGAGCATCATTCAAAATATAATTCCACACATTGTTCTTACTTGAACTAAGTCCTGCAAATACTAAAATTAACAATGTATGTGACACCCAGGCGCTAGGCGAGGGCGGGGAGTGATCGACGGTGCATTATAGCACAGACAATGAGTGGCTCTTGACAGGCTTTCGGCATTAAAAGGCACATGAATAAATTGAATTTAAATCGAAATAAGAGTGGGATCCAGAGACTGTGTATACAGTTGAGGATAACTTAAAGGAATTGATTAGGACTACCTATATCAACAAAATGCATTTACTTTTCGGTGGCCTATCACTTAAGAACTCCATAGTTAAGCATGCTTAACTTGGGGAAATTATGGGATGGGTGATCTTCTGGGGAGGTCTCAGGAAGTGTGTGAGTGAAGACAAAACACACTGAAAATTATACTAAACCATTACATCCAGATTAAAAATTCAGAAAGTGCAGAGTTTTTAAAATTCAAAAATAACTATAAGTAAAAATTCCTAAACAAGATTCTAGCAAGAGTAAAGGGTTATAAATGTGAGTTGCCTCTCACAAGTGCTCTTTTAACTAGCTTGACGCCTCATATTTCTCATTCATGAGAAACCAACTTAACACAAGAGATGTTCTTTATGAATGTCTCTCCATGATAAACTTTCAACCTTTAGCCATTGACCTTGAACTCTCTCTCTATTTTTTTATCCTCAATTAAAATTGCTCCAAAGGGAGATACTTCTTTGATTAGAAAAGGTCCAGACCACCTTGATTTGAGCTTCCTTGGAAATAATTTCAGTCTTGAATTAAACAATAAAACTTGTTGTACAGGTTTGAGCTCTCTTTTCAAAATGAATTTATCATGGATCCTCTTGGTTCTTTCCTTATACAGTTTGGCATTTTCATAGGCCTCTTGCCTAAATTCTTCCAACTCATGTAGCTATAAAATTCTCTTCTTTCCAGCATTAGCCAAGTCAAAATTCAACCACTTAGTGGCTTAATATGCTTTATGTTTCAGCTCCAAGGGTAAATGACATGCCTTTCCAAAGACTAATTGGTATGGTGACATACCAATTGGAGTCTTAAAGGCAGTTCTATATGCCCACAAAGAGTCATCTAACTTCTTTGACCATCCTTCCTTGAATTATTCACCACTTTTCTAAAAATTGTTTAATTTCTCTATTTGACACTTCAACCTGTCCACTTTTTTGTGGATGATGAGTAGTAGCAACCTTATGTTTTACATTATACTTTGCTAAAACTAATTTAAGATGTTTGTTGCAAAAATGAGCACCTCCATCACTTATTAAAAATTTGGGCACTCCAAATTAAGCAAAGATATTCTTTTTAACAAAAGAAATCACAACATTGGCTTTATTTGTCCTTGTTGGGATGGCTTCCACCTACTTAGAAACATAATCGATTGCTACAAGAATGTATTCATGAGAGAAAGACGTGGAAAGGGTCCTATGAAGTCAATTCCCCATACATCAAATAACTCCACTTCTAAAATATTTGTTAATGGCAGCTCATGTTTCCTAGAGATGTTGCTTGTTCTTTAGCACTTATCAAAACAGAAAATGCATGCAAACAAGGATCATCTAATACAAAGTCAGCATCTTTAACAAGTAAATCACTAAAAGGTTTTGCACTTTCTGAAAAATCTTTAATAAACCTCCTATAAAAGCCTACATAACCCAACAAACTCCTAACTCCCTTAACATTAATTGGTGGAGGCAATTTACTAATAACTTCTATTTTTGCTTGATCCACCTCCATTCCTTTTTCTGAAATTCTATGGCCAAGGACAATTCCCTCTTGGACCATGAAATGACATTTTCTCCAATTCAAAACAAGGTTCGTATCTTGACATCTCTGCAAAACAATGGACAAATTAGCTAAATAATCATCAAAAGAATTACCAAAAACAGAGAAATCATCCATAAATACTTCAATAATTTTCTCTACTAAATTAGAAAAATGGACAGCATATACCTTTGAAAGGTAGCGGGAGCATTGCACAATCCAAATGACATTCTTCTATATGCAAAAATTTCAAATGGACATGTAAATGCAGTCTTCTCTTGATCCATAGAGTCCACCGCTATTTGATTATAGCCAGAATATCCATCAAGAAAACAATAAAATGCATGTCCAACTAGCCTTTCTAACATTTGATTAGCAAATGACAATGGAAAGTGATCATTTCTAGTTGCATCATTTAATTTTCTATAATCAACACACATGCGCCAGCCCATGACAGTCCTAGTAGGAATTAATTCATTCTTTTTATTAGGCACAATGGTTATCTCTCCTTTCTTAGGGACAACTTACACTGGACTAACCCATTGGCTGTCCAAAATTGGGTAAATAATCCCTGCATCCAACAGCTTAATTACTTCTTTTCTCACTACTTCTTTCATAGCTAGATTTAGTCTTCTTTGTGGTTGTACTATTGGTTTAAAATGCTCCTCAAACAAAATTTTATGCTTGCAAAAAGCTGGATTGATCCCTTTTAAATCTGAAATAAGCCAACCAATTGCTGACTTATGAGCTCTTAAAATTCTCAACAATTTTTCTTCTTCATCTCCCTTGAGATCATCGCTAATAATCATTGGGTTTTCATGTTCTTGGTCCAAGAAAGAGTATCTCAAGTGAGAAGGCAACTGTTTCAGCTTCAATTTCTCAGTCTTATCTTCCTTTATTTCACTTTTTAGTTTTATCCTTACTAAATTTTTTGAAAAAGCAACAATTGACAAGGTGTCTAGCTACTGCACATATTCTCTCAAGTGTTCTTATTTTTTTTACAGTAGCAAAATTATTCCTTGCGACTATTGTTTTTCCTTTAACAATGAAATATCATCAGCATTATCAATAAAATAAGAGTAAGTAATGGAATCTAAAATATCAACCCTCATACAAGTAACATCATCATTGGGATGTTTAAGTGCCTTAAATACATTGAAAATAACCTTCTCATTCTGCACTCTCAACATAAGCTCTCCCTTTTGAACATCAATTAAAGCTCTCCCTGTGGCTAAGAATGGTCTACCCAAAATTAAAGGAATGTCGGCATCCACTTCTATGTCCAAAATTACAAAATCTACAAGAAAAAAATAATTCAATCTTAACTAGCAAATCCTCTACAATACCATAAGGATATGTGCAAGATTTGTCCGCAACTTATAAAGTTATGCTAGTAGGCTTGACTTCCTCTATTCCAAGTCCCTTCATGATAGTACAAGACATGAGATTAATGTTGGCCCTAAGATCACATAAAGTTTTCCCCACGGTACAATTTCCAATGGAACATGGAATGCTAAAAGAACCTAGATCCTTTAATTTTTGAGGGAGCTTTCTTTGCAAAATAGCATTGCATTATTCAGTCAAAGGGACTGTTTTATCATTCTCAAGCTTTCTCTTCTTAGATAACAACTCCTTCATGAATTTAACATAGGAAGGCATTTGCTCAAGTGCTTCAGCAAAAGGAATATTTATTTGAAGTTTCTTAAAGACATCTAGAAACCTCTCAAATTGCTTTTCTTGTTTTGAATTGGACATTCTTTAAGGGTAAGGAAGTCTCTTGTATTTCTCCTCATCAATAGGCTAATTTGGTTCCTCAAGTATTTGCCTCTTTGTCTTTTTCACAGCCCTTGGAGAACTTTCTTTTTCCTAATTTTCTCTTTTTAGCAAGGTAAATTCTCCTTCATCCAAGTCAGATTTTAACTTCTCTTCTGTAGCAAAATTATTTCCTCTCTTTTTGGCAGGTTTAGGACTCCCCACAACAGCTCCACTCCTAGTCATTACAGCTTGACATTGTTCCTTTGGATTAACAGCTGTATTGCTAGGAAATCTCCCCTCTTCTCTGCTGAACAATTGCTCAGCAAGCTATCCAATTTGAGTTTCAAGCTTTTTCATGGAAGATTCTTGATTCTTAAAGCTTGTTTGGATCACTCACATAAATTGTAACATGGTTTCCTCCATCTCATTCAACCTTTCAGTCATAGGCTTAGAGAATTTTTTATTCCTTTGAGGTTGAGTGGCTGGATTCCCTTGAAAATAGGATTGTTGTGCTGCTAGACCTGCACCAGAAACAGGTAAAGCAGAATTAGAATTCTTTGCAACAGAATTTTGAGAATTCCAATTATAATACTGTTGGTTTCTGCTATTGGAGTACTGAAAACCAGGTAGAAATGAAGGTTGTTGTCTCTGAAAATTTCTCATATAATTAATTTGCTCTTAAGGTTCATTTATAGGTGCATCACATGCACCATTAGCATGATTTCCTCCACAAAAATCAAAACTAAGTTGTATGTTTTGAATTAGAGCAGCCTGTAAATTGCTTATTTGTTGAGTTAGTGCAGCAATTTGCTCCGAGAACACTTGATTTTGCAGCTAGTTTTGCACAAGGAAAGTCTCAAGAATTTTAGCTTCACATCCTCCACTCCTTGTAGAGTGTCTAGAATTAGATTTTTTATACATAGATGAAGCCATCATCTCTATAATTTGTTGAGATTCTTCCAATGATTTGGTATTCAAGGATCCTCTCGCAGCTGCATCAATCATACTTCTAGTGGCTGGACCCATTCCATTATAGAAAGTTTTCAACTGCATCCATTCCAATATGCAATAGTGTGGACACTTCCTTAATATTTCTTTATATCTTTCCCAAGCTTCATATAAAGATTCCCCTTCTTACTGCAAAAATAATGTAATCTCTCCTCTTAATTTGACAGCTTTAGATGGTGGGAAATATTTGGTAAGGAATTTATTAACAAGGTCTGCCCAAGTGGTGATGTTTCCTTGTGGTTGAGCTTGTAGCCAACACTTTGCTTTATCTCTTAAAGAAAATGGAAATAATCTCAATCTAATTGCATCCTCGCTGACTCCATTTATTCTTATTGTGTCACAAAGCTGCAAAATTTTAGAGATACGTAAGTTAAGGTCATCCAAAATTCAACCAAAAAATTGATCTTGCTGAACTAAATGAAGTAAAGCTAGTTTTATTTCAAAATGGTTGGTTTGTATGGTAGGCCTGACTATAGAGGAGTTGTATCCATGCATGTTAGGCCTTGCATAATCCCCTAAAGTTCTCATCATGTTCTGTTCAGCCATTATCTTCTCTTGAGGTGTTGGTGGTGTAGGAGAAAGAATTTGAAGTTCTTCCGATTTAGAAGTAGAAGGTGTAGATTCTAATTCTTGCTCTTTCCTTGCTAAATTTTCTGCTCTTAATTCGTTTCTCAACCTTCTTAATGTTCTATCTATATTCATATCAAACACAAGAGCAGTCTTGTTTTTATTTTTTCCATGCATATAACAAAAAGAAAAACTGAACACAGCAAAATACTTGAAAAATTATAAGAATATAGAACAGTATAATGCAAAAGAATTACTAGCAGAATATCCTACAAGAAATTAATAAAGAAAACTAATATCTAAACATGTAACTACACATAATACAATGGTACAAAATTTATACAAAACTAGACAGCAAAGATATATAGAAAAACTAGTAGAAAATGTTCTACAAAATTTAATTGATAAAACAGAATTTAAAAAGAAAACAAAAAACAAACAGCTCAATCTAGTTGTCTCCTTACTACTAATGATATTGAAAAATAAAGATTCCTGGCAACAGTGCAAAAAACTTATTACAAAGAATTGGAGAAATACTAACTAGCAAGTGTACAAGGTAGTTGTAGCAAGTAATAAAATTTAGAAATCAATATGAGTCTCAAGTATCGTCCCATAAGGATCTTATTTTCATTACCACTTCACAATTTAACAATTAGTTAAGCCACACAATTCATTTGGAAGATTTGTAATATGTAAAAGTAAGAGATAGGAACAATAAAAGGTAACAAACTTCACCCTGATTCCTCTAGTAATCAAGCTTGAAAGTCTCTCTCAATCTCTCTCTGACTTCCCTTGGAAGTTAAAATTGTTACAAAGTGAAAAATAACAAAAATGAACCAAAGTGCATTTTTTTTTAACCTCTAACTTCTATTTATAATTTTTTTTTCCACCTTTTTCACTTCCACACATTAATCTCTGAGATTTATAGCATAAAAGGTCTTCTATAAGCTTATATAACTGAATTAGGAACTCAAATCATCCAAAGTCGACACTTATAAATGATATTGATCAATTGGATTTTTATAACATTATTTCCTCTCATTCCTAGCTCATTAATCCTCTTTTGTGCCTAATTGGTTGAATTGGATCATTTTATGATGTTTGAAATTTATTTGGGCATTATTTAATTTTTCCAGTATTTGACAAATTCTGATACTGTTTTGGTTTATGGACCATATCTTGAGTTGTAGAACTCCTTTCATTATGATTCCTAATTTGTAGGAAAGCTAAGAAAAAGGTTCACAATTCCTATGAAGAGGTCAGAAACTAATTCTGATTATAAGAAGCTGAAACTAGGCCTGAAAAAAGTCAGAACGCTGCAGTGTTTGATCCTGAGCAAGGTGCAGTATTTGGGCCATATCTTAGTCCACAGACATCCGATTAAGCCCATTTCAGTTGAGTTTTGAAGCTGACATCCAAGGCTACAATTGTCCTTCAAGCGACAAACCAAAACGAGGCCGTTTTCCTAGCCGAAAAAATGGAACAAAGTCACAAACGGAATTTTGAATTTAATTTTTGGCTCTTCTCTTCTCTTCTCTCTCTCATTATTTTTCTCTTCCATTTTTACTTTTCATTCTCCTCCATTAATGGAGGCTTAGACTTTCATCTAGTCTAAGGATTGAGACACTCTTGAGGATCAGTTTCACAATTTATTCAACAACAAATTCGGTTTCATCTCTTCCTTATTTTCTCCTTTTGCTAATTATATTTTCAAATTGAAGTTCTTCGTTTGGATTGATGATTATGCATCTGGTTGATTATGTATTATTCGATTGCTGTATGTAATTGAGTTTTAAGGAACATGAATTGGATTTTTAGGTTTGAGATCTAAGATTAATGGCATTGGTGAATTAAATTAACATAAATCGATTAGGTTCTAGAGGTTTCTGAACTTTGAGTGAATTATGTGTTAATCGAATGCATGAGGGTTCTCGTGTGAATGCTTAATTTGAATTGAGATTTCATTCAAATTTAATGTTAATCACTAATTTGTTGGTTGATGCATCTTCTTGGAATCCAGTGATAGAGTGGTCATAGTTCTTCTAAATTCTTGGATTAAAGTTTTAATTCTTGTTAACTTTTGATTCTAATTAGTGTTATTCTATAAATCAAACTCCCTCTAATTTTATAATCATATAACTTTATCATCGTTAGGAGATGACTCGGATTGCACCTCTTACTACATAATTTTTATGCAATTCAATTTTTATTAATTTATCCGAGCACGACACTCGCGATCAGATATTCAAAATTCTGTTACTTTTACATGGACACTTTAAGTAGTAAGAGCGTCCACGCGCAAGTGTTCTGTATAGAAAAGCCTTATGTGTAGCTACTCTCAGCGCATAAAGTGGGCACGCACTTACTGCGTAATTGAATTAGCCTTGGTCGTGGCTACTCTGAACGCTTGGAGTGGACACGTGTTTACTGCGTAGCTACTCTGAACACTTGGAGTGGACACGCACAAGGTTTTTTAGGCTCTCTGCTACTGGAGTGTTCACTTTAACCACTTAGAGTTGCTACTTTCTTAGTCTTCATGGATTTTCTTCTTCAAATTGTTAATTCTATGTACTCAAAGTGGTTACGCCCTACACATAACACTTGATTCTTCATCTTTTAAGCTCAATTTCTCTACTTTCTTCACTTCAATTTTTAACTCAAACATCTTCAGCTCAAGCTTCTATATAAAATTAAGTCTTTTTAAGCAAAATTGTCCAGAATTGGAATAAAATCTAAAATTCCAAACTATTTATACAATTATGAATATTAATGCAATTTTTATGGTATTTTCAAGTTTATTTGGTACTTTACTACTTATTTATTAACAAAACTATACTACAAATATAGTGAAATGTGGATTTATCAGTTCCCAAGTTATCATCCCATAGAGATTATTTTCAAGTATCAAGAATACCTTGATTCGATTATTTTAATGCAAAAGGGGTGTGATGGATTAAAAACAAGACTTAATGTTAACAATTAATTAAAGAGGACCATAATGCAACATATGAGAGAAATCGAAT
Source organism: Abrus precatorius (assembly GCF_003935025.1). Lineage (NCBI taxonomy): Eukaryota > Viridiplantae > Streptophyta > Magnoliopsida > Fabales > Fabaceae > Abrus > Abrus precatorius. Next base: position 8,144,003 of record NW_020874395.1, on the reverse strand, counting down.
GAGATAAGTCTAAGACTTATTGTTACACCTATTACACTTCTTTATGTCCTGATTATTTTAATCCTAGTATTGGTATCCGAATATTTGCCAACCACTCATACTAGTTCTATTAACACCTAATGATCATACGATGTTAATATTCTTTTTCCTGAGCAATCACCTCCAATGATCATGTGAGATAAATGGTCGAGAAAGCAAAAAGGCTAGATGGGTACTTTAAAGAACTGAAAACTTTAAAAATGACTTCCTTATCCTCTAGCCTCAAGGTGAGCTTTTTTTTTTTGGACGTCTATAAGGGCTCTTGCAGTAGCTAAGAATGGTCTACCTAGAATGATAGGAATATCATCATCCTTCTCCATGTCAAGCACCACAAAATCTATAGGAAATAGGAGTTCTCCAACCTTTACAAGCACATTTTCTACTATTCCTTTGGGATAAGTAATTGACCTATCTGCTAGCTAAAGTGACACAGAGGTCAGTTTTAGTTTGTGCATCTCGAGCTTCTTGAAAATAGAATAGGGAATAAGGTTAATACTTTCTCCTAAGTCACACAAGGCCTTATCAATATGAGTTTTTTCAATGGTGCAAGGGATAGTAAAACTCCCTGGATCCTTAAGCTTTGGGAGTAACTTTCTCAGAAGAATTGCAGAATACTCCTCATTTAGCATCACAGTTTCAAATTCTTCTTGCCTTCTCTTGTTGCTCAGTATCTCCTTCAAGAAATTGGCGTATTTGGACATTTAAAAGATAGCTTCCACAAAGGTTATATTAATGTGCAACTTCTTCAAGATTTCAAGAAATTTACTGAACTGCAGGTCTCTCTAATTGCCCCTCAGCCTCTGCAGAAAATGGATTTGAAGTTCTTGAGACTTGGGCATCACACATGGCTCTTCTTTCTTCTTGCTCTGTCTTTGTGACATCAACACGACTGTGTATAGAGTAGGCATGGGCATGTTTATGAACTGGGCATGCATATCAACAAAACACAGTTGTGTTTCCTTTAAGTTAGGGTCATGCTTCTTAGTAAGCATAGCGTGCTTGCGGCTTTGTTCTACGATTCTTGCAACTTCTTTCCACTTCTAAGGGTGATGGCATTACATTGCTCCCTCAGATTAGGTTCTAGTTAAGTTGGTAATGTTCCCAATGCTCTTTGACTTAGAAGATTGGTAAGTTGTTAAAGTTGTGTTTTCATTTCTGATGATTGGGTTTTCACGTTAGAGTTTATATCAGAGCACCTTCTATCCATTGTTTGGGCTTATTGCTTTATTCAAAGGTTTTGCTGATCTAACTTAGATTCAAGCTCTATCATCCTCTTGTTAGAATAGTGCACATACTGCATCATTTGTTCTTGAAAGTTGGATTAAAATCTAGGAGACTCTTTTCCCTCTGGTCTTACTTCTTGATTTTGTATATGGAGAGGACGGTAAACATTTGAATTTGGAGGATTATTTCGTCATCCCGAATTGTAGTTATTGCTTAAGAAGTTGACCTCCTTGCTCTCTAAAGGTTTTGTGATGGATCTTGTGCCCTTAATAATAATTCAATTTGTCTTGACAGAGTTTCTAACTTATTTGTTAATGTGTCATTCTTTTCTACCTGATAGATCGAAGTGATTTTCTTCTTTTTGCTTATGTGATGGTTTGTATGTCATTGAAAATTGTTGGATGCTATCTTTTCTATCAATGAATAGGCCACAGTTTGCCCTAAGCATAAGAAGGATCCTCCAGTAGTTGCATCAACTGTGGCTCTATTGGAAGATGAGAGTCCAGCATAGAAAATATGAATTTACTTCCATACAAGGAAACCATAGTGTGGACATCCCCTCAAGAGTTTCCCAAAGAGCTCCCACATCTTGAACAAAGATTCATACTCATATTGTTGAAAATTAGAGATATCTATCATCAGCTTAGCAGAAAGTGATAGTGGAAAATATTTGGCCAAGAATTGTTGTGTTAGGTCATCCCACGTTGTAATTGAATTTGATGGGAGTGTGAAAAACCATGCGTTCACCCTTTCCGTGACAGAGGATGGAAAGAGGCAACCCTTTATAGCATCTTTGGTGACACCGTTGTATTTAATGGTGTCCGTGAGTCGGAGGAACTTTTTCAAATGAAGATGGGGGTCTTTTTCATGTCATCCTGAAAACAATGTGGAGTTCTAGACTAGATTGATCAAGGCCGGCTTTAATTAAAAATTGTTGGCCTCTATGTTAGGTGCTACAATGCTCTCGACATCACCCTCAGCAGTGGGTGTCATGTACTCTAAGATCAGTCATTTTTCTGCCATCTTTTTCTTTTCTCTACACTTCTTTCTTAGCCTATGTGCGGTCTTCTCAATTTTTGGATCAAAAGCGAGTTCTGCAATAGGTTTAGAATGAGTGAGCATAAAATGAAATAAAAACAAAAATGTTTAAATCAACAAAATACTTAATTTTCTTTGATATTAAAAACTAATCCCCAGCAATGGCGCCAAAAACTTGTTTGTCGGCAAGTGTATCCATCGAAAAGTAATAAAGGGTTTTTAAAAAAAGTTTTCAAGTGATCTTCCCACAGAGATTATTTTTAAGTACCAAAAATACCTTGATTCAATTATTTAAACGCAAAAGGAGTATGATGAATTAAAAACATGACTTAATGTTAACAATTAATTAAAGAGGACCATAATGCAACATATGAGAGAAATCAAATCAGTTGAGCCTAGAACTTATGATTTCACCTATTACACTTCTTTATATTCTGATTATTTTAATCCCAGTATTGGTAACCGGATATTTACCAACCACTCATACTAGTTCTATTAACACCTAATGATCATGCAATGTTAATATTCTTTTCCCTGAGCAATCGCTCTCAATGATCATCTGAGGCAAATGGTTGAGAAAGCATAAAGACTCTATGAGTTTGTTAAGTCAATAACGGTTAAAAGAGAGGAATTAAGTGTGATTAACATAACTCCATCTCTCGTTTTATCTTATAATTTCATTAATTACACGTGGTATGATTGCCTACAATGCAACTAATTATGAGATGCTAAGGGTGATTAATTTTTAACATGCACAAAATAATTCAATAGAATAAAAGCCAAATATTAAAGAAAAACCAATACCGACATTTAAATAAAAATCACACAAAATATGCTATAGGATCCACCATAGCCCTAGCTATGAATTTAGTTACTAATAATGAAATAAACAACCAAAAACATAATGAACCAATCCATAAAACACAAGGGAGAATTCCAACAAGAGAAACCCAAAAGGGAAAAAAAATGAAAAGAGTTCGTTATCTTTACCAATGATGTTTAATAACTCTCAACAGTAAAGTAAGTAAGAACTAAGAAAGGGAAGATAATGTGTCAAATGAAGTGGAAAAAGCGTAGAATGAAGTGGAAAAAGTGTGTCAAGTGTGGAGCATAAGGTCTCTTTATATAAGATATGCCCTTAGTTCCTGGTCAGTTGAGCTTTATCTTTTCGAATCGATTTTATTCACAACCAGAATCTCAACTAAAAATTACTCCAAATCTTCATGTTTAAATCTTTATCTAAGTTTAAATTTTAAATTCAAAATTGAAACTCGGATTCTCATATCACGGTCAAGGGCTAAAATTATCTAATTTTTATCTAGAATATGTCCATAATGTTCTGATAACAACTTCTAGATAAACTGCAACAATTAATAGCATAATTAGTGTAAATATATAAAATAGGGTTTTAATGTATAAATATAAGTCATAAAATATATCAAAATATGGACTTATCATCTAGAAAACTTTGTCTTGTGAGCGAAACCATTTGCAACTTCCACAATTCTAAATTATTTTTCAATTAAAAGGAAATACAACAATAAATAAAATGATTATGCAATATTAAAAAGAGGATTTTACAATACTCAAGCGGAGGAATCAATTGTGTGATAGAGAGACTACAAATTAAATAAAAAGCTTAAAAAAGTAAAGAGAATGTGAGCTCGTTATCTTTCCATTAAATAAATTAAGAGGAACAAAGGCTTGTAAAGTTGTTATGTTTAGCATGATAGATATAAAGAAAATTTAATGTATACATAATTTTTGTATAATGATGTCCAAAAGTGGATATCATGTGCATTTTAACAATCACTTATCTTAAATTGTAGTTTTTTTTTTTTTCTTTTGGATTTGAATACTAAAATTCAAGATGGGTTGTGATGCGTATTAAAGGGTCAAGATTGACTTGAATTCCTAATACATGGTGTTTCAAGGTGCTAGTTATAGTGTTCCAACAATCTCCAAAGGATGGTATTCCTGCAAGAAATATTTTAATGCCAAAGTTAATAGAAATTTGGCTAGAGTAAGGGTATAGGGTTGTGAGATAGCATACCTAGAATAAGGGATTCCTTTCATATATATGTAGGCATCATTAGTTGAGGTATATTTGTTGCTAAATGCACTTGGCAATGTAACTATTTAGGTATGTAAGTGCATCCAACACATGTACAGTATGCATGACTTGTCTAATAAAATTGACAATGTGTCATGAATGTCAAAGTTGTTAGATAGTGGATAGATGTTTGTGCAATAGTCAATGCTTAGGGTTATAAATGAATCTAAGATGAATTTTGTAACGTCCTGAATTTTGGTAATATTAATTATTATTATTATTCTTCTTATATATATATATATATATATATATATATATATATATTCATATGTGTGTTGATTTATTTAAAAATCATGTTTTATGTGTATTAATTACATGGATATGTGTATGTATGACTGGTGGGGCTGAAATAGGCTAAGTGCCTAAGTACAGGACGAGATACTGGGCTATTTTCGTTGCAGCAAGAGGATTCTCGCTGTAGTGAAAAGGCCCTGGGAGGAAGGACCAGAACTGTCGCCTTCTCGCTGTAGCGAGACGTTTCTCGCTACAGCGACAAAGCAACAGTTTGAGGTGCATTTCTGGGTGCAGTCTCGCTGTAGCGAGAGGGTCTCGCTGCAGCGTGATTCTGCAAAAATCAGAGTGCAGTTTTCTCTTTTTTTTTTTCGCTGTAGCGAGAGGGCGTGTCGTTGTAGCGAGAGTGTCGCGATCAGGATGGCATGTTCGTGGAGAGTAATTTCTCCCTCTCTCTTCGAAATCCCTTTGATTCTCTCACTCCCAAACCCTATTCCACCAATTAATTGCCTCCAAAGCCGTTCGGGAGCGAGATTGGAGCTTAAATTTATGTGGGAAACGCTTGGAGGTGAGTTTTAAACAATTAGGGTTTTCATTTTTTCTTCCCTTTCTCTGTTCTTGGTAATTTTTGGGGTTCTCATGAAATTCTTCCATGTGTTTAGGCTGAAAGCCGTGTGGGGAGCATTTTCGTGGTTGAGTTTGGGCGTGGGTCTTCAATCCAAGGTAAGGGGGACTTTACCCTTCTCCTTTGTGTGTGATTTGATGATATTTTGTGTGATATTGTGATGTGGCTGAGTAAAGGGTAGGAAATTGTTGAGATATGTGATATGGGCACTTGTGCCGTTTATACATGTGTGTATATCTGAATGAACATTGTGAAAATGTGGGCCCGAGGACTGTGTAATATGAATGGAAATAGGCTGGGGGCCATGTGTCTTGAATGAATTGTGAGCTATGTGTCGTATACTGAAATGTGTGTGATTGGGGCGTGTAACGCCGTTGTAATGTGCTATGAATAGTTAAGCGATACACTGGGGGTGTGGAAGATAAGGACGGTAGAAATACCTTGGGGAAGAGGGAGTGGTGGTGGCACCGACTGTGGAACGGGTGCACCACGGGTCACACACTCTCTTCTTAACTAGACCTCTGACCATTACCTTTGTTGAGCGACCCGTGACTGCCCACGTGGTATTCGTGAGGCGGGGGTAACCGGCGACTATTCATGTTGTAAATCTGTGATCACAGTGTCAATATGAGTGTGGTTGGTGTGAGTATGCATGGGTTCATAAATTGTGCTTTTGGTTGTGATAATGCTGCATGTGCTTGTATTTGTTTAATGTATTGGATTTGTGCTGGAAGTGAGACTCTATGCTTAATTGTATGTTTTGGTAGTGTAGAGTACTCACCCTTACATTCATTTTTCAGGTAATCAAGACGATCAACACCGGACTCAATGAAAGGGACGAATGAAACTGTTATAGGACTAGGATTTTAATTTAAAACTAATGTATTTGAATGGGTCTTGTAGTAGTGACTTGATAGAAATTGTAACCCCTTTCTTTATTTTAAAATATTTGATGAAATCAAGGATTGAGAATCTTATTTGAAATAAAATTTATTTTATTCCGAATTTACAAAATTATAATTTATTAAAATTAAACATAAGGTGTTACAAATTTAAGTGGTGATTCATCCAAGGTGAATAAGTAGCATGTGACCATAATCAAACTTATGGCCATGCTCCGTGGTGAGCTTGGTGAATCATCTCCTTTTGGCGAAGTTGGATTGAATGGTGATGGTAAAAGTACTTTGACTGGGGTCAAGTATTTAATTTCGAATTAGGTTACATTGCTCAAAGTTTTACTTCTTAAATAATCTCAAATTTAAAGGTTGAGAAAAGCACAAATGAATTTGTTTGGGTCTATAATGGATACACAAGGTACATATATAATTTCTAGTGAGATTCACAAAAAATAATCCAATTGAACTTGTAAATGACATTTACATAGCTTATGTTTGTATGGAAGAAAGGGAAAACAAAGAGTAATAAGAAAAACATGAAGTTTCAAACTTGCTGGAGAGATCTTTGTCTTGACCAAGGGAGAAAAAAGGTGATAGATTGTCATTAATGATGTAAATGACTTGAGTTACTCGTAATCTATTCAAACTCAGCTCGTCAATTGTTCAACTAAACTCATTTATTTAATTAAATAAACAAATTCAAGCTTAAAATTTGGTTTGATTGTTTAAATGAGTTAAGTTCAAGCTATGCAAGCTTTACATTAATAATTCATGAATAACATACAAATATAAGCCTACTTAGATAATTATAATTTTGTTTATTATATTTATTTTAAATTATTTTTTAATTATTGTAAATATGTGGTGTATTATTTATCTAATTTTTTTTATTTTCAAGAACTATATTTTAAATAAGTGACCGTAATTTTTATAAAAAAAATATACTATTTTTATAATTAAAATTTTTATTTTTAACCTCAAATCATGTTCATGTAAATAAAATAATATTTTATTACAATTTTACTTACATTTGAGCATAAAAAAATTATTAAATATTAAATTAATTTTTTAAAAAAATTATAAACAAGCTAATGAATCAAACTCTAAATATGTTAATTACGTCAAACTCAACCTTTAAATTTGTCTTATTTAAATAAATGAGTTAAATTTTAGCTTATTTTTTTACAAGTTAAGATTAAGCTTTAAATACTCGTCTTAACTTCACTTATTTATACTCCTAATTTTCATTCTATCATATACTATATTTTCACGTACTTTATAAATTTATAACAATTTTAAAGATTTTGTAGAACTTTTAAATATCTAAAAGGAAATTTTATTTACTACTTTTTTTTTTTAAATTATTTCATTTCATTTTCTTTTGATCCCTTAAGCAGGGAAAGAGAGAAGATTTAAGTTAAATCTTAATATATTTTTATTAATTTTATAATGTTGGTATCATATTTGAAAAAAAAAGAATATTTTTTTGAAAACTTTTTCTTTTCTATTTCAAAATATTATGCTAAAACTTAATCAAACTCTTGTTTGAATATGCACAATGAAGGTAAATCATCAATACACTTGCTATTATTTAACAAGTTATAACTATAATTTTTTCAAAATACATCTAAAGTTTAATTTGTTAAGCGGGGAATGTAAATCATCAATATTCATGATAAAAATGAAATAAGTGTATTGTCTTATATTATTATAGTTATATTTGAAAACACAACTTAATTAAAATTTTATGCTATAAATACTTAGTATACGAGGACTTATGCAATATATTTGAACATGATTTTTTTCAAAAGCAAGCTTAAAGCACAATATCGACATTTCTTCTAGACACTTGCATAGTTAAAAAATTGAGCAACTAATCTTTGAAAAGAAGCACAAAGTCCATCTATGAAATTGTTGAGATTTGAAATATTTCTCGAACTCATTAAAAGATATTGTTGTTTGCATAATGATGCGATCCAAGTTTTTACCTAAATTATGTTTATCAACTCGAGTATTGTCCGTTCATCTCAAAATTTTATAAATTAAAATAAAAGGCTACTTGTTAGTTAACTTATTTCTACCCTTAAATGCAAAAAAAAATTGAAAAATCTATGAAAAATACAATCATTGTTGAAATTAACCATCAATAATTAATCGAGAAGAAAATTTAGATCTCTCATTCATTTAGCTAAATTTTTAAATTTTTTTTTAGATTAAAATACCAAATAATATTTATAAGTATTTCTATCAATTACTTAAATAATTAATTTTATGAAGTACTAATTTAAATATTTTCAAAAATTATACTTCCCCTTTCAAATCTCTAACTAAACATTATAATTTAATTTTTTAAATAATTGAAAAGGGCTTATTCTAATAGTTATACTTAACAATTTACCAAAATAAACTTAAAAAGTATAATAATATAATCTATTTTTATGAACTCTTTCAAATGAAAAAGATATTATTTAAGTTTTTTTTTTTGTTAAACATTACATAGAATTTACTTTAATACATTAACAATGTCATCTAATGATAATTAATTTTTATAATAATTAATATAAAAAATGTATTCAAAATATATTTTAATTGGTATACTAAATTTAAAATCTTTTATTTACAATATTTATTTATTCTAACTAATGTTTCTATCTCTCTATTCGAATAAAGAAATCAAGAGCAGCAGCATAGACAGTTAGTTCCTCCACGAATTAACCTCTAAAAGTCTACAGCCATTCTCTCACATTTGATTTGGATTTTCGGACAAACGGAACATGCCATTCTCTAGAGTATGCTCTCTCCCTCACTGTTCTCAAGTTTCCCCTTTTCTTCTTTGTAAAACTGCAAAGCTTCACAGTCACTCTTCGCCTCCATTTGTTTACAATGTTGATGATGCTGTTGCCTCATTCAATTGCATGCTCACCCTGCGTCCTTCTCCACCCATCGTTGAATTCATCCAGATTTTGGGATCCCTTGTTAAGATTAAGCATTTCCACACTGCTATTTCACTTTTACAACAATTGGGATTCGAAGGAATTGAGCAACACATTTATACTTTTATCATTCTCATCAATTGTTTCAGCCAACTGCGACCTTATCTTTTTCGGTATTGGCCAAGATCTTCAGAGTTATCAGCAAAATATTGACCACACTCATGAATGGTCTCTGTCTTCACGGTAACGTTAGAAATGCAGCACGGTAACGTTAGAAAAGCACTGCATTCTCATGACATGGTGGTAGCACATTACCGGAAGTTGATCAATGGATTATATAAAGTGGGAGAAACAAGAGCTGCCGTAAAGTTGCTGAGACAGCTTGAAGGGCAGTTGATTCAGCTTCACGCGGTAATGTACAGTGCAATCATTCATAGCCTGTGCAAAGATAAATTTGCAAACGAGGCATGTGGTTTTTTTTAATTGTCAAGGAATTTATCCTCTGTCACATAGTCTAATATATGGCTTTTTGCTGCTGGGTCAGTCAAAGGAGCAGTTGGTTTTTTCAATGAAATGGTATGTAAAAGCATCCACCCAAATGTTTATATACCTATAACATATTGGTCGATGCACTGTGTAAGGAAGGAAAAAAGAGGCGCTATAAATGTGTTAGCTGCGATGATAAAAGGTTTGAAAGTTAGTGCTGTTACTTATAATACTTTAATGGGCCTGCTGCTTTGTTAATGGAGTAAAGAATGCAAAACATGTATTCAACAACATGATCCGAAATGGAGTAACCCTTGATGTACAAAGCTACAACATATTGATTAATGAATTATGCAAGACTAAAAAGGCGCATGAAGCCATAAATCTCTTTGAAGACATGCGTCGCAAAAGTATGGTTCCAACTGTAATAACTTAAAAACTCTTGTTGATGGTTTGTGCAAATTAGGGAAAATATCTTATGTTTGAGAGAGCTCATTGATGAGATGCATGATATGGGTCAAAGTGCAGTATAATTACCTACGATTCCTTAATAGACACGTTATTCAAAAACCATCATTTAGATAGGCAATTACATTATTCAACAAAGTTTTAGACAAAGCATTCATCCAAATGCGACACGATACTTATTTATGGACTACGCAAAGGCAGAAGACTTAAGGATGCAAGGTTTTTGAGGATCTTTTGGTTAAAGGCTGTCATCTATCTGCCCCAATGTATAATACTATGATCAATGGGCTTTGTAAGGAGGGCTTGTTTGATGAAGCTTTAGCCTTGCGGTCAAATATGGAAGACAATGGTTACAGCCCTAATGCTATAACTTATGAAATAATTATCTGTGCTTTGTTTGAAAGAAATGAAAATAATACAGCCCGAGAAACTTCTTTGTGAAATGATTGCTAGAGGTTTCTCGTAAGTAAATGCTTTAGATCTATGACAGACTCTCAATTTGCAGCCTTTTACTTTCACACTGAGATAGAGACTCCTAAATAGTAATTATGGATTGGCCTTGCTAACTTAGTAAGTTTTTTATTTTTAGCTGATTGTTATATTCTCATTTTCAGAAAAGATGTGTGTACAAGGAAGCATCGGTTCTGCTTTTTTTTTTTTTTGTTAACTGTGGCTTAATTTTGTATTAATAGTGATGATTTGTCTCCTATGCCTCATATAATATTGGAATTAGTTGCCATTTGATTGAACTTAAACATGCAAAATTGTCAAATAAGATGATGCTACATATGTGAGAATTATTAGTATTTGCTTTGGTAACAAGATTGCAAAAGACATGCATGTTTTAGAAATGACAAACTGGTGCCTACTTAGGGCTTTTCATTTTATTATCCATTTAATTAATTACTTTTCTCATTAGATTACCAATATTCTGGATTTGTATTTTACAAATTTGTCTAATTTTATGTTCAGAAAAGTAGACAATTTGTCTGCAACGTTTCTTTTGACCTCTGGTATCACAACATTGGGGTATAACCCTTCTTTATGTATTATCAGTGTAAACTAGAATGAGAAAATCATTTGAGCCTTGTTTAGTTGTGCAGAATTATATAATGTTGCTTATGTATATCTACTACTTTGTACTTTGTCTTATTGTTCCTGTAGGAATATATATTCTCTTGTGGCATTCATCTTCGTTGTATATTATTTGATGTCTATAATCATTACTCCACTTGATTACGAGTCTTATAAGTGAATTGTTTGATCCTAAATAGCTGAATGAACTTTTAAATTCTTATACAGATGCTAATTTTGAATACAGGGCCATATGTTTATTGTAATGTGATAAATCAAATGGTATATTGAATGATAGTTTTTTTATTAAGTTTTAGTCTAAACTAATTGTAATTGTTTTACACAAATTGTACTTATTTATGTGTAATCATATTAGCTACTTTATTTGCATTCATATTCATCATTGTAATCAGTTTTGGCTCATTTCTCTAAGTGTAGTTATTCCAGGTACTAATTTTCTTTTTTAATACTTGTCCTCAATTTATTTCCTTCTTTTGGGAGAATTCTATTTACTATTACTCAACCTTTAAACGTACTTTATGATGGTAGACGTTCTCTGTCTCATACAATATTGGTAAACTATTTGTAATTGTGCAAAGTTGAAAGCATCATTGAACACCTTTTTTTTTTAATTGCAAGATTAAAGCACAATATTAGCATTTGTCTCTAAGGTCTTGTCTTTGAAAGCAAGGACCAATAGAAATGTTTCTTAAAGTCATTGAGAGGTGTATAGGAAATCTATTCGCAGAATGATGATATCAGAATTCTTAAAATCTCTGATATTTAAGATCAAACTTGTTAGTGAAGTGTGTAGGTAAATTGTTGTTTATTAACTTGAGCTCTGCCCCTTCATCTCAAGGTTTTGCAAATTAAAGTAAAAAGCTACTGGTTAATTTTCTTCCACCATTAAGTGTAAGAACTTTGAAAAAGCCACTGAAATACGATCGTAGTTGAAATTAACCATTAATGGTTAATTGAGAAGGGAATGGATCTCGTCTATTTATCTATGAATTTGTTGAATTTGAAATCTCTCTTAACCACACTAAGGAAAATCTATTGCTAGCAGAACGATGAAATGAGTTTATAAAAGGACGAAACTTATGTGTTGTTTCTTATATGTTGTGTACATAATAAAATTGAAGGTGTTTTAATAATAAATTTGTTTTTTATTAGTAAATAGTACGAGTAACACTTCATGAACTGCATTTAAGTTTTGTCTTTGATATAATTGATATTTAAGATCAAACTTGTTTATGTTTATACTTAAATTTGTTTATGAACTCAAGTATTGCTCCTTCATCTCATGGTTTTGCAGATTAAAGTAATAGACTAATTATTATTGAAAGATTCTATCTATTTAGCTTAAATTTTAAATTTCTTATTTTAAGATAAACAAATGTTATAAGATTAAAATACCGAAGAATTTTTTAAAATCTTTTTACAAAACACCTAAACAGATAATTTCATTAAGTGCTAATTTAAATAATCCTACAAAATTACTGTTCCTTCAATATCTATACCAAAACACAACATAATTGACTTTTTCTTAGCATCTTAAGTGTGTAAATGTATAATATACTGTTTATTGTTAAATATCTTGTTTTGTATGTGTTTTAATGGTGTGTTTGCAAGCATTTATCTCCATAGGAAGTCTGTTGAAGCTTAGGCTTTGTTTACAATCTGAGACAAAAATATAGTTACAATACCCCCAAGCTTTGAAACAAATAAAAGTTACATCAATATAGCACATCAAATCTGCATTTAGATATGTACATAAGTATACTAAAATACAAATTCATATGCGATCAAATAACTTTTGAATATCTCTAATGGTTGTTTTTATGTGACATTTCTGAAGGTGACCCCTCCTTGAAAAAGTTATAAAAAAAAGCTTGAACTAAATACAAAAATTCATTTCAACCACCTTGAGGAAGGAACCAAAGAAAAAAAGGAAAACGCTTTACAGCAATAAAAGAATAAATACAAAATATGTTGTTCTAAATTTAACCAGCTTACACAACTTACAAGTTACGCTGCGCTCGTTTACTCTGAAATAGTCATATATACAGCTATCATGAGTATAGGAAACCCTCTTGTGTCAACCCCCGTAGGTAGAAAAATAAAAAATACAGTAGTTAGTTATCCACTAACTGTTGTTACCAAAAACACCTATACTTGATGCAACTGATTTCAGTTTGCTCTGAGCTGCGGTGTCCGAGCTGAGACCTCGTCGAATCATCCTTTGCTTCCTCATAATCTCATTACATGAGGCAAAGAATTCGTGCCTTAGAACATCTTCGACACTGATCCTATTTCTTGGGTTTACTGTTAGACATTTGTCTATTAAATCAAATAATGATTTCGGGATGTGTTCATGAAACTCTGGCCTCTTCGTGTGAACCTTGCACCAGCTTTCTATGTCCCATGACTGTAAGTACCGGTCATCAAGTAACTCCTGCAATCCAATGAATATTAACAAGGATGACTAATAGGCAAACATTAATCATTTTGATTCATTTACAATATTGAAAAACAAGAGCTGCTTTTCTTTACAGTAACATGAGATCAGTGCGAAAAATTTAGAATCATAATTGCAGTTGATTGCAAACTAGGTAAAAACCAAAACGAAGTTTGCGCAGGCACCATCTTCAAATATTATCCAAATGTCAGTATAATTAATTCATGGACCATTTATTTACCAGTAAACATTAACCTGAATTTGTAAAGTTTAAAGAAAAACCTCAAGCGAGACGCACTCACACTGATAAAAGAATTTAATAGTGCTAGAAATCTCAAAAACAAAATCATCTATAAATACATTTTCGCATAAACTTAATAAAATAATAAAATATAAGGATTAAAAGGAATTACCACTGGAAAAGATAATTCACGGTCATGTAGTTTGGCCACTTCCCAAAGCTCTTCACTGCCCCGCAATTTAGCAATTTCTTTTATATTCCTACAACAAAACTCAGTCAGCATAGAAGACAGAAAGATAAAATCACAAATTAAAATTTGCAGGTGATTTTACTGTTCTGGGTCGCCAGTGAAAGGAGTCTTTCCGATCATCAAGTACAGTAGAGTGACTCCAGCCGACCAAATATCAACCTTGCTTCCCTGAAATTGAGACCTAAACAAAACCTGAAGAAACAATAATTAGATAGTACGATTACATCTCTAAGTGACTACTTTAGATGTTGCATTTTGAAGGTGTAATATCCAATTCAGTAAAGACAGGAAAGGTATCCTGCCAAAGCCAAATTCTCATAACTATCTCAGCAATCAGCAGATAAGCAGAATTTCACCCCAACAAATGGAAATTTGGGATACTGGAACTTATACTGCTGAATCGAGGAAACTACCTGACAGCAGCAATTTGATATTTAAGCTATCTGATTATTATTCTAATGAACCGTAATTGGGTTAAGGAGAAACAAGGTATCCTTAGGTACGCAAAATGATTTCTTTTCGGGTAGGCAAATGCTTCACGTTTTAAACTTATTGGCAGTATAATTCGCCATTCCAAGTGCTAAATTGTAGCTTATTTTTCTCTTGTTTTACAAGCATATGAAAGTAGCACTCCCTAAGTCAATATTCGGTATAGATAGTATTTTTATCTGTATCAACATAAATTGGACCTACTATTGTTTGAAAATAGAAGTGAAAAGAAGTGACAACAAGATCCTACCTCTGGCGCCCGGAATCCCTTGGTTCCAACACATGAACCTTCTCTTTTATGTTTTCCATCTCCTAGATAACATATTGGCAGTTAGCATGCTAAGCCGTTTAGTTTAGGAAAGAAACAAGAAAGTGATGAAATAAGGAGTAGATTAAGGTAGCAATGCAACTCCCCAAAACTCAAGTATTGCAATTAGAATCACACCTTTGCTTCTCAATAAACCTGCAGCAACAGTGGTTGAATGTAGAGGCATTGGGGTGAGATAAAAAATCTTGCCATCTACCTTGCCTGACGGAGCAGTGACCCTTTTCCTATGAGAAGAAGGACCTTTTATTGAACTGTTATTTGCACATTGCATAGAATTCTTCACAAGGCTGATAAGCTCCTTTCTTCCTCGGAAAGGTATGGGTTCTCTGAGCCTCTCTGCAGAAGCAGTTCTAGTGCTAGTAACATCTTTGGCAGAGGTTATACCCGAGCCATCTGTTCCTTGTGCTCTAAGTAAACTCCCAGCAGCCTTATCAGGACAATTTTTCAGAGAACCGGCATAAGCCTTTTGCTTCACATGCCTATTAAGTTCAGAATAATTCTTATAATCTGCCAGCACCCTTTTATTAGATGTTAAACACTTGCTTCCACCAAGTTTCTTGTCTTGGACCAGTGGAGAAGTACCAGAAGAGAGGGGAACATTACTGAACGTATCAAGGATTGGTTTTGATTTACCTGAATAAATGCACAAATTGACTAAATTAATTAACCAGATTATATTATGAAGATCACTGACTAAGGGATTTTTGAAGGAAATCAATATAATTCATGTAGAAGCAAGAAAGATATCTTTTTCTTTTGTTCTAAGATGCTGTCCTATCACTTGAGATTAATTACCCAAGTATCCAAAGGGGCGCCTAGTCTTATTTTATGAAAAGTACAGGCAAGAAAAAAAGAAAAGATTCAGCAAGTTTTTTCAATTCTCGAAGTCAAAAGAATAAGCAAGAGATAGTGAACATGAGCTTACTTCCAATGTTGTACTTCTGCTTCAAATCCTGGAAAGAAAATATCATAATTCATCAGATTATTTTTAGATTAAATGATCAGCAAAAAGTAGCTCCAAGAGAAGCAAGCTAACCATGGCAAGGTTAAAATCAATAAGATAGCCTTTGTTTAGCTTTCGAGAGAAAAGGAAGTTTCCAGGTTTAACATCTCTGTGAACCACTCCCTACATTGAATAGAATTTCAATTTCTCAAAACAATTGCATATACTGTCTTAAGTCAAAGTCATATGAGATTCTGAATATGCAAAGGGGAAAATACCTCCTTGTGCAGGGAAGCAAGGGCCCTGAACATGCAATACCCATACCACTGAAGCTGAACTATATCAATTTCTTTTTTCAAAACCTACAGATCCAGAAGGGAAAATGATCTCCATTAAACATGAATGTAGAGCAGGTTAGAGTATTATCATGAACATATAAAATTAAAATCATTTAATTTAAATAAGAAGAATATCTCAGGAAAGGTTTATCCATTTCCTGCATATACTAATTTCTTTTTTCCAAAACCTAACAATCAAGAAGTAAAAATAGGTCCGTTAAAGAGGAATTCTGATATAGGACTTTATATAGTGTTGTTTTGTTAATTCTGTTATTGTTATTAGAGTTGTCGTTCAGTTAAGTCCGTTGTCGTTAATTTTGTTGTCATATTGAAAACGGTTAATAATGAATAGCTATAAACAGAAAAGAGGAAGGCTGAGAGGGATTATTCAAATTCATTGTTAACATTCTCAATTCTTTCTTAATCCAATACAATTTTTTTCAATTTTATTCTTTCATTGGATTCCCTAGTTCCTACAGTTCTTTGAGTAATTCTTCTCCTAGAATTGTTAATAACAAATTCCAAACTCCAAAGAATGTTTAGAGATCTTCTCCTGAGCTAATCGGTTAAAATTTGGGAAATGATAAACGGGAAATTCATCCCCTGAACTCAACTCGTTGATTAAATAAAAATGTTTAAATGTCTGAAACCGAAAACAGCTATTTTTCCTGATGAAGAAAATATATATTTTAAATGGGTTCAACAATTACCTCAGGTCTGTCGTGCTCAACATGTTCTAAAACAAAGCAGTCACTGTTGCCATTTTTGAAAGAACCTTCAATCTTTATTATGAAGTTCTTACCTCTGCATCATGACAAAAAAATACACATATTGACATTTGACAATAGCAGGACGCGTTGCAGCTTAAATAAACAAATATTGAATCATATGTCATATACTTACCCAAAACGCTCGAGCATATTCCGCTCATTATTTACGTGGTTTTTATGAGCATTATTATGAGGACCTGTAAAATGGCATGTATATGTTGTAGCATCAATATCAATTTCTCAAAAATCACTACGCTGATCATATAGTAATTAGTAATATAAAAATAAAAACGATTACATACAAAGAATCGTTTTCAGTTTCTGTTATAAGATGGAAACTGAACGCAAGTAAAAACTGGATATTTGTTCTTGACGATAAATAGGTAGCACCAATTTGTAGTGGAGGACACTGCCCCTTTTTCCCCTTTTGTTAAATCGCAACACTAAATATACAGCTAAAAATTAATATAAAAGATAGATGTTACTTACATTTTATTGCAACTCTTTTTCCATCAGTAGTTCTTTGAGCACGGTAAACGGTACCATAACCACCTAAATGAAAAAAATGAGCGATGTCAATGCAATTTAAATAGAATTTTTTTTTTGTCAGTAAGGAAATGAAGTAGAGTCCTAATACCTGAACCTTCTTCTTCCTCTATTGTAAAAGTTTCAAAAGATGGATATACTTTTTTCTCCACCTAAATCAACAAAATAACCAAAATGGTTAATGTGAATAGTGAACACATAAATTATACATCTTAGGCAAACAGGACAAATGATCCTAAAACATCTTCAAAAGCACAGGTTATTCCAAACTATAGCTCTTAGTGTAAACAGCTCACCTTGGGAGTCGTGGAAACACTTCCTGCCATGTTTTCTTTACGATTTTGCTTCCTCGTAATAAGTTTCTGATCATTTTTACATCGATCAACATTTTTGGGAACATTATCAAATTTATTGCAGGCTAGTGACTCTTTGAGAATTTGTGACTTCGGGTGCAGATCATTCTTCTGCCCTCCCTTTAGTATGCTGGAAGATTTTAAAAGCTGCTTTGGACTTGCAGTGGACTGAGCTGATTTATAAGTAGACTTAGTGTTTCTCCCACTCTTATTTTTTTCCAAGTTTATTTCATGGATAAGGTTTGTTTGTTCCGAACCATTAGTCAATTCTTCTCCACGTGGAATAGGATTGACCATCTGAGCAACATCTTCCTTATCTCTATTTGTGTCAGAACCAATCAGCCCTTTCTTTGAACCAATTTCCATTTTGTCATCTTCATTGGATTCTCTTCTTGGATCTTTGTATGTATTACTTTTACATAAACCATCCACGTCCACAGAATGGATAATGTCCTGTTCAGGATATCCATGCCTAAATGTGTCAAAGTAATCCATTTTCTTCCAGAACTCAATGCTACCAACACCACCACCATGGCATAACGAGGTATCTTGGAAACAAGTTGGCAGAGCAAGGTTCACAAAGAGATTACATTCCTTGAATCTATCTATGCTCGCTAGCTTCCAACAATTTATGGCACTTCCAGTCATGAACAAACTATCACTAGCTTTAGTCACAGATCTAGAAACCTCTCCATGAGACATACTAGTGCTGGCATCATTATTAGCTTCCCTATGTTTAAAATTTGGCACTGAACAACCTGAACACTCTCCATTCGTATCAATAGATTCAATACGCAAGGGGAATACAAAATTCCCTCTACTTATATTCGGTGGTTCAAATTTTATGGCAGGGAAATTTCTTCTCATCACAGCCTTTACAGTATCAGGAAAACTCTGCATCACAAAGAAAAAGTCCCAAAATTCGGTACCATATTCAGCACAAAATACAATCATAGACAAAGAAAAGATATATATCACTCTATGAAGCTGATTAAGAGGGTGTGTTTTTAAGCCCTGATAAAACAAGCGTTTTATAATGTACTTTATCCTTATAAGTTACTTAAGATAACCTACGAGGAAAGCACTAAAACGTGTTTTTTTTTTTTTTTAGTTTTTGCTTTTAAAAAACTACAGTAATCTTCTCTAATTATTATAAAATTTAATCATGTTTTTAATTGAGAAAGTTTTTTCTTTAAAGATGCTCAAACAGACTGACCGTAAAGGCATAATGAAATGAAAGGCAACCAAATTATACACTCAAAAACCCGATGTGCCCGTTGCTTTACCGTTTTCAAAGATCAATATTCCCACTTCTCAATTTCGTTTATCGATTCAAAATTAATTTGTAAAATTAATTTTCACAACAAAATTAATTTGTAAAATTAATTTAAACAAAATTAATTATAGTAAATTTCAAAACAAACAGACCTCATAATAAACAGTTAAAAACAATTGATTGTATTTCTATAATTTTAACTCCTACTATAATGCACCCTAACTGCAAGATAATGAAATTCACTCACTATCAAATATCAAAAGTACATAGCAGCTTATCAAATTCAATAAAAATGTATCATTAAATAACTGTGTTTCACTATGCATTAAAATTACTTTCTAAACATTATCATTCAAACAAGCATCCCGTGCATGCCTGTGATGAAAGGAAAGGCAACCAAATTATACCCTCAGAAATTAATTACGAATAATAACCATAATCATTCCTATCCAAATGGTTGTAACTCTATATTTTTTCACCAGACTATATAAAATAAAAAATAAAAAATTGCATCCTAAATTTAAGAAAAGGCAATCCATGCTTAATCAAGCTACTGGCGCTGTCACATATCAAAGGCACACTAACTACTCACAAGCCAATCAAATTCATCAGCAAACACGGTTACGATTTCACATTCATATAACCTTTTCATTAGGCAAATAAAAATAAAAAAGGAATACCTGAAAAGAAACTTCTTGAACTCCACTACTAATTGCTAATCTCTTGTAAGCTCTTCCATCTGCTTTTACCAAAATATCGAATCAAATCATCGGAACACAAAATAAAATTCAAATTCAAATTCAATTTCAAGATAACCTTCGGCGGTTGAGAAAAGCAATTTGCGTTTTCTGAAACAGTGCGTTTGCGAACGAGGGAAATGGAGAGAGAAGAAACTTCCGAGAGCGAAAACGGCGTTTACGGAGGGGGTGACGAGTCCGTTATCGGTAACAGAGAGAGGAGAACCGGTGAGAGAGGTGACGTGGCAGATGAAATCCGGTGAAGCTGTGAATAAACGACATTGAGATGCGAGGTTTTGAGGGTAAACGGCGTGGCCGATTCGAAGCAGAAGCGCTAGGAGGTGCCACGCTTTCTCTTCGAGTTCGAGACTGGTTTCGAATTCGGACCAGGGATTAGCCATGGCTGGCTCGCAATTTGGATCTGCAAGACTGCAACTAGGTTTTAGAGAGAGAGAGAGAGAGAGAGAGAGAGAGAGAGAGAGAGAGTGGAGCGGGAAATGGAGTGAGAATCGTTTTGGATTTTGGAGCGTTTTGAGCTTTGGGGGGTTTTCCCGCTTCTTCTTTTTTTTTTTTCTTTTGTTTTCTTTTTTAATTTTGATGGGCTTTCGGGCTTGCTCCCTTGTCTTGTCTAGGCCCACACTTATGTTTCTTGTGTACCCAAACAAAAGGAGCGTTTCTTGTACACTACAGGTTGTCATACCTGTACGTTGAATAGGTTTATTGTAATTTAAAAAAAAAAAATTTAAATATATAAAACAAAATTATTGCATAGTAGAAAATTAAAATGTCAGAAAAATGAGAAATTTGAATATAATGATTGAGATCAAAGCATCACCACTCATGATTTTGTTGAAAATACAAAACTCTTCTTTATGTTAACAATTAATATTTCACTCTTATTGTCTAGATAGTTAAATGAGTAGTTTATGTATGAGAGATTAGTTTGTGTTTAATTATAAAAATTATAAAATTTTATTATATGAAATAAATATATGAAAAGAGGATAATAATTGTAAATTTTAATGTGTTTTATAAATATTTTATCCATGTTTAAAATTTTTTTAAAATTTTAAATTTTTTTCATAATAAAAATAAATATTTGTTCCTTTTCAAAAAAAATTGTTAAATTTTCAATAAAAATTATTTTTTCACGTGTATCTCATTATTTTTCTTTCTCAATTGATTTTTACAAATTTAAATTTTGTATATGTGTATTGATTATAGAATTTTTTACTCTTATTAAATACTATTAATTAGTAAATATATTAGTATAAAAATATTATATATTTAGATATATGTAAAATTTGAAAATAAGAATTATACTATCATATATATTATATAGATAGATAAATAGGGAAGTGTATTATGTGAGAATATTTATTCAAAATGAGAACACTTAATTATAGTCATTAAATTTGAATAAAATATTGAGATTAGTTTTTGGAATAAAAATCTTCACATCATATATCATCGTTCACCTTGCAAATTGCGCCTGTTATCACCGCTTACACCCTTTTTCGTAGTCATAACAAGACATGGTACATTATTCATCCTTATACTCCAATCAATGTATCATAATCCGTCATCTCATCCTTATTATATTTCGTTCTATAAAGTTTATAATTCATGTTGAAAGCATATATGCTTTTTGAAAAAATAATTTGCGTGAGAGTATAATAATAATTATCACTAAACTTAGTTTAGAGAAATTTGCATAAAAAGTAAATAAATTTTTTCTCATAAATTAAAAATAAAATAGATAAACTCGTTCGTTTAACTTTTTTAAAAACCCAAAAAATAAGATATTTTTAATTTTAAAAAAAATGTCTATTTTATATTAATTTGATATAAAAAATTCAATGAAAATGTACTTAAATTAGTCTTTAACGTAATTTTTTGAATTATTTAATCGGTAAGAATGTAGGCAAGCATTGATATATCACGTGAAAATTTAATCCAAAAACTCTCGACCATTGCTTAAATTTAATGGCTATAATTAAATCGTTTTATTTATCATTTTAAAAGGTTTTGTTATATGATACACGCCCTATATCTATGTGTAACTAAAAGAGTGTGACTTCATGAAGTAATCATACAATGATAACAGTGTAATTGACAATATATCAAAATCTTTTTTATTTAAAAAATAAAATATATTAAATAAAACAAATACCTTTTACATTTATATTTAGATTAAAAATAAATTAATTATTGAAAAACTAGTATGTATTATTGAATATTTTAAGATTTAGGATAACATTGACGTAAGTCACTCCACTTATTAATTTTTTTAATATTTAATTTCCTCAGTCCAACCATTGAATAAAATTATATATATATATATATATATATATATTTAATAGTGTTTTAAAAATGTATATTAAACTTTGAAATAATATTTCTTAACAAATAATTTTAAAAATATTTCATAATTTGATTAACAATATTTAATATTAATAAATATTATTATGTAAAATAACTCTCGTTAGAATCACTACTCATCCAAGTTAAACTTATTTTGAAGCAACTTGATACTTGTTATATATATATATATATCATTTTATATTTTAAATCTTTTATTTTTTATTATTAAATATTTTATAATTTTAATAATTAAATTATATCAAATCAATTTTTAGATACTAAATGAATATTTTAAATTTTTCTAATAAGTCAATGTTTTTCTATTAAATATATGTTCAATATAAATAAAATTATTAAATATTATTAATAATACAATATTAATGATTATATATGAGGCAAGATTTTTTCATATTAGTATTAGTTTAAAAACTCTTACATTCAATTTAAATTTTTTATTTGAGTTTTTAAACTTACACTAGGATAAGAAGATATTTTTTTTATATTATATATATATATATATATATTATTTAGAGTTCTTTTTTTATATATTTTGTTAATTTTTTATTAATTTTATAGATATGTTTCTTAATCTTATATATTTTTTAATATTTAGGATTTATAAATAATTTAATATTTTATTTTAAGTATTTTTATTAAATATAAACTTAGCATAGATAAAAAAAATTCAATTTTATAAATAATAAAATATAAATATTAAATATCTTAAAATCCGTACATTGTATTGGTACGGAATATTCTTGTTATTAATTATTAGTATTCATAATTCAACGGGAAGCACAACTGAAGATTTCTCTGTTGCTTGCACATAGCTTCATCTCAAGTTTTACCCTAAATCTTCTTGCTCTGAGCTCTCTTTCAGGCAATAAATTAGGTGGGGGTATAAATTCCATTCAATTTATTCATCCCGTGGAATTTTAAGAGCATATTCTATTTCAAAGTTTAAACCGTTTAAAATTGATCGTCCATATTTATTTGTGCTTGGATTTGAAGCTACACTACACTAATGTGTCAAATACGTTTCCTAGCATCTTGACCATGCCAGAACCTATATATTCCTTGTGTGTCAGAAAGTTCTTAGAAAACCCTTTTCTCTAATATAAAGTTCTTGCATGTTTTGAGCACATAATGAAATCTAAGGAAGCAATGGAAAAGATGTTAGTAGGAGGAACAATGGGGAGAGAGAGTTTGAAGCCTAAGACGAAGATAGTTTGCACATTGGGACCATCAAGCAGGTCAGTGGAGATGCTAGAGAAGCTTCTCAAGGCAGGGATGAATGTGGCTCGCTTCAATTTTTCTCATGGTTCTCATTCTTACCACCAAGAGACCCTTCACAATCTTAGGACTGCAATGAACAACACAGGCATTCTCTGTGCTGTTATGTTGGATACCAAGGTTACTTTACGACGTTGTACTTATTCCTTTATTTTATCTTGTGTTGTTTGTTCAAATTGTTTACTGTTCTTTCCAAGGTTGCTTCATTCTTCTTCTGGGTATGCACCTTATATTCCAACTCAACCACAAATTCAATGGCAGTAAAAGATGATGAATCTGCAGAGTTTGTCGTCTATTATTATTATTATCATCAAGGTTAAAATGATTCTTATATTTTACTGAATTTTTTATTTTAGTTTTTTTTAAAATAATTTTGGTTCAGCATTTTTATAAATTTTTAGTTTTATCCCTTTTTTTTTTTTTTGGGTTAGAGTACGTTATCCAGAGAGACTTAAAATTAAAATTCCCAAAATTATAAAGATAAAAAAAATTATTTCAAAGAAATAAAAAAATTAATAAAATCTAGAAATCAAAAACACATTTAAAGTTTATTACTATTATTGTTGTTATACGAAAGTATTGTGCAAGAATTCCTCGAATTTTATTTTCATTATGGAAAAAGGCTTCAATTCAGTTTATTGTTTTAAAATGACATTTTTATCAATTCTATTCGTTTTAATAAATGTATAAAGTTTAAATATGATTAATTTCAATAAAAAAAATTATATTTTAAAAGATTAAAAGCATATTTGAACTTAAAAATTACATATACATTACAAAAGAAAAGAGTTAGGATTTTGTATTGTATAAACTACTACATCTCCATTCTCGAAAAAAAGTAAAAGCAAAGTTGAAATCTATGAACTATTCTCTCTGGGGAAACTGTTTAAAGCTAAGTGCTTGATCCTTGATGGCATTGGTGATGGATTTTTTAGAGCTTCACTCTGCCAGTGATATATATATATATATATGGTGCTTATGTTGGAAACATTATTACAGGGTCCAGAGATCAGAACAGGGTTTTTGAAAGAAGGGAAGGCCATACAAATCCATAGAGGACAAGAAATCACAATCACAACTGATTATAGCATAAAAGGTGATGAAAAGATGATCAGTATGAGCTACAAGAAGTTGGCACACCATTTGAATCCAGGAAGCAATGTTCTTTGTGCTGATGGCACAATCAGTTTCACTGTCCTTGAATGTGACAAGGAGAATGGTTTGGTTCGTTGTCGTTGCGAAAATTCGGCTGTTCTTGGAGAAAGGAAGAATGTAAAC
Organism: Abrus precatorius; assembly: GCF_003935025.1. Taxonomy (NCBI): domain Eukaryota; kingdom Viridiplantae; phylum Streptophyta; class Magnoliopsida; order Fabales; family Fabaceae; genus Abrus; species Abrus precatorius. The sequence goes on along the minus strand of NW_020874395.1, from coordinate 8,119,212 downwards.
CTTCCTGGGGTAGTTGTTGATCTTCCAACCCTCACAGAGAAGGACAAGGAGGACATTTTGGATTGGGGGGTTCCTAATAAGATTGATATGATTGCTCTCTCTTTTGTTAGAAAAGGTTCAGACCTTGTACAAGCTAGAGAACTACTTGGAAAGCATGCAAAAAGCATACTTCTCATGTCTAAGGTATCTTTATTGTCAATTTTCTAAATTAAAAAATTGTCATCCTTTCTCCTTTAGAAATGCAAAGTAAATTTAAATGGTTGAATTTGGATTAACTAAGTACTTATATGAATAAAACAAACTCTTCTCATGAGATAAAAGCAACATATGCTTTCTTTCTGTTTTTAACAGTTCTCTTGTTTAACACTTCTATGTTTTTTTAATTTACGCGAGAAGTTTATACATTTTTTATATTAATTTTCTTCTCTTATAAGTACTCATGGAATATCTACCAAAATGTCACCTTATTTTCCCTTTGATTTTGTTTTCAAAATTATTTTTATCATTTCCTATACAAATCTTTGAAAGAAAGAAACAAAGTAACATTAATATTTTTCTAATGAGAATAGAAAGTGAAAACAAAACATGTTTTCTCAAACCTTGTATTAATTAATCGACCACATGGTATTATTTGTTTTCTTGTTAGGTTGAAAATCAAGAGGGCATAGCCAATTTTGATGAAATACTGGCAAATTCAGATGCATTTATGGTGGCAAGAGGAGACTTGGGAATGGAAATTCCCGTTGAAAAGATCTTTCTTGCTCAGAAAGTTATGATACACAAGTCAAATATACAAGGCAAGCCTGTGGTGACTGCAACCCAGATGTTGGAGTCCATGATCAAATCTCCTCGGCCGACACGAGCCGAGGCCACCGATGTTGCCAATGCGGTTCTTGATGGCACAGACTGTGTCATGCTTAGTGGAGAAACTGCTGCAGGAGCCTATGCAGACATTGCTGTTCAAATCATGGCTAGAATATGTTCAGAAGCAGAAAATTTCATAAACTACGGTGAACTGTTCAAGAGAATGATGGAAACAGTTCCAACTCCAATGAGTACTTTAGAGAGTATGGCCTCTGCAGCAGTTAGAACTGCAAATTGCATCAATGCTGCTTTAATCATAGTCCTTACAAGAGGTGGAACCACTGCAAAGTTGGTGGCAAAGTATAGACCAAGCATGCCTATTTTATCTGTGGTAGTTCCTGAGATAACAACAGATTCTTTTGAATGGTTCTGTAGTGAGGAAACCCCTGCAAGGCATAGTCTTATTTACCGGGGTCTAATACCTGTTTTGGGCACAGGTTCTTGTGGAGCTTCTCAAACTGAGTCAACAGAAGAAACCTTAGAGTTTGCTCTTGCATATGCAAAGAAAAATGAGTTGTGCAAGCCTCGAGACTGTATTGTAGCGCTGCATCGAGTTGAATCTGGTACTGTGATCAAGATATTGGATGTTAACTGAAGACATGAGACTTGGACCAACCCCTTGTTTTGAGTTTTGCATTTTTTTAGTTTTGGGCTTGTTTTATTCTTTTACTCGTTCACTTTTTCAAAATATAGCTTTTTGTCCTTTTCTTCACTTGATTGAAGATGAGATCCCATGCGGGAATTAAAGAATAATACTCTAAACTAGTGCCTCTAATTATGAGCAGTCTTTTGTATTACAGAAAAGAAAACTTTATTTCTAACTTGTATAACTTTCAATCAATTAAGTCCTTCAAATTGAAATCGACACAACCAATTAATTTTGTCCCAAACACTACAAAATCAATCAATTCTAGTCTGAATTTGATTTGATGACCATCAATTTGGTCTCTGAATTTAACAAAGCTAGGGATCAATTCGACTGATGTGCACCAAAGTCAAGGATCAAAATGACTGTTTGTTGTTAGAGTCGAGGATCAAATTGATGGACCCTTAATATCAAGGATTGAAATGAACATTTGCTAATTTCAGAAACCTTTTCTTTGGCACCTTTAATTTGATGGTTTACTTGGGAATTAAACATCGGCAGTGGCACCACGCTCATTTTCCTTTTAAATTGGTGAGGAAGAAAAAGAATGCATAAATCTAAGTAGAAAATATTACTAATATTTATTAGTTTTTGCAAACATTAACAAACATGTACATAATTGAATGGTACAAGAAAGTCAGACTGGGAAATCTAAAACATATATACAATTTGGAACAATCATAGTATTGATCAAGGTGAAGGAAGAAAATTATTAAATGACTGCAGCATTGGAAACCAAGTCCTCCTTCCATTTCTTGTTCTCTCTTCTCCAGCTCTAACTAGCTCACTGTTTTGATTGTCCCTATTTCCAATCCTCACATTGGCTTCAACAGTTGAATCATCAGATGGCATCTGAAACCTGCAAACTGGACAAGAACCATGAAGTTTAAGCCATGAGATTATGCAGTCACCATGGAATTTATGCTTACAAGGCATCTCCGTTGCTTCACTTCCAATGTCAACATCCTCCAAACACACTGTACATTGCAATTTTTCCTCACTAGTCACACAAGGCATTGCTTCAATTGCTGCCTTCTGTGCTGGAGGGTTCACACTTGTATATCCACCAGGGCCAATCTGTGCCAAATGTTGCAGCAACAAATCAAAGCCAGATCCTACCACAATGTCATTGAAGGGGCTAACAACATTCTCATTTGGACTAGTTGTGTGGTTCAAGTTAGGACCTCTAACAATCAATGCACCTTCATTGAATGGATCAAGGACAAGTATACTACTACTATCCATGTTCCTAGTGTCTTCAAGGTTCTCAAATTCAGACACCATCCTTACATGAAGACCCCTGAAAAGTTGCATCATGTAAGTTGAGGTGCTTCTCCTTCCACCAAGAACAAGTTCATTATCCCTCTCTTGTTCAACCTCTTCCTCCCCTCTTGAGCTGCTACTCCCCTGTGAAAAAATGCTTGCTACAGAAGGGCTAAAAGCACTCAATAAGCCAAGAAAGATTGGGGCATAAAGTGAGAACACCCAAGCTGACCTTAAATCAATAACATCATTCTGGTCCCTTAGGTTGTCCATTACCTCACAAAATTCTGTCTCACAAAATGGGCACTTGTTCTCAGCATTAGTCATTGGGTGAACCATTTTGGAGCATATGTTGCACCATTGCACAGCCTCCATATCATTCTCCATCTCCTTTTTTTAACATAACTTGTTGTAATTCTTTTTTGTTTTGTTTTGTTTTTTACTCCCTTAGTTCCTCCCTTTTCTTGTTTATCTAAATGGGCAACAGTAATAGTTAATCAATAATAACCACTCAATGAAGGTACCTGGTCTTGTTTTGATTAAGCAGATATCGTAACCTTTTCTAGCTACCGTAAGTTTTTATCCAAAAATCCTGTGACACATAGCAAAGTTGGAGCATCATCCAAGGAACAGAAGAATCTGAAAGAGACATGTTATGCAAAACACGAACAATCTAATTTCCAGTTGTGATAACCCATAAGTTCATAATATAAAGGGAAAAAAACGTAACATCAAATGAAATTTGGTTATCAATCAAAAGTTTGTTCATACCATTTTGACTAGTGGAAGTGGATTAAGAAATAACATCCAATGGTTTAATGCCCTCTTATACCTCTTACAAATGTTCTTTTTTAGTTTTGGTTTGTTTTAGGTAGAGGGTTTACACCAATCGTTTTTTTAATCTCTATTATGGCTCTTTAAGGTTAAATTTGAATTCAGATTTTGCTTGCTTTGCTTTTATTATGCAAAGCTATGTTGTTGATTGGATGGTAAATTTGTAACATACTCTTTTTTAGCTAGAGTATAATAACGTCTAATAAAGTCCATCAACTTTAATTGTGATCACAACTGGTGAATCTGAATTTGGCGTTTTCTAAAGTTGAAAGCGAATTTTGGTGAAAAAAATCATGCACGTGTGTGGCATCCTAATGGTCAGCCTTGATTCCAAGGATTCAGAAAAGATATTTTATAGTTTATATACGATTCTGATTTAACTCCATGTCTTTTAATCTTGGTTTGGTAAATCAAAAGTTTAACGTTATCCCATTAGAATTTTAGGGGGAGTTATCTACCATTCTAATTCGTGAAATTCAACGCTTAACGTAATCTATTAAGATGTGTCATGTGATTCTGAGGTTTTATGTAAAATTTATACGTTCGATGCCTTTAATAACTTGAAACAAAAAATGGTGAAAGAAATATATATATATATATATATATATATATATATAAGCTTGTGAAAATTAAGAAAAGAAAATCATAGATTGAAACAAATGAAATGTATTAAAGATGAAGAAAAAAAGTTATAAGTACAAATTAAGATATCAAAAATAGATGAAAAAATTATTTTAATAACTTTTTAATGATAAACATGGAGTAAATGGAAATATTGAATGATTAGAAACCAAAAAAATGAATTAAATTTGGTATATTATTGCATAATTTAAATTAGAGAAGTAAATAAAATTCTTAGAAGAATGGTAAAACAGTTAGTCTTGATAGTATAATTATTAGTGTTTGAAAATATATGGAATAACAATGAATTAATTGATTTATTAAGCTTTTTAAAGATATTTTGGGATCTAAAAATATGTTAGATGAATGAAAAAGGAAAAATTTAGTCCCTATATAAAAAAATTAAAATTAATTTTATATTAGGAATGTCTACAATAGAGGCTATATACTTTTTATGAAGGTTGATAGAAAAGTACTATTACAAATGAAAAGATGTATGTATGAGTTTTATTGATTTGAAAAAAGACATATAACCATGTATAGAGAGAAATGATGTGAAAGGTTTTAGACAGAAAATGAGTTCATGTAGCATATATTTAGTTAGGTTGTACATGAGAAGATAATTTCATGTGTGAGAACTCCTAGAAGCATATCTAAGAATTTTTTTATAGGAATAAATGTATGTTAAGACTCTCCTTTGAGTCTTTAATTATTTGACCTAGTATTTGATGTGTTTATTAGTGATGTACAAAAAATTATCCCTAAGTACATGTTCTTTGTAAATAAAATAGTCATAGTTATGAAATTAAAAAATGTTAAATCCAAACTTAAGCTTTGGAGGCATGCTTTGAAATCTAAATATTTTTTAAAAAATCTAGTTCTGAATGGAAAAACCTATTTTTGAAAGGTATTTACTCAAGACATTGAAAACGAGAATCTCGTTAAAAGGTATTGTAAATAAATTGAAAGTAAAATCCTTATTAAAAAGTTGCAAGAAAAAACTTCACAAACCTTATGATTATATAATATGTAAATGTTATCACTATCAATAATCATTATATGAATTTAAACTAACTTCTAATAAATTAAAATTTGTAAATATGATAGCTTAATATAAAAGTTATTAATATAATTTTAAAAAAAATTGTCATAATTTTTCAAATTCCATCTTTAGCCTAATATCTATTTTATTATTGAACTTAATTAAACAGTTTCTCTTATCTAGATCTATATTTCTAAACACATTTGATTTCTATACTCACTAATAATATTAGTAAGCAAACAAAAAAAACACTTAAATGTATAGTTATAATATTTAACTATTATGGTCATCATTATTTTCATTATTATTATTATTAGGCCTAAATTACTAAATTTTGTTGCCAAATCTTAAAATAGAGTATGATCAAGCAAGTTAAATTTAGAGTATTTTTTTTATTCTAGAAATTATTAGACAAGATAATAAATTTAGACTAATCCAAATTTCAAACAAACCTCGTAAGATATTTACACTTTGAAATATTTGAACCTTTATAACACTTGGCACAAGCTTGACTTATTTTTATTTTCATTCATATTCTCTTGCTAGTCTAGGGAGATTTAACTATCAAAGGTTATTATCCTTAAATAAAATATTTTATTAAAAATAAAGTCTCAAATTAATTTATTAGATAATAATGGTCATACATATTAGCTTTTTACTTATTTAAATTGTCTTATTAAATGACACATAAATGTTAAAATAACGTCATTTCACACATTTTCTTTACTCTTTCTTTCCTATTTTCAAATCTATTGAGTAATGTGTCAAAAACCCTTTTTGAAATAAAATATAAGTAGATTTTGTAACATCTTCAAATTTTTACTCCAAATTATGACATAAAGTATGACGAAGAAAAAAAATAAGGTAAATTTTTTTATTTTTATGGTTTAAGTAATTGGGAAAGAAGTTAAACTTTCATCAACTATTCAATTTTACAAAAACTTAAAGATATTCAAAATTTTCAAGGGAAGCATTTATAAAATTTAAATTTACCAATAGAATGAAAACTAACATTTTTATTTCCTAAATTTACTTAATTCATGATAGATACGTAAAAATTTGAAACATAAAAGGCATGTTTTCTAGCAGAGTAAATTTCTATAAAATAAATATAATCTATAATTAAAATAGCTAACCATTAGTCTTATCAATATACTTCAAATTAATCTTTATAATCAGACTTGTCAAAGTGTTATAAATTGAAAATAAACATTTAGAATAATTACATAACCTTATTAATTTAAATAAAAGTTTATTAAATAATACAATTCTTCAAGATATTATAAACCCTATAGAGCAGTCCTTCCTTATTAGATCGGTCAATCTTCTTTAATTTTTCTTCAAAATCCATTTCTTGAAAATAGTTAGTAAGGATGAGTATTCTCTGCCCCACTAAATCTCTTATTTAAAAGAAGAATTATACAATATTGAAAATATTCTCTAACGTATTTTTATCATACATTGATTAACAATAACACACAGCTCATACAAATGATTACCACAACAAAGCACATGCAAAAAATCAAGCACATATTGTAATATTCATAACATATATTTCTACACTAATTTGTATATAATATATGTATTATATCACATCAATCGATATGTCACAATATATGTGTCTTAATCACACTCGTCGATATATTATAACACATATCATAACAATATCAATCGATATGTTACAATACATATACTATAATCACACAATTTCTACACTATTTTATATTCATCATACTTTCATAATCAATTGCCCCTAGGATTCCTTGAGGACTTCATAGCATATCTAGTTGCTGGTTAGCCGTTACACACGGAAAAAGTGTGGTTAGGAGTTTAGGTCAGGAAATGAGTGTGAGGCCTATTGTGTTTTTTTTCCTTTATTTTCATTAATTATGCACATTTTAAAGAAAAACACCCATCACCCTTATTTCTCCCAGATTTTCAAAATCACTCGTCTTCCACACCTCTAGTGTGTCTCTATGACTATCTATACTTTTTCTCAGCATTTATCATTTTCTCATTCTTTTTTATAGATTATCATGTCATAATACGTGAGTTATAATTTATATACATCAATGTATTACAATATATGTATTATAACTACTCCCTTCAATGTATTACAATAATCATAATCACTTATTATGATCACACATCTCATAATTTCATGATCATATTACATTATTCACTTTTGTACATAATAATCTTTCTTCATCCAAAAACATTCAAACATTTTTCATCAATAATATAAATCTACCAATTTAAGGCAATGCACACAAGTTAAGGAAATGAAAGAATGCGTAGCACCAGAGTAAAAAAGAACATCAAAGAGTTTGTCTTTCAGAATGCATTTACCTCAGATGAGATCATCAAACTTTGCCACTTCAGAGCCAGTCATGGTAAATACCTTGCCTTGCACATTGGACTTTGATCCATCACTGCTCTTAGGTGCTGGCTTATTACTCCCATTAACATTTCCACTCCTTTAGGGTGCAAACCAATAAGCATTGGTTGGATGCCCCATCTTTCCATAATGACCACATGCAGAAGTTGATTGTGGGCAGTTTTGAATCATGTGGGGTCTCTCGCATTGGAAACACTTTAATGGTTCTCGAGAGACGTTGGAGTTGTAGCTACCACATCTATGAGGTGCAATCCCGCTCGCCTTAGATTGAGTTAGACTTGAGTAAGATTTCTTCTAGAATCTCAGAGGCCTTCTGTCTTGCCTCATTGGTGTCCCAATCCTGTTATCTACAGACTTTCTATAACGCCCTGAATTTTTGTAATATTAATTATTGTATTTATATAAATCTAAATGCATATATGTGTGTGTGTTGACTTACTTGATAATGATGATTATGTATATTAAGTATATGGATGTGTGTATGCATGACTGGATAGGGCTGAAATTGGCTAAGTATCTAAGTGCAGGGAGTAATTCTGGGCTGTTCTCGCTGCAGTGAGAGAATTCTTGCTGTAGCAAGAGGGCCTTGGGAGGAAGGACCAGAATTGTCGCCTTCTCGCTGTAGCGACAGTTTAGGGTGCATTTCTGGGTGTAGTCTCACTGTAGCAAGAGGGTCTCGCTGTAGCAAGATTCTGCAGAAATCAGGGTGCAGTTTCATCTTATATTTTTGCTGCAGCATGAGGGTGTGTCGTTGCAGCGAGAATATCTCGCTGTAGCGAGAGTGTCACGACCAAAAAAGGATTTAAAGGTAGTTTAGGATTTGAGAAGTTATTTTCTCAAAAATTCCTTCGAATCTCTCGACCCAGAACCCTTTTCCACCGATTAAATTGCTTCCAAAGTCGTTCAGGAGCTTGATTGAAGGTTGAATCCGTGTGGAGAACGCTTAGAGGTGAGTTTTAATGGTTAGGGTTCTGTTTCTCATCCCCTTTTCTCTATTTCTGAGTTTCCTTGGGTTCTCATTGAGTTTCTCCATGTGTTTAAGACAAAATCCGTGAGGGAAAGCACTTCTTGGTGGATTTAGCGTGTGAGTCTTCAATCCAAGGTAAGGGGAGACTCTACCCTATCTTAATGTGTTATAATTCTTGTGTGTTTTGTTGATTAATGCAATATGGCTGAGATAGGGAGTAGAAATTAAGTGTTGAATGGAAATTGGTGTGTAATGTGATGTGTGCTGGAATAGTTAGGCCCCGTGGAGGTGATTGTGTGTGATGGAATGCCATTGATTGGTGAATTAATGATATTGTGAATGAATGAAGGCTATGTGCCGTATATTATGGATAAAACATGGGCTATGTGCCGAGTACTGTGAATTGAATATAGGCTGTGTGCTGTGTGCAAGCATAAATATTGTGTGTGTGAATGAAATGTATGTGAATAGGGGTATAGCACTATTGTAATGTGCTGTGAATGGTTCAGCGATACACTTGGTATGTGGAAGATGAGGACGGTAGAAATACCTTGTACAAGAGAGAGTGGTGGTGACACCGACTGCGGAACGGGTGCACCACAGGCCACACACTCTCTTCCTGACTAAACCTCTTACTACTATTTTTGCTGAGCGACCCGTGACTGTCCACATGGTATCCGTGAGGCGGGGGTAACCGACGACCATTCATGGTGTAAAATCTGTGATCATAGTGCCACAGAGAGTGTGGCTAGCGTGCATATGCATGAGTTTGTGTATTGTACTTATGGATGTGAAATGCTGCCTGTGATTGTGTTTGTTTAATGTATTGGAAATGTGCTGAAGGTGAGACTCTACGTTGACTATGTGTTTTGGGTAGTGTAGAGTACTCACCCTTACATTCATTTTTTAGGTAATCAAGATGATCAGTACCGGACTCAGTGAAGGAGTGGATAGAACTGTTATAGGACTTAGGATATTATTTTGAAAAACTGTTGTATTTGAATAAGTCCTGTAGTAACTGTTTGATATAATTTGTAACATCTTTCTTTATTTAAAATGGTTGATGAAACTTAAATTAAAAATAAAAATTTTATTATTTCAAAAATTTGCAAAATTTCTTATTTATTGAAATTAAATTTAAGGTGTTATACTTTCCCTTCGTGTTGGCTTCATAAACTCATCATTTGCTTACCAAGGTAGGGAGGTCCGTTACTTGGAATACGCTAGCAGCCATGCGTATATCAACTCTAAGCCCATTTTCAAATTGGGCACACAGATCTTCATCACCACCTTCATGTTGGAAGTGGGACCAGTACTTCCTTAGTTCATGAAACTTAGCTACATAATCCCCTTCTAACATATATCTTTGCTTCAGCTCAAGGAACTCTCGTGCCTTTTGCTTTTGTAGGTCTCTCGGGAAGTAGTTTGCCATAAAGCAAGTCCTGAATGCCTCCTAGGAGATATATCCCTTTTCTTGAGGTAGAGTTTAGCTGGCGAACTGATGAATCCATATTTTAATAGTATTTTACCATAGTTTTTAGTGCAATTAATAAAGAAAACATGCTAGAAATAGTAGAAAACCCTTAAAAAAATAATAAAATGTTGTATGTCACTTTTAAACATAGTTATTTTAAAATTCATTGATTTTCTATGTAAAAAGTGACATTTCAAGTATGCTTTTGTAGGGAATTCTGAGCTAAGTTCATGAGGATTAGATGATCACAGGAAAAATAGAAGAAAAGTAGCAAAAATTAGAGGAAAGAAGTTGATAATTGAAGAACAGCCTGTGAGTGATCACTTTCGCTGGTGAAAGTGATCACTCCAGAACCATAAAATGAAGAAGAGCTTCTGCGTAATCACTTTTGCTAGCAAAAGTGATCGTTTCAGAAAGGTTGCATTGAGAAGAACTTCTGCGTAATCACTTTTGCTGGCAAAAGTGATCGTTCCAGAGAAGTTGCAATGAGAAAAGCTTCTGTGTGATCACTTTTTCTAGAAAAAGTGAGCGTTCTAGAGAATTCTCCAAGAAGAGTAGCTGCACGTGTTCACTATTATCAACAAAAGTGAACATGCGCAAGAAGGCAGCTTCTGCATGTTCACTATTTCTAGCAAAAGTGAACACGCGCATGACATTAGCAAGGGAAGCTTCTGCGTGGCTACTATTTTCAACAAAAGTGAACACTTTGAAGTGCGCGTGGCTACTATCACCAGCAAAAGTGAACACGCGCAAGTGCAAATGAAGAATTAGCCTCTACGTGATTACTATTGCTGGAAAACGTGATCACGCCAGTAGAGCGGGAATTCTATAAAAGGCAGTTAGCTCAGGAAATTTGTAGTTTTTGTTCATTTTTTATTTTCCATTTATTTTTGTTGATAGAGTCAGAGAGGGAGATTGAGGACGAACACCAAGCTTTATTTCTTGAGCGATCAGATTGGAGATTGGCTTGAAGATGTTTCTTCTTTGTTCATTTCTCTTCTTCTCTTATCTTCTCTTCTTTTTTTGTAATGTTTGCCTAAACTCTTTGTGGTTAGGAATTGTGAATCTGAAATGGAAATGTTGAATTGATTTTGGATTTGAACTTTGAGTTTTGGATTGGATTGAGTGATTGATTTTGCTGTTAAAGTAGTGATTGAATGGAAATTTGATCAACTAATCATAGAGGAACTCTTATCAATGGGAATTGAATTTGTTTCTCAGATCTGAATTAATTGCCAAGGTTATTGGTTTCTTAGGGATAAGATATCTTAATCTTGCAATCTTTTGGTTTCTTAAACTTAATGCAACATTTGATTGGATTAGATCTAAGGGATTAGAGTGATTAGATTAGATGTTAGATTCATTAAGGCAAGGGATTGTCCTTTGATTAATATAACGTGAAACTGATTGTCATTCCATCTAAAAGCTTGAAAGTTCAGAACTTTATTCATTCAATGTTGAAGTTTTGGTGAAACAATTTCCTAACTACTCTTTCTACATCTGTTTACTATATACTTTTGTAATAACTGTTCTGTTTTACTTTCTAATTTTGTTTTTGATACATTCATACCAAATCCATCTGAAATTTGTAAAGCTCAACTAATTGTGATCTTGTGAAGTGGTAATTGAGAACTTTATTCCATAAGGACGATACTTGGAACTCAATTTGATTCTAAGATCTTTTATAACTTGCTACAACAACACTAGTACACTTGCTAGTCAGTTTACCTTCAGTGTAACAACAGTTGTAAAGATTGTGACAAGTTTTTGGCGCCGTTGCCGGGGAATAATTTGTTTCAATATCATTAGTAACAGGAAAATAACTAGATTGAAAATTTGTTTCTTTAAATTTTCTGCAACTATTACATTACATGTGCAATTTTCTGTTTTCATTATACTATATCTGTGCTTAGTTGTATATGCGTGGGAAAAATAAAAATAAATTTACTCTTGTCTTTGATCCTGACATTGATAGAACTTTTAGGAGATTAAGAAAAGAGACTAGAGCAGAGAGATCTGTAGGAAGTGACAGTGATCTAGAGGTTATACATTCTCCAGAATTTCAAGTCACTCCTTTTGCAAATAGGAAACATTTACCTTTTAGACAACCAACTCCAAAAGTTGAAATGGCAGAACAACAGAGAATGAGAACACTAGGAGATTATGCAATTCCAAATATGCAAGGCTATAATTCTTCAATTGTTAGACCAACCATTCAAGCTAATCATTTTGAGATAAAACCAGCCTTACTTCACCTAGTGCAACAGGACCAATTTTCTGGTGGAATTTCTGATGATCCTAATCTGCATATTTCTAATTTTCTGCAGTTGTGTGATACTATAAGGATGAATGGAGTAAGTGAAGATGCTATAAGACTGAGGCTATTTCCATTTTCTTTAAGAGACAAAGCCAAATGTTGGTTACAAGCACAGCCTCAGGGAAGTATCACCACATGGACTGAACTTGTGAATAAATTTCTAATAAAAATATTTTCCTCCCTCAAAAGCTGCTAAGCTGAGAGGAGAAATAACATCTTTTGTGCAGCAAGAAGGAGAATCACTTTATGAATCATGGGAAAGATATAAAGAGTTGCTGAGAAGATGTCCACATCATTATATTCCAGAATGGATGTAACTGGAAACTTTTTATAATGGAATGAATGTAGTAACTAGAACTATGATTGATGCAGCTGCAGGAGGATCTTTGAGCATGAAATCCTTGGAAGAAGCCCAAAGAATCATTGAAATGATGGCTTCATCCATGTATCAGAATTCCAACTTGAGGAATACAAGAAGAGGCAATGAATATGAAGCAAAGATGATGGAAACTTTTCTTGCACAGAATCAGCTGCAGAACCAATTATTTTCTGATCAAATAGCAGCTTTGACTCAGCAGATTAATAATTTGCAGACTGGAAATGTGGTAATAAGTCAATTAACATGCGATTTTTGTGGAGGGAATCATGCTAATGGTGCATGTGATGTACCTACCCCTAAACCACAAGAGCAAGTCAATTATATGGGGAATTATCAAAGATAGCAACAATCTTATCCTCAACAATCATTTCCTCCTGGATTTCAGTATTCTAATAATAGGAATCAATAATTTTATAATTGGAATCCTCAGAATTCTGCAATGAAAAGCACTAATACATCTCTTCCATTTACAAATGTAGGAAATCACCAACAAAAGTAGTACTTTCAAGGAAATTCTTCTACTCAACCTCAAAGGAGTCAATATTCAGCTAGACCAATGAGTGAAAGAATGAACGAGATTGAGGAAACAATGTTACAATTCATGAAAGTCACTCAATCCAACATCAAGAATCAAGAAGCTTGTATGAAGAAGTTAGAAACTCAAATTGGACAGCTGGCTGAATAATTAACAAGCAGAGATGAAGGAAGATTTCCAAGTAACACAGTGGTGAATCCAAAAGAACAATGTCAAACTATAGTTACAAGAAGTGGAGCTATTGTAGCCAGTCCAAAATCAGTTGAAAAGAAACTGAATAATGTTGCAGCAGAAAAGCAAGTAGAAAATGCAGCAGAGGAAATAAATTTAAAAGAAGAATTGCAGCAAGGAAACTTCAAGCTACTAAAGAGAGAACATTCAGAAAAGAATGAAGAAGTTCATAAAAATCCTGAAAGAAAGACAAAGAAGCAATTATTTGAGGACACTTACAAGCCAATTGATCCAGAAAAATATAAGAGATTGCCTTATCCTCAAAGAGTGCAAAATCCTAAGCAAGAGGAGCAATTTGAAAGGTTTCTAAATGTGTTCAAAAAGCTGCAAATTAACATTCCATTTGCTGAAGCTTTGGAGCAAATGCCATCTTATGCTAAATTCATGAAGGAACTACTCTCCAAGAAAAGGAAGTTAGAACATGATAAGACGGTACCCTTGACAGAGGAGTGCAATGCTATTCTTAGAAGAAAACTTCCTCAAAAATTAAAAGACCCAGGATCCTTTAGCATACCTTGTGAAATAGGAAATTGTACTGTGGGAAAAACATTGTGTGATTTGGGGGCAAGCATTAATTTGATGCCATTAGCCATTATGAAGAAATTGGGGATAGAGGAAGTGAAACCAACCAACATTACATTGCAATTAGCTGATAGATCATATACTTATCCATATGGAGTAGTAGAGGATTTGTTGGTTAAGGTTGACAAATTTATTTTTCCTGCAGATTTTGTCATATTGGACATGGAGGTAGATGCAAACATACCATTAATCTTGGGCAGACCTTTCCTTGCAACTAGACGAGCTCTCATTGATGTGCAAAAAGGAGAGTTAATGCTTAGAGTTCAAGAGGAAAAGGTAATATTTAATGTATTTGAAGCTTTGAAATATCCAATTGATGATAACACATGTATGAGAGTAGATACATTGGATTCTATGATCACTCCTTATTCTTTAAATGGATTTGATGAAATTTCTGTGTTGAGAGAAACCATAGCTGCAGGAAATACTAAATCTCTGAATTTTGAAGATGAAAACGTATTTGAAATGGAGCAGTAGTTGGAAACTCTACCTATTTTAATACCCACAGAAGAATCAATCAAAGAGGAGTTGAAAAATGAAGGAGAAGAAGAGAAAAGTCAGAAGCTGGAATTAAAGCAACTTCCATCTCACTTGAGATATGCATTCTTAGATCATAAACATGAAAATCCAGTTATCATAAGTAATGAACTCAAGGAAGAAGAGGAGGAGAAGTTGCTGAGAATTTTGAGAACCCATAAATCAGCAATAGGGTGGAACATCTCAGATTTGAAAGGTATAAATCCATCCTTTTGTAAGCACAGAATTTTATTTGAAGAAAATTTTAAACCAGTGGTGCAGCCTCAAAGAAGATTAAACCCTGCCATGAAGGAAGTGGTAAGGAAAGAAGTCATTAAACTATTAGATGCAGGGATCATATATCCTATTTCAAACAACAATCGGGTAAGTCCTGTGTAATGGTACCTAAAAAGGGTGGTATGACTGTGGTACCAAATGAAAAGAATGAGTTGATACCCACAAGGACTGTCACAGGATGAAGGATGTGTATAGATTATAGAAAGTTGAATGATGCAACCAGAAAAGATCATTTTCCTCTACCTTTTGCAGACAAAATGCTAGAAAGGTTAGCTGGACATGCATTTTACTGCTTTTTAGATGGATATTCCGGCTATAACCAAATTGCTGTAGATCCAATTGATCAAGAAAAAACTGCTTTTACTTGTCTCTTTGGAATATTTGCATATAGAAGAATGTTTTTTGGGCTATGTAATGCTCCAGCTACATTTCAAAGGTGCATGTTAGCTATTTTTTCTAACTTAGTTGAGAAAATAATTGAGGTATTCATGGATGATTTTTCTATTTTTGGGAATTCATTTGATGATTGTTTATCTAACTTGTCCATTGTTTTGCAGAGATGTCAAGACACCAACTTGGTGTTGAATTGGGAGAAATGTCACTTTATGGTGCAAGAAGGAATAGTGCTTGGCCATAAGATTTCAATTAGAGGGATGGAGGTTGATCAAGCTAAAATAGAAGTGATTAGTAAATTACCTCCACCTGTGAATGTGAAAGGAATTAGAAGTTTCTTAGGCCATGCTGGGTTTTATAGGAGGTTCATTAAAGATTTTTCTAAAATTGCCAAACCTTTGAGTGACTTGCTTGTAAAGGATGCAGCATTTGTATTTGATGAATCTTGTATGCATGCTTTTACTATCTTAAAAGAAAAATTGATTTCTGCTCCAATTCTTTTTAAACCTGACTGGACTATACCATTTGAGCTAATGTGTGATGCAAGTGACAATGCAGTGGATGCTGTATTAGGACAAAGAAAAGATAAAAGAGTACATGTGATTTACTATGCTAGTAGAGTCCTAAACTCTGCACAGATTAATTACACAACTACTGAAAAAGAGTTGCTTGCTATAGTATTTGCTTTTAATAAATTCAGGTCTTATTTAGTAGGGTCCAAGGTTGTGGTATATACTGACCATGCTGCTCTGAAATATTTGTTTTCTAAGCAGGATGCTAAACCAAGACTGCTGAGATGGATTCTACTACTTCAAGAATTTGAGTTAGAAATTTGAGATAGGAAAGGAAAAAAGAATGGTGTTGCAGACCATCTATCCAGAATTCTGTTGGATACAATGCCATCAGATTACTTGGATATTAATGAAGAATTTCCTGATGAAAAGCTGCTAACTGTGGATGAAGTACCTTGGTTTGCTGATATAGCGAATTTTAAGGCCACTCAGCACATTCCAAAGAGAATGAATTGGGAGCAAAGAAAGAAATTTCTTCATGACAGCAAGTTCTATATTTGGGAAGATCCTCATCTATTCAAAATTGGAGTAGATGGCATTTTGAGAAGATGTATTCCACAGAAAGAACAAGCTGATATCCTATGGTATTGCCACAATTCAGATTATGG
This sequence comes from Abrus precatorius, assembly GCF_003935025.1. NCBI lineage: Eukaryota > Viridiplantae > Streptophyta > Magnoliopsida > Fabales > Fabaceae > Abrus > Abrus precatorius. The sequence continues at coordinate 8,102,673 of NW_020874395.1, read as the reverse complement.
AGGCCATCATAGTGGATCAAGAACAGCTGCCAAAGTATTACAAGCTGGATTTTTCTGGCCTACATTGTTCAGAGATGCAAAAATTTATGTAGAAAACTGTGATAAATGCAAAAGAGTTGGTAACATTTCCAGAAGACATGAGATGCCTTTGAACAATATCTTGGAGGTGGAACTGTTTGATGTATGGGGAATAGACTTTATGGGACCCTTTCCAACTTCTTTTTCTCATGAATACATACTTGTGGCAGTGGATTATGTGTCTAAATGTGTGGAAGCTATACCAACCAGAACAAACAAAGCCAAAGTGGTGATTTCCTTCATAAAGAAAAACATTTTTTCAAGATTTGGAGTGCCAAGAATTTTGATTAGTGATGGAGGATCACACTTCTGCAATAAATACCTTGATAATGTTCTGGATAAGTATGGAGTAAAACACAAAGTAGCAACTCCGTATCATCCTCAAACAAGTGGACAAGTGGAAATGTCAAACAGAGAAATCAAGAAGATCTTAGAGAAAGTAGTCAGTAACTCAAGAAAAGATTGGTCAAGGAAGCTTGATGATACATTATGGGTATACAGAACTGCATTCAAAACACCAATTGGTATGTCACCATATCAATTAGTGTTTGGAAAATCATGTGATCTTCCTATGGAACTTGAACATAGAGCATATTGGGCTACTAAATGGCTGAATTTTGATTCAATCAAGGCTAGAGAAAAGAGAGTGTTACAGCTACATGAACTGGAGGAATTCAGACAAATTGCATATGAAAATGCAAAACTGTATAAAGAAAGGACTAAAAGAATACATGACAGATTCATCTTGCAGAGAGAATTCAGACCAGGGCATTTAGTTCTACTATTCAATTCTAGATTGAAGTTGTTTCCTGGAAAACTCAAGTCTAGATGGTTAGGACCTTTTATGGTAAAAGAAGTATCTCCCTTTGGTGCTGTGTTACTTGAAGATCAAAGAGAAGGGAGAAAGTTTAAAGTCAATGGCCAAAGATTGAAGATTTACAATGGAGGAGAATTCAATAGGAACACTTTTTGCATTAACTTGGTTTCTCAGCAGTGAGGAAATTTAACGTCAAGCTAGTGACGTTAAAAGAGCGCTTTGTGAGAGGCAACTCACATTTCTGAACCATTTTTACTCTATTTGCATTTTACTTAAACTTTTGTTAATTCTTTATTTCAATTTCTGCAATTTTCTGATTTTAGATTCTATTTTATATGTGTTTTAGGAATAATGTGTTAATTCAATGAAGGTTCATGCTGTGGATGCATAAATGAGATGATTGAAATTGAATGCATTAGGAAATTAAGTTTCTAAGGAGCTTTGAATAACAAAAGGAGTCACTATTTTGCAGAAAAGTGATCACACAGAGCTTCAATTACAGGGTTCCATTATGAACAATCACTTTTGCTGATGAAAGTGATCACGTAGAGGAGCAAGGAACGATACCCTTCTCTGGAACAATCACTTTTGCTGATGAAAGTGAACATGCAGAACCCTTTGGAAGACACCCTTCTCTGGAACAATCACTTTTCCCAGTGAAAGTAACCATGCCCAAGCTTAAATAAGGTAATGTGATGCGCGTAGTTACTTTTTCTAATAATAGTGATCACGCGCATGAGTTATGTGTAGTTTCAAGTTAAAGTTGATGCGCGTTACCACTTTTTCTAGTAATAGTAATCACGCAGAAGGTTATTACCTGCGCGTGATCACTTTTTCTGGAAAAAGTGAACATGCGCAGCTCATTTCAAATTACTCAATGCAAAGCCCTCTGGAACGTTCACTATTTCTAACAAAAGTGAACACGCGCATGCTATTTACCCTCAGAGTGTTCACTTTTGCTAGCAATAGTGAACACGCACACAACATCATCTCTACAACTTCCATTTTTTCTGAAAAAAGTGGCCACGTGCAGTAAGCGTGTCCATTAAAATGCATAAAAGGAACCACGCAGAGCCATTTTCAGAATCTCAAATCTTCATTTCTTCATCTCATTTCTCAAATTCTTGATCTTTCTGACCCTTTGCTGAACGAAATCTGTTTCTAAGCAATCAATTGAAGTTTATTCTGCACATTTTCTCCAAATCCAGGTCAGTATTCTACTTCTCTGAGTTAGAAATTAGGGTTCTTCATTTTGTAGAATTGTGGAAAACACTGAGTAATGGAAAAACAGAAATTTTCTTGTTAATAACTAATCTGAACATGCAATTACAAGGCAATGTAGAGTAATTCCCACTTCAATTGATAGATTTTTAGATGGAAAAGGACCTACATTGACAAATTGCATGAGTTAACCTTAGGGCTTAAAGTGAAAAATAGTTAGGAAGAAATTTCTGCATAAATGTAACTCTTGAACTCTAGCATTTTGCATTCAAAATCATGAATATCTAAGTTTAAATGCTTCAAGGAACCATATTCTGCATTGTTAAGATATTCTTAAATTCTGCATTATTCATATTCTGCTATTCTGAAATTGAAAATGTCCTACATTGTATTGCATTCATGTCTTTCAGTGTATTGAAATATTCTTTTTATGCATGAAATTTTTTTTTTAAAAAATGGTAAGGACATCAGAAAACACTCCAGTTGGCTCTTCTAGAGGTACTCCTTGAACAAAGAGAGGAAGATTAGCAGGAGCCTCTTCATCAAGGCCAAATCCTCAACATGATCCAAGGTTCAGGAGCATAGCTCATGAGAATTATTTCAGAGCTAATATCTTGAGAAGAAAGATTGTCCAAGATAGAGCAATTGAGATAGCTGAAAACCATTATCCAGAATACAAGGAGGAAATTCAAAAAAGAGAATGGGAATCCTTCTGCATGATGGCTGGCATTGGCTGGAGAGACATTACACAAGAATTTTATGCCAATGCCATGAGATTCAAGGGAGATCAGCTGCCTAAATACCATTCAATGGTCAAGGGGACAACAGTGAATTTTTCTGCTGCTAACATCAATAGAGTCCTCAACATTAAGACTCAAAAGCAACCTGGTCAGCAGGACTTTAAAACATTCAAATATGCTGAAGACAAGGACTATGTTCAAGTCCTTGAGAGGATTGGGAAACCAGGGACTACTTTGGAGCTGAATCTATCAGAAAAGCCCAAATGCATCACAACCAAGAACCTTTTGCCCTTTGCAAAAGTGTGGAGCACATTTATTTTGAGTTCATTCATGCCTGTTAGGCATAGCTCCACTTTAGCAGTGAAGAGAGCTGAACTCTTATATGCTATAGTTAATGATAGATGTAGGAGAAGTGATTAGTGGATGCATTCTGGACATCCTCAAGAAAAAAAGAGATTCTCTAGTTTTCCCTTCTTTAATAATTGTTCTTTGTGAGGATGCAGGTATTGAAATTGGAGATTATCAAATCAAAATTAGAGCTGCACCTCCAATTACAGTAGCTCTGGTGAAGGAGATTTATGCTACTGTCTCTTACACATCAGCAGCCCCAATTCCCTCCCAGTATAAAAGAGAGAATCCAACCACAATGAAGGAAAAGATAGCCTTCATGGCTAAAAGACAAAACTCCTTAGCTGAGAGGCAGAATGAGTTGCACAGCAGTTTGAAGGCTGGCATCATGCTTCTGGAAGATGTTCTCATGAATATTGGTCAAAAGATAGGCATGACCAAAGAAGACTTATACCACACTCTAGATCAAGCAGAGAATGCCCAATGCCTGAGGTCAACTGTCTTCAAAGACCTCCCCATCTACAGAACTCACTTTCCTCCACCAGCAGCTGCTGCAGAAGAGGAAGAAGAAGATGATGAAGATGATGATTTGGAAGATGAGGATGAGGATGAAGATGAATAGTAGATTAGGACTTTAAATTTCTATCATTAGTTTAATTTTTGTTAAAAGATTGTAATTAGAATTTCAGACTTTTGAGTGTTGTAATTACATTTTAAGTTTTATTTTGGTTATGAACAATTCTATTTTAAATATCTACTAGCTTTGAATTTTATTGAGTTTTTATCTGATAATTGATGAACAACTTGTGATGTTTTTGTGCAGACCATGCTCTCAAACTCTGAACAAGGAGCACATGGAATGATTGAAATATGCACAGCTACCATGAAATGGAAGTTTAATTCTGTACATGTGTACAACTTACATTTTGCATAAAATTTTCACAAGTTAGAAAAATATTAAACTGCATTAGATTTTGTTTTCTTGATAAATAAACCTGATTTTTACATGATTGAAATTCTGAGTGTTGAATTACATAAGTTGTTTTTCCCATTCTTAACATGATTGTCATACTTGTATTTTAAAAAAAATAAAGCAGCCTTGCCATTTTAATCATGCAAATTTTTGAAGTAAATAGTGAACTGAATTGATGAATATTATCCATTTACTTCCTTGGTGAGACTTGAACCTTTTCATTCATTGATGTGTGACTGATTTCAAATTCTGATTCACTCTCTAGAACTTGCTTTGTTTCTTAACTGAATATGCTGTTTTGCACTAATCACATAAATGATGGAGGCCATTATTCAGATTTACCTACTGAGCCAAATAGACTGCCTTTCATTCTTGAATGTCCTAATTAACCCCTTTGAGCTGATAGCCCTTCTTTGATTAACTTCAATACAAGCTTTTCTAGAAAAACCATTTTACCGATTCAAATAGAAAAGAGGCAAATTGAGTTGAATCAAAGATAAGTTTTAAAACTAAGTTTGGGGTAACATCATGTTTCTAGTGCATTACTTGAGGACAAGCAATGTTCTAAGTTTGGGGTAGAAAAGAATTGAGAAAAGGATTGAAATGAAATAAGAAAGTAAGAAAAGGTCATGCAGAGAAAATATGAAAAAGAAGTAAAAAGCCGCAAGTAAAAATAGAAAAATGAAAAAGAAATCAGCAAATCAAAAAGGAAAAGAAAATTGGTAGATAATTCTACAAAAAGTTAAACTGTGATTGAAAGTTGATTAAGAATAGAAACAGTTGATGCAACCCTTACTAAGTTTAAAAGCTTATCTACTCAATTTGCATCTTTTTCTGTTTGAAATTAGCTGCATTGATATCCTGAATTCATTGAAATCATACCTGTCCTTGAGCTTTAATATTACCTAAAAATTCCTCTTGATATGTGATTAATTGTAAATTTGCAAAAGAGGTAGAGAATATAGGCAAGCTTATGGCAGAGTTTGATGAATTTGGTGATGCTGAGAGCAAACACAAGCTTAAACACTGATTGAGTTAGAGAAACACTTTCTGAGAGTTGTGATAATATTTCTCAACTCTGTTTGCATGTAGCTTTAATGATTTGCTTGATTGAAATGAATGTGATTGTGCAGCAAACAGATAATTCAAGTGTGACTATCATGATGAAGAATTAGTGAATGACTTAGTGAGAAAACAATTAGAATGCATTGAAGTAAAATAGATTTTTAATCTGAATTTTTCTAAAAAATGTAAAAAGTTTATGGATTCCAATTAATAAGAATTTACACCCTTGATATGTTCTAATTTGCTTGAGGACAAGCAAAAATTCAAGTTTGGGGTAGTGATGAATCCATATTTTAATAGTATTTTACAATAGTTTTTAGTGTAATTAATAAAGAAAACAACATGCTAGAAATAGTAGAAAACCCTTAAAAAAATAATAAAATGTTGTATGTCACTTTAAAACATAGTTATTTTAAAATTCATTGATTTTCTATGTAAAAAGTGACATTTCAAGTATGCTTTTGTAGGGAATTCTGAGCTAAGTTCATGAGGATTGGATGATCACAGGAAAAATAGAAGAAAAGTAGCAAAAATTGGAGGAAAGAAGTTGATAATTGAAGAACAGCCTGTGAGTGATCACTTTCGCTGGTGAAAGTGATCACTCCAGAACCATAAAATGAAGAAGAGCTTCTGCGTAATCACTTTTGCTAGCAAAAGTGATCGTTCCAGAAGGTTGCATTGAGAAGAACTTCTGCGTAATCACTTTTGCTGGCAAAAGTGATCGTTCCAGAGAGGTTGTAATGAGAAGAGCTTCTGCGTGATCACTTTTTCTAGAAAAAGTGAGCGTTGCAGAGAGTCCTCCAAGAAGAATAGCTGCGCGTGTTCACTATTATCAACAAAAGTGAACACGCGCAAGAAGGCAGCTTCTGCGTGTTCACTATTTCTAGTAAAAGTGAACACGCGCATGACATTAGCAAGGGAAGCTTCTGCGTGGCTACTATTTTCAACAAAAGTGAACACTTTGAAGTGCGCGTGGCTACTATCACCAGCAAAAGTGAACACGCGCAAGTGCAAATGAAGAATTAGCCTCTACGTGATTACTATTGCTGGAAAACGTGATCACGCCAGTAGAGCGGGAATTCTATAAAAGGCAGTTAGCTCAGGAAATTTGTAGTTTTTGTTCATTTTTTATTTTCCATTTATTTTTGTTGAGAGAGTCAGAGAGGGAGATTGAGGACGAACACCAAGCTTTATTTCTTGAGCGATCAGATTGGAGATTGGCTTGAAGATGTTTCTTCTTTGTTCATTTCTCTTCTTCTCTTATCTTCTCTTCTTTTTTTGTAATGTTTGCCTAAACTCTTTGTGGTTAGGAATTGTGAATCTGAAATGGAAATGTTGAATTGATTTTGGATCTGAACTTTGAGTTTTGGATTGGATTGAATGGAAATTTGATCAACTAATCATAGAGGAACTCTTATCAATGGGAATTGAATTTTTTTCTCAGATCTGAATTAATTGCCAAGGTTATTGGTTTCTTAGGGATAAGATATCTTAATCTTGCAATCTTTTGGTTTCTCAAACTTAAAGCAACATTTGATTGAATTAGATCTAAGGGATTAGAGTGATATGATTAGATGTTAGATTCATTGAGGCAAGGGATTGTCCTTTGAGTAATATAACGTGAAACTGATTGTCATTCCATCTAAATGCTTGAAAGTTCAGAACTTTATGGATTCAATGTTGAAGTTTTGGTGAAACAATTTCTTAACTACTCTTTCTACATCTGTTTACTATATACTTTTGTAATAACTGTTCTATTTTACTTTCTAATTTCATTTTTGATACATTCATACCAAATCCATCTGAAATTTGTAAAGCTCAACTAATTGTGATCTTGTGAAGTAGTAATTGAGAACTTTATTCCATGAGGACGATACTTGGAACTCAATTTGATTCTAAGATTTTTTATAACTTGCTACAACAACACTAGTACACTTACTAGTCAGTTTACCTTCAGTGTAACAACAGTTGTAAAGATTGTGACACGAACCTCCACCAATCTTTTCCTTCTCCATTCAGCATGTAAGTGGCATAGCCCACATTGTGCTATTCACGATAGCCCATTGTGTTAAATATATTTTTTGTGTCCATGATCCACTGTTGAGCTCCTTTGGGTCAAACTTTCCATCAAACATTGGAGGGCTGTGTTTAGTGAATGACGATAACCCCAGTACTTTGCCGGCTCAGTGTAACATGCCAAAAATTATCTCATTTCTTATGTCAAAATTGAGAGTTTTGATTTGTCTTCATTATTTCCTTCTAATATTCATTTTAAGCCTTAATGTAGTTGAAATCATTTAATTTAAAATTTTTTTGAACTCACATTATGAAAAGTTCTTTTTTTATTTTTCCTTCTTGCTTTGAATTCCAATAGTAATTATGTAGTTTAACATGCAACTAGATTTTTATTCTCCCTTCTTATTAAGAAATGCAATCTCGACATTCATTCATAGACTGCATGAAAGAGAAGTGGTGTTGTTATTCTTAAGACTCCACATCCATTCTCCTACTCACAAATTCTCAAAATTGGACTTTCAAATTTGCTAAGCTGCATGAATTGCATAACATGGCAGAAAATTCCAATCTTCACCTAATCTCTGCATGACATGAATTCATGCGGCACCTCATTTGAATTGCATGTGTACTCCACTCACACACCATTCTTGGTTTTGCTGAGTAAGAGGGAAGAGACATAATTCCCAACACAAATCTTAGCATCATGAGGTGCTGATTTCATAATAAATGCGACCATCTCTTCATGTTTATGACGTATCTTTCTTCCATCTTGCTGGCTGTTGCATTAGCCTTCCATTTCAGCCTTGAAGTGACTAAGTCGATACGTCATTCTCCCATAATTATGGCACAACAGCCTCACTGGTCAATCATACTACCTAAGTGACTTTGGAAATCCAAAATGGGGTTGTTCATGGTCTCGTCAATTCAATACTTGCTACATCAAAACCTCAGGAGTTTCTATCATCAAGAGGAAAAAAAACAAAGAGAAGGCCAAATTAAACATTTCCTGCATGCAATTAAAGAGTAACATATGTGCTAAGAAAGGGGATAACTCTCAGTTTCTTACTTTAAAAACACACTAACTTCAGAATCTTAACTCCTTTCTTTTCCTTTCATTCTTCTTTATTATTTCGCATTTTGTTTTTGTTTCTCATTACTAGAAAGACCAAATAAAGGACTACACCAAGTAGAACAATGACCTTCCAAAGCCAGCATTTCTCTTCCCTACTACGAGATTCTCACTATCAATGTAAGGAGTCCATATTGTGTGAAAAATTTGTTAAATTTTTACTGCATGTGCGGTTGAATTTGCACTGCATATGATTTATAGAAGTTGTACTCTTGCTGGAATATATATATATATATATATATAGTGAATAATAATACGTTAAGTGTAAAGATGTAAACCAATGTTAAGTAAAAATCGGATAGCTCTATGTCCTTTGTCCTTGCATGTAAAAACTGTACTGTAAGATATATTTCTCGTGATATAGCTAATACTAAGTAACCGAGTGGGGAGTAAACAAAAATGCTAGATGATCTTAATTGTGTTACAAGTAATGATTATTGCATTGAATGTGATGAATGTTTCATATACATGCAAAGTTCTTCCATTCTATTTTCATTAGTGGTTGTATGAGCATGACTTATTCTTGTGAAGTGCGTACATATTGTGGACAAGGAAACAAAATAGATATAAGAATTGCCTTGTATTGTATTTATTTCACATGATGTATGAATTGATGCCTTTTTATTGTACATAATAATGGTCAATATGCTGGATAACTTGAACATTCAATTTTGATAGGTAGGAATTGAATTATTATTTTTTAAGTAAGAAGGGAGGAAATAGTGAGGACAAGTGTTGACAACCACTAGTATCCCTCCTGTACAAAAGAAAAATGCTACAAATAATATAGCAGAATAGTCTAGTACAAAAAAAAAGGGACGTGTCCAATGATAAGGCTAATACGAGGAGGAATTAGAACCCAAGAATGCAATTTAGTGGCGTTTCCCCTGTATCTAAAGTGCAATGTAGGTTATTAGTGTGGAATAAATAACTGAGTAAAATATAATAGAATGTACTCAGGAAGACAGTAAGCAATAAACATCATATCATAAAGCACGACTATAATGTATAGTTGGAAAAACCTCTAATGTTGTAAAGTGATAGGATTTAGGAAAATCTAGTGCAAACTATTAAAAGCTAAATTAAAGAATAGATCACAATAGAAACAAGAATGGTAAAGACCTTAATTAGAAATGAACCTTAGACGTTAAGTGATGAGGGATAGTAAGTGTTTTGATATGTATATGTACAATGAGACTTTTGATTATTAGGTATCAAGTATTAAGTAAGATAAGGTAATTAATTTGAATCCTGAAGACATAAATGTAAAACCGAGAAGGATAAAAAAGGAGGAGACAAAGAATATGGATCCAACAAATACTTAATTATAAATGATGACACCTTATTCACTATTTACCCTAATTTTATTAATAGTATAACAGCAAGATAAACAACAAGATTTTGAATTTGGAAACCTTAGATCACATAGACCCCTAATAAATAAATCCTGACATGGTCCGACTTTAGATTAAAAAATCCACAATCAGGAAATAGATAAATGATCAAACTATGCAAAGAACATAATTAGTAAACATCCCCAATCGGTTAAGAATCCTAAAATCTAAAATCTATAAATTAAAGGAGTCATAAAATAAAGAATAAGGAGAAAAGACTTGATTGTAAATAACTTTAGATGCAGACCAAGTGCAGTGTAACGATTATATTGGTTAACTAAATATCTTTAGGGACAAGATAAAGGACTAGCTAAAACTATAATATGATTATGCATCATGCTCATAAAAGAGAAGGTAAACTTAAGGCTACAGTTGGCACAGTTATGAAGCGCTTAGGTTAGGTTCAATGACGAATCTTAGAGATGGCAAAAAAAGGGGGATGACCTAATGGCGTAGAGTAGTTCACTGTGATCAAGTCACGTTGCTAGCAAACCCTTGCCAAACCTGACGTAAACACCCTTTACTAGGATCACAATAGGTCCATTTCTGACTAGCGCCCTTTGAGGCGTGAAAGTAACCAATATAGCTAATTTCAAATGTGCTGTGGATGTGATAGTAAGGAATGGAGTCCTCTGATCACCTTAAGGCTAGAAAACAATGTAAATTGAATGGAAAAACATGGGATCCCCATGCATTGCATAAAAAGTGGTTAGAGGAACAGGAATTTCATAATCAATCTACATCATGCATCATGTTATTCACATTATAGATGATCTCCTTACTTTTATTTTAAGCATAATAATATTGTATTCATGCATATATACACATATATGATGTGTAACGCCCTCTATATATGTATTATATGTATTAATTGGATTATATGGACTCACCCTTTTCTCTTTTCTTTCACTTGTCTGTCGTGTTTGCCCCTTTTTGGTATATTTTGTGTGTTGTGTACAAATAGGTTCCAACATGATCAGGATGTTAGTACTTCCAATTGTGGATGACCTATGGATCTATGACAATGCCACCTAGGGTTTGCTAGGATGACTCTTAGTTTCGGTTACTGAGATGGGTTAGGAACCTTGTTGTACCACAGATCTACCTGTTGAGATTGTTTTTCCCTTACTGTTATATGCTACTACTATACCTTTTCCTCTTATCACACCTAGGACTGCCCCAGCTCCTATGGACACTGATGTCCCTGCCTCTGCACCTATCCCACATGTTACTCCTTACTCCCATGTAACTCGGCCTTATTCCCCTCCTCCTACTAAACCTGAGTGTGTTAACATTCAGGTAATTGAGTCATCTATCCAACCCCATTCACCCATTCCACCTCACTGACATTCACCTATCGACGAAGCTGGACCCTCACACCACAACCCCTCACCACCTTTTTCCTCCCCACTTTCCCACATACATCCACCTACTCATGGCTGGTGCGAAGATATAGATGAAGACCTGCCCAATTTGCCTACTGACCTTAATGCGACTCTGTCCACCTCGCCAGACTCTCCCTTAGAGGAGTACACTCCGCTGGACTGATGTTGTTTTGCATATATCTATATGTGTCTTCTTTTTGCATGATGGCAATGTTTGGGGGAAATGGCATGGGAAGTGATAGTTGTTTTTTTGTAGTTGTATGATGTTCTCCCTAGGGCGTTATAAGTGTTGAGACTTGTTGTTAGCAATCTAAACACTAGCAAGTGCACTAATATTGCAGCAAGTAATGAGTAAGTTTTAAGAACAGGATATCGTCTCCACAGGGAATTTAGATTTCAAGTATCAATTCACAAAATTGTAACCATTTGAGCCATACGAATTTTGGAGGAGAGTTGTAACAGACAAAAGCAATAAACTAAAACAATTAAGAGTAAAGAAAACTTGCAGAAAAACATATCAATGAATGCAATATGAGATGAGAAATGGATTGAAATGTAGTTAGGAATTTACTTCACAAGAATATCAATATTAATTCAATTATGCTTCTGAAAATTCAAGAAGTTGGTTAATTAACAATCAGTTTCGCATATCAATAACCAAAGGTTAATCCCTTAACTCATTGACCCTAACAAGCAACTAAACCACCCTAATCCCTTAGGTGAAGTTCAATTTAAAGTTGCATTAAGACTTAGAACCTTAAGATTTCAGAATTAGGTCTCCTTATCCCTAAGAAATCCCCAAATTCTGATTGCTAACTCAGATCGGAGAATCAAATCTAACTTCCATTGGTAATTGTTCCTCTTTGATGAATCATACGAATTTCCATTCATAGATTGAAAGAAAAGCAGAATTCACAATTCAATTAATCCAAGAACTCAAAATTCAGAAGCAAGAATCAAATCAATACATCAATTCGAGTTCCATAAACTCCTAACTACAAGAAAACTACTCAAACATGGGAGAAGAGAAAGAGAAAGAAGAAGAAGAAAAACTCCAAGAAACCATGGCCAGAAGCTCTAATCTGATTCCTCTTTGTGGAAGCTTCAAGACTTGACCCCAATCTTCTCTCTCAACGACAATCTAATAGAAAAATAAAACTGAATCCCCAAAAATCTGGGCACTTTTGGTATTTATATAAATTACCAGATTTGCGCGTTATCACTTTCCTAAAAAATAGTAGCTACGCAGAAGGCTAGTTGGTTACGCGTGAAAACTTTTATGAGAAAAAGTGGTCACGCATAACTTTGCTAAATTAATAGCTCTCTGGAACTATCACTCTTGCTGATAAAAGTGTCACCGCAGAGCTCAAGTAGTTGTGCGTTATCACTCTTATGAATAAAAGTGACTACACGCAACTCGCCAAGTTGAAGGCTCTCTGGAACGATCACTTTCAATGACAATAGTGGTTACGCAGAATACTCTGAAACTTCGCCTTCTTTGGAACGCTCACTTTTGCTGATAAAAGTGGTTACGCCAGGCCTGCTGAGTCTGAAGCTTCTCTGGAACGTTCACTTTTACTGATAAAAGTGATCACGCCCACACTCAACTTCTCTTTTAAGCTATGAATCACTCACTTTTGCTAGCAAGAGTAACTATGCCCAGCTTAAAGTCCATGAGCCATGTTCTTTGAGTCCAGACTTGTTACTTTTCTGCTATGCCTCCATTGATCTATCAACCTCATGGTCTTTACTCAACATTTTCTACAAAAACACACTTCAGTTATTAATGTTTACACAAAAAAATCATAAATGCTCAACTAACTATGTATTTAAAGAAATTATCCATTCATTTTATTTTTATGTTTTTTTTCTACTTTTTCAAACACATTTTCCTTATGAAATGGATTAAAACTATAGTAAAATACTAGTAAAAATATGGATTCATCACTACCCCAAACTTGAATTTTTACTTGTCCTCAAACAAATCAAACTAAACTAACAATAATTCCTCCATTTTCAAATTCAATTAACACTATTTTTGTCAGATTTTTGAATTTCTAATTCTGTGTTTTCTGCAAAATTTTCAATCAAGTTGTTTATCCAAATACTCATCATGATATTCCTACTGCATAATCATCATTGAGTAAGAATTGGTATCCAAGTTCATATATTTCATCAAAATTCATGTGAGTACAATTAATAAACATGATCACAATTCACTTGGAAGTGTTCCTTTCATCACTCAACAGTGTTTGGGTACTGTTTTCACTCTAAAACATCAATTCAACTACACTTTACCATATGCTTGCTCATATTCTCAATCTCCTCTACTTAATACATGTAATCAAACATCCAGAGGACTTTTTCAGGTTATAACAAGGCTTAGGTTAGGGTAGGTAACGAAAAGAAATGGAAAATAATACTGTAATTTCAAAAGATCAGAGGCATTTTGAGTGATTTGTTTTAAAACTAACCTGGATCTGCATTATTTCTCCTTAATTTTCTCACTTATGCAGCAAACAAAATTTTTCATGTAGCAGCATTTTCATCACTTTTCTTGCTTTCATGGAATTTCTTTTTCTGTTTCTGCAGCATTTTGCTGTAATTCTTTTCTCTTGAACTCATATTTTTCTTTTTTTTTTTTCAGAATTTTCTGCAGCCAGTTTTTGCTGCATAATTCCTTTATTTTTCTGCAGCACTTTTATTCTTACTTTCTAACTTTTTGAACTCAAACTTAGATAGCTTGCTATTCCCCACCCCAAACTTAGAACATTGTGTGTCCTTAAGCAATTAAAATATGGATGTCACCTCAAACTTAGTTTTAAAACTCATTCTTGATTAAACTCACTATGCCTCTGATTAATTGAATGGTAAATTTGGTTTTTCAGCAAGGCTTGTAATGAGGTTAATTCAAGAAAAGGATATGAAGCTTAAAGGGGAGAACTAGGGCATTCAAGCATAATGGAAGGCATTTAGGGTAACTAAGTATATCAAACATGGCCTCCATCATATATGTGAAAACTGTAAATTGCATATTTAACCAAGAAGCAAGGCAAGTTCTAGAGAATGCAGCAAAATGTGATTAATCACATATGAAAAAGAAACATGCAGCTCAAGTCTCACTAGGGATTTGTAAGTGACATGCTAATCAATGAACTCACCATTCACTTTTCAGAATTATGCACCTAGTGGCAAGACTGCCTCATTTTGAAAATACAAGTGTGATTTCATTTTGAGAATGGGAAAAATATTTTTTAAAAAAAATTCAAACAGAATTCACAGAATAATCAAGCATCTTACAGTCAATTTGCAAAAAAATAGCTCATATCCTATCCTATTATCAGTAAATTTCAGTGTATTGTGTAGCTAACACATGAATCAAGAGGTAAAGAATAACCCTCTTTTCATGGCAGCTTGTGCAGGTGTCAACAACCATTGTGTGTGAGTGATGTGTGTGTGACATTCTCTGCATAAAATACCAAAATTCCATCAATTGGCAAGTAAAAGGCAATTAATTGGAAAGCTAACATAAATGCAGAACAGATATGCGAAAATTAAACCAATTTGTACCAAATTGTAATTACAACTCAAAAAGTTTGAAACTTAACTAGATCAATTTACAAAACTCTTAATGACAGAAAAATAATAATTCCTAAACTAGTTATCTGCTGCATCTTCCTCCTCTAATATATCTTCCTCTGAATCTTCTTCTTCTTTTTCTTCCTCTACTGCCTCTTCTTCTACCACTTATTTCTCTATTGGTTGTGGAATGTGTGTTTTATAAACTGGTAAATCTTTAAACACAGAGGATCATAAACACTGAGCATTTTCTGCCAAATCAGGTGTGTGGTACATCTCCTCTTTAGTCATTCCTAGCTTTTGTCCAATATTGAGCATCACACATTCCAGCAGCATTGTTCCAGCTTTGAGACTGTTGTGCATATCAGTTTGCCTTTCAGCAAGTTGATTTTGTTTCTCAGCCATCAGCTTCAATGCATCTCTCATCAGCATTGGTTTCTCCTTTTTATATTGGGAAGGAATTGGGGCTACAGAGGTGTAGGAAGTGATGGCATAAATTTCTTTTACCATAGATGCGAAGATGGGGGGTGCAACTCTGATCTTTTTTTGATGATTGAAGGGAAGGCCAGATAATCCCTCTTGGTCTTCAAAATATTAAGGATGCAGTCACTTATTATCTCCCCCACATCAATGTACATATCCATAACTATTCCAAACAGCAATTCAGCCCTCTTCATTGCCAAGGTTGAGCTGTGTTTTATTGGCATGAAAGAATTCAGGATAAACATGCTCCATACCTTGGCAAAAGGCAGCAAGTTCTTGGTGATTATACATTTTGGCTTCTTGGCTTGATTTAACTTCCAAGTTGTACCTGGCCTGCCAACTTTCTCTGAAATCTGCATATAATCAATATTAGGACTCTTCCTGAATGAGGTGAAATCCAGCTGTGCAGGGTATCTTTCAACATTAATTTCTAGCACCCTGTTGATATTGGAAGGACTGAAGTCTATCCTCATCCCTTTGACCATTGTGTTGTACCTAGAAAATTTAGTTCCCTTGAACCTCATGGCATTTGCATAAAACTCCTGAGTTATTTCCCTTCAACCCAGGCCAGCTGCAGAACAGAAAAAATCCCATCCTATCTTCCGAATCCTTTCTCTGAATTCTGGATAATTGTCCCCAGTAATTTTGAATGCTCTATCAGGGATAATTTTCCTCCTCAGGATATTGGCTTTAAAGAAGTTTTCGTGAGCAATGCTCCTGAACCTTGAGTCATGTGTTGTAGAGGGTGAGGAGCTTAAAGGTGTAGCTTCTCTGGTCTGAGGTGGTGGAGAAGGTGAAGGTACAGCTGCTCTAGTCTGAGGTGGTGGAGAAGGTGAAGATGCAGCTGATCTTGGTTGAGATGGGTTAGAAATTTCAATGGGTGAGGAGCTTGAGACACTATCAGTTCTGGCCTTCTTTGCTGCTGAAGTATTCCTAGCTTGAAGATTTCTGCTGGATCTTCTTCTTGGGGTGGTGGAAGATTCATCTTGCTTCCTCTTGGAAGGGCCCACAGGTGTATTGAAAGAAGTTCTAACCATTTTTCAGTTTCTGCAAAAAGGAAATGTAAAATTTTAACACATGATATTTTTATGCTTGCAAAAAATTCAATCAAATAATTTGCAGACATTCATGGTTTAACAGTATAGTCATGCAGGTTGCTGTTAAGATAATTCAGCATACACATATAAACATACAACTGCACAAGCTTAATTATTCACAGTCAAAGCATGTAAAGCCCTACTGTATGAGTTCAGAGTGCACATTCTTAGAAATATCATATTAACGCAGAGAGATTATTATAGGACTTTAACCAAATTCCAATATAATTCTGTAATTTCAGCAAAAGATTACAAGGTTTTAGCCAATTTTCAACCAAGTATGGACTTCAATTCTTCCCAGCATAATTTCTAACTCAATTTTATCACAGTCATGCATTCTAATTTCCAATCCCACCTTTTCAGAAAATTCTGTTGTTATCAACTTAGATTCTGCAGAATTTTGGTTCAAATATGTTTCAGTTCTTCCAATCAAAACAACATATCATAATGGATAGAGAAAACCTATTCAGAATTTTGTCTATTTTAACACTGAACCAAAGGACACCAGAACAGTTCCCCAATTCTCAATTCTAACTTTTCCTAAAGCCTCACACACATAATACAGTTCAGCAGATAAATTCAGACAATCAACTTTCATTCCAATTAATTTTGTTGAAGTCTTTATAGATTACTGAACTTCTATAGAAATTAAATCAGAGAATTGGCATAATGCAGATTCTAATTTTCTAGAAAATAACAGCAGAACAGTGTTCCATTATTCATTCAAACATTTCTTCTAACTTAAACACCAGAACATACAACCATACAACCTTACACAATAAAATTCAAAGAAATCCTAATTTGTAAGTTCCAAGTGCATTCAACAGAGTCAGAGCAATGTGTTCAGTTTTCACTAATTTTTCAAACATAGTTTTTAACCCAATCATTTTCAACAAAAACAATTCAATCAATGTAATGCAAATTCAAATCTTGTTAGAAAAAAAATTAAATGACAGAGAGACTGATTCAGTGTATTGTTCATGCTATTATTGAGTCAAATATCCTCAAAATAATTTCCTATTACTCCCTTTTTTCTTTTTCCTTAAACTATTAACACAGAAAACCCTAATATGCTATTTCAGAGAAAAAAGGGATACGTAACTGATGGGAATGATGCAAAAATTAATGAAAGAAAACTTGTTGGTGCTTATTGACACTCAGAGGAATTGAGAATGCAAGGAACTTTCAGAGAGAAGTTGGATTTCAAGAGTGAATGTGTGTGTGCGTGCTCAGGTTAAGTGATATATATAGTTACGCTAGGCACGTGGCGACTTTTAAAATAAAAAATAAACATTGCAAAATTAAATGGTCCCAGCGTCATCACTATTTTTGAGCAGAGTAAGTGTTCCAGAGTGTTGATTTTTCATAGTATGGGACGCGTTATCACTATGCTGGGTGTCATGACCCCTTTTATAAGGAACCAAGAATATTGTTTCTACATTACATACTTATTTAAGATAAATAAATAATAGAGAATATAAGTATAAAATTCACTTCTCATTGACATTAGGCAAAGTGATAACGCACAGCATAGTGACAACTTTTTTCAATAAAAGGATTAACGCAGAAATATTGCAAGTTTACTTACCTGTGCGTAGTCACTTTTGTCAATAAAAGGAAGCAATCCAGAGAGCTAATTTTCCCATTTGTCTCTGCATGATCACTTTTATCAGTAAAAGTGATTGTTCCAGAGGAGCATGTTTACCTTGATGCCTCTGTTTGATCACTTTTTTCAGTAAAAGTGATTGTTCCAATAGAGATCCTAAAATACATTCTCTGTGTAGCTTCTTTTCTGCAACAAAGTGAATCCTTTCATTAATCAATTGCTTCAAAACTCTCAATTAATTCACTTCTCACACTCTAATCCATCAAATACACACTCTAAACATTGAATCTCAATTCAAGTATCCCAAATGTACCTCAGAAAATAAGATGCAGTAGAATATTCATATACATTATGCAGAAAAACATAAAACTGTGGAATTTAACTATGCAGGATTCTAAAATACTATACATAGCTACAATTGGGTTAGAAATGTGAGTTGTCTCTCACAAAGTGCTTCTTTAACGTCACTACCTTGACATTAGTTGTTCCTCACTCAAGAGGAACTAATTTCAAGCATGAAATGTTACTTGTAAACTCCTCTTCATTATAGATCTTCAATCTTTGGCCATTGACCTTGAATTGTCTCCCTATTTTCTGATCTTCTATAAGGATTGCTCCAAAGGGAGAAGTCTCCTTAATAAAAAATGGTCCAAACCATCTGGATTTTAGTTTCCCTGGAAATAATTTTAATCTTGAATTGAATAACAGCACTTGCTGCCCTTTTGGAGAATAAACTTGTCATGGATTCTCTTTGTTCTCTCTTTATATAACTTTGTATTTTCATAAGCCTGCTGTCTGAATTCTTCTTAACTCATGCAGCTGCAGAACTCTCTTCTTTCTAGCATTTTACAAATCTAAGTTAAGCCACTTGGTAGTCTAGTATGCTCTGTGTTCCAGCTCTAAGGGTAGATGACAGACCTTTCCAAATACTAACTGGTATGGAGACATACCAATTGGAGTTTTAAAGCAGTCCTATATGCCCACAGTGAATCATCCAGCCTTTTTGACCAATCTTTCCTTGAGTTGTTCACTACTTTCTCTAAAATTTGCTTGATTTCTCTATTTGAACCCTCCACTTGTCCACTTGTTTGTGGATGATATGGAGTAGCAACCTTGTGCTTCACACCATATTTCATTAATACAGCTTCAAGATACTTGTTGCAGAAATGAGTACCTCCATCACTTATCAGCACTCTAGGCACACCAAATCTTGAAAAAATATTCTTTCTTATAAAGGAAATCACTACCCTTGCATCATTTGATCTGGTGGGAATAGCTTCTACCCATTTAGATACATAATCTACTGAAACTAAAATGTATTTATGTGAGAATGATGGGGGAAATGGTCCCATGAAATCAATCTCCCATACATCAAATAGCTCCACTTCTAAGATGTTGGTTAATGGCAGCGCATGTCTTCTTGAAATATTTCCAGTTCTTTGACATTTATCATAATTTTTCACATACTTCTTGGCATCTTTGAAGAGTGTAGGCCAGAAAAAACCTGCTTGTAAGACTTTTGCAGTAGTCCTTGAACTTGCATAGTGGCCTCCATATTCTGAATTGTGACAATGCCATAGTATCTCAGCTTGCTCACTTTGTGGAATGCACCTTCTAAGTAAACCATCCACTCTAATTTTGAACAAATAAGGGTCTTCCCACACATAGAATTTGCTGTCATGTAAGAACTTCTTCTTTTGCTGCCAAGTAAACCTCTTTGGGATGAATTAAGTTGTCTTAAAGTTTGCAATGTCAGCAAACTAAGGCATGTTTTCCACTGCAAACAACTTTTCATCTGGAAATTCTTCATTTATTTCCAAGGATTCAGTGGTTAAACTCTCCAATGGCAATCTAGATAGGTGGTCAGCAACACCATTTTCTTTCCCTTTCTTGTCTTTGATCTCTAGCTCAAATTCTTGGAGAAGCAGAATCCATCTTAATAATATGGGCTTTGTATCCTGTTTTGATAAAAGGTACTTAAGAGCAGCATGGTCAGTGTATACAATCACTTTTGAACCCATTAAATATTATATGAACTTATCGAAAGCATATACAATAGCTAGAAGCTCTTTTTCTGTTGTTATGTAGTTCACTTGTGCAAGATTTAACACTTTGCTTGAATAGTAAATAACATGTAATTTCCTATCTTTCCTCTGTCCTAAAACAGCACCTACTGCACTATCACTTGCATCACACATGAGTTCAAAAGGTAATTTCCAATCTGGTTTTGCAAGGATAGGTGCAGAAATCAATTTCTCTTTTAAAACAAAAAATGCATGCAAGTAATTATCATCAAATATGAAATCAGCATCCTTTATAAGTAAATTACTCAAGGGTTTACCAATTTTGGAAAAATCTTTTATGAACCTTCTATACAAGCCAACATGTCCTAAAAAACTTCTAACTCCCTTAACATTGATAGGTGGAGGCAATTTACTAATGACTTCTATCTTAGCTTGGTCCACTTCCATTCCTTTTTCTGAAATTTTGTGACCAAGAACAATGCCTTCTTGTACCATAAAATGGGACTTCTCCCAATTCAACACAAGGTTAGTATCTTGACATCTCTGCAAAACAGTGGATAGATTAGCCAAGCAGTCATCAAAAGAATCACCAAAAATAGAGAAGTCATCCATAAACACTTCAATGATGTTTTCTACTAAGTCAGAAAAAATTGCAAGCATACACCTTTGAAAAGGTGGCAGTAGCATTGTATAATCCAAAAGGCATTCTCCTATATGCAAAGACTCCAAATGGACATGTAAATGTAGTTTTCTCTTGATCCAAAGGATCCACTGCTATTTGGTTATATCCTGAATAACCATCAAGGAAACAATAGAATGAATGTCCAGCAAGTCTCTCCAACATTTGATCTGCAAATGGTAGTGGGAAATGGTCTTTTCTGGTGGCATCATTTAACTTCCTATAGTTTATGCACATTCTCGATTCAGTCACAGTCCTAGTAGGGATGAGTTCATTCTTTTCATTAGCTACAACAGTCATGCCCTCTTTCTTTGGGACAACTTGGATTGGACTCACCTAATTGTTGTCAGAAATTGGGTAGATTATTCCTGCATCTAGCAGCTTCATGACCTCTTTCTTAACTATCTCTTTCATAGTTGGATTCAACCTTCTTTGTGGCTGCAATACTCCAACCGATTGCAGATTTGTGTTTTCTTAAGATTCACAGCAGTTTTTCCTCTTGTTCTTCCTTGAGCTCATTATTGATGATGACTAGATTCTTATGATTCTCATCCAGAAATGCATACCTCAGGTGGGAGGGAAGTTGTTTCAGTTCTATCTTCTGCTTTTCCTCTTCTTTAACATCCTTTTTCAGCTCCTCCTTCATTGAATTTTCTGTAGGTTTTTGAATTGGCAGGGCTTCTAATTGCTACTTAATTTCCATCATTTGTTCTGCTTTACAAATCTCAAAATTTGTATTTCTTGCAGCTATAATTTTCCTTAACACAACATCTTCATCAAATTCGTTAATAGGGTGTTGTGTAATAAAAGCATCCCCTTTTTGCACCTTCATATATGTATTATCTTCAACTGGATATTTTAAAGCTTTAAATACATTAAATACTACCTTTTCATCTTGAACTCGAAGCATAAGTTCCCCTTTTTGCACATCTATTAAAGCTCTCCCTGTTGCAATGAATGGCCTTCCTAGGATCAAAGGAATATTAGCATCCACCTCCATGTTCAGAATTACAAAATCTGCAGGAAAAATAAACTTATCAACTTTAACTAATAAATCTTCAACAACTCCATATGGATAAGTGTATGATCTATTAGCTAATTGCAGTGTAATGTTGGTGGGTTTCACTTCTTCTATGCCTAATTTCTTCATGATAGCTAAAGGCATAAAGTTTATGCTTGCTCCCAAGTCACACAATGCTCTTCCCACAGTGCACTGTCCTATTTCACATGGAATGATGAATGAACCTGGGTCTTTGAGTTTTTGAGGAAGCTTTCTCTTGAGAATGGCACTGCACTCCTCTGTCAAAGGTACTGTTTTGTCGTGCTCTAGCTTCCTTTTTCTGGAAAATAGTTCTTTTATAAATTTTGCATATGAAGGCATTTGCTCCAAAGCTTCTGCAAAAGGAATGTTAATCTGTAATTTCTTAAAGACATTCATAAAGCTTTCAAATTGTTCCTCCTGTTTAGGATTTTGGACCCTTTGAGGATAAGGCAACCTCTTGTATTTTTCTGGATCTATTGGCTTACAAGCTTCTTCAAAGAGTTGCTTTTTGGTTTTCCTCTCAGAATTCATAGGAACTTCTTCTTTTTCTTCTGAATGATCTTTCTTCAATAGCTTAAAATTTCCTTGTTGCAGATCTTGTTCAATTTTCCTCTCTGCTGCATCATTGACTTTCTTTTCTACAGGTTTAGGACTTGCAACCACAGCTCCACTCCTTGTAATTCTGGCTTGACATTGATCCTTAGGATTGAGTACTGTATTGCTTGGAAATCTTCCTTCATCCTTGCTGGATAGTTGTTCAGCTAACTGTCCAATTTGTGTTTCCAGTTTCTTCATAGAAGCTTCTTGGTTCTTGAAACTTGTTTGGGTCACCTTCATGAATTGCAACATGGTTTCTTCCATCTTAGTCAACCTTTCATTCATAGGCTTGGAAAATTTCTGAGTTCCTTGAGGTTGAGTGGATGGATTCCTCTAAAAATAAGACTGTTATGTTGCTGGACCTGCATTAGAAAAAGGTAAATTAGAGTTAGAATTCTTGGCAACAGAATATTGATTATTCCAATTAGAATACTACTGATTTCTATTATTCGAAATTTAAATCCAGGGGAATATGAGGGTTGTTGTCTCTGAAAATTGTTCATATAATTCACTTGTTCCTATGGTTCACTTGTAGGTGCCTTGCATACACCATTTACATGGTTTCCTCCACAAAATCACAGCTTAGCTGACTGGTAGGCATACTCCCTGTTTGAAGGTTGCTAATTTGTTAAGTTAGTGCAGCTATTTGTTCTGAAAACAATTGATTTTGTAGCTAATTCTGTGCAAGAAAAGTTTCCAAAACCTTAACTTCATAACCAAAGTTTCTTCCTTGATTCCTTGAGTTTGAATTCTGATACATTGAAGATGTCATCATCTCAATAATCTTCTGAGCTTTTTCCAAGGACTTTGTATTTAATGAACCTCCAACAGCAGCATCAACCATTGTTCTTGTTGCTGCATTCATTCCATTGTAGAAAGTTTCCAATTGCATCCAATTTGGAATACAATGATGTGGACACCTTCTAAGCAATTCTTTGTATCTTTCCCAAGCTTCATACAATGATTCTCTTTCTTGCTGCACAAAGGATGTAATTTCTCCTCTCAGCTTAGCAGCTTTGGATGGAGGAAAGTACTTGGTTAGAAACTTATTCACAAGTTCTGTCCAAGTTGTAATGCTTCTTTGTGGTTGAGCTTGTAACTAGCATTTAGCTCTATCTCTCAAGGAAAAAGGAAATAGTCTCAGTCTGATGGCTTCTTCACTAACCCCATTCATTCTTATGGTGTCACATAACTGCAGAAAATTTGAAATATGTAGGTTAGGATCATCAAAATTTCCACCAGAAAACTGATCCTGTTGGACTAAGTATAATAAGGCAGGTTTAATCTCAAAATGGTTGGCTTGAATGGTTGGCCTGATTATAGAAGAGTTAAAACCTTGCATGTTAGGAATTGCATAGTCCCCTAATGTTCTAATTCTCTTTTGTTCTGCCATCTCTATTTCTGGATTTGGTTGTCTCAAAGGTGTAGATGTTTTTTTCACTCTAGGATTGTTCTGAATTTCTAGAGAATAGACAACTTCTAAATCATTATCACTTCCTATGAATTTTTCTGCTCTAGATTATTTTCTCAATCTTCTTAAGGTTATGTCTATGTCAGGATTAAAGAACAGAATTAATTTATTCTTGTTTTTACCACGCATATACAAGTCAAAATGAAACAAAATTAGACTACAATCAATATTCAGAAATGCACAACAGAATTTATGCAAAAGCTATCAGTAAAAGCATATAAAATTCAAGTCTAACAACTGCAGAATTGTAAAATCATGTAGAGATTATGCAGAACAATGAAAAATGAAATTATGCAGAACATGCAAAAGAATGCAAAAACTTATGCAGAAAATAGCAAAAATTATGCAGAAAAACTACACAAGATGCAGAAAAACATGAAAGCAAAACAGCAAAAATAAATGCTCAATCTAGCTATTTTTTTGTTACTAATGATATTGAAATTCAAAATTTTCCGGCAATGGTGCCAAAAACTTGTTGTTAGCAATTAAACACTAGCAAGTGCACTAGTATTGCAGCAAGTAATGAGTAATTTTTAAGAACAGGATATCGTCTCCACAGGGAATTTAGATTTCAAGTATCAATTCACCAAATTGTAACCATTTGAGCCATACGAATTTTGGAGGAGAGTTGTACCATACAAAAGCAATAAACCAAAACAATTAAGAGTAAAGAAAACTTGCAGAAAAACATATCAATGAATGCAATGTGAGATGAGAAATGGATTGAAAGGTAGTTAGGAATTTACTTCACAAGAATATCAATATTAATTCAATTATGCTTCTGAAAATTCAAGAAGTTGGTTAATTAACAATCAGTTTCGCATATCAATAATCAAAGGTTAATCCCTTAACTCATTGACCCTAACAAGCAACTAAACCACCCTAATCCCTTAGGTGAAGTTCAATTTTAAGTTGCATTAAGACTTAGAACCTTAAGATTGCAGAATTAGGTCTCCTTATCCCTAAGAAATCCCCAAATTCTGATTGCTAACTCAGATCAGAGAATCAAATCCAACTTCCATTGATAATTGTTCCTCTTTGTTGAATCATACGAATTTCCATTCATAGATTGCAAGAAAAGCAGAATTCACAATTCAATTAATTCAAGAACTCAAAATTTAGAAGCAAGAGTCAAATCAATACATCAATTCGAGTTCCATAAACTCCTAACTACAAGAAAACTACTCAGACATGGGAGAAGAGAAAGAGAAAGAAGAAGAAGAAGAAGAAGCAAAACTCCAAGAAGACATGGCCGGAAGCTCCAATCTAATTCCTCTTTGTGGAAGCTTCAAGACTTGACCCCAATCTTCTCTCTCAATCTCTCTCAACGACAATCTAACAGAAAAATGAAAAAATAAAACTGAATCCCTGAAAATCTAAGCGCTTCATGTATTTATAGAAATTACCAGATTTGCGCGTTATCACTTTCCTAAAAAATAGTAGCTATGCAGAAGGCTAGTTGGTTGAGCGTTAACACTTTTATGAGAAAAAGTGGCCACGCGCAACTTTGCCAAATTGAGAGCTCTCTGGAACTATCACTCTTGTTGATAAAAGTGTCACCGCAGAGCTCAAGTAGTTGCGCGTTATCACTCTTATGCATAAAAGTGACTACGCGCAACTCGCCAAGTTGAAGGCTCTCTAGAACGATCACTTTCGATGACAATAGTGGTTACACAAAATACTATGAAACTTCGCCTTCTTTGGAACGCTCACTTTTGCTGATAAAAGTGGTTACGCCAGGCCTGCTGAGTCTGAAGCTTCTCTGGAACGTTCACTTTTACTGATAAAAGTGATCACACCCACACTCAACTTCTCTTTTAAGCTGTGAATCACTCACTTTCGCTGGCAAGAGTAACCACGCCCAGCTTAAAGTCCATGAGCCATGTTCTTTGAGTCCAGACTTGCTACTTTTCTGCTATTCCTCCATTGATCTATCAACCTCATGGTCTTTACTCAACATTTTCTACAAAAACACACTTCAATTATTAATTTTTACACAAAAAATTCATAAATGCTCAACTAACTATGTATTTAAAGAAATTCTCTAATCATTCTATTTTTGTGATTTTTTCTACTTTTTCCAACACATTTTCCTTATGAAATGGATTAAAACTATAGTAAAATAGTAGTAAAAATATAGATTTATCAAGACCCTTTTATTTCCCTTAGTCTTTTGACAACTTATGTATGTGACTTTGTTTAGGAATTAACTTGTTTTAGATATTACATGACAACATGTTTCATATCTAATTTGCACTTTGATTTATTATGTGGAAAAATTTTCTCTCCACCATTTTATTGACACACATTTTGAATACACACATACACAACCAAAAGAATATTTGGTTATGCACATTAACTATTATATATATATATATATATAATATCATAATAAATATTGTCTTTGGGAAATGTGCCTATTGTATTTGAAATGGATAAGTTAGGATGTCACAACAAAAAGTGGTATCAGAGTAGTTCGGTCTGTTTGGGTATGGGTATGGCCTAATTATCCAATTTTGTAGCTCAGATAGTCTTAGAGCTCTTTTAGCTCGTGTAATGGACTATCATTTGTTCCATTGCGTCTGACATAAGATATTCTTTTGATTTAATGTGTTGGTTTTAAATTTTCAGAATCTCATGGATAGATGACAAAGGGACAATGTAATCGATGCCCTATTTGAAAGTATTGTGGATGTATTGGAATGCCAAAACGCACCTGCCCCAAATCGTGGATTGTCTGAGTTTTGTAAAAACAAGCCTTCCCAGTTTAATGGAGGATTCAATGCTGATGGTGCTCAACTTTGAATAGAAGAATTAGAAAATATCTTTGAGGCAATGCACCTATTGTATTTGAAATGGATAAGTTAGGATGTCTCACTCAGCGTCCTAATTCTCTACAAGAGCTTCTAGTACTTGAGTCATGCAATTTAGAATTTCATTTGTGACTCCCGCTGGTCTACCTTTGCTGGCCATGATTCTATATTGGAAGAAGTCAATCAACCCATCAACAACCAATATTCACGCCAGTGCACATATATATAACTAGGGTAAACAATTCATACACATTCCTACTTGTAGAACCAAATAGGCTATTCTAACAATTAACAACGCAAATTCTTGTTAATCAAGAATATGAGAACACATAGCACAGATAAACTAGTCTCATACCCCAGTCCGGTTTGGAAGAACTACTCTGATACCAAATTGTAATACCTTTATTTTATTCAAAACAATAAGAAAATAATTTTGTAGTTAAGAAAAAAATTAATTAATTCCTTTCGTAAGCCAAATATAACACGTGGAATCATAAACTATTTCGTTTATTTTGCTCAAACTTGTAAAAATTTAAATCACAAAGTAGTGGGAATCAAATCAATTAAAAGGAAACCTAAAATAACATTAATATACATTGTTCTAACGAGTTTGCAAAAGGTTGATATTAATAAAATATACATCAAAATACATTAAGACTCATCTATATCATTTACAAAATACAAAATATGATAAGTCCGAATGAGTAGTCTATCCACCAGAGGACCGAAGACGATACTAGTTATCATCCCCAAACCATCCCTCAATCTCTACTATTTCCTCCGGGGATAAGTCCTCGTCTTCATTGAGGTCACCCTCGTCAGCTACCAGCTCATGGCCTGTGATCCTCTCGGCAGTGTAATTACTGGGTCTCCTATGCTGGTTATGGCCCAATAAGGTGTACACGTAGTTCCATGCATTTGGTGGCCTAGTCAAGCCTCTGTATATAACTACACATACAGTACGGTGGATTTTATCACTGTCTGGATAATTTAAGGGTACATTATATCTTATAGTCATTTCTAAAGTAAATATAATACCTGACTCATCATTACTATTACAATAAAACTATAATGGCATAATCGCTACCATTCCCTACCTACTGGATCTATTTTACTAGTAATGAGTAACTCAGACAGGTTACAAGTCCATATGGGTCCATCATTTGTATTCCGTGAAAGGTTATGTAAGGATGAGTCTTTATTCTCATTACCAAACATGCATTCACAATTAAGTCAACCATACAAATGAAGGCAATACAACAAACCATCACACCACAAAATCATATTCATATAAAAGCAACAATCATTAATTACTTAGCTTATTGCATTCCCTCTTTATTAACACTTGGATTTCTCATTTCACACTTTCACTGCCCCTAGGATCCCTCAAAGTCTTCCTCAGCATAAATAGTTGCTAAATAGCCATAGCTACACGGATACAACGTATGCCGACCTGACCCTTTTTAACAAAAGTGTGGTCAGGAGTTTAAGTCAGCAAACAAGTGTGAAATTGATGGTGCTCTTATTCTCATTTAAAAACATACATCACCCTTATTTCCTCAAGATTTCTCAATTGCCTCTATCTTTCACACCTCGGTATACCTCTGAACTATCCATACTTGTTCTCATCATGTTCCTTCCTCATTTCATTTCTCTTTCCATATTTCCTATCTTATTTCTATATTTCTCATTATGGATCTACTCTTCTCATTAGTCATTCTGGCCCAAACTCATTATTTTGTTTAGTTTTTTTTATAGATTTTTAATAAAAAAAATAGACTAAGAAATTGTAAATAATATAAAAATCTCATTTAGGTCAATTATCATAGCTTTCTTAATTTTTATCTTATTTACACTAATTTATGTAAATATATTTTGTAATTTTGATCATTTGAATAATTATGCAGGAAATTTCAGGCAAATTTTATGGATTTTTGGCTCTTAGGAGAATATGAAGTGAAAGTAACTACTTTTAGACACCATAGTAATCACTACAGCAAGCCATTTCTAAGGGACAAGTCAAAGTAATGACTTTCAGAAGCAATAGTGACTACTCTAGAGCCAAAGGAAACACCCAGACTTGCACGTGTTTACTCTTGTTAGTGATAGTAAACACTCCAAAAAGCTCTAGGTTGAAGGATCCTGCGCATATTTACTCTCTAAGCGATAATAAATACTCTAGAGAGCCCTAGAGTGAAGGACCTGCACATGTTTACTCTGATGAGCGAGAGTAATTACTCTGGAGAGTATCAACTTTACTATAAATAAATTTTTACCATTTAGGGTTGGGGACTTTTTGTAGAACCTTTTACTTTATATATTTTAGGGTTTTAGGATACTTTTGAGAGCTTAAGTCAACCTTGGGTGATAGCCAAGGGTTTGACATAGGGTTTGATTTTCCATTTCTTCTTACTTTTCTTTGATTTTTTACTTTGATGTCATTGATTATTCTTGATTCCCTTCTTGTAATGGTGAGACCCATCCTTATGGAGGGCTAATTTTCTTGTAATTCCTAGTGAGTTAATATGGATTCTTTAATTTCTGGGCCTTTAGTGTTAATTTAAACCCCTTTTTTTTTCATGAGTTTCTTCTTGCCCAATCTCTTGAACTAAGTTAAGAATTGAATAAGGGGATGTTGCTTAATCACTTCTAATTCATTTTTAATAGAAGTTCTGAACTTGGTATGCTTAATTCTGGGTTTAATTCTAAGGTTGCTTAACCCTAAGGATTAGGGATTGGAGTCCATTAATTTAATTAATTTTGTATGGAAATTTAAGATTGATTTTCGCTTGTTAAATTGACCTAATTCAAGGGAAGGATATAGTATTAAATCTTAAGAGGAATTAGGATAAAATCTATGTGGACAAACTAGGGATTACTACATTTTATTGATTGAACTTTGCAATTTAATTTTCTACTTAAGTAGATTAAACTTGAAATCACAAAACTCCTCTTTTTACTTGCTTTTTGAATACACTGCACACCATATATTTGATATTTAGTCACTCACCCAATGATTCACAAAAGGACGACCTAGGTTAGCACTCTACTATTACATTAATTTCTATTTATATTTTGATGAGGATTAGTGACAAATCTTTTGATCATCATTCATTTCTCTATTTTATTCAACTTTATTACTACATCATATATCAATCACATATATATTCACATCATCAAAGACCACAAAAACATGCTTCAATCACATATATATTCACAATTATAAACTACATCACAACATTTTCATGAACACAAATATACTACATTTTTAGTAACAAGATAGAGCTTTCCTTACCTTGAAGTGGAAGTTTAGTGAAGGGTTTTTGAGAGATCTTGCTCAAAAGGCTGGGTTCTTCTTAAATATCATAAGAGATCCTATTTAGAGGAGGAAAAACAAGAAAAAAACCAAAGGAATGGAGAACCAAGTTTCAAGATCTTACCAAATAGCAAGGAGAGTGAACTCTCAAGCTTGGATCAAAGAGAGATTGATGTTTTTCAAGGATTTTCTGAGAAAAGGAGGAGAGAGATAAGAGGGAATGAAGAGTGGTCATAACTTGGAATATAATCCAAGTTTCTTAACTTTGAAACCCTTAAATACCCCTCAACTCGCAACATTTTTGCTACACTAAGCCCTTCTCTCGCTGCAATGAAAAAATTAGACAAATTTTTTTTTTACTATCTATTATTCTAGCTATAACAAGAGCATTCTCGTTAACAACAGGAGAGCGTTAAAGAGCCTGATTCTGGATTCTCATTTCTTACTACAGTGAGAAATCCTGTAACTCACACTCATAAAACTCGCTTCATTTTAAACAACATGCATTAACAATTCACACAAAATACAATAGTTAATAAACAACAAAAATAGGGGTGTTATAAACGTTGTCTCGCTTAAGCGAAACGACCATCGCTTAAAGTGAGAATATCAAAAAATGCTTGGAGAGACCACTGTCTGGTGTTCATGCCCAGGCGAGAGCCACCTCGCTTAAGTGAGAATTGCTTGTTCAAACGAGACCACGCAAAATTTGTGTTCTAAGTTACATTGCCTTGTCATTTTCTCTGAAATTCCACTTCCTCTTCTTAAATAAAATTGCTTCAAACCTCGATCGTGCTTTGGATTCGAGCTTAGAGATTCGATTGAAGTGATTTCGAGTATCTCTGGGTTTAACTCTATTTTCTCTGTTTGTTTCTTCTTCTTTTTTCATTTCTCAAAGGGTATCTTGTGATATACAGGAAAAATTTTGTTGTTGAGTAAGAACCTTCATCAATCTCTCTCTAAATACTTATCTCGAGGTAATAAGAGCTCTATTTTATCATTTTATTAAAGTGTATATTTTGTGCTTATGAGAGCATTATTAAATACTTATTATATGAAAATATATATTTGAATAGTAATACCTGGTAGGAAAAGGTGATGATATGTGTGTTTGATTGTTTGGCTTGAGTGATCAAGTTGTGTTTACATGAAATATATGGTGAGTACTCAGTGTGGGGTGTTATGAAAAATATGATATTATGATTGGTGATGTATGTGTGAAAATCTAGACATGATAAAATGTTATTAATGAATATTTGGCAGTTTTGGCATGACAATATACTATAAGAATAAACGGTGTTGTAAACTTAGTTTGCAAGTGTTTTATTAAGTACGATCTTTTAAGTTGAATAAGGGAAGTGGTATAACTGCTGAATGGACCTAGTGTGAATTCATGTCTTGTGACTATGTGGTGATTAGGTTATGTTTTTTGGTGATTGAAATTACTATGTTTTCTTTTATTTCATAACTATGATTATACTGTGATATTGGTTTTTAAATTGAAATTATGTTTAATGATAAGGTAGACGCTCATCCTTACTAAACTTTTTGGGGAACAAGGATGACGACATCTCGAGAACAAATTAGATTAATAGATAGTTCTGTACGGTGTAGGTTAAATTATGTATTTAACGAGTATCAGAGGTTTTGTTATTTTAACTTTGCTATTAATTGTAATAACATACCTAGTCACATGTATACTCTGGAGATGGACCTATATTATAATAGTCCCCTAGACTTTCCTTCAAACAATAGGATCCATCATATTCTTAGTATATATATTTATAGAGGAACGGTTAGGACTCTAGGGGCTGTGAGTTACCTGTGCACCTACCTTGACCAAGATCAACTCGGATGACCAACCCAAGTAACTTTTGAGCGGGTCACGAGTGTTGAGGTCGTGGCTGATTTTGGTAATCTCTATCTCAAAGAGGATGAGGATCTAGATTACGATGATTTATTAGAGATAGATGGATGGCATAATGATGACTAGCACTGAGTCCTCAGCATTTGGATATGGATTATGGCTACTCTGGGACTCAGTTATTTTGATTACGTAATTATTATTCTAAGTCCTACACCTTTTGATTAATAGTTTGTAAATTTGACACTCATTATATGTAAATTAAAGTTTAGCATATATATTTTCTTAATTGTTCTAACATATTATAATTATTAAGTTACAGTTTATTTATTCATCATATCATGTTGATAATAAAATTTTGTGAATGGCCTTATTTGTGGAAAATGTTTAATTTACTTGTACAAATTATATATATATATATATTATTTATCCCATTTCAGTATAAATTATTGTTTAATTTGGAAATAAGAATTAAGGATGTCACAACTCTCCTATTTTATAACACTCATTCCAAAGGCAAAGAATCCCCAATGAATAAGTGAGTATAGACCTATATCTTTATTAGGGGTGCTTTTATAAAAATATTTCAAAGGTGCTTGCAAATAGAATGCAAGGTGTGTTAGCATACATAATAAATGAGCAACAATCGACATTCACATCATGGAGAAACATGTTAGATAATGTGCTTGTTGTCAACGAGGTGGTGAATTATGCTTAGTAGAGTAAAAATAAATATTTTGAGTTAAAAGTATATTATGAAATAGTGTACGATTTAGTGAATTGGAAATATATGTTACAAAAGTTTGGCATTGGGGAGAAGTAGGTAAGGTGAATGAAGACATATATATGTGGTGGTCATTTATTGTTCCTTGTTAATGGTAGCCCCATGGAGGAAGTGGCGATTGGTAGAGGCCTTAAACAAGACGATCCTTTATCTCCTTTCTTAATTTTATTAGTGGCAGAAGGTTTGAGGGAATTGATGAAGAGTAGGGGTGTGCATGGATTGGATTTATACAAAACCAATCCAAATCCATTTGCATCCAATTATATGGATTGGATTTTAAACTAATTTATTTTATTTTTAAAAAAACTAGTTTAAAACCAGATTTAAAATTTGGATTTGATTTAAAATTAGTTTTAAATTTGATTTTAGTCAAAATTGGTTTTAAATCTAGTTGTAGTTAAAACTAGTTTTAAATCTAGTTTTAGTCAAAACCAGCTTTATTTTTATACAATACTTAGAGGGAAAAAAAGCTCTAAAAATGAGAGGCTAGAACTACATTGCTTGATTTATAATAGAAACAAATAAACACGTAAACAAACATTAGAGAACACACAACAATATAAAAGTTGATAGGTTAGGACAATGTCAATAATTTACAAAGAGTTTATAGATTATGCATTAAAAAGAAAAGGAAATTCGTTAATTGTGATACCAAAACACCAAGTTCATCACACAGTTTTTGGGCTAGCTTTAATCGTCCACTATATGATGCTCAATTAAGTTGTTAACCATGTTGAAGTCTGAGCTACCAACAAATTAAAGATTCTTAATACAACTAATGAACTAGACCACTTACTGATGTAAAGGACACTCATGAAACAAATGCAACTTGAGCATTAAGATTTGTGATTTTGAGACAAAAAAAATTTTCTTCTGCTATTTTCAGGGCATAAAAGGTCTCTAGTAACACATAAAAGGAAAATCCAAGTATAATAAGGAGAAAAAAGGTAAGAGAATGAAATTGTGTGTATGACATTGAACATTTTACCATCTATTTACATTGACGATGCAAAAAAAAGGACCACGCTGTATTAAAAAAGGCAAATTGCATAGAAAAATATTACTATTTATTTGAGTTTATCATATCATTACTCATAAACAGTTACTCTAGCAACTTACAAACTATAAACAAATATACACAAACAAAATAAAACAAATGCAAATGTGAAAATAATACCATACAATATATTAAAAAACAACATGGCAGAATGAAAATTTACACACAAACGCAAACTGGTATAAAAAGCTCAGTCAAAGGGGAT
This sequence comes from Abrus precatorius, assembly GCF_003935025.1. Classification (NCBI taxonomy): domain Eukaryota; kingdom Viridiplantae; phylum Streptophyta; class Magnoliopsida; order Fabales; family Fabaceae; genus Abrus; species Abrus precatorius. The sequence continues at coordinate 8,068,890 of NW_020874395.1, read as the reverse complement.
CAATGAGAGGAACAAAGAACTTTAAAAGAAATCATAATTCCTTATAACATACCTATAACCTAGAAATTTAAACATAGGACATCTTAACAACTACTACAACACTACCATTTTAACAACTAAGAACTAATATTAAACAAAAAATATTTAATCATCATCAAGCACCACAAAGGCTATAAAAGCAATATCTTGTTGAAAAGCTATTTCTGCAAAAAAATAAAAATAAATAATTAGTAATTATTTGTTAACTCATAATATAGTTAATAACAACATAATGAGTATTCTTGTCTTGTTTAAATTTTCAAGCTCTTCAAACTCTTCATTTGAAAGTAATGGTGAAGAATATCCCTTAAGCCAGTCTTGGGTACAAATAAGTGCTTCCACCATTTTATGTGTTAAGGAAGTGTAGTAAGAATCGAGTACCCTTCCTCCAATACTAAAGGTAGGTTCAGAGGCTACAGTGGAGACAAGTATTGTCAACACCTCTCTTGTAATGCTTGCAAGGATTGGAAATCAACTTGAGTTTAACTTCCACCAATTCAAGATATCAAAATTTTATGGGCTTTTTAAAGTTTCTTTAAGGTACTTACTTAATTCAGAATTCTTACTTCCACTTGATCAAAAAAATTGACTATATCCATAACGATCATTACTACTACCCTGAAAAAATTCACTATAGTCATAACAATCATCATTCAATATCGTTTCCTGTGAATCACCTTGAGATCCTGCTTCCCTACCTTTGAATTCTTCAAAAAGAGACTCCAAACAGGTTTCTAATTTCTCATTCAATATCATTGTCTCACTAACTCCAAAAGCTTGAGAAATCAACCATTTTATAAACTTCAATTTGTATCTAGAGTCTAACACAACAACAACAAACAACAAACAACAACATATTTAAATTGTTAAGATTCTCCTAATATCTATCATATTTTTTCTTCATTCCTATAGCAATTTCTTTCATTCTTACATCTTTGGAATGATGACACATTTGGTTGATCTTCTTTCCAATTCCAAGAATCTCTAACATATACATGTTACCTGTCACATAAGATGAACCAGAAATGCACAAAGAAACTTCATAAAAAATCTTCAAAAATGGTAAGATTGAGTATACATAGTCCCAATCTTCACTTGTAGGAAGACCCTTCCCCTTGTTTAACTCTTCAGTATATTTCCTATCTTGCATTTCAAGCTCTTCAAATGTCTTCTAATGTTTCAAAGCACCTTCTAATATAAAAAAGATTGAATTCCACCTAGTTTCAACATCTAAGCAAACAAGACCTTTGTATTCAATTTCTCATTCAATGCATGCTTAAACTTTATCAATCTAGAGGGAAAAGATTATGTCTTTCACTGCAGCACGAATTTTAAAACAGAATCATCAATCTCCTTTAAACCTTCTTTTATAATCAAATTCAAAATATGTGCATAACAACGCATATGAATATATTCTCCATCCAAAACTAAACTGCTCCAAGACAATATCCTTTTTCTGAGATACTGAATACCAATATCATTTGATGAAACATATTAACTATCAAACTTAAAACTCAAGTTAGCCCCTACCCGTCCAAGCACTTCTCTATAGTCTTAGCAATAGTTTCTCCTGAATGGCTAGTAATTTGACAAAAATTTAGAATATTTTTTTGTAGGTTCCAGTTATTGTCAATAAAATATCAAGTTATGCATAGATAAATAAGATTTTGACCAACAATCTCCTTTAAACCTTCTTTTACAATCAAATTCAAAATATATGCACAAAACGCATATGAATATATTCTCTATCAAAAACTAAATTGCTCCAAAATAATAGCCTTTTTCTAAGATATTGAATACCAACATCATTTGATGAAGCATTATCAATTGTCAAACTTAAAACGCAATTCAGCCTTCAGTGGTCCAAGCACTTCTCTATAGTCTTAGCAATAGTTTCTCCTGAATGGCTAGTGATTTGACAAAAATTTAGAATTTTTTTTTATAGCTTCTAGTTATTGTCAATAAAATGTCGAGTTAAGCATAGATAACTAAGATTTTGACCAGCAATCTCCTTTAAACCTTCTCTTACAATCAAATTCAAAATATGTGTACAACGCATATGAATATATTCTCCACCTAAAACTAAACAGCCATAAGACAATAGCCTTTTTCTGAGATACTAAATACCAACATCATTTGATGAAGCATTATAAACTATCAAACTTAAAATGCAATTTAGCCTCTACCTGTCCAAGCACTTCTCTATAGTCTTAGTAATAGTTTCTCATAAATGGCTAATGATTTAACAAAATATTAGAATATTTTTTTGTACCTTCTAGTTATTGTTAGTAAAATGTCGAGTCAAGCATAGATAACTAAGATTTTGACCAAAATTCTATGTGTTAGTGGTAAGACAAACCCTTTGACAATTTTGAGAAATTTTTTTTTTAATTTGCTCTTTTCTGTCTCATAGCTCCAAAACATCACGTGCTAATGTACTGCGTGAAATGACATTAAATTTTGATTGTAAAACATTCAAAAACTTTTAAAATGATTCGTACTTTACACATTGAAAAGGAATCTCTATAGCTACAAACATCTTCACTAATTCTATCCAACACTTCTCTTGGTCAAATTTGGCAAAGGAGAAGAAACATGTCTTTCTGCATTTTCCATTGATGATGAAATTGAATTGGGATTATTTTTACATTTCTTTGAATGAGCTAGCATGGAACTCAGCCTATTATCAAATTTCATCAAACAACTACAATAGTTGCATCTAGCTTTTTTATTTGACATAGGATCTACAATAAAGTGATTCCAAACTTTAGATCGATATTTACGCCTATCAAATTGAAATTGTGACATATTAGTAGTGTTAAAAACTAATGGTGCCATAAAATCATCTTGTTCATCCATTGTGTCTACTATTTTGCATTAAAAATCAAAATAAAAATATTTAAAAATTATCAAAGGTTTGACAAAATGATATGAAGAAGTCATCAATCAGTCACATTAAAGGCAATAAGGGGATGGCACGAGTAAACAACAAATGAAACTATATACCTATACTCAAATTACCAAGTTCATTACACCATATATGGGTTAGCGTATAGCCTCTTGGTTGTCCACACTCATCCAAGGTGAAATAACTCAATAAAGTCTAAGCAATTATTTAATTCATTTCACACTACATTTAAGTTGAAGACTGCAGTGTATAACAAAAATCCATGGGACTGTAACGAAGCACAATTCTAGAATATTGTTCATTCAAATTGACCACTGCATTCTCATACTCATCTAATGGAGTGCAAGGCTGAACCAAGACTCAAAACAATCACACAATCATAATTCTTTCAATTAATTCTTGGAACTAAAAATATTCTGCACTCATTGACATCCACGTCGTAATGGTATCAAAACTAAGCTAGATTCCTCAAAGAAACATGCAGTTTAGGGAGCAACCTAGGTCATCTCTCACAAGGATGCAAATGCACATGGTTTCAATATCAATTATGCAGAAAAGGTTATAAGTTTGGAGAGTTTTGTGATTAATTCAAACAAAAATTGCAGAGAATTAAATTGTGAACAACAAATATAAATCGAATTATCAATGAAACATAAATTGCGATGCAGGTAAAATCAATTACAATCAAACCGAAACTGAGATTTAAAACTGAGAATGAAAAATTGAGAATGAAAACTGAAAATCACAAACATACAATCCAAGATCCAGAGCACAAATACAAACGTGAATTGATTATATCGAATTTGCTTAAATCTCTTATGCACAACAAATCAACTAATCAATTATTTGTTATACAATCAAGAAAAGGAGGCACAACTCAATCGAATTATACTCCATATGCAATCGCAAAATGTAAGGTCAGAAAACAAACTCAGAGTATCAATCGATCTTCCAATTCTTGTTCGAGCAAGTGCAATCCAAAACTTGGTAACGCAACTGAGATCGAAATGCAAAAGAAAATAGCTTGAAATTGCAGAATTGTAAGCATCTTTCAGCCATAAATGCAAAGCAAGATGCAATGGAATTCTAAAAGGTGCAAGAGAATAGGTAAAAAAAATGAGAGGTTTATTGGAAGCAGGAAAGTTTTACAAAATTGAAAAATATAAAAATGAATTAAGTGTGCTTCCAAATTAGCCTCTGACCTCTATAAATAGTAGTCCTAAATGAATAAAAACGAATGGGCCAGTGCTGGGCCAAAAATAAATACAACAAAACTACAAAAACAAAAGCAATACAAAATCAATACAAAAGTCAAGCTAAAGGTCTGAACTTCTAAAATTCATAGAAAATAGCTCCGAACTCCAAACAGCACGATATATATATCCAAATTGAAGCCTCAGAAGTAAGGAATCCAATGCAAAAAGAATAAGCCAAAAAGGATATCTACAAAAAAATATTATGGCCAAATTAGTGAACAAAGGTCAGAATAGAAAACATGAACAAAAAAAATGAGTATTTACAAAAGTTCCTAATTAATGTGAGAAATGCAAAAGCACACTAATAGAAGAAATAAGGGAATGAAAAGACATCTAAAGGATGCAATAAGACTATAAATGTGGGAACAAAATATGAGTCATCACTCATCCTAACATGTCTAAAACTGAACCAACGGGTTATGCATCCAGGAGAAATATAACAAGAGACTTACTAAGTTGCTATCTATTTAACATGCCATTTTTCTACTTTCATAGTCAAAATTCTGTTATTTTCACAAGTTTAATTTCCTTCTTACCTAGGCAATTTTAAAGTCCAAAAGCAAGACTTAAGTATTGATTGAGTATTCTGTTTCCTCTCAGTTTCTGAGTGTAGATCTAAGGCTTATGTTCAGGGTTACAAGGGCATTACATTTCTTAGATTTAAATGTCTAACTTACACTAACAATTGCATGATTTAGACATTAGCATATACAACTTTTGCATTATTTTTATATCAAATACAAATTTTTTAACAATATAAATCAATCCTACATATATAAATATAATGATATCATTGCTATAACTTTTTGAATTTGGTTGGGCATGTTTGAAGATATACGATAGGAATCAAATCAAATCAAGAATTTGAGAAACTAAACTCCAATCTTCTTAAAATATCAAAAGAGATTGAAATTGTACCACAACTATTTCAAGAAAATATGTAGGTGAGGATGTGAGTCAGGATCCACAGTAACCTCAAAAAGTGGAATGAAAATATTGTCAAGGATATTCTGGAATGAGGTCAGTTAAATATTGTCAGGATCCATAGTAAGATTTATTGACAATGAACATATTTATTACATTAAAATTATTACTTTTAAATACTTAAACTTAAACATACAAAAGTTAAAGCCAACATTAATAATTTTTTTATTTAATTTTATGCAACTTAAATAATTTCTTTCTTCGACAGTGCAACTCTATAAAATTACTAAATAAAGCTTATAATTTTATCTCCTATCCTAAATAATTTATTGCTGAAGATGATTATAAAATGCTAATCCCATGTTATTTGGTTTAGGAAGCATCTTATAAAAAAAAAGGTTGTCATGTGTGTATCAACTTATGCAACTCTAATGGTGAAATAAAAGAAGGAATTGTTGCTTATTTTAAGAAATAAGTTTAAAAAAGACTCCCATTAACTATGCTCTAATTAAAGAATATGCACGTGAACATATCTAGTTCTATATATATGTGTGAGTGATTTAAACAACTAAATTATCTCTAAATTATATAATGCTTGGATTCAAATTTGTTTAGCCCAACAATTTTATGTTTGCTAAAATTTAGCTTTCTTGCCCCATAACTAAAATAAGAAAATTAATTTTTTTTTTGAATAATTGACGTTATTTCTCATGTTGTTTATTTTATTATTATCAGTTTAAAATCTGATTCAATGTTTTCTCTAACATAACAACACAAACAAGATCAACTGAGCTAGTTTTGTTCTTTTATGGAATATAGTAGATTCTAAGCCAAATAATCTTGTTGCAGGATAATGAATCTAATTTCACATGGGTGTGTGGCAAATGGGTGCTTAGCAAATAATTAATGTAGTCATGGACCACTATGTAATACAATAATTTGTTACATATCTACAATTTAAGAGTTTATCTGAGACCACTAGAGTACCAATTACAACAACCAAAAAATGAAATCACTCAGATACGTGAAAGAAAGCCAAACATCTTATCTAGACATTGAAACTGGAAAGCGACATTTAAAGATAATTGTCATGTGCTAAGAAAGCAACATTCAAAATAGAATGACGAAGGATGGTGAAAATAGAAAAGCATCAAAATGAAAGTAAAATGGAATGGAATAAGGCGGTGCTCAATCAAAATTGAGGAGGGAAAAAAGGTACCTGCGAGGCTGGGCAAGTGAATATTTGTTGTTGCGATGCCAAATCACAGTGGTTTTTCTCAAGAAAGAGATTTAGTTTTAGAAGTAGGAGAAAAATAAATCTAGTTTTCTCAAGTCCAATCTAATTTTGATTTATCAGAACCAATTCAGATCTAGATTTTTTTCCTTACAAATTGAGTTATCTGATTCTTTAAAAATCTGAAATTTTAAATCCAGTTTGGCTTAGTTATGGATTAAGCTTTTATATTTGGATTTTTTGTGCACCCCTAATGAAGAGTGCTGTCTCAAAGGGACTTTTTTCTAGGGTTAAAGTTAGTGATGGACCCGAAATCTCATTGTTACAATTTGCAAATGATACTTCGATTATAGGTAAAACTATCGAGTAAAATTTATAGACGACAAAGGCTCTTCTGTGAAGTTTTGGGCTTATATCCGGGCTTAAAGTTAATTTTCATAAGAGTTATATTGTAGGGGTGAATGTGATAAACAACTTTCTAGATATGCATCTCATTTTCCAAATTGCAAGGTGGAATCTTTGCCTTTTCAATATTTAGGTATCTATGTTGGAGACAACTGAGAAGAAGAAGTGCTTGACAAAAGCTTATTGAGTTTGCTTCACTGCAAACTAGCATCTTGAAAGCACAAATACATTTCCATTGGGTAGAGTAACAATACTTAATGTTGTTCTAAATAATCTCCCATATCAGCTCTCTATCTCGACTAGATCTTCAAAATCTAGATAATCTTTGATCCAAGGTAATGATCGCCTAAATCAGCAATGATCTCTGTACCATTCACTCGCTCAAAGGTCTATCTATACGGTCTTCCAAGATAGTCGTGATCGTGATAGGTAAATATATAAGTGAGGGTTGTTGGAGTTCTAACAGTACCACTATAGATATAGATACATAGGTCTGATATATTCTACTTCTAGGAAAATCAAAAAGGATACTATGGAAGAAATTAATCTCTAACATAACAGAAGTCCTAGGTTGATCTTCCACAAGAACAGCAAATTTAAAATAACATACTCTTTGATATTTATTAAATACATAATTAAGCCTATTATGTACTGAGCTATCTATTAGCCTAACTCTTTCCTGAGACTCCGTCACCCTATTTTCCTAAAAATATTAGTAAGGATGAGTGTCTATTCTATCATTTACAAAACATTTATTACAGAATCATAGTTTATAACATAAATACAATATATTCATTTTCACACTAAATTCATATTACAAACATATTCACACATCATTCAACAATTTATTATCCATTATCTTTTCTCTCATTTCAAATGCACTTTCAGTGTATTGTGATCACAAATATCGATGTCTTCAGCATTTCTTGAAGATAACTCAACTAGGTAAATAGTCGCTGGTTAACTCATGCACACGGATACAACGTATACAATAATCGGGCCCCTTAACAAAAGTATAGTCAGGAAACAAGTATAAGGCCATGTGACGCATTCGTTCTTAGATAGAGTGTGTACACATACGCGAATGTCACTCACCATCCTATGTTTCTCCCAGATTTCCCATCGTCTCCGGACTCTATACCCCAATGTATCTTTGTAATTATTCACACTAAGTCCAATCCATATTCGACATTTAAGGTCATTCTCAGAGTTATCCTTTTTCTCACTTATAAGATCGTGCTTAGTAAAGCACTTCCAAACTAAATTCATTCCACTCATAACCTTATTAATGTAATTACAATTATTAAATCCTTCGATCAGTATCACACCTTATCATATCATTTCATTCAGACATATTCCATAAAATCACTCAGTAATTTTAATAATATTTCATATTAAGTACTCATCATATAATGCATATACCAATCATTTAGTCCAAACAACTGATCAGTCCAAATAATCAAACAAACATCTTTTCATTCATTATTCACACAATCGATATCTCAACCATATATTGTCATAAAATGTTTATGTAACAATGCTCTAATAAGCATAAAATAAATATTGTAATATAACGATAAAATAGAGCCCTCCTTACCTCAAAGATGAGTTTACGGAGAGAAATTGAAGAAGATCAGAGATCAACTATGGAAGTTCTCTTGAATACCAAGAGATATCCATAAGAAACGAAAAATACAAGGAACAATCGAAAAAAATGAAATTTAATCCAAAGAAACTTACTTGGAATCTAGGTTCAACGTTCAAACTCGGTTTCAAACTCTCTTGCCTGGGCGAGGTAACAGTTGAGCTAATTTCATCCTATCTCGCTTGAGCAAGATAGCCCTATAACATTATATTTCTGGGCGCTCAGTCTCGCCTAAGCAAGATTTATCTCGCTTGAGCGAGACCCCCTGTACCAGAATCCTTCCAAAAAATCTCTATACTCTTAAATGTATTCTAATACTACTTAACATTAAACAAAACATAATTTACAAAATAATGAAAAGAGGGTATTACAGGGTAGTGATGGGTAAGAAATGTAGAATGATTTAATTAGAGCTTGTTGGGTAAATGAGTTTGTAGAGGATTGAAGTTTTCAAACTTTTTGTGCTTTAATGTGCTACAGGCACAGTATAGATCATGTGCTGATATGTTAGTTTTTTTGGAGGTGACTCATAATGCTTTGGTGGAGGGATGTGGTGTAGATTTGTAAGCAAGTCAATAGGTGGATAGATTCTAATGTCACACGAGTTCTTGACGATAATTGTACCTTTAGTTTTTTTAGGGATAAATGTGTGGAAAATATTGTATTGACGAATTCATACCCAAATCTATTTTCAGCATAGGCTTATATGAAGGCATGGGTGGTAGATAATGGACAATTTGAGATGGGCCAATGAGTATGTTTGAATGGGAGGATGATTTATAACATCAGTTGTGGGAGACTATGGAAGGTAAGATGTCAAGAAAAAATATGAATGATATGTTGATATGGAAGTGTGATGGTAATAAAGACTACATATTTAATCTGCTTATCACTACATTCATAATTTATTCATTATAGGAAGTGGTTTGAAGTTTTGTCTAATGTAGTCATTACACAAAGTTTGGAAAATTAATGCACATAGGAAAGTAGTAGTATTCGTTTAGCATCTATTGCTTAATATAGTTTTGTGACACCCTTACTACTTACTAAGCAATAAATATAAATACAATCATAAAATAACTAAGCAGTAAGAACATCACATGCATGGGTATATATATATTTATTCAGATATAGTGAAATTAAATACATTACCATTACTAGAAGTCTTCATTTCATACATACACGTCATCTGTTAATTTATACAATCATCCAGTTATCTAAATATATACATAACTGAATTACATACGAAATAAAGTGGGGTCACGATATCAGAGATGACAACCCAAAATGAAGACCTCACGAGCTTTCCCCTGGATCTATGATCACCAAAGTGCCCATTTCCTCCCAAAATTCAACAACGGTAAGGTTAGACTTCCTATATACTCCTTTTTCTTTTCAGTCAAAAGTACTTACACCTACGTATATGTATAGATTATTCCTTACTCAACTATATCCTACTATCCTTTTCCACTAGATTCCTACTCAGAGGAGGTAAAATTAGGAAGGAGTCCTGCTTGAGAAGCAGTCCTCTTCCTTCCGATAGCAGTAGAGGTGTTTGAACAGTGAGAAGAATCAGGAGAGTCTGAAGAACTAGAAGAAGACGAAGAGGAAGTGGATGAGATAGAGATAGGTCTTGCTAAAAGTGTGTCAACTAAACTAGTCCATTCAACAGGTGGTAAATATGGTATAGAAGGACGTAAAGGTCTAAGAAAACCTGGGGGTAATACCGGGGGTGATAATACAGGGACAGGAGGTGGGGTAGGGGGTCGCACAAACTGTACATCTGGAGGAAATGGAAAAGTAAGTCTCATGGGTACTCGGATGGGGATAGGGTAAGCTCGTGGGCCTGACCCATTTCTATCTAACAAAAAGGTAATAGATCCAGTGTGGGTGAATCGCTGTTGCTCCCAGTCGTGCACCCATCTTCCCTCGGGATCATATTTGATCGAGACGCTGAATTGGTACGGTGGTCGAGCCATCAATGTTCTTACCTAATAAACATATTCACACACAACACACATAGCAATAAAAGGGTGAGACAATTCGATTCAATCTCCAGCAGCAAAAGACATATAAGGGTTTCAATCACACAACTAATTATCAACACCCATAATCTACCAAGCAAATGCATATGCCATGAATGAGAAATGATACAAGTCTATTATTATAACTTAGTACATTTTGACACATGCATGTGGGCCCAAAACAATCAATCTGTTTCTTTTACTCAGGGAAGGATCAGGAGTTTCACTGTTACTTAACTGCCAACTTTGTTAATCTCATAATACAGTAACAGCTCTACTAATACAAGAATCTCTCGGGACCAGTCAGGATAGTAAAGTTTTGCAGTGAGAGTCCACAGCATAAGGTGGCGAGCCTTGGCCACTGTCAGATTCAATCACACGTCACTATCCCCAAGACTACCCTAGAGCCGCCCCTAGATTTCTTATACTTCCCTGTCCACTCATCACACTATCACATGTTCATGATGCATGTCTTCATTCATAATTAATTTAATTAGAGAAAATTTTAATTTTTTTTTTAAGTATAATCCTTAACTTTTTCTTTTCTTAATGAAATTCGACAGAGTCTCCTCTGTAAATCATATATTCCAAAATTTTCTTCTTCTTGTAAAACAACCAGAAAAAAATCCAGAATACTTCTAATTCATTAAATTCCACCTCCATCACCTCAAAATTCAAGAAAATCGTATCTTCCCCTCTTTCTTTAAATATGTTTTCATGCTTAAAAATTGAGGACTTAATCATTTTTAAAAAAAAATGATTCAAGCCTTCCAAATATCCAATACTACTTTCTCAGTAATATAATTTATTTATTTATTTTTATTAAATCCATTTTTCAAAGAAGTTAAAAGATACTTGCACTATATATAAAATACATAATTTATATATATATATATATATATATATATATATATACCTTAAAAACATATTTTCTTCTCTCCAACAAGTCTGAATGGACATTTAGATTATGTCAATCTATATGCTCACATCACATAAAACTAAATTACTTCCAATCTTTACCATTATATGGCATTCATACCAACAAGAATATCTACACAAACACATAATGAGAATTCAACCAATTATAAAGAAATAATTCAATACAACACTTCAACCATAAATCATTCCAATACATTAATTTAAATACACAAAGGACCTTACATATAAGGGAAAGTCCTTGTTCAATCAATTTCCTGGTCTAAAGCAACCTTTCATACATGTCCAGTACTATAACAAAATCTTCTAAAAATTATGGGTTAGCTCTAAAACAACCCAAATTCATTTTATTTGATTAGAACAATAGAGAATTATTCCCTTATGGTTCTTAATGTCACCTATTGAAATAAAATCATCCCACCCCTTACCTTACGGATGTTCTTTGATGAAGGTATGGATGAATTTTTTTTTTTCTGATTCTTTAGAAAAACTCGAACAATCCAATCTTCGAAACGATCAACCTAATCAATTAATCATGCCTAAACATAATTAATACTAAGGAGATGCTAATTTTATACTCTTATATGTATATGTAAAAATTGAAATTTTCTAACTTTTGCTATAAAAGTCCGATTAACACAAAATTAGTTTCTATCATCTAACTAATATAAAAGGAATAAAATGGAAGTGAAAAACACTCACTTCACCTTCTCTAAAACCACATGGCAGCCAACCCTTGTGAGGGTTTAGTGCTTTTTAATCACATTTTTAAAAAACTAATTACGTAAACAATATAAGCCATGCATAGTCTACATATAGTACAAAAGAAAGCAAGTTTAAAACCAATAATTTTGAAGCAAAGTAAGACCCATTTTTACTGTTCATGACAGCCAAAAAAACATGGAAAAATTAAAATTTTAATCGGATGAAATGATAATTAACAAATAATTAAGCTTAATTAAGGATATATATTAAAAACATACCTTAAAACAAGCTTAAATGAGTGGAAGAAAATGAAAATGGTGAAAGGGAGAAGAAGGGGTTATGGACTTGGAGAAGAAGAAGGTTCATGTAAGAAAGTGGTCAATTTAGTCAAATAGGTAAAGAAATAATAATATAATAATCAATTATTTTGCTATTTTAATGTAATTAAATAAAATAATTATGAATAAAACTCAAAAATAAAAACAATTGATGCCAAACAATTAAAATAATTATAACATAATTTTTGACATCAATATCTCCTTGGTTATCACTTAAAAAGAAAAAGAAAAAGGAAAAAAAACTAATCACACAGTTCCTGTTAACACATAAAACAGTATTAACCAAAATCTATAAATAAGCAATAATTACCAAAATAATTATTTTTACACTCCAAATATTATTTCTAATTAAAAATATAAATTTTATTATTTAAAATAATTCTTCGTAATTAAAAATGCTATTTTTATCTTCATAGAGCAATTTTAACCGGTATAAATGAGCAATTATTTTTATTTTTATTTTATTTATTTTTTTTTCAAAAAATTGAAGAATTATAATCTAAATTATAATTATATTAACAAATTAACTATTTAGAAAAACGAGGATGTTACAAGTTTCGGTGCAGAAGAATTTGACCAAACGTAAATTGACGATTCCATTAGAAACTTGTGGAGTTTTATGATATCAAAGATGATGATGTATGACACATTTTTCTGCATTGTGGTATTTCTATGAGACGGTGGTATATAGTGTTCGAATGATTTAGTGTCAGTATATACTTACCTAAAAATTTGCATGAGTCATTACTAAGTATGTGTGGAATTCAATTTGGCAAAAAGAAATGAAAGGGAATTGTAATAGTGTGGTGTACAATAGTATTAAGATTTGGCTTTAACGGAATAATATTTTCTTTAATAACAGTATGATAAATATTAGTGAAATGCTTGATTCTATTAAATATTGTTTTTGAAATGGCTTACAGCAGAATATTTGAAAAGCTCGTTATATATGTGAATTGGATTAATAATCCTTTAACATGTATTATTAATTCTTTTTAGAGATATAATAAGTTAGAATACCCTTATACTCTAATTTTATTTTTAATAAAAAATTAATACTTAAAAAAAAAATTAAACTTTAAAACCTATAACATAAGTTACTCAAAAGATGTAAATTACAATAGGTTGCGTTAAAACCTTCTCGTATAGAGTTGGTAAATAAACTTTGTTTATTAAACTTTTGTGTTGTATTAATTTATAAATTTTTTTTGTGACTATATTTTATGATTAATAATTTTATTAATCATACTTCTTATAATATTTTATAAGATATAATTATTACATTAAAGATATAAAATATAATAAATATTTTAAAATTAATTATTATTATTTTTATATTTAATTTTTTAAAATATTATAACATAATATTTTTACAGGTTTTAATTAATTTTTTTCATTAATTTTATTTATTAAAAATATAATAAATATTTTATAAAAATTTCTATAAGTATAATATAATAAATAAAAATTACTAAAATATTTTAAAATACACTAATTTTATGCAAAGTATAATTACTTTTAATTTAAAAATAAATTTACAAAATGTTTAAAAATTAATTTTGCTTTAAAACTTAAATTTAAAATTAATTTAACATAAAATTAGATTTAAAACTAACTTAACTTAAAACATTGAATTTAAAATTAATTGTAATAAAAATATAATTTAAAAAATATTTTAAATAAAATTCAAAATTTAAAACTAATTTAAATAAAATTTAAAAATAATAAAGTAAATAATTTAAAATTTAATCTATATAATTAATTTATGTGATAGATAGATGATATAAAATATAATATATGCAAATATTTATTAGTTTTTTTATAAAAAATATTTATTAGTTTAATACAATATGAATATAAAAAAAATTATATTATTAATAATTTAAAGTATATACAAATATGATTTTACATTAATTATTATAAAATTTAGTTATTTTAATATAATAATTCAATAATAATATAAAAATAATGTATATTATATTTTACTAAATTAAAATTGATTTTAAATCAAATTTAAATTGTAAAACCAATTTTAAATCAAGTTTAGAAAAAATAAAAGTTTGATTTAAAATCTATTTCATATACTTAAATTTAAAATATATTTAAATTATTTTCAACAAATCCAGTTTATGCTCGTACCTGCCCCTAAAAGTAGAACAATTCGGAGAGGAGGTTATAAAATTAATTTTAAAAATCTTTTTACCTACATTATTATTCAAGTTTAAATTAGATAGAACTATTAAAAACAATTTTTTAAATTGACTTTTTAATAAAGTTGTATTTTCTGAATTTGAACTTAAAATATCTTGTAAAATAGAATAATTTTTATCAACTGATTTATATACGATTATAATTTGAAAATATTTTAATCGTTAACCAAACATAAATATTATATGTATGAGCCGAAAATAACATTCTTATTATTATATTTTTGCTAAAAAACTGACTTTCTAAAACAAATGCCTCGACAAATATTGTATAATTATTTTGTTTTTGCTTACATGTATAATTATTTTTTTAATAAAATACGAAGAATAATAAATAATATTTTCTTAATGCTAATTTATTTATATTTACTAATTTATATTAAAATTAAAATCAAAATTTATGTTTAAATAGCGATTGTTGTTGTTATTTCAAAGAGTGGTAATCGATAATAGAATAAAGATATTATTGATAAGGACCTTTGTAGGAAGTGGTGATGACGGAACGGAAGTAGTAGAAGATAGATCGAAGTTGAATTTAATTGAATGTGCAGAGGCAGAATCGATCATATTAAGGGAAATGGGAGCGAGTCGAAAGCTTCAGGGAGAGATTGATCGAGTTCTCAAAAAGGTGCAAGAAGGCGTCGAAGTTTTTGATAGCATCTGGAACAAGGTAAGGTTCTTCTTCTTCTTCTTCGATTCCGATTTCTAGAGAGATTGATCAAATTGATCGGTTTGGTTGATTGGTTGTGTTTTAGGTTTACGACACGGACAATGCGAACCAGAAAGAGAAGTTTGAAGCTGACCTGAAGAAAGAGATTAAGAAGCTTCAGAGGTATAGAGATCAGATTAAGACTTGGATTCAGTCCAGTGAGATTAAAGACAAGAAGGTACTTTCCTTTTCTTTATTTTTTTTGAATTAAAATGAAAAAGAAAAAATGAGTGAGAAAATAGACACCTTGGTTTCTTGAAAGAAGATAAAATGAGTATGAATATGTGAAAAGATTTAAAACTTAGGGTCTGTTTAGTCTTTTGGTTATTTTTTTCTCTTTTTCAGTACGTGAATTCTCTGTTTGTAATTTTGAGGGACTAAATGGTTATTTACTTTTTAGGGATTGAAATTTCTTGTGTGGTTTCTCCTTTTAGGGAACAATTTCGGCATTCACTAAAAAAAACGTTCTTAACTCGAGATGAACCAAATACATGCAATGTTATTATATTGTACGGTTATGTGATAATATGAGACATAGAGTAGCTCCTAAAATATTTGTCTCAAAAGAACAATGCATCTCCCCAACTTACTTTTCATTGGAAATTATTGAATTTTCTTGAGGGTCATGCTAGAATTAACTGTGTGCTTGTGTGTTGTTGGGAGCAAAATAAAACTGGAAGCAATAGATTTTTGTCACTAACTTCTTCAGCCCAGTTTTAGTATTAGTATGTCTACAGGGTCACGAGAGGGGCATATTGGATTTGTGACTTGGGTATAACCTGGTGAGCAATACTCAATGGCTTAAATAAGGAAGGGCCTGCGTCTGATACATGGTGTTATATGTCAAGAGGTGTGTCTTTGTGACAGCTTAAGTTTTTGGCATAGTGGTAAGCGCTCTTGGTCATATCATTTGGTATTAGAACTAGTGGGGGTTAGAATTCTAGTTTAGACATGTCTCCAATAATATTAATGTTCATGCGCAAACCTTCTATAAGAGGAAGGGAATGATACGCCCATAGGCTTGTGAGGGAAGGGCCCACATTTGATGCAAGTTGGTATATGTTAAGAGTTGCACCTTTGCTGGCAGTTTAAACTTTTGGCATAGTGGTAAGCACTCTTGGGCTGCATTTGGATACATAGCTTATTTAAGATTAAGCACTTATTGAATAAGTTCTTTTTAAATGATGACTTATGTTATAAATTTAACGATGAAGTTTATTGGGATGGGATAAGCTGTAAGCAACTTATTTTGATAAGCTATATCAAAAAGCTTATTGAAATAAGCTGAAAAGAGTTTATGAGAGTTAAAAGCTGTTACCTTAAGCTCTTTTAAATAGGTTCTTGGTCATATCAAGTATTTCTTACCTTTCATTTCTGTGTTGTGTGTAGAGTGTTGGTTGCTGAAATGAGCAGTAAATTTTATTGAGTGAACCTTGGGAATTAGGGTGAGTGAATGTGTTTCTAGGAAAGTTACTTTTTAATGATGTATTTTCTGGTTGGAGCTAATTGTTTTTTGTTGTTTTTGACCAATGGCATTTATATATGTATTGCCCTGTCTAGTGTTGTCAAACGGTGGCCATGGCAGAAAACAGTGGCTGTTTTTTGTCAAACTGCCACACAAATGGTATTATTAGTATTTTATTTTTTTTGGTTACATTCTGCAATTTTTAATATATCTTTTGTATATATAATATATAGATTATATTATTTTATTATCGCTGCCATGCTTCTGCCATAATTTTCCATGGCATCCACCATAATTTTATGGCATTTTTTTTGTCTTTCTACCATGACCCACCATTGATAACATTGGTCTTGTCCTGTCTGTTCTATGTCATTTTTTCTGTTTGGTTATGCTTAGGTGGTGGTTTTGCGTGGATTGACTTGTGTGATAGTGTGTGGTATGGAACGTTCTAATACTAAATTTTGATTTTTAACTTCTTGGTTTTGACTTTGACAGTGTTTTCTCTTTTTTGACATATCATGACACAGGTTAGTGCTTCGTATGAGCAGGCTCTGGTGGATGCACGCAAGCTTATTGAGCGTGAAATGGAAAGATTCAAAGTTTGTGAGAAGGAGACAAAGACCAAAGCATTTTCCAAAGAAGGCTTGGGTCAACAGCCTAAAACTGTGAGCCTTAGACCTTTGGGTTTTTGTAGGTGTGTTATGATTATGCTTGTGTCTGATATGGCTGAAGGGTATCTTGTTCTCAATGTTTTTTGTGACAGGATCCTAGAGAAAAGGCTAAATCAGAGACGAGGGATTGGTTGAACAATGTGGTATGAAATCAATTGCTATGAATAAATTTCATTTTTACTTTGTTGTGATCGAAGTATACCTATTAGTTGTTGCATTAATAGTTTGTATGCCTTAATGGTTCTTGCAACATGATATAGTTTGTAGTGCAGGTTTACCATTGACGGTTATGAGTGATTTCCACAGATGGAAATTTCTTAGTTCAAATTGGTTCTTAAAATTTCCTTTCCTAACTACAATGTTTATACAAGTCTACTGCCTGTTTTCATCACTTGTGATTCACATTGAGGAGTCTCTGTGTTCATGTATTATTTAGAAGAGGTTTGATTAGTTTTAATTGCAAACTTATTTTTTTGTCTGGAAAGTGTTATTCTTTTAAATGTTTGAGTAGGTTGGGGAGTTGGAATCTCAGATAGAAAACTTTGAAGCTGAGCTTGAAGGGCTTTCTGTTAAGAAAGGAAAGAGCAAGCCACCCAGATTGGTATGGAGTAAAGGAAGTACATTTTATGGGACTGTTGGTTTTTCTAAGTCATGGCTATTCAAATGTCTTCTTTTTGTTTGTCAGACACATCTAGAGACATCTATTACTCGGCACAAGGCTCATATAAAGAAATGTGAATTTATCTTAAGGCTACTGGATAATGATGAATTAAGTCCTGAGCAGGTTAATGATGTCAAAGATTTCCTTGATGACTATGTAGAGCGTAATCAGGTTTGCCTTTTGTAACTTGTACAACTGCCATTCTGCTTTTAAAAAATCAAACACAATCACTGAGTAAATGCATATATTTACTCTTTGTAAAGTCCTTCCAGAAAGAGTCTTAAAGTTTGATAATATGCAAAATATATGAATTGGTATTAGTTTTATCTTTTTCTATTTTCTTTATTTTACAGGACGATTTTGAAGAATTCAGTGATGTTGATGAGCTATATAGTTCATTACCTTTAGACAAAGTGGAGTCACTTGAAGATATTGTTACAATTTCCCCTGGTCTTGCTAAGGTATTTGTTTAGTGTAAATTGCTCTATTGTAAAAATGGAGAGATGCAAAGCTACACACACTTAACACCTACTAATGTATTTGAATGTGTATGCCTTTGAAATTTTTAGATTAATAATTGCCTTTCTTTTTAACAGAAGCTCTCCTACAAAGTTATAAAATATGTTAATGCAAAACTGTCGTTAGGTTTGTCTTACAGGATTGGGATATATGAATTATGTTGCACTTTTGTGTTGTGCACTTTTTTGTTGCTTCGTGCTGGTGGTACTATTTGCTCGTGTGTTAGTCATTTTGAAATTATGACTTTGATTATTAATTATGAATACATCTTTAGATATAGGAATTTTTTAGAGCATTTATATATCCGCAACATAAATCATTTAACTTGTTTATAAACCTCAGAATAACGATCATCTTGCTATCCACCATACTGCTATAGTGATTTGTGGTATTGGGCAAGGTAGTTATACATGTGCTATAGTAAAAATCGTAAAATCGTAAATTGAATCGTAAGATTTTACAAAATCATATATACATGCATATAAGTTCATATTCTGCATATAAAATTGCTGAAATTAAAAATAAAACATTAAATCACTGAAAGTACTTGAATAATCCATATACCATAAGAAGCTATCAAGCATAATCCATAATGTAACAAATTAACAACCCAAAATAGCCTAATCATGTTTTTGATAAATTACAAGGACCAACACCCCTTTCTTGCAAAACTCTATGATCCTAGCACTCTCAACTTCACCACCTTTAGTGGCTTTTCTCTTTTTACCAATTTCTAAAGAGTCATCTTTGTTAGCTGTTTTTTCTTATCAAGTAAATAACAGTCTCCATCATCTCCTTATTCACATCTTCAGGAACAGATTTGCAAGGTTCATCATTTTGATTTGTTTTAGCCAAGTGGTGCTTTAAGTGATAACTACCTCCATTTAGTACTTTTTGGCAAAATTTGCACTGAACCTTCACAGTTCCTTGAATTGAAAATCCATATTTCCATCCCACATCATCGTTGTTTCCACGAGCATTCTCGGGAGCTAACCTATGAGGCACACTTGAAGAGCCCACAGCATTGGAGCTGTCGATTGTAGTTGGGAGTGACCTAGAACCACCACTACCTAAGCTTTAACCACCAGCCATGTTTGAAGCCATTTTTGAACAAGATAAAGAAAAACAAAGTAAGAAGAAAACAACTAGCAAGTCATTGCCACATTGCCACCTTGTTGGTCTAGGGTTCTGCAAAGAAAACAGAGCAAGATGAGAAGAAAATAGCTAATAAGTAGGATTGGGGCAGACAAAACCACAGAGAGATAGTGAAGAACTCACAATTAAAAGCTGCACACCAAGTCGCTCTGAGGAGGTCTAGGGTTCGACGAAGAAGAAAAGAAGGATTTAGGAACGCCGGACTTCATTCACGCCTAAATATAAGTTGGGTCGGGCTTGGGTTATAAAGGATTTGGGCTGAGATCCAAATCCTACCCATGTTTTGCTGAAATTGGAAGCAAATCACTATTTTACCAATTTTACGATCCAAATCGCGAATTCACAGTGATTTTACCCTGCTGCAATTTCTGATTTTACGTTTCAACTCCCAATCTTAACTACCATGGTATTGGGTGCCCTCCACCGCTATTAGGGATTGATAGCTATGAATGGTTGCAACAATGTTTTGTTTCAAAAACTAAGTTTATGCATTTTTTTGCTAGGCATTTTTGACTCAGTCTGCAGCTTCCAATCTACTTGTTGCAATCCATATTTGTTGATGACATTCCCTTTTTGTTAGTATCTTAGAATTTTTCTATATATAAACTTCTGAATTTATTTTCATTTTTGGCAGGTGGCACCTGTGCTTAGCTTAAAGTCTTCTGTGGCAGCACCAACATCAGCATCAGCATCACAAACATCTGTATGTTTTTTTCACAAGTCAATATTATTTAAAAGTACGGGTTTTCATAAGAAATCTTGAGTGTGATATTTATACATTCATGCAGTTTATTTTCCAAAATAATGTGCCTGCAAGAGATATTTTGTTATGTACAGGAGGCCCCTCTAATTGTTCTTTTATGACTTTCAATAATATAAATAATATTGGATAGATTCTGATTAATTATGGATAAAGATATGTGTATTGAAGTCCTAGTTTATGCTTTATGGGAATTATGATTTTGAATTGTCAAATGAGATAACCTATTGCTAGTGGTATCACTTCGCAAGATTTCCTAACAAATTACTAAATAGCTTAAGATAAATAATTAAAAGAACATATATGTATGAATTAAAGTAGTCAAAATAGTTGTTTTAACCTGAGTTTAGCAATATTTATGTTACATAAAGCACTAGTTAATTTAATCCAAGTGTAACAATTTTTCTGATGACGTATTACTCTAATGGAACCTTTTTAAGATTAACAATGCATGATGGAATCGTGATTGTAGTTCCACCATGATGATGAAATACCAGACTACCAGTAATGAAAAAAAGCATACATCTTTATTAGATGACATTTTAGTAGATTAACATGAGGTATGGTCCTTTTTTGGGAAAGTCTGACTTCTAATCATCAAGGTTCTTCTGTCCAGGAGCAAGCTGATGATACAACTTCCCAGGATAGCAATTCTGATGTTGGTGCAAGAACTCCACCACCTAAAATTAGTATAATTAGCTCTGCTACAACACCAGCTGGGAATTTTGCTACCCCTGTTCCTATGAATGTTCCAGTGCCAAACTTGTCGAGTGCACCTGGTGTTGCATCAGTCATTCCTGGTTCAAATACTGTTCGGAGTCCCTTGGAGACTAGTAGTGCTATAAACGCTTCATCTCCTGTAAATCAGTCTACTACTATGAAGGAGGAAGAGATTAATGGTTTCCCTGGCCGAAGACCATCTCCATCGCTTTCTGATGCTGCACTTGTCAGGAACATTAGTAGAAACAGCCTATCAAATCAAGCGACAAGCAACATCTCTCTTGTTTCTGGTAACATGGTTTCCAGCAATGGTGCCCTTGGTTCGGTCCCTTCAGCCTCTGAAATAACTAAGAGAAACATATTGGTAGCTGACGATAGACATGGAAGCAATGGCATGGTGCAGCCTCTTGTGTCCCCCTTAAGTAATAGAATGATCACACCTCAAGTTGCAAGGGCCAATGATGGAACTACAACTACCTCAGTTGATACTAGTAATGTCAATGAAGCTGCAAGTGTGTCTGGGAGAGTTTTCTCTCCTTCTGCTGTTCCTGGCATCCAATGGAGACCTGGAAGCCCCTTCCAGAGTCAGAATGATGCAGTAAATTTTTTTTTCTTAAATTTTCTTTTGCTATATATGCTTTATTTGGATATGGAGAGTGATAGAGAAGATAATGGAATGAAGGAAAACAAAGAGAGGATAAAATAAAGAAAAAAGTTAAGGACCTATTTACTTTGAGGATAATTTTATTTGTTTTTTTTTGTTTTCCTTATTTTCACTTCAAATTACAAAATTGCTACCTCATTTTTGTTTTATTTTGTATTTGAAAAGGTTTATATAAGAAACAGTGAAAATGAATTTTTTTTTTCATTATTTCCTATACAAATCTTTGAAAACAAAAAAAAAAAAATAAGGTTGCATGTTTGCAATTTTTTTTTTTTTCAAACCAAACAGCCCCTAGTTTTATCTTCTTTTGTTGGGAAGGAAAATGAGAGGAAAGAAAATGTACGATGCTGAATGACCTTTTTATCTTTTTAATATAATAGTAGGAAGTAGGTAGGTAGGTTGAAGGATAAATTTCTCATTTGAACTAATTTTCTTTTTCTCTCCATTTCTTCCTACTTGATGAGAGAAAATTGAGTATTGTGGTCCCGAACTTGAGTGATTTTTTCATCTATATTTTCTCAACCGGATGGTGGAAAATGTAGTTTTCCTTCCTATTTCCCCACATATTCACTCCCAACAAACAAAGGCTTAATAGATTATTTGATTATCAAATATAAAAATACAGAAAATATCTTTCATGCTTGATTTAATGGCTTTTGGTGATCTTCCATTCATTTGACCTCTATGCTTATGATAATTTATATATGCATTAATGTATTTTGTGGACAAATATGTATGTTGGCTCATAATTGTGTATCATTTATAAGTTCAGTTGCATGGAAAATAATTACATGGGTGCACAGATATAGCTTTGTACCATTACAAATAGGTCACTTAATGTAGCTACCTTATTTTCTTTTTTCTGTTATTGATGAGTTTAATTAGAGTATGTATATCGTAAGTTGGTTTCCGAAGCTATATAACTTTAGTTGTGTAGAAATGCATTGTTGTGATAGTTACTCATTAGTAGTTAGATTGTTGGATTGGGACTATTAGTGAGGAAGTGAGTGAGTTTGTTGGGCTAGATTTTGGGAAGAAATAAAGCATGCTGCCTATAGACAAGAGGAGAGGGTGAGAGAGATCAATCTTATCATTTGTGACTATTGTGAGAGAAAATAAGGGCTTTTTGACATTGGGAGGTGCAGATCCTCAAAGTTCTGCAATGTGTGTCTATTTTGTAGATTGGGGAGTTCTTCCCCCTCTTTCTAGTAAAGATACCAAGTTCCTATTAATTGGTATCAAAGCATTTTATCATGTTTCTCAGCTACAAACAAGTGGCATTGGTGGTGAGAATAGCAGTCTAGTGTTTGGCTACAACTAGTTTGAGGGCTAGTGCATAGCTAGATTGTGTGAAGTTGGAACTCGGAGATTTATATGGCCTTGCACTTTTCAAGTACAATGACTAGCTTTTTATTTTGTGGATCTCCCAATGTTTTTATTGATTTGATGGTAGGATTTGATTCCAAGGTATAAGACTTGAGTTCCACACTGGAAGTATGGGATTCTAGTGTGTGGTTTATAAGGTCTTTTGGTTCTACATTTGCAATGACTAGTTTTATGATGTGGTTCTCTCAATTTATCACAACTCTGATTTTGGAGCTATGGGTATCACATCTTAAAGATTATTTCAACATCTGATGGAGAACAAGCTATTGATGGTTGATCCTAGTTGTAGAATTAAGAGAGAGAGAGATAGATTAGTGTGCTGGAATTAGATAGATGTTCTACAATGTGTAGGAACCCTTATATTTATAAGGATACATATGTAAACCTAATGGGCCAAGCCCGTTATTATAATACTAACATTAACCTTAATTCTAATAAGTTTATTATAGCTATTCATAACACTAGTTGAGCAGTATTTTGAAGCCAAGGCCTAATGTTCCTTAGGAATATTATTGGTATACCATCATATCTAGTATTTAATTGAAAGCGGTAATTTTCAATGAAATGATGCTAAGTCAATTTTAATCAAAAATCAACTTTTAAACTTTTGACTTATTTGCTAATGTCACTATTAATTTTATTTTTTCACAAAACTATTCTTTCTCTTGAATCTTCACATGTCCTTGGCTTCTAAGCTTATGAAAAAACAATTTTGCCTTGATTTAACTAAATGTTAATAAATTAATTCAATTTAGTCAAAAGTATGTTTTGAATTCTTGACTAATATGCCATAATCATCATTAATTTGATAAAATAATACATTTGCATTCATTTAAGTACATTTAACTAAGTGATTTAGAGGAGCAAGTAGAATGAATATTTTTCTACTATATTTTTAGCTTAATGGTGCTTTAGATTAGTACCAAAGGACAATGACAATTTAAAACAAGGATTAAAGATAATAAATAAGCATGATTCAAATTTAATTTATAAACTCAAGTACTATATAGAGCACAATAAGTGCTCATGTAACAAGAATTTAACAACTCTTCAAATAATGAGGTTAAGGGATGTCCTCACAAACATTGATTATTTCTTATTTTAATTCTTTAACTTATAATTTTCTCCTCTCTCTTTCTTTGTTTGGATAAGTTGGTGTTATTGGTTCGTTGTTTCCTTCTTTTCTTGCGGCTTTACTTGTTGTAGTATAGTTTATAAGCTGTTAATGGGTGGGTCCTAGGTGTTGGAAGATAATTTTTCAAAGGAATGTTGGTTTTAGAAGTGGAGAATGTGTAGGCTTTAGGAGATTTAAGGAAGATGCTTTGAAATTGACTTATAACATGGCATGCTTAGTTCATGCTATTCATTCTCCATGGACTTCAAACTCTTTGTTCAATTTGTTCTAACAGGGGTTAGGTTTATCTTACTAAGTCGCATCCGTAGGTGCTTACCTCATCTAGTTATTTAATTATTGATGTATTTATTGTCATTTCCTATAGTTGCTGTACACGAGCTTCCTTCCTTTGTCATGTATTCCAAATTTTTGTTCAATTGAATTAACGATAGGATAGGGCTATCCTATAGGTCACATCCATGGGTCCTTGTCTTATGTTTATGCTACACTGTTGGTGTATTTCATGATCACTTTGCTAGCCATTTATATGAGATTCTTCCCTAAGTGTACCTTTGGTCAATTCTTGCTTGTCCTTTTGTCTCTAAAGTCTTAAATCCATATAATCCTTGGGTCAAGTTACATTAAAGGCTTCTTATGGATCACATCTCTTGTTTCAATTTAATTTTGATGACTTTTCAAAGTCATATTTATGTCTAGGTCCCCTATTTTTGATCTTACACATTTCTTTCTTTCTTTTTCTTATATTTCTAGCTTCTTTCTTTAAACATCCCACCCTTCCTCTGGGATATCACAATACTATTCTTGAATTGTGTCCACCTCTATTTCCACGAAGTATGAAAGTCTGCCAATATCTTTTGTTTAAAAGGGATGACACAAATGCCGCTTTATGTATGTAATGCCGTGGTGATCACTGTTAGTAATGACATTGTCATTGACATAAACAATCAAATAATGTTCCTGTGGTTGAATGGCAATATAGAATTGAGTGATGAGTTCTGCTTTGGGTCATTTCAAATTCTTTGATCATAGTGCTGAATCTATTAAACCACACCCTAGGAGATTGTTTGAATACATGGATTTCCAGAAATGACAGACTATTCCTGAAAGCTCTTTTGAGCACAAATTCAAGAGGTTGCTCCATATAGACTTCTTTCATGAGATTACCATTGAGAAAAACATTCTCAATATTAAGTTGATAAATGGGTCATTGACAGATTGCAGCCATGACTAAGTATAAACAAACAAAGGTCATTTTGGTCATCAAAGAGAATGTGTCACCACAATCCAAACTAAAAATGTAAATATCACCTCTGGCCACCAAATGACTCTTGAGGCGATCATAGTGGGAACAGTGGTTTTGGCAGGAACATGAAGCAACGTGGACTAGGTGAAGGTCATAGTAGGAACAGTAGATCTTAAAATCTGATCCCGAAACTAATAATCAATAGGTAAAATATAATGTGAGCAACATAATTTTTTTTTGTCATTCTACTTCTTTAGCAGTAGTGTTAGTTGGGGGCAGTTGTTCATTGAAGTTGTGAAGAAGACCACTTATACTCCAAGTTGCAACAACATTTATGAGGTTTTGATAGACCTTATAAGGACCTTGAATGTCATTGGTTTAAAGTGCTTTCGCTTGAGTCACATGTATTGTATCACTAGTCATATGATACTAACTGCACTGATGGCAGGCGCTGAACCTTGAAGTTTTGCAGTGTATGTGGATTCTATTCTGGAAATTGGGTTGTTCTTCCCCCATTCTTTCTAATAAAGATACCAGGTTCTGATCACATTGTGTGGCATGTAGGAATAGGAGTAGAAACATAATTACTCTTCATAGGACAAGTAATAATGACATGCAAATCAAGAATTTCATGGAATGGGACATATGCTGTGTAGTGTTTATTTTATATGTTTAATACCTTTGAAGGGACTATTCATTTTATACTTCAGGGTCAGTTTCGCGCAAGAACTGAAATAGCTCCTGATCAAAGAGAAAAGTATTTGCAGAAGTTGCAGCAAATGCAGCAGCAAGGGCAAAGTTCCCTTCTTAATGTGGCATCTCTTGCGGTAGGAAATCATAAGTCATATTCTGGCCACCAACAAAATCCTCTATTGCAGCAGGTACCATTTCTTTTTGCTTTTACCTGTAATTTAGATATTGAAGATTCAATGTGGGCCAAAACCCAATTTGTGACACTCTTCTCCGCCTTTGCCTACAAAAAATATTTTATATGGTTAGAAAATTAACATCTCATCCACACTTCTTTAGTGCCTGATTTTGAACTGGAGATTTGATCAGATTTTTGCATTGGCTGGAATCCTTGGGTTATCTAGCCAAAATATGCTGTCCATGAATTTCTTCTGATATGTTTTGGACATATCATTTCTAATTCACACTTCTTTAGTGAATTAACGTCTGATTTTGAGTAGAGATTTGCTAAGACTTTTTACATTGGCTGGGATCCTTGAGTTATCTAGCCTAAATATGCTGTCTGAGCATCTTATAATATTTTTTGGACATATCATGTCTCCTTGGGTTGTTCACTGGATACACTTTATGCCTCTCGATATGGTCAGAAGTAAAAAAAGTTGATTTTAATTTTTTTTTCTATCTGATTGGTAAAGAAATTTTGTAGAAAAAAGGCAGCCCCCCCCTCCCCTTTTTTATTGGTTTAAATTTACATCTTAATAATGTCGCATTATGGTTGAATTTTGAAACATTTAGGAAAAAAGGAGCTTAAATTGTTTCAGACCTCTTCTACACACTTTGACAATAACAACTGCAACCAAACTTTATCCCATTAGTTGGGGTTGGCCAGAAGGATCAATTGATGCCATTGGATTTATGAAAAACCAAAATTTCTATAAACCATTTAGAGTAAGCCAGCTAGGTCTTATTCGATGGATTCTCCTAAAATTTTCTTTGGCCTTCCTCAACCCATTTCAATCAAACTATCTTTCATTAAATCCACTTGGTCAAGGCACGGTAGGTGACCCTGTTTTTTCAAGTACATTTGTTCCTAATCTTGTCTTTTCTTGGATGTACTTCCATCCAAAACTCATCTTTGCTTGACTAATTATTTTTCTTTTCATAACACTTGACTGACTGACATTGTCTACCATTGAGCTTCGCCAATCTCAAAGCTTTATGTTAGAATTTTCCTTGGATATACTCTTAATTTCACATGTTCTAAAATTGTATTAATGAACTGGAGGTTCTTATTTCTCTTCTATTTTTCTTACATATATAATCTTCTCTGTGATTAGCTGTTAGACTCAGAAACAGAAACTAGGTTGTTTTATTATATATTTTCTGGATTAAACCAGAAAAAAGTTACAGATACCAGACAGCAAAAAAACACAGGACAAAGTACCTCACAGAGAGTAATCTCATTCACAATGCACAGGCCTAAGCATTAACAGAGAGTTCCCCCTCTCATTCAAACTCATAATACAATCCATGCTCTGGATTCTGAAATTGACATGCCATGTACACAAGACACACACACACACAACATAACTGTAAAACAGTTACTAAACACATAACTGTCCTATCATTAACTTTATTAGATACTTAAATATTTTGTTAAATGATGAAATATATCTTCAAAATATGACCTGATTTCTTTCTACAATGGACAGATATAGTTTGCATGACATGCTGCTTTATGTGTAGTTTGATTTTTAGGCTCATCTGGTTCTTCTCAATCTGGTTTGGACTTGTTTTCTACAATAGAAAAATATAATTTACATGACATCCTACTATATGTGTAGCTTAATTCTCAAAGCTCATCTGTTACTTCTCAATCTGGTGTGGGACTTGGAGTTCAGTCACTGGCTCTTAGTGGTATTGCTTCTACCACATTATCACAGCCACCCAACTCTGTCCATTCCCCATCTAGCCAACAACTGTTGCTGTCAGTTGTTTCAAAAGATGCAGGTATATTTTGTGTTACTCTTATTCACTAAATGATTTGTTGAAGATTGTTAGGGATGTTATAAAAGTATATTTGAAAGAGAAGGAATTGAGAGATGTTGACAGAAATCCGTGTGTTTTATACATAGTGGACGACTTTATTTATAACAACAACAATCAAGCCTTATCTCATGAGGTGAGGTCAGCTACATGGATCACATGACGCCATTAACCTCGATCAAAAACCAAATCTGATAATTACAAACTACTCTGTTATGTATTCATCACAAATAACATATCTAAGTAATAAATCAATATTCTCGATTTATTTAACACTCTCCCGTAAACTGGAGCATATATATCATATGCACTAAGTTTGTTACATATATAACTAATTTGTGGTCCCCTTAAAGACTTAGTAAAAATATCTGCAAGTTGGTCATTAGAGTTGACAAATCTTGTTGTAATATCTTCATATATTATCTTTTCTCTGATAAAATGACAATCTACTTTACTATGTTTGATTCTCTTGTGAAACACCAGATTTAGAGCAATGTGTAAGCAGTCACATAAATGTGATCTATGAAGTTTTTCCAAACTTCAAATCTTGAAGTAATTGTTTGAGCCATATATGCTCAGAAGTAGCTAAGGCCATGACTTGGCAGTATTCAGCTTCTGCACTTGATTTTGAAACCACACTTTGCGTTTTGCTTTTCTAAGAAACCAAGTTATCTTTGATAAAAACAATATACTCTGAAGTAGACCTTTTGTCAATTGGAGAACTTGCCCAATCTGTATTACAATATCCTACAATTCAAGTATGACCTTTGTCTTCACAAGCGACAGACACACTCTTAAATATAGTAGTCAATCTTGGATAGCAGCGCATAATGATCGACTCCATAAACGCTATAGCACTCTTAAATATAGTAGTCAATCTTGGATAGCAGCGCATAATGATCGACTCCATAAACGCTATAGCAAAATAGCAGATAGTGGGATGACTGTTATTCTTAAGATTTTAAATATACCAAATATAAGTTATGCTAACATATCCTCATCTTCAAATTGAGTTTTTATTTCATTATAAAAAGAGTTAGATAGAAAACAACTCAATATTCTTTTATTAAATGTAACTAAGTACATCGAGAAAAGTCGTCAATAGATGTAACAAAATATTTAAATCCTTATGTATACACTAATAGGACCCCAAATATCGAATTGAAGTAAAACAGAAGAGAATAAACCCTAATATTAGTATGACTTGGAAAAGAATTATGAACATGTTTATCTAATTTACATGACTCACAAAACAAAGATGACAATTTTCATAAACTTAGCCCCATTTGATGCAATTTGGCAAGATTTGAATATCCTTATTGACCATGAAACAAGAGAGGGGATTCTGCCACTGAACCAACATGAGACTTAAATATTCAATCTAATCATCCGCCCTCAACTTTGGCCATACAGAAAAAAAAAAAAAAATCCTTAGTAAAGGTGACAATGCATTCAAGAGACCAGGTGATACACCACTTATGGAAAGCAAATTAAAAGATCTAAGAACATTAAGGACATTGTCAACAAATAAGGAAGACGAAGGATGAACAGTACCTATGTTTTAAATAAGTTTTGAGAACCATTAGCCATTGTGATAGAAGATAAATAACCAGAAGTAGAAAGGGTAGAAAAAGGGGATTGATTACCAGTTATGTGATCGGTAGTCACTGAATTAAGTACCCAAGGACCAAGAGAAGAGAAATGAAAGATTCCAGCCAAAAAAATTACTAGTGTGCGCAACAAAATAGTGGAACCTAAAGTTTGACGTTCCTTATACCACCTTAAAGAAAATCATTATGGCTGAGAGGTGGTGGTGCTTGTGGAGGTGTTGGCAGGAGAGGATCAGATGAAGCCTGCAAAGTATTCTAAAAACATGAGTAATTCGAGGGGGGCATCGATGGAGAGCATAACATTTGTCAATGGTATGCTCAAGCTTACAATTGTGATCACATGTAGGATGAGAACTTATTTTACAGTACTGGGCATGATCACCCTCTGAAAGACCGAGGCAGAGATATCAACAGGAGTAGGAATGACAACTTAGAAGGGGTTTTTGCTGGGACAAGATGAAGAGTTGCCCAGGCAGTGTCCATGGTGGAGTGTGTGGTGGTACCCAAAATCTAATCACAGATGTGAGAATAGCCCTCAAGTAAACAGTATAAGGCTAATAACATGAAAAATTGTTGGTGCTGCTCACTTTCCTTTGCAGGGTAAGAGCTCATTAAACTCACAAACAAGACTACACACTTTTCTCAAATAATTGACCATAGAGTCATTGATTCGACAAGCAATGATAATAGCCATGAAGTCAAGGCAAAATCCCATAGAGACGTTGGGTATTATTGGTACATAGGGGCTCTGTTTGAGTCCAAACAGCTTCACAAGTCTCATGAGCGCAAAAGACTGGCCTCAATGTTTGATGAAGCGTGGATTTTAATTTTATAATGAAACACAACTGAGCATCAATCTTTTTTCTTTGAGAATGTTTCTCCAAACTTATATCATCCACCTTTTTGGTAAGATGTTCATCATAATCCTGTCTTACAAGCCAAAGATGAATATTAGAGGTCCAAAAGACATAATTCTTATCATCTAATTGCTTAGTAGAGAGTGGAGTAGTTACAAACATGGTTTGTGAAAACAAGGGCCTTGACCTTATTTTGATCGGAGGAAGTCATGGGTCAGCAAGAGGAGAGATAAATGGTGGTGAACAGTGCCAAACATTACTAAACACCATCGTACTAGATTTGAAACACTCAACCAAGGATAGATTGAGGACAAGCATCAATGGACTTGTTAGAACTGTGGCGGAGGAACATATAATTGATGTCAATAAGAGATCTAAAGTGTTGAAGGTTTATTTTAGGAAGAAGTGTAGAAAAGAGTCAGCTGTTAGTTAGTTTCTTAATATTGCTAAAAGAATTGATAAATAGAGAGTTAGTTTCTTGATTGAGGCCTTATTTGTTCTGTTAATTGTTTTGAGGAGAATTTCATTCTTTGTTCAGGAGCTGTAAGCTTTGCGGGATTCTTTTGTAATCCTAATTCTTTCTAGTGATCAATAAAATCATCATTTTTCTTCAATCTTCATCTTGATTGTATCTCTGAATCTTAACAATTGGTCCAACCTGCCGGATACTTCTCCATGTCAACGAGGATGAATGAGAGAGTAGAGGTTCTTGAATCTAGGGTTCATATCATTGAAGCTTGCAAAAGACGCTTTTGGATCAAAGGGAGATGAACGTCACTCAACAAGAATTGTTGAGGGAGATACAAAAGATGAATGCTGCTATGTTGACAAAAAACCAGCTGTATACATAGTCGCGCGGAGAGAGGAATGGACATGTGAATGATGAGAGTGTAGGAGGAGGAAATATTGACGTTGAGTTTCGTTCTTTTGTCAAGAAAAGGTTGAACTCCCTACCTTCAATGGTGTTGATCCTGCCGGTTGAATTTGCAGAGTGGATACTTATTTTGATGTGCATGGGACATGTGAGGCTGTAAAAGTAAAATTGGCTAAAATTTGCATGTAGGGAACCATGATTCATTGTTCAATTTGTGGCGTGAGGAGGAGGAACCTACATGGGATAATCTGAAACAGGCCTTGATAGTTAGGTTCAGGGGTGACTATTTGGATAATCCTTATGAGGAGTTGAAGTTGCTGAAGCAAGAAGATTCTGTGGAAGGGTTCATCGAAGCTTTTGCTTCGTAGGTTCCAAAGTTGCTAGAGACTCATTACCTTGGTTATTTTGACAGTTCTAGTGGAGGATGAGGAGAGGAAGGAAGATGAAGCCTTGGAGGCCATAAAGGTTGATGGATCTGCAGTGGATGGAATAGAACTAGAGTGCAAGGTGATGGGCTTCTTAGGCCTTGTGGGTGGAAGCTCAAATGGGACAAAAACCATAAAATTGAATGGGCCGATAGGTGGTGTGCCCACGGTTATCCCTGTGGATAGTGGAGCAAGTGAGAACTTTGTGGCTCCCCAAGTTGTCCTTTCTTTGGGGCTGAAGGTGAGTGAAGAGCCCAAACTCAAGGCCCAGTTGGGAGATGGTCATATAGTGCGTACTAGAGGATAATGTTCTCAGATTCCCCTACAGCTATTTGGCAATGAGATGACATTAGATCATTTAGATGCAGGTGTTAGATTTGGGTGGTTTAGATGTCATCTTGGGGTCACGTGGCTTAAGACTTTGGGCACTGTGATGGTGGATTGGAGGGATATGAGCATGAGGTTTATTGGTTAGTTTCTTGATTGAGGCATTATTGGTTGTGTTAATTGTTTTGTGGAGATTCTCTGTTCAGGAGTTGTAAGCTTTGGGGGATTCTTTTGTAATAATAATTCTTTTTAGTGATCAATAAAATCATCATTTTTCTTCAATCCTCATCTTGATTGTATCTCTGAACCCTAACAGGACAAGTCTGGCTGTGTGGCCAAAGAGTTTTACTGGTTGCACTAATGAGTCTGAGCACATGTGTGGTTCGAAGTTTTCCAAATTTCAGGGTTAGGCCAATCTTGGGGAGATGGTTCTGATCCCAAGGTTGGTGACAAGAAAAAAAATGGAGGCTGGCAGTGAACAGTGATGAGACTTGCTGGAAAAAGGAAGATGACAGAAAGTTGAAAACAAAGTAAAAAAGCAAAGAAGAACAGAAACCTTAGATGATGAAATAAGGTGTCCAAAAAAAACAAGAACCAATGAGCAGCAGGTCCACTAGGTAATCATGGAATAAGGTTGCCTTTCATCAGGCTCTAAATACCATTTTGAAAGAGAAGGAATTGAGAGATGTTGAGAGAAATCCGTGTGTTTGATGCACAGCTGAGTACTTTATTTATAGTAACTAGGTAATAATTACAAAATATTCTATTACATATAACTGCAAATAACACAATCTAAGTAATAAATAAATATTCTTTATTTATTTACAATTATTCTCAGCAGTATAAAATCATGCTTGTATCCTCACCTAATAGTTCAAGCTTTTGAGAGAATTGATTCATAATACGTTATTAGAACCTTTCTTTGTTCAGATGTTGGATGCCCTACAAGTGTCTAGTCATGTAAATTTCATACTCTAGATGTCAATCACGAACCCCTTTCAGATACTGTGTGTATTGTGTATGTACTCATGTAATTGTATCCAATAAATGGTACAAGATGTGTGCCCACTACTAGTACGGCAACCATTTAGGATTAGCCATAGCTAGATTTCAGGATTCAGTTAGGCCAATCTTCTCAATTCTAACATATTATAAAAGCAGTACCATCCTCCATGACTTTCCCTGTCACTATTCTACTTCCATGTTCCATAGAATATGGAGCTCCACCTTATTTCCACAATGATTTACTTCTTGTTGGGTGTGAACAAATTATGGACACTGAACCATGTCTTTTATTTCACCAAAACTGCCACAGGCCATCTCAAGCTCCCAGGTTCATTAGCTTCTCTAGTGCATGACAGCACTTGACTACATTCTTTACCGTTGTCACCTCTACCTGTTATCTCCTCATCCAACTGCTCACCAGAGCCTATCCAGCCAACCTTTCTCATGTGCGTGCTGTCCCTATTTGTTCCACTTCCACCTATGCCCTTGTGTGCCTTGCCCCACCATCAGTCAAGTCAAGCCCATCACCTCCATTAGCCACCTTCCCTTGGCTATTTTGGCTCCCTTAAGCTGTGACATTATGTGTTTGATGGTTAGTGGTTAGCTTAGCTCTTTTGTATTTTCTCTTTATCCATGTTAGGTTTTGACCTGTAGAGCTGTTTCTTGGTGTTTAGTGGTTAGCTTAGCTCTTTATTGTTATTGATTGGCTACCGTATGGCTCTTTACCAATGCTAACATAGCATTAAAGGGTTTATCAAGTTAGAAATTGTTTGTCATGTTGCCCTTTTGCACTAATGAATCATGGTGGTGACTTCTCATAGTGATCATTTTGGTGGTGACTTATGATGGCTATGACTAACACTAATTTCATCTTTGTTGGTTTGTCCCAAATGCATTCTGACCCTGTCATATTCCTAATTGCAACCGGGCTCTGTCCAGTTCCAGATGTAGTTTGGCTTTATCTACAGTCCAAGATGTTGTCATGTGCAACTTTATTATAATTTTAGTTTATTTTCTATTAGTGTTATAATTCTAGTAAGCCTATAGCATGGTAAGTTTTAGCTTAAAGAATAGTGTGGAATATTTTTAAAAAACTCATAATATCATTATTGTAACTTAGATAATTTTTTTAGAAGTGGTTTTCATATTTTTAGTGATTTGCTTCCTTATATAGTTAGGATTAGTGAGTCTATTTTTCTACGTCGATGTCATGAAATTTTCTATTTTTCTACCAGGTTGTTTTGGTAAGTCTAGCATGAATAACTGCACTTCTTGATTAGTAGGGCTTTGAATCTAATTTTTAAACTGTTGTTCTGCTGATAGAAGAAGTAATAGCAGGGTGAATAAATGGGTGCAACTTTACTTTGGGTATAATATCTACTTAAGATTAGAAATATGTACCGAGATTGATATTAATATTGTGAAAGATGGGGTGTATCATAGTTTCTATATTCTGCAGATGTTGGCAATTCTAAGGTTGAAGAACTGCAGCAACAACAGATTTTTCCTGACGATTCTGGGACTGAAACTACTTCTAGTACTGGAATTGGCAAGAATTTCATGAATGAAGATGAATTGAAATCCACTTACGCAGCAGATTCTCCCGTATGCTGACTAACTCACAGGCTTATATTCTTTAAGATACACTATCTTATCATTTTCTGTTACAACTTACAACTTGCTGAAGCATATATTTTCACATGCATTATGCATACACGCGTACACATACTTGCACACTGTTTCTGCTAGAATTTGGCTTGTCATACATCTGATTTTGTATCACTAAATCCTAGTATCATAACCTGGAAAGGCCAATGGGTCAGCCAACCTAGTATGACTTTAGATTAGGTGACAAAAAGAGATGGACCAAAGATGACAGATAGAAAAACTAAACTGACTCCTGACCATTATTAAACACCTAAGCTTGGGTATGTAAAATGTGTAAATATATTTGAATTTGAAGGACTCAGACCACACATGATGCAGGTATGGCCGACTTTGCAATGACAGTGTCACCACCTGTGCAGCTCATTTGCAATTGGAAGACATGGTGGATTGGGAGAACCACATCACAAAAGCTAGTCACTATAGGTGGATAACCTAAGGCCTTGGAAACCCTACACTAAAATCCCATACTTCCAATGTGGGACTCAAGACCCATATCTCACAATTGGGATCCTAACAATAATATTTAATTATAGATAATATCTGATTTGAAATTTGAAAGTCTGAAGAGTTACTCAATAGTAGTTCTTTAAGCAGTTAGATTGATATAGGATATATGGGGTTGGGTTGATCTGACTTATAGACTTATTGTAATGGGTATATTGTATATATAAAGTTTATTCATGGATGATTCAAGTTGTTTGTTTGTTGTTTATGCTGCAGGCAGGAGTACCAGCCTCTCTTCCTGAGCCTGCTCAGACTTCTAGAGATATTGATTTGTCTCCTGGACAACCTTTACAGTTGAATCAACGTACTGGTAACCTTGGAGTTATAGGAAGAAGTTTTGCTGACCTTGGAGCTGTTGTTGACAACTTTAGTGGATCAATTACTAATTCTGGTGGAGTGCACGATCAATTATATAATCTGCAGATGCTTGAGGCAGCTCACCGCAAAATGCCAGAATCCAAGGACTCAGAGCGTCCAAGGACCTATACTCCTGTATGCTTTTATGGTTTTATTAATCATGTTTGTTGACTTATCTATTGCAAGATCGTAAGATCATTTTTCTCCCTTAATTTTTTGTTATGCAGAGACACCCAGCGATAACTCCTCCTAGTTATCCTCAAGTACAGGCACCCTTTATTAATAATCCTGGCTTTTGGGAAAGAGTAGGTCTCGAGACGTTTGGCACTGATACCCTGTTCTTTGCATTTTATTATCAACAGGTACATATGGACATTTTGTGCGAGTAGTATTACTTTCATTCAATCATGTAAGCTTACGTATATTTTTTTCTGCAGAACACTTACCAACAATATTTGGCTGCAAAAGAGTTAAAGAAGCAGTCTTGGAGATATCACCGAAAGTATAACACATGGTTTCAGCGGCACGAAGAGCCAAAAGTTGCAACAGATGAATATGAGCAGGGCACATATGTGTACTTTGATTTCCATATTGCAAATGATGATCTGCAACATGGGTGGTATGCATAGTGAACTTATAATTCCTACAATTTGCAGTCAAAGTGTCTGTTAAGGACTGAGATATATATTACAGAAATGGATACTGTAGACTAACTCTTAAGAAGCTCAAAGATAATATTCTAAATTTGCAGGAAAGAAAACAGGAAATACACGATGGAAATTGAAATAGAAAACAAAATAACAAAGTAGATTCCCCCGGAATCCTTTTTATCCCTCCTTTCCTTACTGTATAACAGAATCCTCTTGTCTCCTCTCCCACTTCCTGAATTGGTCCTTCAATCCTGCTACGTGCATTCACTCAATTTATAGAAAGATCAGGGATAGCCATCTTCTAAAAATTTGAGCAATTGTCCATTTTCATATTTGATTATCATTGAAGGTCCAATTCGTTGTTGAGGATAAAATGAAGGGTTAATGTGATATCACATATATCTTTGAAGGGCTGATAGACATTTACTCAATATATTTTAAAACAATCCTGTTTATTGTATTTTCAAGTTTTCCCTTCTCTTATTCCGCCTGTGAAATAATTGAAATGGTTGGTTTTGTTGATTTTTTATGCTATGGTTCTGTTTGCCCTGATTTGTCTAGTCTCAATTTAATTTAAAACAACCCTATTGATTTTCTTCTTGTCCCTTTGATGGTTCAGTCCATGAAATGGTTGATTGTGTTGGTATTTGAATCAGGACTTTTCTGATTCATCTGTGCCTTGATGTGGTTATTCTCAGGTGTCAAAGAATCAAGACTGAATTCACTTTTGAATACAATTATCTTGAAGATGAGCCTATTGTCTAGAAGATTCGTAGAAGATGCCATCTGGAAATTATGCGACCTCTCGGTTCTTATGTGCGTTTGTTTAGTTTTCACAGGCCTCTTTAGTACATAGATAAACTACTTTTACCTTCCGAAGAAGAATGTAAAGAGAACAGCACATATATGTTGAATAAGCTTCCATGTACAATCTTTCTTTTCCTGCAAAGTGAATTGCCAATGTTTGATTTTTATATTGCATTTCACTTTTTAAATTAGTCCCTTGTTGCAAAATGCTATTGTTTTTTTTTAATGAACTGACTTGAGAGAGAGAAGCACACAAACTAATTAGGGTAAAATCTAAGTTTACTCATTTTCATTCAGCAATTCTTATAAATGACATTATTATCACAAGCAATGATCATGATGATATCACCCAACTCAAGCAGCATTTGCTTCAACATTTCCAAACCAAGGACTTGGGATCCATTGTGATATATCCTTGAGATTAAAGTAGTTCAATAAAAAATTAGTGTTATATCTCAAGAAAATATGCTCTTGATATTTCAAAGGAAACATGAATGTTGGATTGTAAGCCAATTAATACCCTTGTGAATCTAAATATCAAGCTTATGTTGAATCAAGAGTTGTATTCATATTCAAACAAATATAAAAAATTAGTCGAAAAGTTGAATTTCCTTACTATGACTAGGCTAAACGTATCCTTCGAAGTCAGCATTAGGCTACACACAAAATTTGGGGCTTGATTATAGTGACACCTTCTTACCTATTGCAAAGATGACCTCAGTTTGCCTCTTCTTATCCATGACTTCCATACGTTGTTGGCCACACTATCAACTAGATATAAAAAATGCATTTCTCCATGGAAAACTAGTGAAAGAGATTTATATGGAACAAGTGTCTAAGTTTGGTTGGATTCTAAGGGCTGCATCTTGTCAATCATAGCTTGTTGCCACTCTGGATGGGAAAGTGCCTCATGTTTTAGATATCGTAACAGAGGAAATGACAGATGTGATGTGCTTAATTAATATTTTAATATTTTAATTTGTGTTATAATTTATATTGAAGATAGAAAATAATGTGAATTTCTTTACACTTATAATGTGAAAATTAATGAAAAATTTAAACTTTTATTTTATTTATTCAAATTGTGAAAATAAAAAGATACCCAATGTAACACCTTAAATTTAATTTCAATTTAATAAGAATTTCACAAATTCAAATAACTAATTTTCATAAAATACTTCAAAATAAGGGAAGGGTTACAAATTAATATCAAATGACTGCTACAAGACTATTTTAGTTACAACAAATTTTAAGATAAAAACTAAGTCCTATAGCAGTCCATCTATCCCTTCACTGAGTCTGGTGCTGATCGTCTTGATTACCTGAAAAATGAATGTAAGGGTAAGTACTCTACACTAGCCAAAACACATTCAACATAGAGTCTCACCTCCAGAACCTTCCCAATACATTCAACATATACAATCACAAGCAACAATTCACATCCATAAGTACAAAACACAAATCCATGCATACGCATACCAACCACACTCACTATAGTATTGTGATCACAGATTTACACCATGAATGGTCGCCGGTTACTCTCACCTCACGAATACCATGTGGACAGTGACGGGTCGTTCAACAAAGATAGTGGTCAGAGGTCTAGTCAGGAAAAGAGTTTGTGGCCCGTGGTGCACCCGTTCCGCAGTCGATATTACCACCACTCCCTCTTCGCAAAGGTATTTCTACCGTCCTCATCTCCCACATCCTCAGTGTATCGCTGAACCATTCACAACACATTACAATGGCGCTAACACGCCCATTCACACATTTCATTCACGCATGCAATAATCATGCTTACACCGGCACACGACCCATATTGCATTCAAATACACGGCACACGGCCCATATTCATTTCACATCACACGTCACATAGCCAATATTCATCTATCATGCCACATTTACATACAATCAACATCCATAAAGTTCGGGTCAACACACATAATGTTCACATATCACGGCACATGGCCCACATTACATTTCTCAGTAATTTTCTACCCCTTAACTTAGCCACAACACAATATTAAGCAAAATAACAACAATTCATTGCACAAAAGAGAAGGATAGAGACCCCCTTACCTTGGATTGACGTCCCACACGCTAAATCCACTAGGAAGCGCTCCTCCTCACGGATTTCGTCCTAAACACATGGAGAAACTCCATGAAAACCTAAGGAAACCACGAAAACGGAGAAAGGGAATGAAAAACCAAAATCCTAACCATTAAAACTTACCTCTAAGTGTTCTCCATACAGATTCAACCTTCAATCAAGCTCCTGAACGACTTTGGAGGCAATTTAATCGGTGAAAAAGGGCTTTGGGCATGAGAGGATCGAAGGAAAAGGGAGAAATAACTCTCTCCGAACCCTAACTCCCTTTAAATCCCTTTTCGGTCACGACACTCACGCTACAGCGAGATATTCTCACTGTAGCGAGGTCCCCCCACTACAGCGACATGCCGTCTTGCTACAACAAAAAAAACTAGATAAAACTGCACTCTAGTTTCTGCAGAATCTCGCTACAGCGAGACTGCACCCAGAAATACATCCAAAACTGTCGTTCTGTTGCTACAGCGAGACGTCTCTCGCTATAGCGAGAAGGCGACAATTCTGGTCCTTCCTCCCAGAGCCCTCTCGCTACAGTCATACATACACATATATATCCACATCCGTGTACTTAATACACATAAAACATCATTTTCAAATAAATCAACACACATATGAATATATATATATATATATATATATATATATATATATATATATATATATAAGAATAATAATAATTAATATTACCAAAATTCAGGGCGTTATAACTCTCGCCACCTTTAAGGAATTTCGTCTCTGAAATTCAATCCAACACATACTAGTTACAAGAATAAACCTGGATATAATTCTCTCATTCTACTATCCGTTTCCCATGTGGCATCTCCCTCATCGCTTGAGCTCCATATTACCTTCACCAATGATATCTCTTTACCCCTCAGCTATTTAATACGGTGATCCGCAATCCTCACCGGGTACA
The DNA here is from genome assembly GCF_003935025.1 of Abrus precatorius. NCBI lineage: Eukaryota > Viridiplantae > Streptophyta > Magnoliopsida > Fabales > Fabaceae > Abrus > Abrus precatorius. The sequence continues at coordinate 8,028,338 of NW_020874395.1, read as the reverse complement.
CATCATAAGACAACTCTTCTCTTACTTGAACCGAGTCAAGATCAAGTCTGTCAGTTGAAACACACTGACTGCAGCCCGAATGTTTGACTTTAATCCATGCTCAAATTGAGCATACAAATCCTCCTCTCCATCACCATGCTGACAGTGAGGCCAATATTTTATCAACTCTTGGAACTTAGCTACATACTCCTCCACGGTCATACTTCCTTGTTTTAGCTCAAGGAACTTCCTAGCTTTTTGCTTCCGTAGGTCCTGGGGAAAGTAGTTTCCCAGGAAAATGGTCTTGAATGCTTCCTACTGAATGTAGCCATCCTCCTGTGGCAGAGTCTGACCAGAAAACCTCCACCAGTCCTCAGCCTCCCCACACAGCAAATAGGTGGTATAGACAACTGTGTTCTCCTCACAGCACTCCATTGCATTGAAGATCTTCTCCACATCAGCCACCCACCTTTTGGCTCTTTCGAGATTGAATCCACCCTCAAACTTTGAAGGATCATGCCTAGTGAAGGAAGACAACCCTCGATACTCAGTCGGCTCTCCACCTTGATTGTGTACCATGGCTTCCAGAATCTGAGCCATGCTTTCCATGAGGTCATTGGTGCCTCTAGCTCCTCTACCTCTACCTCTACCAGACATATCTAAGCTACATAATTTAATAGTCAAAGTCTAGCACATCAAATCAATAATACATTTATAGTTCAGGTAAATAAAGCAATCAACACTTACCTTCGACGCTTTAGCCCGATACCCCAGTCCAGTTTGGATGAACTACTCTGATACTTATATCCCAGTGTATATTTGTAACCATTCCCACTAATCTTTTTTGTAACGCTCTGAATTTTGGTAATATTAATTATTATTATTCTTATATATATATATATATATATATATATATATATATATATATATTCATATGTGTGTTGATTTATTTAAAAATGATGTTTTATGTGTATTAAGTACACGAATGTGTGTATATGTGTGTATGTATGACTGGATAGGTTGAAAATGGGCTAAGTGCCTAAGTGCAGGGCGTAACACTGAGCTGTTCTCGCTGTAGCGAGAGGGCCCTGGGAGGAAGGACCAGAATTGTCGCATTCTCGCTATAGCGAGAGACGTCTCGCTGTAGTGATAGAGCGACAGTTTGGGGTGCATTTCTGGGTGTAGTCTCGCTGTAGCGAGATTCTGCAGAAACTGGAGTGCAGTTTTATCTAGTTTTTTTTTGCTGTAGCGAGAGGGCGTGTCGCTACAGCGAGGGGACCTCGCTGCAGTGAGAATATCTCGCTGTATCAAGAGTATCGCAACCAGAAAGGAATTTAAAGGGAGTTAGGGTTCGGAGAGGGTTATTTCTCCCTCTTTCTTCGATCCTCTCATGCCCAAAGCCCTTTTCCCTCGATGAAATTGCCTCCAAAGCCGTTCGAGAGCTTGATTGAAGGTTGAATCTATGTGGGGAACGCTTAGAGGTAAGTTTTAATGGTTAGGATTTCAGTTTTTCATTCCCTTTTTCCGTTTTCGTGATTTCCTTAGGTTTTCATGGAGTTTCTCCATGTGTTTAGGATGAAATCCGTGAGGAGGAGCGCTTCCTAATGAATTTAGCGTGTGGAACGTCAATCCAAGGTAAGGGGGGGTCTCTATCCTTCTCTTTTGTGCAATGAATTGTTATTTTGCTTAATATTGTGTTATGGCTGAGTTAGGAGGTAGAAAATTACTGAGAAATGTAATGTGGGCCATGTGCCGTAATATGTGAACATTATATGTGTTGACCTAAACTTTATGGATGTGGATTGTATGTAAATGTGGCATGATAGATGAATATTGACTATGTGCCTGTGATGTGAAATGAATATGGGCCTAGTGCCGCGTATTTGAATGCAATGTGGGCCATGTACCGTGTGTAAACATGATTATTGCATGCGTGAATGAAATGTGTGAATGGGCGTGTTAGCACCATTGTAATGTGTTGTAAATGGTTCAGCGATACACTGAGGATGTATGAGATGAGAACGGTAGAAATACCTTTGCGAAGAGGGAGTGGTGGTAATATCGACTGCGGAACGAGTGCACCACGGGCCACAAACTCTTTTCCTGACTAGACCTCTGACCACTATCTTTGTTGAACGACCCGTCACTGTCCACGTGGTATCCGTAAGGCAGGGGTAACCGGCGACCATTCATGGTGTAAATTTGTGATCACAATACTATTGTGAGTGTGGCTGGTATGCGTATGCATGGATTTGTAACTAAAATAGTCTTGTAGCAGTCATTTGATATTAATTTGTAACCCTTCCCTTATTTTGAAGTATTTTATGAAAATTGGTTATTTGAATTTGTGAAATTCTTATTAAATTGAAATTAAATTTCAGGTATTACAATTTTGGTATCAGAGCAGACCTCTCTCCCAGAACTCCAAATCTAAGCATGCTTAACTTAGAGTAATTATGGAATGAGTGACCTTCTAAGAAGTTCCCGAGAAGTGTGCGAGTGAGGACAAGATACACTGAAAAGTCTCGTGTTGGTTTGTGGGGACAGTCGTCAGTCCCAAATAAGTTGCTAGGCTGTTACACCCAAGATGAAATGAGATAAATATTTATCATTCATTATGCCTTGGTAAATAAATTTACACTTGAACAGTAAGAAAATATGCATATATTCACTTTCATTCAAATATAAAAGTTTAATATTTACATATCATAGTCCAAAAATACATTAGGACTTCATTTACATTATTACAATATCAAAATGTACTAAGTCCTAATGAGCAATGTACTCCCACATAAAAAATCCTGAGAGTAGGATCCTAGTCATCGTTCTCAAGCCATCCCTCTATGTCTTCTAGTCTCAGATCTTCATCATAAAAAAAAAAAAAAATCTTCAGCATCTGCAACGAACTTTGTACTAGTAATTTACTCTCGAGTAAAAGTAATTGGTCTTTCTATGTGATCGTGGTCGTAGAAGGTGTACACATAATTTACAACATCTAGTGTTTGAACTGTTCCTCTATATATGTACAGACTAAGAGTGTGGTGGATTCTACCACTAATAAGGTATGAAAAAATAACATTATACCCTATTGTCATCTCTAAAGGGAAAACGTCTTCAAATCCATTTTCATTATCTATCGTAAATTTACAATGGCAGTGAGTTTGCTGTTCCTAAATATATTATTTGGCCTACTCTTTATGTAATGCCTCGAATTTTTGTAATATTGATGTGGAATGTGTACTTGATTGTGTGATGAGTTCGATGTAGATGAATATGCATATATTATAAATGTGGATATTGAGTGTGCATCATGATTGACTATACTGAACTGTTTGAAATAGGATGAGTATAGGGTATAAGGTGTTCTCGCTGTAGCAAAAGGATTTTGGAAGGAAGGCGTGAAACTGTCGCCTATAGTGAGAGAGCGATAGTTTGGGGTGCAATTCTGGGTGTAGTTTCGCTGTAGCGAGATTCTGCAAAAATTATAATGCAATTTCCTCTAATATTTTTGCAACGAGAATATCTCACTATAGCGAGAGTATCGCGACCAAAAGGGGATTTAAAAGATTAGGGTTCAAGGGAATGGGTTATTTTACATTTCCCATCCCTCCTTCTGCAATTCTCTCAATCCCAAACCCTATTTCACCTATTAAATTGCCTCCAAAGCTGTTTGGGAGTAAGATTGAAGGTTGAAAACAAGTTTGTGGCGTTTGGAGGTAAGTTTTAATGGTTAGGATTTTGGTTTCTCATCCCTATTCGCTGTTTTCCTTAGTTCTCATGGTATTCTTTCGTCTGTTTAGGATGAAATTCATGTGGGGAGCATCTCCTTGGTTGAGTTCGTGTGTGGGTTTTCAATTTGAGGTAAGGGGGGACTCTACCCTATCTCCTTGTGTTTTGATTACTGTTATTCTGTTAAATGTTGCAATGTAGTTGAGATAGAGGGTAGAAAATGTGTGTTTTGATAGGAATTATTGTGTGTTTGAATGCAATATGATGTGTGATGTGATGGGATGGTAGAATATGAGTATCGTGTGCAATTGAAATGTGTGTGAATGAGGCATGTTAAATGCGGTTGTAAATATGCTATGAATGGTTCAGCGATACACTGGAGGTGTGGAAGATGGGGACGGTAGAAATACCTTGGGGAAGAGAGAGTGGTGGTGATACCAATAGTGAGCGTGGGTGCACCACAGGCCACACACTTTCCTCCTGACTAGACCTCTGACCAATGCCTTTGCCAAGCGAGTCGTGACCACACACATGGTATCCGTGATGCGGGAATAATCGGCGACCATCTATGGTGTGAATCTGAGATTACAGTGCCACAGCGAGTGTGGCTACGTGCAGTGAGCGCACATGTGTGTAAAATGCTTTGGTGTTGTGAGTATATCGGTTGTGAATTAAAATGAAATGTTTGAAAAGGTTGCCTGTAATTACCTATACTTGAGTAGAATGTGTTAGGAAACATGTGAATGTGCATGGTGAGTCTCTATGTTGCTTATGTTATGGATAGTGTAGAGTACTCACCCTTACATTTGTATTTTAGGTGACCAAGACGATCAACACCAGATTTAGTGAGGGAATGAATGATACTGTTATAGGGCTCAGATTTTGTTTTGAAACTTTAATGTATTTGGATTAGTCCTTTAGCAGTTTCCTTGATCAAAATTTGTAAACACTTATTATTTGAAATACTTTGTCGAACTATGTGTTGGAAAAACCTATTTTAAAAAAAATAATTTATTATCCCCATTTTGCAAAATTTATTATTTAAGATTAAATTTAAGATGTTACACTTTACAGTTAACTCTATCAATCTAATGGGTCTTTGTGGAGTGGTCATCCTTGTTTTCTGAAAATATTAGAAAGGATGAATTCTTTCCTTACTAGTAAAACATAATCAAAATACAAATATAAATTTTTCACAACATCAACACAATATAATACACATCATTAATACCATAATTCATGTATGTCAATTGTATAATGTAATCTATCACTTTCTCATATATGCATTTCCTCATGCACTGTAATCCCCATCAAATGTAATCACTATCAAATGTTGCTTCTTACATTCTATGAGGTCTTATACATATATGTAAATGGTTGCTGGTTAGTCCATACACACAGATACAACGTATACAATAATGGTCCCTTAGCAAAAGTATAATCAGAAGTCTAGTCTAAAAATGAGTGAGGCCTATGATATTTTCACTCTAATCAGTTTATGCATAACCACTATGAATATCATTCCCTACTTTCATTTCTATCAGATTTCCCAAATCATTTTCGAACTCTATATCCCAGTGTATATTTGTAACCATTCCCACTAATCTCTTTCATCACCACAACTGATAATATATTTTTCTCTATTCATTCCTCATCATTCAGCTAAACAATTTATGCCTAAGGTCAAGCACATCCAAACTTAGTCCAAATCATGTATTTTTAAAAAAATAGATTTTTGTCATTCAATATCAACCAAACATGCATCACCAACTTTAACAAATATCAAACCTCTAATTTAAACATATTTATGAATAAATAAACTTGTTACACATTTATGAACACAAACTATATTCAACATTTTAATGGTGGGATAGAGCTCTCCTTACCTCGATAAGAAAATTTACGAGAAGGTTTATGGAAGATATTGTCCAAAGACCAAGTTCTTCCTATATATTTTCAAAGTAGAGCACTTTTGAGAAGAGAGGAAAATGGATAAATAACAGTGAGATTTAGAAGATTGACCTCCAGGGAACTTACTTGAAATCAAGTAGAATAGAATTCTGAGCTTGGATTCGAAGATAGTTTGGAGTTCAGGGGAGTTTTTTCTAACAAAGGGAGTGAGAGAATGGAGAGAAAAGTAAGAAGATTTTTCTCGGCTTACAATACAAGTTTTAAAATAGGTGAATTTCTTAAATACCCTTTTTGGTCCATGAATTCTTGCTTGAGCGAGCTGGCTCTTTCTTGAGCGAGATATGCTCTTGTTTAGGTGAGACTCATTTTGCTTGGGCGAGAACACCAAACATAAATTTTTACATGGGTTTTTGATAATTTTGCCTAAGAGAGATCCCTTCTCACCTTGAGCGAGATATGGTCCAAAGAGCTCACACTTTCTCCTTGTGCTTTTTCGCCTGAGAGAGGATCGTCTCGCTTGGGCAAGAAGACAGTTGAGGTGATATTATCCATTCTCGCCCAGGCGAGACTAATATTGCGTAAGCAAGAATGCCCTGTAGCTAGTGGTCCAGAAAAATCAATTTCGCTTGAGCGAGATCCCCTATAATTTAAAAAAAATTAATTTTTTTATTTTTTAAAACAAAAAGTAATAATTTGCAATAGTAAAAATAGGATGTTACAGTAGACACGAAGGCATACTGTGAAGGGGAAAAACAATCATAACTCAAGAAATTATAAATAAGATGAGAATTTTGAGTTAAACGTGTACCTTTTTGAAATGTTACTGGCAAATTAACAGGTGTCTTAAATGGATCTAGAGTAGGTAAAGCGACTGACATAGGAGATGAATTGTCTGAATCTTCGACAACTACTTCCCCCAATAAAGCAAGACAAGGTCAATGCTGGTAAGTAACCAAAGGACAAAGAGTAGCAAGTGAAGAGGGAGTAGGAATAACGGGAGCATCTAGCACATCAAAGATTAAAGGATTATTAACAAGAGGAATATAATAAGAAATGGAAAGAACTTGAGAAATTGAGTTTGGAGAGACTAATGTGGTGAAATATGGTATTATCTTCAAAAAAAGGTGACATCAACTGACATATAGAAGCATAAGTATGATAAATCTACATTTTACCAGTATTTTAGCTTAGTTTTTAGTAGTTAATAAGTAGTAAAGTGATTCATAAAACTAAAAATCTCATAAAAAAATTACATTTATGTTTTTAGTCCTTTAAATAGTTTAGTGTTTTAGATTTGATCCCAATTTTGATATAAGTTTGCTAAATAGATTAAAATTGTCCAGAAAATCTGAGCTGGAGGTTATGAGGTTGAGAATTAAATGAAGAAAGTGGAAAAATTAGACTTAAAGAGTGAAGAATCAATTGATATAGTCCGAAAGTTATCACTCTGAGCATATAAAGTGACAAATCTGGAGTGTTTTCAGCAAGGATGGAGTGCAAGTGTACACTTTAAGTGTTCAAAGTGAACAATTCAGAAGTGAAAAATCAAGAAGACCTTGCGCATTAACACTTTTAGTGTTCAAATTGAACACTTCATTAGCAAAAATACAAGGAAGGTTGCACGTTAACACTTCAAGTGCTTAGAGTTATCACGCATATGCTTAATTACCTAGAAAGGCATATGCGTTTAACACTTCAAACGCTCAAAGTTAACATGCTCACCATAAACAGTTGTGCGTTACCACTTTCAGCCTTTAAAGTGTTCACTTCAGAGAGTTCAGGCTGAAGGAAGCTTGTGCATTAACACTTCAAAAGTTCAAAGTGTTAATGCACATAACAAAGTTTTGCAGAATCACTTCAAGTGTTTACCTTAAGCGTTTAAAATGCTCACTTCAACTTAGGAAGATTTCAGAAGACCTTCTACGTGTACACTTTAACCATTGAAAGTGTTAACGTCAGAAAGGGCGAGAAAAATATAAATACATGTGCAGTTTAGAGATTAGGGGATCTTTGGCCATTTTTTCATTTTCATTTCTTAGGAGAGTTAGCGAGAGAGAGAGAGAGAGAGAGAGAGAGAGAGAGATTGGGGGGCGACTTTAAGGTTCAACTCTTAAGAAATCAGATTGGAGATTAGATGTAAAGATGTTATTCTGCTCCTCTTCTTCTTCATCTCTTTTTTTCTTTTCTCCATTTGTAATGTTGTTCTAAACTTCTCTTGTTAGGGATTTATGGATCTAGATTTTATATTGTGATTTAATTGTGGCTCTAGACCTTGAGATTTTGATTAAATTGAGCATTTGATTATGTTCTTAATGCAATTATTGGATTGATTATTCAATTGAATTAAATTTAGAGGAATCTTTATTAATGGAAGTTGACTTAATTTTTCATATATGAATCAATTGCCAAGGTTAATGATATCTTAGGGATAAGCATTCATAATCTTGTAATCCTATAATTTTTAATGCTTAATGCAATATTTAATTGAATTATACCTAAGGAATTATGGTAGTTTAGTTAAACATTAGGATCATTGAGTCAAAGAATTGTCCTTTGATTAAAAAAGTTAAATTGATTATCAATCAATTGAAATACTTAAGAGTCCAGAACATGATTAAGTTGTAATTAAAAGTCTGGTGAAATAATTTCTAACTCCATTCCATATATCATTTCAATATAAATTTTCTAGTTCTATTTTACAGCAAGTTTACATTTTTTTTATACTTGTTATTTTTGAATTCTACATAATACAAACTCTCCAATTAATTACATGGCTCAACTAAATGTTGATTTATGAAGTGATAATTGATAAATGCAATCTTTGAAGACGATACTTATATCTTCAAGCTTCTCGTACTTGAATGTTTCATATAGCAAATTTAATGGAGCATTGCCAACATCATTAAGAAGTTCCAAAAGAAACTGCTGGAATGCGTAGAATTTTAGTTACAAAAATTTGTCTTTTCCTCTCTCCAGTAACAGGGTACATGGGCCTGTATATTCTTTTTTTTGCAATATCACCATTGGGTTTAAGCTATCTTGACATGTCTAGTAACTTACCAGCAGGGACACTTTCTAACTCTTGTGGGGAATTTAAAAATTTAAAGGTTCTGAATTTGGCAAAAAATAATTGATGGGGTGAACACCAAGTCATTTGGCACTTTACAACAAATTGAATCAATAAATTTAAATAACAACATCTTCTTTGGTGAAATTCCATCTTTGACCATTTGTAGTAGCTTAAAATTCATACATTTTGGGAATAACAATCTCCAAGGAAGTGAAGGAACACTATTGACTTGATTATGTTGCGTCTAAAGGCAAATAAATTTAATTGAAACATGTACACCTGCTACTCTATATAATCTATTATTTCTTCAAGGGTTTGATCTCTTTATAAACAATGTCACGAGGAAATGTCTAAGTGACATAATTGCTTTCTCAAGCACATTTTTTCTAGAAAACCAATTTGTATTATACAACTGCATCCATTCTATTTGGAGACCATGTATCTTGTTCACTCACACAGCAACATTGGCATGGAAAGGAGAAAATATTGACTATGGGAAATTCTTTGTCTTATAACAACCATTGATTTTTCTTGGAACCATTTAACTAGAGAGATACCCGTAACTACGACAGGACTTGTGGCATTAGGTAACTTGAATCTCTCAAGAAATTAGTAATCTAATAGGATTTATTCTCAACAACATTGGTCATATGAAAATGTTGGAATCACTTTACTTGTCAAGAAACCATCTTTATGGTAGAGTTCCAACTAGCTTTTCAAATTTGAGGTTTTTTATTGGGTCAACCAAATTTAAGTTTCTTAATAACATGAACTTGTCTTAGAAACTAGGACTATGTGACGAATTGTATTTTAATCATATTTATTAAGTTGTAATGTGGTTAATTATATAATACTACTGTTTAATTACTTTAAATTAATTGTTTTTGTTAACAAGAGCTTAATTGGACTTGAAGTGTGTAATGCTTGAAATTCGGAAGATCAAATTAGTTTACCATGCATGGAAAGATAAACAACAGCTTATATATAGACATATATGCCATAATTCAATTTTAAAGGATAGATTTAATTGCAATTGAACATAATCTTTTTGGTTTTCCCTTTTACATATTATCCATTGTCCGGACAATGACATACTAGATATAATTTTTCGAAACATTTTCTAACACATTTTATTACAAATATATGCCTACAATTGAAAAACGAACACATTAATTTTTGTAAGTCTTTCAACGAGCAAAAACTCCTCATTATTTTTGTGTAATTAATTACATGCAGATTGTGTAGGGTTGGCTATTCAAAAACCCTAACAAATGTACCTTATAATCTAGTTGGCCCTCCACTTTAAAGAAAAATAATCAATTTGGTTCCTTTGTGTTTTGGACAGGATTTATATGGGACTCCTGAGTACACACATCATTATGTGTCTCTGTGTTAACTTTCGGAGAGTGAGTCCAAAGTCAGGTTACACCAGAGGTGTGCCAGAATCTTGCTTGTAAGATTGCTCAGCATTCTTGTTCCTCATTCTTCTTTGTAACACTTGGAAAGCAGAAGTTTTTGCAAACCAGGACAAAGCTACTTAACAAGAATGCTCTTCCTCACGTGTCAAAGTTTGAGTCGTTAAACAACACCAATTACAAACATTGATCACAAAAACTCTCTATTTTCTTCAAGTAATTTGAAATTAACCACGTCCTAAGCTCAGACTATTACAGAAGCTACTAAAGCTCCTAAACCCTAAACGTTTCATAATGCACGTCCTTTGTACAAAGTTTCAAATTCCGTACTTTGTCACAACTCCTTTCAATTTTTCCATTCGCTGGACGTTTTGCAATCAGGGTGCCACTGAAACGACTACTGAACAAAAGCATTCGTTCATGAACCACTTTTAAATTGTTGGAAGTGCCACCATAATTATGTAACAAACAACCATTACAGATGAAGTTGTCATTATTAAAATACTAATAGTTTATAAATTAAACTGGAAATGGAATCAGTGACCCTCATGAATCGAAATTTGATTGGTTGAATTACTTAAATCACTAATTAAACCACCATACTGGATAACGTAAATAAAAAATATTAGATCAGAAATAATTTATATCCTTGCACCTGGCTTGCTCTTTGTTTGTCTTTATATTAAAATGTCATTTACTTTAACTTCTATTTCAAGAAAATTACGAACTAAGCACCACCAATTACTGAACTTATATAATGGCATTAAAATACTTTTCATTCAAGGACCCAAAAAGAAATTATCATGTGTAAAGACTAAAATTGTGATTTCTTTTCCTGCAAAGAAACTAAAAATGATGTAAGTATAAAAACTAAACTTAACATCATTATACTTTGATGATTGATTGATAAATGATTTTTCACACAAGGACCAAAATATAAGGCTCTATTGTGTAGGGACTAAAATAAAAATTGATATGAAGTGTAAAGACCAATTTTATAATTAAACAAGAAAAAAAGATAGAGAACAATAAATAAGGTTATAGAATGCACAACAGCTAAAAAGTCGACTAGTACTCAAATCCCACGTTTTCTATTTTGGGTTTAGAACTTTAGATGTCGTCTTCATATAGCAAAAGTTTCCACTCTCTGGTTAACGGCTTCATCCTAGTTTATTGGTTAACCATTGTCATCAACCAGATCCATCAATTTGTCCATGAGAAAGAAGGTGCGCCATGTATTGCTGTAAAAATCCAAACACATTGTAGTTGAGCAAAATATGGGTTGTATCATACAATATTTGATTTCAAGTAGTGTCATGTAATATAAGCTTTGCTTTGCGATCCCATATTCCATACATTGAAAAATGGGACAAAAATATTTTGCCTTTGATCAGGTCTACATCATTGACATGGAAAATTAACTAAACTTTAGAACTAGTTCCATAGCACTTTAGAGAACAAAAAATGTGAAAAACAATGTAATGAAATTCAACAAACATTGAAGCAAAGTGGAAATCATGCTAAGATTTTATAATAACGAAAAAAAAGGCTAAGAATACTCTTGAGCTTGACCAAGTCAATGAATTGGTTTAGCTTTCAACTAATGAAATTCAACAAACATTGAAGCAAAGTGGAAATCATGCTAAGATTTTATAATAACCAAAAAAAAAAAAGGCTAAGAATACTCTGCCTGAGCTTGACCAAGTCAATGAATTGGTCTAGCTTTCAGCAAAAGCAAGCACAAAGAAAATGTTTGCATCCTAATAGGGGCCATAATGCAGAAGAGACATAATGTTGGACCAGAGGGGGTAAGAGACCTAAAATATTGAAGATTTGCATAAGGAAAAAGAATGAGAGGACAGGTGGCAACTAAATATGTGATGGTGTGAAAGGTTTGTTAGAGGAAAAAGATTGAGTGCTAGGAGGGTAGTGCAGAGCAGAGGGAATGATACAGTTAATCACTCATAAAGAAAGAGCAAATAACAGATAGTATCGGTAATGTATCTCAATTGAACAGAAATGGTAACGGGGTCTAAATACAAAAACAAAAATGAATGTAAAAAAATACTAAAACAACACAAGAGAATATCTTCTCTTGCCCAAGCCTCGTGCCAAATTCTTACTACAGCTCTTTTCTCTCCTGCTAATATTTTTCTTCTCTCTCATGTAACCAACTTTCCATTCCATGTACCCCTCATGAGCGTCCAATGTCTTACCTACTCAGCACAACTAACTCTCCCCCGAAATCCTTCACCACGTGTCACCTTGTTACCTCTCCTGGAATATACCTTTTAAGTTGTGGCATTTCGATTTTCCTGAAGATCCAATAACTCCTCCTTATTTCCTGAGTTAGTAGGCTCATAGGTCTCATCACTAGCCACCCCTTGAGAAGCTATCTTGTCCTCAAGATTGGAAAAAAATTGGTTATGACAAATTCCTCTTCCTAAGTAGCCATCTCAGCTGGGCGTCCTTATGAACCATTGAGCTACTGAAGTACCATTCTGCAATTTGGTTCTAGTAGCAAGCACTGTTTCTGGTGCAGTTAAATCAGCTAAATCTCCTTCCAGTCCAAGGGGCAAGGTAGATTCCACAGCTTGGTTGCCAATGACCTCCAATTGTGAAACATGAAAAACTGAGTGGATTTTTTATGTTTGGGGGGCAAAGCCAACTGATATGCCACAGGGCCTATGCGCTTGATCACTGTGAAAGAATCATATAATCAAGCAGAAAGTTTTTCATTAATCCGTTGCACCACAGATTGTTGTCTATGAGGCTCGAGTTTAAGATAAACTTGCTCCCCTTCCTGAAAAGAAATATCCCTGAAATGCAGATCCACTTGCTTGTTCATATGTTGTTCAACCCAAGACAAATAATAATACTTGAGTTGCTTCAAGCCCTCATCCCTCTCAACCAATGCTTGAGCCACTGCCACCACTCTTATCTAGCTGGGCATGAAACTCAATATAGTAGGTGGCTTTCTCCCATGCACCACCTCAAATGAAGTAGTGTTAATAGATGGATGCCAAGTAGTATTAAAACAACTCAGCTTAAGGTAACCAAAATGACCACTCTTTAGGTTGCTCTCCAGCAAAACAGCATAAATAGGTCTCAAGGCACAGATTGGTGACTTCTGGTTGACCATCCTTTTCTGGATGGTAAGAATAAGTCATCTTAAGCTTTGTGTCATAGACCTTGAATAACTCTGTCCAGAAATGGGTCATAAAAATGGGACCCTTGTCACTAACAATTGACTTTGGAATCCCATGAAGCCTGACCACCTCCCTCACAAAGACTTCAACCACCCCTTTAGCTGTATACAGATGTTTCAAGGGAACAAAATGAGCGTACTTGGAAAGCCTATCCACAACTATAAAAATAACTTCAAACTCCTTAGACTTAGGCAATCTTCTGATAAAATTAGTAGATACATCCATGGTAGTTAAAATCGGAATGTGAATCATAAAATCTTACGATTTTACGATTTATCCCAGCCAAACAAGTCAAAGGGCAACAAAAATCCGAGCAAGGTGAAATTGCAGTGAAATCGCAATTCGGATCGTGAAATCGGTAAAATCCCAATTTGCTGCCGATTTCAAAAAAACGTGGGTCAGATTTGGATTTCAGCCCAAATACTTTATAATCTGAGTCCGATCCAACTTTTTAATTAGGCGGCACAAAGGAAGTCTTTTCTTCGTCAAGCCCTAGACCTATTAAGAACGACTTCGTGTGCACTGTTAGCAAAAGACATCTTCTCTTCTTCGCGATTTCTCTGCCCCAACCTACTCATTGGCTATTTTTTTCTCTTCTTCCTCTGGTTTCTTTGTGGAACCCTAAACTGACCAGACTAGACCAGACCAGGCAACAGTTTTTAGTGATTTAATATATATTTTTTTTAATTTCAGCTGTAGAATATGAACTTACATTCATGTATATATAATTTTTGTAAAATCTTACAATTCGATTTACGATTTTACGACTTACGATTTTTACTTCTCTTAACGATTGGAAGTAAAATCCCAATTTTAACTACCTTGGATACATCATCCCGCACCACCTCAGGGATTTCATATGGCTTCAACAACCCAGCTGGTAAAAGAATACATTATTTGTAACATTGACAAATCACATTCCAGTACAGATTGCTGCACACATTCTTCATTTCCAGCCAATTTGTAATAACCTGAATGTCCTCCTTGTGGCGAACTATGGAACTCTCCAATAGCTTGGCATTCCAAGGGGAAGAAGCAGGTATCACCAAATGTCTCTCATACCACAAAACTCCCTGTGCATATGTGAAACCAGCCTTAACAGTTGCACAGGACTGAATTGCACCATGATCTTACTAAGATACAGGTCAAGCAGCATCCCTTCAATCAAAACCTTACCTTCTACGTTAATTAATCTAAAAACTCCGCCACTTCATCCCTCCTGGACAATGCATTTACAACCATATTATCCTTATCAGGCTTATACTTAACATCAAATTGATATCCCAACAGCTTTGCACTCTAACACTGTTGGTCAGCTGCTGTAATCCTTTGTTGTGAGAAATTTTAGACTTCTATGATCTGAATACACCACAAATGGTCTACCCCAAAGGTAAGGTTTACCTCGAACACTTTCAAAAAATCTGATACAGCCAAAACAGGGCTGATGTCATGAGCTGTTTCAACTGATTGAAAGCCTCTTGTGCTGTGATAGTCCATTTAAATCCCTCTTTTTTCTGTTAACACCGTTAAAGGTTGAGCTACCTAGCCATACTCCCACACAAATTTCCTGTAGTACCCCTTAAGCCCCAAGAAACCCCTTACTCCCTTGACATTAGTAGGATTTGGCCAATCCAAGACTACCTTTCAAAAATAATGTGGCCCAAGTAATGACAATCACGACTCATGTTATCGAATTAAACGATTTTGAATTAGATTACATACGACAAAAAAATAGAATTACTAGGATAAAATTATGAATTGAGACAAGAAAAATAATAAGAAGTGAAAATATAATAGAGATGGAAGATGACACTACATTCGCAAGAATGATAAGCCAAAAGAATGATCATCACAAAAATATTGGCTTCTTGATAAAATCAAGGAAAATTGACTCACTCAAGAACCTAGAATCATACGCTCTCACAAGAGTGTTTAATCTCAAATTGCATTCAAACTAATTAAAAATATGTTTATAAGAACTTATATATGTCTAACGCTCATAAATCAACACAAACACAACTCTAATGGACTTCTTGTGCTAACAAGTCCAAATCTAAATAAACTGAATAAAACAAGTTTTTTTATCCTAAATAAAAGCTTAAAGTAAGTAATGACTAATCTTAAAATAACTAAATTAAATATAGTAATTAAATCCTAATGGGACTCACTAGAGTCCAAGTTCTCTGAGCATGTGCAATTGATTATCTTGAGTTCTTCTAACTTTGAATTAGGTCTGCTTTCAAGACTGCAACCATCTTCTCTAAGTTTCTCTTTATCCTCTTTGCCTTTGCCCTTATCATTGGTTCTTGAAGCTATTTTAATGCCTTCAAGCCTTCGTCTTTAAAAAACCTTCTTTGATTCTCATCACCAATACCTCCCTTGGGGCAAAATGACATTTCTTGTGATTAGCATAAAATTGGTGCCATGTAACACTTTAGGGACAGATTCTAAGTGTGAAAGGTATGATTCCCAATTGGCTATATACTAGAATATCATAAAAGAAAATCAACATAAACATGAGAAGCATAGGCCAATATAACTCATTCATGGTAACTTAGAAAGTCAAGGGACCATTGGATAGGCAAAATGACATTACCAAATATTCATAGTGGCTACACCGAGTTAGGAGTACAATCTTTTCCATGTCCTCTTCTCACATTTAGATTTAATTATAGTTGGATTTGAGGTCTACTTTAGTAAAGTAAGTTGCTCTATGAAACTCATCCAACAGTTCCTCCACAACAGGGATAGGAATTTTATCTGGAATTGTCACTTTATTGCGTGCTTAGTAATCTACACACATGCACCAAGTATCATTCTTTTTCACTAGTAAATCTGTGCTAGAGTAGGCATAGTATTGGGTCTTAAGGTCCCCATTTGAAGCATGTCTTGCACCTGCCTTTCAATTTCATTCTTCTGAAAATGTGGGTTGTAACATCCCATTTTTTCGCTTTTGGAAAATAAAGTCTTTTTTTATTATTTTAAGTTTTTAGAATAAAAAGAAAGTAAATCTTGTTGCCATTTTCCAATATATGGACTTTTCCACTGTCCTAACTCTCTTTCTCTAGATGAATTTTTAGGAAGTTAGACATCTATATAGATGATCATATCATGCCTATTATCCTAAAGGTTGCATGAAAAACACCCCTATGCAAAGTCTTATGGCAACAAAATTCAGATGGCCATGCAATCCATAAAATACCAAAAAAATAAAAACTGCACCTAGCCATCCATGTTCTACGTGGCTGCAACCAGGAGTCTGCATGGCTGTAGTGGCAAGTTGAAAATAGATGTGCAACCCACAAGAAGACAAAGTTGAAATATTCCTTAGAACATCTAGAATCCTGTACACAAATTGCTGCACTGTGAGAACATCAAAAGAACATCACACCCAGCTCTAGACACACACCAAAGATCAAGTCTCCCAGAATCCTGAATATCAGCTGAACAAGGTAAACTGGAAGAACTTATTAGAACTCTGCAAAAATCCAAGTTTTCATACATGCATGCACTCTGTGCTGCATGATCCAACTCCCCTAAAGCCTCTATCTTGACCCAACAATCATTCAATCCTATGGATCATTCAATTAGATACTCATAGAATTTTTTGGAACAAGATTTGGACCAAGGATCAACGAGAAAAACAGATTTCAAAAAGCTATATCAGATTTTGAAAATTTCTGAAAACAGTGAAAAGAATGTTTTTAAATCCCTTTTAATCCAACTTTATAAACAAGCATGTGCACTTTTGAAATTCTTGTAATGAGATCTTTCCATCAAGCTATCATATGCACAATTTGGAGCTTGTTTGATCATTCAATTTCATGCACAAAGTGAGCCACTTGAAGCTGTCAGGCATTCTGTGACAGAAGAGTTACAACTCTGCAAAACTGCAATTCTGTACCATATACATGCATGAAAAATTATTTTGAACACATTTCCACTACCCTTAAGATGTTATCTTTCAAACCATTTTTACAGTATTGGATTTGCACATCAATTTCCCTACTTTTAACCCAAGACTCAAAAACTGCTCAAGTTAAAATTCTGCAGAACCAATTTCTGAAAAATTGGTCATGACAGCAAATTTCCCTTAAATTCTGGACTAATCTGCATGTCTAATGATTTTATAATCTCACCCATGTATTCTAGGTAATATTAGCTTTCCAACAAGATATCTTGAGCCCATTTTGGATTCAATTTGATAAGTCAAAAAGTTGGGACAAGTGAAGGTTTCATTTCAGAAATCAGCAAACACAGTCTGCAGTAGTGTGTGTGCTGGGACCAATCTGTACTCCCAAAAATGTCATGAATACATTTTTAGAAACCTCAATGTCTTAGCTTTCAAACAAAATTGGTTTGACTTGATTTGGATCACAGTTCAATTAGTTATGCACAAAACACTACACCTAGCTCAAATATAGACCACTTAGCAGAACAGCCCTTTATTTTTAGGTTTTAGGCCAGAATCCTAGTCCAAGTTTTGCAAGGTGACTAACCTACAATATTCCTTGCAGTTGTAGCTCTCCAAGAAGTCATTCTGTGCTCAAATTGAACAACTTTTCTCTCGGTTAAACCTAAAATTGGTGTGACAATTGGCGAAATTTTGAACCTTAGGGAAATTAACACTTAGCCACATATTCTGTTTTGGCTGAGTTGAATTAGAAGGTATTGGTGGTTGGTACCCCTAACTTGTTACATATATGTGTTCTCTTAAATAGGAACCACTTGGACACTTGCTGCATTCAGCAAATGCAAACACTCACAAAAACTGGTAAAGGGAGGAGATGTTTTCAAGTAACTAGTAAGGAAATGGAAATAAATGGGATAGGCCCCCCTTAGCCCTGAACCTTGAATGTTTAAATTATGTTATGACCTTATTGATTGTATTTGCTTGATTTGAATGCACATAGATAATTCTGAATTTTGAAATGATGAACTTCAAAAGTGACATTTTGGTACTGGTGGTCTATTGTGCATGATGACATACATAGCATACATGAATATATGGGGAGATGGATTGAGACTTCCCATTTGTGAACTAAAATCATTATGAAAACATAGGCATTAGTAAAATGCAGAGAGTATTGGCATGTAAACCATACTATGAGCCAATGACTATTAAGCGAGT
Source organism: Abrus precatorius (assembly GCF_003935025.1). Classification (NCBI taxonomy): domain Eukaryota; kingdom Viridiplantae; phylum Streptophyta; class Magnoliopsida; order Fabales; family Fabaceae; genus Abrus; species Abrus precatorius. The sequence continues at coordinate 8,009,894 of NW_020874395.1, read as the reverse complement.
TACCACTTTACCTCGAGACCTTAAGGTTTAGATTGATAAATGAATTTTTTAGTGTTGTGTCAAAACTATATTTTATTGAAAAACAGCAATTAGAAACCATAGAAATTAAATATATAAACCTTAAAGGAAAGAGGTAAAGATGGTGAATCAAAAGTGGTTAATGGGTACTTGCTAATCTCAATTTACAAGGTCTAAATAGTTGAAAAAGAGGCATAGCCCTAAAAGAAATTGCCTGCATTGATGGTTCCGTGAAACGTGAAATGAATAAATTTAGACTATTCAGATGACAAATAGGTATAAATGTCTCTCCCCTATGAGAAAGGAAGTCATTGTATCACGATGTGATGCCAAGTGAATGGTATGAAGGGAAGCCATGGTGACCTAGGGGATAATAATCCTATGAGTGACCTTGGTAAAAAGGTTATGACTGTGAGTCTCTACGTGGTGCTCTTTTATCACTAGTTACTCTTGAGACATATCATGTTGATAGAGCTAGATGTAGCAATTGGTGGTTCAAGTTCCCACCATTATATGAATATTTGGCTAGCTAGTGAAACTCTCAAAAACTTCCAAAGATACGTGTGGATCCAAAAGTCACATGAAAAGTTTTGTTAAGAATTTGAGTTAGACCACTGACAACTGCACACATGAATTTTCAGCATACATCACATCCCACATCGCATTAACATTAGAGTTTAATGACTGTTTGTGTGATTGAATTGTGATCTCAATTATTTCTTCCCTGAATTTTGATACTTGTTATTGCATCGCACTCCTTTTATTTGGTCGTGCACTATCTGGTGTTGGTTGCTCCTTTTCTTCAGTGTTTAGAAAATGTCAATTCTTCGGATTTTCATGGACATTCATATCATTGTTAAGGAGGATGATGAAACCCTAGGACTTGTGTGGTAATTTTGGGTTGTAATGATTTCAGTACTAGTTAGAATTTCTCAACTAAGTATTTTAAAAAAAAATGTGTAATTGAATTTATCTACAAATATGACTTGTTGAATCTTGTGTGTATATATTTAAATTCATCCAGATCTAAGGGACTAACGAAGGCTGCTTAATATTCAATTGATTAGCCCGTATGGTCTAAAATTCAATTCCAATTAGATGATTGTTAGAGGAAATGACAGTCGAGTCATGTGAATGGAATTGAATTGTTCCCAAGTAGAGATGTCACATGGGTACTTATATGGCCTCACAGAAACTGGTCCTTGTCTCTTCATCAAATTAATAGCATGATCAAATGGTCTTTAGGGTTTAAGCAAGCACTAGGCTTGAACGTTGTCACAACAAAAGTTGTTAACCAAACTATGCAAAGAAGAAATCAGTTGGTAACTGCTCTTTGAAGTGTGAATTCTTGTCCAGAGGCTTGAAATTTCATAGTCATCATCTTCCAATTTGTTCTTACTTCTCCCAAGGTCGAAGCCAATCAACATCCAAAATCATAATAGTCAATAGCAGCAATGGTGGGCATGATCGCAGGAGAGCAGCTGTTGTGATGCGAATTGCGGCCGCAAAAGGTGAAAATTGCAGCCCCTATATCAAACAAGGGCAAAAGGGCAATCTTCATTGAAGACAATTCTCCTGTGTACTGTCTCTAGGTATGAATTTTTTCCATCATCTTACACTCTTCCTCCTGTGGCATATTTTCAGTTTCAGGATCAATCTCTTCAGCCACTAATACTTCCCCATTCTCACTAATCATCTCATCCTACCCTAGTAAAATTACTCTCAGCTTCAGATCAGCACACTTATGAAGATGGCTATAAGGCATCCCGCATCTGAAACATAACTGTTTTTTTTTCCTTTGCTCCCACTCTTGAATTGTCAAATGTTGTATCCCTTTTCCCCCAAAACAAGTTGTTAGGTGTTTCAAGAGTAGTTTCCCCTACAGAAACTCCCCTTGTCCTCTGGTCCTGCCTGTGTGAGTAATTAGCCTCTCTATTCCTTTGGTCCCATGATTGGTGATGTAAATTAGGTTGTAAATTTTGTGATAACATTCCTCCATCTCTTCCAATGAATCCTCATTGTTCACCAACATGAACTTGAAGTCCCTCCTCACCTTTCTTTATGGCCAATTTGACAATTCAGAATTAAGAATGAGAAAGAAATTGAAACTACCCTAGCTTGAGTGGAGTGTCAAATTCAGAAACCCAAGACAAAGAGTACAAGAACCAGGGAACACAAACCAAAAAAAAACTTCAAAGCATGCAAAGCCTTGTGCAACCACCAGAAGCACAGCATGAACTAGAAACAGAGAATGAACCAAAAGCAGCAAGTCGTGCAAGCAGAATAGCAGCTCATGTCAAAGCAGAAGCCATGAACAAGCAAGTGAACCAAACAGAATGCATGAACAGAACTAGAAGCACAAGAGACAAAGGAGAAAACATCATTGTTGTACGACAGAACAGGGACAAGAACAAACAAAAAACAGGACCATGAACCTGCAAACCCAGGAAACAAGAAGGACCCAAGCCTCTGTGCTTAGAAGGTTCATGATACCATGTCAAATAATTTGCTTGATGCCCCTTTCATTCTAATCATCCGTATATATTGTACAAAAACAGTACAGCTATTAACTACAAAATATTTCTATTTCCTAACTTAATAAACATATAAAAGGAAATGAGAATAATCCCAATTAATACACATATAAACAGAAATGAGAATAATGGCAGATTTCCTGTTTAACACTTCCTACCATCCATAGTTTGATGGGCAGATAGAGGTGGTAAATCAGTGTTTGAAATCATATCTTCATTGCTTTGCTTCTGAGAAACCCAGAAATTGGTCCCTTTGGGTGTCTTGGGTAGAGTATGGTATAATAGCACTTATCACTCCGCCACTAATACTATCCCATTTGAAGTGGTCTGTGGTCGGAAGCCTCCTACTGTTGTCAAGTATGGTGAAGGAGAATCGCGTGTACAAGCAGTGACAAGAGATTTGAAAGACCATGATGAAGCACTTCGTTAGTTAAAATTTCATTTGACTAAGGCACAAGAGCAAATGAAACATTTTGGTGACAAGAAACAGAGGATGCAGAATTTTTCTATTGGAGTGGGTGTCTTTTTTGAAGCTGCACCCACATAAGCAGCAGCAATCAGCTGCTCAGTGCAATCATCAGAAGTTAGCTGCACATTATTTTGGCCCATATCAAGTCATTGAGCATTTGGGAGAAGTATCTTTCTGGTTGAAACTTCCTACCAATTCGAAGGTTAATCCTGTTTTTCCATGTGTCATTGAAGAAAAAGCTGTGGGAAATTATGAGGTTGATGCTACTCATCCTCATGACTTTGGGGTTGAGAATATGGTGGACCCTTATTCTATTTTGGCAAGTAGGATCATTACGGACAAAGGCCACCAGAAACTCCAGTTCTTAGAGCATTGGCAAGGCAAATCAGCTGAAGATGCCACATGGGAAGATGAATCTCTTTTTACGAGTAAGTTCCCTGATTTCAGCCTTGAAGACAAAACTGTTGATTCAGCAGCAGTTATTTATAGGCACATATTCAGGGGATTAGTTTATGAGTACTGGGCCAACAAGGCCTAATGTCTGGAAGGTGTATAGTAGGGGAAAGATGGCACAGATGGATGGGGAATACCAGCATGGCAGAAGTTAGTTAGGAGAATTTCTTAGAGCCTTTGGTGGTATATAGGAAAGGGGGCAGCATGATGGGGGCTTGCTTAGCTGTTAATTAGTTATTGGGCATAGCTAGGGACCTTGCTGAGATTGTTCTTGTTTCGGAGCTTTTGCTCTAGTGTATTTTCAAATATCGTTGAGTACTGACATTTGCGTATAGTTCTGGTTGTTTATTTGGCATTGTATTTGATTCAATTAACTGAGTTCCTATCAATGTATGCCTGGTACAATAATCAAGGTCTTGCTAGAACACTCAAAATACATGAAATATGGCAAAAGCATTCCATTTCTTCTCAAAATTTCAGCCCTTTGAGAAGATGTTTTCCTACCCAAATTTTCTTAATATTTTTCTATTACGGACCTGCCTCACTATATTTTCAAACATTAAGGATAAGTCAGGCAGAAGTCATTTTACTCTTAAAGAAGCAGCGGAAAATATTCTACTCAATGGATTCCTTCACGATGTGGTTACAAAGACATAATTCACTAAAAATTTATTCTTTATTAATAGCAAGAGTTTATGGAAAAGTTACAGGAACCGATAACAAGTTCTTTAGCATGATGTTAAAATAGAACTCACAAAAATGTTCGTAAGGATTAACCAGCGTAGACAGAGAAAAGATTTGAAGAATTTCTACATAAGGGTAGACAAAAACGAAATAGTCAAATATGGGCAACATAGAACTCACTGCATGATAGGCATATGGCGACTTCCCTTGACGCTCAAAGTGTTTTGCCATGATGCAGTACTCAAACGGACCCCACTCTTCAACATCAAAGCAGTTTCCAAGTGCAGCTTTATATAACTGACAACAAATTCAAAACACAACAATCAAATTTGAGATTCAAATCAAATCAAAGACATCCACTCTCAAGATTATATTTCAGAAAAGACCTTAGTAGTGTCCGTTAAAAGCTCGGTACCAGCCGGGTACGATGCATAGAATTGATCAGCTCTAGAATACCCGGCCCTAGTTCTGCAACACAAAAAAGTAAAAATAAAAAATCGTATTTCAACACAACAGAGATTAACATAAGAACATATCGTCAGACAAAATCCAAATTCCAATTATTCTAATTATAATATTAACAGCATGTGACCCACGTATTGTTAACATAAGCATAGCTTATAAGCGTGGCAAAGCAGTAGAACCCTGTATAAGACACCAATCGTCGAAATTTTTGAATCTTTAGTATCTCTTTGAATTCATCATAGAGCTTCATGGACAATGATAAGAAGAAGTTAGCCTGAGAACCAAACAGAAAGCAAACAATCAGTAAGAACATTAATCAAACAAGTGTTGTGCACTGTGCACAACACCATCCTATACAGACTATAGTCATTACTTCCTAGAAATGAGGCAGATAAACAAAAGGACGACAAGGAATACAAGGAAGCCGCACGACGCATAAAACAGAAAAAATACTTTATATATATGAAAAACTGTTAAATTTTTAAATTAAATAGTTGATATTAAAAATATATAACTTTATAATTTTATTAAAAAAATAAAATTATTTTTTAAAAACTTAACACTTGATAATTATGAGAAAATCTAATGTCATCCTAATTCTATATTGTATTTAATATTTTAATATAGTATATGCATTTTTTTAAATATGATTAAAAATACAAATAATGATATTTTTAGTAAATTATAGTTAAAAATTAAAACATATTAATTTTAAAGATATAAAGTTAATTTATTTTATAATATCATTGATTTATATTTAATATTTATTAAACATAACATTTAATATTAAATTTAAGTAAATTTTATATATTAACTAGTAAATTAGTTTCAGCGTTACATGGATTTGTTTATATTTTTATTAAATTACTTTGTTTAAAATAATTAAAAATAATTATAATTTAAATTTAAAATAAAAAATTTATTTATTAAGCCATCATTAAATAATTATTTTAAATCTAAAAGAAAGATTAATAAAGAAATAATTTTTGAAACAAATTATATTATATTATATTATATATATATATATATAATAAATATAACAGAAAAAATTTAATTCAGATTTCAAATGTTATAATTTGTTTATTTATTATGATATAAAAATATTAAGTATGAAAATCAAATCTTGTTATAAAATTTTAAAAAGAAACAATATTCATATATCTTTAATATCTTACTATCTTATTATTATTATTATTATTATTATTATTATTATTTTATATTTAAACAATATCAATTATTTTAATTAATAGTTCTTACTTAAATTTTTAAATTTATAATTTTTTCTATAATATTTAATAAAAATAAAATATTGCTACAGAATTGTAAAATTTAAATAATTATTAAGTATACTTTATTTTAAAATTTTAAATTAGTTATCATAATTATAATATTAAATAATTAAAAATTAAATAGAAAATAAAAAATTTTATTTTTTATTTAATATAAAAATTTATTTTTATATTAATTAAAATACAATATGCTGATATGAGGAATAAAATTTTAAACAAATATTATATTCAATAACAACATTTATATTGAGATAATAATAATAATAATAATAATAATAATAATAATAATAATATATGATAATATAATTAAATATTTAAATAAAATATAAAAAATTTGTTATATTTTATTTAAAATTTTATAAAATTTTAAAAATATTTAATTACGATAAGTAATGAAAATAGTTCAATTTTTTAAATTTTATGATGTTGTCTTTTGTTCAACATAATTTATTTATTTTTCCTTAAGGTGTAATTTTAAAAATATATAGTATAAATTATTTAATAATTTAAAAAATTTTAACAATATTTTACAAATTTATAATTTATATATTAATTTTCTTTATTTTTTTTCATAAATTTAATGTTTCTATAATTGGATATCCATTCAAAGAATTTATTCAAGTCATTATTTTTAGTTTGATATTTCTATTGTTTAAATTCTCTTTTTTTTAATGTACAAATATCAAATAATGAAAATAAAATTTATCCTTCTCATTTTATAAACTTTATAAATGAAAATAATAAATTTATAAAATTATTTTATTTATTATTTTTACTATTAGCTTCAAAAAAAATTATTATGAAACTTTAATTTCCAAAAATTTTAAAGTAAGTACTATTTTTATTTGAAAAATACAGAAAGTGTATATAGTATTTAAAAATTGTAAAGATAACTTTAAATGATAATTATCGTCAAATAAAAAGATATTTCATTAAAATAAGTATATATTTTAATTTATTTTATTTAACCAATCAATCATATGGTTAAACGTAATTTTATACATTTGTTTATAATTTCAAAGGTTTTATTAAGATTCTTTACTTTCACTTATATTAAGGGTTGTATTGGATTAGGATTTTAAATGAATTTTTTAGTTAAAAAATTCCTGTAAATTTTAAAACACTTTTGCAGAATTTTGTAAGACTTTAAAATCAGGATTTTAATGGATTCTGCAGGACTTTATGGACTTACAAAATTTTATGGATTTTTAACATAAAGAGTTCAAGATTTTTCATATACATTCAAATTTAAAAAGAGTCAAATAAAAATAAAAATAAATAACAATGTTTGGATAAATAATAATAATAATTTTCCATAATATCATGTCATCTTAAATTAATGCACATAATCATAGCTATACTAGTCCTCCAAGCATTAGGGTCTTTTCACTCTTGCTCTTGGGTTTAAATAATAGACTCAAAAGTATAATTTTCATTAACCAGTAATATTGAAGATGAAGATTCGTTCATCGGTTCAATTGAAAAATATCATAATAACATTCTTTGTGAAGAAAGTTATGTAGTGTTGCATATGCTAACACAAGTTCTACTTGTGTCTTAAATAAAAATAGAGGTGCTAACTTAAAAATTGTGAACCTTAATTTATAAATACTTATTCTCTCGATAATATTCTTTAAAGACGCATGACGAAGATTGAATAATTTTTTCTCATTTTTAGGGTTATTACACTCACCTGCAAAATCTTGTAGATGATATCTTACACATCAAAATAGAGCTAAAAATTGGCGTCAGTTAGGAAGTCTACAATGCACTAAGATATATTTACCTAATTACATATGCAATATATATAATAATAGTATTATAATAATAATAATAATAATTATTATTATTATTATTATTATATTAAAAAATAAACACTTACTTTGAGCCATTTTAAGTTCATTCTTCCTTGTTATAGTATCATTTAGTAGCTTAGAATCATGAGTTGAACCCTCCCACGCACTAAGAACATATATGAACTCCAAATCAAAATTACAAGTGCCTAATACATTTTGTGATATCTTTCCATGACGATTATGATAATTGCTTACATCTCGCCCCCTCACTATTGCTGGAATATGTGTCCTATCAATAGCTCCAATGCAATCCTAAAATTTAGCATATATTACACTTCATCGTATGAAAAATCTAAATATAGTAGTGCCAAATTTAATTATAATTTTTATTGTAAGATAATTATTATATACACTTGAAGAAAGGGAAGAACCTTGTGCTTTCTCTAATTTTAGCTGGCACAGTTGATCCTGGTTTAGCCATCAAAGTAGGTGCTATCATATTCAAAGTTGTCAAAATCTTGTGAAAAATTTCACTTGTAGTAAATTGTGATAAGCCAAATGTGTTATGAATTACATAATATCGAGTATTCTGACCAACAATTTGTAGGAATGATGCAAGTATTTCTTCAACACAAATATATCATATATCCTCTAGAGGTGTTTTTTCTCTAAGAATTGCACAACTTTTGAAACACATTTGGATACATCCTATAAACTTATCAAAATATTGTAGGATCATCGTTTAATACTCGGTGTATATAGTCATTTTCTATGTTAGTAATTCATTATCAATTTTTGGACGCTAAATTTGTTCATTAGTATCATAATTAGAAACTGAATCAACATGTGCATTAATGCATGAATTACCATTACACATGCATACATGGCTTCATAAAATTCCTCATCATCTATCTCTTCATCACCCATTTCTTCTTTATCTATGTCATTACCTTTATACATGCTCGAATGTGACATTGTACCTATATAAAACAATATAACAAAAAATAATAATATAATAAAAAAATAAAACATGCTAAAATATTTCAATCAAGTGCAAGCAAAATAACACCAAAACAATATAGTTCCACCATTCCAAAATGTGTTTATACACAACCAAAATATAAAGCAAATACTTCAATCAATTGCAACCAAAATAACACCAAAATAGTATAGTTTGACAAATCCAACATGTGTTCATACACAACTAAATTATAAAGAAAATACTCCAATTAAGTGCCACCAAAATAAAACTAAAACAATATTGTCCATCCTAGCTTGTAATTTATCCAATCTGAGCGCTCTTCTATTAACATTATCAAGAGAAAGTCTTTCTTTACATTAATATCAAGAAAATCAGCCGCCATGTAGTGAGTTTGATCATCCAAATTTGGGATCTCTTTTATAGCACTCCAAATATTTCTTTGCCTCTTTGTATCTTTCTTTTTTCTCCATCAAGTTAGACATTTTTTCAAAATTGATGGTTGTAGTCTCACTGCCAACAAATAAATTTTCTAGAACTTTAGCTTGAATGTTGTTCCCAACTGAATTAGAACTCCCTCCATACTCGGACCTACTCTACTTACAATTAATTGGTTATTCAGTGGGAACCTTTGAGGAGGCTAACGGGTTTATGTGGTGAAATGCTTGTGCGAGGTGATGGATGATGATAAGGTAGTTCACAAATATATCATTGTTAAGATCATATGAAAAGTTTTCTATCCCAAAATCAATATTTTTTTCTCCAAAAGTTGTAGCATCAGTATCATCAGGGTCTACTGACATGAAAGTGTGTCCACTAGCAATTCCATCCCCAACAACAATCTTTAAATTCTCATAATCAACCATACTTTTTTCTTGAAGATGTTTGTGACTTAGGTGAGACTAGAAAAAAATTCATTATCAATATATTAAAAATAATATAATGCACTAAACTTGTAAATTATTAATATATTTAAAAGATTATCAAGTAATCTCACCTTTAAGTACTCTTTTCATACTTCATCACTAGCGGTGAATGTCTTTGTAATATATATATATATATATATATATATATATATATATAAAGTATACATTATTATTTTTATATTTTAGATATTTAAACATCCATTTATTTAATTAAAAAATGCTATATCGTATAGCAAATATCTTAAACTCAACAGTTAAAGGTGCTAATTAATTATTTGAAGATCTACAGTTGAATTGTAGATATTATAATATTAATTTCACCTTTCACCTTTTCCTTTTTTTGACGTGTGTTATAAAAAAAAATTACTACTTAAAAGTTAAAATTTCAGGCGTTTTTTGTGTAATATATCCGAGGAACAAACTTAACTAAATAGAGCAAAATAGAACAAGTCAATAGTACTATTATTTACGTTTTCACCGAATAGGGGAATAAGATAGGAATAGTAGTATAATATTATATATATATATATATATATAAGCAGTAGTGCAATATTATTAGTAGAGAAAAAAATGGAGAAGACAGGAGCATAGAAAAAAAGAAGAGATGAAAAACTCAATTGAAAATTCTTGAAGCACTTGAAAAGTCACTTTAAACATTCCTCCAAAATCTGATGATTTTGGATGAGATATTTTATGAATTTGATATTTATAGATACCACTAAAAAATCTTTCAAAATCCTTCTAATACAACAATCCTTTAAAATTATTATATTTTTTTAATACCAATGGATTATTTTTAAATTATAAAAAGTTTCAAATGAATACCAATGGATTTTAATAGACTCTTTAAAAAATTTTAAAAATATAAATTGAATATTACTAGATTATTTTTAAGTGACATAAAATCTTAATTAAATACCAAGATACTTTTTTACTTAAAAAAAGTCTTTTAAAATTGTATGAAATTCTAAACCAATACATCCCCTTAATTGTTCAACAAATTTGTCAAATAATATAAATATAATTGAATTAATAAAATCTTTGATATAATAAATCTATAATGTATATAAATTAAAGTAATAATATATAATTGATTTAATTTTAAAATTAAAATTAAAAAATTAGAACACATAGTATTATAATTATATTAACAAACTAATTATTTTATCATTGAGTACTTAACATGTTTATAATAACTTTCACACTTGAAAGTTGTAGATGTGAAAGAAATATTTTCTTATAATAGGAGTAAAAAATATAATATCAATCATTTTTTTTAACAATATATTATTTACATTCACAATAAACAAATTACAGTATTTAAAAATTTAATTAAAAATAATTTTAGTTAAAAGATTAAAAAAAAGCATAAGATAATTAAATTTATCATATCAATTTTGTCACAACATTAATTTCAATTATGTTTCTCAAAATATCTGACTTTGTAAGAATTACAGAGATTGTAATATCAATATTTTTAATAATATGTACATCTTTAAAATTCTTATAATAAAATGACAATGAATAATTAAAATTTTAATTAAGAATATTAAAGAAAGTAAAATATTATCAATAATAAATCTATCAAATATAATTTATTAAATTGAATGAGTGATGTATCATATTAAAATTTGCAAAGAAAATATAAAAAAATACATAAAACAAAAACTAAAGGTCATTTATTAAAAATTAATTTTATATAATGTATTTAATTTTTTAAAAATTAATTATGACAAATAATTTTATATATTAGACCATACATATATGTTAAATTATTAAATTTTATTCTTTTTAAATTTATATTATTGTCAATTTATATGTACGTTAATTTTGTAAATTAAAAAAATCTAAACATCTAGTCTTTTAAAGTTGATATAATAGGACAAAAATAAATTACTTATATTTTTTATATAATTAATAGAGAAAGTAGAAAAAGGAACTGACTAATGAGATTTTAAATCAATATAATAAAAATTACTTATTTATATAATGGTAAAAAATTTACAAATTTATTCATGTAATAAAGTTAGTTCTATGAAATTTTGAATAATTGTGTGATTTTACATCTTAAATATAATAAATATTTTATTTTTATATGAAAAAATTATTTTTCAACCATAATATAGAAATTGATATATCATATAAAAACATAAGCATAATTAAGTATTTGATTCTTATAAAAGTTGTACAAACACCTAATTAAGATATTTAAACTCAAATTATGAAACTTCTTTAAAATTATAATTGATTGAAATACATATTTGGTTATTATATTTAACATGCTAACAAATTAGTCCTTATACTTTTAAAAAAATTAAGTTTTAGCCCCTATACTTGAAAAAAAGTATACATACTAGTCTTTATACTTAAAACATCTAATGTTTTATTTTCTACATGAGTATTTTTGTCACGAACCATTTTATAAGGAACCGAGAACATTGTTTCTACATCACAAACTTATTTAAGATAAAAAAAATAATAGAGAATATAAGTATGAAATTCTCTTCTCAATCAAAATAAAACAAAGTTTCTTACAACAAATATTTAATAGAACAACATGATATTACATTTAGTTCATATTATTCAAAATACCCAAAATTATACCACGTAGCTCCCTCTACATGAGGTCTCAAAATATAAGGAAAAATGACTTTGATGCAATATTAATCGACTCTAACTTCTAACATTTCTTCACTGGCCCCTCAGCCTGTGAAGTAGATGCAACACTTGCTATATCTGCTCACGTACCACCGTACGATCATCGCAGTACACATACACAACGACATAGAAAGAAATGCAAGGGTGAGCTTACTAAAAAAATAAAATAAAATCATATATGTACAGCAAAATATTTCTTACAGCAATAGCCCCATGTCTTTCCAGCCCATCTAATGCACAATATGAAAACGGTTTCCAACTGGTTTCACAGCCTAAGTAATCTAGAAGGAACCAAGCTGGTCCGGGAACGACCCATTCTGGTATTTGGATCCTGATAGCACAACACAACAGCTCAGCATAAACTTACCGTTACACGTCTACCCACCTAAACATGTAATCGGCTCTATAATGATGCAAAACATATATTTCAGCATGATGCACACCGCTAAAATTATTGTAACAGCTCAGTTAAGGCAAGTTTATAATAGATTAGGCAAAATCTCAACATTTTAAATCAATTAACAGCAGTTATAGCTTAAAAAATAACTTTTATTCAAAAGATCTAACAGAATTCATATCAAAACTTCTTGTAATAATATATCAACCGTCCAAAACATAGATTATAGGCTAAAGGAAACTCCCCTTACCTCAGAACGATGATTCACACTAGATCTACTGAATATTACTTGTTTTATAGCAAGATTCACCGAAGATTTAGCTTTAGAACAAAGTTTCTCCTAAGAACACCATGAACTTCTATGAGAAAGAGAAGGAGAAGAGAAACGAACGGTAAATCTAGCTTCAAACTTAAAGAAACTTAGTTCAAATCCTTCAGAATAGACGTAGAATCTCAGATCTTGTGAGAAATCTAAGTTTAGGAGGGTTTAGTATGAGAGAAAATGGTAGTATATGGCCTTAGAACCTTTGAGAACCTTGGATAGGAGTGAAGAAATGAAAATTTTGTGTGAAACCCCCTTTTTATAGATTTTTTTTAAAATTTACTGTTCACCACCAGAATTACTGTTTATTGCCGGAAACACTGTTCACCGCCTTACTGTTCATACCAGAAACACTATTCAGGGTCCTATTCACGCCAAAAATACTGTGCATGCGTACTGTACACGCACTATACGCGTATGTGACGTCAGGATGATATCACTGATGATGTCAGCAATCACTGTACATACACAGTTTGTACTGTTCATAGGCGGTTTTACTGTTCATTGGTACTGTTCATATGGTACTGTTCACTTTTTTTTTTTAAAATAAATTTTCAAACTCCATCTAATTATATTCCAATACCAAATAATCCTTCAATTAACATTTAACAAGTATAAAATATTATAGATTACTCTAATAAATCACAAGCCTGACAATTCTCCCCCTGAAAAAAAATTTTTGTCCTCGAAAATTTCATCCCTCAGAGAAAAGATAAGGGTATAACGCTCTCATTCTTTCCTCTAACTCACATGTGGCATCACCAGTTACTGGGTCCCAAACAACCTTTATTAACCGAATAGACTTGCCTCTAACTCTAGTGTCCTCGATACGAGCAGCTGGGACCTCCACAGACAAATCATCTCATAACTCTACAACATCAGGCTCGATTACATGAGACGAATCAGGAACATACTTTCTTAGCTGCGACACATGGAAAACATTATGTAGTCCTGACAACTGAGGTGGTAACGCTAATTCATAGGCTACTGGTCCTCTACGATGTAATATCTGATACGGTCCTATGAACTTAGGTGTTAACTTCTTGGCTCTTAAGGCTCGTCCCACACCTGTAGTGCGTGATACTCTCAAGAATACGTGATCACCAACCTCAAATTCTAGGGATCTTCTGCGTCGGTCAGCATAAGATTTCTGTCAACTCTGGATAGCTCTCAGCCTTTCTCTAATAAGTTCAACTTTCTTCTTAGTTTCTTGTAGCATTTCAGGTCTAACCATCAAATGTACTCCATCTTGGAACCAACAGATAGGGATTCTACACTTTCTACCATACAGAGCCTTAAATGGTGCCATATCTATACTCGAATGATAGCTATTATTATAAGTGAATTCTACCAAAGGAAGCATATTCTCCCAATTACTCCTCTGCTCTACAACACAAGTTCGCAATAAGTCTTCTAAGGTTTGAATAGTACGCTCAGATTGACCATCTGTCTGTGGATGATATGTAGAACTCAACCTCAACTGTGTGCCCATAGCTTCTTAGAAACTCTGTCAAAACTGAGAAGTGAATCAAGGATCCCTATCAGAGATAATACTAGAAGGTACTCCATGTAACCTGACAATCTCTCTAATGTATAATTCTGCTAATTTCTCCAAGCTAAAGGTCATGTTAATTGGCAAGAAATATGCACTCTTGGTTAGCCTATCAACTATGACCCACACGACATTATGATTTCTAACTGTTCTAGGTAGATGGGACACAAAATCCATAGTCACATGGTCCTACTTCCACTCTGGAATTTCCATCGTCTGCAACTCTCCTGGAGGGCTCTGGTGCTCCGCTTTTGCCTTCTGGCAAGTCAAACAGGCTTTAACAAACTCAGCTATCTCTCGTTTCATGCTTGGCCACCAAAATATCTGCTTTAAATCTTGATACATCTTAGTAACACCAGGATGAATGTTGAGACTACTCTTATGTCCTTATAGAATTGCTCTCTTTAGTTCAGTATCTCTAGGGACACAAATTCGACCTTGGCATCTGAGAATACCATCAGCACCTTTACTAAAACCCTTTGTCTTATCTGTCCCCAAGGGAAATACGATCCAACATAACATCGGATCCCACAGTTGTTTGTCTTTAATTTCCTGTAAGAAATTATTAGTCACCATAATTCGGCTACAACTAATCTTTTCGGGTGATAAGTCCATATGTATGTTCAGGTCTCGAAATTTGTTCTATCAAAAGGGTTTCACTAACTCTTAAGGAGAATGCCTGAACCACATTCCTACTTAATGCCTCGGTCACCATGTTAGCTTTTCATGGATGGTGTTGGAGCTGAAAATCATAATCCTTAAGGAATTTCACCCAACGTCTCTGCCTCATATTTAACTCTCGCTGATCAAATAAATACTTCAGACTCTTGTGATCACTATACACATCAAACTGAGCTCTATAAAGATAGTGCCGCCACACCTTCAGAGTAAAGACTACAGCAGCTAACTCAAGGTCATGAATCGGATAATTTTGCTCATGAGTTCGCAATTGGCGAGATGCATAAGCTACCACTCTCTTATCTTGCATTAACACACATCCTAATCCCTGATGGGAAGCATCATAATACACCTCAAACGGTCGACTAGTATCAGGGAGAATAAACACCAGCGAGGAAGTTAATCTCTGCTTCAACTCATTAAAGCTTTGCTCACATTCCTCTGTCCATACAAAGGGTTGATCACAGCGAGTTAATTGTGTTAATGGTACGGCTATTTTTGCAAATCCCTCTATAAATCTCCGGTAGTAACCTGCTAAACCCACAAAACTATGAATCTCTGTGGCTGTCTTTGGCCTTTCCCACTGCAACACCGCTTTAAATTTGGAAGGATCAACTGCAATTCCTTTAGCTGAAATAACATGACCAAGGAACTTCACTTCCTCTAGCCAAAACTCACACTTAGACAATTTAGCATATAATTGTTTCTCCCTTAAAACACTAAGTACAGTCCTCAAATGCTCTGCATGATCCTCTGACGAACTAGAATAAATCAAAATATCATCAATAAAGACTACCACAAATCTATCCAGGAAAGGTCTAAAGATTTGATTCATGTAGTCCATAAACATAACTGGAGCATTTGTGACTCCAAAGGGCATCACTATATACTCATAGTGGCCATATCTAGTACGGAAAGCAGTCTTAGGAATATCTTCATCCTTCACTCGGATCTGATGGTACCTAGACTTCAAATCAATCTTAGAGAATACCTTAGCACCTCTCAGTTGGTCTATCAAATCATCGATTCGCGGCAACGAGTACTTATTCTTAATTGTCAACTTATTCAACTTGAGATAATCAACACATAATCTAGAACTCCAAATCCTTCTTTTTCACCAAGAGAACTGGTGCTCCCCAAGGCGATATGCTCGGCCTAATCATCTGTTTCTGCATTAGATCCTCAATCTGCTCCTTAAGCTCCATTAACTCTTTCAGCGCCATTCTGTAAAGTGCTACAAACACTGGCTCAGCTCCAGGAATCAAATCTATAGCAAACTCTACCTCTCTACATGGAGGTATTCCAGGAATATCCTCTGGAAAAATCTTAGGGAATTCCCGTACTACTGGTATTAACTGAAGGCTTTGTGTAACACCTTATATTTCTTTCCTCAATATATGATAAATTTTCATAAAAATTAATATGGTAAAGTAAATTTTCCTTCAAAACTTTCTAATAAGGAAAAGACATTGAAATGATATAAGGTTCATAGAGTAAAATTTCATTAATTCATAAGTACTTTAGGAAAACAAAGATTCTAAAGTTTTCATCAGCAATAAAGAGGAATAGTAGTTTTACAACTGTTTCAAAAGAATGCTATGGAACTGAAAATATTCATTACATAACTCAAAATAACTAAGTCCTATATCAGTTCTCATCCATCCATGCACTGCGAGCCTGGTACTATTCAACCTGGTTTCCTGAAAAATGTTATGTAAGGGTGAGTCTCTACCCTACCACTCATACATAACATATACATTCTTCACAAAACACATCTTATCACGATTAACGAAAACATCATGGCATTACATATCACAAGGTTATATAAAGCATATTCTCATCTCAATGCGCATTACATTACACAGATTCACAATTTCTTTTACTTTTATCCGCGCTTACCGCGCCCTGTGGCCACAGTTATCCGATGCCTCTATCTCGAGGTCTTACACATTTATGTAAATAGTCGCCGGATGGCCCAATGCAATACGGATACAACGCATGCAATAGACGGCCCCTTAGCAAAGGTAATGGTCAGGAGTCAAGTCGAGAAATGAGTGTGTGGCCATGTGGTGCATTCGAACACAATATTCCGTGCACAATCCCGAATGTCACTCATCACCCCGCATTTCCCCAAGATATCCCATATCGTCTCCATCTTCCACTTCCCCAGTGTATCTCTGTAACTATTTACATCATATCTTTTTCCATCTCATACTCTTTTGAGCATATTCACATGTTCACATATGCCATTTATCATGTTTACACATATTTTTCATTATATTTCCACATACTTTTCATCATATACATCAAACCATGGCACATTCACAATACACATCATTTTTACATAAAACACAATATATTCAAACATGAAACATCCATCTCTTCGTATATTTTATATCACAAAATAATAAAATCATATCAACCATCCTCAATATACCTTATCATGCCCTATTTGAACATAATATCCCAATTTCACCATGTACTCATCATAAAATCACATAAACAACTAATTATTCTCACTTTTCACCGATTATTTCTCATAAAACAGGGATTATTTCACATATAATTACATACATGACAAGATCTATGAGAATACAAGTAATAAACATAACGAAATAATAAAGTAGAGCCCCCCTTACCTCAAAACAGAGCTTTTACAAGGATTTAACCGAAGGTTTAACTCTAGAACGGAGGTTTTCCTAAGAACATCATGAACATCTATAAGAAGAAGAAGAAGAGAAACGAACGGTAAATCTAACTTCAAACATAGAAAAACTTACTTGTAATCCTTTAGATCGAACGTAGAATCACAGATATGAAGAGAAATCTAAGTTTAGGAGGTTTAGTATGGGAGAAAATGGCGAGATATGACTTTAGAACCTTTGAGAACCTTGGATAGGAGTGAAGAAATGAAAATTTCGTCTGCAACCCCCTTTTTATAGAAAATTTTTGAAGTTACTGTTCACCGCCTTACTGTTCATGCCGGAAACACTGTTCGCGGTAACTGTTCACGCCGGAAATACTGTGCACACGTACTGTACACGGATTGTACGCGTACTGTACGCGGATGTGACGTCAGCCATGATGTCATGCTGATGCCATTGATGACGTCATCGTCACTGTACAAAGGCGGTTTCACTGTTCATATGCGGTTTACTGTTCATCGACACTGTTTATAGGCGGTTTTACTGTTCACTTTTTTTTTTTTTATAATAAATTCTATCCAAATCTATTCCAATTATACTTTAACAAACCTCATTTTATTTAAATCAAAATATAGGATGTTACACTTTGCTTCACTTCTGCATTCATAACTCCCAACAAAACAAAACAAGATGCTTCCTCACCTAAGGATGTTTCTGCTTGGCAAGTAGAAATCAATTCCACACAGCCTTGCTGCTCAAGAAAGACTAAACACCTCCGACCACAATCAATTAGCACACGATTGACAATTAGCCAATCCATACCCAAGATTACATCTAACCCTGACATCAGAATACAAATAAGATTTACTTTGTATCTTCGTCCCTCAATTACTATGGGGCACCTAACACAAACCATCGAAGTCTTAATCGAACTTAAAGTAGGTGTCGATACTACCAAGTCATATCCTAGATCGCTCAGCGGTAATGCTAAGTTTCTCACACAAATGTCTACAATAAAAGAATGCGTGGCTCTAGAATCAAACAATACAGAAAGAGAAGTATCTGCCACTACCGCTATCCCCTGAACGAGATTTGTCGCCTGAGATGCCTCTAATGCAGATGTAGTGAATATACGTCCCTCCGCTCTCGATCTAGTAGTCGGCGGAGCTCTAGCCATTTTTGTAACATCCTATGCTTTGTGTCATGCCTATAGTATATTAATAAGAAAAATCTGTAGTACTTTGTGAGCAGAAAGAAACCGTGTATATACAGTAACCCTTAATGTCAACAGTGACATAATGCTGATGTCATCAGCGACATCACGCTTATGTCATCGCTTATGTCATCAGTGATCTCACGCTTACATCATCGATGACATCATGCTGATGTCATCACTTGCATCATGATGACATCATTGCTTACATCACGTTGACGCTGACATCATCTCTTGCATCATGCTGACATCATCGCTTACATCACGATTGACGCTGGCATCATCGCTTGCATCACATTGACGCTGATATCTTCAAAAAATTTTCTATAAATAGGGGGACTTCACATGAAATTTTCATTCCCATCCAAGGTTCTCGAAGGTTCTAAGGTCATATCTCGCCATTTTCTCCCATACTAAACCTCCTAAACTTAGATTTTTCTTCATATCTGTGATTCTACGTCCGTTCTAAAGGATTTCAAGTAAGTTTCTCTAAGTTTGAAGTTAAATTTACCGTTCATTTCTCTTCTTCTTCTTTTTCTTATAGATGTTCATGGTGTTCTTAGGAAAACCTCCGTTCTAGAGTTAAATCTTCAGTTAAAATCTTTGTAAAAGCTCTGTTTTGAGGTAATGGGGCTCTACTTTATCATTTTGTTATGATTATTACTTGTATTCTTATAGATCTTGTCATGTATGTGATTATATATGAAATAATCCTTGTTTTATGAGAAATAATCAATGAAAAGTGAGAATAATTGGCTGTTTATGTGATTTTATGATGAATACATGGTGAAAATGTGATATTATGTTCAAATAAGGCATGATAAGGTATATTGAGGATGGTTGATATGATTTTTATGATTTTGTGATATGAAATATACAAAGAGATGGATGTTTCATATTTGAATATATTGTGTTTCATGTTAAAATGATGTGTATTGTGAATATGCCACGGTTTGATGGATATGATGAAAAGTATGTGGAAATATAATGAAAAATATGTGTGAACATGATAAATAGCATATGTGAACATGTGAATATGCTCGAAAGAGTATGAAATGGAAAATGATATGATGTAAATAGTTATAGAGATACACCGGGGAGTGGAAGATGGAGACGATATGGGATATCTTGGAGAAATGTAGGGTGGTGAGTGACATTCGGGATTGTACACGGAATATTGTGTTCGAATGCACCACATGGCCACACACTCATTTCTCGACTTAACTCCTGACCATTACCTTTGCTAAGGGGCCGTCTATTACATGCGTTGTATCCGTATTGCATTGGGCCATCCGGCGACTATTTACATAGATGTGTAAGACCTCAGAATAGAGGCATCGGATAACTGTGGCCACAGGGTGCGGTAAGCGCGGATGAAAGTAAAAGAAATTATGAATCTATGGAATATAATATGTGTTGAGATGAGAATATATTTTATATGACACTGTGATATGTAATGCCATGATGTTTTCTTTAATTGTGATAAGATGTGTTTTGTGATGAATATGTGTTATGTATGAGTGGTAGGGTAGAGACTCACCCTTACATAACATTTTTCAGGAAAACAAGACGAATAGTACCAGTCTCACAGTGCATGGATGGATGAGAACTGCTATAGGACTTAGTTATTTAGAGTTATGTAATGGATAATTTCAGTTCTATAGCATTCTTTTAAAACCGTTGTAAAACTACTATTTATTTTTGTTGCTGATGAAAAGTTTAGAATCTTTGTTTTTCCAAAGTACTTATGAATTAATGAAATTTTACTCTTTGAACCTTATATCATTTCCATGTCTGTTTCTATTTAGAGAGTTTTTGAAAGAAAAATTTACTCTACTATTTAACTTTTTATGAAAATTTAGTATATATTGAGAAAAGAAATATAAGGCGTTACGATTTTGGTATCAGAGTAGTTCATCCAGACCAGTCTGGGGTATGGGACTAACATGTCTATGTTGTGTAGTAGATATACTAGAATATGAAATGATTATTTGCTAATATGACTTGTTAGATGTGAATTACGTGCACTAGATTTATCTATGTGTATGTGAATGATAGATTAATAAGTGATTTGAGTTTATTGTGAGATTAGAGCTATGGCTGGTAGAGGTAGACTTGCTGGTGCTACAAATGAACTCCTGGAGCGCATGACCCAAGTCTTAGAGACTTTGGCACATAACCAGGAGGCTGAACCAGCCGAGTATAGAAGACTTTCTTATTTTACTAGGCATAACCCTCCAAAATTTGAAGGAAAGTTTGATCCTGAGGGAGCTCAGAGGTGGATAGCAGATGTGGAGAAGATTTTCCATGCCATGGGATGTAGAGAGGAGCATAAAGTAACTTATGCTACTTATATGCTGAGTGGAGAAGCTGAGGACTGGTGGAGATTTGCTAGTCAAACTCTACTGCAAGAAGATGGTTATATTCCTTGGGAGACATTCAAGGCAACCTTTCTGGGAAATTATTTTCCAAGAGATTTAAAGAAACAGAAGGCTAGGGAGTTCCTTGAGTTGAATCAAGGATATGTGTCTGTAGGAGAATATACTGCTAAATTTCATGAATTGATGAAATACTGGCCTCACTATCAACATAATGATGGAGAGGAAGATCTATGTGCTCAATTTGAGCATGAGCTAAGGCCAGATATTAGAGCTGCCGTTAGTGTATTCCAGTTGACAGATTTACCCACTCTAGTGAGTAAATGCAGAATATTTGAAGCCAATACTAAGGGTAAGACGGTGGATACCAGAATCGGTGGTCCTATGAGACAAGACCGAAGGCCTCCAAGATTTTCTAGAGGACCTTACTCTAGTCCAAATCAGTCTCAAGTGAAGGGGACTGTATCTCAAGAAGATAGTAGTGGTGGTTCTGGTTCTTTCAGAAGGCCACTAAAATGTTTCAAGTGTGGTGGACCTCATATTAAAAAGAATTGTCCTTAACTTCCACCAACATGTGACATTTGTGGAAAAATGGGACACTCTGCTAGTGTCTGTTGGTCTGCTCCACAAAAGAGCAAAAGCATGAGTGTGGAACAAAGACCTGAATCTAGAGCAAGCACTGGAACAAAGCCAAATGTGAAAGGCAAAGTTTTTGCTATGAGTAGAGCTGAGGCTTCAAAATCAGAGGAGCTTATTAGAGATAAATGTATCATTAAGACTCTATAATGGTGGCTTGATCCACCAAGTCAGCAAATTCCGTGATCCTGAATGGGATCAAAATCCTCTTTATGTCAGTTCTCAACCCTCTGAAAACCTCTGACGTCTCCACTCTTCCAAGGTTAGGTGAGAATAAAATCTGTAGAGCTGCTCAAACTGTATTGCATATTCATAGACTGATGAGTTTTCCTGCACCAAGTTTAGAAACTCTCGCTCTTTGACAGCACGAACATGAGAAGGGAAAAACATTCTCAGAAAACTACTTCTAAGTACAGCCCAAGTGATGACTTCACCTCGGACCTCCAACATAGCACGAGCTCCATGCCACCATATCTCTGCATCCCCTGTCAGCATATACGTAGCATATAACCTTCCTCTCCTCGGCGCAACCCATGGCTAGAAAGATCTTCTCAATCTCCCTGATCCAGAGTTCAGGAGCATCTAGTCCATCCACCCCCGTGAATTGAGGAGGATCATTCTTCCTGAACTCTGACAACCCATGGTATTCAGGAGGAGGTGCAGCTGAGGCAGTAGCTGCTGCTGCCTGTGCTGCAGCAGCGGCTTGATTTGCAGCTTGTTGCTGCTGAATCATATCTAGACTCTGCCTAACAGTGGCTGTCATGGCCTCCATGGCGTGAGCCATTTGGTTCACATAAGCAAGAGGAGGATTTGCAGCAGATCTTCTTGGTCTAGCCATCCTAATATATAGACTAGCTTAGATTATTAACATTTAACACATTCAGCAATACCACCACATAGCTATATTCACAGATTCAGCTTACAGTGATATATTCATATTTAGTATATCATAGTAATTTAATCAATTTAGCACTGAGCATAACAACATATCAGCATTCACATAGCATAGCAAACACACTTATCTCAGTAATCATTTACACCTTAGCTTAATAGCCTCTTATTCACACAGTACGACTCACCTATAGCTCACCCAAGTATCATATACCAAGTTTCCTACATCAGTCATGTCTGAGAACCGAGGTGATTAAGCTCGTTCCCTCACAACTTGATGAATAGAAATCATGATATATGATTCACAGCTAAAACTCATATGTCTAATATGCACAACTGACGCCTAACAACCTTACCCCGTAGGTTTACCTAGACCATGCTCTGATACCACTGAAATGTCACGACCCCTTTTATAAGGAACCGAAAACATTGTTTCTACATCACAAACTTATTTAAGATAAATAAATAATAGAGAATATAAGTATGAAATTCTCTTCTCATTCAAAATAAAACAAAGTTTCTTACAACAATATTCAATAGAATAACATAATATTACATTTAATTCATAATATTCAAAATACCC
This sequence comes from Abrus precatorius, assembly GCF_003935025.1. Lineage (NCBI taxonomy): Eukaryota > Viridiplantae > Streptophyta > Magnoliopsida > Fabales > Fabaceae > Abrus > Abrus precatorius. The sequence continues at coordinate 7,986,328 of NW_020874395.1, read as the reverse complement.
AAAATTATACTACATAGCTCCCTCTACATGAGGTCTAAAAATATAAGGAAAAAGGACTTTGATGCAATATTACTCGACTCCAGCTTCTAATATTTCTTCACTGGCCCCTCAGCCTGTAAAGTAGATGCAACACCTGCTACATCTACTCATGTACCACTGTACGATCATCGCAGTACACACGCATGCAACGACATTGAAAGAAACGCAAGGGTGAGCTTACTAAAAACATAAAATAAAATCATATATGTAGAGCAAAATATTTCTCACAGCAATAGCCCCATGCATTTCCAGCCCATCTAATGCACAACATGAAAATGGTTTCCAACTGGTTTCACAGCCTAAGTAATCCAAAAGAAACCGAGCCCGTCCGGGAGCGACCCATTCCAGTATCTGGATCCAAACAGCACAGCACAACAGCTCAGCATGAACTTACCATTACACGTCTACCCGCCTAAACATGTAACTCGACTCTATAATGATGCAAAACATATATTTCAGCATGATGCATACCTCTAAAATTATTGTAACAGCTCAGCTAAGGCAAGTTTATAATAGATCAGGCAAAATCTCAGCATTTTAAATCAATTAACAGCAGTTACAGCTTAGAAAATAGCTTTTATTTAAAAGATTTAACATAATTCATATCAAAACTTCTTGTAATAATATATCAACCGTCCAAAACATAGATTATAGGTTAAAGTAAACTCCCCTTACCTCAGACGATGACTCACACTAGATCTACTAGATATTACTTGTTTGATAGCAAGATTCACCGAAGATTTGGCTTTAGAACAAAGTTTCTCCTAAGAAAACCATTAACTTCTATGAGAAAGAGAAGGAGAAGAGAAACGAACGGTAAATCTAGCTTCAAACCTAAAAAAACTTACTTTAAATCCTTCAGAATAGACGTAGAATCTCAGATCTGGCGAGAAATCTAATTTAGGAGGGTTTAGTATGAGAGAAAATGATAGTATACGGCCTTAGAAACTTTGAGAACCTTGGATAGGGGTGAAGAAATGAAAATTTCGTGTGAAGCTCCCTTTTTATAGAAATTTTTTGAAATTTACTGTTGACCATCAGAATTACTGTTCATCACCAGAAATACTATTCACCGCTTTACTGTTCATGCCGGAAACACTGTTTAGGGCACTATTCACGCCAGAAACACTGTGCACGCACACTGTACACGCATGTGACGTCAGGATGATGTCACTGATGACGTCAGCAATTATTGTACATACGCAGTTTTTTACTGTTCATACACGGTTTGTACTGTTCATAGGCAGTTTTACTGTTCATTGGCACTCTTTATATGATACTATTCACTTTTTTTTTTTAATAAATTTTTAAACTCCATCTAATTATATTCTAATACTAAATAATCCTTCAATTAACATTTAACAAGTATAAAATATTATAGATTACTCAATAATAAATCACAAGCCTGACAATTTTATTATGATTTGGTCCCTTCTATCTAAGGATAGAAATAGGTAAGATTATTTGATAGGAACTTATGACTAACCTCTTTAAAATCTAATTAGATTTGGCCTATTTAAATAATAGACTTAATTTATATTTTTAAAATACTTAATTAAATAGTTCAAGTTTGAGCTTAAGAAAAAGTTTATTAAATTTATTTTAATTACCTATTTAAAACTCATAAAATTTATAATAATATATAAAATAATTTTATATAAAAATTAAATATAATATTATATAAAATAAACTAAATTTTAAAATGAATAAAATCTTAAATTAGAAACCTTAATTATTTCATTGAAATTGGAGAGTATCCCTGATATGCATACCTACGGGAGAGAGAACACTACTTGTTGGAGTTTTTTGTATTACTGATGTTTGATTTATCTTATATGCATAATACTGATTTATATTTATTGTCTCAGCTATGTCTATTATAGCTGATTTATCTCATCCATCATCTTTTTGCATATTTATTTATATTATATGCAACACTTTCACTATTTTTTTTTCTTTATTTCAGGTTAATAAAATATTTTTCCAATTGAAAGTAATAAAATAATTTTTATTTTAAGGTCTCAATATGGTTAGATTACGCTTGATAAAAAGCTTATAAAAGATAATAGGTCAGACTTAAGTTTTAAAATTATCAAATAAATAAAGTCTATTAATACAAAGTTTAACTTAATATATTTTCATCCCTAATTCTATGGACCCGGTGTAACACCTTAAATTTTAAATTCAATTAAATAGTAATTTAGCAAATCGGATAATCAGATTTTCATAATGATTTCAAAATAAGTGAAGGGTTACAAATTAATATCACATAACTGCTACAAGATTAATTCAATTACAACAAGTTTCAAAATAAAATCTAAATTCTATAGCAGTCCATTCGTCCCTTCACTGAGTCCGGTGCTATCGTCTTAATTACTTGAAAAATGAATGTAAGGGTGAGTACTCTACACTACCAAAACATATAATTAAGCATAGAATCTCACTTCTAGCACATTTTCAATATATTAAACAAGAATAGGCACAGACAACATTATCACATCCACAAACACAAATCATGAACCCATGCATACGCACATCAGCCACACTCACATTGACAATGTGATAACAGATTTACACCATGAATAGTCATCGGTTACCTTCGCCTCACGGATACCACGTGGGCAGTCACGGGTCGCTCAGCAAAGGTAATGGTTAGAGGTCTAGTCAGGACGAGAGTGTGTGGCCTGTGGTGCACCCGTTCCACAGTCGGTGTCACCACCACTCCTTCTTCTCCAAGGTATTTCTACTGTCCTCATCTCCCACACCCCTAGTGTATCGCTGAACCATTCACAGCACATTACAACGGCGTTGTACGCCCCAGTCACACACATTTCAGTATACAACACATAGCCCACATTTAACAGTTGCGACACTAGGCCCACATTTCATTTTCACAGCACACACAGCACATTAGCTCACAATTCATTCAAGACACACGACCCCTAGCCTATTTCCATTCATATTACATGGCCCTCGAGCCCACATTTTCACACAATATTCAGTACATAATTCACATCATTTCCTTGCATCCAATGGCAACCAACACAAGCACATCACTCAATTTCACACAATATGCCGAAGGTCTGACACCTCCAGACTCAACCCAATTTGTACAATTCATCAATACACATAACCTCACCTCCTATTTCTATCACATTACTATATTCGTTAAAAAAAACTCATTCCTAACAAAGATAACTAAAGTAAAGTACTCTCTTTACCTTAAAAACGAAGACCTGACATGAAACGTTGATGGAATTGCTTCTCCACATAGATTTCATCCCTAAGGCACACAGAAATTCCAAGGAAACTTAAGGAAAACCTCAAAAAATGAAAGTAAGGGATGAAAACCAAAACTCTAGCCATAGAACTTACCTCCAAGAGCTCTAAACACTTCCCCAATCCTCAATCTAGCCTCTAATCTGTCTTGGAGGGCTTTTAATCGGCAGGAATGTGTTTAGGTAGAGAGAATCGTGAAGGAGAGATAGGAAAATCATGAAAGTAACCCTCTTCTCGAGCCCTAACCCTTCAAATACCCCTTTAGTCGCGACACTCTCGCTACAGCGAGATACCCTCGTTATAACGACATGCCCCCTCACTACAGCAAAAAAACCAGAGAAAACTGCATTCTGATTTCTGCAGAATCTCGCGACAGTGAGATACAGCGAGACGTCTCTCGCTACAGTGAGAAGGCGACAGTTCTGGTTCTTCCTTCCAAGGCCTTCTCGCTACAGCGAGAACAGCCCAGTTTCTCGCCCTGCACTCAGCCCAACCAGTCATGCATACACATAAATACATACATATATATATATATATATATATACACACACACATGAATATACATTCATTTTATATAATTATCAATAATTAAGATTACAAAACTCGGGACGTTACACCCAGATCACCTGCAGTTCTGGCAGGAACTGCAGGCTGGCAATTTTGCATTTGTTTAAGCAAATTTTGGTAAAAAGTGATTTTGCTTAAGCTAAACAACATTCACTTAAGCCAATTTCACTTAAGCCAAAAAAATTCACTTAAGCAAATTAAAAATAGTGACAAAAAAAATCAGAAGAAGAAGAGAAAAAGGGAGGCTGATATGGAGATCATAGATGGGGGTAAGAACACAAGAGAGAGAGAGAGAGAGGGAGAAGGCTAATAGAAGGAAGGAAGAAGGGTTGATGAGGAGAAAATAGGAGGGGATGAGTGGGGGTGAAGGGGAGGGAAGTGAAGGAGAGCTAAATGAGAAGAGAGGGGAAAGAAGACTGAGTGAGCTGAAGAAAGATGAGGTGGGGAAGAAGAGGAAAGAAAGGGACTGAGTGAGAGGGAGGGAGGAAGAGGTTGGCTGGATTGGAAGGAGAGGAGAAGAGAGGGAGCAAAGTAATGGAGATTTACTTAAACAAAAATACACAAGAAGAAGAAGATGCTACAGTAGAATTTTGCTTTTACTTAAGCGATTTTTTCTAACTTAAACAAAATTAGGTTATGCAAATTTTGTTTAACTTAAGCCAAAATCACTTTTTACCAAAATTCACTTAAGTAAAAATATTTTGATTAAGCGAACGCAAAACTGCAGTATGCAATTCTCACCAGAACTGCAGACAATTCGAGTCCCTACTTCTATAGTTAATGATTTTACAATGATAAAGATCGAAACATAACAAAATACTTGTATGTACTATAGACTAAAATATAACTTTTTTAAATATATGGATTAATTTGTAGATATATGTCAACTATAAGACTAAATATATAATTAAAAAAAATTATAATTCACAAACATATTTTTTATATTTTTTATTATTTAAAGTTAATATTTATTGATATGAACAACATTAAAATTTTAACATTTAAATTTGATATATAATTTTAGTATCAGGATATTTGATATTTGGATTCATATTTTATTTCTATCGATATTAGATGATAAAATGCTAAACTTTTTTATTAATTTAATTAATTTTTTTATTTATGTCATTTGACTATTTGAATTAATTTAAATACATAAAAATGTATTTTTTAATTTTTATTTGAGTATGTATATATAAATATTTTTTACAATTTAATTTAATGTTTTTATATTACTAAAAAGTTTATATTTGATAAAATAAAAATTATTTTCAAATGAAAACATTTTTATTATGTTTTAATTTTAAAATGCATAAAAATTACTTTTTGTACAAATATGCTAGCTTCTTTAGTACTCATTTTATGTTTTTTTTTTATAGTAAATTGAAAGAAAAAAGTTATTTTATATTGATATGAATAACATTGAAATTTTGACATTTAAGTTTGATATGGAATTTTAGTGATGTGGATATTTGATATTTAGATTCATGTTTTGTTTGTATTGTTTAAGTTAAAGTGAACAACATGTTAAACTTTTTATTAATTCACATAACTTATGTTTTATTTTTATTTTTGTCATTCAAATGTTTGAATAAATTTAAATACATATAAATTTTAAAAAATATTTTATTATATTTTTAATTTTAAAATACAAAAAGTACTTTTTATGAAAATATTCTAGCTTCTTTAGTACTAATTTTATGTTTTTTCTATAGTAAATTCAAAGCAAAGTAAAAGTTCTTTTATATTAATATATCAAAACAAGTTAAAAATCATTTTTCAATTAATTTTTTCTTTACTAAAAATATCTAAAACATAAATAACATTCTTAGGCTTTTTAATCATAATAAGATAATTTTAAAAACTATTATTAAAATAGTATTATTGAAAAATTAATTACTAAAATAGGTAAATTCAATAATTTTTAAATAATATTAAAAAAACATCACACACTATCATTTGAATTTAAATTTTAGTTTGACCTTGACTTAAATTTGAATTTAAAATTTAAAATTGACATATATTACATTCCAAGGTGGCACATGTTTTTTTTTTACTTAATATTATTCAAATACCATTAAATAAATTTTAAAATTTTCTTAATATAGATTAAAAAGCCAACGTTTTTAAGCAACCTTAAAATAACTCTCTCTAAGTTTAAACACACCGGCCATGACAGTGTACCTTAGTCAATTTTTTTACTTTTGTACCTTTTAGACCACTCGTCTTTTTTTTTTTTTTTTATATGTTTTTTTATCTTCAGAGTGAAGAGAGAGTGCATACAACCATGTCCACTACCCGTGCTGTTCAAGCTCCGATTCCAACGCCAAGGCAAGAGAATTTTGTAATCTGAAATATCCATTTCAGTTCAGCATATACTATTCTTAGTTTTGAATCTATTGGTAACTATGCTTGCTTGGTCTTCAACTGATTTTAAGTGACCAATCTCTGCTTTTGGTTTTGGATCTAGTTTGAGTGAATTGTCAACTTTTTTATATGTCATATTAAATTTTGTGTTGATTGTTAGTGATTTTAAAAATTTTTCCAATTTTTGAGATATTTTCTTGGTCAGATATTCACTATTGGATCTATATTCCTTACAAATGGATTTAGGCTTATTTTGATGCATGCTCTTGGCTCTCCCATCAGTGAATGGTGAATGGTTCCTCCGATGCTCAGATCGACGGTTCCTAAGCCAAAGTTTAAACTTATACCCAATTGAGTTTGGACTTGTTTTGAATCTTTGGAGGATTTGCTTTGTGTGTTGAAAGGGGATCTATGGAATACCGCATGCATGTTGATACTCTTCTCATTTTCTCAGGTTATTGGGGAAGGTGGCATTGGTGACAGGTGGGGCCTCTGGAATTGGAGAAAGCATTGTCCGCCTCTTCCATATCCATGGTGCTAAAATTTGTATAGCTGATGTGCAGGACAACCTTGGAAGGCAGGTCTGTGAATCCCTTGGTGATGAAGCAAATGTTCATTTTTTCCATTGTGATGTTACAATAGAGGATGATGTTTCCCATGCAGTGGACTTGACTGTGGGTAAATTTGGCACCCTTGACATTATAGTCAACAATGCTGGCATTTCTGGTACACCTATTGCCGATATCCGCAATGTGGATTTAGCAGAATTTGACAAGGTGTTTAACATAAATGTCAAGGGAGTATTTCATGGGATGAAACATGCTGCTCGAATAATGATCCCAAAGAAGAAGGGCTCAATCATTTCTTTAGCCAGTGTAGCAAGTGTTATAGGTGGCTTAGGACCACATGCATACACAGGGTCCAAGCATGCTGTGTGGGGACTCACAAAGAATGTTGCATCTGAGCTGGGAAAACATGGTATAAGAGTGAACTGCGTGTCACCTTATGGCATCGCCACAGGTTTGGCGTTGGCTCATATGCCTGAGGACGAGAGAACTGAGGATGCCATTGCTAGTTTTAAGGATTTTACTGCCAGAAATGCCAACTTGCAGGGTGTAGAAATCACTACTGATGATGTGGCTAATGCTGTGCTCTTCCTTGCAAGCGATGATGGAAGGTATGTAAGTGGAGACAATCTTATGGTTGATGGAGGTTTCACAAGTGTTAATCACTCGCTCAGAGTTTTTAGATGATTGGTGCTGTTTCCCAGCTTTTTAACATACATAAGCAAGATTTCGGACATTGCAGTCATGGTGGTATCTGCATTAGCAAGGATGGATTTTCAGTTAATAAATAAATAATATATTCCAAATTTATCGTCATTATATTTTTCATTGCTGATATTTTATCCTAGAACTTGCAAAAGGGTATATTAAGTATCAGAGATTAAGCATTTTTAAGATGAATTTAGGCCCACTTCATATGCATGTATGTCTGTATCTGAATGCACATACTTGCTCTTCTGCAAAGTTGAGGTTAATATCAGTAAGATGGAAATCATGTTATTAAGGCAATGTTGTGTCAAGTACATTATGGTTGGTCAATAAGGTAAACTATAAATACAACTTGTTTTGTGGATATAGAAGACACTTTCTGTCGTGAAATATTGGCTTGATGCCCTTTTTGATTCTGATTTCTTCTTTAAATAGTACAATGTCATTTATGGACTCTAATTTCTAATTTGTAGAGCCTAAATTAGGAAGTATAGTTATGCAGAATTAAGATATTGCTTTTTATTCATAATATATACAACATATAAAAGAAACAATTATAGCAACCAATTTCCTTATGTTAATTCAAGTCAAGGATTTAGAAAATCAACTTTATTAACTTCCTGCTAACAGGTAACCTCACAAGTTGAAGAAGTTGACAAATAGAATAAGAAGGGGAGATTGACTATGAAGTTGACAAGGGTAGAAGCAGAGAGGTTAAATTGTAGTCCAATCTTTAAACCTCTTTGCAAAACCAAATTATCTCTTTCAAGTTTGTTAACTTAATTTAAAAGGATTACAACTAATTCAGATTGTAATTGAGCAGGCTAAATCAGATGCAGTATATCTTCTGAAATTGTTCACAAATCATGCTCTGGACTTGGTACAAATAAATAACACAGAAGTTGAACATATGTAATTGGTAGCTTTTGCAAAGAATGTTTCGAAATTTGTAAACTTAAACAAACACCTCAAAGGTTATTTTTAAATAGATTTAGACTACAAGTAAAGATTTAAAAAACATAAACTCAACATCTAAGATCGTTAAGCTTAAAGCATTATATTGCAGGTTATGTAAACATACTGGGTAGACGAGCAAGTATAAAAGAGCAAGTAAACTTGGCATGGAATAATTGCAATCCAACACAGTATTTTTCTTTTTAGATTTGCATATATGATTACCTGTATATCTTATACCATCAAAATCACTGCACTCCTAGTGCTGTCTATATACGCACGAGTTTTGTTTATATTTTTTTATTAAATTATTTTGTTTAAAAATAATTAAAAATAATTATATTTTGAATATAAAGAAATATATTTAAAGTAAATTATATATATTTTTAATTTTTTATTGCTTTAGAAATAAATTAGTTTACAAAATTATGAAGCATATCAATTTATAATAATAAAATACATATTCTTAATTTTTTTAATTTTCATTATTTATTAATAGATAAGAGTAAATAGTAAATTTAAAATGCTAGATTAAAAGCAACATGTAGGTTAAGTTAAACATAAGTAAAGAAAATATATATTATTTTATTATGGTCATAATTTTTTCTTAAAAATGATACTAAGTATGATTTCAATATAAATTTATTATTTGTTATTATTATAGAAAATAAATTAGTTTATAAAACTTTCATACATAAAAATTAATAATAATATAATACATATTCTTAATTTTAAAGTTTAATTATTAATCAATACATTAACATAAAAAATAATAATTAAAAAAAGATAGATTAAAAGGAACGTTAAATTGAAATTAAACATTATAAAATTTATTTAAAAAAAAACATTTTATATTGTTTAATCATTCAACGAGTTTGCTTATATTTTTTATTAAATATTTTTGTTTGAAAATGATTAAAAATAATTTTATTTGAAATATAAAAAATATTTAAAGATAAATATGTGTATGTAAGTTTGAAGGTAATTTGTATGGAAAGTGGCCCAATGATTTTGTGACCAATTGAATAATTTATTTATTTTTACTTAATTACACTTTTAGTTCTCATATTGCTTTTGTTTAATTTGATCCCTCTAATTTTATTGTGTTTTTGTAACGTCTCGAATTTTGTAACATTAATTATTATTGATATATGTATATGTGTTTATATCTCTGTGTAAATGTGAAAGATGTAATTTTCATTTGAATGCGTAATGATGATATTTGTGGCTAAAATGTATATGGATGTGTGTGTGTGTATATATATATATTTGGATTGGATTGATTGGACTGAAAATAGGTTAAGTATGGATGTTGCTGCAGGGCATTCTCGCTGTAGCGAGAGGCCCTTGGGCGTGAGACATGAAACTGTGCCTTTCTCGCTGTAGCGAGAAGGCACTGGGGGAGAAGGATGAAACTGTGGCCTTGTCGCTGTAGCGAGAGGTCTCTCGTTGTAGCGACAAAGTCACAGTTTGAGCTGCATTTCTGGGGCAATCTCGCTGTAGTGAGAGGGTCTCGCTGTAGTGAGATTCTACAAAAACTAGAGTGCAATTTTGTTTGAGTTTTTCGTTGCAGCGAGAATATCTCGCTGTAGCAAGAGTGTCACAAGCAGAAGGGTTTTAGAAAGGGATTTAGGGATTGAGATTTCATTTCCCTATTTTCTTTCCAAATCTCTTTGATTCTCTCGACCCAAAACCCTATTCTACCAATTAAATTGCCTCCAAAGCCATTTGAGAGCAAGATTGAAGATTGAATCCGTGTGGAGAACGCTTGGAGGTGAGTTTTAATAGTTAGGGTTTTCATTTTTTCATCCCCTTTCTCTGTTTTCATGATTTCCCTGGGTTCTCATGGAATTTTTCCATGTATTCAGGTTGAAATCTGTGTGGGGAGCACTTCTGTGGTTGAATTCGAGTGTGAGTCTTCAATCCAAGGTAAGGCAGGACTCTACCCTATCTCTTTGGGTTTAATTGTCGTGTATTTTGATGAATATTGCAATGTGAGTGAGATAGAGGGTAGGAAATATGTATTTAATAAAATTTGCTGTGTGTTGTGAGGTGTGATAGCATGTGGAAACCCATGATGGGTGATTTTGTGGTGTGAGTATGCTAATACTTGATGAATGAGGAATGTAAATGTGAACTATGTTGAAAGTATTGTGTGAGTAAATAAGGGCAATGTATGTGCCGTGTAATGTGAATAAGTGTAGGCCGAGAGCCTTGTACAATGGTGAATATTGTGTTTGTGGTTGAAATGAATTATGTTGTGACTGGGTACGGGCACTTGTACCGTATATTTGAATGAATATTGTTAACAAGTGTGGGCCCAAGGGCTATGTAATATGAATGAATATAGGCTGTGCCGTATACTGTAAAACGAATGAGGGCCTAGTGCTGTGTATTATGCATGACTGTGGGCTTTATGCCATGTATTGAGAATTGATATTGCAATGTGTCTGAATGGGGCGTGATTGACGTCGATGTAACATGTTGTGAATGGTTCAACGATACATTGGGGGTGTGGAAGATGAGGACGGTAGAAATACCTTAGGGAAGAGGGAGTGGTGGTGACACCGACAGTAGGAGCGGGGGCACCACGGGCCACACTTGATGAATCCATATTTTTACTAGTATTTTACTATAGTTTTAGTCCATTTGATAAGGAAAATATGTTGGAAAAAGCAGAAAAACTCATAAAAAATAGAATGATTGAAGGTTTTCTTTTAATACATAGTTATTTTAGCATTTGTATATTTCCTATATAAAAATTAATAATTCAAGCATGGTTTTGTAGAAAATCCTGAGCAAAGTTCATGAAGATGGAAGATCAATGGAGAGATAAAAGAAAAGTAGCAATTATTTCCTCAAGGACTACAGCATCCCAAGTAGGGAAAATAGAATGATAATTCTATACTAAGAGAGATCCTTGCTGCAGTAACATACCAAGATAATGAGAAGGAGGGAAAGAAACTTAATGAGTATATTAAATTGCTGGAAGTCCCTCCACTTTTATTTTTTGCATGTTCAGAATTAAATGAAGAGTTGCAAGTTGGATAGGAAAAGGAAAAACGTGTAAGGATAGAGCAAGAGCCGTTATCTTCAAAATCATCTCTTAGAATCAAAGATCAATAGGCGTCAAGTTAGTGACGTTAAAAGAGCACTTTTTGAGAGGCAACTCACATTTTTGAACCTTTTTACTGTTTTTGCATTGCACTCTAATTTTCATTATTCACGTTATTAAATTTCTACAATTCTGATTCTGTGATTCTGCTGCATCTGTATTTTGAGGTTAGTCTGATACATGAATTAAGATTTGATGTTGTGAGCTTGTATTGAGAGGATTAGAATTGAATAAGTGAGGTATTTGAGGTTTTAGAGAACTTTGATTGTTGAAAGGAGTCACTCTTTTTCAGGAAAGGAGTCACGCAGAGACTGCATTTTTATGTTCCCCCTTTGGAACAATCACTTTTGCTGATAAAAGTGATCACACAGAAGCATGAAGAGTAACACCCTCCTCTGGAACAATCACTCTCGCTGATGAGAGTGAGCACGTAGAGGCTGACTAAAAAATAGACTCTGAAGGAAAGATCTCCCTCTGGAACATTCACTTTCGCTGTAAAAAGTGACCACGCACAAGTAAGTATGAAAAATCCCTTGTGCGTTCTTCCTTTCATTGATAAAAGTAATCACGCTTACGAAATAAGCTTGCACGTTGTCACTTTGCCCAGCAATAGTGACAACGCGCTCTTCACTCATAAAACTCAACCTCTCTAGAACGCTCACTATGTTTAAAAAAAGTAACCACGCTGAATGCCTTTAATGTTGTAACGTTCACTCTTCATTTTAAAAGTAGTCACGTGCACATGTGTGACTATAAATTTTACCTAAAGTGAACACGCACACATACTTCAACCTAAAAATTCCACTTCTCTATGTGCACTCTCTGACTCTCACTCTCTGCATAGTAATCCAAAACCATATTCTTCTTTCTCACACTTGCATCTACATTTTTGAATCCCCTTCAAGGTATGCTTCTCCTCATTTCTGTGAATCTGTGGTTAGAGTTTTCTGTGTTTAAAGGTTTTAGAAGATGTCGAATAGGGCAAATGGGGTAATGTTCTGAGTTACTTGATTCAATAATGGAACTGGAAAATAATGTGACTAAGTTTTCATTGTAGTTTATGCTTTTATTGAAAGATTCGAATCTGCATCGGGCCATTTATCTGAATAAATTTTTGCAGAAATTGAGTGAACTACACAGACTTCAGTAAAAATGTTTGAATTAAAATTGTTGAATATGATTACCTGTAAGTATCTACTCTTCTGAAATATAATTAAATTCTTGAAAAATGTCATGGTAATCATCTTTGCATTATTTTGATAAAATAGCCTTTTGCTGAAGATGATTGGGCTGCAGAACAATGTTTGAAACTTGGTTGAAACATGAAAATAGCCCTCTATGTTACCCTATTTTTCTGAGATAGTGAATGCATTCTGAACTTGCCATTTAGGGACAGAAGTTAAAAATATCTCTGAATTTGATTGCTCAATGTCGTACATATGTAATGTTGCATCTGTATATTGACATACCTTGACAGCAGATTGCATGTTAAATTATTAGAAAAATTGAATTTCTGTAACTTGTTTAATTGATTTTTCTTCCTAGCAGCAATCTATACTTTTACTTGTGCATTACAATTTAACCTGTTAAATTGATTGTTCATTGCAGCCAACTGAAAATGGCAAGAACATCAAACAACACTCCAGTTGGATCTTCAAGGGGAACCCCAAGGACCAAGAGGGGCAAACTAGTAGTAACTTCATCCTCAAGACCTGTTGCTGAGCATGATCCAAGGTTTAGGAGAATAGCTCATGAGAACTACCTCAGGGCTAACATTTTGAGAAGGAAGATAGTCCCAAACAGAGCATTTGAGATTGCTCAGATAACTACCCTGAGTACAAAGAAGAAATCCAGAAAAGGGAGTGAGACTCTTTCTGCTCAATGGCTGGCATAGGTTAGAGGGAAATCACACAAGAAGTTCTATGCCAATGCCATGAGGTTCAAGGGAGACCAAATACCCAAATACCAAACAATGGTCAAGGGGATGAGAGTTGATTTTTCTGCTGAAAATATCAACAGGATGCTGAACATAAACACTGAAAAATAACCTGGACAACGACAGTTTAGCATTTTTAAGAATAGTCTTGACAAGGACTATGTAGAAATTTTGCAGAGGATTGGAAGACCAGGAACAACTTGGCAGCTGAACCAAGCCAAGAAGCCCAAGTATATCACAACCAAGAATTTGCTGCCCTTTGCCAAAGTTTGGAGCACATTCATTCTGAATTCTTTTATGCCAGTCAAGCACGGCTCAACACTGGAAGTAAAAAGGGAAGAACTTCTTTTTGCCATTGTCAATGACATGTATATTGATGTGGGAGAGGTCATCAGTGAATGTATCCTAAATATCTTGAAAACAAAGAGATTCACTAGCCTTTCCTTCATTAATAACTTTACTTTGTGAGGATGCAGGGGTAGAGTTTGGAGATTATCAAGAGAGGATCAGATCTGTTCCCTCTATTTCTGTATTCATGGTGAAAGAGATCTATGCCACCACCTCCTGCACCTCAGCAGCCCCCATCGCCTCTCAATTCAAGAAAGACAAGCCAATGAAGATGAAGGACACTCTAAATCTGATGGCTGAAAGACAAAACCAGCTGGCTGAGAGGCAGAATGAATTCCATAGCAGTGTCAAAGTTGGAATCATGCTGCTAGAGTGTGTTCTATTGAACGTTGGTCAGAAAATGGGAATGACCAAAGATAAGATGTACTATACACCAAATTTGGCAGAAAATGCTTAGTGCCTGTGCTCTTCAATTTTCAAAGACCTACCAATTTACAAAACTCATTTTCCACAGCCAGTTGAAGTGGAGGAGGAGAAGAAGAAGAAGAAGAGGAATCAAAGGAAGAAGAAACCTCAGATGAAGAGGAAGCAGATGAATAGCTTAGGATTTATATTTTTTCTGTCATTTAGAATTGTTGTAAATTTTTGTAATTAAGTTTCAAACTTTTTGGGGATGTAATTACAATTTGGTACATTTTGGTTTAATTTTCACATTTCTGTTTTGAATATCTGCTAGTTTTCCAATTAATTGCCTTTTTACTTACTAATTGATAAATTTTTGGTATTTTGTGCAGAAGTTGTCACTTTCACACAACACTCAAACACAAGGATGTTGACACCTGCACAAGCTGCCATGAAAGGGAGGTTAACTCTTTACCTGTTGTTCATGTGTTTAGCTTCACAATACACTGAAAAATTATCAGAAAAACACAAAAATATTAGTATAGTTTTGAACTGCTTTATGTGAATTAATTGCATTCTAATTGATAATTCTGTGAATTCTGATTTTATTTTTCTTTTTAAGTTATTTTTCCCATTCTCAAAATGAGATCACGCTTGTAATTTTCAAAATGAGGTAGTCTTGCCACTGTGTGCATATAATTCTGAAAAGTGGATTGTGAGTTTCATTGATTAACATGTTCACTTAAAAATCCTTGGTGAGACTTGAACCTCATGTATTTTTGCTGTGTGCTAATTGATCTCATATTTTGCTGCAACTCTAGAACTTGCATTGTTTCTTGATTGAATTTGTAAAATATACAGTCACATATATGATGGAGGCATTCTTTGTTCATGCTTAGAGCCTAAATAAACCTCCCTTGTGCTGAAAATCCTAGTTCACCCTTTTGAGCCTTTAACCTTTCTTTTGGTAAACTTCAATACAAGCCCTACTGAAAAACCATGAGACCTATCCAAATAAGGAAGAGGCAATTTGAGTTTAACAAAAGATGATTTTAAGAATTAAGTTTGGGGTGGCATGTTATGATATTGTATGACATTGCTTGAAAAGTTATGAGTTAGCAAAGTTATGAGTTATTTTAAAAGTAACAGCAAAAGTATGAGTCACTTGAAAAGAAAAGAAATAGCAAAAGCTTTGAGTTCTGAGTTAATTGAAAAGAAAAATAAAAAGCAAAGTTGAAAAGAAAAAAATACAAAGTGTGAAAAATAGAAAAGAAATTCGTGCATGCAGTAATACATGAAAAGCACTTGAAATGTTACAAAATTCAGAAAAAGTTGTACAGAATTAAATAGATGATAAAAAGAATGCAATCCTATGCTAAATTCTGAATCTCATTTACTTGAATTGCATCTTTTCTATTTGGCATAACCTACATTATTTCCCAAATTGATTGAACACCTACCTGTCCCTTAACCTCAATTTTACCTGAAAAGCCCTCTTGATATGTGATTTGTTACATTTATCAGTTTTAATTCCAAACACTCTCTGAAATTCGTGAAGCTCAATTAATTGTGGCCTTATGAAGTGGTAATTGAACACTTTTATTCCCTAAGATCGATACTTGGGACACTAATACAGTTCTATCATTTTATAACTTGCTACATCAACACTAGTACACTTGCTAGTTAAATCAACTTCTCCTTAGAAGTGTGACAACACTCTCTCTTCCTGATTAGACTTCTGACCACTACCTTTGCTTAGCGACCAATGATTGCCCACATGATTTCTGTGAGGGGGGGTAACTGGCGACCATCCATAGTGAAAATCTGTGATCACAGTATCACCGTGAGTGTGGCTGACATGCAGTGAGTGCATGAGATTATTATTTGTTAATTTTATGTATGTGGATAAACTGTTTGATACTGTGAGTGCATCAGTGTTTTAATTAAATTAAATGGAGTAGTATTGCTGCCTGTGAATGTATTTTTATGAATTGTGTTGGAATTAATGTAAAATAAGTGCAAGGTGAGACTCTATGTTTGTTTGTATAACGAGTAGTGTAGAGTCCTCACCCTTGCATTTATTTTTCAGGTAATCAAGACGATCAGTACCGGTCTTAGTGAAAAGGGGTGGATGGAACTGCTATAGGACTTAGAATATTATTTGAAACTGTTGTATTTGAATAGGTCTTGTAGTAGTTATTTGATATAAACTTGTAACCGTTTCCTCTATTTTGAAATATTTTGTGAAACCATGTGATGAGAATTTTATTTAAATGAAAAATTTTAGTATCCTTATTTTTATGAAATTTATTATTTGTAAATTAAATTAAGGTGTTACAATTTTGGTATCAGAGCAGTTCATCCAAACTGGATTGGGTATCGGGCTGAAGCGTCTAAGTTAAGTGTTGATTGTTTTGTTTACCTGAATTATAAATGCTATTAATGATCTGATGGCTTGAATGGTGGTTTGCTGAATTGTGATTAGCTAGATTAAACACAGCTAGTAGAGGTAGAGGTAGATGTAGAGGTAGAGGAGCTAGAGGCTCCAATGACCTCATGGAACGCATGGCTCAAATTCTAGAAGCCATGATGCACAATCAAGGCAGAGAGCCAACTGAATACTGAGGATTACCTGCCTTCACTAGGCATGATCCTCCAAATTTTGAGAGCAGATTCGACCCTGAGGGAGCTCAAAGGTGGGTGGCTGATGTGGAGAAGATCTTCAATGCAATGGGGGTGCTGTGAAGAGCACAAGGTTGCTTATGCCACCTACTTGCTGTGTGGGGAGGCTGAGGATTGGTGGATATTTTCCACTCAAACTTTGCCACAGGAAGATGGCTTTATCCAGTGAAAGGCATTTAAGACCATCTTCTTAGGGAACTACTTTCCTTGAGACTTGAAAAAGCAGAAAGCTAGGGAGTTCCTTGAACTGAAGCAAGGAAATATGACTGTGGGGAAGTATGCAACAAAGTTTCAAGAGCTGATGAAGTACTAGCCTACTATCAGCATGGGGATAGAGAGGAGGATTTGTGTGCTCAGTTCGAGCATAGATTGAGGCCAGACATCTGAGCTGCGGTTAGTGTGTTTCAGCTGACAGACTTGCCCACTCTGGTGAGCAAAAGCAGGATCTTTGAAGCCAATTCAAGAGGGAAGACAGTGGACACTAGGGGAGCCGGTCCAGTGAGGCAAGATAGAAGACCCCCTAGATTCTCCAAAGGGCCATATTCGAGCTCGAGTAATTCACAGTCAAGAGGAAGTTTGTCTCAAGAGAAGAGCAGTGGGAGTGGCTCAGGATTGGGTTCTTTCAGAAGATCGATCAAATATTTCAAGTGTGGCAGGCCACACATGGTGAAGGACTGCCCACAGCTGCGAATTACATGCAGTAACTATGGGAAGTCGTGGCACACTGCTAATATGTGCTAGGCCGCCAAGAGGGGTGGCAGTACTAGCACCGCATAGAGGCCTGAATCAAGGGGGAGCATGAAGCTGAGTACAGGGCAGAAGCTGAGCATTCCTGGTAGAGTCTTTGTTATGAGTGGGACAGAGGCTTCACAATCAGAGAAGCTGATCTAAGGTAACTGTGTAATTAAAGGTAGATTGCTTGATGTGCTGTTTGACTCAAGTGCTACGCACTCTTTTGTGTTTGTGGACTTTGTGAGGAGTTTGAATCTGTATATAACTGAACTGCCATGTAATGTTGTGGTGACTACCCCTACGAGTAAGCCAGTTGTGACGTCATGGGTATGTCTGGGGTGTTTGATAATGGTACATGGTAGGGACTTTGAGGTAGACTTGATCTGTTTACCTCTTTCTCAATTGGATATAATTCTGGGGATGGATTGGCTTGCTACAAGCCATGTGCTGCTGGACTGTAGGGAGAAGACTTTGATCTTCGATACGACACTGACAGAGGTTCCGCGGCTTATGAGCCAAGGTGCATGGGAGAACACGGTAAACACCACGGCCTTTATGGTTATGTTCGCAATGGAGGCCGAAAGCGTGGTAGAGCCAGAGTATAATCTGGTGGTGAGGGATTTCTTGGAAGTTTTCCCCAAAGATGTTTCTGAGTTACCGCATGAGAGAGAAATAGAGTTTGCTATTGACCTCATTTCAGGGGCAAACCCGATTTCCGTGGCACCTTATAGGATTTCACCAGTGGAGTTGACGAAGGTCAAGAAGCAAGTAGAGGATCTATTATAGAAATAGTTTGTAAGACCGAGCGTGTCGTTGTGGGGAGCACCAGTGCTCTTGGTGAAGAAGAATGATGGAAGTATGAGAATGTGTGTGGATTACTGGCAGTTGAACAAGGTGACAGTTAAGAACAAGTATCCACTTCCAAGGATTGACGATTTGATGGACCAGTTGAGGAGAGCTGCATTGTTTTCGAAGATTAACCTGAGGTCGCGGTACCATCAGATCAGAGTAAAGGATGCAGATGTATCTAAGATGGCGTTTAGGACGTGGTATGGTCACTATAAGTACTTGGTAATGCCGTTTGAAGTGACCAACATGCCTGCGGTGTTCATGAATTACATGAACAGGATCTTCCATGAGTTTTTGGATAAGTTTGTGTTGGTGTTCATCGATGACATCTTGATCTATTCGAAGACCTAGGAAGAGCATGCCGAGCACTTAAGGGTTGTTCTGCAAGTTCTAAGGAAAAGACAATTGTATACGAAATTCTCCAAATGTGAGTTCTGGCTGTCAGATATTCAGTTTCTGAGACATGTAGTGTCGAAGGAAGGAATCATGGTAGACCTGCAAAAGTGGAAGCGATGGCTGAGTGGCCGAGACCAACAAATGTGACTGAGGTCCGCAGTTTTCTGGGACTAGCAAGCTATTACCAGAAGTTCATTGAAGGATTTTCTAAGATAGCTTTACCCTTAACGAAGCTGACCCGTAAGGGAAGGGAGTTTAAGTGGACCAAAAGGTGTGAAGCTAGTTTCCTGGAGCTGAAAATAAGGTTGACTTCGGCACCGGTGTTGGCTCTACCTGACCCAATGCGAAAGTTTGACGTATATTGTGATACGTCTGGGCATGGACTGGGGTGTGTTTTGATGCAAGACGGGTGAGTGGTTGCCTATGTCTCAAGATAGTTACACCCACATGAAGTCAACTATCTGACTTACGACCCAGAGTTAGTCGCGGTTGTCTTTGCCCTTAAGGTATGGAGACACTACCTATGTGGAGCAAGGTTTGAAGTGTTCAGTGACCACAAGAGTTTGAAGTATCTGTTTGATCAAAGGGAGCTGAACATGAGGCAGAGGAGGTGGATAGAATTTCTTAAGGACTATGATTTCACATTGTCTTACCACCCTGGCAAGGCAAATGTGGTAGCTGTCACTTTCTTAACAGAAGTAATTTTGACTAGCAATTGTACTAGTGTTATTGTAGCAAGTAATAAAATGTTAGAACTGTATTTGAGTCCTAAATATCATTCTCAGGGAATAAAGTTCTCAATTATCACTTCAGAATTACACAATTAGTTGAGCCTCACGAATTTCAGATGAAGTTTGGATGCAAAAGTAACCAATATTGAAATTAGAAAATAAAACAAAACAATGAATATGAAAGTATGTATTTGACATATGTAGAAAACATAGTTAGGGACTTATTTCACCAAAACTTTAGTGTTGATTCAATAAAGTTTTGAACTTTCAAGTATTTAGATGGAATGACAATCAGTTTCACATTTTATTATTCAAAGGTTAATTCCTTAACTCAATGAATCTAACATCTAACTAAATCACTCTAATTCCTTAGATCTGGTTCAATTAAATGTTGCATTAAGCATGAGAAACTAGAAGATTGCAAGATTAAGATATCTTATCCCTAAGAAATCAATAACCTTGGTAATTGATTCAGGTCTGAGAAACAAATTCAACTTCCATTGATAAGAGTTCCTTTGTAATTAGTTAATGAAATTTCCATTCAAGCACTATATGAATAGCAGAATCAATTACTCAATCCAATCAAATACTCAAAGTTCAGATCCAAAGTCAATTCAACACTTCCATTTCAGATTCACAATTCCTAACTACAAAGAGTCTAAGCAACCATTACCAAATGAGAAGAAAAAGATAAACGAAGAAGCATCTTCAAGCCAATCTTCAATCTGATTCCTCAAGATTTGAAGCTTGATGTTCGTCCCTAATCTCTCTCTCAAACTCTCATAACACCAGAAAACAAATGAGAAGTGAAAATGAACAAAAAGATCCCAAGACATATAAGCTAATTCATATTTATAGAATTCCCGCCTTTCTGGCATGATCACTATTCTTCATAAAAGTAGTCACGCAGAGGCCTTTCTGATGTTCTTCATAATTGGAATGATCACTTTTCTTCACAAAAGTAGCCACGCTAAGGTCGAGATCTGCGTGTGTTCACTTTCGTTGACAAAAGGAGACACATGCAACTCTGCAGTGATGGAAGGTTCTCTGGAACAATCACTTTTGTGAACAAAAATGATGACGTGCAGCTTGCTTTCTTAGAGGCTTCTTTGGAACGATCACTTTTTCCAAGAAAAGTGATCACGAGCGTTTTGTTATACTGGAGCTCTTCTCTGGAATGATCACTTTTGCTAAGAAAAGTGATCACGTGCACTTTGCTATGATTGAAACTTCTGTGAAACGATCGCTTTTGCCAGTAAAAGTGATCACGCGCAGATTTTCCTTCACTGTCAAGCTCTGGAACGATCACTTTCGCTAGCGATAGTGATCATGCCCAGCTCTTGCTCCCTTAAACCTTGTTCCTTGCTTCAATTTTTGCTACTTTCCTTCTATCTTTCCTTTGATCTTTCAACCTTATGAACTTAGCTCGTAATTTCCTACAAAATTATGATTGAATCACTAATTTCTGCATAGAAAATTCATAAATTCTAAAACAACTATGTATTTAGAGAAACTTTAATCATTCTATTATTTTTATGAGTTTTTCTGCTTTTTCCAACATGTTTTCTTTATCAGAGGTATTAAAACTAAGATAAAATACTAGTAAAATATGGATTTATCAGTAGTCGACACTTTGAGCAGGAAGTCATTGCATGTGGCAGCAATGATGATAAAAGAAATGGAGCTAATTGAGAAATTTTGGGACATGAACTTAGCCATGGAGGTGAGGCAGGGGATTTTGTATCTCATAATGATGATGATTCATAATGACTTCTTGGTGTATGTCCAAGAAGCGCAACAGGAAGATGATTTTCTGCAAGATATGATGAGGCAGAAGAATGAGGGCAAGAATTTGGAGTTCCACTATGATGCAAATGAAGTAATTAAGTTCCAGAATTGAGTGTGCATTCCTCAAGTAGATGAAATAAGACAGATGATACTTGAGGAAGTATATAAGAGCAGGATGAAGTTTCACCCTAGTGCGACCACAATGTATTAGAATCTTTGAAAGAGTTTTTGGTGGAATGGAATGAAGAGGGATATAGCTGAATATGTGGCTAAATGCCTAACTTACCAGAAGGCGAAGGTAGAACACCAACGTCCACCTGGGTTGTTACAGCCGCTAGAGATCCCCAAGTGGAAATGGGATAGTATTTCCATGGACTTTGTTTCTGGGTTGCCAAGGACCAGGAACAACCATGATGCCATCTGGGTAGTAGTAGATCGGTTAACTAAGGCTGCCGCACTTTCTCCCGATCAACATGAAATATAAATTGGAGAGACTGGCAGAGTTGTATGTGTAGGAGATAGTCAGGCTGCATGGAGTGCCGACCAGTGTGGTGTCAGATAGAGATCCGAGGTTTACCTCAAGATTTTGGGAGAGCCTGCAATGGGCTTTAGGAACTAAGCTGAGACTGAACTCGGCTTATCACCCACAGACTGACGGTCAGACCGAACTAACTATCCAGTCCCTGGTAGACTTATTGAGGGCTTATGTGCTCAAACAGCAGAGGACTTGGGAGGAATGCCTGCCATTGGTAGAGTTCACTTACAATAACAACTACCATGCTAGTATTGGTATGGCACCATTTGGGGCCTTATATGGGCGGAGGTGTAGGACTCCTTTGTGTTGGTATGAGGATGGAGAGGCGACTTTGTGTGCGTCGGATATGATCCAAAGGCAAAATGAGCAAATCAAGATGATCAAAGAGAAGATGAAGGCAGCACAAGATAGGCAGAAGAGTTACTATGATAATAGGAGGAAGCCTTTGGAGTTTCAGGTGGGTGACCATGTGTTTTTGAAGGTCTCACCTGTGACCGGAGTTGGGAGAGCTCTAAAACCTCGGAAGCTATCTCCTAAGTTCATTGGGCCATTCTAAGTGCTGAGTAGAATTAGTCCTGCTGCATACCGAATAGCGTTGCCCCCGAATCTCTTGAATGTACATTTGGTGTTCCATGTGTCACAACTT
This sequence comes from Abrus precatorius, assembly GCF_003935025.1. Lineage (NCBI taxonomy): Eukaryota > Viridiplantae > Streptophyta > Magnoliopsida > Fabales > Fabaceae > Abrus > Abrus precatorius. The sequence continues at coordinate 7,963,688 of NW_020874395.1, read as the reverse complement.
AGGCAATATGTGCCGGATCCTTCCTATGTGATCGATCTTGACTTGGTTCAAGTAAGAGAAGACTTGTCTTACGATGTGTATCCGGTAAGGATAACATATCACTGCATGAAACAGCTGAGGGGCAAATAGATCTCATTGGTGAAGGTGATATGGAACTCAAGTGATGAGGGGGATGCCACATGGAAAACGGAGAGTTATATCTGAGTTTCTTCGTGTAACGTGTGTGTGAAGTTGAATTTTGGGGACAAAATTCCTTAAAGGAGGGGAGAGTTGTAATGCCCCAAATTTTGTAATATTAATTATTATTGATATATGTATATGTGTTTATATGTACGTGTAAATGTGAAAGATGTAATTTGCATTTGAATGCGTAATGATGATGTTTGTGGGTATAATGTATATGAATGTGTGTATCTATATATATATATATATATATATATATATTTGGATTGGATTGATTGGACTGAAAACAGGCTAAGTATGGATGTTGTTGCAGGGCATTCTCGCTCTAACAAGAGGATTCTCGCTGTAGCGAGAGGCCGCTGGGCGAGAGGCATGAAACTGTGCCTTTCTTGCTGTAACAAGAAGGTACTGGGGGAGAAGGATGAAACTATGGCCTTGTCGTTGTAGCGAGAGGTCTCTCGCTGTAGCGACAAAGCCACAATTTAGGCTGCATTTCTAGGTGCAGTCTCGTTGTAGCAAGATTCTGCAGAAAGCAGAGTGCAGTTTTATCTGAGTTTTTCGCTGCAGCGAGAGTGTCACGAGCAGAAGGGTTTTAAAAAGGGGTTTAGGGATTGGAATTTCATTTCCATATTTTCCTTCCAAATCTCTTCGATTCTCTCGACCCAAAACCCTATTTTACCGATTAAATTGCCTCCAAAGCTGTTTGGGAGAAAGATTAAAGATTGAATCTATGTGGGAAACGCTTGGAGGTGAGTTTTAATGGTTAGGGTTTTTGTTTTTTCATCCCCTTTCTCTGTTTTTGTGATTTCAATGGGTTCTCATGAAATTTTTCCATGTATTCAGGCCGAAATTCGTGTGGGAAGCACTTCCGTGGTTGAATTTGAGTGTGGGTCTTCAATCCAAGGTAATGGGGACTCTACCCTATCTCTTTGGGTTTGATTGTCGTGTATTTTGATTAATATTGCAATGTAAGTGAGATAGAGGGTAGGAAATATGTATTTGATGGAATTTACTGTGTGTTGTGAGTTGTGATAGTATGTGGAAACCCATGATGGGTGATTTTGTGGTATGAGTATGCTAATACTTGATGAATGAGGAATGTAAATGTGAACTATGTTGAAAGTATTGTGTGAGTAAATAAGGGCAATGTGTGTGCCGTGTAATGTGAATAAGTGTAGGCCGAGAGCCTTGTATAATGGTGAATATTGTGTGTGTGGTTGAAATGAATAATGTTGTGAATGGGTATGGGCTTTTGTGCCTTATATTTGAAGGAATATTGTGAAAAAGTGTGGCCCAAGGGCCGTGTAATATGAATGAATATAGGCTTTATGTCGTGTACTGTAAAACAAATGAGGGCTTAGTGCCATGTATTACGCATGACTGTGGGCTTTATGCCGTGTACTGAGAATTGATATTGCAATGTGTGTGAATAGGGTGTGATTGACGCCAATGTAATGTGCTGTGAATGGTTCAGCGATACACTCGGGGTGTGAAAGATGAGGACGGTAGAAATACCTTAGGAAAGAGAGAGTGGTGGTGACACCGATAGTGGGAGCGGGTGCACCACGAGCCACACGTTCTCTTCCAGACTAGACCTCTGACCACTACCTTTGCTTAGTGACCCGTGACTACCTACGTGGTATCCGTGAGGCGGGAGTAATCGGCAACCATCCATAGTAAAAATCTATGATCACAATGCCACCGTGAGTGTGGCTGGCATGCAATGAGTGCATGAGATTATTGTTTGTTAATTTTGTGTATGTGTAAAAATTGTTTGATGCCGTGAGCGCATCGGTATTTGTATAATGAGTAGTGTAGAGTACTCACCCTTACATTTTTTTAGGTAATCAAGACGATCAACACCAGTCTCAGTAAAAAGGGGTGGATGGAACTGCTATAGGACTTAGAATATTATTTGAAACTATTGTATTCGAATAGGTCCTGTAGTTGTTATTTGATATAAACTTGCAACCTTTTCCTCTATTTTGAAATATTTTGTGAAACCATATGATGAGAATTTTATTTAAATGAAAACTTTTAATATCCTTATTTTTGTGAAATTTATTATTTAGAAATTAAATTAAGGTGTTACAGTTTTAGTCTCCCTAGTTTCTTAAATGTTCAAAATAAGTTTTTTACCCTAAAATTGTATATCATAATTAATAAAAATATAATAAATATGTAATATACCATTGATTTATGCAAATTTACAAAGAAAAATATATAAAAATAATTAAATAAAAATAAAAGGCTATTATTATATTTTATAAATTTCATTTAGTTTTTATTTAAATATTATATATTTATTTATTTAACTAAAATTTTTATATTAGCCTATATGCAAAATGGAATGTGAAGGCCTTGCAATCTAATTTGCTGAATGGAAGTACCGTTGATAAGTTTGTATTTTAACATACTTTTATAGCTTATATAATTATGTAGATCATTATTTTATTTGAGTTTTGCACCAATTTATAATTAATTGTGCAATTTAACATCAAAGGACATAATTAGATTTTTTAGTGCATTTTAGGATCAAATTGGATGGAAAATAGAGCTTCGAAACAGCAGCATGCCTACGCTCTAGCACTAACACGAGGGTGCTTCAAGCAACATGCATGACCGTGCTTATGGTCTTCCACGACTGTGCTTATTTGTGATGAACGAAAGATTTATCGCGAATCTTCATCAAAATATAAATAGAAATTTATGTAATATTAGGGTGCTAACCTAGATCGTCTCCCATGAATCATTGGATAAGTGACCAAATATCAAACATATAGTGTGTAGTGTATTCAGAAAGCAAGTAAAAAAGGGAGTTTTGTGATTTCAAGTTCAAAATAAAGAGAAAGAAACAAAATTATAAAGTTCAATCAATAAAATGTAGTAACCCCTAGTTCATTCATGTAGGCTCTATTCCTATTCCTCTCAAGATTTAATACTCTTCCTCTCCTTCCAGAATTAGGTTAATTTAACAAGCAAAAATCAACCTTATGTTTCCATATGAACTAAGCAATTCAATGGACTCCAATCTCTCATCCCAAGATTACGCAATGTTAGAAATAAACTCCGAATTAAGCAATTCATGTTTAGAATCTCATTAAAACGAATTAGGGTTAATTAAGCAATGTTTGCTCATTTAACCATTAATTCAATTCAAGAGATTAGAAAGAAGATATTCATGAAAGAAAAAGGATTATATTAACATTCAAAAGCCAAGGAATTCAAGAATCCATATGAACTCACTAAGGATTACAAGAAAGTTTAGCCCTCCATGAGGATGAGTCTCACAATTACCAAATGAAAGTAAACGGAAATCAATAACATCAATATAAAAATCAAAGAAAAGTGAAGAAGAAATAGAATTCAAACTCTAGGTTGGACCCTTGGCTATCACCTAAGGCCGACCTAGGCTCTCCAAGTGTCCTAAAAATGGTAAAAATCTAAAAGTGTAAAAATCTCTCCAACCCTAATTTCCAAAAATCCATTTATAGTGAAGTGGTCGTCGCCCATACTATGAAAGTCATAGTAGCTACACATAGCATCCCATCCTGTCAACCCTCTCTAGAGTGTCCACTATGAAACCAATGTGACTACGCACAGCGCGTGTAGCTATTATGAAATGGGAGTAGCTATGCACAAGTCTAGGTCATTTTTGGCCTTCTCTAGAGTGTCTACAATGAAACCAAAATGGGTACACGCAGCGCCTCTTCAGACTGGAGTCTTTGTAATGTCTACTATGAAACCAAATTGATCAAAATTCCTGCACAATTATTGGAATGATCAAAATTGAAAATTATATCTATGTAAATCAATATAAACTAACCAAAAATTAAGAAACCTATGATATTTGACCAAAATGATGTTTTTATGTTATTTACACTTCCTAAGTCTATTTTTTCTATCAAGGGACACTAAAAAGACAAGTAAAAATCCAATAAAATGTGGATTCATAACAACCCCAAACTTAAACTTTTGCTTGTCCTCAAGCAAATCAAAACTCAAGAAAATTGCATGTAAAGGGTTGGATTTATCCAAAAAAAAAAATTTCTCAAAAATTTCATTCCAAAATTAGACTTTAATTGGCACTTCCAATATTTCCAAAATCATGGATTCAACAAAGAAATCACACTCTTATCAAATATTTTCATGCAAAGTTTTGCTAAACTGAAACAAAAATCCAACAAGGTTTCATGCAATCCACATAATGCAAAGAAATTATTGATAACCACGTCGCAATGGTATTAAACAAACTAGATTTTCTTAAAAATTTTGCAATACAAGGAGTAAACCTAGGTCATCTCACAAGGACATAAGATACATTATGTTTCTGGTTCCTTCATGTGATTTTAGATTAGCTTAGAGAAGGATTGTTTTGAATTAAATTGTAAACAACAGAAAAGAAAAGAACAAAGAATAATTATAACGAAACGAAATATGAAATTCAACTAAATCAAGATCTCAATCACTACAACGCAATTCTCATTGTTACACGAATATAATTCCAACGAATTTCCAATCAACACTAATTCAATACAACATTAATAACCCAAAATCTAAATCTAGATTATGAGTTTCATCAAAACAAGAACTGCAATCGCAAATCCAATGCTCTAACAAAATTCAGAACAATTGATTTATTGAATTAGGTGAATTCATTTATTTCAAATATGAAATTCTCATTCTCTGTTTAGAATGCAAACGAAATATCAATATCATGAAAAATGTAATTATCCTAATCAGAAAAGAGGAGGAAAAGCGCGAATTCGATAGAACCTAACCCAAAACTCAAACGCAATGTTGTTCTTGAAACCTTGAACTGATTGATGGATTAGCCTTGCTTCATGATCATGTTTGCTTCGGCCAAAACCAAAAAATATGAAAAGATGGAAGGTAGAGAGACGAAAATATAGGAAAGAATTTAAAATAAAGACTTTTGTAATTCTGAAAAATTGCGGGAAAAGAAAAACAAGGATTCGTACATAGAGTCATAACCTCTATTTAAAGATAAAATAATTGGGCTTAATTAAGGCCTAACTCCCTAATGAGTTTCTTAAACACCTAACTAAGTAAAAGACATAATAATTGGGCTTAATTAAGACCTAACTTCGTAACTAAGTAAAATCAACAATACAATCAAATTCTGAAAATTTCAGTGCAGGGCCGCAACATTGTGACGCAATTTTGGACTTGAAGATGCTCGAACTGGGCTTTTCTCCCAACAGAGAAGTTGTAGATCTCTGTCTTATCTTTCCAGGGACACCAATTTTGTCCAATTCCGAATAGTGTAGCTCCAGATATGGTCTTTGCAAGAAACTATCTCAAAATAAGAAATTATGGCGGGAATTAAGAAAGATTTATATTTAAATCCTAAATTACTTACTAACACAAATCTAAACTAACACATCAAAATAATGCACTAATGAAGCTCAATTAAACCAAAAACATGGAGAGAAAGATGTACTAAAATATGACTATGAATTATCTAGCTCACAGGATAGTGTTTCACTCTTCACTCATTAGTGTTTCAGGCTAAGTGTTTCCCTCAATTCCTACATTTTGCCTCACCCTACCATATGCTTGCCCATATTCTCAATCTCCTTTGCCTAGATACAATGAGTCAAATATCAAGAGGACTTTGTTGTTCACAAATGGGGTTAGGTTAGGTTCAATTTTGATCAAGGAGGGACAAAGGTAAAGTGGGTATTTCAAGAAAAAGGAATTCTTTTGGGTGAGTGAATACCACAATTTATAGTGGAATGCATTAAATGATGCAGCAAATTAGATTCAAGCACTCTTTCACCATATTTTTCATTATTTTGCCTTACGTAGAAATTCTTTTTCTATCAAGATGACTTGCTGTATTTTTCTTTTTCCTTTTCTTTCACTTCCATTCATTCATTTTATTGACTTATTGGACTTTTGCAATCATTCTTTTCTTCAAATTCAAGCATTTTTTTACATGTAATATTGACATGTATAATGCTCACCACCCCAAACTTAAGAGCTTGCTTGTCATCAAGCAATTACAGTCATAATTAGCACCCCAAACTTAGTTTCTAGCATTCACTCTTGATGCAACTTAAAAGAAATACATCTCTTAAGGGAAGGAAATTACTTTTGTGAACTAAGTTTGGCAAAATAAGGAAATGTGAAACAAGGGAAATTAGGTGCAAGGGTGGGCTAGGGCGGGTGGGTGTGTGCAAAGAAGGCCTCAATCATCTAGATAAAAAATTGCACAATGCATATTCAAGTAAGAAACAGGGCAAGTTCTAGAAGATGAATGCAAAAAATACATGTAAAGTGAACACAGAAAAGAAAGTTAAGGCCCAATTCTCTATCATGGTAAAAGGTGAAAATTAATTGCAACATGTGAATACAATTCACCTTACAAGAAAATATGTTCAGTGTGGTATGAATGGTAAATATGTACAAAACAGAGAGTGATTGTGAGTTCAGTGGGAAGTGCAATCAGAACATAAAATCAGAATTACAAAACTGAACTGAATTAAAAAGAGAAGAATGATGAACATATTTTTGTATTTTATCTGTAAAGTATGCAGGAAAATCAGACTAAAAACATGTGAAATAATGGCAAGAGATCACTCCCCTTTCATGGATGATGGCTCATAATTCAGAGATGAAATTCATGCTCCTCTTAATGAGACTAGGGGCATTCTCTAAAGAAAGACGCACAATGGATTCAGCACAAAAGAGAAGTATGGAAACTAAACAGATAATTATGTATAAAAGAGAATGAAAGCATCAAGTAACTATTCAAAGATAAAGCAGTAAGGAAAAAGTAAAGTAAGAAAAGAAAAGTGATAAAGTGCAATAACTATTGGAAATGGTGGGTAATATGTACAAGGAAATGAAATAAAAATAACTAAAGAGTGTCGTAACCGGATGGTCGCAACTGTACGGTGAAAAACGTTTTCAAAATATTAGAGGAGTCGCCACCAAAGTTTATTTTAAGAAAACCTTGGAAAAACTTTTGAAAATAATATAATCTTTGAAATCAAAAAAGAGTTCGGGAGTCATTTATGTGTAGGGAAGGTATTAGCATCCCACAATGTCCGTTTAAAAACGATTACCTAAAATTAATGGTGCAAATTCATTTTAATTTTGAAAATATTTATTTAATCCCTAAACATTAATTATTTTTATTTTAGAAGAAGAAAAAATATTTATTAAAATGTTAACTTAGTATCTTAAAAAAAGAAAAAAATTATTTTGACTTGACGAGTTTGGTTCTCGCTCCTACGTATCTCCAGGTGCAATGAGGAACTCAAAGCCACGTAGTTTTATCTAAAAAATTATGAGGTTGGTTGATTAAAATTAAGTTTAGTAAAGAAAATTTGTTTTGAGATTAAAATAATTTTCATAAAATCATAATATTTAGGATATAAGATAACGCAGTTGTACATGTACCCTACGAGAAACAATACAGAAAGTGAAGGAAGATCACACGACTATATTGCAAATCGTTAAAAAAAAAAATTATTCGCAAATGAAGTATTTGAATTTAAATTTTGATTATAATTAACGTTGAAAGAGAATTTAAGATAACGTAAACTATACATAAATCTCTTATAATTTATTGAATAATCGAAGGTAATGTAAATTACATATCGATGTTGTAAAAAAATTGTATAAAAGAGAAATGTTTAACTATTCAATTTATCAAAAAAGAAGTATGACTTAAGAAATTTTAAAACATGAAATTAATCCTATTTGATGGAAAGAGTAAATATATTTGAATTGTTAAAAAAATGAAATATTCAATAAAAAGATTTAAACTTAGTTAGATAAATTTATGTTGTATAAAACCCAAGGTAACGTTGGTATACATAAATTTTAACAATTCATAATGCGTAAAGGTAGAGTCGTTACACATTAACATTATAAATTATTGTGTTAATAAAAATAAAAATTCTATTTAAATTGATTGATTAGTAAAATAGCAATTATAGGGAATAAATTTGATTGATTATTAAGATAATTAAATTTTAGTAACATATAATAAATTAATATTGCTTAGAGCCTCGGTAACGTAAGTACACATAGACTTTATCAATTTATAATATACAACGGTAGAGAAGCTACACGCTAATGTTATAAATTAATGCAAACATGTATTACTATTTACTTATTAAATTAAAAATATTATTTATTTATCACCAAATATTATACAATACAATGAATAATAATAATGCCAAATAAAAAGATTAAAATGCAAAAATGATAAATAGTAAAATAAATAAATAAAGTAATATATATATATATATATATATTAATATTAAGTCAATTATAATCATTATTTATTATTATTCTAGTCAAGATTACTTAAAAAAAAAAATCAACAAACAAGGTAAACAATAAAATATTGCATTTGATATAAGATGAATGAATATGAGCAAAAAGAAATGTGATTTTGAAATTTCGGGCATTGTGCATTGCGGTGGTGTTAGAGGGACAAAGGGAAAAGCTGCAACTTCCTATTGTCGGTTCATTTATTTTTTTTATTTTTTGGGGGAATAGTTCTAATCCGACTAGCTCTAGTTGAAGTTATATTGCTGTTCTATAAATTTGGTTCTGTTTTTTATGTTTTCTAAGTAAACCTGTTGGTAGGAAAGACTAAACAACTGCTATTATTATTTAAAGCGCAAATGTTTCAACAAAAAGAAAAAGTAATGTATAAAAACATTTGATGTGATTTGATATCAAGATTGCAGGGGCGTATGGGCTATTGTATGCATAGGTGAGGTGAAATGATGCTGACATCGAGCCTCACGCTTGTTTTACCTTTTTTCATTTTTTTTACTTATGTTATAAATTTTTTTAAGTAAACAAACGAACAAAGTAAAGAAACAATAGCTAGTAAGTGTATAACTACATTAAATATCTCTCTTCACTTCGCTTTTCACATCCACACACAGAACAATTAAACTTTGCAGCGACAAATAGATGAGTCCTATGCTAAAAGGAGAAGGCAAACTTGGTCCAACAACAGTAGATAGCAAAATGGCAGAAATGATGTTTCTCTTCTTCTTTGATTTCTTCTTCTATTTCAAATCTTAAGCTTCTAAAAAAATTTTGCTCTTTCTCTGAAAACTAGTTATCGCCTCCTCTCTCTCCCTCCGAAAAGCTCTCCACTGAAAAATCTTTCACAGAGACTTGTTGCCTCCTCTGAAAATGTTTGAAAATTTTATCTCTTCTCGCTAAAAAATTTTTTGGCTTTCTTTCTCAAAAAAAAAAGCTCTTCCTCATCGGATCTCTTCCTTAAGATTTTATATTGGGTTCATTTAGGATTTTTACAAAATGCCAAAATCTTGAGTTTTTTCCTTTTTCATGTTCAAAACTGGTTTTTGATTTTGGAGTATAAACCTGTGTAATGTAGGCTGCTGTTTCCGGGAAGCAAAATCATTTTTTCAAAAATTTTCCATTTTGCTGTAAAACAATTTTATTTTTATATATATCTATTTTCAAAAATTTTGGAGGCAATTCCTGGAAGGAAAAAAAATTGGCATTCACAAAGGGTAATTAAAATAAAAGAAACTAAAGCTAAATCAGGTCTTTATTTGAGTTGGAGGAAGAAAAACTATCAGCTACATCCTCTCTTTCTTCCTCTTCTTCCTTCTTTGAGGAGCTTAAAGAGAGGAAAGTGTTCCAGTGACCCTGCCTCTTTACTTAGTTCATATCAATTAGAAATATTTTGAAGTTAGAGTTGATGAGAACTGAGTAAAGAAGTGAATTAAATTTTTGTCTAAAATGAACAAAGTGTACAAGGAATACAAAGACAAATATAGTGAACACTCAACTACTAGGGAAAGTCGTAATTTATGATGATTTGTGCTTAACGAAAATTGTGAAGCGACATTGAGTTTTAACTAAAAACAAAGGTTGCCAGATAGATATTGGGCTTAAATAACAGGATAAAAGGTGGAAAGTGCCAGTCAAGTTCTGGGCTTTAATTGAAAGGTAAAAAGTGCCAATCAGATCCTGAGCTTTAAAAGAAAAGTAAAATGTGCCTGTTTGGTTCTGTGTTTTAACAGAAAAGTGAAATGTGCCAGGTAGGTTCTGGGCTTTGATGGAAAAGTGGAATGTGCCAGTCAGGATTTGGACTTGGACAGAAAAGAAAATGTGCTAGTCAAGTTCTAGGCTTTGACAAAAAAGTAAAAAGGTGCTAGTCAGGTGCTGGGCTTTGACAAAAAAATAAAATGTGTCAGTTTGGTTTTGGGCTTTGACAGAAAAGTGAAATGTACCAGTCAGGTTCTGGGCTTTAACAGTAAAAGTAAGACAGAAAAATAAAGAGATCAATCATCTTTTGAATTTTATTGAAAGGTAAAGTACCAAGTCAAATCCTGGACTTGGATGGAGCATAAAGGTTGTGAGACAGATAATGAATTTAAATTAAACTTCAAAATGTGACAATGGATAAAAATAAATATATGCTAATGATGTGATTGCACAAACTGAATGAATGTTAACATTTAAAATAAAGTTATTGCATGATGAAGTCAAATGTTGTGATGAGATATTAAATCAAAATAAACTCTTTTTTTTTGGGGGGGGAGAGGGATTTTAATTTTCAACCTTATCAGAACGTGCACCTCAAGGTTCATGAATGAGTAATTTCTTCAGCCAGGATCAATTCTTTCATGAAATCTGAGCTGGAGAGGACGTGAATCAATTGGATTGTCACTTATTTTGAATTGTCATAAGGAGACAACTTCTTCTGTCATGCTAAACTTATCAGGAAATTCATCAAACTTACTGTATGAATTTTTAAAGCTTATTATTGTAATCATATTTTCTTATTACCCTTTTAACCGTTTGCATGTTTCTTTTTAGTATATAATTATTGAAATGACAATAAAAATGTTGGTTAATGCTGTTGAAGAAATTGAGTAAACAAAGTAGTATATATAAGCTGAATGGAAGGTGACAAAAGTCAAGGATAAATATTTTTGGAAAATAGAATGATTGTAATAAAGAAATGGTGAATTTACAAAAAGGACTTACAACATAATAGAAAAATAAATACATCAAACAAAAGATCAGAATGACTACAAGAATAACGAAGTATTATGTCAATTAAGTGACGTCTTCCAGATGAACAGTGCTAATCTCCCATGTAAGTTGATCATCCATTAACAAAACTGCCAAATAAAATTGACCAGTATGATATTTTGAATTCATCTTCCATTTGATCCAACTTCTACCTCTCAAAATTACCCCAGTTTAGTATTCCAGTCGATCATATTTCTCGATTTGAAGCCCTTTCTTACGATTGAAGTCAGTGCCCCTTCTGAACCACTTTTTCAGGTTTTCAGTTCAGTATAATATTTATTTGACCTTAATTTTTGCCTGAGCCGCTCTTTCTAGTTTTCACCTCACTAGGTCGCCCTAACTTTTGCCTAGGTCGCCCTTTCAGGATTTCAACCTAGCGAGCTGTTTTCTTTTTTCTTTTTTCTTAAATTATTTTTTTAAGCATAGTATTATTTTACAGCATCCGAATTAATGGGGTTTGGAAGATCTTATCCATCCATGTTTGTGAGGATTAGAGCTCCTCTTGAGAAAGCCTTTTTTACCACGTATGGTCCTTCATAATTCGGGGACCACTTGCCACGATAATCTTTATGCGTTGGCAAAATCTTTTTGAGCACCATATCTCCCTCACTGAATTCTCTTGGATGAACCTTTTTATCAAAAGCCTTCTTCATCCTTATCTGGTATAGTTGACCATGACATAACGCATTCAACCGTTTTCCTTCAATGAGATTCAATTGATCAAAACGAGATTGCACCCATTCTGCTTCCTCCAATTTGGTCTCCATTATTACTCTTAAAGAGGGAATTTCGACTTCAATAGGAAGTATTGCTTCCATTCCATATACCAAAGAGTATGGAGTTGGCTCAGTTGAAGTACGAACTGAAGTTCGGTATCCATACAAGGCAAATGGTAGCATTTCATGCCAATCTCTGTATGTCACTACCATCTTTTGGATGATCTTCTTAATATTTTTATTGGCTGCTTCAACTGCTCCATTCATCTTTGGGCGTTAGGGAGGGGAATTATGATGCCGAATCTTGAAATTGTCACTCAATTCTTTCATCATTTTGTTGTTCAGATTAGTGCCATTGTCTGTTATCAACTTGCTTGGGAGGCCATACCGACAGATCAAATCCTTTTTAATGAATCTCACCACCACATTTTGGGTCACACTAGCATATGAAGCAGCCTCAACTTATTTTGTGAAATAGTCAATAGCAACTAGAATGAAGCGGTGACCATTAGAGGCTTTAGGTTCAATGGGTCCAATAACATCAATTTTCCACATTGAAAAAGGCCAGGGCGATGATAAGACGTTCATATTTGTTAGGGGAACATTAATATTGTCAGCATATGTTTGACATTTATGACATGTTTTCACATAACGAAAGCAATCGACCTCCATTGTCAACCAATAATATCCAGCCCGTAGAATCTTCTTTGCCATGGCATGTCCGTTGGCATGAGTCCCAAATGAACCTTCATGATTCTCTTCCATGATCTTTCGTGCTTCTGAAGCATCCATATATATAAGCAGAACCATATCATGATTCCTTTTGTAGAGCACATCTCCATTCAGAAAGAAACTCATTACTAACCTCCTTAATGTCCTTTTGTCATTTTCAACAGCATTTAATGGGTATTCTTGGTGTTTTAGAAAATTTTTAATGTCATGATACCAAGGTTTACCATTGGATTCTTCTTCAACCATTTGACAATAGGCAAGATGATCAAGCTGTTGCATCTTTATGAACGACATGTCTTCTTTTTGACTCACTACAAACATTGATGATAAAGTGGCTAAAGCATCACCCAATTGATTCTCTTCACGAGGAATATGTTGGAAAGTAATTTCATCGAAATACTCTACCAACTCTCTGATATAGGCTTAATAAGGGATCAATTTGGCATCTCGAGTCTCCCATTCACCTTTCAGCTGGTGGATGACCAAGACTGAGTCACTATACACCTCAAGAATTTTGATCCTTGACTATATAGCCGCTTGAATTCCCATAACACATGCTTCATATTCAGCTACATTATTCGTACAATCGAATGATAATTTAGCTGTGATCGGGATATATTGCTTCTCTGGGAAAATCAGTATAGCACCAATCCCATGTCAAAGTGCATTAGAAGCACTGTCAAATATCATGACCCATTCATCTCTTGCTGAAGATTCTTTCTCATTAAGTAACGCCATTATATTTTCATCAGGAAATTCGTACTGTATTGACTGATAATCATTCACCGGTTGATGAGCTAGGAAATCTGCGAGAGCATTGCCTTTGATTGCTTTTTGAGTAACATACACAATATCATATTCTGATAATAGAACTTGCCAACGAGCAATCCTTCCAGTAAGGGCTGGTTTCTCAAAGATGTATTTGATTGGGTCCATTTTTTACACCAACCAAGTTGCGTGACTCAACATATATTGCCTTAACCTGCGAGTTGCCCAAGCCAAGGCACAACAAGTTCGCTCCAACAAAGAGTATCTAGCTTCATAATCAGTGAACTTCTTGCTCAAATAATAAATGGCATGCTCTTTCTGACCCGATTCATCATGCTGACCTAAAACACATCCCATGGATCCTTCTAACACTATCAAATACATAATAAGCGCTCTCCCTAGTACTGGTGGCACTAGTATCAGAGGATTTTGTAAATACTGCTTTATCTTCTCAAAAGTTTCTTGACAATCTCTATTCCATTCCATTGGCTGATTTTTCCGTAGCAACTTAAAAATTGGTTCACAAGTAGCAGTTAGTTGACATATGAATCGAGCAATATAATTCAATCTCCCCAAAAATCCGCGAACCTCCTTTTTAGTGTGAGGAGGCGGCATTTCTATGATTGCTTTTGTCTTGTCAGGATCAACCTCTATTCCCTTTTGACTGACTACGAACCTCAACAACTTGCCTAATTTCACCCCAAAGGTACATTTGGCAGGATTCAACCCGCAATTTGAATTTCCTCAACCGCTAAAACAATTTGTGTAAATTTACAATATGGTTTTCTTCAGTCATTGATTTAGCAATCATATCATCCACATAGACTTCAACCTCCTTATGTATCATATCATGAAATAAGGTCACCATCGCCCTTTGATATGTTGCCCCGATATTTTTCAAACCAAAAGGTATGACCTTGTAGCAAAAGGTGCCCCAAGGTGTAATGAATGTGGTCTTCTCTATATCCTCTTCAGCCATTTTGATCTGATTATAACCCGAGTAACCATCCATAAAAGAGAAAAATGAATGTTGAGCTGTATTATCTACTAGCATATCAATGTAAGGCAATGGAAAATCATCTTTAGGGCTGGCTCTATTTAGATCTTGATAGTCAACACACATCTAAACCTTTCCATCTTTCTTGGGAACTAGCACAATGTTAGCAACCCATTGAGGGTATTTGGCAACAGCAAGAAAACCTGCATCAAATTGCTTCTTGACCTCCTTCCTAATCTTCAATGACATCTCAGGCTTCATTCTCCTTAATTTTTGCTTAACTGGGAAACACTTTGGTTTTAGTGGCAATCTATGCTCGACTATGTCAACATCTAGACCTAGCATATCTTGATAAGACCATGCAAAGACATCATTATAATCATGCAAGAGTTTAATCAACTTGTCGCGCTCTTGTTTTTTCATGAGGGTGCCTATTTTGATTTTTCTCTTATCATCTTTAGTCCCTAAATTAATTGTCTCACTAGGTTCATCATGAGGTTGGATCTCTTTCACTTCTTGATCAACCAATCTTAGAAATTCTGAGGGTAAATCAACATCACTATCATCTTCGATAGCTTGATTAATGGGACAATCAAAATTAGTGGATGAGATATTAGCACTGTTACTTTCAGACATGTCACTTTCGGATCTGCATTGTATGAGAGTTAAGACAAAAAGAAAATAAACGACAAGATTCAAGCAATAAAGAAAGAAGACACAAAAGGTAGCTGATAATTTGAATTGCATTTCATTTAAAATATACTTAAAAGGAAACATGTGTCCTAACTTACAAAACAAACTGATATTTTAAATTACAAAAAGAAACCATATATCAATTTTTTCAAAAGTAATGATATCCTAAAGCTTTGGGACAAAACAATAGGATTAGCTTCAATGATTACTCTAAGTAGGCATTAAAAATCATAGGAAGTTCGATGATCTCCCAATTGCCAACTTCTATGTTCAATGGACAAGTGCGAACTAGGTTCATAACCTCTTCTCCAGGTACATCTTCATCATCAGCAACCATTGAGTCTTGAAAGTCAAATCCAACACTGTAGAAGCTTTTCAGAAGATCACAAATGGGGACCCCTTCAGTCTTAAGCTCCCTACCTTCCAACCTGGCTAATCTTCTTTCTTTCTTTTCCTCAATGACTCTCCTCTTATCAGCTTTAGTAGGCGTGTATCCCAACCCAAATCTATCCTTATTCTCATGAGCTGTAACCAGTTTGCTGCTTTCATGATGGTTTGTCCTAACATATATCCATACTGACAACCTCCGTCAAGCACGACTTTTGCAGTCATTATGGATGTATTAGACAATTGAGGATTTATAATTAAGGCTCCCTCTCCAACATAAGTAGCATTTGCAATCTCTAAAGCCTGAAAAGAGGTCGCTAGAGCTTCTTCAGCAGCTTCAATGTAAGGAGTGGATGAAGGCTTACTCACCAACACATCTTCTTCACCAGAGACAATCACCAACTTATTATCAATGATAAACTTTAGTTTCTGATGCAATGTCGATGGTACAACTCCAGCAGAATGAATCCAAGGCCTCCCCAAAAGACAGCTATAAGCTGGTGCGATGTCCATTATTTGAAACAAAATTTCTCTCCTTGTTCCATCAAAGGCTCTTACTATCATGGTATTGGATTTCATATGCGACCCATCACAAGGTAATTTTGACAATGTTGCTTTTGGCATCACATTCAAAGAAGACCCATTATCAATTAGCACTCTTACAATAATGTGATCTTGGTATTTCACAAAAATATGCAGTGCTTTATTGTGCCCCATTCCTTCAATAGGTACTTCATCATCAGTGAAGGTGAGATAATTGTTTGAAACAATATTACCAATAATGCCTCCAAATTTGTCATGGCTGACATGAGTAGAGATATCATGGCTAACATGAGCCTCATTTAACACCTTCAAAAGAATCCTCCTATGTGGCTCAGAGTTTAGTAATAAGGATAGGAGAGATATCCTGGTTGGAGATCTGTTTAACTGTTCCACAACTTGATACTCACTTTGACGAATAAATTTCAAAAACTCATAGGCTTCTTCATGAGACACTGTTTTCTTTATTTCTGGCATTTTTTCTTCGTCAGCATCTTCAAACTCGCCCAATTTGGCCTTCCCCTTCGAGGATCTCTCTATCTCTTTTACTTGCTCTTTTCTCAGCTCCTCAGGTGTATAAGTACGACCACTGCGGGTCATCCTACCAACACCAGCAATGTTTGAGATGGCGAGAGTATCAGAATTGACACCTTGTGTTTGGTTTTCCTTAAAATTACTGACATAAACCCTTGCATTATACTTCTATGGTACTGCTTTGTTGTCCTTGAAAGGGAATGGAGCTAATACTTGTATAGTGATGGGTCTAGGTCTATTGGTAGTTGGGGTATCTACACACTTGGTGTAATGAATGACCAAAGGTTTCAGGAAGGTTAGTGATTGTTCATCAACAGTCAAAACTTTATTTTTCTCTTTAGGGTGCCCGATTTTGACCAAATGCTTGTCCATTAGGGTTTGCAGTACATGCTTGAATTCCTCACAATCTTCAATGGGGTGGTATGCATTAGGGTGAAAATCACACATATTTTCTTCATGTACAAAACCCTTGATCAAGTCAGCCTTGCACAACTCAGCAAAAATAACCTTAAGAGGAGTGGTAACGTCTTCAACTTTCCTCTTTAAAACATGGGCAGACTCTTCCTCGATGGCATTTACCGATGGTCCTCCATGCCCGGGTAGGGGATTACTCCTAATATTAGGATTATCCTCCTTGAAATTCAGCCATTTAGCATTAATTAAGTCTTGCACTTTGAACTTTAATGATTCTCTGTCAAATGACCAATGCCACCAGCATGATACTCGCACTTAGCATTTGGGTCATACCCTCTTGGATAGAGTGGTTCTATAGGTTTCATTGGACAGGAACTAATGAACTTTGGAATAGGCGAGGTAGTAACTTAGTATAGGACATGGAGATTGGGTCGAATTGAACTTGCTTCCTTTCTTGATTGTTTTGGGGTCTTATTTGGTTGAGATTTGGGTTTTGGTTCCAATGTTGGGGTGGTCTCATGAGTAGTGCTATGGGAAAAGTAGGCGAAGCGGGTTGGTAGGGTCGCGGCTGGTAAGATTGGGGACTTGGATTCTGTGAAACAACATTGACATATGGGTAAGACATTTGAGGGACAGGAAATGTAGGTTGGAATTGAAAAGGTGCAGGGTTAGGTCTGATGAAAGGAACTTCTCTTGGGTGAAAAGCTATAGCATTAGTCTCTTCCTCCTTCTTTCTTCCTGGACCATTTGTAAATTTCTTTAAATTAGAGGGTTCGCCAGAATTGTGAAATATCTTACCACTCCTCATTCCTCCTTCTACTCTTTCTCCGATAATCACAATATCAGAGAAGTTTGACGAAACACTTCCAATCATCCTATCATAGAAAGGTGATTGGAGAGTATCAATAAACATAGCCACCATTTCTTTTTCAGACAAATGGGGCTCCACTTGAGCTACAACTTCTCTCCATCTCTGAGCATATTCTTTAAAAGTCCCATCCTCCTTCTTTAACATATTCTACAATTGTAATCTATCAGGAGCCATATCAATGTTGTACTTATATTGCTTTAGGAAAGCATTAGCCAAGTCTTTCCAACTGCGAATACAAGTACGCTTAAGATGCATATACCAACTCAAAGCTCCTCCAATTAAACTATCTTGGAAAAAGTGAATTAGCAGCTTATCATCATGGGCATGTGATGCCATCTTCCTACAGTACATGGTCAGATGACTCTTTGGGCATGTCATTCCTTTATACTTATCAAAATCAAGCACTTTGAATTTTGGAGGAACTATCACATCTGGGACCAAGCAAAGATCTGCAGCTTCTCCAAGGCCATAGCTGCTCCCCTCGATAGCTCTCAATCTTTCTTCCAATATTTGCAATTTTCTCTGGATTAGAAGTGATCCTCTGAGTAATTGGGCTGAGGTTCTTCTATGGTCTTATAGGAATGGAATGGTGATATGGCTGGGTTTCCATCAAGGCTAGGATTAGTGATTTGTGGTTGGTAGTGGATCGATTGGTTTGGGGTAGGTATAGTATGGGGTATATGAGTTTCTTAGGGATGGGCATTTTGAGGGTAAGCATATGATGGGATGGATGTTTGGGTTGGTTGGGTTTGTGGACCTGAAGGTTGTGTACGATTGGGTTGATTTGATGGTTAGCCAGTGTTTGGTGGGTTCTCAGCTATCGGTGGTGTATAACCTTGGGGAAGGCCATATGGGGGAAATTAGACATCTTGATTGAAAGTTTGTTGTGGAGGCCTTTCTACATGCAATGTCAAAGGCACCATTGTTTCATGAGGAGGAAAACTTTGGGATAGTCCTTATGTAGGGGTAAAACCTGGTGGATAGGTAGCAATGGGTTGTGCTAGAGGTGCTTGAGTAGGGGTCTGCTCTATGGTTTTTCTCTCTAAAGACTTCAGTGCCTCTAGGATTTGTGCCATTTGTTCTTTCAGCTGGTTAACATCGTTTCTCAAATCTTCATTGTGCTTCTCTAACTCATCCATGATCCTTGCTTGAGCGCGAGTTCTATAAGGATGCTTTAGAAAACGTTTCTCCGTTATATTTACTTAGTTTTCTGAAATGGTTTCTAGTAAAAAAAGAATTAATCAAAATGAAAAATGCACTTAAAAAATAACAACCAAAGATTAAAGAATCATCACAGTTGTTTAGCGTCTTCTAGTCTTTAATGAAAATTAATGTAGGATCATTGTCCAATGAAACACACCAAAATATAATCTATAATCAAATTAAGACATCGAAGTACATCAGAATTTGATTCAAAATACATCTTCTTTTTCCTACCCATACATAGTCTACCCATATCCCAAGTCATTACATCACCCCTTCCTAGCCCTAGCTTTCATTCCTTTCATCTCTGAGACCAACCAATTGCAATAGCTGAGGAAGTCTTTAATCTCTTGAGGTGTCGTGTAGAACAATGTAGCTATCTCAGCATTTGACAACATGCGCGGGACATCATCAATTGCGGCATTAGCTAATGATGTAAGCTGTATAAAGCATTTGATCCAATACTCAATGAGCTTATCTCCTTCTTCTATCTGACCATCTTTCACCTTCACAATAGCTTCATATTCTTTCATGATTCTAATCACTTCCCATTTTTCAATGTTAATTTTGGCCTCACATAGCATGACAATTTGCTTTATCTGCTCTTCCATATTTTGCACTCGTGTTTGGAGTTCACTAGCTTGAGTCAAAGCTTCTTCTTGATCTCCTTTCGCCTTGTACAATGCACCTTTCAATTGTTGTTTCTCATATAAAGCTGCATTTCGCTCCTTTACCCTCAGTCCTAATTCCTTATTTGCAACTTCAAGGCAACGTTGAACTTTAGTTGCATGGCTTTGCACATACTTTTGCTTCTTACAAACCTCTTCATAGGCTTGTTGTTTTTCATTGTTCTTTCTCTTCAAAATAGCGCAAGTTTGGCGGCTCTCTCGAAGCTCCCTTTTTACTCTCACATTCTTCTTAATCATCTTAGCCAATCTTGTCTTTAACTCTTTTACATCTTCATTGTCAAAGGGTTCTGAATTAGATGGCTCACTTTCTTGGGAGGTACCTGAATCTTTGAATGGTAACTTAATCTCTTGGA
The DNA here is from genome assembly GCF_003935025.1 of Abrus precatorius. Lineage (NCBI taxonomy): Eukaryota > Viridiplantae > Streptophyta > Magnoliopsida > Fabales > Fabaceae > Abrus > Abrus precatorius. The sequence continues at coordinate 7,943,535 of NW_020874395.1, read as the reverse complement.
CTCTTTCTTTAACCCATTGACAGTAACTTGCTTTCGCTGCACAACTTCTCACGCCTAACTCTTTTCCTTTTCGAACAACCCTTGCCCAAGCATTTCTTGCCTTTTGGATAAGCTCGGTGAAATTTCCACTTCATAGTAGACAACAAAAGGAACTAACAATTCCTCAGCAGGTGGTCCCATCGTAGGATAAGCAAGCTGACGTTGTCCCATAATTGGATTGTAATTTATACAACCTCAAGTACCCATAAGAGGAACATTTGGATAATTGTCGCAGTGATAAATAATGGTCGTCGATTGTTGCCATGGAGTGTGCAACCTGATGTGTCCTTCATTCAAACTAGCTAAGTGATTAGCCCACTCTTGACAATTTTTCTGCCCAATCTGAAACCTCAGCAAATCAGTGATCAGACACTTGGTTTCACTTGGCCTTTTAAAGATGTGAGCCGTGAGCCATATATAAAGTATAGGTAGACAACATATAATCCTTTTTCCTTTTCTTTCATGGCAGAAACTCAGTGTACAATAAACATCAGCTAGTATTATAGGGACGAGATTTTCATATCGATTTTTGCATGTAAGAAACACATCTATTGCTGCTAAATCCATAAAGTTGTCATGCTTAGGGAATAGGACAATGCCATAAATGGTGAGTGCTAGGACATCTATGAAAATCTCCCAATCTTCTTTTTTTGCCAAATTATGCATGTATCGTTTAAGAAAATCTCTTGTGAATCTCCTATTCTGATGTCTTTCTTGATAAGCTTGTTGCAACTTTGCTGGATGGAACCTTAAGACATTGGTGATAGTCGGCAGAGATACATGATGTTCCATAGGACGATATGGCTGTTGACTCTCCAAAGGCAGGTCTAGAATTTGCTCAAATTCCTTTAATGTTGGAGCCAACTAAAAATCCTGAAAGGTGAAGCACCTCAATGGGGAATCATAATACTAGGTTAGAGCTGTTATGGCATCTTCTTGCACATTCACTTCCATCAATCTCAAAATATTTCCATACCTCCTCACTAAAGTGAGTTGTTGGACCGTCTTCAGCTTCTTCCCTAATTCTCTCAAACTAGCAGTGTCAGCCTTTTTAACTTTCAAATGCAATTTTCTTCTCAACTCGGCTGATCTCACCTCACTGCTACTTGATCCCACATTAATTTCCATTTTCTTGAATACTCAAACAACTTTGTGATTCTCAACCTATAAATAAAAAGAAAATGATGAAAAATTATTTCAAATTTTGTATTTGTTTCATTAACATATGATCCTAGTAGCCATAAGGATTAATATTGATTCTAAACCGATAAACGTCCATATAAGAATCAACATTAATTCTAAAAGAATCGATAATCCACTAGGCTTTTACATTAATGAGACAATATGTGATGACCATGATAATGCGAGAACAATATGAATCATTACCCTTTTAAAGATCTTTTGAATTTTATTTTTGATAAATATAAATTGATACTTAAAAGGGTAATGCTTCACATGACAATGTAATGATGCAAGAAATTATGCAAATTGTCATCCTTAACCTTATTTCAAAACTGATTTTAAATTTATTACAAGTGTCACAAGGATGGCAATAAGCATGATATTCAAATAAATGATATGCAATGATATATGAAATGATGATGATGTAAGAAAAATTAATTGAGAGAATCATGTGAATCACTAGTCCTTATATTATTCCAAAATATAGTAAAAATTTTCTTCTTCTTTTTCATTTAAAACTTTAAGGCACTAATAATTCACATGATTTCTAAAAGAGTAGATAAGGAAAGAATACCCTCTTTGTGTTCTATTTCATGTTACCTAAAGGGTCTAACTTAAAGATCTATAGCTTTCTTTTACGTGTAAAGACTCATCAAAGGTGGTTTGTAATCCTAAAAGGTCACTAGAGCTAAGATCCAATCCCTGATGTTGGCCACAACAGTAGGGAGTCTACTAGATGTGGGACATCAAGAAAAGGTCAAACTCTAGCTAAGGTTTTCACGATAGCCAAATAGGATGTGCATCCAAAATGACACTGCTACATAACCCTTCTAATCCTAAGCATACTCAGACCCGGGTATAGGGCCCCACTCAAGGTGTGTGATGAATATGTAAGTGGTAGTGTGTGAGGGAGCATACAAACCTTATCAACTCAACAAAAATAAAAAAGGTGCAAAAATTAAACAACACGAGAATAGCACAAATTAGCAATAGTCATCTACCCTAGGATTAATAACAATATCAATATGAGCATACAATGAGATTACGCAATTCATCCACGAAATACATGCACGAATAAAAGAAACACTACAATTAATTCAAATAAATAAGAAAAAGAAAGGGATTAAAAAAATGGAAACAAAATAAAACAAATTCGCATAATTAATTATCAAAGGCTTGACTCTCTAAAAGATATTCCCAGTGGAGTCGTCATCTGTTGCAACTGTACGGCGAAAAATGTTTTCAAAGTATCAGAGGAGTCGCCACCAAAGTTTATTTTAAGAAAACCTTGGAAAAACTTTTTAAAATAATATGATCTGTGAAACTAAAGATGAGTTCGGGAGTCATTTATGTGTAGGAAAGGTATTAGCACCCCACAACGTCCGTTTAAAAACGATTACTTAAAATTAATTGTACAAACTCATTTTAATTTTGAAAATATTCATTTAATCCCTAAACATTAATTATTTTTATTTTAGAAAAAGAAAAATTATTTATTAAAATGTTAACTCAGTATCTTAAAAAAAAAAAAAAATTATTTTAAAAATTATTTTGACTTGATGGGTTCGGTTCCCGCTCCTACGTATCCTTAGGTGCAATGGAGAACTCAAACCTACGTAGTTCTATCTAAAAAATGAGATTGATTGATTAAAATTAAGTTTAGTAAAGAAAATTCGTTTTGACATTAAAATAATTTTCATAAAATCATAATATTTAGGATACAAGATAACGTGGTTGTACATGCCCCTTATGAGAAACAATACAGAAAGTGAAGGAAGATCACACGACTATATTGCAAATCATTAAAAAAACATTTTATTCGCAAATGAAGTATGTGAATTTTAATTTTGATTATAATTAACGTTGAAAGAGAATTTAAGATAACGTAAGTTATATATAAATCTCTTATAATTTATTGAATAATCGAAGGCAATGTAAATTATATATCGATGTCGTAAAAAAATTGTATAAAAAAGAAATGTTTAACTATTTAATTTATCAAAAAAGAAGTATGACTTAAGAAATTTTAAAACTTGAAATTAATCCTATTTGATAAAAGGAGTAAATATATTTGAATTGTTAAAAAAATGAAATATTTAATAAAAAGATTTAAATTTAGTTGGATAAATTTATGTTGTATAAAACTCAAGGTAACGTTGGTACACATAGATTTTAACAATTCATAATGCGTAAAGGTAGAGTCGCTACACATTAGCATTATAAATTATTGTGTTAATAAAAATAAAAATTCTATTTAAATTGATTGATTAGTAAAATAGCAATTATAGGGAATACATTTGATTGATTATTAAGATAATTAAATTTTAGTAGCATATGATAAATTAATATTGCTTAGAGCCTCGGTAACGTAGGTACACATAGACTTTATCAATTTATAACATACGACGGTAGAGAAGCTACACACTAATGTTATAAATTAATGCAAACATGTATTACTATTTACTTATTAAATTGAGAACATTATTTATTTATCACCAAATATTATACAATATAATGAGTAATAATAATGCCAAATAAAAAGATTAAAATGCAAAAATGATAAATAGTAAAATAAATAAATAAAGTAATATATATATATATATATATTAATATTAAGTCAATTATAATCATTATTTATTATTATTCTAGTCAAGATTACTTTTAAAAAAAAATCAACAATTGAGGTAAACAATAAAATATTGCATTTGATATAAGATGAATGAATATGAGCAAAAAGAAATGTGATTTTGAAATTTGGGGCATTGTGCATTGCGGTGGTGTTAGAGGGACAAAGGGAAAAGCTGCAACTTCCTATTGTCGGTTCATTTATTTTTTTTATTTTTTGGGGGAATAGTTCTAATCCGACTAGCACTAGTTGAAGTTATATTGCTGTTCTATAAATTTGGTTCTATTTTTTATGTTTTCTAAGTAAACCTGTTGGTAGGAAAGACTAAACAACTGCTATTATTATTTAAAGCGCAAATGTTTCAACAAAAAGAAAAAGTAATGTATAAAAACATTTGATGTGATTTGATATCAAGATTGCAGGGGCACATGGGCTATTGTATGCATAGGTGAGGTGAAATGATGCCGACATCGAGCCTCACGCTTGCTTTACCTTTTTTCATTTTTTTTACTTGTTATAAATTTTTTTAAGTAAACAAACGAACAAAGTAAAGAAACAACAGCTAGTAAGTGTATAACTATATTAAATATCTCTCTTCACTTCACTTTTTTGCATCCACACACACAGAACAATTAAAATTTGCAGCGACAGATAGATGAGTCTTATGCTAAAAGGAGAATGCAAACCTGGTCTAGCAACAGGAGATAGCAAAATGGCAGAAATGATGTTTCTCTTCTCTGATTTCTTCTTCTATTTCAAATCTTACGCTTCTAATATTTTTTTGGTCCTTCTGCGAAAACTAGTTGTCGCCTCCTCTCTCTCTCTCCCTCCAAAAAGCTCTCCTCTGAAAAATCTTTCACAGAGACTTGTTGCTTCCTCTGAAAATGTTTGAAAATTTTATCTCTTCTCGCTAAAATTTTTTTTAACTTTCTTTTTCTGAAAAAGAAAAAAAAAACTCCTCCTCATTGGACCTCTTCCTTGAGATTTTAGATTGGGTTCATTTAGAATTTTTACAAAATGACAAAATCTTGAGTTTTTTCTTTTTTCATGCTCAAAACTAGTTTTTATTTTGGGATATAAACGTGTGTAATGCAGGCTGCTGTTTCTGGGAAGCAAAATCATTTTTTTCTAAAAATTTTTCCATTTTGCTGTAAAAAATTTTATTTTTATATATATTTATTTTCAAAAATTTTGGCAGCAATTCCTGGAAGGAAAAAAAAATGGCATTCACAAAGGGTAATTAAAATAAAAGAGACTAAAACTAAATCAGGTCTTCATTTGAATTGGAGGAAGAAAAACTATCAGCTACATCCTCTCTTTCTTCCTCTTCTTCCTCCTTTGAGGAGCTTAAAGAGAGGAAAGTGTTCCAGTGACCCTGCCTCTTTGGTCCTTGGGGTGTTTATCGGTGTATTCATTATTTTGCTACATAGAGAAGAGGAAGTAGTGAGTGGATTATGCAAGTTGTAAGTAAGTAGCAACAGTGTGTAGCACATGTGCAGAGAATTTCAGAAAATTGATGCTACAGAATATGAAGAAGCGCAGTGTCAAAGTAAATACTATGCTCAGTGATACTGATAAATGCTCTAAATACTTAATCCTACATTATGATAATTGAGAGTTTTTAAGATATTCATTGATAGATATTATAATTCATCTCATTTTATTTATATTTCAGGAAAAAGGATCAAGAATATGAAAACTGTAAAGATGTCGAGAATTGAAAAAAGAAGAACCCAGAGATATACACGGGCAGATACACGCCCGTGTATATGAACGTGTACATCACTGGTGTTGTCAAGGAATGCATCATTTGAGCCAGAGATATACACGGTCAACGTGCATGACCATGTATATAAGCGTGTACTTCCTATAAAGATTGTGAAGGTCAAGTATCACAGACCAGAGATGTACACGGCCAGATACACGGCTGTGTACATGAGCGTGCACTTGTCAGGAAAGGATTGAAGGACACCTATTAAAAAAAAAAAAAACAGAGATGTACACGGCCAAAGTACATGGCCATGTACTTGGGCGTGTACTTTTATGCACTTCATAAATTTAACTTTCGTGAGAAAATTAACCCTAGGACAATTCCTATAAAAGGAGGACTGGACTTAAACCTGGGGGAGGCTGTTTTTGGAGACGAAAGACTCAGAGACGGCAGGAGGATGGGATCAAGTGTTTTAATTCATCTCTTTTGTAATTTTAATTTCAAGATGTTTAGGTTCTAACTTTCCTTTGAGTATCTAGATGTTTAGGTTCTAACTTTCCTTTGAGTATCTAAATGTAATGAATCCTAATTGACTAAATTTTCTGGAATTCTTCTAATATTATTTCATGTTCTTTTCCCTTGGGTTTAATTGAGTAGTATCAATTTTCTTTTATCTTGTTTTCTTGTTTGAATTTGAGTAAAATTCTTACATGAATTTAACATTGCTCAATTAAAAAGACTTGAATGTATTTCTAGAGATGGAAAGACGTGAGTTTTTTGTATTAGCATTAACCCTAATTATGGAATTCATAATGAACTTAATGCAATCTAGGGGTATTAATTAAGGAAGAGATTTTGATTGATCAACTGAGGGTTAGGAATCATTATCCTTGAGAAAGGTATTGATTTAATTTAAAATTTCCTACAACGATAAGGGTTTGGAACTAAGTAGTTGAAGAAGAATTTCAGTTATTTAAACATTAAGGAGGATTTACAGTCTAGACACTTGCCTATTTCTCTTGAATACCTCTAGCCATAATTTTCTATAATTTATTTTCATAAGAATATTTGTTCCTTTTTAATTTATTATTCTTTTACTTTTAGCAATTTCATCAATAAAATTTATTTTTTCATATCTATTAACAATTACGTAATTAAGGAAGAATTTCTTAATAACAGTCCCTGTGGATACGACATTTGGTATTTAAATTTTCATAATATTACTCTAACAACGGGTACACTTGTCCAGTAATTCAATTTTTACACATCAGATGATTACTTTATGGTGCAAGCATGATAGATTTTATGCAACAAAATAGGCACAAAAAGCTTCAAGAATGCAAGTCACATGTTAGATTATGTGCAGATGACATCAAGCGTGTGTGACAGCAAATATATAGTGTTCGTATAAGAAAATGCAGTGCAGAGTGATCACTATAAAGCCATACATTGCCAAAGTGAGTACTATGGTATAGGATAGTAGCTGCTATGGAATCTAAGCCTTATGTAGCAACATAATCCAAGGCATGGATGCAATTACGTAGAGATATGTAGCTACCAGTAGAAGTGCAGGGGTCACAGACAAGGCTATGCAGCAATTTGCAAAAAAAAAAGAAAATCATGGAGAAGACATGCAGTGCAGTCCAAGGTAGCTACTTTTGGTTTAAAAACACATACACAAAGTGAACACCATGACAGAATTTTGACAGGGATGTGTGTGCACTATGTGATCATGCCTCACTCAAGCAACATTAATTTAATTTATCATGGCATGGTAGATGTAAAGTGGAAAAACACAATGATATAGTAGTCCAAAATTTTACAGCACAAGACAATCCTATAGTAATCACTTTGTTTCAAAATTTTTCAGCACAAAGTAATCACTTTCATAAATGATAGTAAACACTACAAGGGCACTAATAATAAAAAATGCTTAAAAGGCTTGTGCGTGGCTACTATGGTTCATAATAGTAGAGATGCGGACCATAATTGCTCAAAAAGTGCTCTCCGTGGTTACTATGGTTCACAATAGTAACCACTACAAAAAGTGCGCATCCTTTGTAATTGTGAAAGTGCCTTAAAAGTAACTACTATTAGCTATGAAAGTGCTCACTACAAAGAGTAAAGATACATACCTGGGCTGAAAGTAACTACTCTTGCTTGGGAAAGTAATTACCTCCATAACAAACTCTTATTTCTCTCACCAAAGTGACTATCTTAAGTCTTGAAAGTGTTTACTCCTGCTGCACATGATCCTTTCTTGAATTTATGCAGAAATTGGATCCAAAATTTGTCTTCTCCCTTTGCAAAATTTAAAATTATGCAGAAACACATGTCAAATATCAAAGTAAAATGCAGACTAGAATGTTTATGCAGCAGAATTCATGAGATATCCAAAACTCAAATGAAAGACCATTGCTAAATACAGAAAATAAATTGAAAACTTCTAAGAAAACTGTGAGTTGCCTCTCACACAATGTTTTTTTAACGTCACTAGTTCGACGCCCTATGATCTTTAATTCTAGGAGATGATTTTGATGGTAACGGTTTCAGTTGTATCCCTAGATATTTCTCTTTTTCCTCATAAATCTGCAACACTTCATTTAATTAAGAACTTGGAAGAAATAACTGTGAAGGGATTTCTAGCTGCTTGATAAACTCAATGAGTTTTTCTTCATGCTCTTCATTGCCTTGATATGCATAATATTGTGTCTTACTGTACTTAGGCTGCTCTCTTGGATATACAATGATGTAATATTCATATTTCAAGAGCTCAGGCAAAGGCTTCAAGTTCAATGCAGGAGGCAACATAAAAATTGGAGTTGGATGTGCATCTGCACTTCAACAAATGCATCATGATTCATATCTTTAGAACTTACAATGGCTGCATCATGATTTACTTTCTCAGAATATGCAATAGCTGCATCAAAATCACTATACACATATGTATCAATCTTAGCACAAAAGCTACATTTTGCAGAATCAGTACAAGCATCAAAAGTAAAGGAATCAAAATAATTGGCTAAGCTAGAATAATCAACATAATCTGAAAACAGCCAAATTATCATCTACTAAATTATCTAACAAATCAATATGGCAAACCGAATGAAATGAATGAGGAACAAGTTGCTCAAAGTTTTCTATTGCATTGGTAGAAGTGGCATGGGCAGTAGAAGCAGATTCTGCATTTGCTAGACTGTAATCACTTCCTAGTGCAATAGAATTTAGATCTTCATATGTTGGTTGCTGTTCTTTAGAGTCGTGAATGGTCTCTCCTGATCTCAAGGTAACATTCTCTAGATTGACAATTGGTTGTACAGATAGATTACTAGAACCTTGAGATTGTAAATGATTCAAAGCAAAAGCCAACTGTCCAATCTGATTTTCCAAGTTTTGAATAGTTGCTTTTGTTCTTTGCTAAAAATTTAGATCATTGATTGCCATTTCCCTCATCAATTCTTCCAAGGAAGGCTCACTCTTGGAAGATGCAGCAGTTTGTGGTGGAGGTTGACATTGCTGCTGTTGTGTAAAATTCTCCCATCTAAAGTTCGAATGATTCATCCAACCTGCAGGCTCATGCAATGTAGGACATAAATCATTAGGATGTTCATGTGAAGTACAAATCTCACACAACCTTGCAGCCCTCTGTGACAATGTCAACTACTTGATCAAAGATGCTAAATCATCTAGCTTGTTCTCTAATTTTCTATGATCAACAACATATGTATTTTTCATCTCATAAACTCCTCTAGTTAAGGTCACTGGATTGCTTCTGGTACTAAACTGCTGATTATTAGAAACCATATTTTCAATTAATTGCCTTGCTGCAATAGGAGTTTTATCTACCAAAGCTTCTCCATTGGCTGCATCAATCATTTATCTATCCATGGATATAAGACCTTCAAAGAAGTATTAGATAAGAAGTTGCTCATTGATTTGATGATGTGGACAACTTGCACAAAGCCTCTTGAATCTCTCCCAATACTCATACAAACTCTCTCTATCAATTTGCCTTATACCACAAATTTCTTTTCTGATTGAAGTCATTCTAGATTTAGGAAAATTTTTTTCCAAAAACATTCTTCCCAGACCATCTCAGCTAGTGACTGATCCAGGTGGTAAATAGTAGAACCAATTCTTGGCTATATCTTGTAATGAGAATGGGAATGTTGTTAGCTTTATATGATCCACAGGAACTCTAGTTGGTCCCATGGTGGTACACACAAAGTGAAATTATTTGAGGTGTTTAAATGGATCCTCACCTGCAATACCATGAAACTTTGGCAACAAATGAATCAATCCAGACTTAAGCACACAAGGTGTATCTATATTAAGATATTGAATGCATAATGTTTGCATAGATACATCAAGTGAAGCCAACTTTCTTAAAGTTCTCTCAGCCATAATATATAAATCAGAATGAAAAGGGGAGGAAGTAGCAAAAGAAACAAAAATATAGTCACTAGATAGCGAAAATTATGTAAAGTGTGATGAGCAGAATACAAAAATTATGCAGAATGCACAATAAAAAAAATTTATGTAGCATAATTATAAAGAAAATCATGCAAAATGTAGAATGTGAAAAATTATGCAGCTAGAAACAATATGTAGAAAATGATGCAAAATACAAAAAATGTTGCAGCAGAAAACTGAAAACAGAATAAAAAGCATAGTAGAAAACAAATGCAAAAAAATGCAGAATGCAACATGCAAAGTGCAGAAAATTAAAGACAAAAATGAAATGCAGAATTGCAAAATTTAAAAGAAAGAAAATGCAAGAATTATGCAGAATTGTGTAGCAGAAAGTCTGTAGAAAAATGCAGCAAAATTCGTATGATAGAGTGATCAATTGGAATTTTTACAATCTTATTTCCTCTCATTCCTAGTTCATTAATCCTTTTTTATGCCTAATTGGTTTGAATTGGATCATTTTATGATGTTTGAATTTTATTTGGGCTTTATTTAATTTTTCCAGTATTTGACAAATTCTAATACTGTTTTGGTTTCTGGACCATATCTTGAGTTGTAGAACTCATTTCATTGTGATTCTTGATTTTTAGGAAAGCTAAGAGAAAGCCGCACAATTCTTATGAGAGGTCAAAACCCAATTCTGATGATAAGAAGCTGAAACTGGGCTTGGAAAAGTTAGAATGCTGCAGTCGTAGTTTCTGACCTTGGTGCAGTATTTGGGCCATATCTCAGTCCACAGATGTCCGTTTAAGCCCATTCTAGTTGCGTTTTGAAGCTAACATCCAGGGATACAATTTCTCTTCAGATCTCAAATCGAAACGGACATATCTTCATGGCCAAAAATAACACACAATATCTTCATGGATTCAGCATAGATGCTGGGCAGCAATTACAAGCATAACTTTCCCTCCTAAATTCAAACTTGAAAAAATAAGGATTCCAGAGACAGCTATTGAGTAGAGGATTAATGTAATTGAATAAATATTAATTAGTTTTTATGTTTTGACTCTCAAGAGCCTGTATTTAAATTTAGGGCAGTAGGCTGTAAAAGGGTTGGTTGAGACGTTAGGTTAGATTAGGTTTATGTTTTAGGGTTTTTGTTTTCTTCTTCTTTTTCTCTTCTATTTTTACTTTTTGTTTTTCTCCATTAATGGAGGCTTATACTTTCATCTAGTCCAAGGATTGAAAAAGGACCGAGACACTCTTGAGGATCGGTTTTGCAATTTATTCAACAATAAATTCAGTTTCATTTCTTCCTTCTTTCTCCTTTTGCTAATTATGATTTCGAATTGAAGTTCTTCATTTGGATTGATAATTGTGAAGTTGTTTGATTACATATTATTCGGTTAATGTATGTAATTAATTCTTGAAGGAGTGTGAATTAGATTTTCAGGTTTGAGATCTAAGATTAATGGCATTGATGAATTAAATTAACACAAATCGATTAGGTTCTAGAGGTTTTTGAACTTTGAGCGAATTGTATGTTAATCGAATGCATGAGGGTTCTCATGTGAATGCTTAATTTAAATTGAGGTTTCATTTGAATTTAATGTTAATCACTAATTTGTTGGTTGATACATCTTCTTGGAATCTGGTGATAAAGTGATTGTAATTCTTCTAAATTCTTGGATTAGAGTTTTTAATTATTTTTAACTTTTGATTCTAATTAGTTATTCTATAAATCAAACCTCCTCTAAAAATTTTATAATCGTATAACGTTATCATCGTTGGGAGACGACTCAGATTGCACCTCTTACTAAATAATTTTTATGCAATTCGATTTTTATTAATTTTTTCGAGAGCGACACTCACGATCACAGAGCAACTACATATTCATAATTATGTTTATCCTACCACAATACAAAAATCAAAATGAAACAAACACACTAAGATGTAGAACATAAAAAAAAAAAACACATAACATGTTTAATCAAGCACCAATGATTCCCCGGCAACGATACCAATTTGATGAACGAAAGATTTGTCACGAATTCTCATCAAAATATAAACAGAAATTAATGTAATACAAGGGTACTAACCTAGATCGTCTCCCATGAATCATTGGATGAGTGACCAAATATCAAACGTATGGTGTGCAATGTATTTAGAAAGTTTTGTGATTTGAAGTTCAATATAAAGAGCAAGAAATAAAATTATAAAGTTCAATCAATAAAATGTAGTAACCCCTAGTTCATTCATGTGGACTTTATCCCTATTCCTCTCAAGATTTAATACTCTTCCTCTCCTCCCAGAATTAGGTTAATTTAATAAGCAAAAATCAACCTTATATTTTCATACGAATTAAGCAATTCAATGGACTCCAATCTCTCATCCTAAGATTACGCAACCTTAGAAATAAACCTTGAATTAAGCAATTCATGTTTAGAATCTCATTAAAATGAATTAGGGTTAATTAAGCAATGTCTCCTCATTCAACCATTAATTCAATTCAAAAGATTAGGAAGAAGATATTCATGAAAGAAAAGGGATTATATTAATATTCAAAAGCCAAGGAATTCAAGAATCTATATGAACTCACTAAAGATTACAAGAAAGTTTAGCCCTCCATGAGGGTAGGTCTCACAATTACCAAATGAAAGTAAAGAGAAATCAATAATATCAATGTAAAAATCAAAGAAAAGTGAAGAAGAAATGGAATTCAAACCCTAGGTTGGACCCTCTTCTGTCACTCAAGGCCGACCTAGGCTCTCTAAGTGTCCTAAAAATGGTAAAAATCTAAAAGTGTAAAAAGGTCTTCAACCCTAATTTCCAAAAATCCATTTATAGTGAAGTGGTCGTTGCCCATAGTAGCTACTATGAAAGTCATAGTAGCTACGCGCAACATCCCATCTTGTCAGTTCTCTCCGGAGTGTCCACTGTGAAACCAAAGTGGTTACGCGTGCTAATGGGAGTAGCAACGCACAAGTCTAGGTCATTCTTGGCCTTCTCTGGAGTGTCTACTATGAAACCAAAGTGGCTACGCGCAACGCTTCTTCAGACTGGAGTCTCTGTAGTGTCTACTATGAAACCAAAGTGCTCACTTTGGTCTGCCTTCTAGATCTAGCTTACTGTAGTGTCCACTATGGAATCCAAAGTGGTCACTTTCAACTCAAATTTTCTCAAAGGCTAGAAATCCATGGAATAAGCCTAAAAATTCTTGCACAATTATTCAAATGATCAAAATTGCATATTATATCTATGTAAATTAATATAAATTAACCAAAAATTTAGAAACCTATGATATTTGACCAAAATGATGTTTTTATGTTATTTACACTTCCTAAGCCTATTTTTCTATCAAGTGACACTAAAAAGGCAAGTAAAAATCTAATAAAATGTGGATTCATCAACTTGCAAGAAGTTCAATTATAAAGAAATATTAGGGTTTTGACACCCTATTAAATGAACTTTAGGGATAGCGACTTAAGCATCATAGTCATATTTCTTTTCACATTTTTTCACACCTTTCACCTCTTTACATTTTTAATCTTGGTGCTAGCCAGTCGTTGACGACTATTGGAAATTTGGGATCAAGAACTTTCTTCATCTCTTCTCCGTTAGATACTTCTCTAGTTTGCATTTACTTTTCGAATAACTATAGATTTGTTTAGCATTATTTTGGTTCTTTTTTATATTATGTCTAGTTAAATCTATAGTTAGGGCTATTGTGGATTATTTGCATGATTCTATGAGATTTTTATGATTTATGATAATTTTGTGTTTCCATATTGATTGGTGTTTATTCTATTACGCTATATCTGTATGATAGAATTAACAACTTTTAAATATATCATAATTATTATATTGTAGATAATCGTACCACATATAGTTAATGGATCTATAAGATAAAATGAGACAAAAAATAGGTGAATCAAGTTTAATTCTTCTCTTTCAATCGTTATTAAATTAACAACTCACAGGCTCTTTATATTTCTCTTCTTTTTATCTTGCATGATCATTGGGATAACAGTTTAGAAAAAAATTATTAACATTGCATGATCATTGGGTGTTAATAGATTTAATATGAGTGATTGATAATAATAAAGAAACTGAAATTAAAATTAATTTAAAAGCGAATATAGAAAAGTAAAAAAGTAAAATCATACACTCTAAGTTCTTCTTGATTAGTTTATTGTCAGATGTTGCATTATTTTTTATTTATTTTTAATTAGTTTTATATTTAATCCCTATTTTATTTAATTTTATATTCTTTAAATTAAAAAAATTAAATTAAGAAATTTTTAATAAATAAAAACAATTATTGTAAAATAATATTTTAGGATTTTATTTTAAAACACTTGATTATTTTTTGATGGATATATTTGTGTTACCATCTATTGGAATGGTTAATGAGAACATATTATAGCTAAGCACAAATTTCACTATTGTAAGTTTTCTATAATTCCTAGGGATAATAATAATCATGTCCATGTTTTGTGAAGGATGAAAAAAATGTGTGGTTCGATCAATGCTTCTTGAGTTCCCTTTGTGGACATTTCTGTCGTTAATATTTTAGAAATATATTTTTCATAAAAAATTAGCATATATGCTTATTTTTTTATTTACTTTGTTATTGAGTATGTTACTAGAGTTTTCTAAATTTATATAGAATATGCAAAAGTATTAAAAGAATATTTAAATTGAGAAAGAAATTTATTATAATTTTTAAAAAAAATATTGGTAATATATTAGGATATCCAACTAGTTAAGAGGTTAAGCTATAATAAACTCTAGTTTTTTATGGTTAAATTTTATAATACTGGTTCAGTTTTGATCGGCCTCATCTTTTTCCTTTTTTTTTTTTTTTTCAGTTTAAGACAATGATTCTTTATAAGAATGATAATATATTATTAGCACTCACATATATTCATGGATAAAAATTTACTCTAAATAAAAAAAATACTTCAGCTCATAGATATTTATTAATTTTTAATTGAACTTTTAATTATTATTTGTAGATTTGTACCTTAATATTATATCAAGATTTTGAATACAGGGTATTGTACCATCCCTATTTTTACTATTCCTTTCACATAATAAATCATAAATATTTAAAAATAATATTAATTTATAAGATAAAACGAGTAGTATGAAAATGTAATGATATTAAAACTTTTTTGAAAATGAATTCTTTCATAATACTTTACAAAAATATTAGAAATATATATTTTTAATAATTTAAAAATCTAACATAAAAATAATAAGATTGATGAAGTTAATTGTTGAATGTTACAAATATAATTCAAATTATTATTTACAATAATTCTTATCAAACCTTTTAATATTTAAATTTATCATACATTATTTACATATTAAAAAATTATTTCTATCTAAGGCTTAATCAAAACTTTTACAACTTTAATACAATTTAAATCCTACGGAGCAAATTCCTCCTTGCAACACCACTAAGAGTATGATCCTAGAGCAGACTATAACATCCTTATTTTATTCAAAACAATAAGAGTAAAATTTCGGCATTAATATAAAAATTCAGTTAAATTTATTACCGGTCAAATATAACATGTGAAATTATCATATATTCTGTTTATTTTGCTTAACTATACAAGAACTTTAAATAACAAAACAATAATAATTAAACAAATTTTAAGAAAAAACACTACAATAACATGAACATACATTGTTCTCTTAATATATAAAATATTAACATTTACAAAATATTCATTAAAATACATTAGGACTCTTTTTCAACATTTACAAGATACAAAATATTATAAGTCCTAATGAGCAGCCTGTCCACCAAAAGACTGAATAGGCACTAATCATCCCTGTAACATCCTAAATCTTTTAAATTTTAAAAGCTGCTTACCAATACAGAAATTATTAGTTAAATAACAATAAGCATAAATTATAAATACTCAAAATAAATTTTTATAACATTGGTACAAAACCTGCAGTAATACATGTTTCATATAATAATTTACAAACTGTTTGGTAAAACAAGTGGAACTCAAAATAATATGTACATGACCAAAATTATTACATCTCAAAGACAATTTAAGTCCCAGAACAGCCCCAAAATATATTCTAACACTGAGAACTCAGTACTAGTCGATTCCATGCCAACTTTCTATCTCTGTCAGGTCTTCAGAATTGAGATCATCATTTGATCCAAGATAAAGATTGCTTGGATCAGCTCTAACTTCAGTACCAGTAAATTTTTCAAAAGTCCATTTGGATGGTCTTCTGAGATGGTCATGATCGTGATAAGTAAACAAATATGTGATGGCTGCCGAGGTCCTAACAGTACCACTATACATATAAATACACAGGGTCTGATGTATTCTATTCTTAGGAAAATCAAATGGAATACTACAAAAGAAATCTATTTCTAATGTAACAAGAGTTCTAGGTTCAGTTTCTACCAAAACAACAAATTTAAAGTAACACAGTCGTTGATATTCATTAAATACATAATTTAACCTATAATGTACTAAATTATCTACTAGTCTAACTCTTTCCTGAGGCTCTATCATCCTGATCTCCTGAAAATATTAGTAAGGATGAGCTTCTATTTTATCATTTAAACACAATATTAATTTAAATACCAACATTATAGCACGATCACAATCATAGAACACAAGGCAAGGAATCATAAAATCATGAATCTCAAAGCAATATATATCACATATACATATATTACATCACAACTCATTACATTCCTCTCTTTCAGATATGCACTCCCAGTGCACTGTGATCACAGATATACGATGCCTCCAGCAGTTCTTGAAGTCTTACACAACTAGGTAAATAGTTGCCAATTAGCTCATGCATACGGATACAATATACAATAACGGGCCCCTTAGCAAAGATATAGTTAGGAGTCTAGTCAGGAAACAAGTGTGAGGCCATGTGGCACATTCGCTCTCAGAAAGAATGTGTACACATGCATAAATGTCGCTCACCACCTTACATTTCCCCCAGATTTCCTATTGTCTCCGAACTCTATACTCTAGTGTATCTCTGTAACTATTCACACTAGATCCATTTAGCTTTTTACACTTATCTCATACTTTCCTTCATACTAAACTCGTTATTCAAGGAAGAAATTGTGCTTAATAAAGCACTTCTAGACTAAGTTCCAAACAATAGACTACTCGAACATATCATTAATATTCAAAATCAACCAAACATATTTTTCATAACAATTCAATGTCAATCAATCATAAGAATCATATAAAAACTCATACATAAAGTACTCTCATGATTACAAAATAGTTATTATGCTTAAAATCACAAAATATAGCCCTTCTTATCTTGAAATGAAGTTTTGAAAGAAGGTTTGTGAAAGGACCAAGATCTTCCTAGATATCACAAAAGAGAACATTTTGCGAAGGGAGAAACTTAGAAAATAACCAAAAAGAGAAAATAAAGTTCCAAGAACTTACTTGGAGTTGATTGATGTAGTTCCCAAACTTGGATTCGAAAGAAAGTTGAGTTTTTAGGGAAATTTTCTGAGAAGGGAGGGTTCGAGGTCGAGAGAACCGAGGAAGAGCTCAAAACTTGGAAACCCTTAAATAACCCTTGACTCGTGACATTCTCGCTACAGTAAGAGATTTTCGCTACAGCGAGACCTTTTCTCGGTACAGTGAAAAAATCAGACAAAATTGCACTTTGCTGTCTGTCATTTTAGCTATAGCGAGAGCTCCTCGCTACAGCATGAGCATGCTCGCTACATGGAGAAGATCCTCGCTACAGCGAGATATCCTGCAACTTACATAATTTAAACTCTCTAAAATTCAAATAACTTCACAAATACACCCAATATTCAATGCTATAATAAATATAAAACGAGGATGTTAAAATCCCTATGCCATCCCTCTATTATCGCAATATCATCAGAGTCAAGATCATCATCCGATCCATAATTTGCTCAAATGTCCATCGAGATGGTCTCCCAAGATGATTGTGGCCATGGTACGTAAATAGGTAGGTCAATGCTGCTGGGGTCCTCATAGTGCTGGAAAAATATATACACAAAGGGTATGATGGATTCTATTTATGGGGAAATCAAAAGGAATACTATAAGCTGATTTCATCTCCATCATAGTAATGTCACTAGGTACATCATTTATATATACAACAATCCTAAAGAAACAAAGTCGTTGATACTATACATAATTAAGTCTATTAACTACAGAACTATCTACTAATCTAATCCTCTCGGTGGGTACTGTCATCTTGGTTCCCTGAAATGTTTAAGTAAGGATGAGTCTCTATTTTTATTCCTAAACATACATTCATAAATAATTCAATGATACAGATAAAGAAATCATGCAAGCATCATATAACAAGATCATTAATCATCTAATTTATTCAACTTAGGTCTATTACTACCAACACTTTTGGTTCTCAATTTCACTGCCTCTAAGAGCCCTTAAGGTCTTCCTTAGCATAGATAGTTACTGGATATAACATGTGCCGACCTGGCCCCTTTTAACAAAAGCATGGTCAGGAGTATTAGTCAGGAAATGAGTATGAGGCCTGTGATGCTCCTACTCTCATTTGTCTTGCGCAATTCAAGAAGAGCATTCACCACCCTTATTTTCCCAAGACTTTTCAGTCTTTTCCATCTTCCATACTCCCAGTGCACCTCTAAACTATATATACCCATCCTTATCATATCCTTTTCTCATTTCATTTATCTATATTTCACTCTAATTCATTAGTACCTCATACAATCAATCAATTATTGCCGAGAGTAGGTCACCCTCAGACTCATTCATAACATGCATGCATATACATATACTCAAAATAAGAGTCATATACTTTATCAAACACCATAAAACATAACAAAAACATATTATCATTCAAGACATAATCAAATCAAATATTTTCATAAATACAAACACAACAATTCTTAGTAATAAGATAGAGCTCTCCTTACCTTAGAAAACTAGTTTTGGTAATGAGAAAGTAAGAGAATGATGGTTCACGGATCAAGGTAGTTCTACACCTTATATAAAAGAGTATTCTTTGAGTAAAGAGGAAACAAAGAAGATAGAAGTGAAAATGAGAGATTCGAGCTCTAAGATACTCACCGATGATTTCATAAAGTCAAAGTTTGAGCTCGGATTCAGTGAAGTTTCAAAGTTTCTAAGGCTTTTATCTGTGATATGGGAAGAGAGAGTTTAGAGAAAATGATAGAGGAATGTAAGTTTTGAAAATGATATAAAATTTTCATGCTGAAAATCTCTTAAATACCTCTCAGTCTCACGCGCTCTCGTTTGAAGCAGGAACATCTCGCTTGAGTGACAGATCCCTTGCCTGAGCGAGATATGCAGACAATGGTTCTCTCAACGTTTTTCTGATATGCTCGCTTGAGCGAGCTTCATCTCACTTGAGCGAGATCACTCTCGCCTGCGCGAGGTGATAGTTAGGCAAGTTCTATCTTATCTTGCTTGAGCGAAAATCATCTCGCTTGAGCGACGGATCCCTCTTTTGCAATGATACATATCTTGACTAAACACTTTTATCTTTAACTTTTTCCATTGGAAGTCGTAAATGAAATGGTGGTTAAATAGACAAGGGGATTTGTTTAAGGCTAATAATTTTGCATTCCCTCAATTTTTTTCATTTTAAAAAATTAGTGTTGCATCCAAATGTGTATTTCTAAATCTTGTATTGTAACAATTAATATAAAAGTTAAGACGGTATCCGCTACAATGGTTGGAGTAAAAGGAAAAGAAGTGAAACGTGTTACGTAGTAAATATCAGAAAACTTACAATGATTCTATAAATAACGTTAATACATTGAATTTATTAATGTAAATGTTATGATTATAATTTAAGTTATAAATACGTCTTTGCTTGTGACCAACTTTGACAAAGAAAGTATTTTCAAGACAAAGATCAATATACTATTGTCTAGGGAGTGATGGCATTATCTAATGCATTTTATGTTGTTGTGGCCATTATGATCAACTTTAACCTTTTGATCAAGCCATCACTTGCTTCTCAAGTTGTCCAACCATCCCAGGTTTCTTTGTTTGGGGTTAATTTGGCATCAAGACCAATATCAGCATACGAAGAATATCTGAGTAATTGTGTGAACAAGTTAAAATTAAATTGTGGTAAACAAATTTACTTTGCTATATTTGTTGGTAATCAAACAGTTAGCAATGATTGTTGCATCAGCCTTGTGAATGACATGGGAAAATCGTGTCACACAGATGTGACTAGGTATACAGTAAATTTGCCAATTTTTAAACATAAGCGAACTCAAATTTTGAATAGGTGTGAGAAGATTTGGAATGGTTGTAACTTTGTTGGTTCACCATCATTCATATAAGCTTAATGTTTCGTAATGCTAGACAACTTACTCATGTATCAAATTAAAGTTATACCATTTACTAAAAATATTTAATGCAAATTTCAAACATTTTAGAAATTTTTCGTTATAAAAATAATAGCTAAAACATTTCAAAGACACATTGTTGATTTATTTTCAATGTTAGTTGTACTTTTAGAACAATATTATTTGTTGAGATATTGCACAAGAAGGGACAAGGTCGACTATTCAATTAGGAATGAACAATATTTTTCAATTGATATAAAGATAATGCAATATATGAATACGTAATAAAAATGTCCAACTTACTTAAATCTTGGCAAAATCATCTATAATTTTTAACACTAGCATAGGTTGTAAAGCACACAAAAATTTGGCTTATTTAATTTTTTTAAAAATAATATTAAAATAATATTTTAAAACAACTTTGTCAGGAATGTTTTTAGCCTCGTAAGCATAGCAACTTATTTTTTTTTAAGAGCTTCGTAAATGAGAGAGACAAAACTTATTTTTCTAATTGTTTGAAAGGAGTTTTGTATATTAGAGAAGAATTTTTTAAGAGTTTTGTATATTAAAGAGACAAAAATGGTAGTGCAGGTTGAAGGAAATGAAAAGTAGAAATCGAAAAATTAAAAATTAGAATATGATTGATTTGCTAGCTTGTAACGTATACCAGGTGGATAAATTAGGCTCCTCGTATAAATATTGCCCAAGAGTGGCAAATTTGACTATTCAATAGAGAATAAGACAATAACATTCAAACATTCAAAGCTATATTTTTTCATTTGATATAAAGTTAAATATAATGTAACATATAAATATGTAATAAAAATGTTCAATGTACGTAAGCTCTGATTTAATCATATAACTTTTCACACTATAGGTATACAAATCACCTTTCATTTAAGCGTAATGTTTTGTAAAGCAAGGTACAAAATTAAATAGTCGAAAAAGAGTATTTCCTTACACATGATGATAGTAATGAAAGCGAAGAAAATTAAACATAAAATATCCATAATCTTAAAAAAAAAAAATTATATGATTGATCTATTGATCTACTTTGGAAAGAACACTACTTACTATCTGCAGAATGCGCTTTCTTGGAAATCCTATTGAGGCAACTATCAAAATGAGAGAAGATGATATGGATGTGAATGGTAGAACAATTTTTAGATGGAGGCTTAGGGTTTGAATGTAACACCCCAAATTTTCACCATTTATAAATTAGTCATTAATTATATTAATACCAATAAATTAAAAATGAAAACTTAGGACTTAAAATACCCGTAGTGAAATTTACTAGGAATGAAATCGATTAAGGAAGAATCAGGTAATGTAAGTAAAGATTAATTACCCAAAATTATTATTGGTGATTTTAGATTATCTAAATTAGAATTACAAGAATTATATTAGGTTGGAAAGAACCAAAAATAAAAAAAGAAATACAAGTTAAAAAATTGACTAAATTATCAAAATACCATAAAATAGGCTTTAAATATTTGTAACATCCCTAATTTCATATTCAATTTATATAATAAATTATGACAAAATAAAATAAAATAAAATGAATTTTTCTTACAATAAGTAGTATAAAAATGTGATGAAATTAAAACTTTCTTGTAAATAAATTTTTTCAGGAGACTTTACAAAAATATTAATATTTCTAATATTAGAAATAACAAATGATAAACTGTACCTTAATAATTAAATTTATACCAAAAGTTGTAACATACCTGTTCTTTTATTCATAAATTTTAATAAAACTTAATTAAAATAGGTAACATTTTAGATAAATTAGGAAAGGTTCATGTTGATTTAAATCTTAAAAAAATAAAAGTTATCAAAATCTTAAAACTTTACAAATAAAAAAATAAAAGTTATCAAAATCTTAAGACTTTACAAATAAATCTCATTCATAATGTAGCAAGAAGGCAACAGAGAGGGGTGCATTTCTGGGTTGCAGTCTTGCTGTAGCGAGATGGCTTCGCTGTAGTGAGATTCTGCAGAAATCAAAGTGCAGTTTCCTCTGATATTTTGGCTGTAGCAAGGGGGGTGTCGCTGCGTGTCACTGTAGCGAGAACATCACAACCAAAAGGGTATTTGAGGGGTTTAAGATTTGGAAAATTCATTTCCCGTTCCTCTCTTTGAAATCACTTTGATCCTCTCAACCCTCAACCCTATTTTACCGTTTAAATTGCCTCCAAAGTTGTTTGGGTGTAAGATTGATGGTTGGAATAGCGTTTAGAGTGTTTGGAGGATGAGATCTACGTGGGGAGCCTTTTCATTATTGATTTTGTGTTTGGGTTTTCAATCCTAGATAAGGGGGACTCTATCCTATCTCATTGTACTTGAACATCGTTTATTTGGATGTGTATTGTAATGTGGTTTTAGAATGAAACGTAGAAAGAAGTGTATTATGATGAGAATGGTTTAGTTGTGATTGAATTTTGATGGAAATGTGGTGTGTAATATAATGCGATTGCTATTTGAGAAAGATGTATGATGGATAGTGAATATTGTGTGTGATGAAATGGCGTTATAAATTGTGTGTTTGAGTATAATATGGTTTGTAACACCCTGAGAAATGTAATATTGTTTGAGTATATGAATATGTATTTATATATATATGAGCATACCTTAGTTTGATAGGAATGTGTGTGTGAATACTGATATATGTAAATGTATTTATATATATGTGTGTGTGATTGGAATTTGGATTGAAAAAAACAGGTTAAGTTCTGATGCAGGGCATTCTCGCTGTAGCGAGAGGTCCCTGGGAGGAAGGCATGCGACTGTCGCCTTATTGCTGTAGTGAGAGATGTCTTGCTGTAGCAAGATTCTGTAAAAACCAGAGTGCAGTTTTCTTTGGTTTTTTCGCTGTAGTGAGCGGCCATGTCGCTGCAGCGAGGTCCTATCTCGCTGTAGCGAGCGTGTCACGACTAGAGGGATATTTGAAGGGGTTAGGGCTCGAAGAGTGGGACATTTTCATGATTTTTCCTTTCTGTCTTCCACGATTCTCTCCACCCAGCCTATTCCGACCGTTTGGGACCCCTATAAGACCGATTGGAAGCTACATTGAGGATTGGGGAAGTGTTTGGAGCTCTTGGAGGTAAGTTCTATGGTTAGGGTTTTGGTTTTCGTCCCTCTCCTTCATTTTTTGAGGTTTCCCCTAAGTTTCCTTGGGATTTTTGTGTGCTTTAGGGACGAAATCCGTGTGGGGAGGCGATTCCATCAACATTTCATGTCGGGTCTTCGTTTTTGAGGTAAGGGGAGGACTTTGCTCTAGTTATTCTTGTTAGAAATTAGTTTATTTGATTGAGTATGGTAATATATTAGAAGTAGAGAGTAGAAAATGTATATATTAATGGTTTGAACGCACTAAGCTGAGTCCAGAGGTGCCTGACCTCTGGCATGTTGTATGTTTTGTGTGAAATGAAATGTGTGTGATCGTAAGTATGATGATTGTGATGAAATGGTTGGTTATAATATGAATGAAATTATATCGACATGCCCCTGATTGCAATTTGAATAATATGAATGGTTGAAAATGAGTGTGGATAGCATGTTGAATGAATGATGATGTGTTTGGGTGTTGGAACTATGAATGGTTCAGAGATACACTAGGAGTGTGGAAGATAGGGGCAGTAGTAATACTTTGGGAAGAGAAGGTGGTGGTGACACCAACAGTGAGCGTGGGTGCACCACAAGCTACACACTCTTCTCCTAACTCGACCTCTGACTAACACCTTTGCCTGGGGGGCTCATTACCGCACATGTTGTATCCGTGGAGCAGGAGCTATTCGGGCGACCATCCATAGCATAACTGAGTAAGTCCCTGAGGTTGAGGGCATCAGGAATCTGTGATCACAGTGCCACAGTGAGCGTGGCTACGTGCAGTGAGCTCACATGTATTTGTGTAAATGCATGTATTTGTAATTGGTTGTCGGTGCAGTGAGCACACCTATCTGTGATTGTTGTGTGTGCCTTGAGTGAGATAGTTCAGGTGAGCCTTATGCTTATTTGTGTGCTTATGCTAGAGTAGAGGACTCACCCTTACGCTTATTTTCAGGTAACCAAGACGATCAGCACCGGGGCCCCTGAAGGAAGGATGGATGACACTGCTATAGGACTTAGAAGTTTATTTTGGAAGTCTTAATATATATTTGAGTCCTGTAGCAAGCTATGAAACAAACTTGTAATCATTTCCTTTTATGAACCACTTTATGAAATTGAGTTTTTGAACTACTATTGAATGAAAACTTCTATTTTATTAACATTTTTACGAAATTCATTTTACTTAGAAATTAAAATTTTAAAGTGTTACAATTTGGTATCAGAGCAGTTCATCCAACCTGACTGGGTAATGGATTGAAGCGTCTAAGATAAGTGTTGATTGTTTTGATTACCTGATTAATAAACATTGTAGTTGATCTGATATGTTGGAATGTGTTTGCTGATTGTGAATAGCTAGAAAGAGCATGGCTAGTAGAAGTAGAGGTAGAGGTAGAGAAGCTCGAGACACTGAGGATCCTATGGAATGCATAGCTCAAATGCTGGAAGCCTTGGTGCACAACCAAGGTGGAGAACCAGCGGAGTACAGAGGGTTGTCTGCCTTCACTAGGCATGACCCTCTAAAGTTTGAAGGAGGGTTTAATCTTAAAGGATCCCAGAGGTGGGTGGCTGACGTGGAGAAAGTATTCAATGCTATGGGGTGCCGTGAGGAGCACAAGGTCCCCTATGCCACCTACTTGTTGTGTGGGGAGGCTGAAGATTGGTGGAGATTTGCTAGCCAGACCTTGCCACAAGAAGATGGCTATATACAGTGGGAGGCCTTCAAGACCATCTTCTTGGGAAATTACTTTCCCCGAGACCTGAAGAAACAGAAAGCCAGGGAGTTCCTTAAGCTGAGATAGGGGAGTATGACCGTAGGGGAGTATGCGGCAAAGTTTCAAGAGTTAATGAAGTATTGGTGAGTAAGAGTAGAATTTTCGAGGCCAACTCAGAGGGCAAGACTGTGGACACTAGGGGGAGTGGTCCAATGAGGCATGATAGAAAACCCCCTAGATTTTTTAAAGGACCGTATTCAGGCTTAAGCAAGTCTCACTCTAGAGGAAGTTCATCCCAAGAGAAAAGTAGCAGTGGGAGTGGTTCTGGCACTAGCTCATTTAGAGGGCCAATTAAATGTTTTCGGTATGGAGGGCCACACATGCTGAGGGATTGTCCACACCTAAGGACAAACTGCAGAAATTGTGGGAAGCTGAGGCATACCGCCAATGTTTGTTGGTCTCTAAAGAAGAGTGGCAGTACAAGCTCAGCTCAGAGACCTGAATCCAGAAGGAGTACTGGGCCGAGCACTGGGCTGAAGCCGAGCATACTAAGGAGAGTCTTTGCTATGAGCAGGGCAAAGGCATCACAGTAAGAGGAACTGATTCGAGGTAAATGTGTCATTAAGGGCAAACTACTCGATGTATTGTTTGACTCGGGTGCTACGCACTCCTTTATTTCTGTGGATTGTGTGAAGAGTCTGAATTTATATATTACTGAATTGCCATGTAATGTTGTGGTGACTACCTCTACGGGTAAACCGGTTGTGACGTCGTGGGTATGCTTGGGATATGCAATCATGGTGCATGGTAGGAAGTTCGAGGTAGACTTGATTTGTTTACCTCTTTCTCAGTTAGATGTAATTTTGGGGATGGATTGGCTCGCTGCCAACCATGTGTTATTGGACTGTAGAGAAAAGACGTTGATCTTTGGTGCATCAATGTTAGAAGTTTCAAGACTTTTGAGCCATGGAGCATGGGAAAATGCGGT
Organism: Abrus precatorius; assembly: GCF_003935025.1. Lineage (NCBI taxonomy): Eukaryota > Viridiplantae > Streptophyta > Magnoliopsida > Fabales > Fabaceae > Abrus > Abrus precatorius. Next base: position 7,917,384 of record NW_020874395.1, on the reverse strand, counting down.
GGAGGCCAAGGCCTTCATGGTCATGTTTTCAATGGAGGCTGAGAGTGTAGTGGAACTAGAGTGTATACCAGTAGTGAGAGAGTTCTTGGAAGTGTTTCCAAAAGATGTTTCTGAGTTACCGCCCGAAAGAGAGATAGAGTTTACTATTGATCTCATTTTGGGAGCAAGTCCGATTTCTATGGCACCTTATAGGATGTCACCGGTGGAGTTAGCAGAGGTCAAGAAGCAAGTGGAGGACTTATTGTAGAAGCGGTTTGTGAGACTAAGCGTATCACCATGGGGAGCATCAGTACTGTTAGTAAAGAAGAAGGACAGAAGTGTGAGAATGTGTGTGGACTACCGGCAATTGAACAAGGTCACAATTAAGAATAAGTATCCACTGCCGAGAATCGATGATTTGATGGACCAGTTGAAGGGGGCTGCAATGTTCTTGAAGATTAACTTGAGGTCGGGGTACCATCAAATCAAAGTGAAGGAGGATGATGTTTCTAAGATGGTGTTCAGGACGCGGTATGGTCACTATGAGTACTTGGTGATGCCGTTTGGAGTGACTAATGCGCCTATGGTGTTCATGGACTACATGAACAGAATATTCCATGAGTTTTTGGATAAATTTATAGTGGTATTCATCGACGACATCCTAATTTATTCTAAGACTCAGGAAGAGCATGCTGAATACCTAAGGACTGTTTTACAAATTCTGAAGGAGAGACAATTGTACGCAAAGTTTTCTAAGTGCAAGTTTTGGTTAACAGAGACTCAGTTTTTGGGGCATGTGGTGTCAAAGGGAGGAATAAGAGTGGACCCTGCAAAGGTGGAAACAGTAGTAGATTGGCCGAGACCAACGAATGTAACTAAGGTCCGTAGTTTTCTGGGTTTGGCAGGCTATTACAGAAAGTTCATTGAGGGGTTTTCTAAGATAGCTCTGCCCCTAACGAAGCTGATCCGTAAAGGAAAGGAGTTTAAGTGGACCAGGGGGTGCGAGGCTAGCTTCTTAGAGCTAAAGATAAGGTTGACGTCGGTGCCAGTGTTAGCTCTGCCCGACCCAGAACGGAAGTTTGATGTATACTGTGACGCATCCGAACATGGACTTGGGTGTGTTTTGATGCAAGAAGGGCGAGTGGTTGCCTATGTCTTAAGACAGTTACGTCTGCACAAAGTTAATTATCCGACTCATGACTTGGAGTTAGCCGCAGTGGTATTTGCTCTCAAAGTGTGAAGGCATTATCTCTATGGAGCGAGGTTTGAGGTGTTCAGCGACCACAAGAGCCTGAAGTATTTGTTTGATCAGAAGGAATTGAACATGAGGCAGAGGAGCTGGATGGGATTTCTCAAGGACTATGAGTTCACGTTGTCTTACCATCCTGACAAGGTAAATGTGGTAGTCGATGCTTTGAGCAGAAAATCACTGCACGTGGCAGCGATGATGGTGAGGGAGATGGAGTTGATTGAGAAATTTTGGGATATGAATCTGGCTATGGAAGTGAGACCAAGGAGCTTGTATCTCGGGACGACGATGATTCATAATGACCTTCTAGTGTACGTCTGGGAAGCTCAGCAGGCAGATGCTTTCCTACAAAACATGATGAGGCAGAAGGGTGAGGGAAAGGATTTGGGATTCTACCATGATGAGAATGGAGTAATCAAATTCCAGAACTGAGTATATATTCCTCAAGTGGATGAGCTAAAGCAAATGATACTTGAGGAGGCGCATAAGAGCAGGATGAGCTTTCACCCTAGTACGACAAAGATGTATCAGAACCTCCAGAAGAGTTTTTGGTGGAATGGAATGAAGAGAGACGTGGCTGAATACGTAGCTAAATGTTTAACTAGCCAGAAAGTGAAGGTAGAACACCAGCGTCCACGTGGATTGATGCAACCATTAGAGATCCCTGAGTGGAAATGGGATAGCATTTCTATGGATTTTGTTTCTGGGTTGCCGAAGACCAGAAACAACCATGATGCCATTTGGGTGGTAGTGAACCAGTTGACTAAGGCTGCGTACTTTCTTCCAATCAATATGAAGTATAAATTGGAATGAGTTGCGGAACTGTACGTGGGGGAGATAGTCAAGCTGCATGGAGTGCTGACTAGTATAGTGTCGGATAGGGACCCGAGGTTTACCTCAAAATTTTGGGAGAGCCTACAGAGGGAGTTAGGCACTAAGTTGAAGCTCAGTTCGGCGTACCATCTGCAAACTGAGCGAACTATCCAGTCTCTAAAAGATTTGTTGAGAGCTTGTGTGCTCGAACAACAAGGGACTTGGGAGGAATGTTTACCATTAGTGGAGTTCACGTATAATAACAGTTATCACGCCAGTATTGGGATGGCACCGTTCGAGGCTTTGTATGGGCGAAGGTGCAGAACTCCATTATGTTGGTATGAGGATGGAGAGGCTACTCTATGTGCACCAGATATGATCCAGAAACATAACGAATAGATCAAAATGATCAAAGAGAAAATGAAGGCTGCACAAGATAGGCAAAAGAGCTACTACGATAAGAGGAGGAAACCCTTGGAGTTTCAGGTGGGTGACCACGTATTTTTGAAGGTCTCACCTGTGACGGGAGTTGGGAGAGCTCTGAAATCTCAGAAGCTATCTCCTAAATTCATTGGGCCATTCGAAGTGCTGAGTAGAATTGGTCCTGCACGTACCAGATAGCATTGCCTCCGAACCTCTCAAATCTGCATCCGGTATTCCACGTGTGATAACTCAGGCAGCATGTGTCGGATCCTTCTCACATGATTAATCTCGACCCAGTTCAAGTGAGGGAGGATTTGTCGTATGAGGTGTACCCGATAAGGATTACAGATCATCGTATTAAGCAACTGAGGGGCAAGGAGATCTCATTGGTAAAGGTGATATGGAACTCAAGTGATGAAGGAGATGCCACATGGGAGACAGAGAGCCGAAAGGTGATATGTAGTTTGGTTGAATTTCGGGGACAAAATTCCTTAAAGGAGGGGAGAGTTGTAACGCCTTGAGAAATGTAATATTGTTTGAGTATATGAATACGTATTTATATATATATATATATATATATATATATCATTCTATGGTGTATTGATTGACTTAATGGTGATATGAGCGTACCTTAATTTGATGGGAATGTGTGTGTGAATACTGATATATGTAAATGTATTTATATATGTGTGTGTGATTGAAATTTGGATTGAAAGAAATAGGTTAAGTTCTAATGCAGGGCATTCTCGCTATAGCGAGAGGTCCCTAGGAGGAAGGCATGCGACTGTCACCTTATCGCTGTAGTGAGAGACGACTCGCTGTAGCGACAGAGCGACAATTTAGGGTGCATTTCTGGGTGCAGTCTCGCTGTAGTGAGATTCTGTAGAAACCAGAGTGTAGTTTTCTCTGGTTTTTTTTGTTGTAGTGAGAGGCCGTGTCGCTGCAGCGAGGTCCTATCTTGCTATAGCGAGCGTGTCACGACCAGAGGGGTATTTGAAGGGGTTAGGGCTCGAAGAGTGGGGCATTTTCATGATTTTTCCCTTCCTTCTTCCATGATTCTCTCCACCTAGCCTATTCCGACTGTTTGGGACCCCTCCAAGACCGATTGGAAGCTAGATTGAGGATTGGGGAAGTGTTTGGAGCTCTTAGAGGTAAGTTCTATGGTTAGGGTTTTGGTTTTCGTCCCTCTCCTTTATTTTCTGAGGTTTCCCCTAAGTTTCCTTGGAATTTTTGTGTGCTTTAGGGAGGAAATACGTGTGGGGAGACGATTCCATCAACATTTCGTGTCGGGTCTTCGTTTTTGAGGTAAGGGGAGGACTTTGGTCCAATTATTCTTATTAGAAATTAGTTTATTTGATTGAGTATGGTAATATATTAGAAGTAAAGAGTAGAAAATGTATATATTAATGGTTTGAACGCACTAAGCTGAGTCCAGAGGTGCCTGACCTCCTGCATGTTGTATGTTTTGTGTGAAATGAAATGTGTGTGATTGTAAGTATGACGATTATGATGAAATAGTTGGTTGTAATATGAATGAAATTGTGTCGACATGCTCTTGATTGCAATTTGAAATTGTGTTGATGAGTGCGGATGGCATGTTGAATGAATGATGATGTGTTTGAGTGTTGGAACTATGAATGGTTCAGAGATACACTAGGGGTGTGGAAGATAGGGGTGGTAGTAATACCTTGGGGAAGAGAGGGTGGTGGTGACACCAACAGTGAGCGTGGGTGCACCATAGGCCACAGACTCTCCTCCTGACTCGACCTCTGACTAACACCTTTGCCTGGGGGCTCAATACCGCACATGTTGTATCCGTGGAGCGGGAGCTATTCGGGCGACCATCCATAGCATAACTGAGTAAGTCCCTGAGGTTGAGGGCATCAGAAGTCTGTGATCACAGTGCCACAGTGAGTGTGGCTACGTGCAGTGGGCACACGTGTGTTTATGTAAATGCATGTATTTGTAATTGGTTGTCAGTGCAGTGAGCGCACCTGCCTGTGATTATTATGTGTGCCTTGAGTGAGATAGTTTAGGTGAGCCTTATGCTTATTTGTGTTCTTATGCTAGAGTAGAGGACTCACCCTTATGCTTATTTTTCAGGTAACCAAGACGATTAGCACCAGGCCCCCTGAAGGAAGGATGGATGACACTGCTATAGGACTTAGAAGTTTATTTTGGAAGTTTTAATGTATATTTGAGTCCTATAGCAAGTTATGAAACAAACTTGTAATCGTTTCCTTTTAAGAACCACTTTATGAAATTGAGTTTTTGAACTACTATTGAATGAAAACTTCTATTTTGTTAACATTTTTACGAAATTCATTTTACTTAGAAATTAAAATTTTAAGGTGTTACATGGTTGATACGTGTGAACATGCCATTTGTTGATGATGAATGATATGAATGATATAATACATCAAAATAATACTAGTTTGCATATCATATTAATGAACTTATAGCAGATAAAACATCATAACAAGTACATCATTAATGTTTCGAAACATACACTAAGACCATACAATTCATACATTCTTATACCAATCAATATGTTATAATATGTGAGTTCTAAGCATATTAATCAATGCATTACAATACATGCATTATAATCACACCCGCCAATATATTATGATACCTATATTATAATCACATTAATCAATCTATTATAATACATATCATAATAACAAGATCACTGTATTATAACTCAGACATCATGATTACACATTCATTAACCCTGTGATCCCTTAAGGTCTTCATAGTTTAGATATTTGTTGGTTAGTTGCAGTAATCCGGCTCCTTTTAGCAAAAGTGTGGTTAAGAGTATAGGTCAGTAAATGAGTGTGAGACTTGTGATGCTTTCATTCTCAACAGTTTCTGTGCAATTTAAAAGAAAGCATTCACCACCCTACATTTCCCCAAGTTTTTCCAAAATTGACTCCGTCTTTCATACTCCCAGTGTATCTATATCACTATCTATACATATTTCCATCACTTTTTCATGACACACCATTTTGTCAACAATTCTCTTTTCATGACTTCCTTTCACATTCAATCATTTTCACACTTTCTTAATAGTTCAAACAACAATTTATATAAATCCATAATCTCAAATACTCATACCAATAGTCATCCCAATTTTCTCCTACATACAATCAATTTCACATTCATAATAATGTTCCATTAAATTATAATTAAATCACCAAACAATTTTGCCAAAGGTCAAACACCTTTGGACTCAACTCCAATCATACAATTAAAACATATTGAAATTAAATCACATACTATAGTCACATTGCCAGAGATCACACTCGGTCTTTAATAGAAATAATTTATACTAAAGTTTAGCCTTTTCCTCAATACACATTGGTCAAGATAGTTGTAACACCCTCTTTTTCATTATTTGATTAATTGATGAATTATTTAATATTAGATAGTGTTAGAATGTGTTTGGGAATGAGTTATGAGTGTTTTGGAAGTAGTCTAGTACAGGGAATCTCGGTCAGGTGAGATAAGTCTTGCTAGAGTGAGATTGAGCACCTAGAACCACAAGAGTTAAGGCATTCTCGCTCAAGTGAGATGAATCTCGCTCATGCAAGAATGGGATAAACCCAGTCCAACTATCACCTTGCCTAAGCAAGAGTGATCTTGCTTAGACGAGGACTTACAGAAAAGATATCTAGCTCTCTGGACGTCATCTTGCTCAAGCGAGATTGACCCTCGCTTAAGCGAGGATAGCAGAAAAAGCTTGGGGAACCACTGTCTGGTATTCTTGTCCAAGCGAGAATTCTCTTGCTTAAACGAGAGTGTGCGAGGTTTCAAGGGTATTTAAGGAATTTCATATCTGAGACTTGCATTATAATCTAAGAAACATTTCCGAACTCTTTTTTCTGAACTCTCTCTTTTCTCCCCAAGAGAAGCCTCAGAAACTCTAAAGTTACTCTGAATCCAAGCTTGAACCTCGACTCTACGTAATCGTTGGTGAGGCTCTCAGAGCTTGGCTCTTTGTTTTCATCCCTATTCTTTATGTTTTCTCTCTTCTCAAAGAGCACTTTTCTCTGTAAGGTATAGGACGATCTTAGCTTATTAAACCACCCTATACACTCTCTTCTTCACTAAACTTGTCCTTTGAGGTAAGGAAAGTTCTATTTTGTTACTGAAAATATGATTTGTGGTACTTGTATGGATGTGACTATATGTCCTTGTTTATGAATGTATGTCTAAATGATTGTGCTGATACCATGAGTTTTCTTGTTCTTGATGAATTGAAATGACATTTATTGAAAATAAATGTGTATAATGAGATGAACTTGAACAAATTAGAAAACGAAAAGAGTGAATAATATGTTAATATAAAGATGATAAGTTTAAGTTGTATGACTAAGAGAGGAGTGGAGCCATAATGAAAAATATGGAAATAAGATGAGAAATATGAAAAGAGAAATGCAATGAGAAAGGAAAATAATAAGGACAAGTATGGATAGTTCAAAGATACATTGGGAGGGTGGAAGATGGAGGCGATTTGAAAATCTTGAAAAAAAGAGGGTGGTGGTAGTAAGAGCACTACAAGCCTCACACTCATTTCCTAACCTAAATCCTGACCATGCTTTGCTAAAAGAAGCCAGGTCGGCACATACTATATTCATGTAACTGTGACTATCCAACGACTATCTATGCTAAAGAAGGCCTTAAGGATCTCAGGGGCAATGAAAATGTGAAATGAGAACTCCAAGAATTAGTAGAAAGGAAATGTGATAAATTGACCAACTAATAGTTGTTGTATGCATATGAATATGACTGTATTGTGTGATTGATTAATGTATTATTTTTGCTTATATTTCTTAACTTAAATGTGAATTCATGTTTGGTATTGAAAAGAGAGACTCATCTTTACATAACCTTTCAGGGAATAAAGATGACAGACCCACAAGGACTTGTTAATCTGTCCGAATTACTTATTACCCAGTAGAATAGATTATGTAGCTAGAGAGTGACAGCAGTTGTGCCATTGTAATTTTATTGTACATAGTAATGATGGTTTTGATATTATATTTACCTTAGAAATGACTATAGGATATGATGTATCCTTAGATTACCTGGCAGTGGTAGACCAAGCCACCAAATGCATGAAACTCTATGTACACTTATCTAGGCTATGATAGCATGGGAGCCCAAGCCATTGCACCACCTAGCGAATCATAGGCCTTGAACATTGGTAGCTGACGAGGGTGACATTGATGAAGACGAAGACTTATCAGCAGAAGAGATAGTAGAGATAGAGGGGTGGTTTGGGGATGATGACTAGTGTCGTCTTCGCTCCTATAGTGGATAGACTGCTTATTAGGACTTGTCATATTTTATATTTTGTAAATGATATAGAGTCCTAATGTATTTTGATGCTATATTTTGCAAATGTTAACCTCTTGTAAATTTATGAGAACAATGTATATTAATGTTATTTCAACTTTCCACTTAAATTTGTTTAATTTCTATTACTTTGTCATTTAAAATTTTGTATAAATATGAGTAAATTAGAAGAAATGTTTATATTTATGCACTTGGTATTATGCGAGCAAACGTATTTAATTTAATTCCCTTTCTGACTCCAAAATTATTTTCCTTAGTGTATTAAATAAATAAGGATGTTACAATAATAATTTACAATATCAACCTACATAAATAATAATCAATAGCAAAATTGTAGAAACTTCTTAAAACATGTTTTATTCATAATCTTTACTATGAAATTTTACTTAGATAGTCCTAGAAACAAATCATAGGTTTTCATGCCCAAAATCCATTTTTCTAACATTGTAGTTCAAAGAAAACATTAAGGCTCTACTATTTAAGATAGGAAATTTTGAGTTTTTGAACTAAAAGTATGTAGATGGGAGATAGGAGATAGGGTTTGGGATCAACTCCCCTTACCTGGAAATATATCTCTCACAACCAAAAGGAAGAGAGCTAGTGTCTCTAAGACTAAGATTTCCTTAGAATTCAGAGGAAAGTGCAATGTTTCGAAGGTGCTGTTGTCCAAAGACCAAGTTTTTCCTATATATTACAAAACAGAGTACTTTTAAAAAAGAAGAAAATAAAGAAATAGAAGTGAGATTGAAATATTGAACTCCAAGGAACTTACTTAGGATTAAGAGGAAAAGATGTTAGAGCTCAAATTCGGAGGAGATTTAGGGTTCAAGAGAGTTTTCTTTGAGGAAGGAAAATAAGAGAACAGAGAAAGAAGTGAGTGAGAGGTTCCAATACAAGTTTTTCAGTGAAAATCCCTTAAATACCCTTCAAAACTCGTGATTTCTCACTTGAGTGAGAAAATTAGACAAAAATTGCTACTCTTTTACTAATATATTTGCGAGAGAGAGAGAGGGTATTTTACCTTGAGTGAAAACACGGCAGTGAGAGATTTCTTGCTTGAGTGAGAATATAGTTGAGAAAATCTTATCCATTCTCGCTTGAGTGAAAATTTTTTGCTTGAGCTAAAAGAAATATTCTTTTAAGCCAAAAGAATATTCCTTTTTTTTTATAAGAAAATACTTCCATTTTGAAAACATGAAAATTACAAATGAAAATTAGGGTATTACAATATTGATCCAACTTGAGTAAGAGATGACCATGAAAAATTATGAAAATTTTATGGTAGTTAACCTATAGAAACAGCATGTTGGACATGCCAAACGAGAGCCCAAAAATCTAAAAAAAAAGCACAAAAATCTTGCCAAGGAAGCTAAGAGTTAACATGAATTTAGAGATTGATTAAGGAAAAACTTGATCATCAATTCAAGGAGCCAAATTAAGGTCATGTGCAAGGCAATTATGCCAAAGGATAAGTCTAAGTACAATAATAATCATGAGTCTTATCTTATATAGAGGAGGATTAGCCAATAAGAAACAAGAAGCAAGTTAATAAGTCAAGTGACATGATTACAAATATAACTAATAATTAGGATTAGTTTCAATCCAATTGAGATCCTTCAATCATGAAATCTCATAAAAAAGGAACTAGAATCCCTTCATAAAGTAACTAAAAGAATTAGGGAGTAACCATAAGAATTGGAGTGCAATTGGATAAGAAATAAAAAAAGGCAAGTACTAGGAGGAGGAGCATTTATAGCCTTAGCAAATTGGCACATGTGTAGCCGTGAGAGAGAGCCTCAAATAGACCCAAGAGTGTAGTCGTAAGGTGCAAAAAAGGAATCCAACCAAAGAGAAAAGATTAAAGTGCATGCAAAAGTGGAAGCCTATTTCACATTAAATAGGAAACCTTTTATGCAAAGTGAGAAACTTTCATCAACCTTAGCCAATACCACTTAAAACCCCACCAAGTTGGCTCACCTATCTATCTACCTTATAGATCCCAAACAAGGAAACAAAGCCCACCAAAACATAAGTTACCCTATAAAGACCCATAAAATAATCAACTTTCTTTTTGGAGGTCTTGATCACATGGTAAAGGAGACCAAAGGAAGAGGAAATCACTTTCAAAAGGAGGAGGAAGAGCAAGTGAAAGGGAGAAAGAAGATTTTTCAAGAATCTAGCAAGGAACAACCTAAAAACCAAATAAGGGGGTATTATTCATAAATCAAAAGAGATACTTTACTAAAATGAATTTTGAGTCAAAGGAGAATCCTTAACCCCTTTTGTATGATGATAATTGTGTGAATTTGGTAGATCTATGAAAATAGTTTTGATTGAAGAGAATTCAAGAAAATTGCTGAAACAACAAAATTTGAACATAAACCAAAATGAATCTTAAAAGAAATGTTTTGATAACTTTTCTTGCTATGTTTTAGAATTGGTTAGGTGAATTTTTAAAATTTTTATGTGAACTTCAATGTTTTCCATCATGAAATAAATGTGATTTTCTATAAAAGTTATTTTAAACATATATACTGAATTTTTTTATCTTTGATCTATGTTGTGTGACTTGACTTCAGTGTATCTAAGTAAGATCTATGATTTTCTCTTAGGTGGTTGGAATTATTTTGGAGTTAAAAGATAATTTTAAGGTATTTTTAAAGTTTTTAATAAGAAACTTTAAAAAGAAATGGACTAAAAATGAGAAATGATAAAAAGACTTTTGAAACCTTAGACATATTTAGAACCCCTAGACCATATGAAAATATGATGAGGACAAAAATCTATGAACAAATTTGGAAGATCGAACCTTGAAATGAGAAAGTACCATGATTTTTTACTCAAAATATGCCTTAAAAGTTCAAGACACTTGACCATATGAGTGGTAGGACCAAAAGAATGTTCTAGTCATGAGCTAAGACCCACAAACCATTCAAAATATGCTAGACAACATAAAATTTACCAAATTTGGAGAAAAAGATTTTTTTTGCAAATAATACAAAATTTAAGGAGTAAACTGTAATTTTTGAAAAGTATAGGGATTTATTTGCAAAATTTTTGATAGATATTTTATTTACATAGAGGATTGAATTAGGAGAAATTTTCCACTTGTTTTGTTCAATTTGGATTTGAAATGCATTAATTATAATTTTTTAAATATTTTGTTGTATGAAAATGATTTTCATACAACAACATGAGATAAACTCTCTTTCTTTTGAAACCCATAATTGTCATTATTTTATCTATATTGTTGTATAAAAATAGATATTTAAAGGAAAATATTTCCACTGGTTTTGTGATTGTTGGACTTGAAATAAAATAGTTATGATTTTTTCACTAGACTAATATAGAAAAGTAGATCTCTATAACCAACAGAGAGGAATTGTGCTTCATTTTGAAATTTATAAGTGATGAATTTCTGTGGTATTTTATTGTAAAACTAGATGTTTAAAGAACAAGAATGCCACTAAATTGCAAGATTTTTGATATTGTATTGAATGATATATGATTTTCCAAATATTTTGTTGCTGAAATGTGGTAATCTTTGACATAGAAATAAAAATTAGAACTTGAAAGGATATATGTAAATGTCTAAATTGTGAAAGTATTTTTATTTGAAAGTAGACATGTTGAGGAAAATAACCTCATTGCTTTCATGAATTTTGGAATTGAAATGAATTTGTTATGAATTTTCCAATATGCTAGGTACTAAGAAGGATGATCTATGAACAACAAAGAGAAACTAAGTTTTGTTTAGTTTTCTGGAAATGTCTAAATTTTTCTTGTATTTTTATATGAAATTATAAACTTAAAGAAAGAAAACTCCTATGATTTTATAATTTTTGGACTTGTAATGATTTAGTTATGAATTTTACAAGTTGGTGTATGAAATTTGAAAAATTATGATTTTGGCCATTCCATGAGATTGATTGTTCTCTTGATATAGAGATGTGATAATGTACCTGTTGGACAAAGTAGTGGTTGTAATGTTGTTTGTATTTTTTATTATGAATATGAAAGAGGTAGAATACGCCATGGTGTAGGCGAGGAATAAATAGTGTTGGTGCAACCATAGGGGATATGAGAGTGCTTAAGAACTATAGGTGGCCAAGTATTACTAAATTGTGTCATAGGCAGCAAAATATTGTTAGCATATCCTGACAAACACTAAAGTATACTATGATTGGTTTGAGTGTTAGTTATTGGTAGTGACCATAAAATAAAAAAATGTGTACCTATATTTTGTCTTAAGTAAATTGAGAAGATGTACATATGGTACTAGCCGAACTACAAATACAAAGCTTCCAGTCTCAACTTAAAATTGATAATTTTGGATAATTAATTAATTACTCCATGAAGAATTCACAAACAAAAGACATTGAAATGATTGATTGGTTTGTTGATTGTTTGATTGATTTTTTGGATGTATTTTTATTCATTTGAGAATAAGTATTGCCTTGTGATATGATTTATGAATGTTTATACTTATCTCCTTTTTATTTAATATATATTAACAATGTTATGGATGCATAATGACTTTCCTCAAAGTGGATCAGAGGAGTAAAGGATAAATTGATTAGGGAATGACTTATAATTGTCACAACTATTTTAACTATTATGTGAATTGTGTTTTAAAGGGCTATTACGTAGACCTCTTATTTCGATTATAGTGTATTAAATATATTACGAGAAAATAATGATCTATAACCTATTTAGCACTATGATATTATACCACTGTAAGATATTAGTGTTATTTTATCAAAGAGTTAAATGTAATTAACTATAATTTATGTTACAAAAGAAAATTTTATACTTCAGATGAATATAAAAATGAAGATAAAACTATTTGGAACAAAGACGTTGTTGGGACTTTTCCTTTAAACACGACAAGTGTACGAGGTTTGTTGCAAGTAATAACCAGTAGAGTACTGGAGCATCCTCCTTAGGGAGCAATTCAAATGTATTAATTAATAAGATACAAATTAATTGAGCTTATAAACAATAAAATTGATAGATGATTTTCATGAAATGTTGAATAACAATTTAAATGTAAAGCAATAATATAAAATATGGTAAAATTAAAATTAAAAAACTGGGATTGAATTTCATCTATCTCCCTCTGTATTCTAGTAATTCAACTACAATAACTATTTTAATGAATTTGATGCAAAATACGAAAGTCCTATATTTCAATTCCTTGAAAATATATTTCTAAGATAATTTCTCAAATGTTAATTCATTAAACAGTTAACAAACTATCTAACATTATAATCAGGATTTAAAAGCAATCAATAACTTGAAATTTATTCCTAGAGTAACTAGTTATTAAGTAATCTTAATCAGATCTAGATCTAAATAATATTTTTCTAAATATAACTCAGATCTAAGCTCTAGAAATCATCAAATAGATAGATTCAACCATGAACACGGATTTAAATAACCAAAATAATAGAAATAAAGAAGAAACATCTATATTTATATAAATTACTGAGAATAGATCAAGTTTGTAGATTTACATTCAATCCCATACAAGGTTTAGCTGCTTATGGCAACCATAGTAACATGAATTGGGACATAAACGGAGTAGAACATCAAAAACTGAGTATTCCTACTCTTTTCCTCTACTCTGCGCCACTCTCCCTCTCTAAAAATTGATGTGGAACAGTAACTGTTCTTCTAAACATAAAAGTCGCCTTTTATATTGGTCTGCTCGAACTTCTTTCGCTATAGTGACACATTCTCGCTGTAACGAGACATGGAGATAGAAATTAGGTCATTTTGTTTCCCTTTCGCTGCAGTGATGCTTCTCGCTATAGCAAAACAAGAAACTCTCGCTACAATGACACATTCTCGCTGTAGCGAGAGGAGCACAGATTCACCCTCTCCACAATAAAGCATTCTCGCTACAGCGAGAAACCTCTAAAAGCTAACTTTTCTGCAACTTCATGCTTTAAATGCTCTTTTTCTAACTTTTTTCAATCTTCAACTTTAATTAATGTCTCTCATTTGATTCCAGCTAGAAAATAGATCAAAAAGGAATCAAAACACTACAATTGCATTCTTTTCTTGAAATATACAAGTATTTGTAAAAGTTCTAAGTTTAAGGGAAATTTAACAAAATAATTCAACTTTTAACATGAAAAGTGTTCAAGTCATTATCTCAAATCACTTATTTTATACAATTATCACTCCCCCCAACCTAGAATCTTGCTTGTCCTCAAGCAAAGTAATTGAATGCACAAAAAAATTTCAGAAGAAACCTTTGAAATTGGTTTGAGATAAAATCAATCATCTTTGCTTCCATGTTCATCATCTAAGATTTTTCAGAACTTTTCAACTAAAGGGAATTGTTCATGATCAAGAATTTTGGTTATCCATTTAAAAGAATCAAGATGCTAATACACTTCATTTTCAAGAAAATAAGAGCAACACCATTCAATAATCAAAAGACAAATATTCTCATTCTCACAAATTTAGTGTTTCTCTCACTTTCTTCAATGAATTCCTTAAGTTTGGCTTTGCTCTTTGCTTCTCATCAAACTAAGTACACACAAAGGACATAGATTATATGGTCTTTCAAAAAGGTTGTAATGTGGCTAGGCTTATAAATAATTCATTGTTTTTCTAGAATTCAAAGTGAGTTAGAGCATTAATGTAATCAAGATCACCATCCATTTGTTGGTTTTCATCTCTATTATTCCTCACTCTAATTAACACCACATTTTTGTTAATCCTTGGATGTCTCCTTATAATTTCAACATTTTTCTTTTCTTTTGTCACATTAATTTTCCTTCTTTTTAATTTTCTTCTTTTCTTTTTTCTAGAAGGAAACTCCAATTATTCATTCATTTACCATGCACAACCAACTCATATTTTTGCAAAAACAACATTCAAGACCTATCATGCCCTAATACTCTTCCTCAATGGTATAGGAAATGATAATTTTTGAGGTATCTACATTTTCCAAAAAATTTACTTTTAGGCTCAAGGGCTTCCAAAAAAAAAAAAATTGGATAAACTTTGAATATGGGTTGACTTTTTGCCTCTAGCTATAAAACTGTATTTACAAACTATGCCACAATCATCTCTATGACTAATTGTGCTTTATAGCAATTAGAAACTAGAGCAAAGTTAACTGCCAAAATTCAGTGAAGTTTATTCACTTATTTACGACACTCACACTTTCACTCCTTTATCTGAAATCATTTTTCTTTGATTAAAATAAATGAATTGTTCAAACTTTCTAATTGATTGTTTCTATGTATAAAACACCCTTTTTCTTTGATTTTTCAAAACAATTCCTAGATTCAGAACATGGCCCATTTAAGTATCTCCAACCACTTTCCACAAAATAAATGGTACTATATTCAAAAATCAAAAAGGAGTTTTTCAAATCATTTTCTAACAACAAAAATTTTCAGTAACTTCACCAAGTAGTACTCATCATCTAATTCTATACCATATATTCACATTATCCAAAATAGAAATGCAACCCAAAACTAAAACACAGTCAATTACCACATAAACAACAAAATAACAAAGCAAAATTTAAAAAAAAAAACATAAACTAAATATAAAAATGTCCCTTAATTCTCTTCTTTCCTCTCTGAAATAATTTTCTCTCTAATCTTCCTCTTCCATGTTAGCTCCAGCATCATTATCATCTTCGTCATCTCCATCTTCGTCATCTACTGCTCCAGATGATCCTACCCTTCCCTAGAAGTGTGGCATGTCCCCAGGCCACTGCTGGTAGGCTGCAAACTTATCTAAGCTAATCCATATGTGTTGGCCCAGATATTGCAGCTGAGCCTGATGGTGGTAAGCATGTTGTTGATGCATCTGGCCCCTATGGATGACAGAATTCTGAAGAGCTAAATGGTCTAAGCGAAGCTCGAGATGGTGGAGGCGGTCTACAAAAGTTGAGTCATCCTGTCTGCTGTATGCTGCCTATTTTAGTGGCTCTTCAAGCTGAGGCTGAGGTTGTGGTGGTGGAGCTCTAAGCTGATCCTCTATGCAATGGTTCTAAATATAGGCTAGGGTGATTGGAAGCTTAATAGGTTCTACAAATTGAATAACCCTCACTCCCTGAGCCTAACATAATGTAGTGATCAATGTCGGGTACCCCAATGAGCCACTCTCTCCTCTCTTGATCACAAATCTATAAATTTCATCTGTGATGATGCAGGCTACATCCACAGATCCTCCTCTTAGTATGTTGTATAAGAGGTAGTAGTACTTCATGGTCATAGATGAAGTGTGAGCTCTGGAGACTATATTATGGCATATGAAGGTAGTCCACACTTGAGCTAGAGTGGTCATGTTCTTCCTATAAATTCTCAAAGCTTTTCCTTCTGAATTTGTGATGTAACTCCTGTTTGCAATACATAAGACTTGAGCAGTGACATAGTCACTGAAGGGCTAGATGCATGAATTGAGCTTGGTGTGGAAGAAATTTGTCTCATTCTCCTCCAGCTGCAACGGGTTCCCCAAAAAATTATTGAGGACATCCCTGGAGTAGTCAACCCAAACTCCTCTCACCCTAGACCTTGTATCAAGCCTTCTTAAATTAAAATCTAGTTTAACATTGGCATAAAACTCTTTAACAATTTCTGGGTCATAGTATCCTCTCAGTTCAACCAATATTCTTCATCTTCACCTTTCAATGTCATTGTTGAATTCATCAAACTCCCTTTCCTTCAAGTCCACTCTCCTTTCCTTAATAATTAACCAATCTTAAATCTCTTTGAATCTATCCTCTCTGTCCTTGTCTCTAAATTTCCTCAGATCGGATGGTGGTGGTTGTGAAGAAGAGGTTCCTTTATGTTTCTTGATGGAGGAGTTAGGTCCTTATGAGCTCTAACTTTGATTCTCTTGAAACATCAAGATAGCAACCACACAACTTAATAAATTATCACAGAATAGTCAATTATGTGTGAACAACAATTCTATTTTCAGCAAATTCACTCAATAATTCCATCCAAAAATTAAGACAACATGCTTCAATCAAAGTATCTCAAGTTGTAATCAATTATAAACATTTAGCTATACCAAATACAAAGAAAATCCAATTCACAATATCATGACCTTTTTCCTTGCAACATGAACACCACAATTGAAGTTCTAATTTTCAAAACACATGGTAAATCAAACTACTCTAATTTGAAAATTAAGAACTAAATTATATGCACCCACATTGCTGAAATTCCAAATCCAAAATATATCCCTTTGCAAGTAGTAATTCATATTTTAGGGTTCACAAAATCAGGAAAATTAGAAAAATTGATACCTAAGGAACTGCCATTCTCAATTATCCATAAAACCCTAGTAACATTCCTTCTAAGTGACCCTATTTCTGCATTTCACAATCCTAATTTTCAAAATAACCTAATTAAAAACCTAGGGTTCATGAAGAATTGATGTATTTATACCCAAAATGCCACTGTAATCAAGTTCCTTCCAATTTCACAATCACATTATAACCCTAAGTATTAATATTCCACCTTTCAAGGTTTTAGGGTTTAAGAACCTTAGCTTCACATTCTAAAAATCAACACAACACCCTGAATCATCACTCTCACAACAACAATCTCTACTTTCAAACATCATTTTCCATAAATCTTCACAAAATGAGAAGAACTTGAAGAGAAGGACCAAATTTACATGAGATAAGAAGAGAAACCACTGACCCTTGACTTATTGTGCAGATTTCTTGAGTGAAAAAGATTGAAAGTTGGTTAAATAGTGACAGGGAAAGGGATTGGAGAGAGTTGGAGGGAAGAGGGCGTGTTTAAAATATAAAAATGGCCCTATTCACCTCAGTTCAAAAATAGGGTCGCGAGCCTTTCGCTTCAGCGACACTCTCTTACTGTAGCGACCTCTCTTCAAGTTACTTTCGCTACAGTGAGGGGTCTTTCGCTGTAGCGACAAGGCAATAGTTTCAATGGTTTTTCAAAGTGTTCTCTCACTACAGCGAGCGAGAGTCCCCTCGCTGTAGCGAAAATATCAGAAAATTTTGTGCAATTTATCTAGTTTTTAGCTGTACCGAGAGGGGTCTTGCTACAGCGACAGAGTTCTCGCTATAACGAGTGGTCTCTTCCTATAGCGACAATCTCACAGTTTAGCTTCTATTTTTCACTCATCTCTCGTTGTAGCAACAAGCTTACAGTTTGCTTCCCCAAACTCATGTTAGCACACTTCTAACCTCATCATTCTCCATTCTTTTTCACCCCTTAATCACTCTATCAATAAAAACCAATTCACTTAACATCCAGCACTCAAGTTCACAGCAGAATAGGAACGAATACCTTGAATTATACACAAAGTCACAAAATACCAAGTTAACATCCTAAACAACTAATAAACACTTAAAAACAAGCAAACAAACAACATAAAAGGTAGAATTTCACAAACAAACACTGGGTTGCCTCCCAGGAAGTGCTTGTTTAACATCTCATAGCTTGATGCCTGTTACTTTAAGGATCATGCAGAGAAATATGGGTGGTGAGTCTCTCCACTTCACCACCTAAATATGGCTTGAGCCTTTGTCCATTGACTATCCAGCTTCTCTAAGTAGCTGGATCTTGTAATTCCACAGCTCTGTAAGGCTTCACCTCCTTCACAAGAAATGTTCCTGACCATTTTGATTTCAATTTTACAGGGAACAACTTCAACCTGGAATTAAACAGAAGTACAAATTAGCTAGGCCTGAATTCTCTCTTAAGGATTTTCTTGTCATGATAGTATCTTTTCCTTGTAAAGCTTTGAAAACTCATATGCCGTGAAGTCTCATTTCTTCTAGTTCTTGCAATTGAAGCTTCCTCTTTTCATCTAAAGCCTTTGGATCAAAATTTAGGAACTTCAAAGCCCAAAATGCTTTGTGCTCAAGTTCCACTAGCAGGTGATATACTTTCCCATAAACAAGTTGAAATGGGGAGAGACCTGTAGGAGACTTGTATGCAGTCCTATATGCCCAGAGTGCATCATCCAATCTCAATGACTAATCTTTCCTTGAGGATGTTACAGTTTTCTCCAAAATCCTTTTAATTTCTCAATTAGAGACCTCAACTTGACCATTTGTTTGGAGATGATAAGGTGATGCTACCTTGTGCCTTACCCCATAATGCTCTAGGACCTTCTATATTTGAGAATTACAGAAATGAGACCCTCCATCATTGATTAGTACCCTTGGTGTGCCAAACCTGCAAAAGATGTTCTTCTCAGGAATTTTATTTCAGTTTTGGCATCCTCATTCTGAGGTGCGATAGCTTCGACCCATTTTGATACGCAGTCTACTGCCACCAAGATGTACTCATTTGAATATGAAGTTGGAAGTGGTCCTAGAAAATCTATTCCCCAATAGTCAAAGACTTCTACCTCTAGGATGCTTGAAAGAGACATTTCGTGTCTTCTTGAAATTCTGCCTGATTTTTTTACAGTTATTGCATTGTTGGACATAATTATGTGCATCTTTGAATAAAGTGGGCCAATAAAATCCCGATTAGAAGACTTTTGCAGTAGTCCTCTCTCCATTGAAGTGCCCACCATAGGGAGAACTATGACAATGCCACAATATGCTTTGGATTTCATCTGATGCAACACATCTTCTTAAAAGCTCATCAGCTCCCAGCTTAAAAAAAAAAGGATCATCCCAGACATAATACCAAGCATCCCTCAAAAATTTCTTCTTTTGATGCCAATCGAAATCTTTAGGTATAACAGTTGCTGCTTTGTAATTAGCTATGTCTGTAAACCATGGCCTTTCTTACACCAAGAGAAATTTTTCATCTGGAAACTCCTCTATCACTTCTATTTCCTTGCTGGTCACCTCCTAGTACACCAATCTTGATAGATGATCAACAACAAAATTTTCACTACCCTTTTTGTCTTTAATAACTAAATCAAAATCTTGGAATAACAAAATCCATCATATCAATCTTGGTTTTAAATAAGATTTAGTTAATAAATATTTCATTGCAGCATGATCAGTACAAATTACAACTTTGGAACCTTTAACGACGACGACAACCGTGACCGACAATCCTACTACTTTTAAATAACTTGACGTGTAATGTATACATATTGCTATTAAGAGTCTTGGACCAAATGGGATTTTTTTTTTTTGAAACATGAGTGCATAGGATTATTCAACCTGGTTTATGGATACCATTATCATTCCCGAGTATTGAGAAACTTGCTTCTGCTATAATTTAATGTGACACGTGGTCACGTCATGGATCTTGATTCTTCATGCACCTGATAAGCAACATTTTATAAAGATTCATGTCATACTCTTATTACTAATAATTACTCATGAGATTTTGTTTTCTTCATTTACTCATAGTTTAGAAAATCATAACATTAGTAAGTACCACTTGAATAATATAGCCATACCATGTATTGACATAACTATACAAGTGGACTCCAATCTTTTTCACCTGCTCATGAGCCAATTACTAATAATATGAGATACAACATGTGGTTTATCACTTCAACTAGAACTCTCTTATGGGACGAACCCACAAAGTTCACGTTCATTACCTGAATGCATTGAAGAACCAACTTTTCTACCTATTTCATTCCATCCAAATAAAAATCAGAAGATAACTGATAAAATAAACCTTGTCATATAATAATCCCATAATTATCAAAAGTAATCGCAATTTATCCAAGAATCTTAAAACACAATCCACGAACATCAGAGTACCAAAACAAAGTACTAGTTTTGCTACTAAATAAAATATAAAGTATCGAATTCTCCACCGTACAACAAGAGGAGTCCCTTAGCAGTGGACAACAAAAGAAATAACAAAACATCGGTCAGGACTCCTTGGAAAGGTCCTCTTCTATCTCCTTGGTATCTAAAGGATCCTCTTCAAATTAAGCTCAACGTGGAGAATAAGATAGAGAAAGGTCATCCTCAAGATCTGTGACAACTAAAAGAAAATGTCCAACACCACAACATATTTCAACAAAGAAAAGAAGGAATGAGATATATATTTTCAAGTATATATTTTTCAGAAAAGAAATAAAACAAAGTAAGTACGAGCATACATCAAATTAATAGAATTGTAACTTTTACAATCTAACAAAATGCAAGTCTAATTACATGATGCATGATTAATGCAAATGATAACTCTTGGTTTGGCAAAATCTTATTTTCATGCTTATGCGACTCTGGATCCATAACAATCCTATTGTTCGGAAGTTGTTGGGAGTTTCACTAGCCGGCCTACATTTTGCATGTATGGTGGGGACTCGAACCTCCACTGACCAATCTAGCTCGACCAACAAGATAAGCCTCAGGAGAAGGTCAAGATAAAGGAGCATCGCGTGGAGACTCCCAGCCAGAGTTCTGGGGCCTAGGACACTCATAGGGCTATTGGTAAGTCATCCAACTCCATTAAATCCCCTAGACATCGAGGTCTTCCCTATCTTTCACCAATAGCAGTTATAAAATAACCTCGTGACTTCCTTCGCAAGGGAGTGAGATTTCGCACACATTTGCCTCATGAATAGTCATGCACACTTTTGGAGCTTCACTTGGCAAGTACTTATATCCGTGCTTCAATGCACTTTCTCTAAGTGTTCCAAGTTCACTAGCTTCGTCTCTTTCCTTGAGTTCCAACCATTACCCGACTAGAGTTACACTACTCATTTATTTTCAAAAAAAAAGAAAACAAGGTTTTCACAAAGGTTTACTTTTAGTCATTGGATTCAATTATTGAACTCAAGGTTAAAGCTAAAACCATGGCCAAACTCTTTAGAGCGCATATACTTACATACCAATTTACTCTCAGCGTATCATCATGCATTTTCCACCCTCAAAGGGCTCAAGTTCACAAATGGTGCCCACTTAGCCTGCATATGCCTATATACATATTCTTAGTGCTTCACACAACACATGCGCCAAACCATATATTTTTAAAGAGCACAACACATAAGATATCCTTTCAAATATACCAAGCATATTACTCATATTGGACATTTCGATAAAACATTTCATTTAATTGATCTTTGGTTTTCGACAAGCTTCGACTAAATAGTTCATTTAAAATAATTTACAATTTTTACAAAGCAATACTTACTCAAACATCAAGTGTAAAATAATTTTCAACCAAAAATCAAAATTTGTCAAAATCAAAATATACTCATAATTATATTTTAAAACATCAAAAGTCTTAAGTAAATATAAAAATATCAACATGTAACTCCAACACCACATGTCTCCTAATACATGTATTGAAGTATCCTTGAAAAAATTTCAATTGTGCTAACATACATGAACATGGAGAGAGTAAAAATTAGGATGTTACAAAACCAATCAAGTAGACCTAAATTTTTCCAATGCATACACAGTTGCTAGTAATTCTTTTTCAATGGTAGCATAATTCACTTGTGCTTTATTTAAAACTTTACTAGCATAGTGAATGGCATGGAAAACTTTAGATTTTATCTGTCCTAGTATAGCCCCTATAGTATAATCACTAGCATCACACATTAATTCAAAATCCAAGTTCTAATCAGGGGTGACTATGATAGAAGCTGGAATCAATTTTTGTTTAAGTAATTCAAAAGCATGTAAGCATTCAGCATCAAAATTAAAAGGAGTATCCTTATTGAGTAAACTACTAAGTGGCTTTGCAATCTTTGAAAAATCTTTGATGAACCGCTTGTAGAACCTAGCATGCCTAAGGAAACTTCTGATTCCTTTTACATTTGTTGGTGGTGGAAGCTTCTCAATCACCTCCACTTTTGCTTTATCAACTTTAATGCCCTTAGAGGAAATCTTGTGGCCCAATACCACACCATCAGTCACCATAAAATGACATTTTTTCCAGTTAAGCACCAAATTTGTTTCAACACACCATTTTAGTATGGTGTCTAAGTTTGCTAGGCAATCTTCAAATGATGATTCAAAAACTGAGAAGTCATCCATGAATACTTCTATACATTTCTCCACCAAATCTGAGAAGATAGTTAACATGTATCTTTGGAAAGTAGCTAGTGCATTACTCAATCCAAATGGCAATTTTTTATAAACAAAAATAACGAATGGACATGTGAAGGCAGTTTTCTCTTGATCTTCTGGATTTATAATAATCTAATTGTACCCTGAATATCCATCCAGAAAGCAATAGAAGGTTTGTCCAGCTAATCTCTCCAACATTTGATCCTTAAATGGCAAAAAGAAGTGATCTTTCCTAGTAGCCTGATTAAGTTTTCTGTAATCAATGCACATTCTCTAGCCAGTAACTGTTCTAGTTAGAATTAATTCATCCTTGTTGTTTCTGATCACAATCATCCCCCTTTTCTTTGGGACTACCTGGAGTGGACTAACCCAAGCATTGTCTGAAATAGGATAAATCATTCCAACATCCAACAGTTTCATCACATCCTTCTTTACAACTTTTTTCATGGTAGAATCCAGATGTCTCTGAGGTTGAGCCACTAGTTTGAAATATGCTTCCATATGAATCTTATGCATGCAATAAAAAGGGCTAATACCTTTAAGATCTGATAAAGTCCATCCTATAGCTCCTTCATTTGCCTTCAATACTGAAATCAAATTGTCCTTATCTCCTTTTGATAATACACTGCTAATTACTACTGGCTTTTTCCCTCAATTTTCAAGAAACACATACTTAAGATGTGATGGTAACATTTTCAGCTCTAATTTTTGCTCCTCTATCTTCTTTTCCTGAGGCAAGTTCTCATGATGAGCTTCATGTGGAGATAGTTCTTTAGAAGATTAAAGATTCTTTAAACAATTTTCAATCTCCTTTTCCTCTTCTTCATTTAAATCTTGATAAACTTCAATTAAAGTTTTTTCCAATGGACTGGACTTGTACAATTATGTCTTTTTCACCATGCAAAGTTCATCAATTACATTCATCCTAAAGCATTGTTGTTTATCCTTAGAATGATGTATATCTTCAAAGACATCAAAATTAACTTCTTCATCGTGGACTCTCACTTTGAGTTTGTCATCATCTACATCAATAATCACCTTGGCAGTCTTCATGAATGACCTTCCCAAAATTAGAGGAACTTCCACATCTTCTTGCATATCCATGATTACAAAATCAACTGGAATTACAAATTTATCTACCTTCACTAAGACATCCTCTGCTACACCATAAGGAAATTTCATAGATCTACCTGTCAGTTACAAAGTTATTCTTGTAGGTTTGATCTCCAGCTCCCTAATCCTTTTCAGCATGGATAGTGGTATCAGGTTGATACTTGCTCCCAAATCTAACAAAGGCTTTTCCATTGGTAATGCACTTATGGTTACTGGAATTGTGAAGCTACCTAGATCCTTTGTTTTTTGAGGTAAAGATTTTTGGATTATTGCACTGAAGCCTGCCTCTAACTCAACTGTCTCCTCTGAGAATCTTCTTTTCTTTGTGAGCAACTCTTTCATGAATCTAGCATAAGTTGGCATTTGCTCCATAGTCTCCATGAAAGGAATGTTAATTTGCAATCTTTTAAAAATGTCCATGAATCTGGAAAATTATCTCTCCTTGTCTTTCTTGGAAGGAATCTTAGGGTATGATAGGTCTTTCAATTGTGGAAGTTCACCTTTATCCTTTTTTTATCACTCTCATTTTTTTCTTTTTCTTTCTTTTTCTCACTATGTACACTTTTCTTATTATTCTTATCACCTTCTTCCTTACTTCCACTTTTTTCTTTTTCACTCTCTTTTCTCTCCTTCACCTCCTCTTCATTTCGCCAAATAATCACCAATCCCTCTTCCAATCTCCTTACCACTTCTTGTGGTAATTGATTTGCAATGCTCCTTCGGGTTAGTTTGTGTGTTGGCAGAGAAATACCCTGCAGTTTGCTTCTCTAACAGCTATTTTGCCAACTATCTCACTTGTGTCTCTAAATTTCTAATGGACGTCTCAGTGTTCTTCTAGTTGGTCATTGACATCTACATGAATTTCTCTAAGATATCCTCCAGTTTGGACTGTTTCTCATGAAGTGGAGGAAACTGTGGCTGTTGTTGTTGATTGTATGAAGAATGCTGATGAAAAGGTGGTGGTTTGTGGGATGGTCCAGTGTTGTTGTCTTTCTACACTAGCAAGTGCACTAGGATTGCAGCAAGTGATGAGTAAAATTAAGATCCAAATATCGTCTCCACAGGGAATTTAGATTCAAGTATCACTTCATAGAATTATAACCATTTAAGCTTTTTCGAAATTGTAAGGAGAGTGGTAACACCTAATAACATCAAACTGGAACAATTAAAAGTAAAATGAACTTGAAGCAAACAAGACAATGCACACACAGTTATGTGATAACAGAGGGAGAAACCATAGCTAGGGAATTGCTTCACCAAAACTCCAATGTTTAATCAATAAAGTTCTGAATTAACAAGCAATTGGAAAGAATGACAATCAGTTTCACTTTATACTATTCAGAGGTTAATTTCTTAACTCAGTGAACCTAACATTCAATTAAACCATTCTAATTCCTTAGATCTAATTCAATTCAATGTTGCTTTAAGTGTAAGAAACCAAAAGATTGCAAGATCAAAGTTCCTTATCCCTAAGAAAACTAAAATCTCGGTGATTAGTTCAGATCTGAAGAACAAATTCAATTTCCATTGACAAAGGTTCCTCTGAATTTAGTTAATCAAATTTCCATTCAATTCACACGTGAAGTTCAGAATCAATCACTCAATCTATTCCAAAGCTTGAAATCCAGATCCAAATCAATTCAACATGTTCATTTCATATCTACAATCCCTAACTATGAACGAATTACACAGCCATGGCAGCAGAAGAAGAAAAAGAAAGAGAAGAAGAGAAGAAGAAACTCAGAAACGCCATGGAAGCTTGCTCCACTCCAATTCCTCTTCGTGAAGCTCCAAGATCTGAATCCCCACTCCGCTCTCTCACTTCCTCTAACTAGAAACTAACTAAAAAAACTGAAAATGAACAGAATCCCTTTTTTCCGGATCGCTTCTGGTATTTATAAAATTTCCTAGATTTTCACGTTATCACTTTTATGAGAAATAGTAGTTACGCAGAGAGTTTTTGGTTGCGCGTTAACACTTTTCCCAGAAATAGTGGCCACGCGCATTTTTCTGATATTGAGAGCTCTCTGGAACTATCACTCTTGATGATAAAAGTGACAACGCAGAGCCAAGGTAGTTGCGCGTTATCACTTTTTCTGATAAAAGTGACTACGCGCAGTTCGCCAAGTTGAAGACTCTCTAGAACGATCACTTTTGATGACAATAGTGGTTACGCAGAGCTTTCCTGATATTTTGCCTCTCTGGAACTATCACTTTTAATGATAAAAGTGGTAACACCCAGACTTCACTTCTTCTTTGAGCTCTGAAGTGATCACTTTCACTGACAATAGTGATCACGCCCAGTCTGCAATTTCTTATTCTTGAGTTTTTGGAGTCCAGACTTGCTTCTTTCCTCTTCCTTGTCACCAAACTTCCAAGAATATGATCCTTGCTCAATTTATTCCTACAAAAACAAGATTAAAAACTTAATTCCTAAGCAAAAATTTCACAATTGCTAAAATAACTACATATGTAAACAAAATTCAATTCCTTCTCTTTTTCTAAGTTTTTCTGCTTTCTTTATATATTTTTCTTATCATTTGTGTTAGAATTATGCTAAAATATCAGTCAAAATATGGATTCATCACTACCCCAAACTTGAATTTTTGCTTGTCCTTAAGCAAATCAAATTAAACCAAGGGTAATTCTTCCACTTTTCAGAAACCATTTCACAACTGCTATATCAGAATTTTTTTCAATTTGCAATTCTGTGTTTTCTGCAAAATTTTTAATCAAGATATTCATCCAATTACTCATCATTGCAATCTCAATGCATTCATCAAATTTTAAGCAAGAATTGCTATCTAAGTGAATATATCAGCCAAGTTCATGTGAGAAACATTAAAATCATGATCACTTCTCACTGGACAGTGTTTCTCTCATCACTCAACAGTGTTTGGGTGCTGTTTTCACTCTAAATCATCAATTTCACTGCACTCTACCATATGCTTACCCAATTTCTCTATCTCCTCTGCTTAGTACAGCCAATCACACATCAAGAGGACTTTTTACAGTTTATAACAGGGCTTAGGTTAAGGTAGATACTGAACAAAATAAGAAACAAGTTGCAATTTCAAAAGATCAGAAGCATTTTGAGTGAATGACTTTAAAACTAGTCTGGTTTAGCATCAATTCACATTAAATTCCTCAGTTATGCAGCAGACTAATCATTTTTGTGCAGCAGAATTTTTATTTTCCTCTTCTTCTTTTTTTTCTCTTACTTCCATTTACTCTTTTCTTTTCGTTGAATTTCTTTTTCTTTTTCTCTACAATAGTTTACTGCTAATTTCTTCTTTTTGATCTCCATTTTGCTCTTTTCAACTCAGATTCTATTTTTGAACTCATGTTTTCCACAGTTTTGCTGCATAATTTTTAATTTTTCTGCAGCACTTTTGTTCTTTTGTTCTGACTTTTTGAACTCAAACTTAGATAGCTTGCTACTCCCCTACCCCAAACTTAAAATTTTGCTTGTCCTCAAGCAACTTAATTGGATGCTACCCCAAACTTAATTTTAAAACTCATTCTTGATTAAACTCACAATGCCTTTGATCAATTTGAATGGTAAAATTGGTTTTTCAGCAAGGCGTGTAAGGAAGTTAACTCAAGAAAAGGGAATATTAAGCTCAAACGGGGTAAACTAGGGCAATTAATTATAAGGGAAGGCATTTTAAGCTAACTAAGTATATCAAACATGGCCTCTATCATGTGTGTGAGAACTGTAACATGCATATTCAATTAAGAACAAGGGCAAGTTCTAGAGAATGCAGTAAAATCTGATTAATCACACAAGGAAAGAAGTAGGTAGCTCAAGTCTCACTAGGCATTTATAAGTGATCATGTGGATTAATGAAAACACAATGCACTTTTCAGAAATATATGCACCTAGTGGCAACTGCCTCATTTTTGAAAATACAAGTGTGATCTCATTTTGAGAATGGGAAAAACAACTTAAAAAAAATTTTCACACAGAATTCACAGCCAGCAGTTTATTATTTATTCTAGTATTTTGGTGTTTTTCAACAACAATTCAGTGTAATGTGAGGCTACACATGAATAAGAGGTAGAGAATGAAACCCCCCTTTCATGGCAGCTTGTGCAAGAGTCACCATCCAATGTGTGTGAGTGTTGTGTGTGATATTCTCTGCACAAAAACACCAGATTTCCATTAACTCGCAGCAAGATAAAGGTAATTAGTTAAGAAGCTAATATAATTGCAAAATAGGTAAGTGAGAATTAAACCAAAGTGTACCAATTAGTGATTACAACCCAAAAAGTTTAAACTACCAGAAATTTACAAAATCTAATAACAGAATTTAAATTCCTAGACTAATCTTCTGCTGCATCTTCTTCCTCTGAGCTTTCCTCTTCAGAACCTTCTTCTTCTTCTTTTTCTTCTTCCACCACCTCTTCAAATGGTGGCTGAGGAAAGTGGGTTCTGTATATTGGCATATTCTTGAAAACAGAAGAACGAAGGCACTGGGCATTCTCTGCTAAGTCTGGAGTATGATACATTTCTTCTTTGGTCATTCCCAATTTCTGACCAATATTCAGCATAATACATTCCATTAGCATGACTCTAGCTTTGAGGCTATTATGCAGCTCAGTCTGCCTTTCAGCAAGTTGGTTCTGCCCTTCAGCTAGCTGCTTCAGAGTGTCCTTCATCATCATTGGTTTCTCTTTCTTGAATTGTGAAGGGATTGGGGCTGCAAAAGTGCAGGAAACAGTTGCATAAATCTCTTTGATCAGAGCTGCAGAAATGGATGGTGCAGCTCTGATTTTCTCTTGATAATCACCAAACTCTACTCCTGCGTCTTCACAAAGTAGTGTAATTACTGAAGGAAAGGCTAATGAATCCCTTTTTGTCTTCAGTATTCCCAAGATACAGTCACTTATTACCTCTCCCACATCTATGTAGATATTGGAGACTATGGCAAAAAGTAGAGCAGCCCTCTTCACAGCTAGTGTGGAGCTATGTTTGACAGGCATGAACGAATTTAAAATAAACATGCTCCATACTTTGGCAAAGGGCAGAAGATTCTTGGTGACAATATGCTTTGGCTTCTTAGATTGGTTGAGCTCCCATGTGGTGCCTGGTTTCCCAATCCTTTCCAGAATTTGCACAAAATCAATATCTGGACTTTCCTTAAATGTTTTGAAGTCCAACTGTGCAGCATGTTGTGCAGAATTAATTTCCAGCACCCTGTTGATATTTGCTGGTGAGAAGTCAATTCTCATGCCTTTGACCATGGAGCTGAACTTAGGGGTTCCTTTCCCTTTAAACTTCATGGCATTGGCATAGAATTCCTGAGTTATTTCCCTCCAACCCAGGCCAGCTGTTGCACAGAAGAATTCCCAGCCTCTTTTCTGGATTTCTTCTTTAATTTCAGGATAGTTGTTCCCAGCTATTTGGAATGCTCTGTCGGGAACAATTTTTCTTCTTAGAATATTGGCTCTGAAAAAGTTTTCATGAGCCAAACTTCTGAATCTCGGATCATGTGGGGCTGGTGGTGAGGATCCTGAAGGTACAACTGTTCTTGGTGGAGGTGATGGTGTAGGTGAGGGTGCAGGTGCATATGATCTGGTTGAAGGTGGTGGAGAAGGTGAGGGTGAAGATGTAGGTGCAGATGATCTTGTCTGAGGTGAGGGAGAAGGTGAGGGTTCAGATATCTGAATAGGTGAAGAGCTTGAGACACCATCAGTTCTGGCTCTTTTTGATTCTACAGCTTGGAGATTTCTGCTGGATCTTCTTGTTGGGGTCATGGAATATGCAGCTCGCTTCTTCTTAGGGGTGGTAGAAGATGCAGCTTGCTTCTTCTTAGGAGGACCCACAGGTGTGTTGAATGAAGTCCTAACCATTTTGGAATTTTCTGCATTGAAGGAGTAATTGTCAGTTAAAAATTTTAGAATCAAGAATAATCCTATGCTGCAGAAAATTTAATCAAGCAGTTTGCAGAAATTAAAATTTTCTAATACTTCTCATCATGCAATCTGCTAATAGAACCAACACCCAATTGTACAACTTATTCAAAACATGCAAAATCTAACAGTAAAATTTCAGAGTGCACACTCTTATCAATTAACAGGGTAACGCAGAAAGATAATTACATGCCTTGACCAAAATTCCCAAGTTGTATTCATTTTGCAATCAAGTATACATTTCAGATAATCCCAATTTAATGTCTAACTCAATTTCAGCACAGCTATGTATTCTAATTTTCAATTCTACAGTTTCAGAAAGTTCTGTTGCTATCAGTTCATATTCTGCAGAAATGTGGTTCATAATATATGCAATGTAATTTCAATTATCCCATCAGACTAACATACATGACAGAGAGCAGCTATCTGAAGTATTATCCATTCTATTTTGAACCAAATAGCTTCAGAATTTGAAATTTAAGTTTGCTGTCAGGGCATGTATTATACAATGCACATAATAGATACTTAACATTAATTCATCACTTTCAGAGAAATTTAGATATTTCTAAGCTGAAAATTCAAGATGTGTTCACTATCATTAAAAATTAGGGTAGCGCAGAGCAATATTTTCAAGTTTCAACCAATTTTCAAACATAAATTGCAACCCAATCATTCTCAGCAAACAGTTATTCCATCAAAGTAGTGCAGATTTACTTGTCCTAGTATTTTCCTAACATTCGATTGCATTACATGCAGTGTATGTTTGCAATTAATCTCATTCAACAGTCTTAGCTCAAACAACTTTTCACTGAATTCTTTTTAGGTCATCCCAATTTTTGCAGAACTTTTATTCAATTATGTACAATGCAGATTCGAATGCTCCATAAATGACAGGGAAGACTTCTTCAGTGTATTGCTCCTACAGTGCCTCAGTACCCTATTCTACATTTTTCCAAGTTTGTAAACAGAGAAAACCCTAGCTACAGTTACAGAGGGATGAGAGTAAGTGTACCTTGCAGGACGGTGTAGTATTGAATGAGAAATGTTGGTTGATTCTAGGTCGACGCACACAGAGAGTGAGATTTGCAGAGAAAACTTAGACAGAGATGAAGTTTCAAGCATGAAAAGTGTGTGTGCGTGCTCAGGTTAGGGATTATATATGGTTACGCTGGGCACGTGACAATTTTTTTAAAAGAAATGAACGTTGTAAAATTAATTGATCCCAGCGTAATCACTATTATTCAAAAGAGTGAATGTTCCAGAGAGTGAATTTTTTCAGGGTGAGGCGCGCGTTATCACTATTGCTGAGAAAAGTGATAATGCGCAGCAAAGTGATAACTTTTTTCAATAAAAGTACTAACGCAGAGATATTAGAAGTTTACTTACCTGTGCGTAGTCACTCTTGACAGAAAAAGGAAGCGTTCCAGAGAGTTCATTTTCCCATCTGTCTCTGCGTGATCACTTTTATCAGTAAAAGTGATTGTTCCAGCAGAAAACCTCAAATTGCCGTCTCTGCGTAGCTTCTTTTCTGCAATAAAGTGACTCCTCTCATTAATCAATTACCTCTAAAACCTCAATTAATTAAATTTTCACTCTTGAATCTATCAAATACACACTCTTCACATTGAATCTCAGTTCAAGTATCTCAATTATGCCTCAGAAAATTAGATTCAGTGGACTATTCACATACATTATGCAGAAACTTCTAGAAATTGGTAAAATTAGATTATGCAGAATCTTAAACTCTTAACTACACATTCACCTCATCAATTTTCAGATTAAACAAACAAATGCACCTCAGAAACTCAGATTCAGCAATATTTGTGTAGAATTTTTGCAGCATATCAGAAATTTACAAAACAATAATATGCAAAATTCTAAAAACACTATAGAAAGCTTAAACTGGGTTAGAAATGTGAGTTGCCTCTCACAAAGCGCTTCTTTAATGTCACTAGCTTGACATTAGTTGTTCCTCACTCAAGAGGAACCAATTTCAAGCACGATATGTTTCTTGCAAACTCTTCTCCCTGATAGATCTTCAGTCTTTGGCCATTGACCTTGAATTCCCTCCCTGTTTTCTGATCTTCTATAAGAATTGCTCCAAAGGGAGAGGTTTCCTTTATTAAAAATGGTCCAGACCATCTAGATTTCAATTTCCCTGGAAATAATTTTAATCTTGAATTGAATAGCAGCACTTGCTGGCCAGGTCTGAAATCTTTTTGCAGAATGAACTTGTCATGGATTCTCTTGATTCTTTCTTTGTACAACTTTGCATTCTCTTATGCTTGCTGTCTGAATTCCTCCAATTCATGCAGCTGCAGAACTCTCTTCCTTCCAGCATTTGACAGATCGAAATTAAGCCATTTTGTAGTCCAATATGCTCTATGTTCCAACTCTAGGGGTAGGTGACAGGCCTTTCCAAATACTAACTGATATGGAGACATACCAATTGGAGTTTTAAAAGCAGTTCTGTATGCCCACAATGAATCATCCAGCCTCTTTGACCAATCCTTCCTTGAGCTGTTCACTACCTTCTCCAGAATTTGCTTGATTTCTCTATTTGAAACCTCCACTTGTCCACTTGTTTGTGGATGGTAAGGAGTAGCAACCTTATGCTTCACACCATATTTCATTAATACAGCTTCAAGATACTTGTTGCAGAAGTGAGTACCTCCATCACTTATTAGCACTCTAGGCACACCAAATCTTGAAAAAATGTTCTTTCTTATAAAAGAAATCACTACCTTTGCATCATTTGATCTGGTGGGAATTGCTTCTACCCATTTAGACACATAATCCACTGCCACTAGAATGTATTCGTGTGAAAATGATGGGGGAAATGGTCCCATGAAATCAATCCCCCATACATCAAACAATTCCACTTCTAAGATGTTGGTTAATGGCAGCTCATGTCTTCTTGAGATATTTCCAGTTCTTTGACATTTGTCACAGTTTTCTACATACCTTTTGGCATCTTTGAAGAGTGTAGGCCAAAAGAAACCTGCTTGCAACACTTTTGCAGCAGTTCTTGAAC
This sequence comes from Abrus precatorius, assembly GCF_003935025.1. Classification (NCBI taxonomy): domain Eukaryota; kingdom Viridiplantae; phylum Streptophyta; class Magnoliopsida; order Fabales; family Fabaceae; genus Abrus; species Abrus precatorius. The sequence continues at coordinate 7,884,525 of NW_020874395.1, read as the reverse complement.
TTGCATGGTGGCCTCTATATTCTGAATTATGACAATGCCATAATATCTCAGCTTGCTCACTTTGTGGAATGCATCTTCTAAGTAACCCATCTACTCCAATTTTGAACAAGTATGGGTCTTCCCACACATAGAATTTGCTATCATGTAGGAACTTCTTCTTTTGCTGCCAAGTAAACCTCTTTGGTATGAATTGAGTGGCTTTAAAATTTGCAATGTCAGCAAACCAAGGTATGTTATCCACTGCGAACAGCTTTTCATCTGGAAATTCTTCATTTATTTCCAATGATTCAGTGGTTGAACTCTCCAAGAGTAATCTGGATAGGTGGTCAGCAACACTGTTTTCTTTTCCTTTCTTGTCTTTGATCTCTAGCTCAAATTCTTGGAGGAGTAGAATCCATCTTAATAATCTGGGCTTTGCATCCTGTTTTGTCAAGAGATATTTAAGAGCAGCATGATCAGTATATACAATCACTTTCGAACCCATTAAATATGATCTGAACTTATCAAAAGCATATACAACAGCTAAAAGTTCTTTTTCTGTTGTTGTGTAATTCACTTGTGCAGGATTTAACACTTTGCTTGAATAATAGATAGCATGTAATTTCCTATCTTTTCTCTGTCCTAAAATAGCACCCACTGCACTATCACTTGCATCACACATGAGTTCAAAAGGTAGTTTCCAATCTGGTTTTGCAAGAATAGGTGCAGAAATCAGTTTCTCTTTTAAAACAGAAAATGCATGCAAACAATTTTCATCAAATATGAAATCTGCATCCTTTATAAGTAAATTACTCAAGGGTTTAGCAATCTTGGAAAAGTCTTTTATGAATCTTCTATAAAAACCAGCATGTCCTAAAAAACTTCTAACTCCCTTAACATTGATAGGTGGAGGCAATTTACTAATGACTTCTATTTTAGCTTGGTCCACCTCCATTCCTTTCTCTGAAATTTTGTGACCAAGGACAATGCCTTCTTGTACCATGAAATGGCACTTTTCCCAATTTAACACAAGATTAGTGTCTTGACATCTCTGCAAAACAGTGGATAGATTAGCTAAACAATCATCAAAAGAATCACCAAAAACAGAGAAATCATCCATGAACACTTCTATGATGTTTTCTACCAAATCAGAAAAAATAGAAAGCATGCATCTTTGGAAAGTGGCAGGGGCATTACACAAACCAAATGGCATTCTCCTATATGCAAAGACTCCAAATGGACATGTAAATGCAGTTTTCTCTTGATATAAAGGATCTACAGCTATTTGATTATATCCTGAATACCCATCAAGAAAACAATAAAATGAATGTCCAGCAAGTCTTTCTAACATTTGATCTGCAAATGGTAGTGGGAAATGATCTTTTCTGGTTGCATCATTTAATTTCCTATAGTCTATGCACATTCTCCATCCAGTCACAGTCCTAGTAGGGACAAGTTCATTCTTTTCATTAGGTACAACTGTCATACCACCTTTCTTTGGAACAACTTGGACTGGACTTACCCAATTGCTGTCAGAAATTGGGTATATTATTCCTGCATCTAACAGCTTTATGACCTCTTTTTTAACTACCTCTTTCATGGCTGGGTTTAACCTCCTTTGTGGCTGCACAACAGGCTTAAAATTCTCTTCAAATAAAATTCTGTGCTTACAAAATGAGGGATTTATACCTTTCAGATCTGCAATACTCCAGCCAATTACAGATTTGTGTTCTCTCAAAATTCTGAGCAATTTTTCCTCTTGTTCTTCCTTAAGTTCATTATTGATGATGACTGGATTTTCATGTTTCTCATCCAGAAATGCATACCGCAGGTGTGAAGGGAGTTGTTTCAGTTCTAGCCTTTGCTTTTCCTCTTCTTTATCATCCTTTTCTAGCTTCTCCTTCACTGAATTTTCTGTAGATTTTTGAATTGGCAGAGCTTCTAGTTGCTGCTGCACTTCCTTAATGCATTCTTCATGCAGAAGTTCAGATTTGTTGCTCCCTGCAGATATTATTTCTTCTAACACCGCAAGTTCATCAATTTCATTAATATGGCGTTGTATAATGAAAGCATCCAGTATATCTACCTTCATACATGTGCTATCTTTAATTGGATATTTTAAAGCTTCAAACACATTAAACACTACCTTCTCATCTTGAACTCTAAGCATAAGTTCACCTTTCTGCACATCTATCAAAGCTCTCCCTGTTGCAAGAAATGGTCTCCCTAGGATCAAAGGAATGTTAGAATCCACCTCCATGTCTAGAATTACAAAATCTGCAGGAAAAATGAACTTGTCAACTTTAACTAATAAATCTTCAACAACTCCATATGGATAAGTGTATGATCTATCAGCTAGTTGCAGCGTAATGTTGGTGGGCTTCACTTCCTCTATGCCAAGTTTCTGCAGAACAGCCAATGGCATCAGATTTATGCTTGCTCCCAAGTCACACAATGCTCTTCCCACAGTGCAGTTTCCTATTTCACAAGGAATGCTAAATGATCCAGGATCTTTCAGCTTTTGAGGAAGCTTTCTCTTGAGAATGGCAATGCACTCCTCTGTCAAAGGTACTATTTTATCATGCTCTAGCTTTCTTTTTCTGGAAAGTAGTTCTTTCATAAACTTTGCATATGAGAGCATTTGCTCCAAAGCTTCTGCAAAAGGAATGTTAATTTGTAATTTCTTAAAGACATTCATAAACCTTTCAAATTGTTCCTCTTGTTTAGGATTCTGAACTCTTTGAGGATAGGGCAGCCTCTTGTATTTTTCTGGATCTATTGGCTTACAAGCTTCCTCAAAGAGTTGCTTTTTGGTTTTCCTTTCAGAATTCATAGGAACTTTTTCTTTTTCTTCTGAATGGTCTTTTTTCAATAGCTTAAAATTTCCTTATTGCAGATCTTGTTCAATGTTTCTTTCTGCTACATCATTTACTTTTTTTTCTGCTGGTTTAGGGCTTGCAACTACAGCTCCACTCCTTGTAGTTATGGCTTGACATTGCTCTTTAGGATTGATTACTGTATTGCTTGGAAATCTTCCTTCATCCCTGCTGGATAATTGTTCAGCTAATTGTCCAATTTGTGTCTCTAGTTTCTTCATGGAAGCTTCCTGGTTTTTGAAGCTTGTTTGAGTCACCTTCATGAATTGCAGCATAGTCTCTTCCATCTCAGTCAACCTCTCATTCATAGGTCTGGAAAATTTTTGATTTCCTTGAGGTTGAGTGGATGAATTTCTCTGAAAATAATGTTGTTGTGTTGCTGGACCTGCATTAGAAAAAGGCAAATTTGAATTAGAATTCTTTGCAGCAGAATATTGATTATTCCAATTAGAATACTGCTGAGTTCTATTATTTGAAAATTGAAATCCAGGGGGATATGATGGCTGTTGTCTCTGAAAATTATTCATATAATTCACTTGCTCTTGTGGTTCACTTGTGAATGCCTCACATGCACCATTTGCATGGTTTCCTCCACAAAAGTCACAACTTAGCTGACTGGTAGGCATACTCCCTGTTTGCAGATTGTTGATTTGTTGTGTTAAGGCAGCTAATTGTTCTGAAAACATTTGATTTTGTAGTTGATTTTGTGCAAGAAAAGTTTCCAGAACTTTAGCTTCATGACCAGAGTTTCTTCCTTGATTCCTTGAGTTTGAATTCTGATACATTGAAGATGCCATCATATCAATAATCCTCTGAGCTTCTTCCAAGGACTTTGTATTTAATGAACCTCCAGCAGCAGCATCAACCATTGTTCTTGTTACTGCATTCATCCCATTATAAAAAGTCTCTAATTGCATCCAATCTGGAATACAATGATGTGGACACCTTCTAAGCAGTTCTTTGTATCTTTCCCATGCTTCATACAATGATTCTCCTTCTTGCTGCACAAAGGATGTAATTTCTCCTCTCAACTTAGCAGCTTTAGATGGAGGGAAGTACTTAGTTAAAAACTTATTCACAAGTTCTATCCAGGTTGTGATGCTTCCTTGTGGTTGAGCTTGTAACCAACATTTTGCTCTATCTCTCAAGGAAAAAGGAAATAGTCTTAATCTGATAGCTTCTTCACTAACTCCATTCATTCTTATGGTGTCACATAGCTGCAGAAAATTTGAAATATGCAGGTTAGGATCATCAGAATTTCCTCCAGCAAACTGATCCTGTTGGACTAAATGTAGTAGGGCAGGTTTAATCTCAAAATGGTTGGCTTGAATAGTTGGCCTAATTATAGAAGAGTTAAAACCTTGCATGTTAGGAATAGCATAATCCCCTAATGTTCTAAATCTGTTCTGTTCTGCCATTTCTATTGCTGGATTTGGTTGTCTCAAGGGTGTAGATGTTCTTTTCACTCTAGAATTACTCTGAGATTCTGGAGAATGGACAGCTTCTAACTCACTATCACTCCCTATGGCTTTTTCTGCTCTAGACTCTTTTCTCAATCTTCTCAAAGTTATGTCTATGTCAGGATCAAAGACCAGAATTGATTTATTCTTGTTTTTACCACGCATATACAAATCAGTTTAAAGCAAAATTAAACCACAATTGATATTCAGAAATGTACAACAGAATTCATGCAAATTCTATCAGTAAAAGCATATAGAAACTTAAATCTAGCAGTTGCAGAATTGTAAAATCATGTACAAATATGCAGAATGGCAATTACAACTATGAAGAACAATGAAAACCGAAATTATGAAGATAACAAAGGTGTAAAAATTCTATGCAGCAGACAGAAATATTATGCAGAATATTACACAAGGTGCAGTAAAATTATGCAGAAAGCAATTTGAAAGCAAAGCAACAAAATAAATGCTCAATCTAGTTACTTTTCTACTACTAATGATATTGAAATGAAAATTCCCCGGCAACGGCACCAAAAACTTGTTGTTGTCTTTCTACACTAGCAAGTGCACTAGGATTGCAGCAAGTGATGAGTAAAATTAAGATCCAAATATCGTCTCCACAGGGAATTTAGATTCAAGTATCACTTCATAGAATTACAACCATTTAAGCTTTTTCGAAATTGTAAGGAGAGTGGTAACACCTAATAACATCAAACTGGAACAATTAAAAGTAAAATGAACTTGAAGCAAACAAGACAATGCACACACAGTTATGTGATAACAGAGGGAGAAACCATAGCTAGGGAATTGCCTCACCGAAACTCCAATGTTTAATCAATAAAGTTCTGAATTAACAAGCAATTGGAAAGAATGACAATCAGTTTCACTTTATACTATTCAGAGGTTAATTCCTTAACTCAGTGAACCTAACATTCAATTAAATCATTCTAATTCCTTAGATCTAATTCAATTCAATGTTGCTTTAAGTGTAAGAAACCAAAAGATTGCAAGATCAAAGTTCCTTATCCATAAGAAAACTAAAATCTCGGTGATTAGTTCAGATCTGAAGAACAAATTCAATTTCCATTGACAAAGGTTCCTCTGAATTTAGTTAATCAAATTTCCATTCAATTCACACGTGAAGTTCAGAATCAATCACTCAATCTATTCCAAAGCTTGAAATCCAGATCCAAATCAATTCAACATGTTCATTTCAGATCTACAATCCCTAACTATGAACGAATTACACAGCCATGGCAGCAGAAGAAGAAAAAGAAAGAGAAGAAGAGAAGAAGAAACTCAGAAACGCCATGGAAGCTTGCTCCACTCCAATTCCTCTTCGTGAAGCTCCAAGATCTGAATCCCCACTCCTCTCTCTCACTTCCTCTAACCAGAAACTAACTAAAAAAATTGAAAATGAACAGAATCCCTTTTTTCCGGATCGCTTCTGGTATTTATAAAATTTCTCAGATTTTCACGTTATCACTTTTATGAGAAATAGTAGTTACGCAGAGAGTTTTTGGTTGCGCGTTAACACTTTTCCTAGAAATAGTGGCCACGCGCATTTTTCTGATATTGAGAGCTCTCTGGAACTATCACTCTTGATGATAAAAGTGACAACGCAGAGCCAAGGTAGTTGCGCGTTATCACTTTTTCTGATAAAAGTGACTACGCGCAGTTCGCCAAGTTGAAGACTCTCTGGAACGATCACTTTTGATGACAATAGTGGTTACGCAGAGCTTTCCTGATATTTTGCCTCTTTGGAACTATCACTTTTAATGATAAAAGTGGTAACGCCCAGACTTCACTTCTTCTTTGAGCTCTGAAGTGATCACTTTCACTGACAATAGTGATCACGCCCAGTCTGCAATTTCTTATTCTTGAGTTTTTGGAGTCCAGACTTGCTTCTTTCCTCTTCCTTGTCATCAAACTTCCAAGAATATGATCCTTGCTCAATTTATTCCTACAAAAACAAGATTAAAAACTTAATTCCTAAGCAAAAATTTCACAATTGCTAAAATAACTACATATGTAAACAAAATTCAATTCCTTCTCTTTTTCTAAGTTTTTCTGCTTTCTTTATATATTTTTCTTATCATTTGTGTTAGAATTATGCTAAAATATCAGTCAAAATATGGATTCATCATCCAGCTTCTTGTCTCCACCTATATCCTTGGTTTTGATTCTGCCTTCAACCCTGTGAAAAATGTTAGAATAAGAATTACTGTTAGGGTTAGAAAAATTACCTCCCCGAGGTGGGTTGCTCATATAATTTACTTCCTCATTTTCTACATTTTGAGTTAGGTAAGCACAGTTACCATTTAGATGGTCTCCTCCACAAAAATCACATTGAGTACTTGACTGGTTATGGAATGAATTGAATGAAGCTGTTGTGGCAACTTGGTCATCTGCTTAGTAAGGGCTTCAATCTCTTGAGTTAAAATTTTATTTTGAGCAAGGATGGCATCTGATGTGTTCAAATCTAAAACTTCTCTTCTCTGCACTGCCCTTCTATTATGCTGAACTTGCCTATCAGTGGATGAAAGAGCATTAATTATTCTTGAGGCTTGTTCTGCATCTACTACCATCATTGTTCTGCCAGCAGCAGCATCCAAAATCATTTTAGTGTCAAGCCGAAGACAATTGTAAAAGATATTCAACTGATCTACATCTTCAAACCCATGGTTAGGACATTTCCTAAGCAAGAACTGAAAACGTTCCCAGGCTTCATCTTGACCTTGCTTGAAAGTGGAGATATCAGATTTTGCACTAACATACTTGTAAGATGGAAAGAATCTTGCAAGAAATTTCCTTTCCACATCACTCCAGCTTGTCAGACTCTGATTTAGATGTGACTTCAACCACACTTTTGCTTCCCCAATCAGAGAAAATGGAAATAGTTTTAAATATGCTACTTCTGTCTACTCATCATCAAATCTCATAGTGGATACCAACTCATAAAAAGCATCAAGATGGGCATATGGGTCTTCATGATCTTTCCCTGAAAACTGATATGAGCTTATCAAATTCAGGAAAGCAGGCTTAATTTCTACAACCCTTGTATTGGGTGGAACCACTATACTTGAATAATGTCTTAGACCTTGATGCATGGCATAATCACCAAGAGTTCTTCTTGGTAGTGGATTTGCCCTTGGTCCACTATTGCCTCCATGATTTCCACCATTCTCATTGCCACCTTATATGAAAGTCCTATATTTCAATTGAAAATATATTTCTAAGATAATTTCTCAAATGTTGATTCCTTAAACAGTTAACAAACTATTCAGCATTAAAATTAGAATTTAAAAGTAATCAATAACTTGAAATCTATTCCTAGAGTAACCAATTATTGAGTAATCTCAATCAGATCTAGATCTAAATAATATTTTTCCAAATATAGCTTAGATTTGAGCTCCAAAAACCATCAAATAGACAGATTCAACCATTAACACGGATTGAAATCACCAAAATAATAGAAATGAAGAAGAAACATATATATTTTTATAAATTATTGAGAATACATTAAGTTTGAAGATTTACATTCAATCCCATACAAGGTTTAGCTACTCATGGCAACCATAGTAACATGAATTGAAATACAAACGGAGTAGAACATCAAAAACTGAGTATTCTTACTCTTTTCCTCTGCTCTGCGCTGATCTCCCTCTCTAAAAATTAATATGGAACAGTAACCTCTCTTCTAAACATAAAATTTTCCTTTTATACCGGTTTGCTTGATGTAGCGAGACATGAAGATAGAAATTAGGTCATTCTATTTGTCTCTCGCTGCAGCGATGCTTCTTGCTACAGCGAAACAAGAAACTCTCGCTATAACGACACATTCTCGCTGTAGCGAGAGGAGCACAGATTCACCCTCTCCACAATAAAGCATTCTCGTTGCAGTAATGGTGTCTCGCTATAGCGAGAAACCTCTAGAAGCTAACTTTTCTACAACTTCACGCTTTAAATGCTCTTTTTGACTTTTTCCAATCTTCTTCAACTTTAATTGATGTTTCTCATTTGATTTCAGCTACAAAATAGATCAAAAAGAAATCAAAACACTACAATTGCATTCTTTTCTTGAAATATACAAGTATTTGTAAGAGTTCCAAGTTTAAGGAGAATTTAACAAAATAATCCAACTTTTAACATGAAAAGTGTTCAAGTCAATATCTCAAATTACTTATTTTATACAATTATCATACGTCTCATTAAGGAGACAAAAAGAGAACTAGAGGTGTCGATAACAAAATCTCAATTCAAAAAGACAACATAAAATATAAATTTAAAATTCACCCTTTTTTTTTTTATAAAAATGAAGATAAAACTATTTAGAATAGAGACGTCTCATTGAACATAGAGGAGACAAAAAGAGAACTAGAGGTATTGATAACAAAATCTCAATTCAAAAATACAAGATAAAATCTAAATTCAAAATTCACTCATTCTTTTTGTTTTTGAACAATTTTTTTTATTTAACCTATTTTAATCAAGTTACATTATTATAATTTTCTACAATAAAATCAACAGAAACATATCTAGTTTATAGAGTAAAATAATAATTTTAATAAAAAAATAGCTAAAATTTTATAAATAAAGAGATTAACAGTTTATCAAAATGCAATGCATAAACAAGTAATGAAATTGTTCTATGGACGCATGCAAGCTTTCATAGAATAATCTAATTTCTGACACTAGCATTGATACAGTGCACACAAATTTTCAAAATAATAACTTTTTTTAATCCGTTTAAGCAAAGTTTTGATACAAAGAAAAAATATTGAATGAAAATAGATATAAATTTTTTTTATTAATATTAAAACAATGTTATTGTAGAAAGACTTGTTTTTATTTTAGATAGTTGGGTAGAGTATTTAATAAAATTTTAAGTCGTTAGCACTAAGTTAAGGTATACTTGTTCATCATTTATTTTTCTTTTTTAATATAACCAATTCTTTCATAAGTGATTTAGTAAAGTTTTTCTATTCAAAGGACTTTAAAGTCTTAGATTTAGTCATAATCCTTATAAAGCACCCACACGACCATTCTGTGCAGTATATCAATGATGCTAACGACCATTGTGTGAACTAATAACATAGCGAATTGAGTTATGGTGTACAATTGTTGTTATCAATCTTATTAAATAATACCTAAAATTTTAGTTTTAGTACTAGAGTTTTAGGATTTATATGCCTTAATATCTATAAATTAATATTATTTTTTAAATATATAATTCCTTTTAATCGCATTTTAACTATCCCGTCTTTGATTTGATATAATATACACAATGTCGATTACAATTTTTTTTCAACAAATAAGTCATTTGAGTGTGGCACTTCTTTTAAGCTTTTGTTTTGTAACCTTTTAATTTTCAAACAACCCAACTTTGAAATATTTAAACTAAACTCAAACTTTTACCGTATTTTTTAATGATGCTAATTTTTTAATATTAATTTGGTTACTTCCATGTAAACTTTTTATCAGAGCTAGCCTCCATCTAAGGATCTATTCCAAATATATCATGTTCTTTCCCTTTCATATTGGTGCCAATAGATTTGATCCTGTGTCACAAAATGTGTTTGTATTTTGACTTGCTTGATGCTTTTTAATTAAATACCTCTATGATCTATTTGATGTTCTTTGGTTTTAATTTTAACATTGTAATATGTTAATCCTCAAATTTAAAAAAAAAAAAAAGACGTCAAAACTTTACTTAACTAAATATTCAGAGACATTTTATGTGCATAAAAAATAAACAAATATTTATGCTTCCAGAGTAATCTTTACCTGTGTGCAATGTTTTGAGTTACGATGCAAGGAATTAGCATTATTATGATTCTTTAGGATAGTTTATTGAAATGGATTTTGTTAATCTCAGCCCTAAGCCCTAAGGTGTAACGCCTTATTATTATAATTTCTAAATAAAATGAATTTCGTAAAAATGTTAACAAAATAGAAGTTTTCATTCAACCATAGTTCAAAAACTCAATCTCATAAAGTGGTTCTTAAAAAGAAATGATTACAAGTTTGTTTCATAGCTTGCTACAGGACTCAAATATACATTAAAACTTCCAAAATAAACTTCTAAGTCCTATAGCAGTGTCATCCATCCTTCTTTCAGGGGGCCCAGTGCTGATCGTCTTGGTTACCTGAAAAATAAGCGTAAGGGTGAGTCCTCTACTCTAGCATAAGTACACAAATAAGCATAAGACTCACCTGAACTATCTCACTCAAGGCACACACAACAATCACAGGCAGGTGCGCTCACTGCACCGATAACCAATTATAAATACATGCATTTACACAAACACACGTGTGCTCACAGCACATAGCCACGCTCATTGTGGCACTATGATCACAGATTCCTGATGCCCTCAACCTTAGGAACTTACTCAGTTATGCTATGGATAGCCGCCCGAATAGCTCCCGCTCCACAGATACAACATGTGCAGTATTGAGTCCTCCAAGCAAAGGTGTTAGTCAGAGGCCGAGTCAGGAGGAAATTGTGTGGCCTGTGGTGCACCCACGCTCACTGTTGGTATCACCATCACCCTCTCTTTCCCAAGGTATTACTACCGCCCCTATCTTCCACACCCCCAGTGTATCTCTGAACCATTCATAGTTCTAACACCCAAACACATCATCATTCAATTAACTACCCATGGCACGTAACACCTTCACAACCACATAGTACTTAACCATTCCACAATACATCATACTTACAATCACACACATTTCATTTCACACAAGATTCCAATACAATCTACCTAGTATTTAATCATTCTACACCACAATCTACCTATTCACACTTCTACCATGCCATTCCACACAAATCATACAACATGCTGGAGGTCGGGCACCTCCGGACTCATCCCAGTGCATTCAAACCATCAATATACACATCAGATTTCCTCCCTAAGGCACACAAGAATCCCATGAGAACTCAAGGGAAACACAGAAATTAAAAGAGAGGGACAAAATTTGAAACCCTAGCTATAGAACTCACCTCCAAGAGCTCCAAACACTTCCCCAATCTTTAATCTAGCCTCCAATTGGTCTTGGAGGAGTCCCAAACGGTCAGAATAGGCTTAGGCAGATAGAATAGTGGAAGAGGGAGAAGGAATCATGAAAAAATGGCCCCCTTCCTCGAGCCCTAACCCTTCAAATACCCCTATAGTCGCGATACTCTCACTACAGCGAGATATTCTCGCTGCAGCGAGGGGACCTCACTGTAGCGACACGCCCTCTCGCTACAGCGAAAAAACCAGAGAAAACTGCACTCTGGTTTCTGTAGAATCTTGCTACAGCGAGACTGCACCCAGAAATGCATCTTAAACTATCACTCTGTCGCTACAGTGAGACGTCTCTCGCTACAGCGAGAAGGCGATAGTCGCATGCCTTCCTGCTAGGGACCTCTCGCTACAGCGAGAATGCCCTGCACCAGGATCTAACCTATCTCTTTTCCAATCCAAATTCCAATCACGCACACATACGCACACATATACATACATTCACATATATCTATATTCACATACACATTTCCATCAAACTAAGGCACATCCATACATTCACATCACTATCAAATCAATCATCACACCACAAACTAGAAAATATAAATATATATATATATATATATAAATATATACTCAAATAATATTATATTTCTCGGGGCGTTACATAAGGGCTGAGTTTAAATATTCACAAATAAAAAAAATTTATAAAAAAAATACACAGTTATTCTGTAGGATAGTTTATTGAAATAATATCCTTTAAAAAACTAATTACAAAAATAATATTATTCTGAAACACTTTATTAAAATGGGGGTGGTTTTAGTAATTTATTTGTGGGAAATTTTACTTAACTTTTTGACTGTTAGAATGAATAGAAATGGTACCTAAGCACGATTTTGGGCGACGTATTATTTGGAAGTTAAAAACTGCTAATAACTTTAATTTGATGGCAGAATTGACTGCCAATTATATATAACAATAATGAACCAAAACTTTCATGAATTATACCAGTATTAAATTAAAATAATTTTTTAATATGTAATTAAAGTATCCCATATTATTATTTTCTATTTTAATAAATAGTTATATTATGAACCTACAATGTGAATGATACATGAAAATTACGTTATAATATAGAAATTTGTGGCTATGTGAATTGTAATAAAATTAAATTTGCAAGAATTTTAAATTACCAAAAATTATAGGTGTAATTTTTAGGAATAATTAAAAATTTTCACTTAAAAAATTATATAGTTATTAAAATATGCAAAACCAGTAAAAGCACTAAACCTAATTGTATACAGTGAAGAATCCCTTTAACTTATTCTTTATCGGCAATATCTTCAAATTTTTAATTGAAAATGTAAATTCAAATTGTAACACTCTTATTTTCTTCTTCCAAATAAATTTAAATAAATAGATTTTTATGACAATAAAAAATAAATTTATTTTTATTCATAAACTTATAATAATATAAAAATAAAATTTGTATTTTCTTCTTATGAAAATTTCATATAATTTTAAGGGTAAAACTTTGAAACTTGAGATAATTGAATAAAACTCAACTTTACTTTTAACAAAGCAATTAGTTCATTTTGAATACATATAAACTTAAAATTTCCACTAAAGACATTTTCAGAATATTCATTACAACGAAATCGGTTCAAGTATCATAAATTTTAAAATTTTACATTTAAAATCATTTACAAAATTTAGTCATCACAAGATACAATTTAAATAAAGTAATACAATTTCTCAAACTATTTTAATCCCTACGGAGCAATCTTCCTTTCAATACCTTTGGACTATGATCTTAGGATGGACCAAGCATCTTTGTCTCTTCACTCTCATTACCTGAAAATATTAGTAAGAGTGAGTCTCTTCTGCCCACTAAATCCCTTGTTTAATATAAGCAAAGTATTTACATGTATATATGGTACTAGGAATATTATTTAACATGAATTAAATTAGCAATAACACTCAATTCATCCAAATTGCCATCACAAAGAAGAACACATAAGACAATAATCAATCATGTTCACCACTTCAGATCATACATCTTTTTACTAATTTGCACGTTATAATACATGTATTATACCATTTCAATCAATATGTCACAAAACGTGTCCTAATCGTACCCGTCGATGTATTACAACACATATATCATAACAACATCAACCGAAATGTTACAATGTATATATTATGACTGTACAATTTCTATACCATTTCATATACATCACACTTTCACATTTATTTCAATTTCATATTCAATGCCGCTAGGATCCCTTTAGGACTTTACAGTTTAGATAGTCGCCGGTTAGCCACAGCAACACGGATACACGTGTGCTGACACAGCCCATTCTAGCAAAGGTATAGTCAGAAGTCTCGTCAAGAAATGAGTGTGTGGCCTGTGAATGCTTTCATTTTCAGTAAATCATTGTGCACTTATTCACACTTAGCATTCACCACTCCTATTTCCCCAAGATTTCCCAAATCTTCTCCAGACTCTATACTCCCAATGTATCTCTATAGTTATCTAAACTCACCACCAACATTTCTTGTAACACCTTTAATTTAATTTAAATAAATAAGGAATTTCACACATTTTTTAAATAATAAAACTTTCATTTTTAATCCAAGTTTCATCAAACATTTTAAATAAAGAAAAGGATTTTACAAATTACATCAAACAGTTGCTACAGGACTTATTCAAATACAACAGTTTCAAAATAATATCCTAAGTCTTATAGCAGTTCCATCCACCTCTTCACTGAGTCTGGTGCTGATTGTCTTGATTACTTGAAAAATGAATGTAAGGGTGAGTACTTGATGAATCCATATTTTTACTAGTATTTTAATGTAGTTTTAATCCATTTGATAAGGAAAATATGTTGGAAAAAATAGAAAAACTCATAAAAATAGAATAATTGAAGGTTTTCTTTAAATACATAGTTATTTTAGCATTTGTGTATTTTTTGTATAGAAATTAATAATTCAAGCATGTTTTTGTAGAAAATTCTGAGCAAAGTTCATGAAAATGGAAGATCAATGGAAAGATAGAAGAAAAGTAGCAAGTCTGGACTCAAAGAACAAGGTTTATGGAGTTTGGGCTGGGCATGATCACTATTGTCAGTGAAAGTGAATGATCCAGAGCTTAAATGAGAAGTAAAGTCTATGCGTTGTCACTTTCGCTGGCAAAAGTGAGCGTTCCAAAGAGGCTTCAGACTTAGTAAGTAGCGCGTTGTCACTTTCGCTGGTGAAAGTGAGCGTTCCAGTAGAATCCCATTCACAACAAAGAGCACGTTACCACTTTTACTAGCCAAAGTGAGTGTTCTAGAGAGACTACATACATAGCGAGAAGCATGTGGTCACTCTCGCCAACAAGAGTGAGCGTTACAGAGAGACCTTTAGCTTTGCAAGTGCGCGTGGCCACTTTTACTCATGAAAGTGAACACGCGCACAACTCAACTCCCAGCGTTGCTACTTTTATGAATGAAAGTGATCATTCCAGTCTTCTAGAACACTATATAAGTCTCTGCGTGGCTACTCTTGTCAAGTGATAACACACAGAGGAGGGAAAATCTATAAATTGCAGAAACGCTCAAATTTTTGGATCTTTTTCTCATTTTTTTCGTTTTCACTTAGTTTTCTAGTGTTGAGAGAGTCTGAGAGAGAGAGTGGAGATGAACACCAACCTTCAAATCTTAAGGAATCGGATTGGAGATTGACTTGAAGATTCTTCTTCGTTCATCTTCTTCTTCTTCTCTTTCTGTCTCTTCTTATTTTGTAATGGTTGCTTGAACTCTTCATAGTTAGGGATTTTGAATCCAAAACGAATGTGTTGAATCAATTTTAGATCTGAACTTTGAGTATTGGATTGGATTGAGTATTTGATTTTGCTGTTCATGTAGTGATTGAATGGAAATTCGGTTAACTAATCTCAGAGGAACTTTTATCAATGGAAATTGAACTTGTTTCTCATATCTGAATCAAGTACCAGGATTATTGATTTCTTAGCGATAAGATATCTTGATTTTGCAATCTTCTGGTTTCTAATGCTTAATGCAACATTCAATTGAACAACATCTAAGAAATTAGAATGATTTAATTAAATGTTAGATTCATTGAGTTAAGGAATTAACCTTTGATTAATACAATGTTAAACTGATTGTCATTCCATCTAAATACTTGAAAGTTCAGAGCTTTATTGAATTGACATTGAAGTTTTGGTGAAACAAATCCCTAACTACATTTCTTACCTCTATCAAACACACATGTTCATGTTCATTGTTCTGTTTTCTCTTATGTGTTTAATATCAATTACTTTTCTTTCCAAACTTCATCTGAAATTCATGAAGTTCAACTAATTGTGGACTTGTGAAGTGATAATTGAGAATTTCATTCCCTAAGGACGATATTTGGGACTCAAACATAGTTCTAACAATTTTATAACTTGCTACATAACACTAGTACACTTGCTAGTCAAATTAACTTCTCTTCTAAAGTGTGACAAGTTTTTGGCGCCGTTGCCAGGGAATATTGTTTTCAATATCATACAAGAAAATAACTAGATTGAGCATTTCTTTTTGTTGTTTTACTTCCATATTTTTTTTGCATATTGTCTTTTTTTTTTTTCTTTCTGCATTTTGCGTAGTTTTCTGCATAAATTTTTTGTATTCTTTTGCATTTCTTGAATAATTTAAATTTTTGTTTTGCATAAATCTTTGTGTTTTCTACATATTCTGTTTTGTAGCTTTTCTGTATTCTTTTGCATTTTTCTGCATAATCTTGTTTTTCATTTTTCTGCATAATTATAAATTTCATTCTGCATAATTTTCTATATTGCTGCATGTTATGTTTTGTAACCTTCTGCATAATTTCATATTTCATTTTTCCTAGCTACAAATTTGATTTGACTTTTGTTTTCTTTCTTTTTGTATGCAAGTAAAAACTAGAAAAATAAGTTGCTCTATTATTTGATGGCAACCAACATGTATCAGAATTTTCACCAAAGCCAAGTTGCAAGGACAGAAGCTTATGAAGCAGATGCTTTTGAAGCTTTAATTGATAATTTTTGAGTTGGAGTTGCCCAAACTAACCCTTTGATGTGTGATTTTTATAGTGAAAATGATTTGAATGAAACCTATGATGTGGCTGCACCAGAATTTCAAGAAGAAATCAATTATGGAGGAAATTTTCAAAGACCTCAATCTACCTTTCCTTATAATTATCAATGTCAAGCTAATATGAGTCAGCCATATTATGATTGGAATCAAAAAATGATTGCTGCAACAACACCATTTTCCAGTCCTCAATTTTCACAACCTTACTTTCAAGCATCATATTATCAACTTCAAAAAGAACAGTGGCCCTCAAAGACTCTTCCAAACAGAAATAATGAACTTGAAGAAACTTTGTTCCAATTCATGGAATTTACTCAGTCAAGTTTTAAGAATTAAGATGCATCCATGAAGAAGATGGAGAAGCACATAGGACAAATTTCAGAGCAATTGTTAAATAGGAATGATAAAAAAATTGCCTAGCAATACCATTGTGAATCCAATAGAGCAAACCCAAGTTTTCTGCACAAGAATTGAGGTGAAAATTTCAAGTCCTAAAGCTGTTGAGAAAGAGGACGCATTAGATAAATCTGAAGAAAACAAGATTCAAGATAAGCAATAAGAGAATTATAAGGAAGAGCAGTTAAGAATTTTAAAGAAAGAAGAATCAAAGGATAGCAGCAAGGCACAACCAAAAAGAATCAAAAAGCGGTTGTTTAAAGATGCACCTAAGCCAATAGATGAAGCTAACCACAAAAAGTTTCGATTTCTTCAAGGAGTGCAAAATTTCAAGCAAGAAAAACAGAAGGATGATTCTGTTATAAGAGAAATTCATGATGCAGTGGCACATCGAACTGATAAAGAGGAGGGAAAGAAGCTTATTGAATTTATCAACCTGCTAGAAGTTCCTCCATTGTTATTTCATCCAGGTTCTGAAATAAATGAAGAGCTGCAAGTTGGTAAGAGAAAGGGAAAACATTTAAAGATAGAGCAAGAGCCGCTATCATCAAAATCTTCTCTTAAAACCAAAGATCAATAGGCGTCAAGCTAGTGACATTAAAAAAGCGCTTTGTGAGAGGCAACTCACATTTCTGAACCATTTTAAGCTTTTTGCATTGCATTTGAATTTTCATTATTCATTTTGTTCAATTTCTGCAATTTTATTTTTGTGATTCTGCTGCATCTGTATTTTGGGGTTGATCTGATACATGAATTAAGATTTGATGTTGTGAGTGTGTATTGAGAGGATTAGAGTTGAATAAGTGAGCTATTTGAGGTTTTAGAGATCATTGATTGATGAAAGAAGTCACTATTTTGCAGGAAAGAAGTCATGCAGAGATTGCATTTTGATGTTCCCCTCTGGAACAATCACTTTTGCTGAAAAAAGTGATCACGCAGAGGCTGACTGGAAAACATGCCCTTCTAGAACATCCACTCTTACTGATAAGAGTGACCACACAGATGTCTAAAGGAAATACCTCCCTCTGGAACACTCACTTTCCCTGAAAAAAGTGACCACGCACAGGTAAGTATGAGACATCCCTTTGTGCGTTTTCCCTTTCACTGATAAAAGTAATCACGCTCAGGAAATAAGCTTGCGCATTGTCGCTTTGCCCAGCAATAGTGACAACGCGCATTTCAATTATAAAATCAACCTTTCTGGAACGCTCACTTTGTTTGAAAATAGTAACCACGCTGGATGCCTTTAATACTGTAACGTCACTTTTTCCTTAAAGAGTGGTCACGTGCACACGCGTGATTATAAATATTGCTTAAAGTGGCCACACACACACACACTTTCATCCCTAAAACTCACATTTCTCTCTATGTTTTCTCTGATTGTCATTCTCTATGTATCGACCCAGCAGTATTTCTTCTTTCATACACTTGAACCTACATTTATGCATCTCCATTCCAGGTACATTCTTCTTCATTTCTGAAATTTGTGGTTAGGCTTCTTTATGTTTGAAAATTTGACAAAATGTTTGAATAAGACAAATGAGAAATTTTTTTGAGATAAATTGATTCGAGCATGGAACTAAAAGAGAATGTGGCTAGATTTTCACTTCATTTGATGTTCTTATTGGAATATTCGAAGCCGTATTATGATATATACATGAACAAATTTCTGCAGAATATGAGTTGACCTATAAGACTTCATTGAAAAATATTTGAATTGAAATTCTTGAATGTGATTGTCTGAAATTAATTGCTGCTCTGTACTAAGACTGAATGTTTGAAAAATTTCATGACAATTAGTTCTGCATTATCCTGACGAAACTTCTTGTTGCTGAGAATGAGTGGGTTGAAGAATTTTATTTAAAATTTATTGAAAACCTGAATATGTCCTTCTGCGTTACCCTGATATCTTGATTTTGTAATCTTCTGGTTTCTAATGCTTAATGCAACATTCAATTGAACCACATCTAAGGAATTAGAATGATTTAATTGAATGTTAGATTCATTGAGTTAAGGAATTAACCTTTGATTAATACAACGTTAAACTGATTATCATTCCATCTAAATTCTTGAAAGTTCAGAGCTTTATTGAATTGACATTGAAGTTTTGGTGTAACAAATCCCTAGCTACATTTCTTACCTCTGTCAAACACACGTGTTCATGTTCATTGTTCTGTTTTCTCTTATGTGTTTAATATCAATTACTTTTCTTTCCAAACTTCATCTGAAATTCGTGAAGTTCAACTAATTGTGGACTTGTGAAGTGATAATTGAGAACTTTATTCCCTGAGCACGATATTTGGGACTCAAACATAGTTCTAACAATTTTATAAATTGTTACAATAATACTAGTACACTTGCTAGTCAAATTAACTTCTCTTCTGAAGTGTGACAGTACTCTACATTACCCAAAGACACACAGTCAACATAGAGTCTCACCTCTAGCACATTTCCAATATATTAAACAATTACAATCATAGGCAGCATTTCACATCCATAAGTACAATTCATAAAACTGTGCATACGCACGCTAGCCACACTCACTGTGGCACTGTGATCAAAGATTTACACCATGAATGATCGCTGGTTACCCATGTCTCACGGATACCACGTGAGCAGTAATGGGTTGCTCAGCAAAGATAATGGTCAGTGGTCTAGTCAGGAAGAGAGAGTGTGGCCCGTGGTGCATCGGTTCCACATCTTCCACATCCCCAGTGTATTGTTGAACCATTCACAACACATTACACAGCACTAACACGCCCATTCACACATATTCCATTCACGCATGCAATGATCATGTTTACACACAGCCCACAGCCCACATTGCATTCAAATATACGACATTAGGCCCAAATTCATTTCACATTACACGGCATATAGCCAATATTCATTTATATTACACGGCCCTCGGGCCCACATTTGTTCACAATATTCATTCTATCATGCAACATCTAGCATACAATTCACATTCATCCATTTCGGGTAAACACACAAAATATTCACATCTCACGACACATGGCCCTCATCACATTTCTCAATCAACTTTCATTCTCTACACGTTTTACCTTCTAACTTAGCCATAACTCCATATTCAAGCAATTATACTTAAAAAGAGTAGGGTAGAGTCCTACCTTATGGATTTCATCCTAAATACATGGAGAAACTCCATGAGAACTCAGAAAAACTGCAAAAACAGAGAAAAGGAATGAAAACGGAAATCCTAATCATTAAAACTCACCTCCAAGCATTTCCCACATAGATTCAACCTTCAATCAAGCTCCCAAACGGCTTTGGAGGCAATGTAATTGGTAGAAAAGGGTTCTGGGTCGAGGGATTTGAAGGGATTTTGAGAAAAAAAACTTCTCAAAACCTAAACCCCCATTTAAAAATCCTCAGATCGCGACACTCTCGTTACAGCAAAAAGATGTCTCGCTGCAGCAACGTGCTCTGTCACCACAGCAAAAATCCCAGACAAAACTGCACCCTGGTTTCTGCAAAATCTTGCTATAGCGAGACTGTACCCAGGAATGCACCCCAAATGTCGTTCTGTCGCTACAGCGAGAGCTCCCTGCACCAGGCCTTTAGCCTATTTTCAGCCCAACTAGTTCAATCCAATCAATCACACATCCACACATACATATACATACATATATATATATATATATATATATATATACACACACACACACACATATTCATACTCATTACACAGAAGAACACTATCATTACGCATTCAATGCAAATTTACAACATTCATTTACACTTACACACACAGATATACGCATTTAGATTTATATAAATAACAATAATTAATATTACAAAATTCGGGGCGTTACATTCTCATTCTTTTCCACACCTTTTTTACAAGGCACGTGTCATAATACGCGAGCCTTATCCACATAGCTTGGTGTATTACAATACATTTATTATAAGTACTCCTGTAGGTCGTAGCACAATACCTGTATTGCAATCATATCCATTCATCCAGTCTGACTCTCGTATTATGATCACTTTTTCCAACATTCCATTCAATTCATTCACACGTGCACTTACTGCATTTAGCTATGCTCACTGTGACACTGTAATCACATCATACAAAAAACTTTTTTTTTATATTTAAAAGTAGTCAAACACTCGTATCAATAACATGGTTTCATTCATTTGGCATACCTCAATTATCAAACGGTATATATATATATATATATATATATATATATATATATATATATATATATATATCATACTTCACAAATTATCATCAATTAATCTCAAACATGCCTCAATCATCAACAACACTCATCAATTCACAGAATCACTAACCATTTCACACATCACACAATCAATACAATATGTCGGAGGTCGGACACCCTTGGACTCAGCCAATCATACAATCCATCACCCACATCTTCTCAATAATAACAATAGGGTCATCTATCATAAGGTTTGGCATCATCCCAACTCCCCTCAACCAATGTTTGTTTACCGAAATTGTAGTGTTCCATCAAAAATAGATTTATTTATAACCTTTGTTACAAATTACATTTAGATAGTTATCAAAATAGTAAGAGTTTCCCATTTTAAGCTACCTAAGAGAAGTTAGGGTTTGGGGTTTACTTCCCTTACCTTGGAATGAAGACTCTTCATGAAATATATGATAGAATAGCTCCCCACACAGATTTTCGTCCCTCCAAGCATCCCAAACTCAATTTCAACCTTCAATCTAGCTTGCAAACGACTTTGGAGGCAATTTAATTGGTAAGAACGGGTTAGAAGTAGAGAGAATCGAAAGGATTTCAAATAGAGGGATGTGAAATGAATTTCTAAATCCTAAACCCTTCAAATACCCCTCTGATCGTGACACGCTCGTTGTAGTGGCACACTCTTGCTGTAGCGACGTCCCTTGTCGCTATAACAAAAATCTCAAAGAAAACTGCATCCTGGTTTCTACAGAATCTTCCTATAGCGAGACCCTCTCACTACAACGAGACTACACCCAAAAATGCATCCCTCACTATCGCTTTCTCGCTATAGTGAGAAGGCGCAGTCTCATGCCTTCCTCCCAGGGTCCACTTGCTACAACGAGAACACCCAAGCACTACACACTTAGCAAATTTTCCAAATCGACCAAACCAGCCACAAAATTTAACACACATACATTCACATGAATAAATCAATATATATATATAATATCCTTACAAAATTTGGGGCATTACAACTCTCCCCTATTTTTAGGAATTTCTTCCCCAAAATTCACCTACCATACTCATATTCTCATATAAATCTCTTATGTTCTAGAACTCCATCAAAGTCCTTTGAGATATTAGATTCTAACCTATTAATCTGGCTCCCTTTCTAATATTATCCTTTACATACGTCTAGGCTGCACTCCTAGTGTTAGGCTCAAGCTTTCGAATTCTTCCCTCGATTAGTACTCCCTTCACCATCACTACGCAGATATATAACAACTTTTTTCTCTCGTTGCCTTCTTCCACCCTTGACCAGCTTGGTACGATTACTCATAATTGTCTAGAAGTTTCATTTACTCATTCCACCATTCATTTAATCTTGCATTCAAACAAACGCTTAAGCTTTCGTGATTGTTGATTTCTTCTATTAATGTGGTGTCCATAGACCTTGGTACCAACTTGTTATTATGAATTTCCAGTCGTACATAAGTGTGTTTCCTCATGTTGTTTCATTCGTCCAAAGACATACTCAACGACTTCCCTATTGTAACTCTCTTTTAACAAGAGATTCAACTTATATATATATATATATATATATATATATATATATCGTTAGAACACATTTTGATTGATTCTTTAGTAAGCAAAAATAGCATGTCTCTATTCGTATTAACTGAAAAGTTGAGGCAAGTCCAATGTTGAACATCATTATCATTAACCATTTCTATAAGGATCCTTCCATTGAGTTCTCTTACTTCAAATGAGTTCGTGATTGAAGTGTGACATTGTGTGGTCTACATTCAACTGAATCTCATCATAAAATCTATAGCAGGTTTAAATTCATCCTTATGACCTTCCTTAGGACTACGTTAGAACTTCTCTTATATTAAAATACTTCTACTTCTGACGAGTTTCATTCTCAAGAGAATGGGATATTACAAATTTTTCCAATCCTCCTTATCTTTCATTTAAGTCAATTGTGACAATGGTCCACAAATGATCGATACCCAAATACCCAAAATTAAGGATCCATCTTAGCATCAAAAGGACATGATTGGACAAAACCAATCCATTCCTAACATTGCAATAGAATGACAAGGACAGACAATTCAAATTTGTCACAAGAATTTCCATCAAGGGGTTATAGATCAATCAAATGTGAGTTTAAACAACAATTGGTTCATTGATAGAGATGGTTACAACAATAGCACATGGTTACAAGTTACAGAGAAAACAAGAGTTCTTATGCCATGATAATTCATACACAAAATTTCAAAGTTGCGTCGAAATGACAAAATCCTATTAGCAACACCACATCTTATAATTACTAAGTTACAAATAACTCTTACTTTATACATTGCTTTCTTAAAGGAGGTCATCCGCAGATACATCAGGTTCCTAATCTAAGAATCGTCACCTCTTGGATGTTGGCCTGCTTTTTCCACTTAAACCTTCTCTCACTTGTGGCACAAACCAAAAAGCATTTGTCAAATGTCCCTTCTTTCTACAGTGGTCATATGTTAAACATGGTTGTGTACAATTTTTCACATTATGAGGTCCTCCACATTGAAAACACTTTATCGGACCCAAGGAGTTCTTAAAGTTCTTGTTATTGTTACAATGAGATGTCTTTCTCCTTGTTTGTGATTGAGTTGTACTTGAGCATGACTCTTTCTAAAATTTGGCGGACTTTTTTCCTTGTTCTATTTCTCTTGTAGCTCCATCATCCACCAGCTACCCTTTCAAACTGTCTTCCAAACTTATACACTTGCTCACCAATGTTGGTAGGTCTGTTAGTTGGAAAACATTAACTATAGTATGGAGATCACTTTTCAGTCCATCCTCAAATCAAGCACACTACTCTCTCTCATCGCCTTCTTGTTGAAAGTAAGACCAGTATCTCATTAACTCATAAAACTTCACTGCATATTCTTTTACCAATATCTCTCCTTGCTTTAGTCTATGAAATTCCTTTTTCTCTGCATCTTTAAATTTCTGGGTGAGTGATTTTCCAAGAAGCTTATCTTGAATATTTCCCAGGAGATAACTCCACCTTCCCGTGGCAAAGTACAACTCATGATTTGCCACCAATCCTTGGCTTTCCTGATTAGCATGAAAGTGGCACAATTCACCTTATGTTCCTCTCGGCAATCTACTGCATCAAGGACGCATTCTATGTTTATAACCCATTTTCAAGCTCCTTCTGAATCAAACTCTTCTTCAAATTTTAGATGACGTTGTTTCATGAATGAAGGCAATCCATGATCCTTAGCCACTTTTGCATCCTAATCGCATACTAAGGGCCCTAACACTCTATTCATATTTGTTGGAATGGCAGCAGTTGCTTCCACTGATTTGTCTATACTGGCCATTTCCTAATCTAGATAAACACATTATACATATGTTAGCGAACCTATTGTCCATATACGTGTATATGCACTCAATTCACCACACAATCACACAAGTCCTTGTATGGGGTACCACACAAATCACGCTAACAAACAATCATCTCATCTTCAATTCTACTAAAATATTAATACTCATAACACTCAAAACAACCAAACTAGTCCCATATCCCAAGCTTGTTAGGACGAACTGCTCTGATACCAAATTCTAACACCCTTATTTTCTTCATTCAAATAATAGAATTTTATGGCAATGAAAAATGAATTTATTTTTAATATTCATAAATTCAATAATAATATAAAGACAAAAATTGTATTTTCTTCTTATGAAAATTTCATATCATTCCAAGGGTAAAACTTTGAAACTTGAGGTAATTGAATAAAACTCAACTTTACTTTTAACACAACATTTAGTTCATTTCAAATACATATAAACTTAGGATTTCCACTAAAAACATTTTCAGAATATTCATTACAACAAAATCGGCCTAAGTATCATAAATTTTAAAATCTGAAATTTAAAATTATTTACAAAATTTAGTCATCATCACAAGATATAATTTGAATAAAGTAATACAATTTCTCAAACTATTTTAATCCCTACAGAGCAACCTTCCTTTCAATACCCTTGGACTATAATCCTAGGACGGACCAAGCATCTTTGTCTCTTCACTTTTATTACCTGAAAATATTAGTAAGGGTGAGTATCTTCTGCCCCACTAAATCCCCTGTTTAATGTAAGCAAAGTATTTACATGTATATATCGTACTAGGAATATTACTTAACATGGATTAAATTAGCAATAACACTCAAATCATCCAAGTTTCCATCACAAAGGAGCACACACAAGACAACAATCAATCATGTTCACCACTTCAGATCATGCATCTTTTTACTAATCTGCACATCATAATACATGTATTATACCACGTCAATCAATATGTCACAACACATGTGTTTTAATCGCACCCGTCGATGTATTACAACACATATATCATAACAACATCAACTAAAATGTTACAATGCATATATTATGATTGTACAATTTCTATACCACTTCATACACATCACACTTTCACATTTATTTCAATTTCATATTCAATGCCCCTGGGATCCCTTGAGGACTTCACAGTTTAGATAGCCGCTGGTTAGCCATAGTAACACGGATACACGTGTGCCGACCCAGCCCCTTCTAACAAAGGTATAGTCAGAAGTCTCGTCAAGAAATGAGTATGTGGCCTGTGAATGCTTTCATTTTCAGCAAATCATTGTGCACTTATTCACGCTTAACATTCACCACCCTCATTTCCCTAATATTTCCTAAATCTTCTCTGGACTCTCTACCCCAGTGTATCTCGTAGCTATCTAAACTCACCACCAACATTTCTCATTCTTTTCCACACCCTTTTTATAGGTCACGTGTCATAATATGCGAGCCTTATCCACATAGCTTGGTGTATTACAATACATTTATTATGAGTACTTCCGTAGGTCATAGCATAATACCTGTATTGCAATCACATCTATTTATCCAGTCTGACTCTCGTATTATGATCACTTTTTCCAACATTCCATTCAATTTACTCACACGTGCACTCACTGCTTAGCCATGCTCACTGTGGCACTGTAATCACATCATACAAAAACCTTTTTCTTTACTTAAGAGTAGTCAAACACTCGTATCAATAACATGGTTTCATTCATTTGGCATACCTCAATTATCAAACACTATAGATATATCATACTTCACAAATTATCATCAATCAATCTCAACATGTCTCAATCATCAACAACACTCATCAATTCACAAAATCATCAACCAATTCACACAATCAATATAATATGCGGAGGTCAGACACCCCTGGACTCAGCCCAATCATACAATCTATCACCCACATTTTCCCAATAATAGTAATAATAGGGTCATCTATCCTAAGATTTGGCATCATCTCAACTACCCCAAACAACATTTGTTTACCGAAATTGTAGTGTTACTTCAAAAATAGTTTTATTTATAACCTTTGTTACAAATTACATTTAGATAGTTATCAAAATAGTAAGAGTTCCTATTTTAAACTACCCAAGAGAAGTTAGGGTTTGGGGTTTACTCCCCTTACCTTGGAATGAAGACCCTTCACGAAATCCACGATAGAATAGCTCCCCACACGGATTTTCGTTCCTCCTAGCATCCTAAACTCAATTTCAACCTTCAATCAAGCTTGCAAACGGCTTTGAAGGCAATTTAATCAGTAAGAACGGGGTTGGGAGTAGAGAGAATCGAAAGGATTTCAAAGGGAGGGATAGAAAATAAATTTTTTGAATCCTAAACGCTTCAAATATCCCTCTGATCGTGACACACTCAGTGATGCATCCTTGTCGCTATAGCAAAAATCTCAGAGAAAACTGCACCCTGATTTTTGTAGAATCTCGCTACAATGAGACCTCACCAAGAAATGCATCCCTCATGGTCGCTTTCTTCCTACAGTGAGAACACCCCATCGCTACAAACTTAGGAAATTTTCCAAATCGACCAAACCAACCATATAATTTAACACACATACATTCACATGAATAAATTAATATATATATATATATATATATATATATATAATATCCTTACAAAACTCGAAGCGTATACAAATAACTAAATTAAACTATTATTATTTACCTTTTTGTTTTATTTTATTTAACTAATTTTAATTTATAAATTTATACTAACAATATGATATATTATATTAACAAATAATTTTATTTATACAAAACAATAATATATGCTATTGCCATAGATATATAAACAATAGTACATTACGTTAATTAATAGTATAAATCTTAATGTTACAGTTTAATTCAATTTAGATAAAGATTATATTAAAAAAATTGAATATTAAATATATTTTATTTTTAATTTTTGGTAATCAACTAAGTTTAAAAGTACAACAAAACAAAACCTAATTAATCATTATAGGGAAACTTATACCTCACAAAGAAAAGAGAGAAGTTGAGGAGGAGGAACTAAATAAAAATTATAATGAGCTCAAAATGTACAAAATTGGCATGGAAGATGTTAGTTTCCTTAAAAATATGATAAAAGACAAATAATTTTAAAAGATTGGTGTAAAGATATAATTTCATCAATCAAAGGTTGTTCAAGTATATAGTATTTATCAATCTTTGAATTAATTAAATGTATGCTTGGAATCCATCTCTATAATGACCCTTTTATATTTGAAATCATGGATACAACGTAAGCCCATAAAAAAAGCTTAAAGCTCAACTACAATAGAAAAACAATGGACCTAAACTTCTTTTAAATTCTATCACAAATTATTCTTCATCATTGCTAAGAAGACCATTACAAGTAGCTTAAAATTAGTGAAGACAAAAATATTTTAGTTTTAATTTGTTTTTGAAAGGAAGACTTCATGAAGACCATTACAAGTAGCTTAAAATTAGTGAAGACAAAAATATTTTAGTTTTAATTTGTTTTTGAAAGGAAGACTTCATCCAATAATAACTACTTTTTTTAAGCTTTTGTAGACAAAACAGTCAAGAGATGTAAGATGAGTGGTGATATAACTCACATAGCTCCAAATTTGAGTAGAAAAAAATTCATTATTAAAAATAAAGTTATTGAAAATCTATGAATTTCTAACATTTCAAAATCTCTAAATAGCCACATTAAACAAAATTTTCCAATTATTTATTTACTTGAAACTACTATTTTGCAAATTTAATAAAAGTTACTTAAATCAACTGAAAAAGTACTCCAATTATCATTTATTAAAGAAGCACAAAACTCTCCAGCTATGAAACAATTAACCATGATTGATTCAAAAACATCATTGCATCTAGGGCATATATCATTGTTAGATAAACTTCTTTTCACTCTTTTCTCTTTATTAAATAATCTACTATTAACAACCTTCTAAAGAAAAGTACAAATTTTGGAGGCCTAAGGAAACTCTAAATTAAATTAAATAAAGGGATTAAAATTGTATTTTGAAGATAAATGACTACATTATATACAGATTTAAGGCAAATTTTTTCGTTTAGGGATGTGAACCAACTTAATAAATCATAATCAATGTTTAACTTAAGAGGAATAATGGTAGATACAAAATAAAAAACTTGTTGAGGAACACAGGGTTAAATTTTAGACCAATCACACTAATCATTAAAAAGAATAACATCAAGAAGATTAACTAAGTTCTCAATAATACTAGCATTAGAAAATTGAATTAGGCTAGCAATATTAGGAATTCAAAAATCTTTAAAAAAAAACCCTTAAACTATCTTTAATAACCCAAAACATATCCTTTTTGGTAATATTCCATAGCTGAGAAATGTCTCTCCGAATAACAAAACAATTATGAGCATTTGTACAAATATTCATTTGAGAAATTGCATATTTATATTTAAAGTTCAGAATTTTAACCCATAAGGCTTTTAAGTTATTAAAAAACCTGCATCGAAACTTGATAATATAAGCTCTATTAATTTTTGGTGTTAATCTTTCAAACCCATTCTCCCTTATAATTTTGTAGAACAAATTTTATTCCAAAGAAATTAAATGACATTATCTTTGAGAAGAGATAGAACTCCATATAAAATATCTACAAATTTTATTAATTTATGCATAAATGCCAATAGTAATAAGATGATACTACATAATATAATTTGGAACGCTTGTTATACAAGCTTGGAAAAAGAGTCACTTTATTAGCAAAGAAAAGGAATTAGTCTTCCAAGTAGTAGATTTTTTCTTAATTTTATCAAGTAGATTAATATACATGTTTTTCTTTTTTCTAGTATAGAAAATGAGAGATCCAAGATAAGATTTTAAATTATAAAAAAATAATACCAAATTCTTTACTGAGAGGAAGCATTTGATGAACACATAAATTATTAGAAAAATAGATCATAAATTTATCTTTATTATTTCTTTTGCTTGATGCTTCACAAAATAATAGTAAAACAGTTTTGATTATTTGAATATGAGATGAGGAAGTTTCAACCATTAATATAAGATCACCAATATAAAATAAATTAGAAACTTTAAGACACCTCCTAAATTTTATGTTAACTATAACGGGCTAATCTTTCCATGAAAACTGAAAAAATATAAGGAGATAACAAATCACCTTGTATAATGCCTCTAGAAGACATAAATTAATCTAAATACTAACTATTCTAATTAACACACATAGAAGAAGAAATATAAGAAAAAAATAGGCTTTTATAAGAACTACTAAATCCAATTTATTCAAAATACTGTTTAATAAAATTTTAGTCAATTATATAATGAGTTTTATTAAATTCAATTTAATTATCATGCACCTTCTATTACCTTTAATATATTTAAAAGAATGAATTACTTCTTAAAGGATCTTGTCTTCTTGAAATAAAACTATTTTAATTTTTAAAAATAATATAGGAAAGAATAAGCTTAATTCTATTTATTAGAATCTTAGATACAATCTTATAAATAATATTACAAAAAGAAATAAGTTTAAATTAACTAAGAATTTCAAGGGAATTTATTTTAAGAATTATGTTAATAATAGTTTGTTTGATTAACATCTTTAATAATAGTAAGATCAGCAAAGACCCCTTTCACAAATTCAAGGAAATTTACTTTAGGGGTTATGTTAATAATAATTTGATTAACACCTTTGATAATAGTAATGTCAACAAAAACTCCTTTCACTAAATTGTCTCTAAAGATTTAAGATTCTCTATACTAAAAAGAGTAACTTTGATTTTCTTTATAGATACCTCATTGTCTAGATTATTAATATAAACCTTATTTAATTTAGAAAAAATAAAATAATGTAGGATATTTTTAATATGTGTTAGATCTAAACAGATTCTTAAAACACATTTTATTCATGAATACTAAATACTTTTTTAATATAAACAAGAACACTATTTATTTATTTATGAAAGAAAAAACGCAAAGGACAAGAAGCATTCCAAACTTAATAAAATCTCTTCATATATTAAAAAAAATTAAGTAGAGAAGTTTGTTTAGTGGAAATATGGTAATTTCTACTACAAATTATGGATAAGTTTATTATAATTTATAGAGAAACAAAAATTATTGATCCAACTTTCTTGTTATGTATAATTTATTTTTCTTGTATAGAAAGAGTGTTAACCAAAAGAAATTGAGTGATAACACTTAGAGAGTATTTCACTTTCTTAAATAAATAGCATTTAAAGAAATACGTGATATTTATTTAAGCCTAGAGGGAATTGTGCAGGAATATTATGGTTTTGAGATACTTGTGAATAAATCTTAGAAATAGTAAAAATTTTGACAAAAGTTTTTGGCCTAACATAACCCACTATTTTAAAGGTGAACTAGTATTAACATTATGTACTCATTTATCTGATCTTTCTCTCTTACAAATTTTAAAAGAGTTACATTTGAAAAGCTTACAAACTTTTTCAAACATATTTAACCTCTTTTATTTTATTTTTAGCCTATTTATTTTAGTTTGTAACATCCTCATTTTTATATTTATTATTATAGCATTGAATGTTTGTTATATTTGTCAAGTTATTTGAATTTTAGAGAGTTTAAATGATGTAGGTTGCAGGATATCTCGCTGTGGCGAGAAGAGCGTCCAGAAATCAGGCATTCTGATGCTCTCTTGCTGTAGATAGAATTCTCTCGTTGTAGCGAGGATGCTCTCACTGTAGCGAGGAGCCCTCGCTGTAGCGAGGAGCCCTCGCTGTAGCTAGAATGACAGACAGCAAAATGCAATTTTGTCTGGTTTTTTCGCTGTAGCGAGAGAAAGTCTCGTTGTAGCGAGAAATGACTCGCTGTAGCGAGAATGTCGCGAGTCTAGGGGTATTTAAGGGTTTCCAAGTTAGAAAACTTGGATTACAATCCAAGTTTCGAGCTCTCCCTTGTTCTCTCGACCCCTAACCCTCTCTTCTCAGAAAAATCTCTCTAAAACCTCAACTTTCTTTCAAATCCAAGCTTGGGAACTTCATCAATCAACTCCAAGTAAGTTCTTGGAGCTTTGTTTTCTCTTTTTGGGTGTTTTCTAAGTTTCTCCTTTCTTAAAATGTTCTCTTTTGTGATATCTAGGAAGATCTTGGTCCTTTCACCTAAAACCCTTCACAAAATCTCTTTCAAAACTTTGTCTCAAGGTAAAGAGTGCTATATTTTGTTATTTTAAGCATAATAATTATTTGTAACCATGAGAGTATTTTATGTATGTATTTTAGTATGATTCTTATGATTGATTAACACTGAATTATTATGAAAAATATGTTTGGATGATTTTGGGTGTTAATGATATGTTCGAGTAGTTCGTTTGTTTGGAATTTAGTTCGGAAATGCTTTACTAAGTACGATCTTTTACTGAATAATGACTTTAGTACGAAAGGGAGTATGAGATAAGTGTAAGAAGCTGACGGTTCTAGTGTGAATAGTTATAGAGATACACTGAGGGTATAGAGTCCAGAGACGATGAAAATCTGGGAGAAATGTAGGGTGGTGAGCGACATTCATGCATGTGTACACATTCTTTCTGAGAGCGAATACGCCACATGGCCTCACACTTGTTTCCTGACTAGACTCCTTACTATACCTTTGCTAAGGGGCCCGTTATTGTATACGTTGTATCCATAGCTAACCGGTGACTATTTACCTAGTTGTGTAAGACCTCAAGAACTGCTGGAGGCATTGTATAATTGTGATCACAGTGCAGTGAATGTGCATTTCCGAAAGAGAGCAACATAATAATTATGAATATGTGTATGTTTAATATATTGCTTTGAGATTTATGTTATTATGATTCCTTATATTCCATGACCATGATTATGCTGTTATGTTAGGCTTTAAAGTAATATTATGTTTTAAGTGATAAGATAGGTGCTTATCCTTACTGATAATTTCAAGGAACCAGGATGACGAATTCGCAGGGAAGAGTTAGGCTGGTAGATAGTTCTGTAGACTTTAGATTAAATTACGTATTTAATGAATACCAGTGTGTAAATCATTTTAAATTTGCT
This sequence comes from Abrus precatorius, assembly GCF_003935025.1. Taxonomy (NCBI): domain Eukaryota; kingdom Viridiplantae; phylum Streptophyta; class Magnoliopsida; order Fabales; family Fabaceae; genus Abrus; species Abrus precatorius. The sequence goes on along the minus strand of NW_020874395.1, from coordinate 7,852,061 downwards.
GTATTGGTAGAGAATGACCCTAGGGTTTATGTCATGATAGAGATGGATTTTGCTTGTAGTATTCCATTCGACTTCCCTAGGAGTAGGATACACCAAACTTTATGTGTATATATGTGTAGGGGTACAGTTAGAACCCCAGTAGCCCTTACTTACTTATACACCTACCATGATCATGACTCTCGACCTACCCGTTGGACCTTTGAGCAAGTCACAGCAACAGAGGTTAGAGCTAACTCTGGCGATGGGTATCTGGGATCTGATGACAACTTAGACTCCAAGGACCTAGCCGAGATAGAGAGTTGGAATGCTGGAGATGAGTATAACTGAGGCTGCTCTGGGATCCTTTTTGTAGTGTTTGGTGTTGTAATAATTATTTTGATCTTTAAATACTCAAACATACAGTTTGTAAATTAATATACTATATTGTGAAGTTTATGTATATCCTTTTTCTTTACTTTTGATGATGGTAATTACGAAAGTTTTGTGCTATTGCACTATTCTATGGATTTAAATAGAAATATTTGATTAAATTGTAGTAATTACTTCCGAGAAAATTTTATGGTATCCAAATTTCATATTGAAATAGAATTGAAATGGAAAATTATCTATATGTACTGAATTTGAAATAAGGACGTTACATGGTTAATATTAGAGCTTAACCTTTTAGGGTTTAACACTTAACAGTGAAAGCCAGGACTGTCCAATGGGTTGGGTCGAGCAAGTTTGGATGTGATTGACCCAAAAATAGCTCAAACCAACCTCTGCATTGTTGGGCATGTAACCGTCCACCTAGAAATTCATGTTGAATGGGTTGCAGGTTAAGCAAGTTGTAGCATCGGGTTGGGCCAATTTAGACCCAAAATGATTTTTTTGCCAAAAACAATAAAAAATCTTATTTGTCCATTTTTTAAGCTCAATCATTAAATATTATACAAATTAAATAGCAAAAAGTGAGAATCATAATCAGAACAGTTACAATTGATAAAAGAATATATTTATAAATATATTGTATATTGAAGCACACTTGAAATACTATTATTATAGAGCGGTTAAGGGAATTCAGTCCAACACTCAAGCCTTGTAGAAATTTCCTACACAAAACGAACATCTTCCATAGTCCCTAGTACCACATTATCATTACTTTGTCTTTGATTAGCTCCAATTGTAGCAACTGAGAAGCAAACTTGGAGATTCCAGTTATGTCAAGCTTGTAATTTTATTATTGAGTAACCTGTAATGTTTTGTATTTGTTAAATGTTAATTGAAGGATTATTTTGTATTGGGATAGATTTAGATGGAGTTTGTAATTATTTTAAAAAATTAAAATAATAAATAGTAAATCTGACATGAACAGTCAGACTGTGTGAACAGTAACTTAAACGTGAACAGTAAAAAAAAAATTTCAAAATTTTGCCTATAAATAGGGAACCTTGCACGAAATTTTTATTTCTTTACACTTCTCCAAGGTTCTAGAGAGATCAAAGGCCATATATCACCATTTTCTCTCATATTAAACTCTCATAAACTTAGATTTCTCACTAGATATGAGATTCTATGTCTATTCTGAAGGATTTGAAGTAAGTTTCTATAAGTTTGAAGTTAGATTTACCATTTGTTGCTCTTCTTCTTATCTTTCTTATAGATAGTTGATGATATCTTAGGAGAAACATCATTGTAGAGCTAATTCTTCGGTGGATTTTGCCTTAAAACAGTAATATTTGATAGATCTGGTGTGAATCGTTGTTCTAAGGTAAGGGGAGCTTACTTTAACTATTAAACGATATTTGAAATGATTTGGCATGCTATTACAAGAAGTTTTGAGATGATTTTGTCATATCTCTTGGATAAAAGTTATTTTGAGCTGAGCTGTTGAGAATATGATTTTGTCTATACTGCATCATGCTGAGATATATGACTTGCTTTATTATAGAACCGAGTTACATGTTTAGGTGGGTAGACATCTAACAATAGAATATGTTGAGTTGTGTTGTGCTATGTTGTCTAGATCCAGATACCGAAATGAGTCGCTCCCAGATAGGCTCAGTTCCTTCTGGAATACTTAGGCTGTGAAACCAGTTGGAAACTGTTTTAATGTTGTGCATTAGAAGAGCTGAGAATACATGGGGCTACTACTGTGAGTAATATTTTTCTATACATATATATATATATATATATATATATGATTTTTCTTTTATAAGCTCAACCTTGCATTTTTGTCTATATTGTTGTGTGTGTACTGCGATGATCGTATGGTGGTACATGAGCAATGTAGCAGGTATTGTAGGTTAAGGGGCTAGTAGAAAAGTGTTAGAAGGCTGGAGTCGAGTATTTTGGCATTTAAGTCATTTTCTTTATATTTTGAGACCTCATATAGAGGAAGTTATGTAGTATAATTTTTGTGTATTTTGAATATTACGAACTAAATGTAATATGTTATTCTGTTAGATATTGTTGTAAGGAACTTTATTTATTTTGAATAAAAAGTGAATTTTATACTTATATTCTCCATTATTTATCTATCTTAAATAAGTAAGTGGTGTAGAAATAATATTTTTGGTTTGTTATGAAAAGGGGTTGTGACATTTTAGTGGTATCAGAGCATGGTCTAAGTAAACCTACAGGGTGAGACTATTAGGCGTCAGTTGTGAATATTAGGCATATAAGTGTTAGCTGTGAATCACATATCATAATTTCTAATCATCTAGTTGTGAGGGAACAAACTTGGTCACCTCGATTCCTAGACACGATAGATGTAAATGAATAGACGAGTCATGCTGCATGATACTTGGGTATATGATACTTGGGTGAGCTATAGACGAGTCATGCTGCATGAATAATATGTTGTTAAGCTAAGTTGTAAATGATTACTGAGATAAGTGTGTTTGCTATGTTGTGTGAATGCTGAGAATGCTAATATGATGTTATCCTAAGCGCTAAATTGATTAAATTGCTATGATATACTTAATATAAATATATCACTATAAGCTGAATATATGAATATAGTTATGTGGTGGTATTGCTAAATGTATTAAATGTTATTAATCTAAACTAGTTTTATTCCGTATATTAAAATGGCTAGACCAAGAAGGTCTGCTGCAAACTCTTCTCCTCTTGCTGACGTGAACCAAATGGCTCACGCCATAGAGGTTATAGCAGCCACAATGAGGCAAAGTCTAAAAATGATACAACAACAACAACAGGCTGTAAATCAGGTCACTACTGTAGCACAGGCAGCAACAGCCACTACCTCAACTGTACCTTCTCTTGAATATCAAAATAAGAACAATCCTCCTTAGTTTGTTGGAGTTGATGGGCCGAATACGGCCGAGCAGTGGATTAGAGATATTTGTGTGAGAAACTTAGGATTTTCAGTCAGCGATCTAGAATATGAATTGGTAGTATCGACACCTACTTTGAGTTTGATCAAAAGTTTGACAGTTTGCATTAAGTGTCCCATAGTAGTTGAGGGACGTAGGTACAAGGTAAATCTTATTTGTATCCCGATGTCAGGATTGGATGTAATCCTAGGGATGGATTGGCTAACTATCAATCATTTACTGATCGATTATAGGCATAGGTGTCTGATTTTTCCTGAGCAACAGGGTTGTATTGAGCTGACTTCTACTCATCAAGTAGAAGCATCTTTGAGTGAAGGGACCTCTTGTTATGTTCTTTTGGCCATTATGAATGCAGAGAATGAGCAGAGTTTGCAGTTAATACCAGTAGTACGAGAATTCCCTAGGATCTTCTCAAAGATATTCCTGGAATACCTCCGCATAGAGAGGTGGAGTTTGCTATATACTTGATTCCTAGAGATGAACCAGTGTCTGTAGCACCTTATAGAATGGCGCCGAAAGATTGAATGGAGCTTAAGGAGCAGATCGAGGATCTAATGCAGAAGCAGATGATTAGGCTGAGTGTATCACCTTTGGAGCACCAGTTCTCTTGGTGAAAAAAAAGAACAGGAGCCAGTGTCTAATTTATTCCTATTATGAATAGATTTTCATTCCCTTAGTTCAACAGGAGAATTGGACAGAAGCAAAGTTTGTCTCCAAGTCTTTCAATCAATTTTCACTTAATTTTCTTTTTATCTCTTTACCTATGTAGCCATGTAGGACTTAGCATCTTCTTCTATCACTAGACTAGAGGCACCCACATTTATGAATCCTATTACTCAAGAGTTACATATATCAGAAAATTATAGCATAGTAAATACTGCCACTAGTTCAACTTTGTGTATCAAAAATAAAAAGAAATCCAACATGATCCAACAACAACCGTAATTGTCCTAACCAAAAGTAAATACTAGTAATTATGAATCATTAGATATTTCTTCTCCTTCCTAATGCCCGATGACTTACTTATTGCCTTGTGTGTCAAATACGATATTTTTCACTTTGTTTCCACTAAAATCTTTTATATTCAGCACTGAAGTTCTCTTTCAACTAATGAGTCTATCTAAATTCCTACATCAGTGCACGAAGCTTTAAAGGACAAGAACTAGATTCAAGCCATGAATAAGCAAATAGGTGCTTTGATGAAAAATTAGACTTAGAAGATTGTTGAAAGGCATAAAGACTAGAAAATAATGGGATGTAGATGGGTCTATACTGTGAAGTATTGATCCAATGGCACTATAGATCAATATAAGGCTAGACTAGCAGTGAAAGCATACACTTAAACTTATAGGACTGACTAGGAGGAAACGTTTGTCTCAGTAGCCAAAATGAATACAGTTTGGATCATTCTCACTTTAGTAGCTTATTTTGGGTGGGAGTTGCATCAATTTGATGTTAAGAATGCTTTCTTACGTGGTGAATTGAAAGAAGTATATATGGAGATACTAATTGGATATAATTTTGTCAATAGAGGAAACCATGTGTGCAGGTTGAGGAAGGCCGTTTATGGACTCAAACATTCTCCTCATGCTTGGTTTGGAAAATTTACTTAACCCATGAATCCTTGAAATATAAGTAGAGTCAAGGCGACCATACTCTCTTTATAAAGCATTCACAGAATAGAAAATTGACACTTCTTTAGTTTATGTAGATGATATGATTATTGCAAGTAATGATGAGGCCAAAAAATAAGAGCTAAGGAAGAAGTTAGCAACACAATTTGAGATGAAGGACCTTGGGAAGCTAAAATGTGTTTTAAGGATTAAAGTTGCTTATTTAAAACAAGACATCTTCATATCACAAAAGAAATATGTCTTCATATTCTCAAAGAAAAAAGTAAGTTGAAATGCAAGACTATAAGAACTCACATAGAGCAGAATCATCGAATTAGAAGTGAAGAAAAGAGTCCAAAAGTTGACAAAGTTTGATACTAGATGCTAGAGGAAAAATTGATTGATGAATCCAAATTTTATTGGATTTTTACTTGTTATTTTGATGTTTCTTAATAGAAAAAGTAAACTTAGGAAGTGTAAATAACATAAAAGCATCATTTTGGTCAAATATCATAGGTTTCTTAATTTTTGGCTAATTTATATTGATTTACATAGATATAGTTTGCAATTTTGATCATTTGAATAATTGTGCAGGAATTTCTAGACTTTTTCAATGGATTTTCAGCATTTGAGAAAGTTTGATATGAAAGTGATCACTTTGGATCCCATAGTGAACACTATATCAAGCTAAATCCAGAAGGACAGACAAAAGTGATCACTATGAACCTATAGTAACAACTACAGAGACCCATTTTGAGAAAGTGTTGTGCGTGTTTACTTTGGAACCATAGTAGACACTCTGAAGCAACCAAAGTTATCACTCTGATACCAAAGTGACAACTCCAGAGAGGCCAAAAGCACCAGACTTGCGCGTGGTTACTATGAGGTGAGAGTAACTACTATGGAACACTACGCATTATCACTATGAAACCATAGTAGTTATTTTGGGTGAAAATTTATGCACTATAAATAGGATTTGAGAAATTAGGGTACGGGAGCTTTTTACACTTTTAGATTTTTTCCATTTTGGGAGAGCTTAGGGTGGCCTTGGGTGACAGCCAAGGGTCTAACCTCGGGTTTGATTTCTATTTTCTCCTTACTTCTCTTTGATTTTTGCATTGATGTTATTGATTTCTGTTCACTTTCATTTTGTAATTGTGAGACCCATCCTTATGGAGGGATAATTTTCTTGTAATCTCTAGTGAGTTCATATGGATTCTTGAATTCCTAAGTTTTGAATGTTAATATAATTTCTTTTCTTTCATGAATTTCTTCTTCCTAATCTCTTGAATTGAATTAATGGTTGAATGAGGGGGATATTGCTTAATTAACCCTAATTCATTTTAATGAGATTCTAAATTTAAATTGCTTAGCTCTAGGTTTATTTCTAAGGTTGCGTAATCTTGAGATGAGAGATTGGAGTCCATTGAATTGCTTAATTTGTATGGAAACATAAGGTTAATTTTCGCTTGTTAAATTAACCTAATTCTGGGAGGAGAGGAAGAGTATTAAATCTTGAGAGGAATAGGGATAGAATCTATATGAATGAACTAGGGGTTACCACTTTTTATTGATTGAACTTTATAATTTTGTTTCTTGCTTTTTATATTGACCTTGAAATCACAAAACCCCCTTGTTTACTTGCTTTCTGAATACACTACATACCATATGTTTGATATTTGATTACTCGTCCAATGATTCATGGGAGATGATCTAGGTTAGCACCCTAGTATTACATCAATTTTTGTTTATATTTTGATGAGGATTCACGACAAATCTTTTCGTTCATCACTGATCTATTTAGCCCATACTTGACATGGTATAGCATATGATATTAGTGTAGTAAGTTAATTTATGCATGATCTATGAGAAAGACATATGCAAGCAGTTATTAGAAATTTTTTTAAGAATATTCTTGGTAAGGTCTATTATTTAAGAAAGAAGGAAAACTATTGTTGGATATGTACACTTATGCAAATTATGTCGAATAATTGTTGATAGAAGGTCTACTTTAGAATATTGCATGTTTTGGGGTGAAAACTTAGTGATCTAGAGAATTAAAAAATATAATGCAATATCTCAATCAAGTGCAGAATTAGAATTTTGATCCATGGACAAGGGATATGGAGTTACTATGGATGAAAATTATTTTTTATGACCTCATAATACTTTATAAAAATCTTAGAAATCTCTTATGTGATAAAAAATTGGCAGTCAATATTGTTCATAATCTATTCTAACATGACAAAACAAAGCATATTAAAATAGACCAAAATTTTATCAAAGAAAAGTTGGAGAGTAACCTCATAGAAACAACATATGTTCCTTTTGGAGAACAATTGACAGATATTTTGACTAAGAGATTACTTATAAAGCAATTCAAAACTCTTATTGACAAGTTGAGAGTGATATATATCTTTTCATCAACTTGAAGGACGGATTTGGATCCATTGCAGTTGACGCGGGAACTGCACGTGCAGTTCTTCGTTCACTTAAGCGAATTTGACACGACTTAAGCGAATTTTACAATTTTCGCTTAAGCGAATGAAGGCTTAAGCCATTACTATAAGCATGGAGCAAGACATTGAACTAAAGCGAGTGCATGATACGCTTAAGCTAAAATAAACGCGCTTAAGCGAAAAATAACAGAGAGCCTACCTCTTAGGATTACAAACTGACTTAAGCCTGCTTGATTTAGCTTAAGCTGATGAGTTGTGGGTTTAAGCGCATATTTGTAAGGCTTAAGCGAGTAAATGATGGGCTTAAGCAAAACCTTAATGGCTTAAGCCTAAAAAAATAGAGAGCACACCTCCCAGGATTACACATTCGCTTAAGCTTGCATAGCTTGGCTTAAGCGGATGAACCAATAGCTTAAGCGGATATGCTTTAGCTTAAGCGAAAATTGCATAAAAATAATGCAGAGGGAATGCTCTTTTGGACTGATAAACTAGCTTAAGCTATTACAGATTGGCTTAAACGAACCAATACCAGCTTAAGCGAGTACTATGTAGCTTAAGCGAACATTGTAAGCTTAAGCGATTATTGGGGGGCTTAAGTGAATATACAGGAAAATTGAAAAACAGCAGCTTAAATTGACAAACATGGATATACTATTTCTGAAAATGAAATACATTTGTCCTTTACATAATTTTTTTTGGCAAAACAAAATAAAATGATTAAGATACAACAACTTTTAACTATTAATCAAGGATTGAACAAGTTGTGTCATCCAAAGGATCCTGAAAAAAAAACATAAATTCATCAAACAAAATTATACAATGATGAACTAAAGCACTAAATTTTCATTTTGAAATTTAATGATCTTACGGTCAATAATGTAGTGAAACTGAATTGGTTGTTCAAAGTTTGAGGATGATGATAAGATGGAGGTGCTAAACAATGTATATCACATGGTTCAAAAGGAGGACTGGGTTGATATTCCTAAAATATTTATCAAATAAACACCATATGGTTAATAAGGAATCAAAATTGAAATTAATGCATTGTCAAATTAATTGATATATGTACCTCAGCATGTTGGTTTTGTAATTGACCTCTCGTTGTCCTATTTCTTTTCCTTTTTCCTTGTAGTTTAACCCAACTTTTGAATCGTTTATATGTATTCCTCTTTAAGCTTGGTCGATGCTTAAAACCTTTTGGGATTGTACCATCATTGATCATCGACTTAGATGCATGATTGTCAATGTGACTGTCAACATGTTGTGTTTGTAATCGAAGGTGTGAGATTTGACGACACACAGCATTTAAACATTCATCCACTAATGTCGAGTATTCCTCTGAACTAGATACCTCTGATGCAAGTCTAATCATTTTAGAAGCAAGTTGTCTGTATCGTTGTGTGGTAGCAGCTTTTGGATCCCCCTCAATCTCTCTTCGTATGAAATTGTTTATAATGCCGAAACGACCTTCCTTTGTCCATCTCTTAAGGATATATTTTTCAGGAATCGCCTTGACATCATTTGTTTCAAATACCTTCAATGCATGGGAACAAAGCATACCAAATGTTTCAAATTTTTTACAGGTGCAAGAAATTGATTTTGAGACATTATCAAATGATACTCTGCATGATTTCTCTTGACTGACTGTAGTAATGACATATTCAAATATAAGAGGAGATTCAATCCTCTCTGAAATGCAACATGCTAAGAATGAAGTAAATTCTTGTTGGAAAAGGGTGAATATAGGATGAGTGTAAATTTTTCCCATTTGTATCAAGATGAGAGACATCTCATATCTCAACATTGGTAGCTTATGTCGGGACTCATACTCACAAATTAGTTCATTGTAACGCTTCGCTTCAACTATACGTTCAAAACTTTGAAAGAATTGTTTAATGCTAACACCAGGTTTCATAGAAGCTTTGAAATCAGAATTTAAACTTTCAGAGAGTTGAGTACTCCACATCCCTAGGGTGACAACTTCTTTCATATAACATGATGCCCATTTTTCCTTTATGGCATAAAGTGAGTTCATCCAATTGTTGTCATGGACATTGTACTCTTGAACGATCTTGGTCCAAGCTTTCTCAAAGTCAGTGAAGGTATCAAAGTCATACATGCATTTTTTGAAGTCTCTTAAAAAATGACTTCCACCCTTCATCAAATTACCAAGGTGTTTGATCCCATTTTGCATTAAATGCCATGTGCACAAAGAATGATGTGTCTCTGGCATGACTTCTACAAGGGCCTTAGCCATGGCTTGATCTTGGTCAGTAAACATCGTTAATGGTTTTTTGTGATTATGTGCTTCTAAAAATGTTTCAAACAACCATTTATACGAATCAGCCGTTTCATCATATAACAAAGCTGCACCATAAATGATGGTGGTTCTATAATGGTTAAAACCTGTGAACAAGACAAGAGGTCTATTTGCACGATTAATGCAATATGTAGTGCCCAAGGAAACTACATCACCAAAATATGCATAATCTAAAATCATCTTCGCGTCAACCCAAAATACATTTGTAATTTATTCGTCACAATCTATCTGATATGCATGAAAAAATGAAGGATTATCTAACAATTGTTGCTGAAAATATTCCATCACACAATCAACTTCTCCATAAACCATACTTCTTTGTCTTCTTTCCTTCAAGTAATTCTTTGCATCCAACCGAGTATATCCGACATTACATCTATTGCCTACAAGTGTGCTTTGGAGTTGAAATGAGGACTTTTGTTGCAAACCAGATTCTTGAGCCATTTCAATCTCATAAGCTTGAACTTCACTTATCTTACGATGAGAAGCAAGCATGTGAGTTGTCTCCTCAAGTTGTAAGGGATGATTATGATCTTCTACAAACTCATGAATTATAAACTTCCCACTCTTCCCCAAAGATACTGCAATTCTCGCAGAACAATCTGTTCTTGTCTCAGCTCTATGTTTAGCAACTTGACAATCTTGTTTCTTTCCTTTTCGAAGACCTTCTTTACAACAAACGTATCTGCAAGAAGTAATAACACCATCTTCCTTTCTCTTATTAAAATACTGCTTTCTAACTCCAAATTCGATCTTCCTACCATATTCAGTCCAAAAATTCCATGCTTGTTCTACATTATCAAACTCTAATCCAACTTTTGGCTTCCATTCCACAATGTTTTTAGTTATGTCTTCTACCAAAAACATAAACAAAAAATCCCATATTAAACAACTCACATTATGGAAAATTTAGGATATAACAAATGTAAAAGACGTAAATGTTAAAATGAAAAAAGATACCTGACAATGGAGATGGTTCCATGGTTATCAATGTCAATGAAGCTTCAAGTTAGTATATGTTGAGTGTAACTTGTTTTGTTTAAGTCTTTGATTTGTACCAAGCATGTATATTTTTAAGAGAGAGCATTTTAGGGGTTAATGAAGCTTTTCTTCAAGCTTATGCCACACAAATGAAGGATTCGCGCCAAAACGACGCTGGTTCGCTTAAGCCTATATAGACCGCTTAAGCGAAAGTTGTAATGTTTAAGCGACAATTCTAGCTTAAGCTCATTACGGCTTAAGCTATACTTTATTCGCTTAAGTGCTTAAGGGCTTAAGCGATCTTGTAGTAGCTTAAGCGAGGGACCAGAAAACCATTTACCTCTCAACTTATTAAAATTGGGATACGGGCTTAAGCTAGCATGTTGTGGCTTAAGCGAGTAAAGGCTTAAGCGAGGTTGTAGTGACTTAAGCGAGGGACCAGAAAACCATTTACCTCCTTACTTTTAAAACTTCGCTTAAGCGAGATATACCCGCTTAAGCGAATTTGTCGACGCAGCCCAGACTTAAACCCATTCTCTCATTTCATTCATTTCATCCTTATATCAAAAAATATTGAAAAACCCTAAACCCCACCCCAAATCGACGATTCTCCCCATTGCAGCATTCCTCTCCCAATACCAAACAATTCCAGGTAATAACTCTTACACCCACATTGTTGTTCTCCTACTTTTTAGGTTAGGGATGGTTAATAGGGATGGGGATACTATTATGGAAACACTGCTTTCAAGGGTTTAGGGTTAAAGTTTTTACAGTTTAGGATTATCACTCTGCTTGTTGTTCCATTCCATAATCTTTATGTGAAGCAAGGTTGTTTCTGTAAAGAAACGCTTAAGCGCGCCTGAATCGCTTAAGCGATTATTACTCGCTTAAGCGCCTCATTGTGGCTTAAGCGAGTATTGAGATTTGTCTCTCTATATGTGTATTTTCTATTTTTCTGAGTATTGAGATTTGTTACCTTGCAGATATGGATCCTAAAAAACCAATTCTCCAAAGAAAGAAGCAACGTTCAGATGTTGGAGAGGCTTCACAACATGTACACCATACAGGAACTCAGGATAATGAACCTCCAACACAACCGAGCCCCAGTCAGCAACTTACCTTTGATAGATACAGGTTCTTCAGTCGAGCCCATTTTCAGAGATATTTAGAATTACACCCAAGGGAACTTCTACCTAAAAGGAAAATTATTTTGAAGGAGGGACAATTTGCTGAATTTACAGAAGAACTTCAGAGGAGAAACTGGAATATATTGGCTGACCCACCAAATAAAATTGATAAAGACATAGTGAAGGAGTTTTATGCTAATGCATGGCCCTTGCATTCAAAAAAATCTGAGAAGAAGTCTTGCGTTAGAAGGACATCCATCTCCTATGATAGGGATGATATCAATGCATTACTGGGGAACCCCCTCACCTTACAAGAAGGGCAGTTGTACGAATACCAGTAGCTGATGCGGCTGACCACAGGATTTAATGATGATGATGTGGCAAGGTCCTTATGCATTCCCAACAAATCATATGAAACTAACTATCAAGGCAAGTCAATGAGGTTCAAGAAAGGGAATTTGAAGACATTGACTCAAATATGGATGTCATTTCTCTTTGCAAACATTGCTCCAACCACTCACACATCAGATCTCTGCATGCCTCGGGTCTACCTTGTCTTCAGCATTATGGAAAACCTCACAATCGACATTGCAACTGTGATCTCTGAGGAGATTCACCAGCTTGTTTTGTCCACCAACTCCCCTAATGCATCTGCAACAAAGCCTTTGGGCTTTCTAGCATTAATCACTGCTTTATGTGCTGCCCAAGGTGTTCAGATACCAAACAATCCAACACAAAGCATCAAGTTGAAAAAACCTATAAATGCCCAGTTCATAAACAACTATTGCATTAACTCATTGGACCAGCCACAACCACACCCAGCTTCTGATCCTTCTTCATCAGCACCACCATCAACACAACCATCCATCCTCAAAATGACACCCATGGAATGGCGTATCACACAACATCTAAATTAAATACAGCAACAAATGGAGGACAACAATCGGGCATATACACATATACATTACCAGATAGTGGCAAACCATCGAGCCTACACCAGCCTTAATGACTCTTTCTATCGCTTTACCCTATACCAGCATGCAGGAGAGACTTCAACATTTCCATGGCCAACCCCAGAGGATTTTGCAGCTGTAGTGTCATGGCCTGGAGACACACCTTCCTTCTCAAATGAACCTAATGCAAATCATGAAGATGGTGGACCATAAGGAGAGGAACCAGAAGAAAGGGGAGAAAGAGAAGGGGAAGTAGAAGAAACGGAAGCACAACTTGATCATTAAGGTTGATGAGGACATGACCATGAGCAAGGGCAAGGATCCTCTTGAAGGACTTGGAGGACCTATGACAAGGGCTAGAGCAAGGAGAGCAAAAGAAGCTCTTCAACAAGTGTTGTCCATATTAATTGAATACAAGCCCAAGTTTCAAGGAGAAAAGACCAAGGTTGTGAATTGCATCATGGCCCAAATGGAAGAGAACTAAGGCGCCACTTTGCTTCAGTTTTTAAGCTTTTAGTTTGTTTTAAATAATGGCCCAATCCTTTGTAAAGTTGGCTGACCAAATTATGTTTTGTGGTTAATCAACTAATGGGCTTTGGTTTGGTTTTATTTCAAGTTGTAATAAGGGCCCAATTGGCAACTTAGGCATCAGCCTTTGGAAGACCAAGAGGCGCATAGCTAGTGGCTGTTGGGTGAATTTTTGGTTGCCACAATTTCAATTACAATCAGCCTTTGGAAGACCAAGAGGCGCATAGTGGCTGTTGGGTGACTTTTTGGTTGCCACAATTTCAGTTACAATCAGCCATCAAGTAGTTTCATTTTCCGTTATGGAACCTTTGTAATTCTGATGGTAAAGCTTCTATATAAGCTGAACCATTCTTATCAATAAGACAAGTTAAGTTTGATTCAGAAATATTAGAGTTTATCTCTTTTATCTTAGTGAGAGTGATTCTCCTAAGTTCTTGAGTGATTCAAGAACACCTTGGCTGTATCAAAGGGCTTTCACATCCCTTTGTGTGTTGCCTTCCTTGGAAAGAGTGATTCTTTCCTTCTCCCATTCAATTCTTCACCAAAATTCCAAAAAAACTCAAATCTGCCCAGAATTATCTTGTTATCATAACTCTCGTTCTACTCAGCCAAATTGAGTGATTCTTGAGCCTAAATTGAATTTCAGAACGAGATCTTTCACCTCGTTTTGGAATCACCTCAATTGGAGTTTTATAACTCGAGATACCGTCATTTCTAAAATTCTGTTCAGCCACCACCAAACCAGCGTTTTTGCTTCCTTTTCCACTCATTTTAACACCATGGACCAACACCTAATTTGCCCAGAAATTCATCACTAAATTTTCAAATTTTTCTACAAGGTTCCAACCCTAAAGATCCTAAGTCAGCCCTTGTGCAAATGGGGTTCATATCAAAGGTGGTGCTGGGGAAGGAGACCAAATGGAGGACGACCATCCTATTCATAATGATGTTGATCTATAAGATGCATGAACACTTTATTTTTTCTTTATTTGCTTTTTAAAGTTTAGATTTTAGTTTATGTTTGAAGTTAGTTCATATTGTAAAGTTTGAAGGACCTATTTAGTTTGTTGCAGCTAAATTATGAAATTTCACTTTATTAACCACCTATCTAAATTCCTTTCATTTTGATTCTCTTTTATAATTTGTATGACTTGTTTACTAAATAAACCCAACAAATTACCTTATAAATTAAAACTTGTCACATACATATAGTAATCATTTTATTTTGTTTTGCCAAAAAAAAATTATGTAAAGGACAAATGTATTTTGTTTTCAGAAATAGTATATCCATGTCTGTCAATTTAAGCTGTTGTTTTTCAATTTTCCTGCATATTCGCTTAAGCTTACAATGTTCGCTTAAGCTACATAGTACTCGCTTAAGCTGGTATTGGTTCGCTTAAGCCAATCTGTAATAGCTTAAGCTAGTTTATCAGTCCAAAAGAGCATTCTCTCTACATTATTTTTATGCAATTTTTGCTTAAGCTAAAGCATATCCGCTTAAGCTATTGGTTTATCCGCTTAAGCCAAGCCATGCAAGCTTAAGCGAATGTGTAATCCTGGGAGGTGTGCTCTCTGTTTTTTTAGGCTTAAGCCATTAAGGTTTCGCTTAAGCCCATCATTTACTCGCTTAAGCCTTATAAATATGCGCTTAAGCCCACAACTCATCAGCTTAAGCTAAATCAAGCAGGCTTAAGCCAGTTTGTAATCCTGGAAGGTAGGCTCTCTGTTATTTTTCACTTAAGCGTGTTTATTTTAGCTTAAGCGTATCACGCACTCGCTTTAGTTCAATGTCTCGCTCCATGCTTGTAGTAATGGCTTAAGCCTTCATTCGCTTAAGCTAGCTTATAGGGGCTTAAGCGAAAATTATAAAATTCGCTTAAGTCGTGTCAAATTGGCTTAAGCGAACGAAGAACTGCACGTGCAGTTCCCACATCAACTGCACTGGATCCAAATCCCTTGAAGGATAGTGTTGAGAGAATATTTTCTAATTTGATGCAAAATCATCTTTTGTTTTACTGATATGTAAATATGGTAAATAGGAATGTTGATATGTAAATATAGTAATTAGAAACTTAATATTGTGATTACATTAATACAATAATTAGGATTGTAATATCAGGATTCCATTTATAGGTCCTTGTACACTTATATAAATTCAAACCTTTGAATAAAATGTAATACACACAAAAAGAATATTCAGTCTCTTATTTTCAAGTGTTAGATAATTACAATGCAATATAAACTCAACCGATTCACAAGAAACGATGTTTTGACACTTGTTCCTAAACCGGAAAACAACTCTATCATGGTAACAAATAGATGTGCATAATCAAATTGGATGAAGAAGGTAAAGTCATAAGAAACAAGGTAAGGTTAGTTGAATAGGAATATAACCAACCCGAAGGTAACAATACGTCCAAATAATCAGTAAAGATCACATTGCTTGTTAGACGATAAATCAATTATGTAAAATAATTTAGAAGATAGTACTAATGTTGAGATAAACTAAAAAACTATCCAAATGCAAAGATTTATTCAGAGATAAGCATGTTTAAGTAAAAGTTATAAGTGCAAAGCTCAAAGATGTTAAAATATAAGGTGCACTAATACTTTAAAAAGTTTACCGTCAACGTAGAATTTTCGTAAGGAAAAACAATGCTATATTTATTTATGAAAAACAAAAGTACAATTTTTTCTCATCCATGCACCATACACCAAAATAAAAAAAATAAAAAAAGACAAAAGACAAGAAATACTCTACAATAAAAAATACCTCTACAAATTTGAAAAATAATTTAGTAGAAAAAAATTGTTAAGTCTAATAGACATATGATATATTTTAAGTAAATTTTACTATAAATTAAATACATCTCCATGCAGAAAGAAGGAAGTGCATGGACGTAAACCAAGTAAAATCATTTATTCAGCTTTTTTTTTATATATAATATGTTCTTTCTTGAATAGATAGAGAGGCTAAGTAATAATATTAAATGGGTGTTTTATTTACTTAAAGAAGTAATATATAAAAGAATATTTGAGATTTATTTAAATTTGAAGAGATTTATGTAAAAATATTATAGTAGTAAGATGCTTACGTACAAAATTAAAAATTAATAAAAATATCGACAAAAGTCAAAAGATTAAACATAACTTATTATTTTAAGAATAAATTAATATAAATATTATTTATTTATTTCTGTAACTTTGTACTCGTGCACATTTTAAACGAGCTATTTTTTGAAAAAATTTACAAAAATCTTTTAAAAAGAGATTTAGAGTATGCTTGTTTTTCTTTTAAATACTAATATAATTTATTTTTGGAAACTGAAAAAATATTAGAAAAGAAATCAAATATATTCTTAATATAAATTTTTTTTTGTATTTACAGGAGAACTACCATATATATATATATATATATATATATATATATATATTACATGTGTGCGTGAAAGTTTCGAGAAGTTACAAGATTGTAGTATATGACAATCAATTTGATAAAAGATTAGCAGCCAAAGAAACCTACTTTATTATACCCCTGAAAACCTGTACTTATATTCAAAGCTAGAGAACATCTAAAATATATTGATAATATAATTTTTTGCATATTACTATTTACTCATAAAATTATCATATCAACGAGAATTATTAGCTTTCATAATATTAAATCAAATTATATCTATAGTGTATTTTAGTTAATTAATGATGTAAAAGCTTTTTACATTAATAGCCCGTACAATTAAATTTGATAAAATTATTAATTTATAATATAGAAAAATTAAAATTTAATAAATTATATATTTTACAAAATATTTACTGTAATATAAATAAATTATAAAAATGTAACATCGCTTTATATAAAAGAAAAAATCGTAAAATAGTGACAGGTGGGAATTGCTTAGCATATAGGGGCACCTAGAAGTACTCTGAACGCACCACAAACACTAAATTTACGAGTTGACGACGGAGACATGAAAACACATGCATGCATGTGTATTTGTACTTTAGAGTCGTAGATGCAGAGGCAACGGCGTCGACGTTGGAACTTTCTACCCATTCATCCTACACCATTCCTTTCAATCACTTTCCATCTTCAACAGACCAAATTGTCGGTTCTCAATCAATAAATCGATAAGAATTAAATATTCTAAAATATTTTATAAAATATATATTAAATAAAAAATACATACATTTATTATTTTAAATTTATAAAAATCATTTAATATGCTTTATTTAATAATTAAAAGGATTTATAGACACAAAAATGTAAGAAAAATTAGATTTATTCAACTTATTATTGTTGATGGTTTTTATTAGTAAGTTATGAATTTTTAATTATTGGTTTCGACAATAACTCTTACAAAGCGGGAGTAACATTTGATAGGCTTAAAGCATTATTAGAACACTATTTAAGGTAAAATATATTTAAACTTAAGTTTTCATTTAAAATTTATCCTTCATAAGCTTTTAAAATATAAAATTTTATTCAAGTGTACATAATCAATTTTGTTTAATGATTTTTTAATCATTAGTAAGATTAAATGATTAAAGTGATGATAGCTGAAAAACATATAAAAAGATTATAAAAATAGTTTATTACTTTTAAAATCTTTTTTAGCTTTATTCAATATATTTTCTAGTATATCCATCAAAATAAATATTTAACATATTTTAATTATCTTATAGCTAATTTTATACCATAATACTTTGTATTAAATAAATTATTTAATATTTACCTAAACACATTATTAATTTTTTAAAGATATTACTGACCTTTAGTAAATTGTTATTGGTTTATTCTTAGGAAAGTAATTAATAGTATACAATATGATTAGTTAATCATGATTTAATATAATATTTATTCAATATTTTTAATATGAAATATTTTTTAATTTACCAAAAATATTATCTTTTAATTTAATACTAATTACTTATTACTTTGAGTGTATAATATGATATACAATTAAAGATACTATTAATTTCTAAACTTTAACATAATCATTTCTGCAAAATTAGATTCTAAATTAATAATAGAAAAGTAACATGAAATTCCACAAACAAAAAGTTAGAGAAATTTTTTTTAAGAATAATATCTACTTTCTTAGTCAATCTTATAACAAATTAAGAGAAAAATAATTTTACAATAGCTTTCTATTGTACATTGAAGATAGACTTTCTTAACTTTTTTTTCTTCAGAAACATATGCAAAGTTTTTGAGATTTTTTTTTTCTTTTTTACCAATTTTGTCCTTCTAACAATCAATTGTTAAAAAAAAATATTAAAATATTACGGTAAGTAATATGTATAATTGATCGCATTGCAAAAATATCATATGTAGTTTAATATAAATTTTTCTTTCATTTTAATCTCTAAAATTTTTTAAAAATTTTATTTACTCATTTTTATTTTACTTCATTTTTCTTTAATACATTTTCATTATAAAAAATCACCATTATTAAAAACTATCATAACACCCTTCGTCTCTTTATTATATTTTTTTATGTTTTTTTGAAGCAAAGGAAGATTGGATAAATGAGATATCTTTTGTGTAAATAATGTGAAAAGCTTTTTCATCAATTTTTATCCTTTAATTCATTTTTTTTAATTTTTGGGCTATTCATTTTTTCGAATTAATACCCTTTTAATTGTTGGATATTTTTGTTGTTAATTTTCATGAAATATTTTCAAATTGATTTTATTTTATTTAATATTTAGAATATTTTATGTGTTTTTTTAATGGGGTTTTTGAAACTATTTAATAGAATTTTGTATATGATTTTTAAAATAGGAAAAGTTCAGAAATTGTGAAGAAAAAAAAAAGGCTTCAACTCTACATAAAAGAAATGACTTTTGCACTAAAACTTTGCAGACTCTCTTTTAAGTGTTGGAGACAAGTTAGTTGTACTTGATTTCTTCTCTCTTAGATGTAGAGGTTTTAAAGCCCTTCATTTTAAAGTATTTTTCATCCATAACTTGTTAACTTTATTTTTATTGGCTAACTTGGTTTGTGGTTATTATTTTCCTTTGTTTATGGTTGGCATGTGATATATGTCAATAGGTAGGAAATGAATCTTGATTTCAATTCCTTCATGTGAAGGTGGAGAAGTGCAAGACCTAAATATAGATGTGATTGTAATTTTTAACGATGGTAATTTTTAACAATGGTAGTGTTAAAGAAGCATGAAGAAGAATGATAAGTAGATCAACTGTTTTGAGAAAATGGAAACAAAAAATAATTAAAAACATTTTAAAATTTTAAAGATTAAAATACTTGACTATTATAATTTTAGAGACTAAATAAGAAGTTCACTTAAATAAAAAGATAAATTTTCTATCAAATTTTTTTTATTGAAATTTATCAAATTGGTGTATTTATATATATATATATATATATATATATAATTCCTTTTAAATAGTGTTGTATATATCTAAATTATATGAATTATTCATAAGTTGGAATGTAAATATGAAAGTTGTATGATTGTTGGATAAGGAATAGTATATTCACAGTGTTGTGTGATGATGTTATGCATGTGATAATTTTAGAGTGTGGTCAAGAACTGATATTACCTTATTCGAGAGAGAGATAGACATTTTAGAGTGTTCTCGCTCAAGCGAAATAGGATAGGACCTTTCTAACTATTCCCTCGCCCAAGCGAGAAGGAATCTTGCTCAGGCGAGAAATGATCTCTCTCAGACAATAAGTCGCAGGAAAAATGGGTAGCTCTTTGGACCTAATCTCGCCCAGGCAAGAAAGTTGCTCGATCAGGCAAGATGCAGCTTGCTCAGACGAGGTATCTCTCGCTTAAGCTAGAATAGCAGAAATCTAAGAGGTCCATTGTCTGATTTGCTCACCCAGGTGAGAGCAGAGCTCGCTCAAGAAAGAGTTAGTTTGCTCAAGCAAGAGCGCACGGACATAAAGGGGTATTTAAAGAATCCTAGCATAAAGAAACATTTATTTCTCACTAGATAGTCTTCCCCTCTCATTTTCTCTCTATTTTTTTCACCTTCTTCCTCAGAGAAAAGCTTCTCGAAGTCGAACTTCTTCCCGATCCAAGTGAGAACATCTATTAAGTACAGATCTAGACGAGTTTCTAGGACTTGGTGTAACACGTTAATTAAAATTTCTAAATATATAAATTTTGCAAAATTTGAGAATAATAAAAATTTGCATTTAAATCATTCCCAACACATGGTTTCATCAAAGTATATCAAAATAAAGGAAAGGATTACAAATTTATATCAAATGACTGCTACAGGACTAATTCAAATACATCATATTTTCAAAATAATATTCTAAGTTCTATAACAGTTCCATCCATCCTTTCACTAAGCTCAGTGCTGGTTGTCTTGATCACCTAAAAAATAAATGTAAAGGTGATTACTTTATAATATCAAATACACTCAAGCATAGAGACTCAATGCTTCCACATATTCTCGACATAATTCAAATCATTCATTGGCAAACATTTCACACAAAATTTCTCAATCATCAATCACACAACATTTCACACAAAATTTCTATCACAATACAGTTACAGTCAAGCCATTCTTATTAAATATACATCTTCCTACGTTCTATCTTAACCACATTGCATTCTCTATCAATATAAACGGATTTAAAGACACAAAGAGAAAGGGTAAAGTTCCTCTCTTACCTCAAATCAAAGATCCAACACAATCTAATGGTAGAAAACATTTCCTACACGGATTTCATCCCTAAAACACATGGAAAACTCCATGAGAAATCAAAGGAAACCCAGAAAACAGAGAAGAAGGATGAAAACCGAAACTCTAGTCATTAAAACTCACCTTCAAAAGCTCCAAACGTGATTCAACCTTTAATCTAGCTCTCAAACGGCTTTGGCGGCAATTTAAACGGTAAAATAGGGTTTTGAGTTAAGAGAATCGAAGAGAGTTTGAAGAAAGGAATGGAAAATGATTTTTTCAAATCCTAAACCTGACAAATACCCATCTGGTCACGATGCTCTCGCTACAACGAGAATGCAACAGTTGCACCCCCTTCGCCCAAGACACTTTCTCTACAGCAAGAATGCCTTTACAGTATACATTTAGCCTATTTTCAATCAATCCAACACATCCAATCTTAATGTACAATCAGCATCCACATTTCTCACATGTATACATAAATATCTACATCATATATATAAATCAAGCACACAAATTCATGGTAATCCATATATACACTTATATTAATATATCAAAATATTATTACAAAATCTAGGGCGTTACCCTTGGTTCTCCTCTTCTACTTCTTGTTTCCTTTTTTCTCGTTGGGACTCATGAAGATTCAAAACTAAGAAAACTCATTTTAGGTAAAGGAAGCTTACTTGAGGTAACTTTGTTCATTCAATAGATGTTGAGATATTTTTATAGATTTAGCTAAGAGTATTTTTGTTGTATGAACAAACTGTAGGTTAGAACCTAGAGTACGTATGGCTGAGTAGATTTCTCTATTGCTCGATGAATGTTTGAAATGTTGTGGTTGAACATGATGTGCTGAAATGTTGTGATATATGTGATGAGTGTAATGCTCTGAATTTTGTAATATTGTTTTGATTATTAGTATAAGTTTATGGACTACTATTTGACTATGTATTCGATGAGTATAATGACGTGAATATGTGTGTATATGTGTGATGATGTGGACATGTATGAATATATGACTATGAATATGAGTAGATGGATTTATCTAAGCATAATTATGGATATTGATTGTGGATTGGTGGCTGGATGTGTTTGAAATTGATTGAAGGAAAATATGTTAAGTTTAGGCTGCAGGGGCATTCTCGCTGTAATGAGAGGATTCTCACTGTAGCGGGAAGGCCCTGGGCGAGTTAGATGATTTTGTTGCATTCTTGCTATAGCGAGAGGCTCCTTGCCGTAGCGAGAAAACAATAGAGAGGGTGCATTCCTAGGTTGCAGTCTCGCTATAGCGAGATTTTGTAAAAATCAAAGTGCAGTTTTCTCTGATATTTTTGCTGTAACAAGAAGGGGTGTCGCTGTAGTGAAGGAACCTTCCTGCAACGACAGATGTTTTGTTGTAGTGAGAACATCGTGACCAAAAGGGTATTTGAAGGGTAGGGATGGCAATGGGTAAAATACCCGATGGGCACTGGCAAAATTTACCTACAATGGGTAGGATATTTACCTGCTATACGGATACGAGTATAGGTGTGGGTAAAAACTCGTAAAATTTAATGGAGATGGGTGCGAGTATGGGTATCTAGGTACCCACTCCGCCCCATACCCGCATCTATATATATATATATATATATATGCTTGAACTTTATTCTACAATTATGCATTGAATTTTTGTATTATTATATTACTTATGTGAAGTTATATAAGATTAATATAAAAATATATTTAATAATAAAGTAAACCAAAAAAATTATTTTGATTTATATTTTTAATAGAAAAAATTATTTATTATTTTATATCATTTAATTAGGCTAACACAATTTAATTATTATATAGTTAATATGAGATTAACTTTTTTAAAATATTATTTATATATGACACACATAAAATATTTTTTATACAAATATTTTTGTTAATACAATCATATTAATGTTTAAATCATAAAGTGAATGATAAATAATAAATATATTTAAATATTTTATAAATTTTACAATCACCTACTATTACCGTAAACTTATTTTTTATTAATAATATTTAAATTTTATTTTTTATATTTTAATTTAAAATAATGTTTTTCTATGCAACATATGTATTACAAACACAACTATAATCTATTGAATCTAAATAATATTATTCTTGCTATTTATTCACGTTCAAAGAAGTTTTTAAAAATATATAAATATAAAAAATTATTGTTAATTTTTATTTGTTAATTTTTTTCAGATAAAAAAGTATAATTTTTTTAATATACACATATATTTCTTTATTATAAAATTTTATTGTAACTATTTATTTTTTATTCAAATTCTTTCTTTTAAAATTTATATACATTATAAATATTTAATTCATTAAAATAATTTTTCAAAACTTTGTATTTTTGATAATATACTTTCGTATAGTATATGAGTTAAATATACTAGTATTAATATATATATATATATATATATTATTTTAATTAAATCTATTATTTTTCTTACAATTTCAAATTCAAAAGTTAAAAAAAAATATTTAATGTATCCATTTTCTGTTGTTAGTATTGAACTTTTATACTCTAACTCTATTCTCATTCTCAATATCTGTCTCGTTAAAACCTAACAATTATAAAACGTTATTCATTAGAGTTAGTTGTTAATGTCGTCACAAGAGGTCACTAAGTGATTCCACACAAAGGGACAACCATTGTACAGATCTATTTCATTGTCGCTCTGACATTGCCAATCGATCAAATCTCACACAAGATAGGGTTATCACTAACAAATAACTTGTGTATTTAGTTTTGCTTATTGTTTCTAAGAATTTTAGTTTAGAAAATTATTATATTAAGATACATTTAACATTTATAATCTTTGAATATTTATTTTTTTATCTATCTTTATATCTTGTTTGACAACTACATATTGAATTTTTATATTATTATGCTACTTATGTGAAGTTATATAAATATTTTTTTCTTTATAAATATTTTTTTCTCAAACAAGTGCGGGTAATGGGTACAAGATGAGTATGCGGGTACCGAGAGGGTATGGGTATGAGGATTAATGTTCATACCCACGTATGTATAGGGCCAGGTACGAGTATTTTTTTAAAACGCGGGTATGGGGATGGGTACTATAGTACTATACCCATACCCTATCCATTACCATCCCTATTGAAAGGTTTAGGGTTTAAAAACTTTATTTCTCATTCCTCTCTTTGAAATCTCTTTGATTCTCTCAATCCTTAACTCTATTTCACCATTCAAATTGTTGGAATCACGTTTGGAGCGTTTGGAGGTAAGTTTATGAGTTAAGATTTTCGATTTTCATCCCATTCGTTCAGTTTCTTAGTTTGGGGGATGTTTTGTTTGCTATTATCTTGTTTTGGGTCTTCATTTTGAGGTAAGGGGGGACTCTACTCTATCTCATTTTACTTGAAAATTCATTTATTTGCTATATGTTGTAATGTAGTTGAGATAGGACGTAGGAACATGTTGTGTTTTGATGGATTTGTGTGTTGGACATGATATATTAAACGTCAGTTGATATTACATGTAAGGAAATGACTTGATTGCAATTGGGTTGTACTAGGAACTTTGTGTGGAATGTAAATATGGTTGACGTTGTGTATGATGCATGAGGAATTGACTTGATTGTAGTGAAATTAGGATAGAAATTGTGTGGTTGAATATAATGTGGTTGAACATGGGTTGACATGCCTTTGATTGAGGATGTGAGTGAATGTATGTATTAACATGTCATCGATTGATGTCAAATAATTTGAATGATTGGAAATGTGTGTCAATGGCATGTTGGATGTGATGATGTTTGGAATGATTGAAAACTATGAATGGTTCAGTGATACATTGGGGTGTAGAAGATAGGACCGGTAGAAATACCTTGGAGAAGAGAGGGTGATGGTGACACCAACAGTGAGCGTGGGTGCATCACAAGCCACACACTCTCCTCCTAACTCGACCTCTGACTAACACTTTTGCTTGGGGTGCTCAATACCGCACACGTTATATTTGTGGGGCGAGAGCTATCCGGCGACCATCCATAGTGTGAAACTGAGTAAGTCCCTGAGGTTGAGGGCATCAAGAATCTGTGATCACAGTGTCATAGTGAGTGTGACTGACGTGCAGTGAGCACACGTGGGTGTTGTATATGGATTGTTTGATGGTACAGTGAGCGCACCTATATGTGAATTGTGTGAAATGTTTGAAAAGCACGAATTGATGTTGCTTGATGAATGAATTAAAATATTTCTTAAATTATGTTTGAAAGCATGTTGAATGTGCAAGTGAGTTTCTATGCTTGTGTGTGTGATAGTGTAGAGTACTCACCTTTACATTTATTTTTCAAGTGACCAAGATGATCAGCACCGGGCTTAGTAAAAGGATGGATGAAACTGCTATAGAACTTAGAAAGTTATTTTAAAAACTATGATGTATTTGAATTAGTCCTGTAGCAATTACTTGATTCAAATTGTAATCCATCTTTATTTTGAAAGACTTTATCAAAATCATATGTTGGAAAAAATTGAATAAATTTTTTTATTTATTCTCACTTATTGCAAAATTTATTTATTTTACAAATTAAATTTAAGCTCACCCTTGCATTTTGCTTTATATTAGTATGTACTACAATGACAGTACGATGGTATGTGAGCAGAAGTGACATGTGATGCATCTATTCCCCGTGTTGGACGGTTTGACTGAGGGACATCCAGAGTTTAACATGCCTTTTTGGAAGAGTTGTAGTCTAGACCATTTAGCTAGAAATTTTTTAAACATGTAATTTTATTTATAACTTATATTTTGAGCTTCATATTGAGCAACTCTTATGTAAATAACATTATAGAACAATTATGTATGTATATGTTTTAGATTTTGTGATAACACCTTGATGTTCTGTTTCATTATTGAAATAATGAGTTTTTATTGTATTGATTGTTGTGAAACAAGTCTTGGATCATTCTAAAATATGGAAGTTTTATACATGAATAAATTATATTGATATGTCATGCATCTTTTAAAAAAAAAAAAAGAGTTGCAACAAAATTTATATAATTACATAATTTATTATGCTTTAAATACATTTAAGTGCAATTTTAACTATTATTTTTTAATCGGTGTCTATCATTTTTTAAAGTAATTAATAATTTCTAATAAACTAATATTATTTATAAAAAAATTATATTTTTTTAGTTTTTAAATATTAAGTAATATTATGCTTTTGCCTAAAACAAAGGCTTTATAGCCTTATTATGCAACGCAATTGATGGATAATATCAGCTTTAGGAAATAAATAATAAAAATTAAGTACGGTGACTACCTAAACATTCTTCAACCATTACTTTCAAACATTAAAAAAATATTATTATTGAAATAATGTTTGACCTAACTTATTTAGAGTAAGTTGGGTTCAACATATATTTAAGAGCTTTTGTCAATTTTATAAAGAGTTTTCACGTTTATTAATAATTTTTTCTTTTATTTAAAAACTCAACTTCCAAAGGCGCGCTACTCAAGAAGCTTTAATTTAAAAGTAACTTTATAAAACTTAAAGATTTAAATAATTAACAAACAACTCAATGTCTTATTTTTAACTTTAACTTAAATAAAAATAGATCTTCAGTTTTATAAAAGCCAATCCAAACACCACTTTAATAAAGATTTAGAGAGAATTTTTTTTTTAAATTTAGAGATGAAATAAATTTACAAGATGAATACTGAAATTTATATATAAATATCAAAATAATTATAATGTAATGAATATTAAATTATTTATATATTAAATATAATATATGATTTTGAAATATAAATTTTATATCCTTAATTCCTCTTAAATTATTTTGATAGAATATGCAGACAAGTACAAACAAGGTCGGTCGAATTCAGACGAAGTCACCGACCACCTGAACGCGGACGAGCATCGATATACACAAAAATAATAAATAAATCTAAAGTGTTTCCCTTTTAATTCTTATAAAAAAAAATTATTTTAAGGACACGATTAAAAAAAATGTATTTTATAAAAGATCAAAATTTTAAAAATTGTATAGGTCAAAATGAAATTCACCACTAAAATGAAAAAACTATTATGGTGATTTATTATACACTATATATGAAAAATATTTAATGATTTTTTAAAGAATGTTATTGTAGCTTGACGTGAATATAAAAATTATTAGAATATTTGTGATTTAGGTAAAAGAGCATTTTACTTTTATTCATCATAAAAAATTACAAAGAAAGATTATGAAATGATTTTTAAATGTTAAAAACATTTTATATTTTTTTTTTGCATAATTAGAGAGTAGCCACAAGTTTTTAATTATATTCCTTCGTTTTATAAACTATAATTTATAATTAAATTTACTCATACTTTTAAGTATAATTATAGAAAATTACTTATTTTTGAACAAAATTTAAATTTAATGTTTTAAGTGATGACTCTAATTTTGATTAGAAAAAATATTTAAAATATTTAAAATGTTACATAAATTTTATCATTGAATAATTTCTTAATAGTATCAAATGTATAATAATAATTTTTTTTATTAAACTCTCAAACACCAACGTTTTAAAATAATTTTTATAATCACATTAATCTATAATTACGTTATCTTAAATTAGCCTTTGTAAGATATCACGAAGCATCATAAAAATTTTCAATTTATTTTAATTGTAAGTTTTATTTTGACTTTTATACATAATTTTTTTATTTTTTACATGACACATTTTTTGTTGTTATCCTAATACGTAAATCTTCTTTTATTTTTATCTTTATAGTTTAATTTTTTATAAAAAATAAAATTAAAAAAATATTATGTATAGAATCAAAATAGAAAAAAGTTTAAATATGAAATAACCATGTTATATAAATATTAATAATAAAAATTATTTTTTAAGACTTTTTTTTATATAAAATAGCGATGTGATAAGAATATTAACAATAAAGACTATTTCAAAAATAAATTTTTATTTAGAAACTTGTTTACAAACTCTTTATACAAAAATAAAATAAAATAATGATAAGTTTCTTCTAAAATTAAAATAATATTTAAATTAAATTTAAATTAAAAATATGTGTTTTTAAACTAAAGAGTTATAGAAATAAGAAAATTATAATTCATTTATATCTATTGGTTATCCAAACAATAAAATGAATTTTTTTATTTCATTTTATCATAATACACCTAAATAATAAAATATGATTTTCATTTCACTATATTCTATTCTATTATATTCATTTTAATCTGTCCCATCCTATTTTTTTACATCACTCCAAACCATTACCGAAAAATGTTTAAAAAAATGTTTATTAACAATTACCAAAGTCCAAAGGTAATTAAATCCCATAATTAATCTTGATTCACCTCATGATTTACGTTAGTGTAAACTGATAGACATTTTATAATTACTTGCAATATGTATTTAATAATAATATATTAAAAGTCTTATATACATATAATTTACTTCCACAAATAAAATTTTATTTTAATTTATTATTAAACACGTAAATTAATTGACATGAGAATTTATATAATTTTTTTATAAAAAAATTACTTTGAATTTGAGATGCTTATTACTATATATTTTTCATTATTAATCAATAAAAAATCCCACATATAACTTTTAAAAGATTATTAAAAATGTATATATTAATTACATAACAATTTATAATTAGATTATCCTGTAAGCAACTTTTATATCAATGTATTTTAATTTTAGTGTACTATTTATACTTTCAACCAATTAAAATTTATTTCATATATAATTTAGATATTAATTATTATAAAATTTAACGATTCTTTCTTATATTAAAATTCATGATGACATTGTAAAATGTACATAAAGTATCTTTAAATCAAATTCTTTAATTAAAGTCATATTTAAATTTATAAATAGAATTTAATTAAAATATATTACACTTAATAGTTTAAAAGTTTTTATTCTGTTGTTTAATTAAAAATTATCATATAATTAAAAACAATAACTTAATATATGAAAATTATTAAAGAATGACTTAAGAGATAAGGCCTACATTTTATTCTCTATTTCTAATTTATAATAATAATTTTAAAAAATTATTAATATATCATAATTAAAATCAAATATTTTTATATCAAATTATTCTAAACAAGTATATATATATATATATATATATATATATATATATATATATATATATATACCTAAAAATTAAAACATTTGCTACATCTCAAATTAAATGAGTAAAACTTTATATTAGTTCTTAGGTCGTGAGTATTTGATAAATTAGTCACAAAAATTTTAAAATGATTTAATCAAACTTCAAATTTCTGAGATGTAATGTATTTTAATTCAACTAACACTTTATATCATAACAATATTAATTTTTGTTGAAGTGTCACGTTAAGTGACATCTAGAATAACTAATGTGGTCAAAATATCATATTTTACATATTACTCACAATCTTGAGGATTTAATTTGTGAGAGAGCTTTACTCAATTTTTCTCTCTATTTCACCATTCAAGGGGTTGCTAATAGTGGCAATATAGGAGGAGAATTGTGAATTGTCGTGTTTTCAAATGATTAGGTTGTAATCTTCTAAGACTTATGCCTGTTGGCAGCAAGAGAGAAATGTAGTGAGAGTGATTTGGGAAAATAGAAGAGGAAGATGAGTATAAAATAGAAGTTGTTTCATAGTTGCTATGACCCACAAAATTCTCTTTGGTAATGCTATAGAACACACTAGAAATCTAATCCACTTCTAGTAAAGTCTTCTCAACAGTTCAAAGACCTTTTTGGCAAGTATAACTTTTCCTCTTTGTCATGAAGCCTTGAGGCCTGTGACAAGAATTCATAATGATGCCCGTGGATGAGTTAGAGAGTTTGTCAATGCCACCATATGTGTTGTTAAGAATGGTATTGTAGAAGGAGTAGACACTATTGTAGGGTCTATTTCTGAAAAAAAAAATAGACTCACTTAAGAAAAATATAAAAAACAATAAAAAAAATATATAATTCACTTAATTAAAATTTTATTCAAGCGAATTTTGTATATTTCTCATTAGAGGGAAGGAGAAGGACTAGGTGTGGGGGGAAGAAGGGGTTGGAGTTAGGAGAACGGGTGGTATAAAGGTAGGGGTAGGGGAGAGGGGGTAAAGGAGTTGAATATGGGAAGAAGAATGAGGTAAGTATGGAGGTGGGAAGATGAAGAGGTGAATTGGGTATGGGGTGAGAGAAGAGAAAGTTGAGAAAAGAAAAGAGGAGTTAGATATAGGGAAAGGACGAGAAGTGTTGGATATGGAGGATAGAAAGTGAGTGTTAGGCATGAGAAAAGAGAGAGCATGGATAAGGAGATGTAAAATTTAATTAAATAAAGATTTGCTCAAACAAATTTAAAATTTTTTAAAGCAAATGTTGCATAATTTTATTTTTTTATTTTTTTTATTTTTACTCAAGTAAAAATAAAATTAAATGTCCAAATTTTACTACAATTAGAGAAGATCCATATCCTTGAGAAAACTAGATTTGAATTTGATGATTTAAGAAAAGATAACAAGGTCAAGAATCAATATGTAAAACAATTTCGTTTCATCAAATTAGCCATATCATATAACACTGTTGTAAGAAAAAGTGTTAATTAGACTACTTTTTATAAAATTAAAAATTAACAAACTTATTTAAATTTTTTAAAGATATTTAAAGTCTTATTCCACATTAAATCACATTAATCATAATTATACAAAAAAAATCTAAATACTCTAAAAAAATTTTTAATATATTTTATCCAAACATAATAATAATGATAATAATAATAATAATAATAATATTATTATTATTATTATTATTATTATTATGTTAAATTAAAATAATATTTTTATTTACTTAATTATTTTAAAAGTTTTGTTAATCTTAACTTTTAAAATTGAAGATAAACAATTAATAATAATAAAATTTATTAAAAAAATATTTATTATATTTTTATAATTTTAATACAATAATTATGTATTTTTTTATAAAATTTTTTATTTGTTATGTTTAAAATCAGTTTTAAAAATTATTGAGGTTAACAAAAAAAATTATTTTAATTAATGTACAAATTTTTAAATTAACGTTAAATATAATAAAATTTTATTTTTGATTTTTTAACAAATATTCCAAACACATTAATTAAAATTTGTCATAAATGAATTGATGTTTTTGGGAAACCGTGACAACATGACGCCATTGAAGAAACCGAAACACCCACAACGCTCAGCGCACCTCGTTTCTTTCTTTTTTGTCTAAACTTTTCCCCCTTTCCAGTTCCAATAGCAAAGAGAAGAACATCAAAACCCAATCTTCCTTCACTTCAACTCAAAACAACGCAGCACCCTCTCTTTATTTACATTACCTTTCTCTTCCATTTCTTTTTTTTCATCCAATTCAAACTTTCATTATTTTCATCCTATTATATAGTTATTATTTATTTTCTTCCCTTCACTAACTTCTCATAGTCCAAAAGCTTTATCAAATTATAGCTTTCTCTAGATCCACAATTAGGTGTCACCTCATACCCTCACAAAATATTTGTGGAGGTAATTACTAGTTTTTAACCTTCCTGATCACTTGGGTATATATTCATTCAACCGATCTTTAATAAGTTTAAATTTTTTTCAGATTCCCATCTGATTTTTCCCGGTTTCTAGAAAAAAGAAAAGAAACTTGATTCTTGTTCCTTTTTGCTTTTCAGCACACTGTAAACAACAGAACTGATAAATAAGGTTAGGTCCAAAATTCGTAGATTTATATGTTAGTGGGTTAGAACGTTTTTGGCGCATTTATACTGTTTAATAGAGGTTGATAAAAGAAACAAATTTTTGAAAAAAGTGTACTGTTTTTTCCCCTGTGAACATGTTAAACTAAATCAGATTAAGATCTCAAAATAAAATCCTTATCTTTTTTTTAAAATTTTCGCCAACTCATTCTAATACATCCCTGGTTAAAAAGTGTTCTGAATTTTCGTTCATTCCTCGAGCCCCAGTTTTCACATGCTCTTGCCAACTTTTCACACCTCTTTCTATATGCTTAAATGGATTTAATGAACAAATAAAAACTACCCTTTTGTTGATTACTCCTTTCTCTCTATTTTTTGGTGATTACTTCTCTTTGGAGGATGGGAAAAGGGTGGTTTTTGAGATGGGTATTGGTGGTTGGGGTAATGGGTTGGTGTGTGGAGGGGCTTGGGGTGAATTGGGGAACCCAAGCTACACACGAGTTGAGGGCAGACACAGTGGTTCAGATGTTGAAGGATAATGGGATTGAAAAGGTTAAGCTGTTTGATTCAGATGAGTCTTGCATGAGTGCTCTTGCTGGCTCTGGGATTGAAGTCATGATTGCCATTCCTAATAACCAGCTTGCTCAAATGAATGAATATGATCGTGCCATGCAGTGGGTGAGGAAGAATGTTACTAGTTACAATTTCCAGGGTGGAGTTAACATCAAGTGAGTTATTTTCACTGTTTTATTTTATTTTTCTTTTTAATTGTGATGGATTGACATCGCATCGTTAATTGTTGTGATTCTAATGTTATTGTATACATCGTTCTTGGTTAATATTGTTTTCAGTTCCATTATTTTGAATTAAATATTGACACCGACACCGTCTTTAATTTAATACTATTATATACAATTGTATCTATTCTTTATTTTTTTCTTCAGTCTCAAAACACGTCTAACATTAAAGGCGACACAGTAGTAATAAAGATATTATTTTGGTATTGTTTATCTTATAGTTTTCCTTACAAAATTCAAGTTACAAAATGAAAGAAAAATATTTGATGTATGGTTAAAATGAGACAATTTTTAATGTTTTGTTTTTCTATATTTTGTTCAAGTCCTGCATCATTAAAGAACTTATAAAGATTAAAATAATTTTTACTTTATAAATTACCTTTTAAATTTAAATTATACATAAGTTCAAATTGAAGTTGAGATGTATCTTTGAGATCCATGCATATAAAAAAAATATATAAATTATGATAATAGTCAATTTTCAATAGTTCAGTTAATAAAAGTGATGATCTAAATATAATTGACATAAGAAGAAAGTCTGGGCCCTGCACATATGTTTGAGTGTGAATGGTACACGAAGGAGACTTGGAAAAGTGAACTCAAAAGTGTGCTTGCACCTTTTTCTCAATATAGATTCTCTCCCTGTAACTTATTTAGATTTCGTTATTTTTAATAACCTTTTTAAACACTTACACAATATTTTTATAGTTTATTATATTTTTTTTTCTGTTTCCATATTACATCAAAAGTTAAAACGATAAAGTTAATTTTTAAATTGTAACTAAGTGTGAGTATTTTCTTGTTTAACTAAAATATTGTTGAG
This sequence comes from Abrus precatorius, assembly GCF_003935025.1. Classification (NCBI taxonomy): domain Eukaryota; kingdom Viridiplantae; phylum Streptophyta; class Magnoliopsida; order Fabales; family Fabaceae; genus Abrus; species Abrus precatorius. The sequence continues at coordinate 7,818,732 of NW_020874395.1, read as the reverse complement.
AATTAGAATTATGCATTTAATATAAATAAAAATTTGACATTATTCGTCTCAATCACCAATTTTTCTAAAAAGTGCCAATCGAGTCATGGTTCTTAATACATTTGTCTTGGAGTAAATTTTAATGTGGCAGGGGAGAATGGATTTCCTTTTAAGGTGTACGTAAAATCTTCTCCAGAAGGGCAGATATAGGATTTGGAGAGAACAGTGTTTGGTCTTGGGATTATTTGCCATTTTATTGGTGCTTGTAGAAAATTTATTAATTCTGTATTTTTTGAAGTCTTACATGTTTATGCAGTCCATCTTTTATTCATTTACAGGTATGTTGCAGTTGGGAACGAGCCATTTTTAAAATCCTACAATAATTCATTCATAAATGTGACTTTCCCTGCATTACAGAACATTCAAAATGCCCTTAATGAGGCTGGTGTAGGAGACTCCATAAAGGCTACTGTGCCCTTAAATGCTGATGTGTATGAGTCTCCAGAGAACAATCCTGTTCCATCTGCAGGAATATTTAGGCCTGATATAAGTGATCTAATGACCCAGATAGTGCAGTTCTTGAATAAGAATAGTGCACCATTCACAGTGAACATTTACCCCTTCCTAAGTCTCTATGAGAATGACAATTTCCCCTTTGACTTTGCCTTCTTTGATGGGGTGGCCAATCCCATAAATGATAATGGGGTTTCATACACCAATGTTTTTGATGCAAATTTTGACACCTTGGTTTCTGCTCTTAAATCAGTGGGATATGGGAACATGCCCATTTTGGTAGGAGAAGTAGGGTGGCCCACAGATGGGGACAAGTATGCCAATTTGGGCAATGCTTTTAGGTTCTATAAAGGGCTTCTACCAAGGCTTGCAGCAAATAAAGGCACCCCACTAAGGCCTGGATTTATTGAAGTTTATCTATTTGGACTTATTGATGAGGATGCAAAGAGCATTGCCCCAGGTAATTTTGAGCGTCATTGGGGAATTTTTAGGTATGATGGAAAGCCCAAGTTTCCAATGGACCTTTCTGGTAAAGGTAAGAACAAGTTACTAGGTGGAGCACAAAATGTGCATTACCTTGATTCAAAGTGGTGCATGTTTAATCCAGATGCCAATGATCTAAGCAAACTTGCAGATAATATAAACTATGCTTGCACCTATGCTGATTGCACTGCACTTGGATATGGGTCTTCCTGCAACAACCTCGATGCTAATGGGAATGCCTCATATGCATTTAATATGTATTACCAAGTGCAGAACCAGAATGACATGGCATGCAATTTTGAAGGTTTAGCAAAACTTACAACAAGCAATATTTCAACGCCAACTTGCAATTTTATTATTCAGATAAATCCTTCCTCATCCTCCTCTTTGAGACCCTCGCTAGTAGCTTTCTTATTTGTCACTTTACTTACGATTCTATTTTGTTAAGGTCTTGTACGTACTATATAGGTACTATTAGCTTTGCTAAAGATACTTGTTAAGAAATAAAAAAACAAATATTAGAATTCACATTAAAATTATATTAGAAATTATGGTGCATATTTATAATATTTTTTTATTTTTAATTCTTTAACAGAGTGGTTTTCATTATTCTTATTTATTTATATATTTTCATCAGTTGTGGTACTTGGAGATAGCGTGGGTGATGATAATATTTGTTGACAGAGTCGTTTAATGAAGAATTTTATTTTGTAAAGCACTGTGGTTCAGATGGTAAACGCATGGCTTGTAAGGGCCAGAATAACCCCTTTAATGCATTGGACTTCTGATGCCGCGATCTAATTTTGGAGTCCTCACATGTATTGGGATTACCAAAGTATTATACTAAAAGATGGTTCATGTGGAAGTGAATCAATTTTTTGACTAGAAGAAAATACTTAATTGACCCATTTTGATATTTATGTCAATTGACGGAAAGGGAAGAATGAGAATAATTTTAAATTTAAATTTTGTTAACTTTAGTTAAAAAAAATAAGTAATTAATAATAATAAAATTTTATTAGAAAAAGAAGTATTTATTATATTTTTATAATTTCAATATAATGATTATATACTTTTTATAAAAAAATTTATTTATGGATACTTAAACTCAACTTTAAAGATTGAGGTTAACAAAATTCTTAAAATTTTTATGATATTTTTGTATTAATTCTTTTAATTAAATAGATAAAAAAATTTAAATATTTTTTATGTTTTCAATATATTAAATCTATTTACTTTTTTATTCAATATTTTTTATGAAATAGTGCAAAGATAGAGAAGATTTTTTATAAGAATATAACATAAAACCAATGATAATAGGTTTATTATTTGGATTGTTTAAAATAATAAACAAATGGAACCAAAATAGATTAAACACATTCATATTTTTATTTAATACCTCCTTAATCAATTATTAGTAGATTAATAAAAATAATAAATTAATTTGAACTGTGTTTAAAATCATGGTCTCTAAAGTAGAGCAACGGTATCTACAAAATAAATTTCTTAAATGACTCGTTTATAAAATCAAACTTGTTTATGGATCTATACTTAAATTGAAGAAATTCATTGAATTAACACTTTTATCTACTGAAATTTTATAGGTTTAATTTTAAATTTGTTTGTATGCATATTTTTAACTTCACCTGGGTAAGAAGAACATCTGTTACACATAAGAGAAATTAGGTCATTAAAATAAAAAGGACATTAAAAGTTAATTGTAATAATAAAATATTTATTAGACAAAAAAAAAGGAGTAATATTGAAAGTAAAAATATCACGATAGATGTGTAGCTATGTAAAAAGAAATTTCATAAATAAAAATATTGAAGTAATATTTATTAAATAGAAAATTAAATAAAATTAATTAAATTGATTTGAATATGTGCTAATAAGATTAGCAAAAATACTAATGAAGAAAATACATCACATGATAAATATTATTTTCGAGAGTTTAAATTTTAATTAGCATTTAAAATGCTATAGTAATGTTTGATTTTATGAAGTTGATATGCTTTGAATTATGAAGTTGCTTTTGTTTCAAATCAGCAAGCACTTTTCTATGTTCACCACCTTATACAAAGATTTGTTAATATATATATATATATATATATATATATATATATATATATATATATATATATAAAGGTTCATCTATATGTTAAAAGGATTAAGATAATATAGCATGCAAGCACATATAAATTGTTGCATGTTATTAAGTTTTGCTAGTTACTAAAGATTATTTAGTATCAATGTAAAATAAGACTTTTTATAAAAAGAGTATGAAGTATGAATGATGATTATACAAAGGCATAAGCGACTATCAAGACTATTAGGTCCTGATTTATAGTTTAATAGCAAAGTTAATGGAACATGGAAGATAAGGCTTAGAGTTTCAAATTTTGTCACATGCAGAAGCTGCAATTCTATCCTTTTCTCCAATCTCTACCCCTCTAAAGAGTATTGGTGATAGTTTATTGCACAGTTTCATGGGCCAGCAAATGGAAAATATTTATTGATAAAAAAATAAACAAAATATTTCTCAAAAGTCTTTAATATCTTTAAGTGATATTACAATAATAATAATTAAGTCTTATTTTTATTAAATGAACAATAACCATCTTTTTTTAATAATTTCTTTTAAAAAATATTTTAGGTCTTTCTCTTCCTCTTTTTATTGGGATTAAATATCTTGTTATCCGTTCTCTTTAGTGTTACCTTTAGTGAATTATTTGCTCATATCCAAATCACTTTAATCAATTATTTATAATCATTTTTATTATAGGTGCTACTCCAAAAATTTTAGATATTTCAAAAGACTTATTTTTATGAAAAATATTTGAAATTGTTTCTTCTTTAATAAAATCTTATTACAAATACATTAAAAAAAGATTCTTCTCTATATAAGATAGGGATTTATAATCCATATCCTTAATAAATATGTAAAATCTTCTCTTTTATTTGGACAGATAAAGGGAGTTGTAAATATAAAAAGGAAAGTGCTCGTGCATTTATGTTTTAAAATACAATCTAGTTACATCCTCTATTGCCCTCTTCCCTTTTGAAATACATGGTTGTTCTAATATAGTGTGGTAAAGCCCTTACTCTATTCCTTCCTTAGGTCAAGGACAATGACATTGTTCCTTTTTTTTCTTGGTTGACCACTCATCCATTTAAACATTCTCATTTATGTTACTCTCACTTTTTTCTTCACGTCATTATTTTAAAGTCCAACATTCACTACCATATATCATATATGATTGTAGAGCAATATGATAAAATTTTTATTTCTTCTTGATACGTATTTTCTTATCACAAATAACTTTTGATGTCTTTATCCAGTTTAACTACCCAACTTGTATTTTATAACTAGTACATAAACTTGGACACTTGTGATATGATGTCATCTTAATTTTAATTTCTAAAGCATGAACTTCATTTTCCTCTTTTTCACTTAATAAAAAAATCCTTAGATTCTAAAGTATGTCTCCATAACTTAAGTTTAGACTTAACTTATTCCTTTGATATCTTAATCAAGACAATGTCATTCGTAAAGAGTATGGACTTAGGGATAATTTTTTTGTATGTTAGGTACATCTAAGTGATCAATTAGATTTTTATAACATTATTTCTTCTCATTCCTAGCTCATTAATCCTCTTTTGTGCCTAATTGGTTGAATTGGATCATTTTATGATGTTTGAATTTTATTTAGGCTTTTTTTAATTTTTTTCAGTATTTGACAAATTCTGATATTGTTTTGGTTTCTAGACCATATCCTGAGTTGTAGAACTCCTTTCATTGTGATTCTTTATTTAAATTTATCTTTTGTTGTTTTTGAATAATCATGGATGTTTTTGTAAATTGAATCATATAAAGAAAATTTTAATTTTATTATTTTCATTATATATGTATAATGAATTCAATTATTTTCTCTATCTTGTCATAAATTATTATTTAAGTTAAATAAGAAATTAAGGGTATCACAATCAAAACTCACTTCTTTTGCACTATTAAAATTTTATGTACAGATAACACAACAGAATATCAAGATTTTCTCTACTTTAATTTCTCAATAAAAAAGGTAACGTTCTTCAATGTTCGTATCCTCACACCTCTTAACAAAATGGCTGAGTTGAATGCAAGCATCATTATATCCTTGGTTTTGTTTGTGCTCTTCTCCTCTCTGCCTTATGTCCATAAAAATTTTAGGGAGAAGCTACTCCTAATGTTGTCTACAATATGAATCATTTTCCTTCTTTGGTTCTTCACAATTTGTGTCCTTTTGAAAATTTGTTTGGTAAGCCCCTTAAGTATTCACTCCTTAAACTATATGGATGTGCCTGTCTTGTTCTATTGCAACTTCACAAGCATAAAAAATTAGAACCACGTGCTTGTTTATGTTGCTTTCTTGGTTATGGCATTGAATAGAAAGGATATCATTGTTGGGATCCTATTTTAAACAAATTACGTATATCTCGCTATGTTGCCTTATAGGAAAATACCATGTTCTCTCCACTAGCCAAATTTCAGCACTCTTTCACCATTGATTCTTTACTCTTGATTGATTCCTCTATGAAGTTGTTTCCTAACTCTTATATAGGTACTTTTGATGTCGCCCACTTGATTCTACCTTTCCTGCTCCTATTAAATCGGTTCCCAACTATTAATCTTGCACCTGTGCTTACATCTATTCTTTATTGATTCACTCAAGTAAGAGACGCCTTATTATCTTAATAATTACCATTGCTATTTTGCTATTGCAACTTTACATGAGCCTTCTGACCCTTTTTGGCAGCAACTTATACTTGAGACTTAGTTGATCTTCCACCTTATAAGACTCCTTCTTATGGGGGACTCTTGTTCTTTAAAATTGCTTAGTAGCCAAGGGGTATACACAAGAATATAGGATAATGATGTCACATATTTTATATTCACATTCATAGTTTTATTTTGATTTCCAAATACTTTTCATATATTTTATTTTATATTCACATTCACAAGAGAAGAGTGTGTGGTCTGTGGTGCACCCACGCTCACTATTGGTGTCACTACCACCCTCTCTTCTCCAACCCATCTTCCACACTCCTAGTGTATCGTTGAATCATTCATAGTTTTCTAACATATTCAAACACATCCACATTTGCATTCAACATGTCATTCCACACACGTGCAACCATTTCATATTGTTCATCATCAACAAATGACATGCAATCACAAACAATTACCCACAACGGGTTCAACCACTTCCTCACACATCATATTCACATCAATCACGTTGTATTTAAACACACAATATTTTCCATCACAATCCATACCAATCAATTCATTCCATCATACACACCATTCAACATTCATCACATTATATTCTATACAATGTTTCCATCAAAATCTCATCACAATCAAATCATTTTCATTAAAACATACATCGTTCTACATTTCAATCATTCACATTCATAACCGTAACCATACAAAGGAGTTCTAGGCATAAAGAGATAGGGTAGAGTCCCCTTTACCTTAAATTAAAGACCCAATACAATCTAACGGTAGAAAATGTCTCCCACGCAGTATCTCGACCTAAATACATGGAGGAAATCCATGAGAAACTAGAAAGAACCGAGAAAGGATGAAAAAACATAAACCTTAACCCTTACACTTACCTCCAAATGCTCCAAACGTGATTCCAACATTCAATCTCATTTCCAAACAACTTTGAAGGCAATTTAAATGGTGAAATAGGATTTTGATTCAAGAGAATCAAAGAGAGTTTGAAGAGAGGAATGGGAGATGAATGTTTCAAACCCTAAACCCTTCAAATACCCTTCTAGTTGCGACACTCTCACTACAGTGAGTCATCTCTCGCTTTAAAGAGATTCCCTCACTGCAACAACACTCCCTATCTACAGCAAAAATCTCAGAAGAAACTGCACTCTAGTTTTTGCAAAATCTCACTACAGCGAGACCCTCTCACTACAACCAGACTGCACCCAAAAATGCACCAATCTCTGTTGCCTTCTCTCTATAGCGAGAACGCAACAAAATCACCTAACTCGCTTAGGGCCTTCTCGCTACAATGAGAACACCCCTACATTACACACTTAGCCTATATATATACATTCAATTAATCTAACCAAAAGTCTATATTCATCATTCAATCATATTATACAAATGTACACATCTCTATACGTACTTACACATATATCCACACCACAATTCAATAGTCATCACATTGTTAATTGCACACTCAAACATCAATTCACATATTTATCTTAATAATCAAATATAAACTCGAGGCGTTACAAGAGGTTTTTTCTATTTTCTATGATGATTTAAACTTTACATAGATGTGTTGAATTTTATATACGAGATTACATTTAGACCCTTATTATTAAATACTTGTATTTGGGCTTTTAGATTCAATGGAGACCCGAAATTTGCCCTTTCATTTACCCTAATTACAACCTATAATAGACTAATGAGACTTTCAATTAGGCATGCAATTATATATTTTGAATTTTCATATTTATCTCTTTATCAGAATCCTTATTTTTCCTTTTCTCAATTTCTCTCATCTTTTTCACATTCATGCTTGAGTTAGTGCTTTGATGGAAGGCTAAATCTCTCCTTCAATCCACAAAATTCAGATGATGTAAATCTTATTTGAGTTTTAGACCAATTGCTTCGAGTTTGTTCTCCTCTTTTCTAATCTCATATGTGCAATTCATGATTATGATTAACTTTTCTGTGGGTTAGAATTTAAATTAGGATTTGATTGATATTTTAATTTAAAAATTAAATTTAGGTTAGGTTAAATGATAATTTGATTTAATTCGTAATCTGGTTCAATTAGGTTATTTGATTGAATTATAATCGAATTGGGTAATTGTTAAAATTTAGATTAAAACATTGAGATATTGTGATCATCAAAATTACATGCATTTATGAATCTGTGGAGTGATAATTCATAATCTATTTTTCATGAAGTTAATTATGTATTCATTTTAATTTAATTAATTCAAGTCATAAACCCCCAAATAGTTACTCACATTACTAAATAACCTAAAATTGAATTTAATTGAATGTGTCTCTATGAATTGATCTAAGTTGAGCTATATACTGCAAAATTCTTAGAGAAACTTAGTTGTTTTGGTAGCGATTCTGCAATCGTCTATCAAATTCGCATTGTTTTCAAGGATACATTGTTAGTTTTTGATTCGTTTTAAGAGTTGTTAATTGTGTTTTAATTGTTTGTTAATTCTACATAATTCTTCTTGTCATTTGTTCTGCATTTTGTGTGTGATTTTGCATTTTTTGTTATTTTATGATTCTATAGTTTAGCCGTGTTAAAAACAAGTGGGAAGAGAAGCTTTATTTGTTCTTTAAGAAAATTTTTCGTTCATCATCTAAAATAAATAAATAATAATAATAATTTGGATTAATAGGTTTGCTGCAGAATTGTGTGTTGTGCAGGATTATTGAAGAGATTTAAGGAGAAGCAGAAAGAGAAGTTCAGAGTTGCGGATTTGAAGTTTATTATTTCTAGATAGAGCAAGGAGGTTGGCACCACTTTGGAAGCAATTTAGAGCCCCTTAAGTGAAGAATTTCACAAATTATTCATTCTCAAAATCCTCCCTACTACTACATAAAGGTATTTTGGTAAAATTTTTGTAACTAACTTTAATTACTCTTAAATTTTGTCAGTAGACCTATAATTACACACTTATTGTCTACAACAAGTTCGTGTGGTCCTGCTTAAAATCTCAAATTTTATTATTTAGACCATTTGTTTTTAAATTTTGATATTTTAAAAATCACCAAAAATTCTCAAAAATAAGAAATAGTCATATTAGATAAACTGTGGTGGTTTGAATTTTTCTAAAATTCATTTTATGTGTTTTTACAATTTTGATATTTTTAAAAATCACCAAAAAAATCTCAAAAATAGGAAATAGTCATATTAGATGAACTATGGTAGTTTAAATTTTTCTAAAATTCATTTTATGTGTTTTTATAATTTCTATCATATATAATGTGTTTGGGTTGACTTTAATTATTTTGCGCTTTGGTGTATGACCAAAACTAATTTTTGCCAATTGAATGAATATGATCCTGAAATAAAAATAACCTGGAATAGATTAAAAAGATTGAAAGGTGCATAGTGATAGTGTTGATAGTGTGCATTTTGAGTCTAGTGATTCTTATAGTGTAATTGTGCATTCTAATACCATGGCTAATAAGCAACATGAAAGAACTCTTAGGAAATTAGCTACACTAGATGTTACATATCAACCATTAGGCATTATATACCTTGATGTAGATGTTCCCTTTGAGTTAAAGTCTAGTCTAATTCATTTGTTGTCCAAGTTTAATCGTAGTGTAGGTGAGGATCCTTATAAGCATATGAAAGAGCTCTACATAGTCTGCTCAACAATAAGGTCACAAGGAGTACTTGAAGATCACATCAAGTTGAAGGCGTTTTCATTCTTCTTGGATGGCATAGCGAAGGACTGACTTTACTACTTGTAGCTAGTATTAGTCACCTATTGATAAACCTCAAGAGGATTTTTTTTGAAATTTTTTTCTTAAATCTAGAGTAGCAACAATCAGAAGAAAGATCAATGACATAAGACAGTTTGATCAAAAGAGTATATGAATACTGGGAAAGATTCAAGAAGTTATATACAACCTGCCCACACCACTAGATCAGTGATCAGTTGCTCATCTAGTATTTCTATGAAGGCCTTGCCCCAACAGAGAAAATATGCTTAATGCGGCCAGTGGTGGAGCTCTAATGGATAAAACACCAACTGCAGCCAATGCATTGATTGATAACATGGTAGAGAACTCTCAGCAGTTTAACACAAGAGCCATGGCATCACTCAAAGAAGTGTACAATGTGCATTAGTCTAACCAAATGGCAGCTGAGAGTAGACTAGATAGCAGAATTAAGGGGCTTACTACATTTACAAGACATATAGTTGTTGCATAACAAGTTACTCCACAGAGAGGAATGGCAAGAGACTGCCAAATTTGTTCATCCATAAAGCACACTTCGATTATTGTCCCTTGCTTTAAGATGGTAACCAAAAAGCTTCTGTCCAAAGAGTTTTCAGTGTGAGATAAGACTAGTATAGAGATTTGAATTTTTAACAGCCTTAGAGACAACAATAGCCATACAAATTCTAGTATCAATCTCATAATCCTACATTCAATGATCATTTGAATAAGATATGGTGCCTCTCAACAGTAGCAATAGAATTCTAAGCCTTCATTGGAGGATTTAGTCAAACAAATGGTCAAGAGTAATCTACAATTTCAACATAATGTGAATGCTTCCATCCAAGATCTGCAAATACAAATTAGCCAATTAGTTACCACTGTGAGTCAGTTCAAGTCTCAAGGGTCTAGAAAATATCTTCTCAACTAGAGATTAACTCCAAGAAGGTTAGTGCCATTATATTAAGGAGTGGGAAGAAGTTGCCAAACAGTCAAAAAAATAAAGAGGTGCCAAGTGATGTAGAGGATGAGAAGCAGCAAAACACAGAGAAACTAGATTTTCCTAGCAGTTCAGAATTGTACAAAAACTAGCTCTCCCCATTCTAAATAGAGTGACTAAGCTAAAGCCATCATCAGACCTTGACAATGAGTTGTTTGAGACCTTTAAAAGAATAAAAGTGAACATTATGCTTCTGGATGCTATAAAAGAGATTCTAAAATATGCAAAGTTTCTCAAGGAGTTGTGCACTAATAAGAAGAGGCTAAAAAGGATGAGAGAATTAGCATAAGGAGAAATGTATCAACCCTCATATAGCCCAATCTGCCACACATGTGTAAAGATTCTAACACTTTTATTGTCGCCTGTGGTTTGTAAAAATCGATCATTAGGCAAGTGTACCCGTTGTCGGAATAATATTATTAAAATTAAAGTACCAAGTGTCGTATCCACAGGGACTGTTATTAAGAAATTTTTCCTTAATTGCGTAATTGTTAATAAATATGAAAAATAAACTTTGTTGATGAAATAAAAGTAAAAGAATAATAATTTAAAAGAAACAAATATTCTTGTGAAAATAAATTATACAAAATTATAACTAAAGGTATTCAAAGGAAAAAGGCAAGTATCTAGACTGTAAATCTCCTTAAGTATCCAAATAACTGAAATTCTTCTTCAACTACTTAATTCCAAACCCTTATCGCTGCAGAAAATTCTAAATTAAATCAATACATTTCTCAAGGATAATGATTCCTAACCCTCAGTTGATCAACCGGAATCTCTTCCTTAATTAATACCCCTAGGTTGCATTAAGTTCATTATGAATTTCATAATTAGGGTTAATCCTAATACAGAAAACTCACATCTTTCTATCTGTAGAAATACATTCAAGTCTTTTTAATTGAGCAATGTTAAATTCATGTAAGAATTTTACTTAAATTCAAACAAGAAAAAAGGATAGAAGAAAATTGATACTACTCAATTAAACCCAAGGGAAAAGAACATGAAATAGCATTAGAAGAATTCCAGAAAATTTAGTCAATTAGGATTCATTACGTCTAGATACTCAAAGGAAAGTTATAACCTAAACATCTTCAAACTAAAATTACAAAAGAGATGAAATAAAATGCTTGATCCCATCCTTCAGCCGTCTCTGAGTCTTTCTTCCCTTCAAAACTGCCTCCTCTAGATTCAAGACCAGTTCTCCTTTTATAAGAATTGTTCTAGGGTTAATTTTCTCGCAAAAGTTAAATTTTTGATGCGTGTAAAAGTACACGCCCAAGTACACAGCTATGTACTTTGGCCGTGTACATCTCTGCTTTCTAATAGGTGTCCTTCAAACCTTTCCTAACAAGTACATGCTCATGTACACGACTGTGTATCTGGCCGTGTACATCTCTGGTCTGTGATACTTGGCCTTCACAATCTTCATAGGAAGTACACACTTATATACATGGTCTTGCACCTTGACCGTGTATATCTCTGGCTCAAATGATGCATTCCTTGACAACATCAGTGATGTACATGTTCATATACACGGGCGTGTATCTGCCCGTATATATCTCTGGCTGAATATTTCCTTGTTCTTTGCATTCCAGTGAGATACACGACCATATACACAGGCGTGTATCTTCCCGTGTATATCTTTGGGTTCTTCTTTCTTCAATTCTTGACATCTTTGAGGTTTTCAAATCCTTGATCCTTTTTCCTGAAATATAAATAAAATGAGATTAATTATAATATCTATTAATGAATAGCTTAAAAACTCTCAATTATCATAATGTAGGATTAAGTATTTAGAGCATTTATCAAATTCTCCCGAACTTGAACTTTTGCTTGTCCCCAAGCAAAAGAATAGATCAATTTTACCCTTGACAACAAAGAATCAAATTCCTGAATTTTTATTATTTTTATTTTTATTTTATTTTATTTTTAGAGGGAAAGTAATTCTTAAACATCAAATTGCACTTTCTTTTGCTCTCGACCTCTGTAACTTCAGATAGAACTGAAATAAGGACCTCTCTACCATTAGCTCTTAAAATTTTAATTCAAAACTTTGAATTCTTCCACAAGGTGTTATTTAATTTTCTTTACTTTGAGCCATGATCGGCTAATAGGGTGCATTTTATGCTCCATCCCAATTAGCACAAGGTATTAATGGAAAATTCCACCCTTTGCTTTCCACATCAGTACCTCAAACAATTTCGGGGTTCTAGGATGTGGTATCCGGACATTGCCTACAATCCACATTCAACTAGTTATACTTCTATGGCATGCTTTTTTATTTCTGAGCAAAGCCCCAATTTTTCAGATATTAACGATTCTATTAATTGCTTAAAAAAAATTTGCATAGATTCAAGGGCATAGATTCAAGGTCCTCAAATCAGAAAAATCTACCGATACTTTAATCGAGAAACAATAAAAAACACAATTCCAATATCTAGATTAACTGCATATGAATCTTTATTTTTTTGTTTTTATTTTTATTTTCAAGAATATCATCTTCTATGCAACAGTAAAATTGACTCAGTATTGTCCTAGAATAAAACAACAATTCAGTTCAAACATCTATAATTATCTACCCCACAGTATAAGATTTGCATTGTCCTCAATCAAATATAAGAAATAGAGTGCAATTGAAACTTCCCTGAAGAGTAAGTAAATAAGAAAAAAGTCTTGGGAAGCAAAACCAATCTGAGATTGAATTGGAAAGGGAACCTGATCAAAATTGATTTATAAGGAAATTTAACTCAGTTCAGAATGACAAGAGGAAAGAACTATCAAAATGATGCAATAAAGAACAGAAATAGTAAAGAGACAAAAGAAATTTAAATCCTAAAAATAACATAAGTAAAAGGGAATTCAATAACTACGACTATTCTAATTGCAGACTAAAGTGTTGTACTAGCATCATCTGAGTCTTTATCATCTATACTAAGAAAATGGTCAGAAGGAGATGGGGTTCATGCTAGGGCAAGAACGCTTATTCAAAATATAAATAAATGAGAAAATAAATAACTAAATTAAAATAAACTAAACCTACCTAACCTAAACTATTCAATGTAATTCAACATTCAACATATAGGAGTTTAAACTCCTCATTTGCAAAAATTTGTAGTTGACCCCCTGGTACAGTTTCAGCCTATGTCCATTCACCTTAAAATTTCCTTTTGCTGGAAGAGTTAATTCAATTGTACCATAAGGAAATACCTCATGCACAGTAAACGGTCCAGACCAATGGGATTTAAGTTTACTTGGGAATAATTTGAGATGAGAGTTGTACAATAGTACTAAGTCACCTTTTTGAAATAGTTTACCTCCCTTGAATTTTTTTTATCATGGTAGACCTTCAATTCTTCATCTGGTGGTTCATTGATGGATAGATTGGGTTGCTTCTCTGATTTCCACTTCAAAACTTTGAAGTCTCTTTTTCTCCATAATGCCTTAGTGGCTTCTAAATGACACCACTGTTCTTGAGTTAGCAAGCTCATATAATCTTTTCCTCTTTCATAAACTAAGCTTCTTTTCAAATGGTTTGAAATCAAGAATTCCTGTGCACAATTAGAAACATAATCATCAATTACATTAATAAAGTAGCAAGAATCATCTTGTTTCAAAGACTTTTTTATTACATCAGGAATTTTGAAAGTGACTTTTTCATCTCCAACTCTCAAAATTAACTTTCCATCCCTCACATCAATTATAGCCCCTGCAGTAGCTAAAAATGGATGACCTAAGATCAATGGGACATTAGTGTCCTCGTCCATATCAAGAATCACAAAATTAACAAGAAAAATAAATTTGTCCACTTTTACTAGCACATCCTCAATGATACCCCTAGGATATTTAATTGACCTATCAGCTAGTTGAATACTCATCCTAATTGGCCTAGGTTCCCTTAAACCCAATTTCTTAAAAACAGAATATGGCATCAAATTAATGCTAGCGCCTAAATCAGCTAAAGTCCTATCAACTATCAATCTACCAATGAGACAAGGAAGAGTAAAACTCCCTGGATCCTTCAATTTTTTGGGCATCTTGTTTTGCAGAATTGCTGAGCATTCTTCATTCAGAGTTACTGTGGCCAACTCCTTCAATTTCTTCTTGTTGGACAATAGATCCTTCAAAAATTTAGCGTACTTAGGCATCTATGCCAAGACATCAACAAACGGTAAATTAATATGAAATTGATGAAATAAGGACAGAAATTTACCAAATTGTTCATCATCCTTGTCTTTCTTCAATCCTTGACTTTCACCTTCTTTCAGAATCCTTATTTCTCCTTTTCAAGATTTTTCGTCTTCTTCTCATTCACATTTGGGTTAGTGTTTCAATGGAAGGCTAAACCTCTCATCCAATCTGCAAAGTCCAGATTTTTCAAATTCAATTTGAGTTATGGAATCAATTACTCTAAGTTTGTTATCTTTTCCTCTAATCTTACATTTACAATTCATGATTATGATTAAATTTTTTGTGAGTTAGAATTCAAATTAGGATTCGATTGATATTCTATTTTGATAATTAAATTTGGGTTAGGTTAAATGATAATTTGATTTAATTCGTAATTTGGTTTAATTAGGCTATTCAATTGAATTAATAATTTAATTCTGTAATTGTTCAAATTCATATTAAAATCTTGTGATATTGTGATAATCAGAATTACATGCATTTGTAAATTTGTGGATTGATAACTCTCATTTTGTTTTTCATCAAGAAAATTATGTTCATAATTTAATTAAATTGATTCAAAATTACAAATCTCCAACCTGTTAACTGCATAATTAAAGAACCTAAAATTAAATTTAACTAAAATGTGTCTCAGTGAATCGACCTAGGTTGAACTCTATACTGCAAAATTCTGAGAGAAACTTAGTTATTTTGATAGCGACTCGACAATCGTCTATCAACCTTTCATGACTTTGACTGCTTGGAAAAGCCAGATAGATTTACTCGAGAACAAATAATCAGTACATATGTCATAACAAATAGTAGAGACCATTATGATGAAACCTGACATAAGAAGAAATGGAAGAAATAGAAGGTTGGTTTGATGAAGAATGATCTAGACTAGGATCATATTCACAGGATTTTGGGATAAGAATGATCTGTTAAGAGTTCTTGACTTGGTGGTGAAGTGTTGAAACGACTATACGTGTGCGTATTGTGAATGGGAAAAAAATTTGATATTCCAATCTTTTAACACCGTAATTTAGGAAAAGTGTAGACCAGAGAAAATAATCTTTTTTTTTTAAATGATTGCTTTGACTAAAACTTATTTTGCTCAGTGATAAAAGTTAATGGATGAAAAGAAAAAAGAGTAAATGACAAGTCAAAATAAGGAGAACATCAGACAACGTGAGTAGGGAGGATAAAAATGAAACCTTACTTCACCATTGTAATACCCGAAGGGAATATTAGATAATAATATAGAAAAAGACATAGAAAATTAAGAATTCCTTACGTCTTTAATCATAATGGGTATTTATGATATAGACAATGAAAATTTAAATGGAGTGTGAAAGAAATCAATTTAACCAATTACAATATAAAAGGGGTAACTAAACTTGATTTTTGGAAACACTATAAATAACCTTCGTTTAGAATGTGTAATTTAGAGAGAGAAAGGGAGAGATGTAACACCTTAAATTTATTTTCAAATAAATAGAAATTTTCAAAAATTCTAAAATAATTAAATTCCCATTTAAATCCAAATCCATTAATATTTCAAATAATGTAAAGGTTTACAAATTTCATCAACAGTTGATACAGGACTTATTCAAATACAACAGTTTTCAAATTAAAATCCTAAGTTCTATAGCAGTTTCATCTGCCCCCTTCACTGAGTACGGTGTTGATCGTCTTGATTACCTGAAAAATGAACGTAAGGGTGAGTACCCTACACTACCAAAATGCAGCAATCAATCGTAGAGTCTCACCTTCGAATCATTTAAAATACATTAAAATAATTATAACCACATTCAACATTATCTCACAGTACTTTTTAATTCCATAATTCACAACATATCATATCGGCATTACCCATCCCATTTACAGCATATTATACCAGCGTTATACGCCCCTTTAAAGCACACTATACCAGCGTTATACTCCCCTTTACAGTACATTATACTACTGTTAGCACGCCCCATTATAGTATATTATACCGGCGTTAGCATGCCCTATTACATGCATGCAACATTCATGCCTCACACGACAGCCAATCCACATTTCATTCGCAATATACGGCACTAGGCCCACATTGATTTCACAGCACACGGCACATAGCCTACCATTATCCATAATACATGACACCTAGCCTATTTTCATTTGTATTGCACGGCATATAGCCTACATCCACTAGTAGTTTACTGCACGTAGCTTATAATAATTTACACATCACCATACACAGCAATTTTCATCCAATACATATTCTCTCGTCCTCACACACGATATTCACATGTCACAGCACATGGCCCTCATCACATTTCACAATCAACTTTTATTCTCTACACGTTTTCTACCCTCCAACTCAGCCACATTGCAACATTCCATAAAGTAACAGTGAATTACACACAAAAAGAGTAGGGTAGAGTCCCCTCTTACCTTGGATTGATGACCTACACTCAGATTTGACAATGGAAGTATTCTCCATATATATTTTGACTTAAAACACATGGAAGAACTCCATAAGAACCCAAGGACACCAAAAAATAGAGAAAATGGTTGAAAAACGGAAACCTTAACCTTTAAAACTCACCTTCAAGCGTTCCCCACATAGATTCAACCTTCAATCAAGCTCCTGAACGGCTTTGGAGGCAATTAATCGGTAGAATAGGGCTTTGCATCGAGAGGATCGAAGAGATTTGGGAGGGAATTTGAGAAATGAATCTCAAATCCCTAAACTCCCTTTTAAAACCCTTCTGATCGCGATACTCTCGCTACAGCGAGACTACACCCAGAAATGCACCCCAAATTGTCGCTCTTTCGCTTCAGCGAGATAGTCTCGCTACAGCGAGAAGGCGACAGACACGTGTCTTTCACTCAGGGTCCTTTCATTACAACTAGACATCTCTCGCTACAGCGAGAATGCCCTACACCAGCACTTAGCCTATTTCTAGCCCAAACCAGTCATGCACACATAAATACACATATTCATATACTTAATACACATAAACATCATTATTACGCACTTGAGTGGACGTTCCAATACTCATTCTCACACATATAAACATCGATAATTTATATTACCAAAATTCGGACGTTACAACTCTCCCCACCTTTAAGGAATTTCGTCCTCAAAATTCAACCAAACATATACAGTTACAAGAATAACCCGGGATACAATTCTCTCATTCTACTCTCCGTTTCCCATGTGGCATCTCTCTCAACACTTGAGCTCCGTATTACCTTCACCAATGAGATCTCTTTACCCCTCAGCTGTTTAACGCGGTGATCAGAAATTCTTACCGGGTATAAGTCATACAACAAGTCCTTTCTCACTTGAACCGGGTCAGGATCAATCACATGGGGAGGATCCGGCACATATTGCCTAAGCTGTGACATATGAAAGACCGGATGTAAATTCGAGAGGTTCAGAAGCAATGCAATCCGGTATGTAGCAGGACTAATTCTATTCAGCACTTCGAATAGTCCAATGAACTTAGGAGATAGCTTTCGGGATTTCAGGGCTCTCCCAACTCCGGTCACAGGTGAGACCTTCAGAAACACATGGTCCCCCACCTGGAACTCTAACGGCTTCCGTTTCCTATCATAGTAACTCTTTTGTCGATCCTAGGTAGCCTTCATTTTCTCTTTAATCATTTTGATCTGCTTATTCTGCCTTTAGACGATATCCGGTGCACACAGAGTCGCCTATCCGGTTTCATACCAACACAATGGAGTTCTGCACCTCCGCTCATACAAGGCCTCAAACGGTGTCATTCCAATGCTAGCATAGTAACTGTTGTTGTACGTAAATTCTACCAGCAGCAGGCACTCTTCCCAAGTTCCCTGCTGCTCGAGCACACAAGCCCTCAACAAATCCTCTAAGGAGTGGATGGTCCGCTCAGTTTGACCGTCAGTATGTGGGTGATAAGCTGAGCTCAGTCACAACTTAGTCTCCAATGCCCGTTGCAGGCTCTTCTAAAACCTCGAGGTAAACCTCAAATCTCTATCTGACACCACACTAGTCGGGACTCCATGTAGCCTGACTATCTCTCGCACATATAACTCCGCAAGTCTTTCCAACTTATACTTCATGTTGATCGGAAGAAAGTGTGCAGCCTTGGTTACCGACCCACTATCACCCAGATGGCATCATGATTGTTCCTAGTCTTAGGCAACTCAGAAACAAAGTCCATGGAAATATTATCTCATTTTCACTCAGGGATCTCCAGCAGCTCTAACAACCCAGGTGGACGCTAGTGTTCTACCTTCACCTTCTAGCAAGTTAGGCATCTAGCCACATATTCAGCCACGTCCCTCTTCATTCTATTCCACCAAAAACTCTTCTGGAGATTCTGATTCATTTTAGTCGCACTGAGGTGAAAACTCATCCTACTCTTATGCGCTTCCTCAAGCACCATCTGTCTCAGCTCATCCACTTGAGGAATACACACTCAATTCCAGAACTTAATCACCTCATTCTCATCACAGTGGAAATGCAAGTCCTTTCTCTCATCCTTCTGCCTCATCATGTCTTGCAGGAAGACATCTCCCTGCTGAACATCTCGGACGTACACTAGAAAGTCGTTGTGAATCGTTGTCATCCCGAGATACAAGCTCCCCGACCTTACCTTCATGGCCAAGTTCATGTCTCAAAATTCCTCAAGCAACTCCATCTCTTTCACTATCATTGCTGCCACATCCAATGACTTCTGGCTCAAAGTGTTGGCCACCACATTTTCCTTACCAGGGTAGTAAGACAATGTGAAGTCATAATTCTTGAGGAATTCCATCCATCTACTCTGCCGCATGTTCAGCTCCCTTTGATCAAACAAATACTTCAAGTTCTTGTGGTCACTGAACACTTCAAAACTCGCTCCATACAGGTAATGCCTCCATACTTTAAGAGCAAAAACTACTGCGGCTAACTCCAGATCATGAGTCAGATAGTTGACTTCATGCGGACGTAACTGCCTCGAGACATAAGCGACCACTCACCCGTCTTGCATTAAAACACACCCAAGTCCACGCCCAGATGCATCACAGTACACGTCAATTTTTTGCTCTGGTCCGATAGAGCCAATACCAGCGCCAAAGTCAACCTTATTTTCAACTCCAGGAAACTAGCTTCACACCCTTTGGTACACTTAAACTCCTTTCCCTTGCGAGTCAGCTTTGTTAAGGGCAACACTATCTTGGAAAATCCCTCAATGAACTTTCTGTAATAACCTGCTAGTCCCATAAAACTACGAACCTCAGTCACATTCGTCGGCCTCAGCCACTGCTTTCACTTTTACAGGGTCTACCATGATTCCTTCCTTCGACACCACATGCCCTAGAAACTGAATTTTTGACAACCAGAATTCACACTTGGAGAATTTTGCATACAGCTGCCTCTCCCTCAGAATTTGCAGGACAATTCCCAAGTGCTCGACATGCTCTTCCTAAGTCTTTGAATAAAT
Organism: Abrus precatorius; assembly: GCF_003935025.1. Taxonomy (NCBI): domain Eukaryota; kingdom Viridiplantae; phylum Streptophyta; class Magnoliopsida; order Fabales; family Fabaceae; genus Abrus; species Abrus precatorius. The sequence continues at coordinate 7,798,640 of NW_020874395.1, read as the reverse complement.
TAGGATGTCGTCAATGAACACCACCACAAACTTATCCAAAAACTTGTGGAAGATCTTGTTCATGTAGTCCATGAACACTGCAGGAGCATTGGTCACCCCAAACGGCATCACTAAATACACATAGTGACCATATCGTGTCCTGAACGCTATCTTAGGCACATCCTCATTCTTCACTTGGATTTGATGGTATCCCGATCTTAAATTGATCTTCGATAACATTGCGGCTCCCCTCAACTGATCCATTGAATCATCAATCCTTGGAAGAGGATACTTGTTCTTGACCGTTACTTTATTCAGTTGCCGGTAATCTACACACATCCTCATGTTTCTGTCTTTCTTTTTCACCAAGAGCACTGGTGCTCCCCACGGTGACACACTCGGTCTTATAAACCGTTTCTGTAGCAAGTCTTCAACTTGTTTTTTTACCTCCGCCAACTCCACTGGTGCAATCCTATAAGGTGCCACAGAAATCATATTTGCCCCTGGAATGAGGTCAATAGCAAACTTTATTTTCCTTTCAGGCGGTAGCTCAAAAACATCTTCGGGAAAAACCTCCGAGAAATCCCTCAGCACAAGAATATACTCCGGCTCCACCACACTTTCGGCTTCTATTGAGAACATAACCATGAAAGCCCTGGCATTTACCATGTTCTCCCACGTTCCCTGGCTCATAAGCCTTGAAACCTCTGCCATTGTTGCACCGAAGATCAAGGTCTTCTCCCTACAGTCCAATAGCACATGGTTGGTAGCAAGTCAATCCATTCTCAGAATTACATCCAGTTGAGAAAGAGGTAAACAAATTAAGTCCACCTCAAACTCCCTACCGTGTACCATCATTGCATACCCCAAACACACCCATGACGTCACAACTGGCTTACCTGTAGGGGCAGTCACCATAATATTACATTGCAATTCCATCACATACAAATTCAGACTCTTCACACAGTCCACAGATATAAACGAGTGCGTAGCACCCAAATCAAACAGCATGTCAGGCAATCGACCCTTAATAATGTATTTACCTCGGATCAGCTCCTCTGACTGCGAAGCCTCTGCCCCACTCATAGCAAAGACTCTTCCAGGAATACTCGGCTTCTGCCCCGTACTCAGCCCCACGATTCCTCTCGATTCAGGCCTCTGAGTTGTACTTGTACTACCGCTTCTCTTAGCGGCCCAGCACTCATTGGTAATGTGTCCCGACTTCCCATAGTTGTTGTAAGTAATCTTTGGCTGTGGGCAGTCCTTCACTATGTGTGGCCCTCTGCAACTGAAGCACTTGAGTAGTCCTCTGGAAGAACCTAGTCCCAAGCCACTCCTACTGCTCTTTTCTTGAGACGAGCTCCCTCGGGATTAAGAATTGTTCAAGCCCGAATACGGCCTCTTTGAGAACTTCGGGGGTCTTCTATCGTGTCCTATTGGGCCAGCTCCCCTAGTGTCCACTGTCTTTCCTCTTGTGTTAGCTTCAAAAATCCTACTCTTGCTTACCAGAGTGGGCAAGTCCGTCAGTTGAAACACACTGACTGCAGCTTGGATGTTCGGCCTCAATCCAATTTTAAACTGAGAACACAAATCTTCCTCTCGATCACCATGTTGGTAGTGAGGCCAATACTTCATCAGCTCTTAGAATTTAGCCACATATTCCCCCACAGTCATACTTCCTTGTTTCAGCTCAAGGAATTCTCTGGCCTTTTGCTTCTTCAAGTCTCAGGGAAAATAATTCCCTAGAAAGATTGCCTTGAAGGTCTCCCATTGGATGTAGCCACCTTCTTGTGGCAGAGTCTGACTGGAAAACCTCCACCAGTCTTCTGCCTTGCCACACAACAAGTAAGTGGCATAGGTCACCTTGTGCTCCTCACGGCACCCCATGGCGTTAAAGACTTTCTCTACATCAGCCACCCACCTTTGGGCTCCTTTGGGATTGAATCCTCCCTCAAACTTCGGAGGATCGTGCCTAGTGAAGGCAGACAACCCTCGGTACTCAACTGGCTCCCTGCCTTGATTGCGCACTAAGGCCTCCAGCATTTGAGCTATGCGCTCCATGGGATCATTAGTACTTCTAGATCCTCTAACTCTACCAGACATTCTTAAGCTAAGCTAATCACAAATCAGCAGTTACATCGCACCATATCAGATCAACCAATACATTTATAATTCAGGCAAACAAAACAATCAACACTTAACCTTGAACATCTCAGCCTGATACCTCATTCCGATTGGATGAACTGCTCTGATACTAAAATTGTAACACCTTAAATTTATTTTAAAATAAATAGAAATTTTCAAAAATTCTAAAATAACTCAATTCCTATTTTAAATTCAAATCCATCAATATTTCAAATAATGTAAGGGTTTACAAATTTCATCAACAATTGCTATAGGACTTATTTAAATATAACAGTTTTCAAATTAAAATCCTAAGTCCTATAGCGGTTTCATCCACCTTTTTACTGAGTCTGGTGCTAATCGTCTTGATTACCTGAAAAATGAAAGTAAAGGTGAGTATCATACACTACCAAAATGCAGCAATCAATTGTAGATTCTCACCTCTGAATCATTTAAAATACATTAAAACAATTATAACCACAGTCAACATTATCTCAAAGTACTTTTTAATTCCATAATTCATAGCATATTATACCGGCGCTTCATGCCCATTCACAGCATATCATACCGGCGTTACCCATCCCATTTACAACATATTATACCAGCGTTACATGCTCCTTTACAGCATATTATACCGGCATTATACTGGCATTAGCACACCCAATTACAGCATATTATACCGGCGTTAACACGCTTCATTACAGCACATTATACCGGTGTTAGCATGCCCCATTACATGTATGCAACATTCATGCCTCACACGACACCCAATCCACATTTTATTCGCAATATACGGCAGTAGGCCCACATTGATTTCATAGCATACGCCACATACCCTACCATTATCCATAATACACGGCACCTAGCCCATTTTCATTTGTATTGCATGGCATATAGCCTATATTTACTAGTAGTTTACGGCACGTAGCTTACAATCATTTACACGTCACCGTACACAGCAATTTCCATCCAATACATATTCTCTCGTCCTCACACACGATATTCACACGTCACGGCACATGGCCCTCATCACATTTCACAATCAGCTTTCATTCTCTACATATTTTTTACCCTCCAACTCAGCCACATTACAACATTCCACAAAGTAACAATGAATTACACACAAAAAGAGTAGGGTAGAGTCCCCCCTTACCTTGGATTGATGACCTACACTTAGATTTGACAACAGAAGTATTCTCCACACAGATTTTGACCTAAAACACATGAAAGAACTCCATGAGAACCCAAGGACACAGAAAAATAGAGAAAATGGTTGAAAAATGAAAATCTTAACCTTTAAAACTCACCTCCAAACGTTCCCCACACGGATTCAACCTTCAATCAAGCTCTCGAATGTCTTTGGAGGCAATTAATCGGTAGAATAGGGCTTTGGGTCGAGAGGATCGAAGAGATTTGGGAGGGAATTTAAGAAATGAATCTCAAATTCCTAAACCCCCTTTTAAAACCCTTCTAATCGCGACACTCTCGCTACAGTAAGACTGCACCTAGAAATGCAACACAAACTGTCGCTTTGTCACTTCAGCGAAATAGTCTCGCTACAGCAAGAAGGTGAATGACACGTGTATTTCACCTAGGGTCCTCTTGCTACAACGAGACATCTCTCGCTGCAGTGAGAATGTCCTGCACCAACACTTAGCCTATTTCCAGCCCAAACCAATTATGCATACATAAATACACATATCCATATACTTAATACACATAAACATTATTATTACGCACTTGAGTGCATGTTCCAATACTCATTCTCACACATCTAAACATAGATAATTTATATTACCAAAATCTAGGGCGTTACAAGAGAAGTGAGAGAAATAATCATTCTTAACTCGTTAAAAATCATGAGTAAGACTTGTACAGAAGAAATTTAAGAAAGCCAATTTAACAAGTTTAGTACTCTATTCAAGGTTGTTGTAAGAGGGTGACATATGATATAACCATAACATATATGTCAATAAGAGTGAGAAGAAGTGATAGGTGACCCAAAGAAAAGAACTTGTATGTATGATCCTTTAGAGGAATATAAATATAATGTGCTTAATGTACTAAATTGAAGTTGTAGGAGACATAAGTGTAAAAGATTTTTTTTTTTTTTTAAATGTTAGTATGTGATCATACATCATAGTAATGAAGGAGAATCAGTAAATCAAGGTTACAACTGGCACAAATGTGGGATGCTTTATGTTAGGTTCGTGATAGACCTTCGAGGTGGCAAAGGAGGGCATGACCTAATCTCATTGTGGCCAGGTCACGTCAAGAGCGTGATAGGTATATTCTTGAACAACACCCTTGAGGCATAGGTGATTGATAAATGTTTTTATTAAAATGTGTTAGGATGTGATTAGTAGGGAATGAATCCATTCAGTTGCCTTGAATATGAGTTTGGTTTGTTTGGAAAAGTAATTTTGGGATCCTCATGCATTGCATGTAAATAATCAGATAATGACTTTCATAATTGAATTGCATCATGCATCACATTCATTTTCCTAATTTTATACTTGAATTCCTTGAGGTGTATTAATGTTATATTGTATTAGATTAAAATAATTTAATGATTCTTTCTTATTATTCATTGTTTGAATTATCTTTGATTTCATGGACTCACCCTTTTACGTGAGTGTTTAACATATCTATTTGTTGGTATGTGTTATTTGTTATGTGCATATGAGGCAAGACATGATCAAGGTCTGGGTACTTCCAACAGAGGACAACCTATTTATGACGACAATAACCAACAATTTATTTACCAAGGGTTAGCCAGGATGACCCTTGGCTCTGTTTCTGAGATGGTTAGGATCCCCATTGCACTACTAACTTGCTTGTTGAGATCATCTTCCCCTTACCTCTATACCATTTTCTCTCATATCTCTTATAGCTACACCTGCCCCTATGGACACCTACAACCCCACTCTTGACCTCAACCCAAATAGGGCCCTTGATGTTCATTCGCCTTGACCACCGTTACCTTCTCCTGAGCTTGAATAGGTAGACATCCATGTGGTAGAGTCTTCTGTTCTTTCCTATCCACCTGCTCAGGCACTTAGACAACCCACTGACGAGGCTGGACCTTCCCACTATAGTCTTTCACCACCTACTCCCTTTTCACCCTCCCACATATCAGCATCCACTCCTGGCTGCTTAGAGGATGTTGATGGAGACGTGCCTGGTATGTTTGTTGATCCCCCATGCTTCCTTATCCATCTCCTCTTATTTTGACCCTTCAGAGGAGTACTCTCCTCTTGATTAATGCTTCTTAATCTTGTTTGTTTTGATTTCAAAACTACACGAGGGGTTATTTTAGGGAGTTAATGACGCATTTTTATTTTTTTTGGTTATATGATAGTATCCTCCCTTGGAATGTAATAGTTATTTAGTACTCTTTTTACTCCTCTTGATGATTAGATGATCTTTGATTTTATGTATGTATTCCAAGCCTATGTAGCCCAGCAGTGATTAGATGGATTATGACTATTTTCTTTATGTTGGAATATATTGAATGCTTGTGTGTGAGATTATTTTATACTATAACTCAGAGATGATGCAAGTACTTAAATCAAAACAGTAAAGAGATGAGAACAAATTAATCCTACATAAATACTTGATGTTGATTTAGTGGTTTAATTTTTTTTGTATGTAATGCATGTTAACTCTCTCTTAAGGGTATAAAAGGTGTTGTATGATTTTACATGCCCATTCTAGAATCTGAAGTGTCACAACCCCTATTTATATAAGATACAAATGAATTAAAACTGATATATGAATTAGAGGTTAATATGAAAATAAAGTTAATCATTAATTTTAATAGTAGAAAATAAAGTAGAATTTTAGTCATCCACTTAACATAAATAAATAATCCTGACGTAGAGTTTGAGGGAAAAAACAACATATTACAAGAAAATTGTTGAAAAATTGTATTAATTATTTTGTTTATAAGATGAGCCATAAATTTATTTTATACACAGATATAATTGAAGGCATGTGATGTTTATTAATTATATAAAAATTTAAATATTTTCATAATTATATTAAATCTAAATTAATTTTATTTATTAGGTAAATTATATAGTGTCATGATTTACGTTTAGTCTATATATTATAAATGAAAGTCTATTATTTAAAAAGTTAATCATTAGTGAAATTATTTAAAAATATTTTTTTAAATCTAAATAAAATAAGAATAGTTAAGAAATTAAGCTTAATTTTAACTGTTACATATAAAAAATTATTGAATGCAACAATCAAATATAATAGAAAAGTTATTCTATAATAAAATAAAAAGGAGAAAAATATGTTTAAAAGGAAAAATAAGTCATTACTAAAAAAATTAAGAGGAAGTAAAATTATTTATTTTTAAATTAAGAGATTTATGTTATATATAAAATTATTATTTCAAAGTAATATTATTAAGTCAAATTAAAATATAATTGTAGTGAAGATCTTTTGAAGTCGACGTCCACGTCGTCTCGACTCATCATAATAAATAGAGCACTCCATGTCAAACCTACTCAAGAAGGAGCAACTATTGCTATAACAGCCCCTGCTCAGTGACTCACGTCACAGTAATGATAAAAATCCTATCTAGAGGGTAATATAAAGGCTTATATAAAAAAAGGGAACCTCATGCCTAATGTACATTACTCATTTTTTACCTTATACAACCTACCTTTAACTCTTTTAAGTATGAACATTGGAGTATTTCTTTGGAGAAACTCTACCAGCCCACTCAAAGAACATTTGCATTGGAACAGTACCAACCTCCATGTACTGAACAAATTAAGATATTAAATTGAAATTCATCCATATTTTTATTTTTTATAAATTATAATTTTACTCCCATCCTTTATTTTCCATATCTAAGTCATATTCATACTACCAATATCCGTTTTTTATATTCATTCTTAAAATAAGTCAATAAACCAAGTGCAAGAGAGGACAATGAAAGTTGAGGAATTTTTTTTACCATCTTACTTTTATTCCTCTTATGCCTTGTTGAAAGTATTATGAAATTAAAAGTCACCAGCATATGATATGGACCGCAATGGAACGAGGGTAGTGCATGCCAACAGCGAAAATTCAACGATTAGCATTGCCACGTGCTTATAGTGAGTGATACATGATACCGAGTGGAACAAAATTCATGACTTTGACAAGGAAATTGCGAAGCACGAAATTACCGAAATGAACAATATGGGAAGGTAACATAAATGTCCTTGAAGACATAAACGAGTGTGTATAAAGGCAAGGAGTTAAGACCAAAGGCTTACTTCAAAATTAGATATTCTTTGACAAGAACATAAGTAATACTTGTATAAAATGTTTGGATTATAATTTGTTGCACAATTTTATCTATAAACAACATATTAAGGAGTATCTGAAAGTATTTATCTAAGTTTATGAAAATTATGTATAATTTTCTCAAACACTTTTTAATTTATCAGTTTATGAAAATATTGAATGCATATAATGGATAAGTCATGCTTCCTACCCACACAGGTCTTGAATCTTCAGCAAATAAGTTATGGTGGATGGTATCATGCAAGACAGCTACAGTGCATTGGATGTGCATAACTCACTTTCAAGTCCCATATCATCTACCAATTTCACTGTATGAAATATGCAATTCAATCATCTATTGTTGTTCTACTGCATATTGAATTGAGCATTGCTCCTTCGTGCTCAACCTAAACACGTCAACTTTGTTGCAACTTGATCACTACTCCATGTTGGGCTGTTAATCTTTAAATCTATTATAGTGATACTAGACCAATTTTTCAGGGATATTTATTAAAATGATTTTTTTCAAAACTCATTTGAATTATGATCAAATTTAAAATAGATATTTATTTAAATTGTATATCTGAATATCTCATTAGTAAAATTATAATTGAATAGAATTTCAACGTAATTTATAATTTTAAGTCATGATTGGAAAAAAAAAATGGGTAGAATATTGCAAGCTATAATCAACACATTGTTGTCAAGGATGGAGTAAAATTGGATACCAAGTCATATAAATGTAGCTGTCATTCTAACATAAATGCCTCCTTCCTTACTGGTATATCTGTTTCTAAATAATTTTTCTTTTAATTTTGAAGTTTGATTTTACATGAAAATTATCTAGTAATATGAGTTGCACTAGTGCTCTGCAGGAATGGATGATAGGGCACCCATTCTCATCTCCATGACTTTCTTGTGTGAATTGGAATGCAAATAGCTAACAAAAGTAGGACTCTTTGCTGGCCTATACTCTGGCAACAACCTTCCAGACTTGTACCTCACTCCACATGCATTGCATAGTGTCTTTGGACCCAATGGTCCTGCCCTCCATTGTGGGGTCCTCTGAGCCAAACAATGTGTGCACCTTCTTGGAATTGGATGCTGCCCATTGTTATTGTTATCATTATTGTTCTTAACTTCAACCTCACAATCCCCCAATTTCTCCTTCCTCACAATCGAATTCTCCATGACCTCCCCCTCTTCCAATTCCCCAACTTTGGTCACCTCTTCTAACTCATCCTTCTTGTTAGGGACAATGAGTTCACTATCAGCCAACCAATAAGCCTGTTTCAAAAGAGGTGGGTCTGCACCCAACCCATCACTTTCTGGGCTCAGATGCTGTGACCAGGTGTTCAAAGTGTCCTTGGTTCTAGGGGCTGAAAGCCTCTTCCTCTTGCTTCTGGCCTTCCCTGGCACAGCAAAATTAGGCAACTGACACTGATTTTGTTGGGGTCTATGCATTGTGCTTGAAGGTTTGGTGCTAGTGCTTGTAGCTTCAACACCAGTAGGTGCCAAAAGACAACTTGGCCTACTAGAAAAACAGTCCTCCACAAACACTGACAACCATTCCATGCCAAAATCCACTTCCTGCGCACATTTTTTTATACCCCCGAAAAAACAATGCAAAATTTAGTAGGAACAATAGACAAAGTAGTATGCAAACAGTATTTTATACACCACCATATATTAAAACCACAGTGATGGAGTATAAATATATTCATCAAGAATTTTTAAAGCTACAAACTTTATAAAGTATTTGCAAATTATGTATAAATAATAAAAGCATTAACAACCCCTTTCTCATCACTGTGAAGGAAGAAAAACCCAAGTGGTAGAACTTGGAAAGAAAGCAATTTTATCAAGGAAAAGGGCTAAAGCAGAAAAATTAGAAAGGTAGAATGAAGAAACGAAAAATATACTAACCGTGTTCTGAGCAGAAAAAAGGTCATCAAGGGTAGGAATCTCTTGTTGACACTCACTGGAAACTGATACATTATGGCAAACATCCATGTCAATGAATTTTAAGAGATTGTAACAAAGAAGAAGATGATGATAATGAAGAAGGAAAAGAAAAAGAAAGCTAACTTTGGATCCCTAAGTTTGGTGTTACATGTCACACAACTCAACACTCTCTTTATGGTCCTTGAGTTATTTGTCGGCAGATAAAGGCTAAAGAAAACAAATCAAATTTTTCCAAAAAGCAAAATAAAAAAAATAAAAAAATAATATATATATATATATATATATATATATATATATATATATATATATATATATCAATTGCCAAGAAAGTTAACAACCCTGTCTCATGCAGACACTCACCAATCAACATCTCTCATTTTACCTTAACACGTTACCCTTCAACTTACCTTTGCTTTATGCCTTTATCTCATTTTATCAGGCTTTTCTTCTTTCCTTTTGTCGTATACATAATAATAATAATAATATCTTTTTAATCAATATCTAAAAGTATACAATAATAAATTTTTTATAAAAAATAATAATATTTAATATTATAAATATATTAAATCTGATAATATCTTATTTTTAATAAAAACTTATTATATATAATTTTTTATTATTACTATTAATCAGAGTAATAATAATACAGATTAAGTAATTGTTGAGTACTATAATAGTAAAAATATTTTACAATGTGATAAATAGAGGATAAATGAGAAGTAATAGTTACGTGTCTAAAAAATATGATAGACAATTTTAATACCAAACATAATACATGCCAAGAGATACATGTGGATAAAGTAAAGTAAGAGAAAACAACAGCTTGATTGACTTGTGAATTTTAATGTATAAGTGTATGCTTAAAATGATAGTTTTAAAAATTTATAAAAATAATTTAATAAAAATAAGTGATTGTTTTTTAAAATAAGTGAGCCAAACACACGTTAAAATAGCAATTCACAATTATTTATGCTTATTACAATGGAAAAAAGCACATTATGGAATAGAGATGGAAGTGGAGTATAATACAGCATTTTTATTTTTTATTTTATTTGAGTTTGAATAGAGCTAGGTGGAAGAGGAGAGATTTTTATTTTTTAGACTACTGTAAAAAATAAAATAAAAAATTCTCTATTTTAGTTAAAAATAAACAGCATAGGAAAAAGGAAGGGGGACAACGTCTAGAGTCTTTTATATTTCATTTTTTTAATTATTAAAATAATTTTTATCAAGAAAAATATTATAATAAAAAATTGAATTTTTTATATTAATTTAATGTTTTATAAATATTTTTATATAATATAATTATTTTTTTATTTTTATTCATTTAAATAAGAAAATATTATAACTTCCTTTTACCTCAGGTCCAAAGAAAGAAGAGGGTTTGTTGTAATATATTTTTTACTTTACCCTTTTCCTTGGCAATCCTATCAAAAGATGCATTGGGCAGAAAGCACAGAGTGGTTGTGGCAGCATGCTTGCAGTCTTAGATTCTTTGAAAATGCTTTCCTTTTAAACTTGTGTTTTCAAAATTCAGGCTTCAGTTGTGGTCCAAAACACCTACGTACATGGGTCCATTTGTATACAGTGGGGTAAATTACCATAAGATATTATGAATTATGATACTCCAGAATGCTGCTCCACATACTTAACAATCCTTTTTTAGGATAATGATATTTCAATTCAAGACCAAAAACAACTAATTAAAATTTCTCATTTACCTTATCTTAAAAACAATAGTGGCTCCTGTTACTAATTAAATATAAATTTCTGTCTTATTCCATTCAATTAATTCTTTAAAATTATACCAAATGTCAATTCAGAGTCTTTCACCTTTTAAAAACTTTTTATAAAGTATTCAATTATTTTATATTATTTTCATAATCATAAATTTTAAATTTTAAGTGGTTTAGACATTCACAGATATATTATTTTATAAATTTAATAATTAATTATATTTTAAAAATATACTACTTATTAAAATTAAGTAATATAATAAAGTATTTATTTATTTATTTATTTTTATATTAAATTTATAAGAACCTTCTAATCAACGAGTAGATTTATATACAAAGATAAATTTTAGTAACTTAATATTTCTTTTTTTAAAACTAAACTAACAATAACAGTAATAATATTGGTAGATACTTATAGTAAATCTGGTTCAATCCATTCAATTGTATTTTGGTAGGAAGGATAAATTTTTCTTGAGAATTTTATTTATGTAAAAAAATAAAATAATAAATTTATAATACAAAAATTAACGTAAAAACTTTAAAATAAAAAAATAAACAAACAAAGGTCATTATCTAGAGACAAATAAAAAATAACACTATGTAAATTTTTATAATACAGATTTTTTATTTTTTATTTTATTTCACGATCCTATACACTTACATTTTTTAAAGCAAATATTTCATTTACATCTCACAACACTTTAAGACAAGAATATAAAAATTACATACAAGCTTAGAGTTTTTTTTATTTTTTATTATTAGTATAACTTGAAGCAAAGGACTTATGTTCATATATAGCCCGGGTCTCTCATATCAATGTCAATTAGTATTCATATATTATTAACACACGTCTTACATTAATATTAACTAATAAATATATGCTATCATAAGTATATCAAAAATAACTTATCATTTTTTGTAACAGCACAATAATATTATGATGAAACATTTTTTATAGTTTAGAGAAGATATATCTTTCTTTTTCATAAAGAGAGACATTAGTAGCATTTGTGTAACACTCTATCTTTCTTCATCTTAAATATATTAAGTTTATAAAAATTTGAAAAGAATGACCAACTTTTCCGTATAACTATTAATCAAAATTTTAAAAATAAAATATTTCACGACAGTAAATTTGTATATAAAATAATTTGAGAAAATAAATTGTGTGATATATTGCAAATTAATATTTAAATACTGAAAGATTTCTAGATACTAATTAATATATTGTATTTACATATTATTATCTAAAATATATCAAAATTTACAATAGTTCATACTTAGTCTCACATTCTGAGGACCTGAAACTATTCATCTATATCATGTCAGTCTCAATTTCCTTTAAGTTCTCTGCAGTCAATTCATCATTCTTTCTAAGATAAACATCACAAGAATCCGTCATCATTTCTATACTAAGGAATCTCTCAAATATGTAGTTGTTCGGCTTTCCCAGCAAATTATGATCATGATAAGTAAATATTTTATTCATGATCCGAGAAGATCTTTCTATTCTCCAATATAGATAAAAACTAAGAGACTGATGAATTTGACCATTAGTTGAAAAATTAGAAGGAACTGCATAATTATAGATTGCTTCTAACGTGTACTCCTCGTCATTTCTAAAATATACTCTAAAATATAAATTTACCACACGTCTATATTCTCTAAATACATAATTTAACCTATTACTAACATAAGCATCTATTATATCAATTCGCACAGGATGGGTTATCATCTTTGCTACCTGCAGAGTGATGTAAAGGTGAGCAACTATTCTACCTTTCAAACATAACATAAATGCACCATATCACTTATCGCAATAATTATAAATATGCAAAAATCATCACTTTATATCACATATCAATTATTCTCTTCCTAACATATAAATTCACACAAGTACATTATATTCTTATCATTTCATTTCCAAATATGCACTTTCAGTGCACTATGATCACAGTCGTTCGATGCCTTCAGCAGTTCTCGAGGTCTTACTCAATCATGTAAATAGTTGTCAATTAGCTCATGCAAAATGGATACAATGTATACATTCACGAGCCCTTTAGCAAAGGCATAGTCAAGAGTCTAATCGGAAAATGAGTGTGAGGCAATGTGACGCATTCGCACTCAACAATAATATGTGCTTGTCAATAACCACATCTGCTGAATAGAAACATTAAACTGAAAGCCCATATAAAATGGGCACCCAAGAAAAAAAGACCATATGCAGATAATGAAGAACCATAAGACTGAATTACCTGGGATGCATGCGCCCATAAGAAATCGCAAACCCACCCATTAACAGTAATGGAACTCTACGCAAAGTTTCCTCCTGTGATATGAGTTATTATCCCTTGATTGCGCGAATGTTGCTCATCACTTTATATTTCTCTGAGATTTCCTTATCATTTATGGACTTTATACCTCCAGTGTATCTCTATAACTATTTACACCAATCCATTCAGTACTCTTATTCATTTCATTCCACAATCCAATCACAAAATTATGTTTAATAGCACTTCCAGACTAATTCCGTATTGCACATCACTGATTCATGATCTCAATAATCATATCATTTAACAAATCATCGATGACATATTCATTATGTTTAGACATATCACATCTAGTACATTCATCAAACTTGTTCAACTATAATATGTTGTTTCATCATATATTTCATATTTACATAGTATAAACAGTTAACCAAACCATCAAACATATGTATATTAGCAATCTTTCTTCATTAATACTCATTTCTCATACATACCTCATCAAAATTGTTACATAAACATGCTTTCACGAACTCAACATATAACTTACATCATACAATGATAGAATAGAGCCCCCTACCTTATAATGAAGATCTAAATGGGTTGATGATGAAGAACGTCCTAAAATAGCACTTCTACCTAGATAACACGAACTTATTCCTTAAGAACAAGATTCAAAGAAAACGAACAGTAAAATCACGATTAAACTTAAGGAAACTTACCTAGGATCGCTTAGAATGAACTTCAGAGAATAATTGGTGTTTGGAGAGGTTTTATCTGAGAAAATGTAGAGAGAGTTCAGAGAAAACGAAGTCTGGATGTGAGAGGAAGTGAAGAAATCAAGTTTTCATGTATGAAATCCTTAAATACTCTCAGAATCGCAACATTCTTGCTACAGCGAGTCTTTCTCGCTATAGCAAGAGACTGTTACTATAGTGAGCCTCTTTCTCACCATAGCGAAAATATCAGATAAAATTACACTCTATTTTTTGCATTTTTTTGCTACAACGAGACATCTTCGCTATAGCGAGACATCCTCGCTACAGCATGAATACTCTAGAATGTTTCATTTTTACCGCCTCTCTCTCGCTACAGCGAGAGACTTATAATTCTAACACTTCAAAATTCTCTTAACATACTCTCACATGCATATTTATCATAACCATGTAATTTTAATTGATATAAAAACAGGAATGTTACAATTTGACTTAAAGTCTTTCTCTAATGTTGTTTCACCTAGACAATTTAACGTCATATACAATCTTTATTGTATCAACACATTTTTAACTTGTATTTGTCACACTCTAAAAGTAATTTTTATATCAAAATTTTCTATGTCAAATTTTATAACACTTAAAAATTATACACTATAGTGGTATGTGGACTATAAATTGCACACCAAATAAGTTCTCAAAAAGATAATAGGGTAATAATGGATACTTTATATATATATAAAGTTCTCAAAAAATTATACCCTAAACCCTAAACCCTAAACATATATATATATATATATATATATATATGTGTGTGTGTGTGTGTATTGGAATACGTGCTAATGCTTCTTGGGCCTTCTTACTTCTCGATTAGTCAGCTACATTACATATAACGTTCGCACTATAATTACCTCTGGTAGTTTAACTTTATAAGAATTATCATTAATTTTAGCTTCATTAGCTTCAAATTGATGTTAGGCCTCTTAAACAATAAATATTTTATGTGTTAATGTTTCTCTGGTCATCTTAAAAGAAAGAGAATAATTTATTAAAAAATGTAAAATTTGTCAATTTTTTATTTGTAATTTTTTGTCATATTCAAACAAGGAAAAAATTCAAAATTTAAATATTTTTTATTTTTTTATATTTTTCTTCGTCCTAGGTATAAATGTATAATGCTAACTTAGACATATTAAGATTTATTTATTTTATAGTTAAAAATTAATTTTATACTTTTAATAAATATATCCTTTAATAGAAATTATAATTTTTATTAATTTATATATATTTTAAGAGTTTAATTTTAGTGAATTGTCGTTTAAAAAATTTTACATTGTAAACTAATTATAATACATTATAAATATAATTTTTATATTAATTATTACAAAAATTAATTATTCTTACTAATATAATAGTTTATGGTTGAATGATAGTGTAAAATAAATGTACACCACTAGTCTACTTAAAATAGTATTAATATTTTCTTTTAGTTTTAAACTAAACGGATGCTTAATATTATAAATGAAGTAACGGCTTTTTATTTTATTTTAAATATATTTAGCATTGGCATGCTTTAAAATAAAATGATTGAAGATCTACGTACGGGGTTCATGCCAATTCAAGTCAAAAAGTCAAAACTATTTTACATAACAGATTTTATTTTATTTTTTTCAATTCTACGGTGTAAAAATGAAGAGTATTACATGCTCGCTTAACATAAAACAATGACTACTAATTTTATATTTATAAATAATAAACTTAATAATTTATTTAAAATAAATAAATAAATAATAATAATCTTCAATTTATAAAAAAAATATCATGTTTCTTTAAATTTAAAAACATCGTAATAAGTATTTTATTTTTCTTTTTTTTTAAGAAAGAATTATCTAGTATATATTTTTAAATTAAAATTAAACCCAATTAACATAAATTAGTTTAAGTTGTATATGCTAGATTTTTTTAAAATAAGATTTCATGTTTCAATTTTATGATTAAAAAAATTCATCGAAAAAACTAATTTAATTTTAACTCCACGATAATTGAATATTGCTTGCCCTAATATACTCAAATTTCCTAAAAACACTAATTGCTAATTAAACATCATCAGTTTTTGAATGAACCATATTTAGTTCCTACTCGTGATATTCGAATATTATTATACAATATGAAAATTGGGGCATACAGATATTGAAATATCATAAAGTCGTGTCATATTCACACCAACAAAAAAGTTGTGATATTCAAAAGTTTGGTGTTTGGAATTAAAATTTTGAATGCTAGCCTTCAATGTTAAAATATGAGAACTTAACTTCTCTAAACTAAGAAAATGTTATCATACATAGAAAAGTAAGATTATACACCATTAATTTAAATTTACTTATTTTATAAAATATTTTAATTTAAATTAATAATAAATAAAGTGCCATATTTTTATTTTACATATTTTCTTAGCTTGAAAGAGTTTGATTTAAAATATTGTTTATGTCATTTCTACACCTAAACAGATAAAATAAATATAATGACTGAATTGATAAAATTAATTATTGAATAACTAGCTAGATATCTTTAATACCACACTTTGTCCCCCACTCTGCATCTACTCTATTGATATAAATTTCTTATATTTATTCCTTAATTTAGATGTTCCCGTAAACATTAATGTGAAATTGACTCTCAAACATTGTAATGTGACGATAAAGCCTTCTAAATATGACTGAGTCATGTAATTGTTTTTCTATCTACTTCTTCTATGGAATTTTGTTAATTTTTTTCGGTTTTCTTTTTCATTCAATTTTATGGAATTTATAGTAAATTAAAAATCGTATGGATAAAATAAACTCACGTTAAATATGTGGTCACTGAGGAAAGTATAAATTGTCCAATCTTCTTTAAATACCATAAATGAACTGTCCCAAACATGTTATTGAGGTCTCAGGTTTCGGAAAGAAATGCATTTTCACAACAATGGCAATTTTGAAGTAGCACAGTATCTTTATTTTCACACACAAATAATTAAAATTAAAATGAATTTTTTTCTCGAGAGATGTTTATATATTATATTTTAAATATTTTTGTCGCAGTGATTCTTGATATGATTACTCAGTTTTAATTAAATATTTTTAAGTAAATATTTTACATAAAATTTTTATAGCTAATAATAGAGGTTTTTAAAATTCCATTATATATACCTTCAACATAAAATATTAAAATCAATAATAACTTGTTCAAAATTAATAAGCATAAAAAAAAAAGTATACGATATGTTTATAAGAGGGAAAGGAGGAAAAATTTAAAAAGTATCCAAGGGAAGTGAAAATAATTTCAACTTGAAAGAAATTTCAACGTCTTAAATTGAACAATTTAAAAATTCTTTGGGTACACAAGTTTAACTTTGTTTTACAAATTCATGAACTAATGCATGTTGAATTGGTGAATGGTGATAGATAGAGGACTAGAGATTTGAAACCAAAGGTAAATGCACCGCCAATATATGAATCAGCATAATGAATCTTATGGTGGTTGAGTTGTTAGATGAGTAATTGATTGAAAATGAATTATTTTGAAAGAAGCAGTTTAACACAGCAAGAGACAGAAACAGAAGGAACTGCTTGTGAATTAACAGGCCATTCTGTAGTCCTTTGTCCTCTCTCCCATGGCCTTGCATTGCACCCTACCATAGGGCCTTTGGTCTCTTATCAAGTGAAATCCCCCCCTTGTCGCTTTCTGATTCAAAGGTACTTGATTCAGATAAAAGTAATTTATTATTATTTTTAATTAGTTATTCATAGTTTATTTAAATAAACTCTACAATGAAAGTTATTGTAATAAGTTTATTAAGTCAGGGATAGATTTGAAAGATTTTCTATGAAATTTATTTGGATTTTTTAAAAATGCTTTATGACTTTTATAAATTATTATTTTAATAAATTTTTATACACAATTTTATTAATTAAATTATTTATTTATATACCCAGATTAAATTGTTAAACAAATATGCTCTTAGAGGACTTTATCTCATCAATCTACGTTGATCTGAGTGATAAATGATTTGATATTTTTTAAATAAAGTCTTAAATTTGAGTCTTTGTGTATGTAAAAAAAAATTTAGTAATAGACTCATTCAATTTAAGTATACAATTTTATTATTGTCAATAATTAGTACAGCAAGATAAATTTATTGTAAAAAAATATACTTTCTTTGAGATTTTTAATATATTATAATATAATTTTTAATCAAGCAGTGATAGACGTAACCGTGTACATGGCACAATAGTCTTATAGTTCCAAAAATCCTCACAGCTTGAAACATTATCCCCATCGGTTCCTAAAAACATTGCACATGCTCCCCTTGGTTTCTATGACTTGAGGTGACCACAAATACAATCCGTACATTATTTTCTTCAAGCATCTTTCAATGTGACGTTGTGTTAGAAATCTTATATTGACTTGGGTATTCTTTTCTCTATCCTATGGTTGAAATAAGCTCTAACTTCATGTGGCACTTTCTTGAGAAGGAAGAAAAAGGTAACAGCTAAATTATGAACATATCACACTTTACTAGTTTGGGAGGGAGTGGAAAGCATTGGATAAGGGCTCATAACTTTTATGGTTGAAGAAAGGCGTTGGAGACCCATAAAAAAGTGACTTGCATAGTAATTATTTGATCAGATGAGGCGTGAGGGTGACCTGCATTTTCAACGCAGGCATATGAATAAACAATATGTGATGCATGAAACAGCCACCTACCCTAAGGATATGCATGATGTACCGATTTTTATGATCTATCATTGTGTTGAAAGTTCCTTTACCACTACTTTATCCACATCAATTCCATGTCACCAAACAACCCATTGAGTTAAGTTGAATCCACTTCTATTTTGCACCCCTCTTCAACGAGCTTGAAGTCTTGTGAGAGACTTTTTTCCCCTTTACCATTTTTCTCATGTAGGATATGCAACTTTCAAAGCAATGTTACTTGCAATACCACTTTGAGTCTAGTCATTTTTATCATCTACTAAAGGTGGCAACTTTGAATTTGTGTTTGTAGTTTTGCCCTCGTAAGTGTCTTGATCATTCAGAACCTGCTACTCTGGAATAATGTAAATGGCATAACCACATGTAATAGTGATACATACTAGTCAATTAATACAGACTCAATAAATTGCCATTATGAGCTTGTAGCTCAATCGATTATGGACCAAGCTAGTCCTTAAACTTGGGCATGTTGATGATACCAGGGATTCAATCCTCTCTCCAAAAAAAAAAAAAAAAGTAGGTGCTTACAATTTTTATATAACTAAAAACAAAGTTAGAGAAAGGAAATTATAGTACTTGTAGATTAACTGACTGTAATTCCATTCATTCATGCTTTAAGAGAATCGTATGTATCAAGTCCCAATATTTGTAATTACAATATTTCTTTAAGATAGTAATGCTCAACTAAAATTAAGAGGCTTGATATGCATTTCAATATATATATATATTGAAATTTAAGATATCTATACACTTAAACTTCTCATGCATATATTTTATGATATTTAAGTGTCATACATTGTAATCCTTCTTTCTTTCTTTCTTTCTTTTTATAAAATTAACTAACTAGTTTATTAGGTTCAATAAAAAATAATTATGTTTTATAAATTTAATATACATTAATAAACTATAAAATGAAAAATTCAAAAGTAAAATAATTAATATGTATAAAAACTAAACTACAAGCATACATAATTATTAAATTGGCGACTTAAAGCTCATATGAAAGTAAAATCTAAATTGGAAACATATGTGTCTATCAAATTAAAATAAGCTTAGGATATTTATAAATGATGTTAACAGAATTGATTAAAACAAAGAATGGATCTTGAATAAAAAAGGAGAAAAGGAAATAGAGAGCTAAACAAGCAATAACAATGGTAGTTGGCACTAGTGATGAAACCACTTTTTACATCAATTAAAAATGACATTCTAAGTTAAAGCAATTTAAATATAATTGATATAATAAATTACAATATTTTACATCAATTAAATGATAGCTGATATAGTAAATGATGATTTTCTAATTTTCTACATTGGTTATACTATAATTTAGCTATTGTACATTAGTTTTACTTACAAAATATGTAGAAAGTGTAGGAATTTTAGATTATGAATTGAGCCCATCTAAATTATAGTTTTTATATCAATTATAACATAACTGATTTAGAAAGTTATATTCTACATCATTTCAAGGATAAAGTGGTAAAAAAAAGTCACATTTTAGATTGGTTATGGTGTAAACTGGTTTTTTTTCTTTTTTTTCTAATAGCTTATTACTTTCTATACATTATCACGCTTGATTGATAATACAGAATTAACCATACAATGACTATTATTTCAACATATATGTGATATTATAATTCCAAAACTCTACAAACTTCATTTGCTTTTGTATCAATACATTATACATTTCTATGTTGAAAATGTGCAATAACTTCTCTCTTTTCAACTACACGCGTCTTACACCCTCTATAAAATTTATTTCCGAGAACATACCATAATTTCTATTATTGTATACTTATATTAAAAATCTTTATTATATAAATTTATCAGGAAACCCACAAATCACATATTGAAGGATGCGGAGTGATGATGGTAAGGGAGCAAGAACAGGATCGATAAGAAGAAAGACACCAATGATTTGCACTCACAATGACCTACGTTCTACATGCCTGTGAGTATTAAACATCACATCGTTTGTAAGATTCTTACGAATATTAAGCGATACAAAGTAGCATTTTGTGTTTTTCAAAACATAATTTGAAATATCCTTTGATGGGTGTGTAACCTTATTAGATTGACTAATATGCCCTTTAAAGTTATATATTAGAAGAATGTAGAATTACTAGGATTTTTAATGATTTCAAAACAAAAATTGGAGGTATACAATTTATGGAAACAATTGCTCACTTTTTAAAAAATTTAAAGAATACTTCAAAAAAATTAGTGATTGTTTTCTTTTAAAAAAAAGTCAAACTTATTTAAGTTTAAAGAAAATCTTTAATTTAATCCTTAAAATTATTACATCGTTGATCATTCTTAATATTTATCTTTGACTCTGTTAATTTAGTCCTTTCAACCATCTACTGTAGCATTAGAATGTTAAAGTATCATGTTAAGTATGATTGATAATATGGCAAAAATAATATTATTATATATAATGTGGTATATATTTTTCCTTCATTTTGATCCGTTAGATTCTTAAATTATTTCATCTATCATTCATTTTTTCTTAACACTATTATTGCTGAAAACCACCTTTAAAAAGAAATTTTTTTTCCACATTAATATTGCATTTAAAAACTTAATAACATTATATTAAAAATCTAACAAAAGATTTTTAGCCAAAAAGAAAACCCTTAAAACAATTTATCCAACTGATGTGTCCATTTGATGCATGCACAAAATTAAATGAAACATATTTTTCTAATATGTTTTTTTTAAGTTTTATTTTTCTTAGTAAAGTCAATTTGTTTAGATATCTAGTTCTACTTAATTTTATTTTAAAGTTTTAAACTACACTAAATATAATATAAAAAGATATTTCATCATACTTTTACACATCTTTTGGATTGGAGTTGGAGTGTTTCCTTATAACTTTAAGAAATTTGGTGGGATGCATGGTCTTAATTTTATTAAGTCTTTTAACTCAATTTTATTTTGGTTTGGTCTTTTAACTTTTTTTTCTGATTTGGTCCCTTAACTTATAAAAATGATTTAAATAAGTCTTATTTTATATATAAAAAATTAATTCTGTTAAAATATTATATTGTTTATCTTATTATTGCTTGTAAATTTTGATAAAAACACAACATATTCTATCTTTAAAATAGTTCACTATAATCAAAATTAGTTATTTAATGTAATTAACTATAAAATAGTTTAGATTTGTTAAATAACTTTAAAAAAATATACAATTTATACTAGTGTAATGTTAGAATTAAATATCACTCATTTTACTTGTTCATTTATGTATTACCAACAAATTAATTAAATTAAATATTTTTATTTACAATCAATTAGTTAAACATTTATTTATTGTCAACCAATTATTTAAATAGTTATCGTTAAACTTTTTTTTTATGAAATTTTCTTTCTATTATTGTGAGCTTTCCTTTCTCTTTAGTAAGAGTTTTTTTTTTTTTTTCCCTTCCTCTCCTTATTTTTGGTTCTTTCTTTTCTTCTTTTCCTCCTTTCTTTCAATATTTATTTACCTACTACTATCTCTTTAACTTTATTAGCCTTTTCTTCTCTTGTTTGAAGCTAGTCAACATCATCATCCTCTACTTCTAATGGCTAAAACTATCTCAAGTGTTTTTAATGATTTTTGAAGCATGGTTACAGTACTAGTAAAGCCCATTACAACAACATAGCGTGGAAAAAACAAAAGATAGCAAATGAAGAAAAAGCAAAAGAATGGGTTTATTTTCTCTAGTTGCATGAGGCTTCATTACAACAAGTAGAGAATATTTAACTAATTTGAAGCTATCAAGGTCTTTTATGTATATATTTTTTATGATTTTGAGTAAGCATGTTGTGCACTTTTATAGTTATTTTTTGAAGCATTATTATATCATTCTTTGTAGAGATTTCAGTTCTCTAATATCTCATGTAAGTTTTAATTTCAATGCTTGTAAGTGTCACTGGGCTATTCAAAACTTAATTCTACCATTATTGACAAAAATAAAAAGATTAAATGTATCTCTATTGGACAAAAAACAAAGTATCTATTTTCTTAGTGATTTGTTGGCCTAAACCCTGCACAACCATAGGTGGACAACGAACTCGGTATAGATAATGGGATAAGAGAATATTATATAATATTGTTTTAATTTATCTTATTTCTAACATTTATTTAACAAATAGAATATGAAAAATTTATTCTATCTCTTTATCTAGTGTAAATTTTATCCTATCGCGTTAAAATAAACATGATAATATAATGATGTTAATTAGTTGTCTTTGAGTATATCAAATGTAAGATATATGAATCATTCTATTCTTATCCTATTATGATTGTATTCAACTTTCATAACTTATATATTATCATGTACACCACGAAGATTGTTATTGTCTCTTTTATTTTAAAACTTATACAGCTATATAAACCACAATTAATTGAAAGGGTTGAACTTTTGACATTTCGTAAATAATTGTGCACACTATGCTAGACCTATGTTGTAAAGATTTCTTCATGATTTATAATTAGATATTAACCCAATTTTTGTATATCCTGAATAATGATGCCAGCTCCTTCAATGTCCCAACTAACTTCTGAATAACCTGGTTTTGTGCCATAATTGGTCTTTATAAGTCTGCAATTCATGTGATCTATAACACTACGAGTGACGCGCTCCAATGCTGCTTGGTAAGATTATGCTCGATATGTCGTAATCAAGTTTTGGAAAAGGAACAAAAAACTATACCAACCATTTTCTAATATATCTCATAATGCTAAAATTAACTATAATGTGCAAAACAACCAAGTACTAAAAAAAATGGTAGGGTAAGTTTCTTACCGAGCAATGGAACTCCACTGCTATAATAGTGTGTTCATAACAATGCACTTGACATCTATCAAAAGAAAAAAAGATAATTGTGTTGCAAAAGTTTTGAGGGTCAGAATTTTATAGCTAGCAACTAGATAGCGAGTCTTCAACTTTGACTACTTTCGTGTGTGCCTACATCTAATTTCTTATCCTAAGAATCAGAATTCATTCATACAGTTATCCAAGAAATGTAAAACAGGTAAACTCCTTTAAAGCATGACGCAGAAAGTCAATAAAACCAGATGAATTATTGTATTGCATTAGTCATCACTACTGTGTGGTAATATAACTATCACTAGTATTTATACGCTCTCTGCCACTGACCACTGAAGAACAGTCATCAATAAACTGGGTACAGCCGGACAGCTGAAAAAGTAACAGCTTCAAAATAAAATTGTATCCAGATCGAAAGTATACAATCCAGCGTGCTGCAAAAATATGCTTCTGTTATAATTTCTGCAGGTTTCTTAATTCCCCCTTTCTTCAATGACACTGTGACAATAGACCAATTGATGATACTGTGTCTAAAATCTCTGTTGAATCATACGATAAAATTGAATATGGAAAATTCTAATATAGACGTATAGGTAGGAGGTATTTTTAAAAGGAATAAACAGGTTGGCAGCTCTGAGCATACTGCCAAGTGTTGTCAGACCATAAATTTATCAAAATACATACCATTTATTGTAAGCTGATTCAGCTACATGGTTATCACAGTCTCTTATTAGAACTTCATTCTAATATTATAATGGAGGACTAGTATACGTAAGGATATGGAACAAGAAAAAATTCCTTGCTATAAGAGTACCAACAATTTCTTTATTAACCAAAAGAGACCAATCAGAAACTGACTACTTAGCATGCAAAGTTGAAGCTATTTTGGGTTTATATACACTGTATTCACAACAGAAATACTCTGCCAAATAAGCTAGGCTTCCTATAAAGTCCTAATTACAATTTTACAAAACAATATGTAAACTTGTAACATGATATTTCTCAGATTCAGAAATCAGGATACTAGTAGTGGGATATCACAATCACAAGTTACAACAACTGAATTTAACAGCAATTTATGACAATTCACAAAATCATTTATAAATGCAATGCAATTGCAATTGATCAACGTCAAGAATGCACATAATTTGCAATTAGAACGCTAAACATAACCACCATTAACACGAATAATTTGACCATTGACCCATTCACCAGCATCAGAAGCCAAAAACCCTACCAGAGGAGCAACATCCTTCGTCTCGCCAAGTCGCCCCAACGGTGACTCGTCGACGATCTTCTTCACCTGCTCCTCCGTCCTCCCGCCGAAGAACAGTTCCGTCGCGATTGGCCCCGGTGCCACGCAATTTGCCGTAATTCCTGTCCCCTTTAGCTCCTTCGCCAGAATCTTCGTCATCGCCTCCACCGCCGCCTTCGCCGCCGTGTACGCGCCGAAGCCCGGCTTGAGTGCCGCCACCTGCGACGACGAGAACAGAATGATTCTCCCTCCGCCGCCGCGCTTAACGCGGTTCGCAGCCTCACGCGCACAGAGGAACGCGCCGCGCGCGTTCACGGCGAAGACGCGGTCGAAACTGTCGACGGAGGTGTTGGCGATGGTGGGATAAGTGCTGTCGAGGGTTCCGGCTGAGTTGACCAGGATGTGAACCGGTGAGTCGAAGGCTCGCTCGGCCGAGTCGAAGAGGGATTGGACCTGGACAGGGTCGGAGATGTCGGCGCGTAATGCGATGGCGCGTGGGAGGGTGGCGGAGGAGGCGGCGTTAATATCGGCGGCGAGTGAGTCGGCGCGGAGCGAGTTGGAAGAGGAATAATTGATGACGAGTCGGGCGCCGAGTGAACTCAGATGGAGAGCGACTTCTCGACCGATTCCGCGGGACGAGCCAGTGACGATTGCAACTCGGTCTTGAAGTGGCAGTGATTGGGTGGAAGTGGCGCAGCTTTGTTGTGGTGAAGCCATCTCTATGGGTTGATTCTGCTGGCTAGACACTGCTGCTGCCAACTCTTCTTAATAATAATAACCATAACATTATGATTACTCCATTTCAATAATGCATGTTCACACAGTTTATTCCATATGCCATTATCTTTTTGGATCATTAAATTAAATAAAAGAACAATGCGTTAAAAAATTAAAAATGCAAGAGCCAGTTTTATGAGTCAACTCGCATCTAACTCATATCATATTTTATTTGCACGTTTTCTTCTCATACAATAAAAAAAAAACTCAAAATTATTTGAGTCCTCCTAATTCTAATGGCCCAAGTGGCTAGCTTAATTTTATTGACTCTAATATAACCCATCTTTAACCAAATTCAATGGCCTTATTTGTGGGATCATCTCTATGCAATCTGGTAAGACAAGTATTCAACAACAACCCACAAAGATTAAAGAGAGATTAAAGAGGTAAATGATACTATGATTTGCCTAATCTTAAAAGTGGAACCCACAATTACCTTGCAACAACTACACCCCCATCATTTTATGCAATGTCTCACCCAAGGTCCTTACTATAGTACTTGTAACTAGATTGAGAGATCACATGAAAAATTTAGTCAGTCTCACGCATAGCTTCGTTCCTTAGGGGAAAAGAAACACTAGTGATAATATAATTATAAATCAAGAAGCAATTCAGTCAATGTGGGACAAAAGAGGCTACAAAGGACGGTTAGTTATAAAGATTGATCTTGAGATTACGATAGATTATGATGGAAATTTGTTATGGACATTGTTTAACAGATCAAATTTCTTGATAACTCCATGGATGTGGTTTGGCATTGTATTTCCTCCCTTAACATGTGCTTATATAGAACGGGAAAGTCCTTGAATCATTTTCACCATTTAAGCATTATCTAGGAGTTGATTTTTAAGAAGAAAAAAGAGGTAAGGAGAAGATTTATATAATGTAATTTTTTGTTTAAAAAAATTTATATAAGAGGAGGAAGATTTATAAACTTTCCTTATTATATGTTTTTAAATTTTTTCAATTTAGAGAATTTTGTATTAATTCTCTTTCTTTCTCTTCCTTTACCTTTTAAATACTTTCTTTTTCACTTTCTTCAAGCTCTCAAATAAAACTTTTAGTAGATCAAACAGGAAAAACTCATATCTCCTTATTTATTTGTCACATGCATAGATTGTCTATTTTCATTTAATTAATTTTAGAAACCAATTCAACAAAGGCAGTAAATCTTCCAATTATCCTTTGTTGATAACTTAATCCTTTTTGCATAAGCAAATTTGGATCAAGATAAAATTATGCTAACATGTTTAGATTTTTTAGTACTAGCTCAAGTTAGAAGATCAACAAAGACAAGACTAGAATATTCTTTTTCCAATAATATCAATCATAACATGCAATAATAGATCAGCCCTGAATTAGGATTTCAAAATATAGATAATCTAGAAAAATATCAGGAATGTCCCTTTGTCACAAAAGAACTAGTGGACAAACTTTTCAATACATTCTAAAAAAGGGCTAATCAAAAGGTTAAATTCTTGGAAAGCTAGAACATTGCCTTTAACATAGGTGGAACTCTGACAAAGTTAGTATTATTTGCACTTCTTAGCTATGTTATGTAAACTACTTTCTGGTCGACATCCTTTTGTGCTGAGTTGTACAAAAATTGTAGAAATTTTGTTTGAAGAGAATCAGGAGTAGTAAAGAAGGTCCATATGCTAACATTGCAAAATATCTACAAGCCAAGGATTGTGGTGGGCTTGGAATAAGGTCTGTCAAACAAATGAATGATGTCTTCATGATGAAAATCTGTTGGGAAACTTGAGGACTCACTAAGCACATGTTAGGGGAGGATATACAGTTCCAAACCACATCGATAAAGTTGTTGAAAAACCTGCTCTCGTAAAATGTGTCCCTAACATACTTTCACTGTAGTTTAACATATGTCTTGTGAAAGTCAATTTTTATACCAATCCATCCTTTAAGCCTTTTTTGTGCCACATTGAGTGAATCACTTCTTGAACTATAATTATATTATCACTATTGTCCCTCTCAAGAAAGAAGCTACACTAACTGAAACTTACTAATTTTTTCATGTGATCTCTCATTCTAGTTGCAAGAAATTTAGTAAGGGGCTAGTATGAGACATTGCATAAACTGATGGGGCATAGTTGTCTCAAGTTAATTGTTACTTCCACTTTTTGGATTAGATAGATCATATACCTCTTTCTAATCTTTTCTTGGTTATTGAATGTTGTCATTTTTTCATTCCAAGTCTTAATTATTTATACATTTAAATCATTTCCTTTAATTTTTCTTATTTGTCCTAAATTTGTACTATTTATATTCTTTTTCTCATAATATATTGTATTTATTTCAATTTTCATTTTTTAAATTGAAATTATTTGTGAAACACAGGAAATGATTGCTAGTTTTAAAACCACAAGCATGCTTCATACAAGAGCGAAATTCGCATAAAAAATTACTCAAATGTATTTTGTCTATTATAGTATTATGAGTATTTGTAACTGTGTAAAATATAAAAAATATAAACTATAATATCTTAAAATTAATTCAATTGATAAAAAATTATTTAATAGCAATAAAAAATTGAATTAAAATTAAAAATAAAAACATTTGAAGTTTTTAGTTAAAATAAAATAAAATTAATTTAATAGATAAATATTTATTTTCACAGTTATTTAAAATTACCTGAATAAGTCTAATGTGGATTAAAAAAATTAAATATTACTTAAAATTAAAGAAAAGTAAATCCTTATAATTAAATAGTTACTTGAAGAAAAATAATAAATTAATTTGATAAAATGAAAAAAAAAAAAACACATTATTACATTAGAAAAATACTGAGATTTTATTTGTAAAACGAAACCCAAATTTGTTACAAAACTATAAAATGAGCAGAGAAAATTTTCGCTTTCCATTCTCTTTAGGATTTGAATTATAATTAAAATATTGATTTGGAGTTGTCTATGAATTCTTATTGAATTTACTTTCTCTTTTGCAGATTTAAAAAATCGTAATCTCTAACAGCCTGCAATAAAGAATACATTAGAGCAGATAGTCCAGCTTGCTTGCGCATGCTTATCAATAGACTACTGGTAGGGTGAAGGACATATAAAAGGTTTTTCTGTAGTACCAATAAAATCTGATTAAATATAGACACGGAAAAAGAACAATCAAGGAGGGCAGCAAACACTGAAGACTAAAGATTATAAAATCATTACAGTTAAGGTCAATGCAGGCCAAGTTCTGAACTCACATTCTATAAACCATTGTTGAAATGCATCAAACATGCCACCTCCACAGCCAACTGTCTAACATGAACAACCCATCTAACTTAAAAAGTAAAACCAATGTCAAATGAGCTTCTTTTCTCTTTCTTCTAATTTCACGGGTTTATTTAACATCCACTGCTTTATATTGCAGCCAAGAGTTACAAGCACAAACTGAGAGAAGCATAGATTCATAATTACTGCTTCAAAAAGGAAAGGATACTTCTCAGGAGGATGCATGGTCAAGTAAACTACATGAAGAATAAAAGAGCAAAATAAAATAAGGTGCATAGTTGTTGAGCCCAAATACTTATAAAAATAATTACTCTCTCTAATTCCGTGTTGACCAGGGGCATTGAGTATCAGGATAAAGAAAGCAAGTAAAGCCAAATATGGAACAACCAAGTTGTCGCGACATATCAAAGGAAACATGGAGAGCATGGCAAATTGCATGAACCACCTAAAAATAAAAGGCTCTTCAACAGCCAGCAGGGTTGCTGGAAGAAGTGGCAGCAAAATAGACTTCTCATGCACTGAAAGGGCAAAAAGGAGCACGGATAAGTTCTCATAAGATTGTTCTTAACAAAATTATCACAATTCTGAAATGTGAAAGAAACAAAATACTACCAACCTTGAAATGAAAACAAGTAAAATGAGAAAGAACTATTCAGCAGCCCATATAGGAAACCTCGATTGCTAGGAGACTTTATTTGTTGAACCATTGAAGGAAGACATGTTATAACTGTTATAATGAAGCTGAGAAGCTTCAATGACTCTGTTGTAAACAATCTTTTCCACTTGATAAGAACAGAAGAGGCACACCAAAAGTTGGCCACATAATCCTCAAATATTCCCCTTTCAAAAGGAGCAAGACGAGAGAGGACCTGTCACAAGTGCCACATGCAAATAATAAAGGTCCTTAAAAGGATCAAATGTCTCAATCAACAGCTTGGATTAAACTTATACTACTGCCATGTTTATATTAATATGCCTAATGTAGACTTAGACCAATTGCCTTTAGCTAAGAGTAATTTGTAATCTTGCTTGATATTCTCCAAACTGTAGCCTATATTAGCGGAACTTTCACAAACTAGTAAAGCAACAGAACAGTTTTAATTTTGGAAAATAGGTAACAATGAAAATCGGTAAGCATGCCTGGTAATTCAAGAATGATAATGAATCTTTCACTAAAGTGAATAATTTGTTCAAATAAAATTATAGCTTTAATCCTGTAGTAAGTGGTTGAATTTTTCCTATAGTAAATTTGGTATGCAACGATGGAAACAGACAACATTATTTAATTTTCAAGCATACTGGATAATAATGTTTAAAGTATCACTTTATCCACATACATCAATTACAGCAACATAAGAGAAATACAGAGCAGGAAGATCAAGAATTCTCCTAACAGTACTGAAAGATAAATAATAATGATGATGATGATAACAACTCAAAGAAGCTATTAAATAATTGTGTATAACCAATATAGACACCACTTTAAAAGAAGCATGAGCATAAACCCACAAGGAAGCAGGAAAAAGTATCACCTGAATCCTATCACAAATAAAATTCACATCCAAAGACCAGTTGCTGAGAATACTAGCATTTTGCTCCAACCAAATAAGCCTCGAGCCCAAAAAGATAGTGCGCACCACCAGAACACATTCATTTCATTTTCCCAAAATTACAATATTCAGAAGAGAAGAAAATCACAGGTGTGATGACAAATCCAGTGCCCATCAAACAACTGTATTGATAACCATCTAGCATATTCCAAACAAAAGAGATGAGTAGTAAGCTTCCAAACTCCTATAACACCCTACACAACATTGGAAACATAGCCTTGTATGAGCTATGCATTTGAGGGTTGACTGTTGAGTGTTGAGATCATGATCTATAAATTTCATGAATCTGCTTCTTTATTTGAAAATTCACCTAATAACATATGCATGCTTCTTTCTTGTTCCAAAATGCATATAAGCATCCCTTCTTACCGTCATATAGTAGGCTCTTATGTAGAGCTGTCAAAAAGTTCAATTGGCCCAGCTCTAACCCTAGCCCATGTAGGTTAGTGCCAAAAACCCTATGGGCCAAAAAGCCCATAGGCCAGGGTTAGGGTCAGGGCCCTATGGGCCAAAAAATTCCAACAATTGCAAGTTTTAACTCAAATTTAATTTCATTCCTAACTATCAACATCTACCTTGATTAAAGAAATTTTCACTTTCAATTTCATGCTTTCTTTCACGTAGTTAGGTAATCCAAAGCAATATCTACACTCCCTCAAGAAGCAACAGCAAGAATAATTGCATCCACAATCTATGAAACCCACCCATAATTCATAAAGTGACATTACCAACAGAAACCAATTAAACTTGAACTTAATAAGTTGGTTGCCATACCTAGCACTTTTACTAAGTGCTTTAAACATGAACTTAACATGCAAGATACAGCCAAATATTTCGTTGGCAATTAAACATCAATGCAATAACATAATTTCTATAAACAATCTAGATTTTACATAAACTCATCTATAACAAAAGAACATCACTCCCAAGTGCAAATAGAACCAATTTCATGGGCTCCCTTATCTGTTCAATATAAAAAAGTAGATAACAGCAAAATACACAAGATGTTCCTTTTAACTTGATAGGTACTTTATGGTCACAAATAGCTCCTAATACTTTTTTCTACTTTAATCACCCAACTTGTATTCAATGAGTAATATCTTCATTAATTTTCTCATCATTTTATATAATCAATCCCAAGTACTTAAAACTGAAAACTTGAAACATATCATCTCCAATTTTAATTTCTGACACATGATCCTCATCTTGTTTTTTTGTAAAACCTATAATACATATACTTTGTCTTACTTCTACTTAAATGAACACCCTTAGATTCGAAAGGCTACCTCCATAACTCAAGTTTAGCATTAACTTCTTTCAAATTTTCAACTAACACTATATCATCTGCAGACAGCATGCACTAAAGGATATATTTTGTATGTCATTTGTAAGTACATCTAAGACTAGCTTGAACAAGTAAAGGCTCAAAGCAGAGCCTTGATATAAACTTATTCCTATTGTCAAATCCTTAGATACGCCTCGAGAAGTTCTCACACATGTAGATGCTCTCTCATACATAATATAGGCTTAAATACAGTTTTAATCCTTATAAATATAGCACATTTTTGTGATAAGTACTAATAAAGTTATTTGTCAGGATTTAGTCTCTGCTTTCAACTCTCTTATTAAGTGTTGAGCTATCTTATTAAGTGCTGAGCTAACTGACAAAGAATCAATTCATTACCATTATGTTGCTGCAACATATTGCCACATAATTTAATTTTTTAATATTTTATTACTTAAAATTAGGCTTAAATACAATTTTGTTCCCTATAAATATAACACATTTTGTAATAAGTTCTTATAAAGTTTTTTATTAGGATTTTGTCCCTAAAATGTTAAGATGTTAGGATTTAGTTCATGCTACCAACCTCCCTTCTATCAAGTATTGAACTGGATCACAGAGATGTCATTGCCATCTAAATCATGGTCCCAAATGAGTTTCAGGTTATGAATGCAGAATTTGAGCATGTATTTCAAGCTCCTATTGGTAATACTCTTGCTATGATGCTTAGCTTTAACTGTGTATTTTTTGTGAGGGTTAGGATTTTTTGGTTTGGGAGAAATTGGGATTTTGAGAGAGGTTGAAGGAGGACTTTTTTGCAAATATATAAAATATATTCAGGAACTTATTTGCAACTATTAATTTTAAATAATAACATATTTAAAAAATTAACTGACAGGACAGTAACGTAAAAGTGTGGAGTTAGCTCTCTATCAATCAGCTCAATACTTCACAGAAGAAAGGTTAACAGTAAGAACTAAATTTTAACAAAAACATTTTATAAAGATTTATCGTAAAATGTGTTATATTTATAAGAATCAAAATTATATTTAAGCATAGTTTTAAATAATAAAATATTAAAAAATTAAATGATGTAATAATTCATGGCAGTGATGAGCTGACTCTCTATCCGTCAATCAGCACTTAACAGAAGAGAAGTTAATGACAAAGACTAAATCCGACCTACTTAACATTTCAGGAACTAAATTCTAACAATTTTATAAAGACCACAAAACGTGTTACATTTACAAGAACCAAAACTGTATTCTAGCCCCCGAATATGATACATGAATATCTTTCTTTTTTAAAGTCTTCTATAACACTTCTCTTAATACTCGATCATATGTATTTTCCAAGTCAGTAAAAACCATATGTAAATCTTTTTCTTTTTAGAGATGTTTTTTTATCATCTTTCATAAAAGATATATAACTTATGTTGTAAACCTTCTTAGTATAAAACTAAATTGATTTTTCACAATCTCAATTTCCTCCAGTATTCTATGTTCAATCACTTTTTTCCACAACTTTATAGTGTGACTCATAAGTTTAATCCCTCTATAATTTGCATAATTTTAAATATTACCCTTGTTCTTATATATTGGAACCAAAGTATTCTTCCTCCATTCATTTGATATATTCTTAGATCTAAAACTCTTGTTAGAAAGCTTAGTGAGCCACTCCAGTCCTTGTTTCTCCAAACTTCTATAGGGATATTATCGAAGTCAACCGCTTTATCATTCTCCATCCTCTTAATAGCTTCTTTTACTTCTCCAACTCTAATCCTATAGTAATATGTCAAATTTAGATCATTTGCTCACACTTCTAATGCTGCTAAATTTTCATTTGCTCCTTATCATTCATTAAAAACTTTATAGAAATATTTCTCCCATTTGTTGTTGATGTCCTGATCCAAAACCAAAATTTTTCCTTCTTAATCCTTAATACATCTAACTTAATCCAAATCTCTATATTTTCTTTCTCTACTTTTGGCAAGTTTATAATCCTCCTTTCATCATACTTAGTCCCAAGACTTGATAGAACCCTTCAAAAGCCTTAAAACATGCTTCACTCACTGCTTTTCTACTCTCATTTCTTGCATTCCGATTCTTTGTCCAATTTTCAGCATTATTACATTATTTCTTGCATTTCGATACATTGTCCAATTTCTCCACAAAGCTTTCTATCACTAAAGATACAAATCAATTTACAGTAGCCTTCGAGATAAATCCCAAACATGAGGCATTTTAGTAGCCCAAGCTGGATATCACACAAGTGAGATCAATAACATAAGCAAAAGGCAGCAAAATCATATATATTTCTAGACAACCAAATGAAAATTAAAAAACAAAATTTCTGAAACCACTTTTTTCAAGGGAAGCACAATAGTAAAGGTAATATTAACAGTTTCCATGTAAGAATAATATAAAACAATGAAAAGTTTAGAATAGAAATGCAATTTGTAATGGGCAAAAACAGCAATATTACCTCCAAAATAGAATGCGTTGAATGCAGATAAGGCCACCACACAGACACAAAGGTTCCTAAAACAACAAATCCCAGTTTTGACACCTCAAGGATTGGATGTTTACGCCTCAGGCATTTACCCAAGAGATGGCCGAAGAAAGCAGGTGCAAAATATGCACTCATCTGGAAAAAAAATTCATAAAATAGTTATATTCCTTGAAGGAAAGTAAAATTAAAAAAAGAGACTGCATGTAATTATTATTTCAGATGTAGTTCATGATGTCCTTAGTCTATCCACTGACATGGCTACTTAGTCCACTACTTCCATTTGTTATTGTCCTGGCACCTATACAGTTCAGTTAACTAAAGATCATAATCAACAACACAACTAAAAAATTTAAATTCAATTATTCACTGTAATCCACACAAGACAAAAACAAAGTCATAAAGTCACTAAATTGATTCCATAAGATATATAGGCTAATAAGTATATCATGATTCAATTTGGGACATGCAAATTAATCAATAGCTTATAAGAATCAACCAAGAAAAAGGTAAAAATTATCTACAGGATCCAACCAATTGTTTCCTGACTTAACACCAACATAACAGATAATACCTGTAAATGAATGAAGCACCTGGCAAACGAAAATGATAAAATGCCTTTAAGAGGAAAAAGCATACCTAAACAATATTAGCTCATATAGAAAATTAGAATAATATCTCCTCTTGGGTAGGGTTGAGTAATTGTATATGAAAACATAGATCATGTAAAAATAGCTGGAAGTAACAAAACAAATGAAAATAGAACATGCAATGATGAAGGAGATTAACCTGTTTATGATTTAGAGCTAGACAATAAAGAACAGAAGCAAAAAGATCTTTCCCAGAGAGGATAGCAGCAACAGCTCCAACAGTAAGGCCCAAGCTGATGCAGTTGTACTGAAATACATTAAAATGAAAGATTCAAAAATTAAGGCACTACCAGACCTCCCACTGAAAATAAGTCAAGAATAACAGGCATAGAACATAAGAATTTTCTAGTGAAACCTGAAAATGACCATGATCAATTAAGATCAAACATGGATTTAGCAAAAGCATGGCAATGTGCCAGGCTAAGTCACTTTTATTGCTCCTCGAAGGTTGATTGTAATGAACAATAACAAAGTACAGGACAGCTGGAAAGAATATCAGGGCATCAGATGATAACACTGTCCACCTCATGAGTAGTTTTCTGCAGAAGTAAACCACAGTTAAAAACAGTAATAATAGTAGCAAAGTTAAAATAATCACTATTCATCAACAAAATTGAAAGTGAAAATTGAGTAGCCATTCATAGGATCCTAAATGGATAAACCATCGTTCTGGTCCATGAAAATGTACCTCCCTCATAATTCACTCATTGATTTAAATTATATAAAGAAAGTCCTTAAGTAGTTTAAATTTGTTTCAGTAGAAAGGCTAACAAACAAATTTGAATAATTCAAATACTGAATAGTATGCATGATTTGAATTGTCACTAAAATACCATTTCACTGTTCACAGAATATGTTAAATTACGAATGGAAAATGAGTAAAGTGCACACCCAAGATAGGACTCGTGACCTCTGGAAGTGAAAAGGGAAACAGAATCAGGGTGGAAGAATCTGAGGAAAAGCCCATGAATGTAGCTCTGGTAAGCAGTAAGAGGCGGGTAGTCAAGTCCCCAATAGCTCAAATCATTGCTTGAGCTGTTCCTGTACCATTCTTTAATTGGAAGGTTAAGGGTGATCTCCATCCAATGCCTCTGTGCCTCATAGTCCCCAAACTTTGGAGGGTTACCAGCACCAGAGTAATGGTGCAGTGACACAGCCACACGGACCAACAATGCAAACATCCCAATAGTGATGAATATTGCTGCTTTTCCTTGCTGAACCAACCACCACCAACAATCATCATCACTTGCAGTTTCCTTCACCTTCCTTCCCTTCCCCATTTTAGCAAAATCAACTCGATTTCATTCACCACGTTGATTCCTTAAACTAAATGAAAATTCAAAAGAAAAAGAAGACCCATCAGCCATTGTGTATTATTCAACTATTCCTGAACAGTCCAATTAGTAACTATTAAAAAATTAAAAGATGAATTTATTGTATATTATTCAAACTATTCTTCAACAATTCAATCAGTAACTAATACATACACACAAATAAATATATTTAATCGAATGATGAAGCTACTAAGCAGAACAAGAATTGCAGATACCAGAAGTCCAATACCAACATCACATTATATGCTCATACAGTAGCCTTTACATATTATTCAAAGCATCTGAATTATAAGCATGAATCATGTTAGAGATGAGACTCATGAGAGCATATAATTATAATAGAAGGTCAAGATTAAATTTAAGTAAAATAAGCATAAAAAAGTTAAGTGAAATAATTTTATTTATCCAAGTATGTAATATGAATAAATCAGAAATAGTTCAGGATAACACTTTGTCCTTTTTCTTATTCCAATTCCATCAAAGAGTGGTTACCACTAAATGGCATGGCACCTAAACCACAAGGAAGTAATTTGCAGGCACAAGTGCAGAATGCCTCCTTTCCCATAACAGCTTCAATAAGGGCAAGAGAAAAGCATGACAGAATGTACAAACAGGGCTAAGAATTCCCATGTTTTAAGTTTTAACTGTGTGAAGCCCACCAATGATTCAATGACCAAAACATAAAAATGAATGAATCCACACGTTCATTTGAGGCCAGCATAAAACCCTCTGTTTATAAACTATACATGGGAACAGAATAATGTGTGAAGGACCTTTTGATGAAATTATAGCAACCTTGGTAGCAAAAAGATACCTCAGGCCACACGAATAATAGAACACATCAAACAACTGCTAAGATTTTGTGGGCTATTTGAAACTAATTTTAACATTGCTTGCTTCCTAAAAAGCCAGGTCAGAAAATGAACTAAGATGAACAACTGGCAAACTATTTAGCTTATTTTAATGAAGCTTTGGCATTGTTGGCTTTCCAAAAGCATTATACCAGAAAATATGTTAATCTTAAAAACTTTCTCAGCTACCAACAAAATGATCACATACAGCATAAAGATTAAATGTGGTGATTGATTTCCACTCTATCTTCAGCATTCCTAAACATGTCTCAAGTTTGAAGTAAATCATAGTCTGAATCTATATAAAATAATCATCAAATATACAACACCCAAAAGTAAATGTACATCCACTTGCTAATTCAATTTAATCCATTTTCTAATTCAATGAACAAAGTGATGATGTATACATACTCCTCGCTCCCAAAACAGATACAAGAATAGACTAAAATTCTACTTACCATTTAAAAGATGAGTTTTTCTAAATTTGATGCTAACATACAAGCCAAATACAGAGAACCATATACATCATTCTATTACCCATAAAACAACATA
This sequence comes from Abrus precatorius, assembly GCF_003935025.1. NCBI lineage: Eukaryota > Viridiplantae > Streptophyta > Magnoliopsida > Fabales > Fabaceae > Abrus > Abrus precatorius. The sequence goes on along the minus strand of NW_020874395.1, from coordinate 7,760,913 downwards.
TGCAACACTATGATTGACATATCTAGGAGTTCATTAATAAAGAAAACGATGCATTTCTAATATCCAACACAAGTCAAAAATCGAAAAAACAAAAAACAATTTTAGATATTAAAAAAAGTCAGAAAATTAATCTGAAGCTAAAGCTCTGCTTGGCTGAGAAAAAGCATTAACAGCAAGATATCCCCTCCTTAGAAAATCAAAAGCAAAAAAAAAAAAAAAAAAAAAAAAAAAAAAAACCACATTTTCGATCAAAAAAACAAATCAAAAACACCAATCAATTCATTCCCCTTCATTTTCTCCACACTCACCCCGAGAAACAAAGACCAGAAGATGACAGTAAAAGAAAACTGAAAGCACCCTGGTGGAATTATTAGGAAGATTAATAGTAAAAGTAAAAGAAATTGTTGAATTTAGGGTTAACTTACGAAAGCCTTCTTCGCTTTTGAGGTTGAAAATTGTGTTTCAGATGGTGGTGTTAGCGGAGGGGGCTGTTTGACCTTTGCAGTAAATAAAATTACAAAAAATACCGTAATTTTCAAACAATTTACAGGATGAAACACAGTATCATAAAATGAAAACTCATAACTAATAGGCTTCAGGTGACACACGTCATGAATTTTATTTTTTTTTCAAATTTCATTTTTTATTAAATGTTCTTTTTATTATTGTTAATTAACATCAAATATTATTGTGGGTAATTTTTGAAATATTTTAATTTAATTGAATGCATTTACTTGAATATATTAATTATTAATGTATTTTAATTAAATAGTATTTAAAAGATGAATTAAAATTTATAATTATGTATTTAAATACTAAATTTTATGAAAAAAGTAAAATTTAATGTTTGAAGAAAATAAAAATTTTTACAAATAAATTATAATATTAATTTTGATGATTTAAAAAAATTAATTTAAAATAAAATTAAAAAATAATAAAATTATTTTAAATGTAAATTAATAAATTTTAATGTATAATAAATACTTTTATGCAATAATTATCAATGACAATATTTGAGTTATATGTTATGAAGTCATTCATGTTAAAATATCATAATATTTAATAAGTTAATTAAATAATAAAAAATTACATTAAAAATTAATTATACAAATAAATATATTTACAAACTATTAAAATAACTAAATTTGTTATTATTATAACATATAAAATAACATAGTAAATTCAACTTAACAAATTAATCATGCTAAATTATTAATTAAATATAAGTACTTAATTAATTTGTATTACAACGACTATAGTAGGATATCATGTTTCTCTCTCTGTATATATAAAATAAATATAGTGATGTGTTATATTAATATTAAAATACTAATTATCATAAAAATATTGCAGTAAGTTAATTTATATCATTTTTTACAAATATTTTTATCTACCTAAATATAATATACCTTCTAAGTTTAATAAATAAATTAATTAACATAATATTATAATTGTTAACTATAATAATCATTTTAACATTTTTTTATTCTCAAGTTTTATAATTAAACATAATATAAAAATAACTAATTTAAATTAACAGAACAATAATATTAATTTTATTAATTCAACTAAATATAATTTATAATTTTATTTTATTTCTATTATTTTCTGTAATTAAATTATCTTACTAAACATAATATAATATTTAAAATATTATTTTTCAAGTATATATTTACAAACTATAACAACATTAAAAATTATTTTACTCATTATACATAATTTAATATGCTAATTTTCTTAATTTATTATTTTAATAAATTCATCATTTTTCTAAATTTAATATACTTATTCACTTATTTAAAATTATATCATATAAAAATATTACTATACATTTTTAAAATTATATTAACTAAACTAAACTTTATAACTTTTGTTCCAAAAATAATATTTTTTTAATTTTACTTTAATTGTTTCAAATAAATATTTTAATATTTTTTTAAAATCATATTTTACTACTAATTTAAAATATAAATATAACATTATTTATTTATTCAAATATTATTAAGTTAAATAAATTTTATATATATTTCAAATTCTTATCCTAACATTTCAAAATTCATACTATATATTTTTTACTTTTTATTAACCTAACTATAGATTTTTAAATTTTTATAAATTAACTACAGAATTAATAATTTTGACTGACCAAACTATAATTAAAAAAATAAACAACATAATTTTTTCTATTTTATTTCAAAAAATAAACTATTGTAACTAATAAAAAATTGCTAAATAAATTAGATAAATATTTATTTTTTTAATACAAAATAACTATGTAGTCAAATAATAATTGAAAAAATTAAAACATATATATATATATATATATATATACACATGTAAATTTTTTCTTTGTCAATGTTGGCCCCTCTGATTGTTGGTGCACAACTTGCTTTACAAAATTAGTAAAAGAAAATTATTTATTATTCCTTTTTTAATTTCACTAAGTTCTTTACTAACAGACTATATAAAGAATTATTTCATTTGCATGGGACACATGGCACAACTACAAGAATAGTGTCTCTCTAATTAGAACAATAGTGCATGTGTGACACATGTCATGCATAGAGTTAGTGATGTTTGTCCCACCTGTACATGTGCAATATATGTCAACTTCTGATTTAATGACGTTAGTTGATTTGGAGCAACAAATAAGGTGTTGTCACGTGTATCATTTTGATGTTAGTTTTTTCAAGAAAAAATTTGTAATTCTTTCATTTGTCTCATTATAATGTAAATTATTTAAAATTTATATTATTATGATATTTTGGTATAATTTGTTTTGCCTTCGAAGATCAAAAACTCAAAATAGATAAACTATTTAAGTTGTAATACATCAAGAGGAAATGATTCATGAATTATCCCCATTCTTGAGTACTCTAGCTCACTTTATTTATGGGTCGTCCAAGTTAGGATTAAATAGAATAGCCATTTTAAATGGGTTGCTAAAAAGTCGAGTCAAAATTTTAAGCTCAAGCAATGATTTATGGAACGTTCCAATTATTATGTTACTATATCATACTTAGATACTCTAATAAATTAAAATTGCTAAATAAATAAATGAAGGCATATATCCCACACATAATATATATCAGCATACATACAAAGTAATTGTTCAACAGTAGATAATATAATACATACTTCCTATTTTTCCTAGGTTATTCAAGTATATTGCAAATCAAAGGAAAATTAAGGTTAGGTGGAAAGATCCTAAGCACTTATAATTTACATATACCCTCCTTGTTTTTTTTTTTTTTCGAGCATATCACTCTTTTCTAGTCATCTAGCTCATCTCAAATTATTTCATAAGGCAATACTAATTGCTTAATAAATATAATCACTAATAAATTCAAAAAAACCATCTCAGAGTATTTTATATATATTATTCTTTTTTTATGGAATAATTAATTCTCTACTTAATTTCTGGATTGAAGATTAGAAGTTTCGTGCCCGCAATTTAGATAGTGTCATAAGTACAATATCCCAAACAAGGAACCGAGTAATAGTGCTCAAAATATGTTATGGTCACTCCTAGTGTTTCACACTATTTTTCACTGTCTATAACACAAATTAGCTAGGTTTAGTCTCTTGTTAGGACTTAGGTACTTTGCTATTCCTTATGTTAAAACCAACACTATTTGTCTCTCACCTATACTTGGCATTTTCAACCTTTATCTTTATGAATTATTTTGCAATCACAACACAAATTTTAGCCATTAATTTATCCATTGGATACATATCTATCATAATCATTCATCCCTCAAAACAAAGATAATCATTCATTTTATGGACATGACTATTTTCAGATTTTTCTAGATTTCATGCACCAACTTATAAAATTCATAATTAATTTAATACAAATCTAAAAATCATGAAATCATTTGGGTTTTATTTACATGTGTAATTTCATATAAAAATAAAAACATAAATCATTGTTATAGAGAGCCCTTTGTAACTTAGTTTTCCTCTATTGTTCCTAAAATAACATTTCCAACACCAAAATAATGAAAATTTTGTAACTAAATCATTATATCTTCAAAAATCATAAAGTCAATAAGATTCTCTTTCTTTAAGTATCTTCTTTGCAAAAAATAAAAAAACACACAGAAAGTAACACTTAACCTAATTTCTTTCTGTTGTTCACATGATGTCATTTCCAAACTCTAGTAATTGTAAACTTTCTAATAAATTCAATTCTCATCCAAAAAATGAGATTAGTAAGGTTATTCTCCTTATTATGTCTATTTTTAAGTAAAAATATATTCAAAATAAAATTATTTATAGAGATCAATTCATGCTTTAATTCATCAGTATATGTCATAGGTTAGCATAATTCAGCAACAACATATTAGAAAAATCATAAGTATTTTATTTTAACTCCAATTTAAGCAAACTCAGTGACCATAATTTCTTTATGAAGTATAATTTTTGAAAAAAAATATAAATAAAATAATATCATGCATAAATTTTAAGACGAAAAGATTTTAAAGTGAGTTATTCTCAGGAAATCATTTACACACATTATAGTATTAAAAAATTCATATATATTTTGTTTCAAATCTAAATCAAGTGAAATTAGTGAGAAACATTCTATTAAGAAGTATATTTTAATATAAAAATAAATATAAAATAACTCTACATATATATTAAAACAAAATTGAATCAAGGCATATTGCTCTCAAAATATTATTTTCATGTAGCAGAAACTTAGAAAAATCATAACTAATTTAATTTAAATCTAAATAAAGTAAAACCAGTGGAATTTTTTTTACAATATAACTGTTTATATGAATAAAATACTTTTTTTTGTTGCAAAGGTTGTCTTATATTTTACATTATTTGCACTTTAATCCTTTTACTATATGTTAATTGCAAAGAGGTCCTTTAACCAAACTTGATGAATTCAAGTTGTGCAGCATATTTTTTCCTTACCTCTAAGTCATTGTCCAAGTTTTAATATGGTCAAAAATATTCTTTTAGTCCTACCACTCATGTGATTAATTATTTTAAATTTTTTTGAAAAGCCTATTTATGATCCAATCATGATATTTTCTTATTTAAAGGTCCAATCTTTCAAATTTAATTCAATAAATTAGTCAAATTCATATGTATCTCATACTCTAGAGGTTCCAAAAATGTCCTTGAGTCCAAAATTATTTCTTAGTTATTTTCCAATTTTAGATCATTTTCTTTTAGCTCTTTTACCCAAAATCTTCAAAAATACATTTAAATTTAAAATAAATCCAAGATCTCTAGAATAATAAAATAATATGTTTTGATACTCTAGAAAATTTTTTGTAATTTTTTGAATTTTCTAAAATTAAAAATAATACAAAAATAGTTATAACTATCTCACAACAGTAAATTCTATTAAAAATTTATGATTTTTTTTTATGCTCTACCTAGGTCTAATCATGAATTTTTAATTAAAGTTAGTGTATTTATGCCATATAGTGATAAAAAAAAAAATTACAACTCAAATCATGCATGAAAAAGGATATTTATAGAAATAACAGACATTTTATGAAAGAAAACACTTGATTTTTTAGAAAATTTTAAAAGAATGTTTAAACAATTTTAATATATGGATTCACATATAATCATTATAATAGCATGATAATAATAATGCATAATAAAGAAAGTCATCAACAAAATTCTCTCAAAATACTCATTTACAATTTGTTAAGATTTTTCTGCAAAATTTTATGTTTTTGCCATTTTTAATGATTTCCTTAGATTTTCTTATTCCAATCAATTTTATTTTCATATATCAATTATAACTATAAAATTTTCATTTAATACAAAGGTTAAGGGATTCCCTTCACTAAAAAAATTAAATAGCAAAATTATTTTCGTAATTTGTGAACTATACTCCCCTTCCTTACTTGATTTTGTCTTGTCTTCTTGAGTGTGGTTGCAAAGATGTGTTGATCTCTTCTTTCTTCACTTTCACTTGGTCCGGTTTGAGCTTCTTTACTACCTTTCCAAGTCAGTTTTGAGAGTGCCCAAAAAAGTCCTTAAATGTTTGAGTTATTTTACTTAATTTGGTGGTAAGGTTGTTAGTGCTTTTGGAGTTTTTCCTACTTAGTTAGCTTGGAGAGTAATATTGTTGAGTGGTGGAGTTTATTTTTGGTATGTGTTGGATGTGGTCAAATGTTTAAAAGAGCTTGGTTTGGCTGGATTTAGAAATTTTGGCTAAATCTTCAAGTTTACTTCATTTTACATGTGAAATTGGCTTTGTCTTTGGGAGATGTTTTTAATTTTTTTTGGCTTTTATGGGGTAGGAAGTTTACCACCACGTGGAGGGGTTTGATTGGAGTAGCTTTGCTGTTGAAACCTTTTCTAAATTCAGATTTTATCATGGTAAAAAGCAATCTCTAATAATCATGCTTAAAGTAGATATTTACCCTTATGATGTCATCTAGTTTGCCTAAGTGTGCTATTTTAGTTCTTGGTTACTCATTTTAATTATTTTTTCTCACATAACACTATTTTTAGCTGAATTTGGTTAGTATTTGGTTAGATTTCTTAGTTAGAGATTGAACTATTGACTCTGTCATTTTTAAAGAGTTTTAGTAAATTAAGTCTTCCTTGTTATTGTTTTACTTTATTTCAGCTAATTCTTTGTCCAATTATTGATAAATTGAGTTCTCTTTTTATATCCAAAACTGTGTCAATTAGATTGGATGAGATAAGATTAAAAAATTAGAAGTTTTACTCCATTTGTCTTGATCCTTTCATTAGTTTAAATTTTTTATTTGAGGTTTGGACTCAATTCTTGAATAACTATAACCTCATTTGGTCCAAATTTTAGAAATTTCTATGATTATTTATTTGTCCAATTTAAATAATCATTCTAAGCCTATTTTAAGAGTATTTTAGTCTTTTTAAACCAATTTTGTAACTTATTTTTAATTTTTAATTTTTATTTTCTTTCAATTGATTATAACTTTTGTAATTTATAATTTAGATGGTTTAAAATTATTTAAAAAAAATTTAATAATTATTTTTATTAAAATTGAGTTATCTTATAATTATATTTTTTAATTTGTCTTTTTTTTTAGTAAATTTCATTAAATATATTTTAATTTTTAATAGATGATCTAATTTTAATTTATTTAAATTGATATAATTAGTAACTTTAATAGGAGTAAAATTTTAGGATGTTAACTTTTGGTCACTTGACTACCCGCCTCTTAGTGTTTACCATTACCAGAGCTACATTCATGGGCTATTCCTCAATATTCTTCCACCCTGATTCTGTTTCCCTTCTCCCTTCCAGAGGTCTTGAGTCATCTCTTGGGTGTGCACTTTACTCATTTTCCATTCGTAATTCAACATATTCTGTGAACAGTGAAATGGTATTTCAGTGCCACTTTTCAAATCATGCATACTATTCAGTGTTTGAATTATTCAAATTTGTTTGTTAGTCCTTCTACTGAAACGAACTAAAACTTTGCTACTTTTATTAGTGTTTTTAACTGTAGTTTACTTCTGCAGAAAACTACTCATGAGGTGGACAGTGTTATCATCTGATGTCCTGATATTCTTTCCAGCTGTCCTGTACTTTGTTATTGTTCATGACAATCAACCTTCAAGGAGCAATAAAAGTGAATTAGCATGGCACATTGCCTTATATTCTTAATTGATCATGGTCATTTTTAGGTTTTACTGGAACATTCTTATGTTCTATGCCTGTTATTCTTCACTTATTTTTCAGTGTCAGATCTGGTAGTGCCTTAATTTTTGAATCTTGCATTTTATTGTATTTCAGTACAACTGCATCAGCTTTGGCCTTACCGTTGGAGCTGTTGCTGCTATCCTCTCTGGGAAAGATCTTTTTGCTTCAAAGTAAATTTTTTAAATATTTTATTCATAAAATAAAAAGCATTACAATATTATTTAAATAAATTACTAAGTTGTTTTAATTTAAATATTCTGTATGATATATATATATATATATATATATATATATATTTTAAAAAGTATACATTCAAATATATTTGTTTAATCAATTATTAATTACTTTCTTATTAAATATTATTTTTAATTCTTTTATTAATAAAATATATTATGCATTCAAATAAATTACTTTAATTAATTATTAATTACATTTTTATTAAAATCCTGCATTAGTGTTTTTATTAATAAATTATATTATACATTACTAAATATTGTTTTAATAAAATATATTATACATTCAAATAACTTACTCTAATCAATTTTTAATTACAATTCCAATCAATAAAAAGTCTGTATTAATTCTTTTATTAATAAAATATATTATAAATTATTTTATACTTTGAATAAAAATTTATTATTTTTTATTTATTAATTATAATTTTAAAAAAATATATAATAGATTCAAATATATTTATTTGATCAATTATTAGTCATTTCTTTGCAAAATATTTTAAATAAAATATATTATAATTCAAAAAAATTTGTTTAGGCAATTATTAATTAAAATTTCATTAAATAATATTTATTAATTATTTTTAACAAAATATTCAATAAAATAAATTTTATTTAACATTAATAAATTAATAATTACTTTTTTTTATTAATTAATATTTATCAACACAATTTAATAGACATAAAAATTAATTTATTTAATAACATTTAACCTAAAATATATAAAAAGAATACGTCTACAGTCATAATAACTTATTTATAAATTATATATTATACTAATTTACCATAACTTTTAGCTAAAATATTTTTATAATTTTCTTCATTTTAAATATTAAAAATTTTAAATTATAAATTTAATCCCTGTATCTAAGATGCTTTTTCAATTTGATTTCTATATTTAAAAAATTGTACAATTTAGTCTCTTACCTTATAAAGTCACGTTGTCACTAAAATTAATATAAATTGTAAAATAGAAACCAAATTTTATACTCTTTAAGTATAAGAACCAAATTAAAAAAGTGTGTCGCTTGCACAAACTAAATTTATAATTTAACAAAAAATAAATAAAATAGAAAGTTAAAAACATTGGAGGAGGGTATTTTGGTCCAACAAGGGGTTTTTAGTCTCTAAAAATATGGTAGGACCCACACACAGAAAGGATAGCGGTGGAATTTGGACAAAAGAGTTTTGAAAAAGAAAGCAACTCAAAATTTCAATGATTCAAACGAACGACACAATCCAACAACGTTAAGCCAGAAATGGAAATTCAAACACACACATAGCTCGTATTACACAATCCCTAAAAATCAGAGACATTGTCTCTCATTCTCTCTCCACCATACACCTAATTTCTCTCTTGCTCTTCCTTGCTTCTAAGTGTTACCCACAATTGCACAACTCACCTTCAACATCGTCCTTCATTCTTACACATATAAAGGTGCTTTTTCTGTTTTTTTACTGAGTTTAACCTTTTTTTTTTTTTTTTCTGTAGTGTTTGATTTACGATTAGGAGCTGAAAACACTCCTTAATGTGCTTCCATTTTGTTCCTTTATGCTGTTATTATTATTTGGATAATACTTTCTACTGTTTTTGTTAATGGCCCAAAAGTTTTTTTTTCTTTTATTTGATTGGTGAAGATTCAAGATCGGAAAGGGGGCAATTGAGTTTGCAGCCACATGTTTTTCAAAATATCGTAAAATTTTCAACCTTTTTGCAATATTAGTTACTTTGTGATATAAACTTTAATTCAAATAATTTTCTTTTTTTTGTTTTTCATTCAATTTTGAATATTTCAATTGTCCCATTTGCAAGATTAGTAATTTTGAGCTATGAACTAACTTTAATTCAAATAATTTGCTTTTTTTTTATTTTCTTTATTCAATTTTTCATTTCTCCCGTTTACAAGATTAATCCTTTATTCATTTTGCCTGAAAATGCTATGAACTTCGAATTTGTAGTAGAAGTTAATTGGGGGGGGGGTGGTTCTGCAATGGAATATCAAAACTTTGATCTATCTTTTTATGCATTTGCACATTGTGCTTAGTATTTCATTGTTATTTTTGCTTATGGTGCTTGGTTTTGGTTTTAGCTCCAGAATCACAATGAGAAGGAGTCTGAGTCCAGTGCTACAAAGAGAGATCCAAAATCTTGATAAGGATGCAGATTCTCGCAAATCTGCAATGAGAGCATTGAAGTCATATGTGAAAGATTTAGACATGAAGACAATTCCTATCTTTCTTGCACAAGTTTCTGAGACTAAGGAAACTGGTACTTTGTCTGGAGAATTCACAATTTCACTGTATGAGGTTCTTGCTCGAGTTCATGGAGTGAAGATTGTTCCCATGATAGACAGCATTATGCAGTCCATAGTTCAGACTTTAGCTTCAAGTGCAGGGTCATTCCCTCTTCAGCAGGCTTGCTCAAAGGTGGTTCCAGCTATAGCAAGATATGGAATTGACCCCACAACCCCTGAAGAGAAGAAGAGGCATATAATTCACTCTCTTTGTAAGCCTCTCTCTGATTCTCTCTCTAGTTCTCAAGAGAGTTTGACTTGCGGTGCGGCCCTTTGCTTGAAAGCTCTTGTGGATTCGGATAACTGGCGTTTCGCCTCAGATGAAATGGTCAACAGGGTTTGCCAGAATGTTGCTGTGGCGTTGGAGGGAAAGTCCACTCAGACTAATTCACACATGGGTCTGGTTATGGCCCTGGCGAAGCGCAATGCTTTGATTGTTGAAGCCTATGCTAGATTGCTCATACAATCTGGACTGCGAATACTAAATGCTGGCGGTGATGTTTTGGAGGGGAATTCTCAGAAGCGATTTGTAGCCATTCAAATGATGAACTTCTTGATGAAGTGCTTAGATCCTAGGAGCATTTTTTCAGAGGTTGAGCAGATAATTGAGGTGATGGAACTGTGTCAGTCAGACAAAATGGCATATGTCAAAGGTGCTGCATTTGAGGCCTTGCAAATTGCTAAGAGAATTGCCATTGATAAAAATGCAAGATGTGTGAAAAGTCCCGGTTCTGTGACAGGATCAAATTTCAGTAGGAAAGACTATATGGAGGGAGAAAGTTTTTCTGGTGATGGAGACCGTTCTCCTACATCTGTTTCTCCTGAGTCGCGTACCTTAGACTTTTTCCACGGATATGAATCCCTTGTTGAGTCTCCCATTTCAACAAGTCAGCCTTCCCAGAACTTCTACGAGCGAAGGAGTGTGAATAGGAAGCTTTGGAGTCATGAAAATGGAGGGGTTGATGTGTCTCTCAAGGATGGTTTGTTCTCCAAGGCAGGACAGGGAAGTGCCTTGTTGGACCACACTGTGGATCTTGAGTTTTCTAATGGAGGGGATGATTTGACTGAGGAATTTGGTGGTTTCCTGCACAGAAGTCCTTGGCAAGGAGTATCCAGAAGTGCCTGCACAAGTCCCCTAGTAAGTGTATCCAATGTTAGACATTTTGTTGAAGTTCTGGGAATGAAGTTGCATTTGCTATAGAGACAGCTTTACTGCCCTCTCACTTCATAACTTAAAATCTACAAATGTGCATTTCCAAAGTTGTTCCTTCCTTCCCCTCCCCTGTTAACATGAAATGGTTGTATCAGTTGCATGTCACATTGTATAACCAATTCCCAATTGTATTATAGACTCAAGCTTTTTTTTTCCATTTCCAAATTCCCTTTATCCTTTGTACTACACTTCATCACTTTTAGCACTTCTATGATCTATTAGTTTTCCACTAGTTAGAATTTTCAAGTCTAAGATTTTTATCTCAATGATTTCTACTATTGTGTTGTTTCCCTGTAATTATTATTACATGTCCTTGCAGTTTTATAATTAATTCAAACTGTTATTCATTTTCTCATCAAATCCTTTTACATATATTTGTTAGTAGTATCTTTGAAGTAAGCTTAATGAAGAAAAATAAATAAATAATGATTAACAACAATGGTATTGTTGAAGGAAGAAAAGACAACAAAAAATAGGAAAGCACAAAGAACATAGTTTTGATCATGATATACTATTTCATTTACTCAAATACAATTTTATTTCTACCTTACATTTACTTAGCATGGGGTTTTTAACTTTTTATGCACCATATGTGCACAAACATGAATGCTTCATTACTTTAGCATAAGTTTTTTCTGTGATACACATCAGTTCAAACTATAAGCAAACTTATTTTTAGTGGACTATAAAGCTGCTGATTTTATGGCAGTACATCAAGTCAAATAACTTCTTTTGTTAATTGAAACTTCAATGATTTCCTAAGCTGGCATGTTTGTGACTAAAATCACAAAGTTCCTTTATTCTAACGAGTTTAATCATCTCTCCTGTACACAGAGATCACGCCTGGAAGTTAATGTTGACAGCATCAAAATCTTTAAGACTCCTAGGAAGCTTATTCACTCTCTTCAAGACCCAAATGATGAGAGCTCAGATTATTCTGAAAAACCAAATAGAATGATCAAGAGTCTATCATCAGGCAATATTGAGTGGAGCCCAGCATCTTATTCTAATTCTCAATATGATCAGAATGGCACTGCACATAATGCTAAGTATGATTCTAAAGAGAATGGAAGCTTATATGGTGATGTTCAGTTCCAAGGTGGAGCAGAGTCAGTCTCATCAACAGATGACCTTCCTGGGGATGCTGATATGCAGAGGCTTGTAGAGATGGTTCCTGAAAGTAGATATGTTACTCAGACGGTTCTCATTAAAAAGCCACTTCAAAAGATTAAACGTAAATTTGTTTGTGGCCTTTCTTTTGTTTTTCTCGCGATGGCTACTCCTTTACTATGGATCAATAGTCAAGAAGAAGGCCATTTTCTTGTTCCAACATAATGTTCTCATTCTAGTGTTTACAATCTGCGATTTAAAAAAATTGTAGAATGGTTCTGTGAAAGTGTAAGCTAATTCCAACTACATATTGGGAAGCTCAGTGTAGAAGTAAAATATGTGTAAAATTGGGCACACTCTGTGCTTTTATTTTTCTTGTAGACTATATAAAAACTTTTGACTGAATTCTACCTTCTGGTGGATGGAAGCGCAAATGCAGTTATTTTTACGTGTATTTGGAACTCGATGGACATTTCATTATATATATATATTTTTCATGTAATATCTGAAGTTATCTGGCCTTTAGAGGTTTCATCTAGTTGCATGACTTGCAAGAATTATTAAGTTTTACAAATCTTGGTGAAGAGATATTAGGAAAACATAATCATTTTATCATTAGAAATTCTGAAATGCTATTTGTTAGGCCATTTGACAATATATTGTGATTTTCAAGTTGCCAATCTTTTGTAATGTTTTTAAAATTGGATTGATGATTGGATTGGCGAGGCATTTAAGTATAAAAGTTCTAATGACGAAATAGATTAATATTTTTCACGTATAATATAAAAAGTTTTAATCTGTGATACTAATTAATAAGATAGTTATAAATATTGTTGAGAAAATAAATTTAAAAAATATTATTATCATATAATCAATTCACTATCATACAAGTTTATAGATATCTTTATAAGTATAACAATATCTAGACATAAAATAGACAAATTCATGCTTAAACATTCATATTTAACTGTGTCATTATTCAATTGTTGAGTTACTTCCTTAATGGAAGCAATATCAGCTCCTTCTTTCAATAGACTAGCAACTTCTTCAAATGCAGCAGCATTTTCAATAGCGTAACAAATTATGTTGACGATAACATCAAGATTGTTGTCAAGATAAGGGTAGTTTGACTTCAACAACATGGATAGCTTGCTTGTAGTGATTGGCATATGCTTAGCTGAAAAGAAAAAAAAGTTTAAATTAACATATATTATATAATTAAATTGTTAATATTTAAACAAAAAATTTCTAACTATTGAAAAACATATTATTTACCAATTTCAAGAACAAGTTTATTTGGTAGTATATATCCAGTACTCTCATCTTTTAGACGTAATAGAGCCTGAAAGCAATGTAAATAGAACCATGAATTATAATAGATATTGAAAATTGAGAATAGGAAAATTCAAATTAAATGCAATATAAATATGTAATATGTCAATATTATCTTTTAGTTCTATAAACAAGAAATTAAAGAGTCACTTACCGACACAATGGCAAGCTGTTTAGCATTAGAATCTGCCTCTTGCAACCTTTTGCAAAATAGTAATTGGATTTTATTTTACTCTATTTTAAAGACATTATAAGCAAAATAAAATTTACATCATATTCCTATAAAAGAGACAACAAATCAATAAATAAATAAAACAAAAAATAAAAAAGGTTTAGAAAACTTGCTATTTGTATTAAATACTAAATTAATAAAAACCCCACTTGAAAATGTAACATACCCATACAGATGAAGAAGGTAAGAATACTCTGGTAGAACTTTTTTTTCATATAGATGCATGCAAACGTTATAACTTTGCTTGTAGACCTGATGGTTAAAAGAAAATCAGTCATATGATAAAAAAAAAGTATTTATGAATTAATTGTTCATCATGTTATATGTTAATTAATTAAAGATTTAATAAATACTTAATATGTATAGGGAAAAAGGTCAAACTTGTCTAATCTTGCAAGAATACAAGAGTAGAAGTTTAAACAATTAAAATAATTAATATGTATGAAAATAAAATTACCTCCATTAAAGGTGTATCAATGCTTTCAGGCTCTCTAGGCAAGGCAAATAACTCAATTCTCATTAAATCATATATGTATAGCAAATAATGTGTATTTTCTTTGCATTATCTGTTATTAGAAAAGTAATTAAAAAGACGGAAGTAATTAGTATGATTATGACAAAATATTTGTAAGGATAAATATAAACCAAACTCAAATAATAAAACAAAATTAATATATAATAATAGTAAAATATAAGCTAAAACAAAGAAAGAATTTAGGAGAGATCAAATTTGATAAGTTCATGTTATATTTATACCTTAACATCTCATCAGGAATCGGACGCAATCTCCAATCTGCTGTTTGATATCTGTAAGAATTTTAATCATAAAACTTTCACAATTTGAGTAATTTTTTTTTTTGAAAAAAATCATGCTAGAAGGAACAATAAAAGATTAGACTATGATAGGATAGGCTGGATCCAAAAATTTAAGGAGAAAAAAATTTGAAGGCCAACATACTCTTTTACTCTTTTTGTAGTGACTTCAATTTTAAGACCTTTGAAGCCTAATTAATGCAATAAAATTAATTAGTCTAGATTAGAAAAAATGAGACAATTATAGTAACAAAATTTTTATTATAACTTTTCATGTTACGAAATAAACTAATACAATATTGTTACCTTATAAGTAATAAAAGAAAGACTTAATTATGTTTTTGATCCCTATAAATATAGGCATTTTTGTGATTAGTCCCTACAAATATTTTTGTTAGGAAGTGGTCATTCTAAAGTAGAAAATTAGGAAATGATCCCTATTGTTAACCCCTTTCTGTTAAGTGCTAAGCCAACCTGCTCTCCACATGATGCCACATAACTATCTTAAGACCTTACGTGGCATGCCACATCATTAATTAATTATTATTTTTATTTAAAATTAAAATTTACTAATAAACTCCTAAACTTATTTTATATAATTACATACAAGTTCTTCTAATTTTCTTTCTTTCTTTACGACAGTCCCTCCCATCCCCTCCCCACTCCCCCCTCCCCCTTCCTCTCCCTCATTATTAATTGGATTCCTTACACAACTAAGTCCCAAATTTGATGTTTCGTAAAAAGGTTGGACTGGTCCTGCCTGGTGCTTCTATGGCCCTGCTGTGTTTTGGAACCAAATGTCTTGGGCTATGAATCCATCGCCCACCGCCGCTGCAAAGCAAGATCTTCATAAGGTCAATACTGAAAGGGCCCAAAGCCATTACTTGGCTTTATATATAATATTATAATCACAACGAATGAGTTCTTTTGTTGAGCGAAAAAAAATGATAAGCTTATTTAAGACTCGATATTTGGGGTACATTCTAGTTCTATTTACAAAGAGAAAGCATGAAAAACACGAAGGGAAGACTTGAGCTTAATTCTTCTTCTTCAATCAACTCCTCTCCCGCAGCCCCACCTCCCCCACCCCTAACCTCTACCACTACCCTCACCCATCATCTATTAACACACCCTTGAAAAAGATACACCAGCGCGCCATAAGAATTTGGAATTATAGCTCAACTTTATATTAAATTAAAACATTTAACATTGCCCTTCCACTAAATGAACC
Source organism: Abrus precatorius (assembly GCF_003935025.1). Taxonomy (NCBI): domain Eukaryota; kingdom Viridiplantae; phylum Streptophyta; class Magnoliopsida; order Fabales; family Fabaceae; genus Abrus; species Abrus precatorius. Next base: position 7,744,777 of record NW_020874395.1, on the reverse strand, counting down.
CTAATGTTATTGCCCTCCACCATTCTAGGGAAATCCCAACGCAATCTCTCTATTCCAAAGCCCATGTCTTCAAACCCATGTCCAAGCCTAAGGGGTGTTGTTCAGCAACGAAGTAAGCTCCCACAAATGTTCACATTCTATTTGACGTCATTGTAGCGAGAGTGTCACCACCAAAAAGGGATTTAAAGAGGGTTCGGATTCGGAGGGAGTTATTCCTCCCTTTTCCTTCGATCCTCTCATGCCCAAAGCCTTTTCCACCGATTAAATTGCCTCCAAAGTCATTCGGGAACTTGATTGAATGTTGAATCCGTGTGGAGAATGCTTGGATGTGAATTTTAATGGTTAGAGTTTCAATTTTCCTTCCCTCTCTCTGATTTTGGGTGATTTCTGGGGTTCTCATGAAAACTAACCCTGTGTTTAGGTCGAGATTTGTGTGGGGAACACTCCCGTGGTCGACTTTGAGCGTGGGTCTTCAATTCGAGGTAAGGGGGGACTCTACCCTACTCTTTTATGTATAATTTGCTATTATTCTGTGGAATGTTATGATGTGGCTGAGTTAGAAGATAGGAAATTGATAAGATATGTGATGTGAATTCTGTACTAGTTAATTTGAAACTAATGTATTTAAATGGGTCCTGTAGTAGTAACTTGATAGAAATTTTAACCCCTTTCCTTATTTTAAAATATTTGAAATGAAATTTATTTTATTCTGAATTTGTAAAATTATGATTTATTGAAATTAAACATAAGGTGTTATAGTTGTTGCTCTAGAATTTCAGGATGAACTTGTGAAAGATTTTGATCATCATGAAGGTCTAGTTGTTGGAATGCATTTGATGAATCACCAGGTTCATTAGCAAAATCCGGTTGGTAAAGAGACTGCATGTAAGTTTGTGCTGAAGATAGCGTTGTAAAATTAACTCCAAATAAGTTTGTAAAAAAATCTTTCGATGTTGTTACAAACGAATGTCTTGTGTTAATTATGTTTGCTTCTGGCGTAATGTTCAGAGGAATTAATGCAGTCTCATGGTACGACGTTGTGGAAGTCGTACCCGTTTCAAATATGTTAGTAGTCCTTAGTTGTTGGTCGCTCCTTCTTAGATCTTGTAGTAGTGGTGGCACAAATAGAAAATAGATAGAATTGACAATGTACCATTCCATGTATTCTTATGTGTGACACAATGGGCCTTGCATTGGATGACTTGTTATTGTCAGCTCACATATGTTGTTCCATATCTCGATCCTTTGAGAATGTTTTGTAACCCAATTTTCATCATGTCTTCCTCTCATGTCAATTTTGTGAAGGTCATTCAAATTATTAGGTGGAGAAGGGACTTCTTGGATTAGACGAAACTGTATGACTCTATCTGTTTGGTGCCATTCAACAATTGCAAGACAAAGGATGGCAGTACATGAAGTCCATAGTTGGACATCTCTATATACTTCCATGAGTATTGATGTCTGCAAGTCTTGATATGACGCCCATAAAAATTACAAATATATTTAACTTTGTTACTTAAGATGATGTGTAAAAGATAAGAAAATAAATATGAAGAGTTACCTGATTAGCTTGAATGTGATCAAACATTGATCTGTACCCCATAACATCATTGTGAGGTTTATTTCGAACGTTTAGTACTCTACCCCCACTCCATCTGTACATGAGAGGGTATGTTGGTGAATTACTAGAAATTGACGCAATATATGGCATGCGATACCATGCTTAGGACATTAATAGTGATGAGCAACCACCCATTATTTTGCTACCAACTTCCGTGGCTCTGCACATTTCCCTGTACAATATAGCTAAACAAGTATAACTCCAACTATACCGTCTTGTTCTTCTAAGATTAGTTAATAAAGCTAAATACATAAGATATACTTTGTTGCCTGTTTTGTCAGGCATCAAAACACCTCCAATTAAACCTAGTATACAAGCCCTACAATGAGCGTGAACTTCTTCTTCAGATGGTTCTTCTGGTAATGACAACATGTTGTCTCTCAGCCACTTTAGTTTTAGCATAGAGTCAATAAGCGACTCTCTCTTGACTGGCACGATACCGAGATACGTGTCACACATTTCCTCCCAGTCAAACATTGTTGCACCAATGACTGGTAAACCATCAACTCTTAGCCCGAGTTGAAGTGCAATATCTTCCAAGGTTATAGTGCACTCCCCTGTTGGAAGATGGAATGTGTGAGTTTCAGGTCTCCACTTCTCGACCAAAGCTGTTATCAATGCGTGATCCACCTTAAGATGTCTTAGCTTTGCTACTCTAGCAAAACCAAGTTGTTCAAGTATAGGAATAATTAGAGGACTGGGTTTTGACATTGAATGACAGAAAAATGAAATCATGTTCTCAGTTTCCTGCAGTTATTAATAAATTAGTAATATTATATGTAGAATAATAGATTTACATATTCAGTTAATAATGCTAATGTGTAAAACTTACCGTTCTTCCAATGAAGGCGGACCTGTGTTCGTTTTGCTTCCTAAACAACATTTTTAGTAATGGGAGCAAAGACAGGGAGAAACGAAGAACAAAGATGGATGAAAGTTTGAATGAAAACATGTGGCCTTAGATGAACATATTTATAGATAAACGGAGATGTCACTATCTCTTGGCATGTGTGACTGAGATATCAATATCTCTTGGTCTGCGTGACAGAGCCGTAACTATCTCTTGGCATGCGTGACTAAGATGTCATAATCTCTTGATCTGCATGACTGAGCCGTCACTATCTCTTGGCATGCGTGACTGAGATATCACTATCTCTTGGTCTGCGTGACTGAGCCGTCACTATGTCTTAGTCTGCATGACTGAGCCGTCACTATCTCTTGGCATGCGTGAGTGAGAAGTCACTATCTCTTGGGATACGTGATTGAGATGTTACTATCTCTTGGTATGCGTGAATGGAGAGGTCACCATCAATCGTAAAACATAGTGAAGCATTGAATGATTGAGAATCCAACGTTACCATTATAAATAGCCATTTTTGTGTTCATTTTATTCATTCAACCTTCTAAGCTTGTTCCTTGTTCATTTTATTCATTCAACCATTGAGAATATCTTCAGAAATTTGGGAGGAGTCATACCATAAGTTACCTAAACAGTTGCTTGCAATGCAACTGTATGTTCTGAGCTTCATATGGAAATTGAGTACACAACCGACATATAACGATGGCTTGCTTGACGAGGGAAATGTGTTCTTCAAGAGGTTGTTTTGGACCTTCAAGGCATGCATTGATGGTTTTGCCTTCTGCAAACCAAATACAAAGGGACTTTATTAGTGGCAGTTGCACAAGACGGTCGTAACAACATAATTTTTATTGCCTTTGCTGTGGTTGAAGGTGAAACTAGCGATGCATGGTTCTTTTTTTAAAAAAACTTAAGGAGGTACGTAACCCCGCAAGAGGGGTTGTGCCTCATTTCAGATCGTCATAAGGCCATAAGAAGTGCATACTCCAGAAATAGAAGTGGTTAGACAGAAAATAATTCTGTATGTCTATTGCATTAGACACATTGTACAAAACTTCATGCGACGATTCAAAAATGTTGCACTGAAGAAAGATGTCGTTAATATGGGTAATTTTAATTTTTTACATACTCTATATTATCATTAATATTTCATACAATTGTTTAGCTAATTATATTAATTTAATTTGTAATCTTGTTTCCAGCATATGGGATGACTGAACAAAGATTCTTTTACTACTACAACATAGTAAAAGATAATAATCCTGAAGCTGCACAATGGTTGGACAACATCCCAAGGAAAAAATAGACACTGGCATAGGACAACAGACGACGCTGGGGACACATGACAACAAACCTAGCAGAGTCAATCAATTTGGTCTTGAAGAAAACCAGAAACTTACCAATTTGCTCTATGGTCATGGCAACATACACTCGTTGCAATAAGTTCTTCATTGACAGAAGCAAGGAAGTAGATACAATGATCAATGCTGGACATATGTACTCGGAGGTTGCAACTAAAGGAATTCAAGATGCAAAGTCAAAGGCAAACACTCATAGAGTCATCACCTTTGACAGAACAAGCACTAGATTTTTAGTAAAAAAAACACAACATTCGACAGAAATTTGACCCGTAGGAAGATTTACAGTACGGTTAGATGAACTGTGGTATGATTGTGGCAAGTTTCAAAAAGTTCAAATCCCATGCTCGCATGTACTTGCTTCATGCTTACACGTACACCACAACTTTGATATCTACATATCTCCTGTGTATACCTTACAACAAGTTTATAAGGTATACGAAGGTCAATTTGGAGAACTTAGACACGAAGACTATTGGGAAACTTACACAGGCCCAATTTTGTGTCCAAATCCAGAACTGAAAAGAACTTCAAAGGGTCGACCCAAGTTCAGTAGGATAAGAACAGAGATGGATATTAGAGAACAACAAAGTTGGGAAAAAAATTGTTCTTATTGTCATACCCCTGGTCACACAAGGAAGACATGTCCAAACATCGCTCAATCTTCTAGTTCCCGCTGATAATTTTTGTTGTTGTTATTATTTTAAAATTTTCTTAATGTCATTTTTAATTTTATGAATGTCATTGCAACTTTTAAATTTTTAGTATTTGTAATTTATATTAAATATATAATTATATATATAATATATCTACATAATATTATTTTATTAAAGTTATTATATTAATAACATATTTTTTAAAATAAATAATTATGTATAAATTTTAATAAATATTAATATCTCAAAATAAATAAATAAACTAGTTATTATTTAATACTTTATTTATTTTATAAATATGTAATATTAAATACATTTTTTTATACAAATTTAAATTTAATTAAATTGTTGTTGTAATATATTATTTTTTTTAAAAATATAATATTAAATAACCAAAAATATAATTTTAGAATATAATATTAATATTATTTTAAAAAAAATTATATTAAATAATATAATAAGAAAAATAAAAATATTATTTATAATCTTAAATATGTCAAATAAATTTTAATAAACATTTAAAATTAATATTATTTTTATTTATTTTAAAATAATATAAAAATATAAACATAATTCAAATAATAAAAGATTTTATTATTTATAACTAACAAAATATTTATAAATATTTATTAAAATAACATATTATAAATATTTATTTTAACAAAATAAAAAAATATAAATATATAAACATATAAATATAATTAAAATAATAATATTTATATTATTATATAAAAAAAATAAAAACTAACTTAGAATTCGGTTCCGAGTGAATCAAATTCTGGATAGCTAAAAAATATGGTCTAGTCGTGTAAATATATTGAAGCAGGGTCCATTTTAGTATTTTAAATTTTTTTTTGGTAATATTACGGTAAAAAAGTCGTTAAGTGGATGACAATCTATGTCCATGTGGTATAGATCATGAATACTTGTGAGAGAGAAAACTTCCACTATGAAGGGAGTGTTAGAATCAAGTTTGAATTAGTCTCACTTGAAATGAAATAGAATATGAGCAAGTTAGGAAAAATAGACTCATGTACTTATTGCCTTTTAAGATTGAGAATTACATTATGATCTCTTAGGTGTGAGGCTGCCTACCTGAAATACTCCCATACCCAACATGAGCATGTACCACCTCTGATTGTGTTGAGGCCAAGCCTAGCCCCACACCACCTCTGTTGCCCACCTGAGACAGAACCTCTTTGGAAAGATGTCTATGTGATAGAGTCTACTGCAAGACCTTGTCCTCCGCTCCATCTCCACCATCACATTCACCTTCTCCCTCTCCACGATTATGGTTGACCTGTGGACCCAGTCAGATGACACTTCAGAAGAGGAGACTACAACTGACCTCGAGGAGGACATGCAGAGGAGTATACTCCCTTAGAGGATTTTGGTTCTTAGCAAGTCCAGTTTTGAGGGTAGTTTTGAGGTGCGATCGCCTAGGGCTCAAGCTTAAAAGAGGGTCTAAAGTAAAAATCGTGTCTTACTTTTACTTGAAAAAAATTTCAGCTCTTATAGTTTGTAGTTGAAAAAAATAGAAAAATAAAAAAGACTTTTTAATTCCTCGTACCTCATTTGCTATAAACATAGTCAGCTTATTGATTTCTGTAGACTCAAAACTTCATTTAATTCCAAAATTTTACTATTATTAACATTAAAGCTCATAAAATTTTTTAATTTTCTCCAAAAAAATTAAATAGTTATTGAGTTTATCAAATTTGTAGATTATCTAAATATTTTAATCACTTATATAATTTTTTTTACAGTCCTGGTGACTATATCATCAACTGAAAGAAGTTTTTTAGAGTTAAAGTTAATCAAAACCTACTTAAGGTCATCAATGTCACAAGAACTGTTGAATTGTCTCACAATTTTATTAATCGATAAAGAATTTTTAAAAAACATTAATGTTAATGTTATCATTAATGATTTTGCATCTCAAAATGTTTATAGAACTCATTTTTTATGATTTTTTATATTTTTGTAGTTAATTATAACATAAGAGTTGTTTGAATAAAAGTATTTTTTTTATAATTTTATTAGAAAAAATTATAGCTACTTAAAAAAATATATTATTTTAATAAAATTATTAATATATGCTTTTATTTTATTTATTACATTTTATAATTTTTTTAAAGGGTCCTAATTTTCTATTTCGCCTAGAGTTTCAAAAAGGTCAAGAATGACCCTGGTTCTTAGACGTGTTTTGGAGAGGGTTGAGTAGGATATGTGCATATATATATATATATATATATATATATATAAAAGACCATCTGTGGTTAATATTGGGGATTTATTTTGTTTACAAACAGGTAAACTTGGTTATGTACAGGTCGATGTGTATAATATATATATTGTGTGTATGATTATCAGGTCCAGAGTTAGGAGTATCACAATCAACAGTTTTCTTATACTTTAATATTTTGCTCTATAAAGAAATTTCAATTTAAGGTAGTATTAGAATTAGAACTAGCTTGTGCTGGACAAATATCGATATGGGAATTGACCTGTTAATATACCAAAATGCTTGAATCAATTTTGCCATACATGCTAAATTGCTAAAAGATACTTCAATTCATTTGCTGTTACAGTTTCAGACTTTTATCAGCTACAATTTCAGATTTTATCATCTGCATTCAAATATGTCTTCTGCTTTTGGTATGCATATGTGCTCCCATAGGTACTCATGTATTTGAGTTATATTATTCCTACATATTATATTAAAAAAATATTATTCCTACATAAGCACTATTTTTTCTCTCTATTTCTCTTCGTTACGTCAACCATTTCTTAGCACGTACTCTCTTTATTGTATAAGAAAATTGAAGGAATACAATTTCTCTCTGTTTATTATGTATAGCAGCGGTTTGTTGCTCTTGCAATCTTTGGTAATACAAACTATTTTTACTTAGACAAGTTGAGAATATTTGATGAGATAGAACTGACAGACAATTAAATTCATTTTACTTGACATGAATACTTGAAATTAATGATACTTGACATGCATACAAGATCTTACACACTCCTCACATAGAGAAATTAAATTCATTTTACTTTAGTTCCATTGAATAGGTAAACTATATTATATTTTATTTGAAATTCTTGACATGATTTTCTCAGGGTAGAAGAAATTCAGTGTCAATTGGAAGAAATGGATTTGATGAAATGTACCTTTTCAGTTCTGGCTCACGGGTTGAAATTTACAGCAAGTATTCTTACACATGTGTTGGCCAAGCTGTTATCCTCAAACCAATAATACTAAGTCCTCAAGATGTATGGGGAGATGGACAATATTTACACAATCCAAGTACATAATAAATTGCCTATTCTCTTTGTGGTTATCTTAAGCAAATTCAATTTTTATTTGATACAAGAGCCCAACAAGTTGATGAATCCAGAACAATATAGTTTCAAAAATAATCAAAAGAAACTATTTAATATGGTAAAGGTTTGTTTAATTTTGGAAAAGGATAAACAAAAACTAATTTAAAAATTTTTCTTATTGGTACTTATACTATAACTTATGTATAATTTTAATTTTTTTATTAATTATTTTCGTTTAGCCTTTTTAACATTTAAATTGTTTAATTTAAGTCTGTTATTTAAAATTTTTAAAATTTTTAAAATTTAACATCTTAGAAACAGAATAAACTAACTGATCATTTTAAAAAATCTCCATCAATTCTTTCGTTGTCCATCTGGAGCTAATTAACAACCCAATTATGATAGACAATTATTGAGACTATTATAATATTATATAGTTTTTAAAATAATATAAAAAGTAATAAAAACTAAAACATTTCAGAAAAGTATTATATTAAAAATTTATTTTTTATTTAAATCTTATTGAGAGCAAGATGTACTGGAGGGTAAGCTTGTGTATGCACACAAACCATCACTTCCTTTTTTCTTCATTTTACCCTAATCTTTTGATGTTTTGTATGAAGGTATGACCATTTACAAATTTTGGACCTTTCTGGAATAAATGATCTGAAACAATCAATAATGTGAGCGACATGACTCTTTAGGTTTAATTTTGAAAGGCAAAATACTATCTCTGTCCAACCTTTTCTTCGTGATTAGGAGTTCAGGTCCTATACTTGTGTATTTTGATCACCCCTCGAATTGCTAGTGTTTTCTATTAGTTATAAGAGCAATTTACGAATTAAGTAAATGGAACATAATGGATGATGACAACAATATACTAAAAATTAGAACTAGAAACCTACACATATTTTCCTGTTGTTTGAGCACACCTGTCATTATCTATGGTTGGTTAATTTGTTTTGCTGGAAGAATTTGTGCAGTACTGTTGAAAATTTTTGTTCTTTAGAAGAGGGTCTTCGACTAAGGATATCCTTATAAGGGCCTGGTGCATAATGCACATTGCTCACATGAAATGATGGCTTGATGGTTGGAACACTTTCACCAATTACTTTTTCTTATGTTTAACTTTAGCTTTTTGCTAAAGGCACTGGTTGAAAATAAATAAATATTTTTTTTTTAAGAAATCAAGCTGGAGTGCATTGGAAATCATTGTAGAATTGCTTTAATAACACTTTTGAATAAAAAATTTCTACTTTTAATACGTCAACTAGTACCCTAAGAACATTGATTATACAACAACTAAGCCTTTTTTCACTTGGTGAGTTGGACTACATGATCACACGGCATCATTGAACTAAAAAAAAATAAAAATAAAAATAAATTATCAGAAATATTATTATCAATAGACTTTTTAATAATTTCCTCCAAAGTTCTTCCAAGTCTCTACTTATCCTTTTTTATCAGACTTAGTCATGTCATTCACATCTCAGCAATTCTTAAATTGGTTTGAACTTTGAACTAATTATCAGAGTCTTCACTCCACAGAAGCTTAAAAGCTTCAAATTCTTCTCGCTGTGGAAAATTTCAGAACACATGAAACAATAACAGAACTAGTTGTGTTTAGAACCATAAAGGAGGGGCAAAACATATACATAGTACATAAAAAATTTCAGTGGGGTAGTAGAAAAAAAGCCCTGACATTCAAAATTGTTCACTTCCATGCTAGAACTACCAACATTAGATGATGCAAAATCCCCTCCAAAACTCAGCTAAAAAAATAAAGCTTTTCATAGATCAACCAATGTAAATAGAAAAAACAGCGGCAAGCTTTGTGGAGTACGGGTGTCAACCATTGGTTCATGCTTCCGAAAAAGATAATGTCTCATTGTAATATGTTTTCCATCATATATAGCTCAACTTTGACAAACCCCTCTTCTATTCTATGCATGAGTTGCTAATACACCTTCTCTGATGTCTGTTATTTTTCTCAATTTTGCTGAGACTCCTGGCTGAACTGTTGCCAAAGTAGAATCGTGAGAGTTCCCTTCCTTCTCTGTTCCTATGCATCCCAGCGTTTACACCTTGTGTCTCAGGGCCTTTTAGAAAGTTAAAAAGGCCATAACTAGTAGGTGTTGGTGTCTTGGGAGGACTAGGATGCTTAGGGAAACCCTCGTTTGGAGCACTAAAAGAGCCATAACCATGTCTTTGTTGAAAAGTCAAGAACGGTGTGCCATTTTCAGTACCTAACATTCAATTGAATGTTAGCGATTTCGGTGCCTAACTTTGGTTAAAAAATTAGCAAATTGTGATGCTTTGTTGCCTATAAATATGAAGCTCTTCCATTCATTCTTTGTATCCCATTTCTGAGAGAAAAATAGAGAGCAAATAAGAGAAAGAAAAAGAGAGAAAATAGTTTAGCTTTTGGGTATAATTGGGTTATGGGTTGTGAGTATTTTTAAGTGTTATGTAAACACTGAGTGTATTCCCTTTTTTGGTAATATATTTGCAGCAGTCCGGAGACGTAGACATTATTGGCTAAACTCTGTTATTAATTTTGTGTGTGCAAATATTCCGCATTTATTTTTACTTCCACAAATCTGAAGTTACAAGAAAATTCGGCGTAATTTTTTCAACAACTGGTATCAGAGTTGGTTCGAAATTCTGTAATTTTTGTGAGAAATTGTCAGAAACGATTATGAGGAGAAGTCATATTTGAGTGGGAGTGATGGCCGCAGATGAAGGAAATGTGAAAATGAAAAGTTTGATGGTACAGACTTTGGCTTTTGGAAGATGCAGATCGAGGATTATCTGTATCAGAAAAAGCTGTATCAACCTCTCACAGGAACAAAGCCAGAGGGCATGAAAGAGGACGAATGGAATCTTCTCGATAGACAAGCCCTTGGAGTCATCCGATTGACGTTATCCCGTAATGTTGCTTTCAACATTGCAAAAGAAAAGACCACAGCGGATCTTATGAAGGCTCTTTCCAACATGTATGAAAAGCCGTCTGCTTCAAATAAAGTTTATTTGATGAAGCGGTTATTCAACCTTCAGATGACAGAAGGCGCATCAGTAGCGCACCACATAAATGAGCTCAATACAGTCCTAATTGAGTTCAGTTGAGATTGAATTTGATGATCAGGTACGAGCATTGACACTTTTGTCCTCTCTATCAAAAAGTTGGAAGACTACTGTTAAAGCTGTGAGTAGTTCGACGGGAGACACTAAGTTGAAATTCAATGACGTTCGTGATCTGATTCTCAATGAAGAAATCCGATGAAGAGAGTCAGGAGAATCATCAACCTCTTCAGTATTACATACAGAGTCAAGAGGAAGAAATTCAATCAGAGGAAATGAACGTGGTAAATCAAAGGACAGGAGGTCCAAATCCAGAAGTCATCATAGTTCCCACAAATCGAAGGCAATCGAGTGTTGGAATTGTGGGAAGTCCGGGCACTACAAGAATCAATGCAAGAGTGCACGAAAGAATCAGGAGGCGAAAGACGAGGCAAATGTTGCTTCCACTTCTGGAGTAGATAATGCGTTGATATGTTCTTTAGAGAGCAAGGAAGAGTCTTGGGTGTTAGACTCTGGAGCATCTTTTCATGCCACTTCGCAAAGAGAATTCTTCAAGAACTATGTTCCCGGAAACCTTGGTAAAGTTTACCTTGGTAACGACCAATCATGTGAGATTGTGGGTAAGGGTGTAGTGAAGGTTAAGTTGAACGGGTCTGTATGGGAATTGAAAAATGTCAAACATATTTCCGACCTGACAAAGAACTTAATCTCAGTAAGCCAGTTGGCCAGTGAAGGCTACACAATAGTCTTCCACGGTGATAACTGGAAGATTTCAAAGGGTGCAATGGTAATTGCTCGTGGCAAAAAGAGTGGTAATCTTTATAAGACAGCAGGAGCATGTCATCTGATTGCAGTTGCAGCAAATGAAAATCTCAATCTATAGCACCAGAGACTAGGCCATATGAGTGAGAAAGGGATGAAAATCATGCACTCAAACGGTAAGCTACCAGGTCTTCAGTCAGTAGAAATTGACATGTATGAAGACTGTATACTTGGAAAACAAAAACGAGTTAGCTTTTAGACAAGTGGAAGAACTCCAAAGAAGGAAAGACTCGAGCTTGTTCACTCTGATGCTTGGGGTCCAACATCTATTCCATCCATTAGTGGGAAGCAATACTTTGTCACTTTTATCGATAATCACTCCAGAAAGGTATGGGTATACTTTCTGAAATATAAGTCTGAAGTATTTGAGGCTTTCAAGATGTGGAAAGTCATGGTTGAAAATGAAATAAGATTGAAGATTAAAAAGATCAGAACCGATAATGGTGGTGAATATGAAGACACCAGATTCAAGAAGTTTTGCTATGAGCACGGGATCAGAATGGAGAGGACCGTGTCAGGTACGCCTCAACACAATGGTATAGCTGAGCGTATGAATCGAACGTTGACTGAAAGAGACAGAAGCTTGCGTGTGCAGTCAGGCTTACCAAAGCAGTTCTAGGCAGAAGCAGTCAACACAACAGCTTACTTGATCAACCGAGGTCCATCGGTATCATTGGAGCACAAAATACCAGAAGAGGTATGGAGTGGAAAAGAGGTAAAACTCTCACATCTTAGAGTTTTTGGCTGTGTAGCATATGTGCACATTAATGATCAAGGCAGGAGTAAGCTTGATCCCAAATCAAAGAAGTGCACTTTCATCTGTTATTGTGAAGATGAGTTTGGCTACCGCCTATGGGATGATGAAAATAGAAAGATGATCCGTAGCAGAGAAGTAATCTTCAATGAAAGAGTGATGTACAAGGACAAGCATAGCACAAGCTCCAACAATGCAGAACAGATTGAGCCAGTGTATGCAGAAGTGGATGATGTCCCAGAAAATCCTATAGTTGAGAATCCTCAGTCAGAGGAATCAACTAAAGAGAACAGTGAGAAGCAGTTTGACACATCAGAGGCTCCTATTTCAACTCCTGTATTGAGAAGGTCTTCTCGACCTCATATGCCTAACAGGAGATACATGGACTACATGTTGTTAACTGATGGAGGAGAGCTTGAAGATTATGTAGAAGCATGTCAGACTATAGATGCCAATAAGTGGGAGCTTGCTATGAAAGACGAGATGAAGTCTTTGATCTCCAACCAGACATAGGAACTAGCTGAGTTACCTATAGGAAAGAAGGCACTTCACAACAAATGGGTGTATCGGGTGAAGGAGGACCATGATGGCTCCAAGAAATACAAAGCCCGACTAATTGTCAAAGGATTTCAGCAAAAAGAAGGAGTTGACTACACTGAAATCTTTGCTTCAGTTGTAAAGCTCAATATTATCAGGTCTGTCTTAAGTATTGTGGCTAGTGAAGAGCTCTATCTTGAGCAATTGGACGTGAAGACTGCATTTCTTCATGGAGACTTAGATGAGGAAATCTACATGCATCAACCTGAAGGTTTCTCAGAAGAAGGGAAAAAAAATATGGTATACAGATTAAAGAAGAGCTTGTATGGCCTGAAACAAGCCCCAAGACAGTGGTATAGGAAGTTTGAAAGCTTCATGCACAAGGAAGACTTCCAAAAGTGCAATACCGACCACTGTTGTTTCTTCAAAAGATATAAGTCCAGTTATATCATCTTGCTACTTTATGTTGATGATATGTTAGTAGCAGGTTCAGATATGAACGAGATTAAAGATCTAAAGATGCAGCTGTCAAAAGAATTTGACATGAAGGACTTAGGTCCAGCAAAGAAGATTCTTGGAATGCAAATCACGAGAGATAAGCAAAGAGGAATTTTGCAGTTATCCCAGGAGGAGTACATCAATCGTGTTTTACAAAGATTCAACATGGGCAAGGCCAAGCCAGTTAGCACACCTTTGGCCAGTCACTTTCGCCTATCCAAGGATTAGTCCCCTCAGACGGAGGAAGAAAGAAACTTCATGGCTAAGATTCCATATGCTTCAGCCATTGGAAGTTTGATGTACGCAATGATGTGTACTAGGCCAGACATTGGCCATGCAGTGGGAGTTGTAAGCAGGTTTATGGCAAATCCAGGAAAAGCTCATTGGGAAGCAGTCAAGTGGATTTTGAGGTATCTACGAGGCACAACAAAGAAGTGTTTGTACTTTGGAAAAGGAGAATTAAAAGTACAAGGCTATGTAGATGCAGACTTTGGAGGTGAAGTCGATCATCGAAGAAGTACCACCGGTTATATTTTTACTGTTGGTATTACAGCTGTTAGTTGGATGTCGCGGATACAGAAGATTGTTGCTTTATCCACTACAGAAACTGAGTATGTAGCAGTAACAGAAGCCAGTAAAGAGTTGATATGACTTCAAGGTTTGTTAACAGACTGAGATTCATCCAAGAAAGGAGTGTTTTGCACAGTGACAGTCAGAGTGCAATACATTTGGCGAAGAATTCAGCGTTTCATTTTAGAACAAAGCACATTGATATACATTATCACTTCATCAGATCTTTGCTTGAGGATGAGGTGCAGACATTGAAAAAGATTATAGGAAGCAAGAACACAGCAGACATGCTAACAAAGGTGGTGACCATTGATTGAGGTGCTGACATTCAACTTCAGTTGGCCTGCTAGAATAACAGATCATGAAAAGACTACTACATTGATTGAGGTGTGAAGATAGATTGAAATCAGTCTTCAAGTGGGAGATTGTTGAAAAGTCAAGAACGGTGTGCCATTTTCGGTACCTAACATTCGATTGAATGTTAGCGTTTTCGGTGCCTAATTTTGGTTGAAAAATTAGCAAATTGTGATGCTTTGTTGCCTTTAAATACGAAGCTCTTCGATCCATTCTTTGTATCCCATTTCTGAGAGAAAAATAGAGAGCAAATAAGAGAAAGAAAAAAAAAGAGAAAATAGTTTAGCTTTTAGGTATAATTGGGTTATGGGTTGTGAGTGGTTGTGAGTATTTTTAAGTGTTATGTAAATATTGAGTGTATTCTTTTTTTTGGTAATATATCTGCAGCAGTCTGGAGACGTAGACATTATTGGCTGAACTCCGTTATCAATTTTGTGTGTGCAAATATTCCGCATTTATTTTTTACTTCCACAAATCTGACGTTACAAGAAAATTCGGCGTAATTTTCTTAACAGTATGGGGGCACAAGTAGCATTAGGATTCATGGGGTCACGTTGAGGCATTGAGTGTCTTGATCTGAGAGTAAAAGCTTGCTTCTTATTTTCTATTTCGGGATTAACATTTCCATTTACTGGGACATGCCTCGTATGATTCCAATTTGAGGGTGTGGAGCTGACTGTGTCTCTTATTCCCGGATGACCTGTATTATTTGATGTTTGTCCTATTTGCAGTCACAGCATGAGAGGAACTTGTGCATTCTCATAATCAATACAAGTACTATTGTCCATTTTACTAGGTTGTGATTGAAACAAGAAACCTGAGGCGCAATGATAGCAAATCCTTGGATCATGTCCAAATCTGTAGACAATTTCATTTTGAGAATTTTTTTGAAATCCTGTTTTGATTACTGGGATAAGGAGAAATATCATTGGAAATATGATAGAACACGGTTGATTAATTTATAGGAATTGTAAAAAAACACAGAAATGCAGCCATTAATATTTCTGTCCCATAGTTTCAGAAACTCCTACAGAGCAAGGATTGCTGAAAAAGAAGAAAATATTATTATAACTGTCATTCACAGAGAAATTACACATTATATTTCGAATATGTAACTGTCTACTGCAATAATAGGTTATTGGAGGAAAATGAGAATTCTAATAACAATGAAAGAGGCTTTGTTGAAAATGGGTGAGGATTGAATTTTAATGGTCTTGAGGAAGACTATCTTATGGGGGTTAAAAAGATAAAACCTCATTCTATCAAGCAAGTGTAACAAACAAACTTCTCATGAACAACTTATACATCAATTAATATGTGTGGCCCTTTTTAACTCTACCCTCTCCCTTATCCCCATGTGTGGTTAGAGTGTTAATAATGAAAGAAAAATCGTTGCTGTGTGAATGAAAAAAAAGTGTTAGTATCTTGAGACTGAACAAAATATATGCTTGACTTAGGATGTGCGCTATGAATGAGAATAAGAACCTTGTGGGTGCTATCGAGTGAAAACCTGAATGCATATAAGATTGAATGAAGATTAAAATAAAATAATTAAATATATCTTTTATCCCTACATTTTGACTTTGGTTTTAGTTCCTTTAAGCTTTTTTTGTTAAGTTTTAATCTCCAATCTTTCTAAATTGGCCTTTTTGGTCCCTAATAACCACTAAATGATGACATGATTTACGAAGAGACTGTCATGTTTCAATGACTATTTGTGTTACCACGACAGTGAGAGGGATCAAAACACCTAAGTTATACAAATATAGGGACCAAAACCATAACAAATTAGAGGGCCAAAAATGAAAAACTCGTGAAAATGTAGAAACCGAAATCATATTTAAGCTTGAAAGAAATACATCTACTGAATTTCATTTGTAGTTTATTGTTTATATATATATATATATATATATATATAGGTATTTGTTTTGTTGACTACTGTTTACATGAATAGCCTACAAAGTGATCTCTGTTAACAGTAACTGCAACTTTTGATATTTTTGCTCTCAACACTTGAGTTGATTAACTCAACCGTTAAATAATTCTATATTATTTTTATAATTATATATATATATATATTAAAATATTTACAACTTAAATATTTATAGATATTGTTATATCAAATTCAATATTTATTTATATTTTAAAAATATAATACTTATTCTAGCAAAAAAAAATAATATAATACTTATTAAAATAATATAATGCGATAAAATTTATTTTAATATGAAATTTTATAAAGCTAATTTAATTAATAAAATATTTTAAATTAATATTTACATTGATAAACTTTATATTTATGAAAATTTATTAAATAAGATAAATGTTTAAATTTAATAATAAGTATTAACGGATCATAACTCAAATTTGCTAAGTTAAATGAATAAATTAGAGATAATAGTTTGTTTTTATAATCATCACCGGCTAAATAAATTTGATATAATATAAATCATTAAATTTTTAACAATAGATATTTTTAATTTTTACAAAAATGTATTGATTGAACTAAAATTCAGCATTAATTGTTGGATTTTACAATTTTTTGAACGACCAGATGAATTGATTATAAACACCTTTTATTAAATTTTAACGACAGTTTATTTTCACGTGCTTTCTCCGCATGAATTGGTTTTAATGAATCAAGATAAATCATTGATGTGATGTTGTTAAGTTGGTAAAAATCTCTTATACTGTTTGGGTGAATCAAGATTAATCATTCATTTGATCTTCTTGTCCTTTACATTTTCTTTTTCATTTAATATATTTTCTACCTCAAGCCAAATTCAGATTTTACTTTTACTCTCAATAACAATATTATTTTTTAACTCTTCAAGCACTAATTTATTTAGATTTTTTTTTTTAAAATTTGTTTATAAAGAGATATCTTTTATAATTTAAGGAACGTGATCATACAAATATAACCATTACAAGTATTTTAATTTTAAGTTTATATGTTAATTTTATTTTCAAATTTTAAATAATCAAGTTTACGTGCCTAAATCAATCCCCATTTACTTTATTACTGATAAATATACGTGCGTTACAAATATTTGCTCGAGTATATTTATATATTTTTTATTAGTTAATTTAATTTTAAAATAATTAAAAATATTATAATTCAAATATAAAATTAAATTAACTAAATAAGAATGATATGTATAAGAAAATAACTAAATATTTTGATAAAAAATAATAGAGATATTGGTTGCAAATTAGTTTTCAAAATCTATAAAATCTTTAAAATATTTGTATAATAATGTAACAAAAGTAGTTTAATCTTTTAAATTTTTGACTGCTTTACTTCGACATTTACTGTTTATAAATTATTTTTCTTAAATTTAGTATTCTTACACTTAGAAATACACGTAAAAAATTTATTATTTTTATGTCATTTTTTATATTTATATAAAATAATAAAAATAAAGTTATTCCTTCTTGTATTATAAATATTATAAATAAAAATAATAAAATTGTAATTTAATTTTTTTATTTCTTTCATTAGTAACTTAAATTTTTATTTTATTTGTTGTAAAATTTTATCTTTAATAGATTTTAAAAATAAATACTTATTTTTAGTTAAAAAAATATACGAAGTGCGTATAATATTTAAAGAGTTGTGAAAATAACTTCAACTATTTACTGTCATTTTAAATATATTTATAATTTATGGTTTTATTATTTTTATTATTTTTTAAATATTTTTATAAATAAAAATTAAAATATAAACTCAGACATAAATTTAGATAATCTAAATTTATACTATTGTAAGTTTGATTAATTAAAAAATACAAATAAATTTGATATAATTTAATCACTTAAAAAATTAATATATAATATCACTTAAAAATAATATAAATTTACTTACTCAATAAATTAAAATAAAATATATGAATATAATTTAATAAAATAAAATAAAAATATTAACTTAAAAATATAGATATACTTACATTAATAAGTAACTCTTAGTAATTAACATAAGTACAAAATAAAAAAATAAAATAAAATAACAAAAATAATCATTAAAAATTTTCAAATATTTCTTATATAATTGGAGATAAAATCTTATTTAATAATATATGAAGAATTAAAAAATAAAAAATTAATATAATAAAATTTATCTTTTTATTTTTATTATAATTTATTTGTCTTTTTGTTAAAAATAATATTTAATATAGTATATAATAAAAATTAATAATTTTATTAACATAATTTTTTTATTTGAAGTACAATTTTTATTTTAAATTTTTATTTTTAAATATAAAATATATTAAATTAATCAATTAAAAAAATTAAAATTAAAGTTATTTAAATTTAAATAAGACTTCAAATAATAAAATTTTATTTTTAATTAACTAATAACTTGAGAATTTTATTAAATTTTTTAAAAATTATTTTTATATAATTAGATTAATATTTTTTCATTTTCAACATTTTACAGTAGATTTTTTAATTTTTTATTTGTTATAAATTTTAATAATTTAATATTAAATATCATTCATAATAAATTTGTAAAATATTTATATATAATTTTATTTAATTTTAACTTTTAAATTATAAAAAAATATTATAATAATTATAAATAAATACACAATTCAGCAAATTTATTTATATATTTTAATGAAGTAATTACGTTATTAACTATAGAAATAACTTTAAATATTTAAAATTTAATAATTATTAACTTTTTATAAATATATAAAATAAAATATAAATTTATTATTTATAAAAAAATAATTTTAAACCTTTTAAATTATAATAGTAAATTTTATTATAATTATAATAATAAATAACTCTGATTATATATATATATATATATTTATATATATAAAAGATAATATCTTATCATTTTAATATAAATCTTTTTAAATTTACACGAATTTGAGAATATTTTTGACCTTTATATATATATATATATATATTTTGAAAAAGTTAAAGTTGTCGTACTTGAGTTGTTTTCTCCTTGAATTCTCGTACTTCTCTTTTGTTTCTCTCTTCCCGCTCGCTTCTTCTTCTTCCTCTGGCTCGTCCACGTTTCTTCAATTTCACTTGTCAGTTTCTCTCCATAACATCGAACCGCTTCATTTGATGATAACCAGCTATAATTTTTTTTTTTCTTGAAATTCGGTGTTGTTTGGTCGGTGAACTTACGTGTCAGCTACGGTTAGTTCGTCGATTTTGGCTTTCTTTTTTATATTTTAATTTTGGGTTTCAGGATTTTATGTAAAAGTTGTCTTTTCTGTTTATTTAATTACCATTCTGATTATTTTTTTAATTCTTGAGGGCTCTGACATGTTTATGCTTGGAATTGGAATGCTTACATTGTATACATATCTTGGCTTTGTGGGTGTATTTTATTTCTTCGAAGTTTGTTTTCTCTCCAAAGACGTAGCTTTATCTCCTCCTTCTTCTTCTTAATTAAATTTATTTTCCTTATCTTTATGTTAGTGTAAATAATTTCCAAGAAGTGGGACTTGAGTAGTAGTCATGACGTATGTGTGTGGACTCTGAAATGGCATCTGTGTAGTAGTCATGACGTTGACGTGGGTATCAATTGGATGCGCTTTTCATAATCGATAAATGTATATAAAAGAAGGGTGAAAGTTTTTGAAATAGTAGTAAGGCTTTTCAGAAATGATAGACAATTGCATTAAGTAATTGACAATCATCTTTTGGATGTGCCTAATGTATCATAGTTTTTAGATGGTTGGGGATCATATGCATCTACGAATTAGCTATGCATACTCAAATGATTATGCTAAAGCTTATTTTTTCATATTTCTTAATAATTAAATTTCATCTCTGGACAATTTGTCCTCATGTTTGTTACTAAGTTCTAATGTTTGCCATTGTGGACAATTTGTTCTCATGTTTGTTACAATTTGTGCTTATTTTATTTGAACTATTTATTGAATAAAATAATAAAATTTGGAACGCTTAATGAATCAGTGTATGCTTAATCTCCATTCTTATTGGATAACTTCTGTGACGGTGTAATGATAAGGTATTCATTGAAAGGATTCATTAACTTTTGACTAGAGTTGATCAGAAATTTCAAGTGTGAAATGTCAGTATTTTCATGCGCAGACTCTTTTTTGGTTTGTCTTCTATTTGCTAATATTTTTTTAGTGACTGAAATTATTGAAATTATTCATTCTGTTTGTTATAGAATTAAACTGCATCAATAAATCTCCTCATCATGGATCAAGATTTGCAGCAATTAGGGCAGCAAATTCATTCTCTTTCTGAAAGTATTCCTGCAAGAGGCACCAACATTGCTCAGCCTAACATTAACACAGTGGTGCATGCAATGAATGTAGATTCCCATTATTTACTAGATGCTCACGACAATGCCATGATTCACGGAATTCACCGTCAACATAATCATCATATGAGTGCTCCAGCTGCTGCCTATGTATATTTTCCTGACATGAATCCTCCATCTAGTAATGCCGTGTCTCGAAATTGCATAACCTCCGATCAGTTGTCAGGTTCAAGCACATTCACAGCCACTGGATCATATAAACGCAAACGTTCTGTAGAAACCAGAGGAAACAGTCAACATTTCAATGCTTCAGCTAGTTCTTCAATTGGTCCTCGTAATGCAAGACATGCTGAAAATGGAATTCGTACGCCACCACATTCTAGTCCGTGGAGTAGATCAGATGCACCTCTTATGGTGCATGAACTTAACCATTCAATTCAAGGAAACTATTCGGGCCAACGCTTTCATCCAGCTCCTCACTCTAGGTTGGCTGAACAGCTGAATAGCAATAATAATAATGGCCATTCTTTGGCTTGGAATCAGTCTCTTCCAATGCTCTTTGTACAAGGTAAAGATGTTTTTCTTTCTCCATTTTTTTGTTTTGTTATTCTTTTTTTAGACGTGTTCATGTATATTAATATTATTTGGATGTGATTGGTGAGTGAATAAAGTGAATAATTTATGGTAACATGCATGTAGAAAGTTTTATTCAGGTGTTTTAATAAAAAAGGAAACTTAACTAAGCTCCTTGGATCAACCAAGCGATATATTTTTTTTTTATTGTGAAGTCTAGTTGTACAAATAAAATTTGAATAAATCCATAGGTGTGTTATTTTTCCATGTATAATCTGCCTCCCACAATGTCAATTCAATAGCCAAACAATGTACTCAAATTTTCTTTAAATACTTGGCATAGTGAATGGATTAGGCATTTCTGACTGTCTCTGTTTTATTCTCTAGCTCCCAATGCTGATGGACACTCATTAGAGAATACAAATATGGGTTTGCAGAGATACCACGATACATCTGGCAGCAGAAATGACCTAAGATTTACTTATACTGCTCTGGTCAACCCGCAATACCATACCTTTCATCATCAAATGTGGCCTGTACAAGGGAGAAGAGGTCACTCCCTCAACTTGCATCCTCCAGTAACTGCAGTTTCACACAGAGTTCCAACAAATCCTTTAAGCAGTGCTCAAATTTCCATACAAAATAATTTTGAGATGGGCACTGGGGGCGTTCTTCCGGTGCCACCTGCAGGTGCATGGATATACCGACCTCATAGTGTGACTGTTAGACATCAAACTCTTCCTCCCCTGGCCTCTCTCCAAGTTGATGTAATATTTTGTATTTCTCTTCATAATTGCTTTTTGTACTTCATAGTTCCGTAGGACTTTTTATGTAGACAATATTTATCTTTACTTTTGTATATTGATTGTCTTATTATAAATTTTGCAGAATATTGCTATACTGTTTGACCATCATAGAGATATGCGCTTGGACATTGAGCACATGTCTTATGAGGTAAGTAGACATAAATCTGATGTATTATCAATGTGAATTAGAATAATAAGATCTAGGATCCTAAAAATTTAGTGCCTGTAGAAAATTTTAATTTGTTTACTCTTTGGAACTGTGCAACAGGAGCTTCTTGCATTGGGCGAGCGAATTGGCAATGGAAACCCAACTTTATCAGAGGAAACGATTACAAATCAAATGAAGACAATAACTTATTTACTACCTACTAACTCACAGGAGGCAGGCTGTGATGAACAAGAAGCTGATATTTGCATCATATGCCAGGTATACATAATTGCATAATATTTGTACTAAGGGGTAATGTTATCCATTTTTACCATTAATTGGAATGCTTGTATATGATTTCACAGGATGAATATAAGAACCAAGATAGGATTGGAATTCTTCAATGTGGGCACAAATATCATTCAGATTGTATAAGGAATTGGTTGGTTGTGAAAAATGTCTGCCCCATATGCAAATCAGTAGCATTGACTCCTTGAGAAAAGAAGGGTGTATAAGAATCAATGCAGTCCTCTTGGATACTATATTTTTTTGAACGAGTTCATATTTTGCTATGTATGTGAACTTGCACACAGAGACAGTCACATTGCTCAATTCATTTATTTGTTGGCACCAGAACATTGTATCTATCTAGTTGTACAGAACTTGTTCCGCGTGGTGTAATATCTACATTGTTACTATTTTTTAATGGATGGTTGAATGTCCCATGCCATATATATATTGATACCTTTCCTCTTCAGATTTACAATTAGTTTATTTACTTCGTTACGAATAACTAAGTAAACCGGTATATAATGGATGGTAATAAATGAAAAAATCCGTTAACAACAAACGAAAGTCGCTTTTTGTCATTTCTGTGCTAGTAACTTACTAGTGGGTTGATGATAGTTCCCTGCCTAGAAACATTATGACTCATAGCTTATTCATGACACAAAATATAGATAATTGTAACATTTTTTTTATTGACCAATGTACAAGTTTATGTAATAACCTAATTAAAAGTATTTTTTTAACATGATTAAAAAATTTTACTATTGAGTACAATTTTATAGTTTTTTTTTTTTTTGCCTCTTAACACTAAAAAAACAAGAGTCAATGAATTGTTATACCTAAAAAAGTTTCTATGAAGAATGTTTTCTTGGATAATGTTTTCTCTTTTCTTCATTTTTTAAACGACTTTATTTTTCGTTAGTACGTTATAATGAGGTTGCATGATGTAAATAAGAATATTAAAATATTGTTATTTTTTTGCCGTATAATTTCAAAACTTTAAGCAAAGAATTTAGAGCATGATCAGTGTTCTTGAATTTCAATTTTATAGTTAAATAAATGGTTAAAAAAGTGGGGTGAAGGCTAGCATGAGTTAGCATGTTAAGTAACTTATAAGTGAGTAACTATTTTTTGAACCGTTAGATGTATTTTAAAATCTATAAACGGTTTAGATCTTTTACTTGTAACTTAATAATACAAGTTTATACATATTTATCATTTAATCCTTCATAAGAATTTTTATAATTTCTCTTTAGACCTTCAAAATATTTTATTTTGTATCTTGAAAACTTTTCTAATGCCTCAACTCCTTGCCACATAGAATAAGAGACCCCTCTCATCTTCCTCAATACATTCATAGGATACATAGATTAAATTATCCCCAAGGATATCCAATTTCCTATGTTCAGTTTATCTATTTGAAGTCTAGTGAACACTTTATGAAGACTGATTGAATCAAATGGGAATGATGATGGGGCAAGGGTCAACAGATGCATATGAATATGAATAAGCTAACATCAATCTGTCTGATAGGATCCGATCATTGTCAGACCATGGTGAAGGGTGAAGGAGGGATTTCGAAGAATGCTGCGATCGAAGGGCTCATTCTACGAAAGTTCTCCCCCACTTGAAAGCTAAATAAGGACAACAATAATGGATTCTTCACAAACCCTATTTTTGATCAATATTTTTAGAATTAATACTTTTACATTCACTCTTACAATCTCAATTCATCATGAAAATGACATTTGTATTGATACATTATTTAATACTCTTTTAAATCTTTCTCATGTTCTCCCTGTATAATGGTCGTTTTATATCGCACAAATTCATCAACTTTAGCCTTAGTCGTGTGTTTTTGCTTAAGCTAAAATTATGGACAAAAAATGACTCACTTGAGGTAATTCGCTTAAGCAGGAGATAAATAGCTTAAGCCATGAAATACAATACAATTTTGGGTTAAATAGTGAATATTAGCTTAAACAGTGTTATATCTCTATTTCTGTTGTTTTTTCAATTTGACTAATGATATTTTTTATATGATAATGTTATATAATAGTGAGATTATATTTAAGATAGGGGATATGGTTGGTTCTCGCAAAGATTTCCAATCTTGGTTGTTGGGAAGAATAATGGAGCGTGAGGTTATTCTGTTTTAACTTTTCAAAATTTCAATGAATTGACATTTTACTCTTTACTTAAATGTAACAATAATTTTTATTTTAAATGAAAAAGGTTATTGCAATTCAGGCAACAAAAATTATGTGGTTGCAAATACATGCATCAAACCAAATTATATGGACCCTTCCACCATCTTTTAAGGTTAATTGTTATATATTGGTTACATTTAGTTTAATATTATATATTGGTTACAGTAAGTTTAATATATACAGAAACACCAAATAACAAATAAGAGCTAATTTTTGCAATTTATTCTATTCAGAGATATATGAGAAGTGAAACTATTGAAGACCTTATAACTAAGTTTGGTAAGCAGTGGATGTCAGCATTTGAAAGTTTGAAATATGTAAGTCATTTTTCTTTCTTAACATTTATGGCTATACTGTATCCCAAAATTGACTATATATTTTGCTTAATTAGATTTATGTACCTATTAAAGAGTGCGGTGGACATTGGTACCTAACTGTTATCTCAATTGAGGATCAAGTTATTTATCACTTGGATTCTTATGCTGAACAACAAAATATGAATCTAAGACAGTACACAATAAGGAAAGTGGTAAGTATCTTACAATAGTGGAATTGGAATTTCAAATGGTTCAATAATATTGGTTATTAACTACGCTTCATTGGAAATTTATAGTGTGAAACCATTTCTCACATGACGAGATCAAGCTTCTATCCATGTAACTATCTAAATGACATTCTACAAGATGTACTTGATTGTAATATAACTGAGGCATATGGAATTACTGACAATACAAATAGGTAAAATTATAATGTTTAGTATCTTATACCTTTACTATAATGTTAAAATATTTTGCAAATTTTTTTTTGTTAGATACTATAATTCTGCATTGTGGGTATTGGATTGGATGGATATGGAAAATTCCTTCTCACCTAATCTCTATGGGCAAGTGAGTTACAACATCATTCATATTTATTTTAGTCATAGTCTTTCCTTAAACTCTTAGAATAATGGTTGAAATAAATTACACTATTGAAAATTGAATGTATTTGAGTAATTTATGAATGTTATGTTTCAGCTAGATGAGGACATTGTACGGGTAAAAACAATAATTGGATTGTTAGAAGGACATCACAATGAAGTGAAGTCTACATTGGAGGCTAGTGTGAACAACTTTAACCACACCTACACGTATTCAAGTGCTATAAAGTGATTATTAAGCATAGAAGAATTCATTTATCTATCTTTCATGTTGCTTTTCATTATGAAATAGTATAAGAATGAGATTTAGTTTCATATATTTGATTGAGGTTTTTTAAAAATTTCTCTAAAGGCATTAAAGTATTTTTAAATAGTAAGTTTTAATGCGTAAGTGAATGCATATTTGATTTTAAAAAAATTAACATTAAAAAAATAATCATCATAGAATATTATAGCATTTGACATCTATCCTCCACAAAAAGTAATACATTGAGCACTTTATGTAATATCACAAGTTTAAGTGAATTATCCAAAGTAAAAAATACATAATTAGCTTCCTATACATTCTGTGTAATTTTAGCTTTAGCTGTATACCACGACTTAAGCAATTTCATCCTAGCTTAAGCTTCATTTAATCACTAAAGCTAATTATGCATATAAGAAATTGCCTGCATAAAAAGCTTCAATTAATAATTACAAGCTTAAGCAAAACTTACAATAATTGGGTTGCCTATTCTGTGCAATTTTTGCTTATGGTAGTTAACATAGGCTTAAGCTTTATTACTAAGCACATTTGAGTAACCTTTGACAGCTTAAGCTAAATATGCAAGTAGATTCTAATAATACATAAGCAAATATCCATAGCTTACGTGAAGATAAGCTAATAACTTCAATAGTAAAACTTCGCTTAAGCTAAATGTTTTGGCTCAAGCTATTTATGCAGATAGGGAATTGCTTGCATCATTCGCTTAATTGAATAATGTTAGTTTAAGCACATATTCGTGTTTCATTCCTAACTATGGTGTGTTAGATTATAGCTTAAGCGACTAATGCGCTAGCTTAAGCGAAGATTTTCTTAATTTGGTTGCTTGTTCTGTGTGAATATCGCTTAAGCTATTTAAGCGTAGCTTAAGCTTTAAAGAACATAAGCTTAAGCTAGCTTAAGTGAAGTTACTTAGGCTTAAGCTAATTATGCATTTGCACAAATTCTCTTTAATATGCTTAAGTAGAGTATTATGGCCTAAGCTCATTTTGGTTGTGGGCCTTTTTTAAGCTATATATGTTTGAATACAACTTAAGCGAAGGACAATAGGTAAAGCTTAGATTGCTTAAATTTTCTTTCCTACACTACTTCAAATATATTTCTCAAACAATATATAAAGCTTTGACATTCATTATGCTCAACAAAAATCCAATCATTGAACACTCTATATAGGGTAACAATTTGGCATCCATTAAAGCTAAACAAAAAACATTGTCATTCAAACATCAAGTCATTCTTCGTTTAAACATTAAGTCATCACCATCACATGCTTAAAGAGGTTGAATATCTAACACTTTCTCTACTTCTATTTTCTGCTTCTTCTCTCACTTCATCTATTGCTTTTGTTTCTGGTTGATCCTCTATATCTTGTTGTGGTTGATCCTCTACCTATTTTTTTTGGTTGCTCTTTTGTTTCTTTTTCAGGTTCTTTGTTAGCTTGGTCATCTGCTTGATGCTCAGGTTCTGGTTGTGCTTGGTCCTCTACTTCGTCCTCTTCTTCTTTCTCAGGTTCCATTTCTGCATGGTCCACAACTTTAGTTTCAGGTTGCTCTTCTATTTCTTTTTTAGGTTCTTTGTTAGCTTGGCCATTTGCTTGATGCTCAGGTTTTGGTTGTGCTTGGTCCTCTGCTTCTTTCTCAGGTTCCATTTCTGCATAGTCCACAACTTCTGTTTCAGGTTGCTCTTTTGGTTGTGGCTCTACTCCATCTACACCCACATGGACCTCTCCCTCCAAGACTATTGAACTATCCTCAGGCCATGCAACATGAGCAGCAAAGTCCTCGGGAGTAGGCCAAGGGTAACAAGAAGAGATGCCTTGTGGCTGATGCAATGTAAAACTATAGAATGATTGGTTGAGTCTTGTATAGGCTTGGTGGTTTGTAGCCAACTATTGCTGAATGTGCAAGAGATGACCTATCAAAAAAGGTTCCATAGGTGGTGGGGCAGAAGGTGCTGGGGTGGGAGCTTGATGCTCAGGCTAAGGATTGTGCTCAGCATGGATAACACAATTATATTTTATGAACTAAATATTGATGGGTCTTTTAAGCAGAATAGGTGGTAATTATGCAGGAATCTTAACTCCATGGGCTTTGCAAAGGGTTGCAGAATAGGTGGAGGATTGTTGAGACGAATTGGAGATTATGTAATGATGAATCTCCTCAGAAATCACTGTAGCTATATCTACACTCACCTGCTTCATGATGCAGTAGACGAGGTAAGTTCTTGGCATAATGAGATCCGATGTGTGTGTGGTGGGAGTTATATTTGCATACAGGAATGAGGCCCAAATCTGTGTGAGGGTCTTCAAACTTTGCCTCTTGAATCGCATTGGCTTTCCCTGCCCATTAGTTTCATAGGAGTGGCTTGGGAGGCATAACACTTTTGTCACTTCATCATCTTTGAAGCCCATGCCTATATTGTTCTTCCTCATATGTTGATAAGTGCAGAGTTCTCCCTCCTCCAAAATCAATGGATCTCCTAGCAAGGCGTTAATTGCATTGCGATCATACAACACTACTGACTTACGCACCCAAGATTTTTGCTCTGATGCTCCAGGTTTCAATGGCCAAGCATTGGTGGCATAAAACTCCTTCACAATATCCTCATTGATTTGGTTTGGAAGGTTTGCCTAAAAATGTCATTTCCTTCTTTTTAGCTCATCTTGAAACTCTTGATATTCATCTAGTTCTAGCTGGATCTTCCTCTCAAGTAAAAGCTCCATGTGCTCAAGTGTATCATACCTTTGTTGTTTAGGCCTACAATGAAACCTTGACCTATTTAATGGGGGAAGGGTGGATGGTGAGGTGAGGATTACTTCATCTTCCTGGTGGGCTACATTGTGGGAAGCTTCACCAAACTGAGAAGCCTTTCTCTTTTTGCTCACCAGGACCTTACGACTTGCTTTAGGAAGGGCCATCCTAGATTTAAATAGTAAAACAAAGCAAAATTATTCCAAGGAAAACCAATTACTGCTAATGTAAATCCAGTATATTCATACAATTATTTGCACTAAAAACTTTAACTTGAGGAGAAGCCAACATGTTTCTTAATATAAAACAATCAATTAGCTGGAAACACATTGGGTCTCTAGTGAAAAATATGTTTCACCTATAGTATGTAGGCTTAAGTGAGATCTATTGTTCATTGACCACAATTTCATCAAATGCATGCATAGGTTCATACATACTAACCCACAAATGTTTACACAAACAAAACCTCAACCCAAAACCTAAAACATTTAAAATCCAAAATCCAAAACTAAAAATTGGAAACATACAATACTAGACAAAAAGATAAAACCTAAAATGTTTAAACATACAAAATCATGCAAAAACAAAAAATGAAATTAGGTTTAAATTAGATTCAAACTGAAAAGCAAGAACTGAAACAAAACTGACAATGTAGTAGCTTACTTGATTGGAATAATGAACTTGGTGACAACAACGTGATTGGGACTCACTTAACAAATGAAGATGGAAGAGACTAAGGGAAAAGTTAGGAGAAGTGCGAAATGAAAGAGAAAGTGGTGATTTTAAACAAAAACATAAAGTGAAAAACTGAAACATTTTGTCTTCAAATGGCGCACCTATTCGCTTATGCAACCAATAGTACGCTTAAGCTTAGATAAATTTAAAAATCATTTTTTTAAAAAAAATTAACTTAAGTTATCTTTTCTTATTTAAGCTTGAACCTTGCTTGTTACTTGTTTAATTAATTTGTTATTTAAAATTATTAAATATACGTAAAGTTAACTACAATATAATATAAAAAATATTACTAATACAATACATTAATTAATAATTAAATTTTTTATTTATAATATAAAAATATACATAAAACATATATTTATATATTATATATAAATTGATAAATTAATTAATAATTAAAATTTTTATTTATGTAAATATTTATTAATTATTGAATTTCAAATATATATTAACAACTATATTTTTTTTAAAAAATATATCTACATCTATGTCAAATTCATTAAAAATAACTATTTAAAATTTAACAAATTTATATTTAAGTGTGTAACTGTGTTTTATGTCTAAATTGTTTTTTATAGGTACCTTACTCAAAAAATTTATACCAATAAAAATAAAACACGTAATAAGTTATAAAAAGTATATATTATTATATATAATTTATTTAAAATTATATCATTTATATTATTTACTATATGGTCCTATTATATATATATATATATATATATTGAATTTTTTTATTTTATTTTTCTATCATTGTTTTATAAAATTTTAGTTTTGAATAAAATATAATTCATATTTAAGAAATTTCTATTTATTATAAATAAAAAGAATTAAACATAATATATTAATATAATAATTAAATATTAATTATAATAAGATTAAGAATATAAAAAAATATAATAATATAATATTATTATTTCATTTTTTAATTTTATTTCCTATAGTTTTGATTGCATCTTTTTTTTTCAAAGACTTAATCACTCTTTAACTTATTTAAATGTAATAAATATAATAATTTATTATTAAATAAATTTATTATTTAAAAATGTAGTCGTGTATAAATATTTTTAATTTTGAATAGAATATAATTTTTATTTATTATAATTATAAATAAAAAAATTATAATATAATATATTAATTTAATAATAATAGAATTAAAAATATATTATTAATATTATAGACTTGCCCAAGCTCCTAAGAATTTGGTAAAGCTAAATTATGGTTGATCAGTGCTAAGCGAATTAAAAGAGTTTAAGCACTCACCATTTCGTATAAGCAAAATTAAACTAGCTAAGGCTAAAAATTTAGAAAAACATTGATGTTGGGCTAACCTCAGTGAGACCAAATAAATATTGCATTCAGGTTTGCCTAAGCTAAATATTAATACTTAAAGCGAATATCACAAATGATATTTACCTGCAAATTTAGCTTAAGCATAAACATGGAGGGCTTAAGTTGAGCATAATAGCTTAAGCGAATATAAAATAGCTCAAGTGAAGTATCATCAGATCAAGCGAAATAACTTTAGCTTTTAAGTGCGTAATGTGACAATCTAGGCAAATAATATGTAGCTTAAGCAAATGAGCACTTTATGTATTATCACTATCAATTGATTCCTTTTTTAGCTCATTTTTGATAAAGTGAAATGATCTTAACTGATAATTATATCATTCACCAAAGTTTTGTTTTCCATTTTGAGATTCAATCCTACATTTAAAACTTACAAAATATGTAAAAATGAAAACAAACGAAACAAAACAAAGTTAAATATTTGGATATCTCTCTTGTGCATGCAAACTTCAAATTTGTCCCAGGAGTTGATACCTAAAACAAAAAAGTTTTACTTATCATACAACATTTATACATTTAACAAATATACTATGTAAAATTGAAAATCCAGTAAATTATGGATTAAATTTTTCAACAATACTTATCTAGTTAGCATTATAATTCTCAAAGTCTAGAGGCATATCATCTTCTTCATGCTCCAAAGTTGATTCAAATGCAGACTGTGTCATCTGACGAAATTGATTAAGTGATGGACATGTAGTTTTATTATGACTGTAACGTTTACATCCTGAGCACTTTCTTGATCCCTTTGACTTCTTTGCCATATATGATGTGGAACGATTTTCACTACCTTTGCTCCCAACAGTAGCTGGATCTTTTACTCCATTCTGAATAATCTCAACTTCATCCTTATCATTTTGACCAATAGAAGCATTCTTTGACCTTAGGACCTCAAGTGCTTTTGTAACTCTATCTCTTTCATTGTAGAAATCCTCTGAACTTTGACAAGCAAGTGTAGCCAACTCCTTATATTGATGCATCAATACAGCAAGTCTAGGAATAGAATGTGAGTCCCAATAATTTGATTGGTTATTCAAAGTGCCTTGAACTGAGTCCTTTGCATTCTTTGTCAATCTATCTAATACTAGACATTTTGACAATTCTACAATGTTCAAAAAAATGAGCATTGCTAGAATATGGTTACATGAAACACCAAAAGATTCTATTCTTTGACATCCACATTTAAATTCATAGTTAATTGGATGAAAAGATACATGCCACTCATGTTTAGAGCAGCCATACTTTGACACTACATAAATATTTCGTGTAAATGATTCTTTACATCTAAGTACAATCATCGTTGATGACCTAATAAGTGTAGCATAAAACAATAAAAATATTTCCCTTGTAAATACCTTAGCAGTTGCCCTTTCAATGCTTTGATAATTTGTTTGCAATACTAGATCAGCATGCATGGTAGAAAAGTCAGCCTCAAATTCTTTGTATCAAATGCAATTCAAGCACATATAAAATTGTTGTAAAAACTCTGTTAAAGTACACCTGGAGTTAACAAATCTTCCAATTTGGGAGTGCAAACCCTCACATTGGGAAGTAGTCCTAAGGCCAGCAAAAAAATTACCACATATATGACATGTCGCCCACATTTTTCTCTTTTCATACATTTCCTTAACCCAACCATTTTCTTGCAAATCAAACTTATTCACAATTTCACCCCACTTACGTCGAAACTTACCCACATAATAATCAAATAACATGCATTTCTTAAACTTAATAGTAAATGCAAGAATCTTAACATTTGTATTTGCATTACGAAGCAAATTCCATGCACACAATCTATGATGCGCATTAGGCCACACCTTCTTTATGGCATTTCTCATTGCCAAATCACCATAAGTAATAACTGATATAGGTGTATTTTTTTTTCCATTGCTTCCATGAATTGTTCTAACAGCTACACATAAGTTTCTTCAGTTTCATCTTCTATAACTGCAACATCAAATATTGTAGTTTGGTTGTGATAATTTACACCAGAAAAGACAACAATTGGACAATGATATTTGTTCTTTCTGTATGTTGCATCAAATGCAACAACATCACTAAAAACTTTATAATTCATCTGACTAAAGCCATCACTCCAAAATAAATGTTTCAATCTATCTTCCTCGTCTATTGTGTGATGATAAAATATTAGCAGATCAATCAATCTCAATTCATTAAGGTATTGTAAAGCACTCATAAAATCTGATTCACGCATTTTTCTTTGTCTTCCAATCTGATTATATATATCTTTTTGACAAAAGCCTATTTTTCAATGTCCTCCTGACTGATTAGGTAGCAAATGAACCATATGTAAGGTGAGGCCATATACCAACTTTCTTGAAACTATTTACTTGTATTATATCTGACTTGCTCAATTTCCTATATGTTGGAAGCATTTCACAGAATTGTTCATCTAGTAGTTCGTGATTGTGGTCATAAAAAAAATTAGTTGCATACCACCAATTAGAATTCATGTCTATATGCACTTTAAACTTTGTTTTGCAACCACACCTGGTTAGAGTTTTACTTTGACGTTCACTATTCTCATTGGTTGAAGTCTTCACACAGAATCCTTACCTATAACAAATAAATGTTTGTTGCAAAATTTCATGTTTACTATTTCTAAGGATTGTGTATTTCTTAGCAAAAAAAACCATTTAGTCTTGCATACTATGTATAAAACAATTACGCTACTTCTAAACTTATGAAATGAACATTTCTTATTTGGTAAGGGCTAAAGTTTTTCAGATCCATTTCAAGAATGTCTTCCAAGCTATTAATTTTAATTACCACATCATTGTCATCTCCTTCAAGCATTTCATCATTTATATTAGTGTCATTTGCATCATCGGCGTAAGTTTCCTCAACTTCAGTTTCGTCTTCATCTTCAAAATGAAATTCACCTTCATGTTCTATGTCTAACAAAATTTCATCCAATCCCTATAACAAGAGCAAACAACACTTTTAAAAATATAATTTGAATCCAAGGTAAAAACATGCACTACTATTCAACTAACTTTGATGATACCTTTGTTGATCCAAGTACTTCGAGAAACGAGTTATCTTCTGTTACATTGCTCATATTATTCTCTATGTATTTATTTATACATTATCAAGTTCTGAACACTTTTTACAAAATTCAAATCATGCCATCTTGTATAAATATGATTAATCTTTTAGAAATTAACATAAAGTAAGAGATGTATGGCAATTAAGTGTTAAATTCAATTAAACAATATCCTTGGCTTAAAAGCTAATAACATAAAATGTTATTGTACCTTATAAAATTTTTGCAACTTTGTATTTGCCAAGTGTATTTTATTATTATCATTTTTACTAATCATAACATGGATTTAAGCCTATTTATAGAAAAATAATTAATGTTTTTAACTAAAATATCACTTAAATGAAGCTGTAATTCGCTTTTGCTAAACTATACGCTTAAGCTAATTATAACAAGTATTTTAAATTAATCTATCTTATATTAGCTTAAACCACAACGATTTAGCTTAAGCGAATGTGTGTTAGATTCATATATGTCTTCAATTCGCTTAAGCTTATAGGTTGTAGCTTAAAGCTAATTTGATGAAAAACTTAAATTCATCTCAGTCTTTGATTAGCTTAAGCGTATATGTGTTAGCTTAAGCAAATTTGATGAACAAATTAGATTTATCTCTGTCTTAGATTAATTTAAGCCAGAACCCATGAGTTTAAGCGAATATGTGTTAGATTCATTTATATCTTTAATTAGCTTAAGCTCATTTCTTTTGGCTTAAGCTCGTTTTGATAAAAAAATTTAAATTCTTCTCAGTCTTTGATTAGCTTACGCGTGTGTTTGCTAGCTTAAGTGAATTTGACAAACCAATTAGATTCATCTATGTGTAAATTTAGCTTAAGCGGATAATTCTAGCTTAAGCTAAATTTACAGCAAAGTGAATTCGTGCTTTATTTTTTGTTCAATAAAATCTCTTTAATCATTACCTTTATTCTGATTAAACAAAAATGATGATTTTTAAGATAATTGAGATGAGTATATAATTGAGATGAGTATACAATGTCTTTAAATAGGAAAACCTTATAATTGAGAGTATAACAATCGAAAAGGAGAATGGTTATGTAAGTTTAGAGTTCATGATAGATATGACAAATGGGTTTGCAAATTATTAAGGAAGAGAAATAAAAAAAAAAAGAATTGAAATAGAAGAAAGAAAAATTGAACAAATTTTCTATGACAAGATTCTAAAAGAGAATTACCTGACTGCAACGGATGAAAGATCATATTAATTTAGAAAGAAATGGTACTTTGGGGCCTAGCTTTCAATTGGTTTAATAACCAGCATTAAAGTCGTAAAGAGAGGGTTGGTGAGACAGCATGAGATTGGCCGTTAGTATCTCTTCAGGAGGGAGCCCTTTGTCCAAATCAAAGTACATAATTAACCTAAAGTGGGAAAAGACTTTTTCTTCAAAAATAAAGATAGGAGTAAGTTTAAGAAAATATGATATAGTTTCCCGTGAATAAGTAATTATGTTCTTTCTTAACCTAAAAAAGAATTATGTTAAAGAATGACCTATTTTAAATATTTAAGAGTTTTGTATCTTTTATCTATAAAATTTAATAAGGATTAATTTTTAAATTTTTAAAACTTGTAGTAGTAGATCATTTTGTTAACTTATTTGTGAGTTACCTAACATCCTAACTCATGCTAGCCTTCACCGAAAAGTAGGGTGGAAAACGTACTTAACTTTTTCTCTTTGTTCATTCTATATAATCCTCCCTTCCACTTGTGTAATAACAAATAAACCCACAATCAAGGATAATTTCATTAACATTGGTTTGATTTTGCTGAAAAGACACATACAACTTAGTTTTACAAACCAAAAATTTAATACCAAGTGAGGGTAGCAATTCAATTCATTTGTCCACAAATTATCTACTTATCCATAGCAAACCATTAATAAAGCAAGTATATGTTAAAATAATTAGTTGGGAATGGTCAGTGAGAGATTGTATATAAAAGGAAATATGACAGGATTGAAAGGGATATGAACAGGGTCATCGTAAGGTTGGAGAGAGTTCAAGGTGTCTCGAATACCTTGTGAACAGGTGTAACATCTTTGTCTGTTTCATGGTCAACTTGATCAGGAACATTCTTGTGAATAAATACAATGTTTTGTTTTTCCATCTGTATAGAACCAGTTCTAACAACCGGTATCAGAGCTCTACTTTCATGGGCACGATTCATGGTGGGAACAAGAATGGAGGGATGGGTAGAAGTGTTGGAAATGAGTTTATCAAGAGTTACGGCATTAGGAGAAGAAGAAAGTGAGCGACGTCCTTTAATTGAAGCTCGTATTCGCGTAACTAAAAACAAATGTTCAAGAAATCCTGCGGGGGCTAGGTGAGATTCAAGAAGATTTATACCGCAATTCAAATATGGATGCGGGAAGTGAAAATAGAGACGAAGAAGAGTACAGAACAGAGAAGAATGATTGTTGGATAAAACATGAAATCCCAATTTTTGAGGGCGAAGATGCATATGGTTGGGTTACCAAGATTGAAAGGTATTTCCAGTTGTAGGCTGCTGGAAGGAGAACGCATGTCTTTCATCATGGTTGAACTAGAAGGAAAAGCATTAATGTGGTTTCAGTCTGTGTTCCAGAAGTGTATCTTGGGAGCAGTTCCAACAAGCAATAAATCGGCATTTCCAACCCTCAAATGATGCAGAATCCATGCGAAATCTTGTTAGGGTTAAAACAAGAAAACACGGAATATCGTGAGCAATTTGAGAAATATGCAGGGTCTGTAAGAACCACTGAACAGGGATATTTGAAGGGTATTTTTATGAATAGTCTCAGAGAAGAGGTGAGGGCTGAACTAAAGTTACAGGTGATGGGATCCGGCGGAAATGATTGGCGCAGTTAATCGATGAAAAAAAATCTAACAAAATCTAATAATCTTGAGGAAAGGAAGTGGGAATATGGGAGGAGATTCATAATAGGAGTAATTTGGTTTCAAGAACATAAGTACGAGATTACAATGGCAGGCCAAAGTCAGGAGGAACAACAGTGGGAAATGGGGTTACTCATGTTACTTGGCCACGCTCCATTTTTTATTTGACACTACTGAACACTATTTGTGTTGATATTAGTTGTTCGTCAATTTATTACATTTTAAAAATTTGTTAAATTCAATTATTGTTAAGATTTTGATAGATGGGATTAAACATGGAATAAAACTAAATTTATTAATCATTACATAGAATTAAATTAAGACATTGCGTGAAAATACTTTGGGAGTCTGATCTCCACAGCCTCTGCTGCTACAAGTATAAACTCTATTAAAAAACCTCTTGAAATTACTGGAATTAGTCAAAGAGGATGGAATTTTAAAAAAATGACTGTGAAAGATAGAGAAAAGGCCTTTGTTTTAGATGTAATGAGAAATTTTTTCCAAGACATGTATGCAAGAATATGGGTCATGCTGGTAGAAGAAGAACCAAAGGAAATAGGGGAAGTGACAAAGGAGGAAGAAGGGGATAATATAGAATGGGAATTAAAACCTACTCAGCTGGATCTTAGTAATATGGCTGATCTTACATCAAAACCCTCGAGTTGTGAGAAATAATGCAAGGGAAATAGGTGTTGATTTTAATAGACTACAGGCTTCTCACAATTTCATCTCCAAACATACTGTGAAAGAACTTAAGTTGCCACAAAATGAGGTTGGAGGTTGGAGATGGCCACAAAATGAGTAATGGGGATATTGCAAAAGTTTACCGTCAAAACTTTTATTTGTTTGAGTTGGGAGGTGTAGTATGATTTTTCGCTGGTGATATGTCAGACTGCCTGATAAGTCAGGTCTTTTTAATAAATAAATTAAGTTTAAACTTTTTTTAAAGTCTGTTAAAATAAATATATAAAGCTTGTTAAGCTTGATAGATCTGCTGTATAAATAAATAAATATATATATATATATATATTATAATTTAAAAATAGAATTATTAAAATATATTTAAATAATAAAGTTATTTAATAATATATTTTTTATATTCTTAATTTTGTTATTATTAAATTTATATATTATATTATAATTTTATTTATTTATAATTATAATAAATAGAAATTATATTTTATTAAAAATTAAAAATATCTATAAATGATTACACCTTTTAAATAATAAATTTATTTAATAAAAAATTATTATATTTATTATATTTAAACAAGTTAAAGAATAGTTAAGTCTTTAAATAAGAATAAGACATAATTAAAATTAAACGAAATAAAATTTAAAAATAAAATAATAAAATTATATTAACAAATTTTTTATACTCTTAATTTTATTATTATTAATTTAATTATTTAATTATTATATTAATATATTATGTTATAATTCTTTTTATTTATAATAAATAGAAATTGTTTAAATATGAATTATATTTTATTTGAAAGTAAAAATTTATAAAAAAAAATGATAACAAAATAAAATAAAAAACTTATTATAATATATATTAATATATATAATTAGACCATATAGCAAATAATATAAATAATATAATTATAAATAAATTATATATTAATATATATTTTTGTAACTTGCACGTGTTTTAGTTAAATTATTAGTTAATTTATCAATTTATATGTAATATATAAGTATGTGTTTTAATTTATTGTATCAGTAATATTTTTTATATTACAGTAATGTTATACTGTAGTTAATTTTATATTTATTTATTAATTTAAAATAAAAAATTAATGAAATAAATAAAATTAAATATTTTGTAATTATTTTTTTAATTTAATAGTTATAATTGTTGTCATTATATATATATATATATATATATATATATATATATTACATTAAGTTTAAATTTTTATATTAAGTTTTATCACATTTTTTTATTAAGATAAAAATTTAGAAATATAAGTTATTTTAATTTAAATACAAATTTTAATAATTCTTCCTATACTCATATGTTATTTTTCTACATCTATAAATTTTATAATATAAATATTTTTATCTACAATTTTTAAAATGACGATATTTATTTACTTTTTAAAATATAATAATTTTTTTAGCTAATTCAATAAATTTTGTAAGTATTATTTTTTGTTATCAATTTTATGTGTTTACTGTAATTTTATTTATTAAATATAAGATGTCTTTATACAAACAAAATATAATTATCATAAAAAATAATTAAAATATTTAATAATTTATAATTTTATAAAGTTAAATTGAGAAAACTAAAAATATAAAAATTTTATAATATGAAAGTATTTATAATTAATGCTCAAATAATATTTTAAAAATTATTTATAAAATTGTATAAAAATTATTATAATTATTTAATAATTATTAATAACACAAATAAAAATTTGAATATAAATAAACTAATTTGATAATAAAATAATTATATTTTTATTAATATTTTTCAATAACAACAATCATCATTATAAATTTTTAATATTATATAAATGTTATTTTTTTTTTTTATATTTTCTTAAGTAATTTTATTGGTATAAAATTCATAATAAAAATTTCATTGATTGTATTCACTATATCACAACAAATCATAAACCTAGCACAACTACATACTTCTGAGCTAAAGTTGCTATGACACTTATTTTTTATTCTTATTTTATTATTATCTATAATTACTTTAAATATAAATATAAAGTAAATTATTATATTTGTTGGAACAAGCTGAAGAGCAGCAAAGTCTTCAAATAAAATTAGAACAGAATCAAAATTAAAGAAACTAATACTTAAAAATAAAATAATAATATTATGCTAATTTATTTTTTATATTTTTACTTTTATTATTATTAATATTTAATTATTATATTAATATATTATGTTACAGATAACCCGAAGTGGATCAAGGAAAACAAAAATATGTAGAATAAAAGACTGAAAGGAAAGTAGGCAGTAGCAGGACTACTAAATGATATGCAGAAATTAAAAGTGCAGTATGTAAAACAGTTAATTCATAAAGAAACTAGAACGGTGGTATAACCAACACAGATCTAGTAAAGAGAGAAGAGAAGAAAGCCGGAGCGACGGTAGTCCGAACAGGACCGGCTAAGAGGGAGAAGAGAGGAAAATAATTTGAAACAGCAAATTTTATTGAAAGATCTCAAAGAAGAAGAAGGCTTACAAGAAGTTTTTCTCTCAGAGCTTCTCTCTCTTAAATCTCTCTTATCTTGCTAAATGAAAGGGTACCTCACAATATGTACGAGGCCTCCTTATATAGAAATTTTTAAAGTACTACTATTTCTACAGTTCCGGTTGGTGACTGGAACTATTCACTATAGTACCGGTTACTAAAGATCTTGGATATCAATACCGAAACAATCATCTTCATTCTGATTATCTTCAATATTGGCATCTTGGTTAGAAGTTTCTCCTTCTTCTTGGCTTTGCAATAACAGGAGAACATCTTGAAGATTTTTCTTCATTTTTTCTTTGGTGTCGCATCCTGATAAGAATGCTGCAATTTTGGATTTCTGATTAAGGAATTGAAATGTTGCTGGGTCAGCAAGATTTATTATCTGCCCTTCTGGTCTATTGGCTATCCAGATAAACTCAATAATTTAAATTCCTTTATGAAATTTCTGTAACCATGGTTTATAGGCTGGACAGCTGACAGGCCCTTCGGGTGAGATCAGTAATGATCGTCCCTGTCTGTAACAACGCCACGAACTAATGGTACTGAAATATTGCTTTTGTACAGTTCTGCATATCTGAAAATCCTTTACTGGAAGTACAACAGTTCTTCGTTCTTTTGAATAGGGCTGTAGCAGTAAGTCCCGTATGGTTGAAAGGGCAGTAAGGCTAATTTGACGATGCTGTATTCAAAAGAAACAAAAAGAACATAAGAAGCTGGTGGCTATAGTAAAAGAATTTTCAGAATTTTGTAAACAAATCAAATTAAAAAAAAAAAAAAAAAAAAAAAAAAAAAAAAAAAAGTCCAAAAATAACCAGATCCAGTTGAATAAGTTATAAATAATTAACAGATGTATTGTTACGGAACCAAATGAGGGTAATGAGCCAGATGTTTTTATATCATGTCTAGACTCTTACGCTCTTTCTCTCGTATTTCTTTTCGTTCTGGCTCCAGTTCCTCCTCCTCCTCTCCTACTAAAACCAATCTCTTTAATGACCAGGAGAATCATTCTCCTGAAATTACACCCAAACACAACCTCTTCGACGAAGAAGTTCGTTTTGAAGAGATCAATCAAAGTATGGATGACTGGACTATTCCAGTCATTCCTCAGGATACATTATATGTTCCTGAAGACCAACCCAAGAAAAACAGTTCTGATTATATTATCAAGACTGTTGAAAATAATATCCCTTTAGGGAAAGGCATAGGAGAAGAATTTCATCTCCTGTCCAAATCCTCCCTCAATGACCATAAAAGAAAGTACAAATACCTTCACATAGGATGTGTTCAGGTAGCAATTAAACCTTTGATAGACATAGGCATAGATGCTGCTGTCTTAATTTGTCTAAGAGATACTCGTCATAATAAATTTGATGATTCTCTCATAGGAACAGTTGAAACCAGTCTCGGTCAAGGACCGATTTATTTTAACTGTTTTCCCAACAAAACTGTGAGTCTTATGGATGAACACATCCTAGACTCCTTATTTCTTAATATTTGCTTTCATGGGTTAGACATGAAAGAGGGATCTATTCCCGCCGCATTAATCTATAGGATTCAGTATAAGGTCATGAATTCTTGTGCCTCTAGAGTCCTTCTCAAGCCTCAAAAGGGAGAAACTACTTTGTTTATCACTGATATGACAAAGGCTAATGTTTCTCTACCTAGAATTATTAAATGGGATGAGGTTACTCTCCCAGAAAAATGGGTGATGGATAAAGCCTCACCTAGTGTTCCTCGTCCTGCTCCTCAAAT
The DNA here is from genome assembly GCF_003935025.1 of Abrus precatorius. Lineage (NCBI taxonomy): Eukaryota > Viridiplantae > Streptophyta > Magnoliopsida > Fabales > Fabaceae > Abrus > Abrus precatorius. The sequence continues at coordinate 7,703,115 of NW_020874395.1, read as the reverse complement.
ACAGGACATTTCACAGGACAATTCTGGAAAGGTTGAAATAACCTTTGATAGGAGAAACTCTTTCTCCTCTAGGATCGATGCTTATAGTAATCGATCTGATTTTGTCTCTGCTAGGAGATCTTTTTCTTCTAGATCTTATGTTAGACCTGATATTCCTAGGTCTGTTAATCATGACCCCTCTCTAAATCTTCAAGGTTTAGACACTTCTTCTAGGATTCCTAGAAATGTTTATCAGACTTCTGAAAAAGAAGACGAAAATCAGAATATCCAATCTCCAACTTACTCTTCCCTTAATGAGTCTTATGATGTTATCTCATAAATTCATTATAGATAAGGAAACCCTTAGGAAATATTTTTACTCTGAGGAATGGAAACCTCAAAGAGAGTGGTTCTTTCAAAATTATAGGGGAAAAGACAGGTCTGCTATCCAAGAGAAATTCTATCAATTTCTCGAAAAGATCAAACAAAATATTCCATTCTTTGATTGGTATCATGCTTATACCATTCGAAATAATATTAATTATCCCTGGCAAGAAGATGTTATTAGCACCTCCTCTGCTAATGTTATAACCTGGCAAATCAAAGATGGACAAATAGTCCAAAGTGATTTACCGCCCACATCTCAATACCAATTGCCTAATTTGAAAGACAAAGGCGGTAACCCTGTTACTGCCACTCCTTTCAAGTCTAAGAGTGCTGATGAGTCTATCACTCCTCATGACATCCAAGGCCTTATGGAACAGGCCAATTATACCAATAAATACCTTCAGGTTTTAGGAGAGAAAATCTCTGTTAATCCTGTCAAAACGAAAATTGAAGAAACTGCTTCTTCATCCTCCCAACCACAACTAGAAAAACCTCTTTTTAAACCTTTTAAGATCAGCGCCAAAGCTAAGCAGAAAATCTTAGAACTTAGGCAAAAAGAGAAAACCAAAATAAATGAGGAAAATCAAAATGAGTTGCTTAGTAAAATTACTAGTCTCCTCACTACCATCCCAGACACTCCTCAACCTTCTGAAGAATCTGGTGCTAAACCCAGAACTAGGTCTCTTGCCAAAACTATCAATGCCATCTCTAAGACTGATTCAGAACATTGTTCTGAAACAGACTCTGTCTTAGCTATTAATCCTATCAATAATTGGAAAAATTCTTCCAAGCTTTATTATAATAGGGCTACTGCTCCTGATCTTGTTTTAGAAGAAAAACAAGATTTTATTCAAAGTTTTAATTCTAATGATATTTATATTTGGAATATCGATGGATTATCTGAATATAATATCATTGCCAAACTTCAAAATATGTCGGTTGTTGCTATGGGATATTTTACTAATCAAAATATGCCTGAAGATACCATTGTCTATATTCTAGTCGCTGGCTTTACGGGCCAACTCAAAGGCTGGTGGGATAATTATCTCACTGAAGCCGACAGAGATAACATTCTCTCTGCAGTCAAAATTGATGATAAAGGGAAAACCATTGTCAGTGATAATGAGCGTCTCCCCGATGCTGTGTATACGTTATTATACACAATATCTCAACATTTCCTTGGTGATCCTTCTCTTTGGAGAGAGAGATCCGGTGAGTTACTTTCAAAACTCAAATGTGATTCCCTAGAACATTTCAAATGGTATAAAGATACCTTCATGTCTAGGGTCCTTACTAGGGAAGATTGCAACCAGGCTTATTGGAAAGAAAAATATCTTGATGGTCTTCCTAAGGCCTTCGGAGATCTTATTAGAAGTAAACTCCGAAGTCGTTCTCCCACTGGAGAAATTAATTATGATAATTATGATTATGGTCAGCTTACTGCTATTATCATCCATAGCGGTATTAAAGCCTGCCAGAAAGATAAACTCCAAAAAGAGCTTGCCAAAGAAAAGGCTTTGAGCAAGAAAGAATTAGGTTCATTCTGCGAACAGTTTGGTCTTCCATCCTGCTCTCCCAAAAAGAAGAAACATGCCCCTAAGAAAGAGGCTGTAGAACCGTACAAAAAGCCCTATAAGCGCCGGTACAATAGAAAACCCAGTCCTAAGAAACAAGGGGATAATGTCATCCCCACCAATATTCCCAAAAAACCCAGAACAGGCATAACTTGTTACAATTGTGGTAAACCTGGCCATATTAGTAAATATTGCAGGTTAAACAAAAAGATTAGTAGTCTCAATTTAGAGCCTTCCTTAGAAGACCAAATCAACAATCTCCTGGCTGATACTTCTGATGAGGATTCTATAAAAGAATCCGAAGAAGAGGTCAACCAAATTCAAAATGATGACCAAGCCTCTTCTTCTGACAGTGATGAAACTCCAGAAATCAATGTTTTGACAAAAGAACAAGACCTTCTTTTTGAAGCTATAAGCTCTATTTCGGATCTTCAAGAAAGAAAAGATTTTTTAAATAAGTTTAAAGAGGTTTTAGAAAACAAAACTAAACCTAAAGAATATTTCACTTCAAACAAATTTGATATTACAAACATTTTCAAAAGATTAGAAAAGAATTCTAGTATTAAACCAACCACCATTCAAGATCTCCAGATTGAGATAAATAATCTCAAGAAAGAGATCAGAGAAATCAAAGAGCAACAACAAATTCATCAAATTATCCTTTCTCAATTAGATGATGATTCTGACAATGAGAAAGTTGAATTTCCTGAAAAAAATGATTCAGTGAAAGATGATTCTGATTATCCAGAAGAAACTTTTATGTGCTTGATCAACAAGGTCAAAATACAAAAATTTTATATTAATATCAGAATCGTTATTGATGATTTTGTTCTTGATACTTTGGCCCTTTTTGATACAGGTGCTGATTCAAATTGTATCTTAGAAGGTCTAATTCCTACAAAATATTTTGAAAAAACCTCTGAAAAACTCAGCACTGCTAGTGGTTCAAAGCTGAAAATTAATTACAAACTTTCTAAAGCCGTGATTGAAAATCAAGGGCTTAAGGTTGAAACAAATTTTCTTCTTGTTAAAAATTTAAAAAATGAAGTTATTTTGGGAACACCGTTCATAAAGGCTCTTTTCCCTTTGCAAATCTCGAAAGATGGCATATCCACTCGTTATTTAGGAAAACAAGTAACCTTCAAATTTTCTAATAAGCCTTTTACAAAAAATATTAATTCCATCCAGAACAAAATTAATCAAATCAATTTTTTAAAAGAAGAAGTTTCTTTTGCTAATATTGAAAAATATTTATGTAATTCTTCACTTCAGAAGAAGATCCAAGCTCTTTTAAACAAAATCCAAGCTTCTATATGTTCTGACCTACCCAGCGCTTTCTGGAATAGGAAAAAACATATTGTCAGTCTCCCTTATGAATCGGGATTCAAAGATACCCAGATTCCCACTAAAGCCAGACCAATTCAGATGAATGAAGAACTTCTTCATTATTGTCAGAAAGAGATTACTGATCTCTTAGACAAAAACCTTATTAGGAAAAGTAAGAGTCCTTGGTCTTGCTCAGCATTTTATGTCAATAAACCTGCTGAGATTGAGAGAGGTACTCCCAGACTTGTCATCAATTACAAACCTCTCAATCAAGCCCTTCAATGGATTAGGCATCCTATCCCCAATAAGAAAGATCTTCTTAACAGACTTAATTCTGCTAAGATATTTTCGAAATTTGATATGAAATCTGGATTTTGGCAAATCCAAATTTGCGAAAATGATAGGTACAAAACTGCCTTTACTGTTCCCTTTGGGCATTACGAATGGAATGTTATGCCCTTTGGCCTAAAAAACGCCCCTTCTGAATTTCAAAAAATCATGAATGACATTTTTAATCCTTATTCAAAATTTGTCATCGTTTACATTGACGATGTTTTAATTTTTTCTCAATCCATTGATCAGCATTTTAAACATATAAATGTTTTTATCAATGTTATTAAACAAAACGGTCTCGCCGTTTCAAAATCAAAAATTAGTCTTTTTCAAACTAATATCAGATTCCTTGGACATAATATTCACCAAGGTACTATTATTCCTATCAGCAGATCCATTGAATTTGCTGATAAATTTCCTGACAGGATTCTTGATAAAACCCAATTGCAAAGGTTTTTAGGTTGCCTCAATTATGTAGGAGATTTCATCCCCCACCTAAATAACATTATCAAGCCTTTACATGATAGGCTTAAAAAGAATCCTCCCTCTTGGACTGACGTCCACACTAATGTCGTTAAAGAAATCAAAACCAAAGTCAGGAAGATAAATTGCCTATATCTTCCCATCCCTCAAGCCTTCAAAATCGTTGAAACTGATGCTTCAGACATAGGTTATGGAGGCATTCTTAAACAAAAAATTGAGTCTCATGAGCATATCATTGCATATACTTCAAAACATTGGAATTCTGCACAACAGAATTATTCTACTGTAAAAAAAGAAGTTTTGGCAATTGTTTTATGCGTCTCAAAATTTCAATCTGATTTATTAAATCAAAAAATTTTAATTAGGGTAGACTGCAAGTCTGCCAAAGAAATTTTACAAAAGGATGTTAAAAATCTTGCCTCAAAACAAATCTTTGCGAGATGGCAAGCAATTTTAAGTGTTTTTGATTTTGATATAGAATATCTCAAAGGCACTTCAAACTCCCTTCCTGATTATCTTACCCGTGAATATTTACAGGATAAGTAAGATGCCTAGAAAGGCAGTTACCCCTTCTAGGGGAGGAACCACTAAAGGCGGCAAAGTCAGATTAGCTCTGACTTTAAACAAATCAAAATCACAATCTGCTTCGGCAGACCCAAATACCTCTTCTTCTGGGTCATCTACCCCCATTGAGTCATCGACTCAAAAGGCAATCCAAATTGTTGAGTCATCAACTCAGCAATCTGGAACTCCAAAAGAATCCTCTAAAAAGACTGATTCTGTTGTAAAAACCACCAAACAAACCAAAGCAGACTATGCTCTCCCAATTAGTACGCTTTTAGCTGTCCAACAAGGAAGCTTGAATAGCCTACCAAATAAATCTTGGGCAGACATTGCCTCTGAAGAAGAAATGGAATTAGATTTAGCCAGCCTAAACACTATAATACAGTCCTTCAACCAAACCCAGAAAACAATAACCAATAGACCAGAAGGGACCCTTGACCTTCAAAAAGGAAAACAAAAAACTTCAAGTCCAAGCCATTATATAGCCAAAGGAAAATTCTCCTCAGTTATACAAATGGAACCTGAATTTTGGGACAAAAACCCATACAAGGCAATTACCAAAGTTTTCCCACCAGGGTTTCATTTCAGGCCATATCAGGCTAATAAAACTAGACAGTTTTATGAGTTTATCTTAGTAGATTCAGATTCTGTTTCCATCAAACACTACAAAGACCACAAAGACCCATCAGTCACAACCCATTCGACAATCCAGATCCTGAAAGTCTTAACTCCAAAGGCTTTTGGAAAAAATTTAAATTCTTATAAAAAGTTTTCCCAACCATTTGATCCAGCAGGATACAATTATTGGGATTACATTGACGCTTGGACAAGAACTTTCTGGTTCCAGAATAAACTTAACCGACATTCTTGGTTAATATATTTTAAAAAGAATCAGAATTATGACTTTCCAAATTGGTTCCTCCAATGGTGGGATTATTTTGGGCCAATAGAAGAAATCCTTCCCACCCCTGTCAAGGAAGGATACAAGATCTACAAAGGCAGATATCTGCGAGAATCAAGAATTCCAGCAGATCTTAAATACTTCTCTGACTTTGCCCTGGCATGGGTATTCTCATGGCAATACAGATATGGCAAGACAGAGAATGAAGACACTCTCCCTCTATTGCATAGGTATTCCTTTGTAAAGTGGTGGAATCAATTCAATGCAGATCATGCCGGACCAGAAGGAGTTGCTGAATATTTTGGGAAAAATCCCAAATTATTAAATCTTGCTGACCCAGCAACATTTCAATTCCTTAATCAGAAATCCAAAATTGCAGCATTCTTATCAGGATGCGACACCAAAGAAAAAATGAAGAAAAATCTTCAAGATGTTCTCCTGTTATTGCAAAGCCAAGAAGAAGGAGAAACTTCTAACCAAGATGCCAATATTGAAGATAATCAGAATGAAGATGATTGTTTCGGTATTGATATCCAAGATCTTTAGTAACCGGTACTATAGTGAATAGTTCCAGTCACCAACCGGAACTGTAGAAATAGTAGTACTTTAAAAATTTCTATATAAGGAGGCCTCGTACATATTGTGAGGTACCCTTTCATTTAGCAAGATAAGAGAGATTTAAGAGAGAGAAGCTCTGAGAGAAAAACTTCTTGTAAGCCTTCTTCTTCTTTGAGATCTTTCAATAAAATTTGCTGTTTCAAATTATTTTCCTCTCTTCTCCCTCTTAGCCGGTCCTGTTCGGACTACCGTCGCTCCGGCTTTCTTCTCTTCTCTCTTTACTAGATCTGTGTTGGTTATACCACCGTTCTAGTTTCTTTATGAATTAACTGTTTTACATACTGCACTTTTAATTTCTGCATATCATTTAGTAGTCCTGCTACTGCCTACTTTCCTTTCAGTCTTTTATTCTACATATTTTTGTTTTCCTTGATCCACTTCGGGTTATCTGGTATCAGAGCCTGATGGGGAAGTAGGAATATAACTGTTAATTGTCTGTAACTATGTTCTTCTGGATCTGGACTTTAAATTCCTTTATGAAATTTCTGTAACCATGGTTTATAGGCTGGACAGCTGACAGGCCCTTCGGGTGAGATCAGTAATGATCGTCCCTGTCTGTAACAACGCCACGAACTAATGGTACTGAAATATTGCTTTTGTACAGTTCTGCATATCTGAAAATCCTTTACTGGAAGTACAACAGTTCTTCGTTCTTTTGAATAGGGCTGTAGCAGTAAGTCCCGTATGGTTGAAAGGGCAGTAAGGCTAATTTGACGATGCTGTATTCAAAAGAAACAAAAAGAACATAAGAAGCTGGTGGCTATAGTATTAAACCAACCACCATTCAAGATCTCCAGATTGAGATAAATAATCTCAAGAAAGAGATCAGAGAAATCAAAGAGCAACAACAAATTCATCAAATTCAACTTTCTCATTGTCAGAATCATCATCTAATTGAGAAAGGATAATTTGATGAATTTGTTGTTGCTCTTTGATTTCTCTGATCTCTTTCTTGAGATTATTTATCTCAATCTGGAGATCTTGAATGGTGGTTGGTTTAATACTAGAATTCTTTTCTAATCTTTTGAAAATGTTTGTAATATCAAATTTGTTTGAAGTGAAATATTCTTTAGGTTTAGTTTTGTTTTCTAAAACCTCTTTAAACTTGTTTAAAAAATCTTTTCTTTCTTGAAGATCCGAAATAGAGCTTATAGCTTCAAAAAGAAGGTCTTGTTCTTTTGTCAAAACATTGATTTCTGGAGTTTCATCACTGTCAGAAGAAGAGGCTTGGTCATCATTTTGAATTTGGTTGACCTCTTCTTCGGATTCTTTTATAGAATCCTCATCAGAAGTATCAGCCAGGAGATTGTTGATTTGGTCTTCTAAGGAAGGCTCTAAATTGAGACTACTAATCTTTTTGTTTAACCTGCAATATTTACTAATATGGCCAGGTTTACCACAATTGTAACAAGTTATGCCTGTTCTGGGTTTTTTGGGAATATTGGTGGGGATGACATTATCCCCTTGTTTCTTAGGACTGGGTTTTCTATTGTACCGGCGCTTATAGGGCTTTTTGTACGGTTCTACAGCCTCTTTCTTAGGGGCATGTTTCTTCTTTTTGGGAGAGCAGGATGGAAGACCAAACTGTTCGCAGAATGAACCTAATTCTTTCTTGCTCAAAGCCTTTTCTTTGGCAAGCTCTTTTTGGAGTTTATCTTTCTGGCAGGCTTTAATACCGCTATGGATGATAATAGCAGTAAGCTGACCATAATCATAATTATCATAATTAATTTCTCCAGTGGGAGAACGACTTCGGAGTTTACTTCTAATAAGATCTCCGAAGGCCTTAGGAAGACCATCAAGATATTTTTCTTTCCAATAAGCCTGGTTGCAATCTTCCCTAGTAAGGACCCTAGACATGAAGGTATCTTTATACCATTTGAAATGTTCTAGGGAATCACATTTGAGTTTTGAAAGTAACTCACCGGATCTCTCTCTCCAAAGAGAAGGATCACCAAGGAAATGTTGAGATATTGTGTATAATAACGTATACACAGCATCGGGGAGACGCTCATTATCACTGACAATGGTTTTCCCTTTATCATCAATTTTGACTGCAGAGAGAATGTTATCTCTGTCGGCTTCAGTGAGATAATTATCCCACCAGCCTTTGAGTTGGCCCGTAAAGCCAGCGACTAGAATATAGACAATGGTATCTTCAGGCATATTTTGATTAGTAAAATATCCCATAGCAACAACCGACATATTTTGAAGTTTGGCAATGATATTATATTCAGATAATCCATCGATATTCCAAATATAAATATCATTAGAATTAAAACTTTGAATAAAATCTTGTTTTTCTTCTAAAACAAGATCAGGAGCAGTAGCCCTATTATAATAAAGCTTGGAAGAATTTTTCCAATTATTGATAGGATTAATAGCTAAGACAGAGTCTGTTTCAGAACAATGTTCTGAATCAGTCTTAGAGATGGCATTGATAGTTTTGGCAAGAGACCTAGTTCTGGGTTTAGCACCAGATTCTTCAGAAGGTTGAGGAGTGTCTGGGATGGTAGTGAGGAGACTAGTAATTTTACTAAGCAACTCATTTTGATTTTCCTCATTTATTTTGGTTTTCTCTTTTTGCCTAAGTTCTAAGATTTTCTGCTTAGCTTTGGCGCTGATCTTAAAAGGTTTAAAAAGAGGTTTTTCTAGTTGTGGTTGGGAGGATGAAGAAGCAGTTTCTTCAATTTTCGTTTTGACAGGATTAACAGAGATTTTCTCTCCTAAAACCTGAAGGTATTTATTGGTATAATTGGCCTGTTCCATAAGGCCTTGGATGTCATGAGGAGTGATAGACTCATCAGCACTCTTAGACTTGAAAGGAGTGGCAGTAACAGGGTTACCGCCTTTGTCTTTCAAATTAGGCAATTGGTATTGAGATGTGGGCGGTAAATCACTTTGGACTATTTGTCCATCTTTGATTTGCCAGGTTATAACATTAGCAGAGGAGGTGCTAATAACATCTTCTTGCCAGGGATAATTAATATTATTTCGAATGGTATAAGCATGATACCAATCAAAGAATGGAATATTTTGTTTGATCTTTTCGAGAAATTGATAGAATTTCTCTTGGATAGCAGACCTGTCTTTTCCCCTATAATTTTGAAAGAACCACTCTCTTTGAGGTTTCCATTCCTCAGAGTAAAAATATTTCCTAAGGGTTTCCTTATCTATAATGAATTTATGAGATAACATCATAAGACTCATTAAGGGAAGAGTAAGTTGGAGATTGGATATTCTGATTTTCGTCTTCTTTTTCAGAAGTCTGATAAACATTTCTAGGAATCCTAGAAGAAGTGTCTAAACCTTGAAGATTTAGAGAGGGGTCATGATTAACAGACCTAGGAATATCAGGTCTAACATAAGATCTAGAAGAAAAAGATCTCCTAGCAGAGACAAAATCAGATCGATTACTATAAGCATCGATCCTAGAGGAGAAAGAGTTTCTCCTATCAAAGGTTATTTCAACCTTTCCAGAATTGTCCTGTGAAATGTCCTGTATTTGAGGAGCAGGACGAGGAACACTAGGTGAGGCTTTATCCATCACCCATTTTTCTGGGAGAGTAACCTCATCCCATTTAATAATTCTAGGTAGAGAAACATTAGCCTTTGTCATATCAGTGATAAACAAAGTAGTTTCTCCCTTTTGAGGCTTGAGAAGGACTCTAGAGGCACAAGAATTCATGACCTTATACTGAATCCTATAGATTAATGCGGCGGGAATAGATCCCTCTTTCATGTCTAACCCATGAAAGCAAATATTAAGAAATAAGGAGTCTAGGATGTGTTCATCCATAAGACTCACAGTTTTGTTGGGAAAACAGTTAAAATAAATCGGTCCTTGACCGAGACTGGTTTCAACTGTTCCTATGAGAGAATCATCAAATTTATTATGACGAGTATCTCTTAGACAAATTAAGACAGCAGCATCTATGCCTATGTCTATCAAAGGTTTAATTGCTACCTGAACACATCCTATGTGAAGGTATTTGTACTTTCTTTTATGGTCATTGAGGGAGGATTTGGACAGGAGATGAAATTCTTCTCCTATGCCTTTCCCTAAAGGGATATTATTTTCAACAGTCTTGATAATATAATCAGAACTGTTTTTCTTGGGTTGGTCTTCAGGAACATATAATGTATCCTGAGGAATGACTGGAATAGTCCAGTCATCCATACTTTGATTGATCTCTTCAAAACGAACTTCTTCGTCGAAGAGGTTGTGTTTGGGTGTAATTTCAGGAGAATGATTCTCCTGGTCATTAAAGAGATTGGTTTTAGTAGGAGAGGAGGAGGAGGAACTGGAGCCAGAACGAAAAGAAATACGAGAGAAAGAGCGTAAGAGTCTAGACATGATATAAAAACATCTGGCTCATTACCCTCATTTGGTTCCGTAACAATACATCTGTTAATTATTTATAACTTATTCAACTGGATCTGGTTATTTTTGGACTCTTTTTTTTTTTTGGGTGTAATTTCAGGAGAATGATTCTCCTGGTCATTAAAGAGATTGGTTTTAGTAGGAGAGGAGGAGGAGGAACTGGAGCCAGAACGAAAAGAAATACGAGAGAAAGAGCGTAAGAGTCTAGACATGATATAAAAACATCTGGCTCATTACCCTCATTTGGTTCCGTAACAATACATCTGTTAATTATTTATAACTTATTCAACTGGATCTGGTTATTTTTGGACTCTTTTTTTTTTTTTTTTTTTTTTTTTTTTTTTTTAATTTGATTTGTTTACAAAATTCTGAAAATTCTTTTACTATAGCCACCAGCTTCTTATGTTCTTTTTGTTTCTTTTGAATACAGCATCGATAGGTACAAAACTGCCTTTACTGTTCCCTTTGGGCATTACGAATGGAATGTTATGCCCTTTGGCCTAAAAAACGCCCCTTCTGAATTTCAAAAAATCATGAATGACATTTTTAATCCTTATTCAAAATTTGTCATCGTTTACATTGACGATGTTTTAATTTTTTCTCAATCCATTGATCAGCATTTTAAACATATAAATGTTTTTATCAATGTTATTAAACAAAACGGTCTCGCCGTTTCAAAATCAAAAATTAGTCTTTTTCAAACTAATATCAGATTCCTTGGACATAATATTCACCAAGGTACTATTATTCCTATCAGCAGATCCATTGAATTTGCTGATAAATTTCCTGACAGGATTCTTGATAAAACCCAATTGCAAAGGTTTTTAGGTTGCCTCAATTATGTAGGAGATTTCATCCCCCACCTAAATAACATTATCAAGCCTTTACATGATAGGCTTAAAAAGAATCCTCCCTCTTGGACTGACGTCCACACTAATGTCGTTAAAGAAATCAAAACCAAAGTCAGGAAGATAAATTGCCTATATCTTCCCATCCCTCAAGCCTTCAAAATCGTTGAAACTGATGCTTCAGACATAGGTTATGGAGGCATTCTTAAACAAAAAATTGAGTCTCATGAGCATATCATTGCATATACTTCAAAACATTGGAATTCTGCACAACAGAATTATTCTACTGTAAAAAAAGAAGTTTTGGCAATTGTTTTATGCGTCTCAAAATTTCAATCTGATTTATTAAATCAAAAATTTTTATTGGCCCAAAATAATCCCACCATTGGAGGAACCAATTTGGAAAGTCATAATTCTGATTCTTTTTAAAATATATTAACCAAGAATGTCGGTTAAGTTTATTCTGGAACCAGAAAGTTCTTGTCCAAGCGTCAATGTAATCCCAATAATTGTATCCTGCTGGATCAAATGGTTGGGAAAACTTTTTATAAGAATTTAAATTTTTTCCAAAAGCCTTTGGAGTTAAGACTTTCAGGATCTGGATTGTCGAATGGGTTGTGACTGATGGGTCTTTGTGGTCTTTGTAGTGTTTGATGGAAACAGAATCTGAATCTACTAAGATAAACTCATAAAACTGTCTAGTTTTATTAGCCTGATATGGCCTGAAATGAAACCCTGGTGGGAAAACTTTGGTAATTGCCTTGTATGGGTTTTTGTCCCAAAATTCAGGTTCCATTTGTATAACTGAGGAGAATTTTCCTTTGGCTATATAATGGCTTGGACTTGAAGTTTTTTGTTTTCCTTTTTGAAGGTCAAGGGTCCCTTCTGGTCTATTGGTTATTGTTTTCTGGGTTTGGTTGAAGGACTGTATTATAGTGTTTAGGCTGGCTAAATCTAATTCCATTTCTTCTTCAGAGGCAATGTCTGCCCAAGATTTATTTGGTAGGCTATTCAAGCTTCCTTGTTGGACAGCTAAAAGCGTACTGTTAATTGATCCACTTCGGGTTGAGCAAGACCAAGGACTCTTACTTTTCCTTTAGTAGTCCTTATATTTGGAATATCGATGGATTATCTGAATATAATATCATTGCCAAACTTCAAAATATGTCGGTTGTTGCTATGGGATATTTTACTAATCAAAATATGCCTGAAGATACCATTGTCTATATTCTAGTCGCTGGCTTTACGGGCCAACTCAAAGGCTGGTGGGATAATTATCTCACTGAAGCCGACAGAGATAACATTCTCTCTGCAGTCAAAATTGATGATAAAGGGAAAACCATTGGAGGAACCAATTTGGAAAGTCATAATTCTGATTCTTTTTAAAATATATTAACCAAGAATGTCGGTTAAGTTTATTCTGGAACCAGAAAGTTCTTGTCCAAGCGTCAATGTAATCCCAATAATTGTATCCTGCTGGATCAAATGGTTGGGAAAATTTTTTATTTATAATAAATAAAAATTATATTATATTTAAAATTAAAAATATGTATACATGATTACACGTATTTAAACAAGTTGAAGAAGAATAAGATATAATTAAAACTAAAAAAATTAAAATTTAAAAATAAAATATTAATATTCTTTTAATAAATTTTTCATATTTTTAATTTTATTATTATTAATATTTAATTATTATATTAATATATTATGTTATAATTTTTTATATTTATAATAAATAAAAATTGCTTAAATATAAATTATATTTTATTTGAAAGAAAAAATTTATAAAAATAATAAGAAAATAAAATAAAAAATTTATTATAATATATATATTAATATATATATATAATCAGACCATGTAACAAATAATATAATTATAAATAAATTATATAATAATATATATTTTTGTAACTTGCAAAGATTGTAATTAATTTATTAGTTAATTTATCAATTTATATATAATATATAAGTATATGTTTTAATTTATTGTATCAGTAATATTTTTTATATTACATTAATATTATAATGTAGTAAATTTTATATTTATTTGTTAATTTAAAATGACAAATTAATAAAACAAATAAAATTAAATATTTTGTAATTATTTTTTAATTTAATAGTTATTATTATTGTCATTATATATATATATATTGTATTAAATTTAAATTTATTTATTTTTTAAAATATAATAATTTTCTTTTAGTTGATTCAACAAATTGTGTGAATGTTATTTTTTTTTATCAATTTTATGTATTTACTATAATTTTATTTGTTGAATATAAGATGTCTTTAAACAAACAAAATATGTTTCTAAAATAAAACTAAAATATTTACTATTTATATAATTTTTAAAAATAAATCAAGAAAAATATAAATATAAATTTTATTAATATAAAATATTTATAATTAATACTTAAATAATATTTTAAAAATTATTTATAAAATTATATAAATATTATTATAATTATTTAATAATTATTAATAACGTAGATTGAAATTAAAAAATATATAAACTAATTTAATAATAAAATATTAATATTTTTATTAATATTAATTTTTTTTGTAACAAGTTTTGTTAATAGGTTTCAGGCCAATTTAAGCCACTTAAACAAGGCAAGTCAAATCTAAAATAAAGTCTTTAACAAATAACAAATCAAGTTCAAACTTAATAATTATGTTACATTTGACCTCCTTGAAATCAGAGCAAATTTTGGCGATGTCAGTCCGCAGATCAAGCTCCAAGATAAGATACATGCTATAAAAGGATCCTACTCTTGTAGATCAGTAGCGACACTTAAATCTATAGTGAAAGAATTACAGGAAAATGGGCAGGGGTTTTTAACTGAGTGCAGAGAGAGGAAAGATGTTGGGTACAAGCCAACTGGGCCTCCACTTAAGACATACCAGAGAAGGAGGGGCAAAATAGGGAATGTGTGCAGGGAAGCTGTTATGCAAGATTCTAACAGATTAACAAATGAATGACGTGGCAAGAGTGAGAGAGGCGGCTGAGGAAAGAATATATGGCTGAGGAAAGAATATATGGGAGATGATCAGAGTGAATAGGGTAGGAAATATCTGGGAGGTTATTGGGGGTGACTGCTGCCATAGGAGAAGCTTAATTTGTCTTTGCTGTCTTCTGTTATTTTTAAGCTTTCTTCTTGTATTACCAGGGTATTCCCTGAGCTTTCTACTTCTACATGGATATCGTTGAGGGCAGTTCTAGAACAGTTTGAAGATGTGTCTCCACACCATCTAGGATTACCTGCTCCCAGGAAACATGATCATTCCCTAACATTGAAGGAAGGCTAAAATATTCCAAATCTGAGACCTTATAGATATCCATGTTATCAGAAAGCTGAAATAGACAAATTGGTGGCAGAAATGTTACAAGTTGGTTTCATTTAACCTGAGTCTTTTTTCCAGTCCCATTATTTTGGTCAAGAAAAAAAATGGTAGTTGGAGATTTATGGACTATTGAGTTTTAAACAAGGTTACTTTTCCTGACAAATTCCCAGTCCCAATCATTGATGAATTACTTGATGAGTTAGCGGTAGCAGCCAATTTTTCTGAATCAGACCTTAAATCTAGTTATCACCAAAGGTGGCAGACATCGAAAACAACGTTCAGAACCCATGAAGGTCATTATGAATGGCTCGTGATGCCATTTGGTTTTACTAATGTACCTTCTACTTTTCAGGCCTTAATGAATGTAGTGCTATGACCTATTTTTGAGAAAGTTTGTGCTGGTTTTTCCTATGACACACTGACGTTTAACGTTTAGCAAGACTGAAGAAAAAAAAAATCATGTTAATCATTTACAAAAAGTTTTCCAATTGTTGGGTGCTCATCATTTAGTGGAAGAAAAAATGTAGTTTTATAGTACCACAGGTAGAATACTTAGGCCATGTTATCTCACTGATGGAGTGGCGGCTGATCCGAAGAAAATGGGACTGGCCTAGCCCCAAAGACATGAAGGGATTACGAGGATTCTTGGGACTTGCAAGGTATTATAGAAAATTTGTCCAGAATTATGGAAAGAGAGTCAAACCACTCACAAAATTGCTTTGGAAAAACAATTTTCACTGGTAAGAGGAAGAGCCTTTGAAGCATTACCCTTAGCTATGACATCATTACCGGTCCTGGCCGTTCCAGACTTTACCAAACCATTTTTTGGTAGAGGCCGATGCATCCGGAACGGAAGGGGATAGGTGCTGTTTTGTTGCAAGAGTCCCAATATCTTTTCTCAGTCATTCCTTGTCAGAAAGAGTTTGACGGTAATCAGTCTATAAAAGGTAATTGGCCATTGTTTTCGCAGTTCAAAACTGGAGACACTATCTCATAGGCAGGCACTTTGTAATTTGAACTGATAAAGAAAAGTCTTAAGTTTCTAACTGAACAACGTCTGCTTGGTGAAGATCAGTGTAAATGGACAACTAAATTGTTGGGTTTTGATTTTGAAATGCAGTACAGATCAGGAAGTGATAACAAGGTGGCAGATGCATTATCCAGCAAAATGATTTATTCAGCCATCTCCACTATTAGAGTTGATGAGTGGGACAAATTAGAGGGTGAAATTCTACGGGATTCCAGGCTGCAACAGTTGTGCAAAGATTTCATAGCAGATCCCAGTTCACATAAAGATTATACCTTGCAACAAGGGAGACTTTATCACAATAATTGACTAGTTATTACAAAAAGTTCCACTTGTATTCCTTTGTTAGTAGCTTCGTACATCAGTTGTGGGGGTTTAATAGCCTTTTTCTCCCAAGGACAACTTCTTCCTTAGGGGTAACTCCATCTAACAAGTATTTCTACCTAGATGTAGCCGTTAATAAAAAAAAAAATTTCAAAAACCTGTTGTGCATCCTTGTCTTCTGCCTTTGCATAGTCCTGGAAAATCAATGATGCAACACTAGAGGCCGAAAGAAATGTTGCAGGCAGATAATGCTTATGTTTTAAACTATTTACCTTTCTCAAAAAGAGATAATAAGAAAGAAAAATAAAATTCTATTCATACTTACGATACAATCAGTGGTAATAGAGTCAACAACAAGAGATACAGCATTTAAACTAATCATGTTAGGTTCATCATTAACAATTTATCAGTGATTGAACAAATTCTTCGCAGTAGATACAGCATATGGACATTAAATTGGGTAGAAGAATGATATTTATGTCAAGACTCAAATATATCAATGATTGTTATTGTAACAACTTGAGAATATATGAATAAATATATGCTTTTTAATCAAAGTAATGTGATAGTGAGCCCATCACATATGTGAAACTATCTAAAATAATCACTGCTAATTATTAAAATTCCTAATAATGTGAAACTAGGAAGCATCTAAACTAGACTTACTCTTACAAGAGGCCTTTAGCAACTATGTCATGTAGAAGTTCCTCTGCCTTATGATCCTCATTCCTTTCAAAGAGAGCACGGATAATTATTTCAAAAGTTACTACAGCATTAGGAAAGCAATTAATGTCTTCCATTTTTTACTTCAAGGCCAACGCTTAATCCAGCAAGCCCTCCCTACAAAGTCCACTAATCATAGCGGTACATGAATGAACACTAAGATTGCCTTTAACCAAAATATTCTTAAAAATCTCTCGTGCATCCTTTAGTCTTCTACTTTTGCATAATCCATCAATAAGTATGGTGTATGTGTATGCAATTGGATGAATGCCCTTGTCTATAACTTTATTTAATAATGCAATAGCCCAATCTACATGATGGTTTTTGAATAATGCGTCTAATAAGGAATTGTAAGTAATTATATCAGCACTTTGACTCATCTCATCAAGAAGCTTCCAAACATCAGAAATTCTTCCTGTTTTGCACAAACCATCAATAAGAGAATTGTAAATTACTGTATTTGGAACCATACTTTTGCAATGCATTTCTTTAAAAAGATTCATGGCTTCATCCTCTTTTTTATTCTTGCATAATCCATTAATCAAGACTATGTAGCTACGTACATCAGGGTTACCCCATTTTGGATCATGTTGTTGAATACATATTTAGCATTCTTTACTTCGTTAACTAAGCAATAGCCATCCATTAAAGTATTGTAAGTAATAACATTAGGTTTCATCCCATCTTTTATCATCATAGCCAACACATTTTTAGCTTCTCTGACCTTTCCTTCTTTACACAAGGCATCAATCAATATGTTACAGGTACAAGCATCTGGGTCGATGCTTTTCAATACCATTACATTGAACAATCCAACTGTTTCGTCTACTTGACCTAAAATGCAAAAGTCATGGATTCAATATAATTTAATTATTTATTAACACTGTCCTTCGATCAGGTAGTAATGTCCTTCGATCATCTGAAATTCCTGTACTACTACCTTGTAATGCAAATGCAGTGATTTTCTGACATTACCATTGAGACAGAAACCTCATGAGGGTGGTCAAAGTTATGGTATCTGATAACCCAATCTGAAGATCTTGGCCAATACCGAATAAGCTAAGGTCACTTGACGCAGTTGGCATAAACAATTGATGTAAATATTAAAAGTAACAATGCTAGACTCAATTCCCCTAGAATCTCAATAGTTGAAAAAGAGCAAGGGCAGCGTGAAAATTCTTAGTCTTAACAAGGACCCAAAATCTTGTTAAATTGAATGATGGGTGCAGAAGGACGCATAGTGAGCATGCGATTGAACGAGGCAACAGCATCGTTAACATCGTGAATAGACGGGGGCGAAGAATGAGTGTGAAGCTTCGCAGAGTAAGAGAGAGCAAAAGGGAGAAACTTGAGAAGAGTGTGCGAGAGAACATACCTTGACCTTGTTAATGACATCTGTTCATCCCAAAATTAAAATCAAGAGTGAAAAGAATAGAATTAGACTTACAGAGGTTAAGATGGATAGATGAACTTTCCTGTGCTGTTGCGGCTTTTCTTGATTTCAAGAGAGAGATTGAAACAAGTTAAGAATAAATAAATAAATATAACGAGTAAAAGATTACGCGAGAATAATATTTATATTATTATTATACAAATTAATCATTATTATTAATATAAAATTGATCAATAAAATAATAATGTTAAAATATTTAACTTAAATTCGAAGTAATAAGTAGCATAAAAAAATTAAATAATATAAATTTTATTTGATAGTTTATAAAAATAATTTTTAATTTATTTTAATAAATTATGATCAAATATATTATATAATTATTTGTATAAAATAAATTATTTAATAGGTTATTCAATATAACTTATTAAAATAAATACTTGTAATTTATTTAAAATAATTTATCATAAGTATTGTAATAAAAAAATTTATTAAATTAGTGTTTAAGTTATATTTTTAAATATATCAAACTTTATCAATAAAAGATGGTTCGAATGATAAGTAATTTGATATCACTTGAATAAATTCTTAAATTAGAGTATTTGGATATGTAAAAATTTTTCTGCGGTGGAATTACTTGCTACATAAGTTACTAATTTTAATTAAATTATAAATAATAATATTGTTTTTAGTTTAATATTTTTTATTCATATAATTTTTTAAAAAAATTATGCTAAGTTTGTCTTTTTTTAAATAATCATTTTTATCTAATTTTATTTTTAATTATTTTATAAATAGTTCTAATAATGAAAAATATATATAATTCAAGTTTAGTAATTATAGTATTTGTGAAGGAAAATTATGGTTATTTATTTAAAATTAGAATAAAATAAATAGTGTGCAGATGTATGAACTATCCACGAATTATTAATGTAAAGCTTGTTTTACAAAATTTTTACTTAACTCGTTTAAATAATTAAACATTATTTTAAGCTAAATTAACAAGCTTAACCAAATATTTAATAATATTAACTTAAATAATTTATAAATAACTTAACTTATTTACACTCTTAGTTATTTTCCTTAGAATCTATTAAATTGATTTGATAACATTTTAAAAATATATTATTTATTCAACTATTATTGATAATGGTATTTTTTTTCTTCTTATGCCTAAAATCAGCAAGCATGTGTAAAATATAAAATTAAATATTTAAAAGTAAAAAAATTATTATTTAAAAAATAAAACCAAATTATTAATAGAACTACTAATTGTATTCAATATTTATGACATATGACATGAACAATTATTTAGTCTATCAGTTAAATCTAAGCATCTTGAGGTAATTGCCAATTTGTCATCAAATTTTAGACGTTGTCAAAGTTATTAATTTTGTTAAATCATGAAACTCACAGTATACTTTATTTATTTTAATATATCCTAAAAAAAAGAGAGAAAAAGAGGAAGGAATAAAAGCAAGACATTATTTATTTTTTTTACCTTTTTCTGAAAAAACTAATTATACGTAACATCAACATTATTATTTAGAAAATGCATAATGAATTTTATAAAATAAATGCTTTTTAAAATAAATTGAGATAGAGTGTTAGGTATTTTTTTAAAATTAAAAATATATATAACCAGAATTTCTTGCAAAATAAGTAGTTTGTTACTAAAAGGTAAGTTTTAATCATTAAAAGTATATATCGAAAGCACAACATCTAATTTTAAAATAGATTTTAAGCATTTATTTGTGGTGAATTATATTCTATATACGCATAGAATAATAAATCAAAGAAAATCACAATTTGATAGGTGATGTTTTTCACATAACTACATTTTCTCTTATTTTCAATTAAAACAATGATAAACTTCATAACTATATAATTAACAAGAATTTGAAGAGAAACTTGATATAACATTATAATTTTTACTGGTGATAAATTTTATAATAATCATCTAACTAGAGAACATAATACAACATTTAAAGAATTATTAGCGATCATAATTAAAAGGGAAATGGTGCAAATGATCAAATCAGCATCATCTTTGGAGATATTGCTAGTATAACTTTATTTTGATGTGTTAGGATAACGTAGCTTTTTTTTTTTTTTTTTGTTTTAAATATTAGTAGTTTTATTTTGTTTTTATCTTTAAACATAACTCTAAAAGAATTAGGGAATTTCTACTAAAAATGCATGCAGATTTGTTTATTTTTTTTCTTAAACTATTTTGTTTAAATTAATTAAAAATATATTTTAAATATAAAAAATCTTTTAAAATTTTGGTATTTATTATATTATAATTAAACTTATTATAAAATTAATATAAAATACAACTGCATTAAAAGAATGATACAATACTTTATTATGCTATTAATTTAGTTTGTGTATTTGTTTAATTTTTTCATTAATCTTTTTATGATATGTTAATTATTTATAATTTTAATTCACATTTAGCAATAATTTTTTTTAACTATATAACAATTAAATAATAAATAACATTTATTTTAGTTTGTGTATGCAAAAAATCTCTAATGTTAGACTCATTCACTACATTTTTTGATGAGAAATAAAAAATAATAATAAATAATATTTTATAAAAATAAATAATTAAAATAACAATAGTTAAATTTTAAACATCAGTCATGCAAATGCATTATTTTATTGTTGTCATAAAATTTTTAAAAAATTAATAATAAATATAATTTTAATATAAATACCTCAAAAAAAAACATTGATAATTCTTAGATAAATTATCATAGTAAAATCATTTAATCATAATAAAAGCTAAAAAATTGAATGTTTCTTGTCACAACCTTTTTCACATTGAAGTTTTATGTTTATTAAATAAATAAAATATTTTAATATAATTTATGGTTATTTGATTATATATTATTGATATATAATAAAAAATATAAAAACATATAGTTTGATCATTATTGAAGGATGTATTTCTCTTAAAAAAAACATATACAAAATAAATAAATTTAATAAAAATTGTCAAACTAAAAAATATAAACACTTACTTATTTAAATAAGTTTTATAAATTAAAATGAATGTAAAATACTACAAAAATAAAGTAGGTTAATGAAATGATTTTTGGCAAGATTTTTAAAAGTGGTATAACAATTATTTATAGATACAAGAATACAATTATTTTTATAGTTGATTTACTATTTAGTGATATAATAAAACATCAAGAATTACTTTAACAAACCAGATTAATAGCTCGTACAATGTATAAATATTTTAGTTTAAATTTATTTAAAAATTTGCACAAAATGTTACTAAGCATGTGTAAAATTCAATGTAAAAAAAAAAATAGAGAGAAGTTGTAATTATATGATTTGCAGTAGTATGGATAATTTGACTTTCAGCAAAATAATATTTTCTTCAATAACAATATATTTTTTTTATTCAGTAAAATAATCATTCTTTGAAAATGCTTGCAATAGATTCTTATATGTTAATTGAATTAATAATTTTTTAATATATATTATTAGTTCTTTTTAGAGTCGTAACGAGTTAGAGTATTCTTACACTTTAAATTTATTCTTAATAAAATATTAATGTTTAGAAAAAAAAAAGTACAAATATTTTAGTCTAGAGTAAATATACATAAAATTTAATAATGAAAAAACAAAATTCTATACTTTTGTGGATAATTATATATATAATAAAATTCTTTTAAGCAATAATGTTTTTAAAAAAAAATATTTTCACTTAAATTTATCATTACAAATAGTATGTATTATAATGATAAAAAATTAATAAAATATAATTTTAAAAAGTATAATTTATTTTAAAATAATACTTATATTGGATTGTGTCATGTCTTTTTAATAAAGTGTCATTAATAACCATTAATTTAAAATATAAGACTCAAAAAAATAAATTGAAAATTATAAAAAATTAAGATAATTTTTAAATTATAAAAATATGTATTTCTAAGAAAGGTTATAATTATGAATATTTATAAAAAATTAATTATGAATTGAATATATTTAGTTCATAATTATTGATATTTCTAAAATACAACTTTAAAAATAATAATTGATTAACATATTTCATTAAAATTATTTAAATTTATAACAAATATTAAAATTAATATGTTAAAATAAATAATTTTTATATTAAATTTTTAACTTCTAATATTTATAAAAATTATATCAAAATAATAATAATAATAATAATAATAATAATAATAATAATAAATGATTAAATTTAATTAATAATGATAATGAGAACTAAAATGATTAAAAAAATAAACAAATGAACAAAAGATAATATTTATAAAATACTTAATAATATATTACATATAAATTGATAACTAAAATAATATTTTATTTTTTATTTAAAATTTCAAAAAATTGACAAAATTGTTTTAAAGTAACAAATATTTATTAAATTAACTACACTATAGTATGGATAAGTTCATATTTTGATATATTTTATAATTTATATTTATACACTTAAACTCTATTTATATATATTTACACTAATTATGTTATTAATTATTGCAGTTTAGCTGGAAGTTGTTATTAGTGCATTATGGAGATATTCTTGATAAAAATTAGATATTTTTAGTTTTTGGCAGTGCTATGTGAAGTTAAGTTTGAATTTAAAATTTAAAAATTAAACTTAGATACGAAGATTTGGAGTGATTTTGATTGTGGATAAAACTGATTTGAAAATATAGAACTCAACCGACTGGAAACTCAGGTCACAACCTATCTAAAAAGGTCTTATGCTCTACACTTGACACACTTTAACTTCTCTACACACTTTCTTCATCTTCTTAGTTCTACCCAAACTCATTTTTTAGAATCATTGAAGACCATTGGCAAGGACGACAAAGTTTTTTCTTGGAGACTAAGCAAGTGATTGAGCACCCCTTCGAAGAACGAAAACTTTCTTTATCTTCTACCTTTTTAAATTTCTTTTGTTTGAGTTTTCTTTATGGTTATGAGTTTATTTATCACATTCTTCGTAGTTTATTTTGTTATGAGTAACTAAACCCATAACTAGGGCTATGATGAATCTTACTACAAACTTTATGTGATTTTTACTTTAATGTTGGTATTGGTTTTCCTTTAATATTTAGTTTTATTCTATTAGATTATATTGTGTATGTTAAGATTTGATCACATTTAGCATTGATCATACCACATGTAATTAACAAAACTATAAGATAAAATGAGATAAGGGGTTAGGTTAATCATACTTAATTCCTTTCTTTCAGTCGTTATTGAATTAACAAACTTATAGAATCTTTATGCTTTCTTGACTAATTACGTTGAATGAACATTGGGATTATTTGTTCAAGAAAAAAAATATTGACATTACATAATTTTTTGGTGTTAATAAAACTAATTATGAATGGTTGACAAATATTTGAATACCAATATCAGGATTAAATTAATTAGAACATAAAGAAATGTAGTAGACGAACTCATAAGTTCTAGGCTTATTTCATCTTATCTCTCTTATATATTCTATTACTGTTCTTTTAATTTATTGTTAAAATTAAGCTCTATTTTTTATCTGTTACAATCCTATTACATTTAAATAATCAAATTAAGTTATTCTTGATATTTGAAAATAATCTTTGTGAGACGATAATTTGAAAACTCTTAATTTGAAAACTCTTTATTACTTTTTAGTAGGTACATTTGCCTACAAATAAGTATTAACATGATATATATATATATATATAAACTACATGGTAAATTAATATGCATAATTATATATTATATATAATTTAAATACTTATTTTTAATTTTATTTGTTGATTTATTTAAATATTTATTAATTATTTTATTTTAAATGTATATTTAGAATTATATATATTTTATTTTGTTTACAAAATTGTTTGTAATTGTGGACAAACAATGTTCACTAAAATTATGATTTAATTTTTTGGATATTTATTTATATTAAAATAATATTATTATATATAAACTTAAATAATAATTAATCCATAATTATTAAAAGTCTTAAAAATAAAGAAATTATAATTGGATTTAATTTTTACAAACTATCTCATGGTCATAAAATTTTAAAAATAAAAGAAAATATTAATTATATATTATATTGAACAAAATTTGATTGAAATTGATTATAATAATAATTTTTTGTCGGTGGCCATAAAATCTTTAAAATAAAAAAAATATTGGTCATGAATTATATTTAATAAAACTTTATTATATAGAAGTGGAAAAACATAAAATATTAAAAACAAAAAATTGCAGTAATTATCTTAGTATTTGTTTAGGAACTTAGAAGAAAAAAGAAATAAAGAGTTAAAAAAAAAGAGAGAAAATGAAAAGGAAAAAAAAATAATACAAAACTCTCTAAATTGAAAAAATAAAAAATATGGAGTTATGAGAGTTTATTAACTTCATCCTCTCATTAAAAAACTCAAAGACAAATATAATCATAACATGTAACTTTATCTTTTTTTAAAAATTCAAGTCGCAAACAAAGTCTTAACTTTTTAATTTAATAATTTAATATATTGATAAAAAAATTGTGTATGAAAAATCTAATTAATGTTAATGAAAAAATTATATTTTAAATATAAATAAATATAGTTAAAATAATAAAAAAAGTGATCATTTACTAAATTAAAATATAAATTGATCATAAAAAGTAATATCAAATATACTTATATTATTTTCATTATGTTATTAATTTGACCTTTGTATTTTTTTAATTTTTTAATTAAGTTTCATATGATATTTTAATTAAAAATTAGTGATAACAAATTTAACTATTCAAAAATTAAATAATAAAATAAAATTTCATAAAATAAGTAATTGAAGTAAGATTAATTTAATAAAAGTAAAAGGACAACAATTAAATTGTAAAGATAAATATACAAATTATTATTTTATTGTTGTAATTAATTCTTTTAAAATGATAATACATATAATCAGAATATAAATACTAAAAAGAACATATTGATGGCTATTAGATGAATTATTCAAGAAAAATAATTTAACTACAGCAGCAAGAGCACATAACATTTCTTATCATAATCTTTTTTCATAATACAACTTTATACTTAATAAATAAATAAATAGATTTTTTTAATAGAATTTATAGTTATTTAATTATAAATTATTAACACATAACAAAAATAAAGTAAAATAAAATGATAAATAATAAATAAATTTACTAAAAATGCTATGTAAAACTAGAATGCCTACTGTTCTTTAAATAGAACATACATTCATATCGGGTAGATGCTCTCAATAGTCGAAAGTTCCTTGGTATGTACAATTTCTATGTTAAGGAAACTATATTATTTATGCAAAAGTATGCATTCATATTGTATCTAACGGGTTATAATTTATTACTTTATTAATCGTATGGAAAGTAAATAAAAAATTCAATTTGAGTATAAGAATTTTTACACTTACATTAATGTGAAAAGATTATATCCTATATAATATAAGTACTAAAAAAAATATATTGGTGACTATGAGATGAATTAAAATTTTAAAACTTACTTATAAAACATCATCTCACGAGGAGTTCATCCTAATCTCCCTCCCTTAACCTGAGTAAGTCCTCTAGTTGCTTACGAGCTATTCTCATAAGGTATACTTAAATTTTGTGTGTATTTGTCAGCTACCTTTCCGAAAAGACTCTTATAACAACAATTAACAATGATAGAACTATATGAAGTGCATTTTTCCATATGCAATTATGCAGGTCAAACTGATTAATCTTAAATGACTTGTGAGCTTTTTCTTCTATTTTTCCTGTGTTGTATGCATCCGTGCTGTCATCAAATATTTGTGTTCAGTTATACATTTTCTGGTGTCTTCTGATCTGCGGACCATTGTTCTTTGGTTCTGCTACGAAGCAATTTTTAAAATTTTGCCAGAAACACGCGGTATCTAAAATGCAAAAGAGAGGGGCCAACGAAGACCGTCACTACAAACGAAGTTTAAAGTGAAAAAGGAGATTGAACTTGCCCAGTGTGTTCTCTTTTTTACTGACAAGAAATTCCCATTGACATATGGGATTAATGACTAATGACTGGAATGCACTCCCGTGATGTAACTATTCTAGTATCTTATAGACCCGATTGTACAATGCATTTATTCAAAGAGATTTATGGCTTCATGAACCATTTTAATCTAGAATAATCCACTAACAAGCAAGCTGCCAAACAAATTCTTTTTGATTTGCACAAACCATTTCTTATTTAGAACCATAATTTTGCATTGAACTTCTACAAAGAGATTCATGGCTTCATCCACTATTTTAATCTTACATGGTCCACTAATCATCACTATTAACACAAAATTAAGCCACAGTTAACAAAGAAAAAGAAGAACCGCTGCTTCCTGTACACACATCTTTTCTGGAAATGAGAATATGACCATCAGCTAAAAGTAAAAAACTTACTAAGATAACGGGCCAACCCATAATTACAAATTTGGAGTCTCTATCTCCATGTGAAAGCAAAAGGCTGCAAATCGAGTATCTGTCATTGATCATTGATCTATAAGTAATTACTTGCAGTAAGCCTCTAGCAATCATTTCACAAAGAAGTTTATTGTGGCTGCATCATTCTCATCTCTTTCAAAGAGCACGGATAATTATTTCAAAACTTAAAGTATCAGGAACGCAACCACTGTTCCAATTTTGACCACAAGGCTTCATCAACAAGCCCTCCTTGCAAAGCCCATTGATCGCAGTATTATACATTTGGGCACCTATATCATAGCCACTAATAAAAAAATCTTGAAAAACCACCCTTACGTCTTCTGCCTTTGCATAGTCCTAGAAACCTAGATTGCAGAACCTCCTGTCAGTTGTCAGGTTCAGGCACATTCACAGCTTCTGAAATATACAAACGCAAACATTCTTTAGGAATGAGAGGAAACAATCAACATTTCAATGCTCAGCTAGTTCTTCTCAGATGAGCCTCTTATGGTGCATGACCATAACCATTCAATTCGAAGTAAATATTCGGGGCAACACTTTCATCAAGCTCCTCACCCCAGGTTGGCTCAACAACAACAATAATAATGGCCATTTTTGGTTTGGAATTTGTCTCTTCCAATGCCTTTGTACAAGGTAAAGATGTTTTTCTTTCTCCATTTTTTTTTCCTGTGATTCCTTTGTTAGATGTGTTCATGTATATTAATATTACTTGGATGATGAGTGAATAAAGTGAAGAATTTACAGCAGCTTCATATAGAGTTCCAACAAATCCTTTGAGAAGTTTCATTCAGGTGTTCTAATAAAAAGTGGAAACTTAACTAAGCTTCTTGGATCAACCAAGCGATAAGTTTTTGAAGTCTATTGTACAACTAAAATTTGAATAAATCTACAGGTGTTTTATTCTTCCATGTATAATCTGCCTCCCACAATGTCAATTCAATAGCCAAACAATGTACTCAAATTTTCTTTAAATAATTGGCATAATGAACGGATTAGGTGTTTCTGATTGTTACCCTTTTATTCGACAGGTCCCAGTGCTAATGGACATTACAGATATGTGTTTGCAGAGATAATCTGGCAGCAGAAATGGCCTAAGATTTCCTCATCCTGCTTTGGTCAACCCGCACTACCATACCTTTGATTATCAAATGCGGCCAGTGCAAGGGAGGAGAGGTCACTCCATCAACTTGCATCCTCCACTGCAGCTTCATATAGATTTCCAACAAATCCTTCAAGCAGTGCTCAAATTCCCATACAAAATGCTTTTGAGATGGGCACTAGGCGCGTTCCCAATGTACCACCAGGTGCATGGATATACCGACCTTATAGGATAACTGTTAGACGTAAAACTCTTCCTCCCATGGCCTCTCTCCAAGTTGATGTAATATTTTCTATTTCTCTTCATAATTGCTTTTTGTACATCACAGTTCAGTAGGACTTTTTATGTAGATAATATTCATCCTACTTATTTTTACTTATGTGTATTGATTGTCTTGTCATAAATTAGGCAGAATATTGCTATACATCGTAGAGATGTGCTTGGACATTGAGCACACGTCTTATGAGGTAAGTAGACATAAACCTGATGTTGTATTTTCTTATCAAGGTGAATTAGAATAATGAGATCTAGGATCCTAAGAATCTAGTGACTATGGAAAGTTTTAATTTGTTTACTCTTTGGAACTGTAGAACAGGAGCTTGTGAGCCCATTGGCAATGGAAACCCAAGTTTATCAGAGGAAACAATTACAAATCAAATGAAGACAAGAACTTATTTACTACCTACTAACTTAGAGGATGAACAAAAAGCTGATATTTGCATCATATGACAGGTATACAGAATTGCATGATATTTGTACTAAGGGGTAAATGTAATCCATTTTCACCATTAATTGGAATGCTTGTATATGATTTAACAGGATGAATTTAAGAACTAAGATAGGATTGGAATTCTTCGACGTGGCACGAATATCATTAAGATTGTATAAGGAATTGGTCGGTTGTGAAAAATGTCTGCCGCATAGGCACATCAGAAGCATTGCCTCCTTGAGAAAAGAAGGGTGTATAAAAATCAATGCACTCTTCTTGAAAATTATATTTGTTTAAAACGTGCTCATAAGTTGCTATGTATATGAACTTGCACATAGAGACAGTCATATTGCTCAACTTATTTGTTTGTTGGCACCAGAACATTGTATGTACAGAACTTGTTCAGTTTGATGTAATAACATTGGTCATTTACATTGTTACTATTTTTTAATGGGTGGTTGAATGTCTCATGCTATGTATATATTGATAACTTTTTTCTTCAGATTTACGCTTTGTTTATTTAATCATTTATTACCCTTGATTATATACCAGTGGTTTATAATGAATGGTAATAAATGAACAAATTAGTTGACAGCTAACGAAAGTCACTTTTTGTCATTTCTGTGCTAGTAACTTAGCTGTTATATCTTCATTAACGTTGTCTAGTGTGTTGATTATAGTTCCCTACTTAGAAACATTGAGCTATGACCCATAACTAAGTCTTGACAAAGAATAGTTTCATTATCGTTGGTTTAATTTTGCATGGGAAGACACATACAAATTAGTTTTATAGATCAAAAAACTTATACCGAGTCAGGGGTGACAATTCAATTCATTTGTCTACAAATTATCTAATAATAAAGATAAAAGTTAATGGACAGGTTAAATTCATATATTATTGAATGTGTAATGAACTATTCAAAAACTTCTAACACATTTTTGACAAATCATAATTGATTTATATTATCCACGTGCAATGAGTTCTGCCAAATTATGTTAAATTCCCTTGTCTTCAGTCATTTGCAAAAAATCCTAATGTGATTGAAACTCATGGTTCTGCCAAATTGCCAAATCAGAGAAATTTCAAGACTCATTTGGTAGTGACTTCTAGTTTGTTTGTAATTCCAAGGTTTTGATGTGTACACATTTGTGGGGCAGCAGTAGATGCATCATGACAGCAGTAGATACAGCTTGATTAGAATTTTATTTGTTTCCTTCATAAAATATCCTTAATTGATTTAGAACTTGTTTTCTTTTATTAGTTGAGATCATGATTATAACCCCCTCAATTTAATTTCTCTTGAATAGGAAAAATAAGAGTTTGGATAAAGGATATCTCGCTCAAGCGAGATAGATGTCGCTCAAGCGACGTAAGATTTTCTTGTAGAGAACGTTCTTGAACCCCTCGCTCAAGTAAGATGAATCTCACTCAAGCGAGAATGAGATAACATTGTCCCAACTGTTCTCTCTCCCAGGCGAGAAAATGATATCACTCAGGTTGGGAGCAGCTCGCTCAGGCGATGAGTCGCAGGAAAGATAAGTGCTCTCTGGACTCAATCTCTCAAGCAAGAATATCAGAAAAATATGTAGTTTTGCTGTCTGGTTATCTCGCTCAGGCGAGAAAGGCTCGCCCAGGCGAGAATGGAAGTTAACTCAAGCGAGAATTGTATAGAAGGATATTTAAGGGACCTCAGCCTAAAAAACATTCATTTCTCACCAAATGACCTTCTCCGTTGTCTCTCATTTTTCTCTCTAGAAAGAACTCTCTCGGACTTCGAATCTCTTCCAAATCCGAGCTCAACCATCGATTCCATTCAAATCTAAGAAACCTCATCTTTCGGAATATATCTCCGTAGATATCGTGGAATCTCTCCATAGATCACTCAAAAAAATAGTTTTGAGGAACTGTTACCAGGTAAGGAGAATATTTTTTAGCTTTAGTTATATATATATATATATGGTAGTACTACGAGAAATATGAGTAACTCATTTAGTAAAGATTTGTAAATTTTGATAGTATCATATGATAAAGGTGTATTTTTTATATAAAGAAAATTTTTGAGTTTATGTGAAATTAATGAAATTAGATTCTAAAAAAAAAAAATTATGGGTTAGAACAACATTAAGAAATTTTAAGACTAAGTTACTTAGGATGTATATATGTTAATTAATAAAAGACACAAAGTGTTGAACTTTATGATAGAAGACCATATTGAGATTGTATGATTTGAACTAAGTCCGAAGGTGCTTAACCTTTGGCATATTGTTTGATTGTATGTGTGAAATTAGTGATAATTTCTGTGTTAGATTGATATATTGTATTGACTGGAATGTGTGATAATTATGATAAATTCTTTGTTAGATTAACCTATGGTATGGTATGATATTGTATGATGACCTTGTATGTTAAACTGGTATGATACATTAAGCATAGACATGAAATTGATGGCGGAAATGCATCCAAATGGAGTAAATTCACATGAATGATTGAAATATTGATTGATTAAAAGTATATGATGAATGATAGAGAAAGAATGAGATACATAATTATGATGGTTTGATCAGAATAACTTGAAAAGGGTAATTACAATACATATTATAGCATATTGAAGAATGTGTTATAATATCTATTGTGATCTATAAATTTATATAAATTATAACTTACGTATTATGACATGCTGACTGATAAAAAGAATATGGAAATGAAAATGTTAAGAAGGAGAATGAGTATAGATAGTACAACGATACACTGAGGGTATAAAGTCTAGAGAAGATTTAGGAAAATCTTTGAGAAATGAAGATGATGAATGCTAACGATAAATGTGTGCACAATAATTTATTGAAAAATGGACATTCACATGTCACACCCTCATTTCCTGACGAAGCTCTTGACTATACCTTTACTAAAAGGGGTCGAGATGACACATGTATATCCGTGATATTGCGGCCAATCAGCAGCTACTTATGCTAGGAAGTCCTTGAGGGAACCCAGGGACAATATATATATAATATGCATGTTAACATATAAATGTATGTTTAGTGAATGAAGTATTGTATATGCTCCAATTAATGGTTGTCTTATTGTATGTGTTTGGATGTGATGATTATAAATATGGACCGTACACTATTGATAATGAATTAAAATAGAATATTAAGCAATAACTTAGTTTCTTTTAAAAGTAATTTAGTGGAGTGAAAAATACTCACTCTTACTGAAATGTTTCAGGTAATGAAAGCGAAGAAATGAAGATTGGTAATTTGTTTTAGGGTCATACTCGGTAATGATTGTTAGAATAGAACTGCTCAGATATAATAAATTTTAATGTAATAGATGTAAAATTTCATTTATATATTTTATTCCTTGACAGTGAAAAGTTTTGTCGAGAAATTTTGTAAATTTGACAAATTTTATTAATTTGTATTCTCATCTTGTATTATTTATTCAAACCTATAAAATTTCTTGCCAAATTTCTTATTTATATTTTTATTAATGTAAATACATTAAAAAAATTATTTATAGAAGATAATGTTGTTACAATGATCAAGGATTTGTTTCCTTTTATTGGCCATAATATCATATCATAGATTTCTTTCTTTTGTGTTTAAAATTTTAAAGGACTAAAAGTATTCAATAAAGTACAAGCTATTATTATCAGAATTAGTTATCTCAAAAGAGGCTCTGTTAAGGATGAGTCTGTTTCTCTAAATTTCAAATTCACTATTGGTCATACGAATAATTCTTCCATGTCTAGACCAATAACAGGTTTATAGTTGGCTTAGTGCACACTTCGGTCGTGCATCATTTCATTCACTATCTGTATCTTGATCTATCTCTCCCTCTTGTGGACCTCAAGGTTAGTTTAATATTTTACTTTGAGTTGATTTGGGGGTATTATTTGTGACTAGTCTGAGTTTAGTTCACAAGTTGTCTAGTTTTTTTCATGTTTAATGTCTTTCCCAAATACAAAGGATTGATTCAAATTGGAGGGTTTCTTCAAGTCATACAGAAGCTGTTTTGAGACTGTTTGGGAGAAAAATTTGAAGGGGATACCTTATAAGATTTAGTAGTGGCTTTGGAGCCTCTTCCCTTTTCTTCCCTTTTGGTTTAAATATTTGGTATTGTGGTTGAATAATGCTTGTTTATAGATGTAAAGGAATCATTCTAGTGATTTACCCTTTTACCAAATAATCCACATGCATAAAGTGACCTTATCCTGCATGTGATAGCTTGGGAGTGGAGCTCAGCATTACTGCTGTAATCTTCCACCTCCATACCATTTTATTGCTGTCTTTTGACTTAAAGTGCCCCTAATGCAGGTGTCTTTCAACACCGTGCTTTTACTGAACACTCAGATCTAATGGGTTTGGTTTGGTAATGGTGAACAAAGCACTTTTTTTTCCGCTCAGAATAACAATATTTGGGATTTTACCTGGAGAGGAAAAGAGCAGTGATGGGATTGAGAAACATAAGGGTATTTGAGCCTTGTATTAAAGAAGGATGAGAAAAGGCATTCTATGTTGCAAAGTTACTGCAAAAAGAAATATTAGCAGGGGTTAATAAAAAAGATCAATTTCATTCACAGAGAGAAGGACTGCAATTCAAGCATAGAAGATAAGGTATCCTAGTAAATGAACATAACAAAACTACAGAAACACAAAGGACACGATGCACTGAAATACATGCCATAAGCTTTTGATCCATGCCTAAGGTCTACAATGCCCTTGAATATGACAATTAAAGACACTTTAAACACTGATCAGCATAAGAAGGCAAGCATATTGTGCTTGGAACCAATCTCTCACTGAGGGAAGCTCTAGTGAAATTAGTGTACTCTAGCTACTGCTATTGGAACCTAATGCAAAAGTCCAATAACTGAGACTGGGTAGGAAACTTGTGGTTAAATGAAATGAAACCATTGCTAATAAAAAAAACAGTCTAAAAACAGAACAAATAAACTTGTTTCGTTTCTGGGTATTGTATGCCCTGTTAAAATGTTAAAAAGTTTTTTCATTTTATTCTTTCCTTAAAACAAGAGAAACCCAAAACAGATAAAGACAAGACAGAACATAAATAAATATATTAAAAAGAGAATAAGAATGAAGTAACCAAATCAAGAGTCTCGTAAATAGAGTTTTTCAAAATCATTTTTACTTTTTTAACATGCAAAATGAAGTAACCAAATCAAGATTCTAGTGTATTTTGTCCTCTTACCTAATAACATGATCCATTAACTCAATCAAGAAATAACAAAGCAGCTTAAAAAAATCAAATGTAAAAAATGCCGAAATGACAGACCTTTTGCAGCTTCTACAAAACAGAATCCTCAAAAGCCTAATACTCAACTCCGACCAGATTATTATCGGCTAGAGAGGCAAAAGCAGCAACGGATTAGCAAGGTGACCAATCACCCTTCCTATGGCAGCAACATGCATAAACCCATAATCACAAATTAGCAAACCACACAACAAATATTCTTATTTTTATAAGGTTGGCTGTGGATACTTATTCATTTCATCTTTTTTTTAAAAAAAAAAATACTTTACCTAACAATATGGCGCATCTAAAATTGAGAAGGAATTATTTATATTATGAGAACACCGATGCAATAAGTAGACATCAAATTCGATATCGTATGTTAAAATGAAACAAATTCAATATCACATGATAAATTTGAAACAAATTCTACCATATGACACAGATGTTAGCTGGATAAGAATATTACATATTGTTCAGCCTTTTAAAGATGTTATCTTGTTTTTAATTTAAAATATTTATATAAAAAATAGTGATAATAATTTTAAAATATTTTTACTGTTTAACAGTGAAAATAGTAGTTCAGTTTTTAGAGTGACTTTGTCACAGTTATGATCTGATGGGAAGGAAGTTGGGGAAATTATAGTAAATATACAAAATTGTGCCATCTGAAGGCTTCCTACTCTTACTCTGTGCGTCTTTCTCAACAAGCAACTCACCATCTCTCTCTTCACCTTCTCTTGCTCTCTCGATCATATTAAAAGCAACAAAAGACTTTTTTTATTTTTTTTCTTTACAAGTGTAAGCCTCTCTCTACTTGTTACAAAATCACCATACCAATAATAACAAATAAGAATTAAAAAAGGCAGAACCATCTATCAACGTGCCAATACTCTTGTTTTGCACACAGAAGAACCAAAACCGACCTTTATCCAAAGCTAATCGTATTTTATTATTGAAGAATGTTATAACTTTAACACGCTGATTATTTTAGCATACACTCTTATTTTTTTAATTAAAATTTATTAAAGATTATAAAAATATAAGTTAAATTTTTAAATCAAAAGTAAGACTATGCAATTTTTATAATTTTTAGTGAATTTTAATCAATAATAAAAAATTTAAGAGATTATGTTAAAAAGTTTATTATTAATATTTTTTTAACATTAAATCAGATATTAATAATAGAAAATTGAAAAGAAATATCCAGGAATCCTTTCGTATAGGCAATTATCCTTGGTGGGGCCATCTGGACCATTCCCAAATTTGTCATCTTCAACAAAGATAAGCATTCACTCAAACCATGCCTTATTATGCTCATGGCCTGTGAGTTACAATTCCCAATGAAATTCCACTAAAGCCACCATCTTTTGACTCAATAAATCAACACCCAATATTCAAAATTCCAACTTTTTTTGTTAATTTTTCTTTCCATTTATTACCATACTAATCAATAAACCTGATCACTCTTTCAGATCCAGAACCACCCTCCTAGAGATGGATATTGATGAGTGGGAGTTTCTCTCTGATGATGGCTACCTTGATTTCAGTGAAGATGGTGAGAAGAAGCAAATTTCCTTTGGAAAAGGAAACTTGGACTCAAAAAGTGTTTTTGACATGGAATACTTTTGTTCATCACCACCTAGAAAATCAAGGGTGCACAATCAACTAGTCCCTTTGCCAATTCAATTGGAACCCAGAATTTGTAAGGCCTCAGAAGATGTATTAGTCAAAGACATGATCAAAATTGCTACTCCATCAGAGAAAGCCAAAGACTTTGAGGTAGTGGAAGCTGATCAGGACACAGTGTCCCAAGTTTTCTTCAAGATCAAGGAAAGTGAATTTGTGGACATGAAAATGGACTCCCCCAAGTCATGTAATAGGGGATTGTTGCCTCCAATGGATGCAAGTGCCTTCAAATTTGAGGACAAAAGTGAGGCCAAGGAAATCATCACCTCTCCCAGAAGGATGATTGAGAAGGGCATGTTTGGGATGGAGAGTGACAAAGAAGAGGACTCAACATGGGAAGAAGAGAACAACAGTGGTTTCAACATATGGAAGTGGAGTTTGACTGGTGTTGGAGCTATTTGTTCTTTTGGTGTTGCTGCTGCTACTATATGTGTTCTCTTCTTTGGAACCCAGCAAAGGAACAAACTAAAGCAGGAGCAGCAGATTCGGTTCCAGATCTATGCTGATGACAAGGTCAGCTAATTTTCTCAAAAATATAATTAAGTATTGCTTGGTTTGTTGCCTTAAAATTATTAAATTTTATGCTTGATTTATGATGGGTTTGTGTTATTTGTTCAAAATGTATCATGGAAATAAAAAAAAAAGTGTTTATTTTGTGGCAAGTGTGGAATTTTCACCATTGATTTGGTCCAAAAAATTATTCTAATTAGGAGATTTTAAAATTCTTGTTATTCTCTGACTGTGGAAAATGTCATAAATTTTAATATATATTCAAAAAAATTAAAGTAAAAGCAATTTTATAATTTAAACATTAACAGAAGATTTTTAAAATTTTACATTCTGTCAATAAATTTAAATTATTAATAGGAGGATTTACTAAAGATATTTATGTTGGTTCTAGGATTTTGAACTAACCTTGAATTTGATTGTGATTTCAGAGGATTAAGCAAGTGGTACAGCATGCGACCAAATTGAACGAAGCAATATCTGCAGGAAGAGGTGTTCAGATGAGCAGAGCTCACATAAGCATTGGTGGTTACTATGATGGTCTTTGAAGCATGGATTTGATGAGTTTCTTGAAACAATTGGAATCTACAATGGATCAACAGTGTGACAAGATCTATTAATCTGGCCCTATCATATATTGCTGTAAATAACATGATGCCAGATGCTATTTCCTTAATGCTTATGTTTGTTCTGTATATTTTCTGTTCTCGTGTATAAATTAAGTCACAGATTAGAGGCACTTTTATTATTATTTGATTAATAGTTCACAATTCATGTACCAACATGTTTTTAACTTAGTTTTTAGTTTTGGGTATTTGTTTAGTTCTTAAGTCAGGTGCAACAATGCAATGAATTGAGTCGTCGAGTTAGTGGTAACCAATGATCTTGAAATTTGAAAATGTCAATGGTGACCAAATACTAATATCCAAAGTTAGAATTATTGTCAGTGTGACAACTGACAAATTACTGAAAGAATTTCAAGGGTTCTAAGTGTAAAAGTTTTGAACATTATTATCGATATGTTGTTAAGAATATTATTTTATTACTTGTTTCTTATAATATTCTCCACTTGGGTAAGAATATAGGTTAAGCTGTTTGAAGGTATAATCTATTTAATAAGGTGAGATAAAAGTTTTATTATTTTTAGGAAAGTGACATAAAAATAAAAGTGTTTAATGTTTAGCAGAAAAGTGAATATATATACTTTCTGCACTTTTTTCTAATATTAATTTGTAAATAAATGAAATAAAAATCTTTTTTACATTCATAGGTAGAAATGATATTTTTCTTCAGTAATTACTATAAAAAATTTTAAATTATCTCATACTAATTGATCACACACAAATTATTTTTAGAAAAAATGAACAATAAATGGATATAATTTATAATTTTTTCCTATAATGTTATTTTGAATAATCTCATTCTAGATGGAGATGATAATAACATCACACTCAATAGATACTTACAAAGAATTCCTACAACGGTTAGGATAATAATGACCGTGTTAAATATGTTATTTTACAAAAAGGTTATGTTACACTTAAATTTCTACTAATATTATATTTACATTCTTACAAATTAAGATCGATTTTTACGTGAATGATTTTTTTTATATATTAAAATTGAAAACCTTAACTTCACGTTGTGGTGTTTAATTATTGTATTGCAATGTTATGAGGTTGATGTTCAAGTTTACTTAGTTCAAATATTGCTAGTCGGCCATCTAACAATTTCGCTTTCACAAAAAGTATAAGTAATTAGTAGTTTGGTATGAAAGCGTAGGTATGCACACAATATAGAGATGGGCACTAAAATTATTACCCAGATGAGTATGAATTTGGAGGCAAACATTTTCTTGCAATGTTGATATAGGAACCATAATTGTATTTAGGTGTTATGGTGCTATTCCTTAATTTGACTTTGAAGTTTTACTTTAATAATGTGTAAACTTTTAATGTTGGTTACTCCTCTTTTACACGTGATATATGCTTTTTATTTAATTTACATATAATAATTATAATTTATTATTTTACTTACTATTAAATATAAGTTAAATAAAAAACTTAAATCGAGACTCGTTGAGACCATTTTTCCTACCGGTATATATATATTTTTTCTAATATTTTCATTTTATGTATCACTGAACCAGCTAGTCAAGGGTGGGTTTAATTACCCGTTACTATCAAGTAGTTGCTTCTTCCTACTGCTTACGTCTCTAATGAAAAGGGGAAACCCATATAAATCTAAACAGCAAAGTGATGAGATTTCATTGTCCACATAGAAAAAGATATTTGTGATATGCATGAAGTCACGAAACAGGGAAGAAGAGAGAAAATGAATGATTGAAGAACCCTTACCTCCAAACAAAATGAGATTTATTGAGACATGCCCCACTTTGGACAATGAATCACTCTAGTAGCCTTCGTGGACCAACACCAATGCCACACCGTCTTCATTGTTTCATCGTCCAAATAAGTGACGTTTGGTGTTCATTTGAAATAAGAGGAAAAGGAAAATTTGCAAGTGATTGTACGTGATGGCCCTTTCGGAAATACACGTTGAATGCCCCGTATTTGGAATTGCATGCAACCACAGCAACTGTTCCACGAATGTGGGGTTCCCAAGGATTCCAATAATTCAAGATTCACAAACAACATTTGGGGTTGCAACTTGCAAGGGAGAATCTTAGTCGTGTAGTGTTTTGAGCTGATTTTAAAACCAAGTCCTCTCTGATTTTGTTTTTGTTTTTATTTTTGTCACTGTGGGCTCCTCGCCTAATTGAAAGGTCATACATGGACCTCAGTTGATATGTCAGACCTAGCCCAAAGAATAAAACTAGAGACTAAGGCTCAATAACAGATTTATTTGTCTCTAATCTTCTTCATGAATATACCTCAGTTTTATCTTTAATAAAATTTCTTAAATAATAAGTATTTTTAAATCAATATTGCATTAAAATATGATTTACATTGAGTTCAATTTTAATAATAGTTTTATGTATATGTTTTGGTGAGGTTCGTGCTGATATTCGGACAAACCCTCAATGATGAAGTATTAGAGATGAATTTCATACGAATTTAAGATATTATAGTATTTATTTTTAAGTTCATGGGTTCTTAAATACCCTGAATTAAATTTATTATCCATACTTTTTATTAAAATAAAAGTGTTATTTGATATCTTAATTATCAACGTGAAGTTATTACCCGATCGATTGATAATGTTCCTTGGTCAGCGAATTTGAAGAAGGACCACAAATTTTAGATAATGACAACTGGGAGTTAAGGTTTTTAAATTTTACATGTAAAATTTAAGTCATTAAAATAAAATTTGTCATAATTATAGTCATAAGAACGTAGGTATAACATTAATTTTCATTTTAAAATTATTATTAAACTAGTAAATATGTTCGTGCATTTTACGTGTTTGTTTTATTTTTATTAAATTAATTTATTTTAAAATATAAAATATATAATTTAAATATAAAAATAAATAAATATAGTAAAAAATTTATTTGTTAAAAGAAATTATTGTTTAAAATTATTTAAAATATATATAATTTAGTATTTCCTAACATAAAAAATAGCATAAAATATTTTTTTAAATATAAAAATAAAATTTATATTATTTCATAATATTATAAATCATTCATTATTATAAACTTTTAAATAAATAATTATAACAATAAATTATAAATATAATAAATTTTTTAATATAAGTTATAAAATTTAAATAAAAAGTCTTATAATTTTTTATTTATGTATTTATTTATATTTGTTAAATTAAATTTATATGATAAACTATTTATTTATAATTATAATTTAAAATTATTAATAAATTTTTACTATATAATTATTAAAGCATGATATCATATTTTTTAAAAATAACTTATCAGACTAATATACACAAAAATAAAGTTATATTTATTCAACTAATGTATGAAATTTTAAAAATCTACTTTCAATATCAATATATACACAACTATATGTTAATATTTAAAAATAAAAATATATTAAATTTTTTATATATAAATCAAATTATCATATAAAATTATTGTAAATAAAAATTAATAATAATATAATATATATTCTGAATTAAAAAATTGTATAAAATTGAATTTTTTTTAAATGATTAAATTATTCTATATTTTTTATAACTTAACAGAAATAATATTGATTGATATTATAAATAAATCACTTTTATTTAATAATTAAGTATAACAAAATTATGTTGTTTGGGTCATAAAATTAAAATAATAAATTTATTAATTTTTATTATGTAATTTCTTTAAATTTTTGAAAATAATTAATACGGTTTGTTTATCATTTATCATTTTAATTAAGAATCAATAAAAATAAATATATCTATAAAGTAATTTAATGATAAAATAATATTTTAAAAAATTTATTAAAAGAAAAAATATTAATTTAAATAAAATTTAAAAAATAAATTTAAAATGCTATATAAAAGGAAACATATAGATTGAATTAAAAATAAGTAAAAAAAAGTATATTATTATTAAGTCTGTAATTATTTTAAAGATATATAAATATAACTTTAATATAAACACATTAAAATATTATATTGCCATGAAAAAAAAAATAGATGTGTTCTAACTATTTTGACGTAGATCTAGTGAATTTGAGATTTTATTTTTTTGTTTAGATATATTTTTGTCTATTTCTTTGACACATTATCTAGTTTTACAAAAATAGGTCAATATTCAGTGAACCTAATTTAAATATTTTTTAAATTAAAAAATATAAAATTTTAAGAATATAACATAATAAATAATTATATTAATAAAAAAATATTTGTATTGATTTCATATTTTTATGTATAATATCTGTATTTTGATTTATATTTTTAGAACTAATTATAAATCTACAAAATGACTGAATATCAAGAAAATTTTCAAATCAAAAGCCCTAAACTTATATTCTAATATGAAAATTTTGAATAATTATATAGTTAGAATATAAAATTCTAATAAATAAATATAATTTAATATGTTAATATAAAAAATATTTTTATAACATTTTAAACAGTAACCTCTATCTTTCTTGGATTGAAAGTTTTTTTATAATTGTAAAGATTTAGACTTTATACTCATAAAATTTTAAAAGTACGTAAAAAAAAGTTCGTTAGCTTTTGAAACAAATGATATATATAGAAATTAAATATTTTATTTGAACTTAATTAAGAGTTAAAACTTTATATTTTCTTTACTTATTCATTCATTGCGATATAAAATTATTAAATATAAAAATAGAATGATTAAATCATGTTATGATATTTAATAATGTTTAATTTATTTCAATTATTATAATTATTTAGTTTTAATTAGAGAATTTCAAATTTATCATCATCATTATAACATTTTATAAAAAAAATATTGCAACAAAATCATTAAGTATAAATATTGTTAATTTTTTAATTTAAAAAAAAAATTGCCATCATAATTATTATAATATAAAATATAAATAAAATATTGTCTATGTTAATAGGTTATACATAATTATGATATATGAATTCTTATTAAATTAGTTTTTAAAAAAATTAAAATTATAGAAGAAGAGAAAAAAAGAGTAATTAAAAAATTTTTAATTAAGATTTAGGTAGAAACTAAGAGAGAAGAATGATTGTATTTAATATAAAATTTAATCTTTATATCAATTAAAATTACAGATGTTGATATAATATAAAATTTATGAATCATATATAAAATTTGTCTAAGACTAAAGTTAATACATAATATATATATATATATATATACATATATATATATATATATATATATATATAAAATAAAGTAAGAGAAATATATATAATAAAATAGCAAAATTATTTTATAAAAAACTTAAATGTTTAGTGACATTTTACTTTTCAGATTCTACGCAATATTAAAAGTATTTATACAATACTGCAATAAAAATAGTTCAATCTTCTAAATCCTCCATTGTTATTTTCTGTTCATCATTTTTTTCTTTGTCTTTCTCAAGTTGTAACTTAAAAGAAAATATCAAATATAAATTATTGTATGATCTAAGAAATTTGAACAATAATTATAAATTGATAATTTATACATTAATTTTTTCCTTCTTTTTGATAAATTTGGTGTTTACACGGTTGGAGATATAGGTGAACAACTTGTTGTCAAGTCATTTTCTTTTGTTTTTGCATTTGTATTGTTTAAACTTTCTTTCTTCTTAATTTGTATATATCAAACAATGAAAATAAAGTTATTCATCATCGTATTATAAACATTAAATGAAAGTAATGAAACTCCAATTTAATCTTCAAAAACTTTTTTGTAAGCAAGTGTACCTATCAAAAAGTAATAAAGGGTTTTCGAATTAAGAGTTCTCCGGTTATCGTCCCACAAATATTATTTTCAAGTACCAAGAATAACTTTATTTGATTATTTAAACGTAACGGATAAAAAATAGAGCTTAATTTTAACAATAAATTAAAAGAACAATAATAAAATGTATGAGAGAGATCAGATAAAATGAGCCTAGGACTTATGAGTTCACCTACTACACTTCTTTATGTTCCAATTAATTTAATCCTGATATTCGTATTCAAATATTTGTCAACCACTCATAATTAGTTCTATTAACACCCAATGATTTTGCAATATCAATATTCTTTTCCCTAAGCGAACACTCACAATGATCATGCAAGGTAATTGGTCAAGAAAGTATAAAGATCCTATGAGTTTGTTAATTTAATAACGGTTGAAAGAAAGGAATTAAGCGTGATTAATCTAGCCCCTTATCTTGTTTTATCCTATAGTTCTATTAATTACATGTGGTACAATCGCCTATAATGCAACTAACTATGGAATGCTAAGGGTGATCAAATCTCAACATACACAATATAATCCAATAGAATAAAAGCAAAAATTAAAGGAAAATCAATAACAACATTAAAGTAAAAATTACATAAAATTTATAGCAGGATCTGCCATAGCCCTAATTATGAGTTTAATTACTCATAACAAAATAAACTACGAAAAACGTGATAAATAAACCCATATCCACAAAGAAAAACTCAAAAAAAAAAATCCAGAAAGGTAGAAGATAAAGAAAGTTCTCGTTCTCCGAAAGGGAGCTCAATCACTTGCTAGAACTCTGAGGGGAAGTTTGTCGTCCTTGCCAATGGTCTCCAATGACTCTTAAAGATGAGTTTGGGTAGAACTAAGAAGGGGAAAAAAGTGTGTAGAGAAGTCAAAGTGTGTCAAGTGTGGAGTATAAGACCTCTTTATATAGACTATAGCCTAAGTTTACAGTCGGTTGAGCTCTATCTTTTCAAATTAGTTTTATCCACAATCAGAATCGCTCCAAATCTTCATATCTAAGTTTAAATTTTAAATTTTAAATTCAAACTCAACTTCACATGGCATTTTCTGTTTACGGTAAAAAATGACAATTTGTAAACAAATAATCCAAGAGCAATCTGGGAACTAGATTAGGTCCTCTTTGAGTTCTTTTAAGTGTGTTGTTAATCGTAACAATAAAATGGACTTAGCAAAATCAATAATTTAGCAAGAATGGTGAATGTGAAACATGTGAAACTGAATCAAACGTGAAGATTTTTGCAATGTGCTAAAACAAGAACCAAATTGCATACAAAGAAATAAACAAAAGGAACTAAAATTAAGATGCAAAAATGTAAATATGCATGAAAGTAAACGTACAACTCCTCACAACAGCGAACAACAACCACCGTGAGTCTCCTTGTAACTGGTGTCTAGCGTGGTGCAGGGGTACAGTGTGCGGAGATTTTTAGGTGTGATGTCAGGTGCAAAAGGTTGTCCGCTAGAAAGTGAAGCTTTGACGTATTTATAGGCAAGGAAAACCACCATCATTCTTTTTTTTTTTTTTTTCGGACAATTCTCGGTAACTGCCTTCAACTGCTGCCCATTATCCATAACTGACTCTGATCGTGCTGTCAATTATGGTTTCTTTCATAATTGCTATTGTCCATGATCCTTCTTCGTATTGTTATACCTTCGTTTGGTGGTAACCGCTTCTGAGCCTTGTAATAACTTTTGAGTCCTATCATGACTCTTATCGACTT
The DNA here is from genome assembly GCF_003935025.1 of Abrus precatorius. NCBI lineage: Eukaryota > Viridiplantae > Streptophyta > Magnoliopsida > Fabales > Fabaceae > Abrus > Abrus precatorius. Next base: position 7,659,096 of record NW_020874395.1, on the reverse strand, counting down.
AGAATCTTTTCTTTGTTGTTTTCTATTTTTTAAGCAGTTTTGAGAGAAATCTAAGAGACTCATTTAGTCAATATAGACTTAGAATAATTTTCCCTTTGATTTCTATTTTTTGACTAATTCTGGAGAATCTGAGAGCTCTTTTTGTTCTCGTGGACTTAGAATATTTCTTCTGTTCATTCCTGTTTTTCGAGCAATTCTAGAGGAAATCTGGAGCTCAACCAGATTTGTAGACTTAGAATATTTTCTGACTACTTCCTAGTTTTTGAGCAATTCTGGAGGGAATCTGGAACTTAACCAAGTTTGTGGACTTCAAATATTTTCTCCACTTTTTATTTTTCAAGTAATTCTGGAGAAAATCTGAAACTCAACCAGGTTTGTGGACTTAGAATATTTTCTAACCACTTTCTATTTTTCGAGCAATTCTGGAGTAGCTCTATAGCTCAGTCAAGTTTGTGGACTTAGAATAATTTTTGACCACTTCCTGTTTTTTGAGCAACTCTGGAGGAAATGTGGAACTCAACCAGGTTTATGGACTTAGAATATTTTCTAACCACTTCCTATTTTTCAAGCAATTCTGTCTGTCAGGGACTTTAAAACCCTGAAAAACTCCTCGAAAAGACCTTTAGTCTTTGTAGACTTAGAATAATATTCTTTTCAGTCTCATTTTTTGACCAGTTTTAACTATTCTCAGTCCAAGGACTATAAAATACTCAGAAACTCCTTAAAAAGGCCTTCAGTCTTGTGGACTTAGAATAATTTACTCTCCTGTCTTTTAAGCAGTTTTTAGGAAAATCTGGGGTGTGACAATGACTTTTAAAACAACTCAAAATGTGACTTTTTCGACAGAAATTATAGTTCTTCTAAAAAACCTTCTAACACTTTTTGGGTTTAAACCTACTTTTCAATAAAGAATAAGACTCCTTCAACTTTCTAAAACTCTTCAAAATGTAGTTTCTTCATTATGAAAAAATTACTTTCTAAATATTCTCAAAACTCCTCGAAGAGTGGAATCTTCAAGATGAATTTAGGACTTAGATAAATTTTCAAGTCTTTAATTTGTCAGTGTAGGAGCCTAGGACCCTTAGTCTGATAAGGTCTTTATAACTTAGAATATTTTTTCTTTCCCCAAACAATTGCCAAGGACTAAAAATATCTAATTTTTATCCTGAATATATTCATAATACACTAATAACAATTTCTAGCTAAACTGCAATAATTAATAATACAATTAGTGTAAATATATGTAAAATAGAGTTTAAGTTATAAATATAAGTCATAAAATATATCAAAATATGAACTTATCAACCCCCTCATACTTGAGATTTGCTTGCCCTCAAACAAAAATCTTGGCTAAGGAATAAAGGAACAATTTGAAACATATCATCAAAACAAGAAACCCAAAACAACAGAGATACAAATAACACAAGAGTAATATCACTGAGTTCAAGTAATCAAAAGGCATTTAAAATTTTATATTCTCTATCTTCTTTCTCGATCATCAAACTGTGATACTTTGCTCTCCTTTCTCTCTTTCAATGTATAAGGACAAAAATAGAGAACGCTCAGTCCCTCTAAGAAGAAATATACTGCCATAGGCTTGACAATAAACCAATTCTCTACTAAGTCAATTGAATACAATTAAAAATTATGAGGTCTTTTATAGGTTATAATGTGGCCAAAAGGTTATAATAATTAAGGTGAGATAAAATGAAGAAAAAGGATAAACAAGGGTTTAACTTAATTAAAACAATCACAAATATCCCCTAGATTTATAAATGAAGCTCTTAGAGTAATCATTTTTATATTTTCACTTTCTTTACTCCTTTTTTCTTTCATTCAAATGTAACCCTTTTTTTTTTTCTTTTGCAACTTACACACTTTTTTTTCACATAAAAGATATAGAGAAGAATTTTTCTAACAATCCAACAACTTAATTGCTCCAGTTACAAACCTAAGGTCAACAAAATATTTCATAATTTTAATATAAAGGACCATGAAAAATCAATAAAGTTCAAAGTGAGCAACTAGTTGTATATCTTTCTCAAACATGTTGAAGGCCAAGAAAAAATAATCCTAATATGCCTTAATCATATTTAAAACATGCAATCAAAAGGAGTAGCTTCTAATTGGTTACAAGTCAAGTTCTAGAGCATAAATCTCAAGAAGACAATCACACAAAGCAATGAGAAAAGGGATACTATTAAATTAGGATAAAAATCTCCTTTAAGGCTCAAAACTTGTATATGGGGTTTAAAGTTTAATGTAGAGCAAAAAGTTAAAGATCTCAATTATTTATTTATTTAGTGACTCTAAAACTCAATAAAAATTACTCAATCATGTTCTTATTATTTTTAAAAAAATTGGGTTCCTTGGGATAAAATTTTCAAAATTTTTTCAGAATAAGGGTACAGAAAATTACTTGAGAGCAAGTAATGAGATAAGTAATAATGGAACCCCCTCATACTTAAAGCATAACATTGTCCTCAATGTTTAGAGAGAAAAAAAAGAAGTAAAGATAAAGAGGACAAGAGAAATGAAGAGAAAGGGACTCCTTGAATGTGAGACAAATTAATCAGAAAAGCCACCTCGTTCTAAAAAACAAGAACACAAAATAAATAAAAGTAAAAAATAAAACATAGGTTGCCTCTTGTAAGCGCTTGTTTTACGTCACAAGCCTGACTTCCTGTTGGGCTATTGTAAGAACATAGCTTGTTGGGTGGAGGTCACTCCATTCGTGTATAGCTTGACCCTCTAACCATTGACTTGAAACGTCCCTCCCCCAGCTTTAGAAACTTCTAAAACCTTGTAAGGAAGGACCTTGAGTACTGTATAAGGGCCAATCTACCTGGACTTTAGTTTTCTAGGGAATAATCGCAGTCGTGAGATGTAAATCAACACTTTTTCTCCTTCATGAAACTCACGATGTAAGATATGCTTGTCATGCCACTTCTTAGTGTGCTCCTTGTACAGCTTGGCATTCTCGTATGCCGTAAGGCGCATCTCATCCAATTCATTAAGCTCCAATAATTTTTTCTCACCTGCAAGTTGCAAATCAAAATTAAGGAACTTCAAGGCCCAATAGGCCCTGTGTTCTAATTCAACGGGTAAGTGACAAACTTTTCCAAAAATCAAACGATAAGGAGACATGTCAATAGGAGTTTTAAAGGCAGTACGATAAGCCCAAAGCGCATCATCTAATTTTATAGACCAATCTTTTCTAGAACTATTAACTGTGTGCTCCAAAATCTTTTTCAACTCCTTATTAGATACCTCAACTTGTCCACTGGTTTGGGGATGGTAGGGAGTAGCGACCTTATGAGTAACACCATATTTTTTCAAGAGATTATAAAAAAATTTATTACAAAAATGAGTACCCCTATCACTGATAATTGCCCTAGGGGTTCCAAACCAAGAAAAATATTTTTCTTAAGAAATTTAGTAACCATCCTAGCATTATTAGTTGCTAAAGCAGCCGCTTTCACCCACCTGGAGACATAATCAACACCAACCAATATGTATTCATTATTAAAAGACTTAGGAAAAGGTTCTATTAAATCAATACCCCAAACATCAAATATTTCACAAACTAAAATATTGTTGAGGGGCATATCATGCCTTCTAGAAATATTACCATTCCTTGACATTTATCACATGATTTAACAAAATCATAAGCATCTTTAAAAAGTATAGGCCAATAAAAGTATGGTGTACCTATCAAAAAGTAATAAAGGGTTTTCGAATTAAGAGTTCCTAAGTTATCGTCCCACAGAGATTATTTTCAAGTACCAAGAATAGCTTGATTCGATTGTTTAAACGTAACGGATCAAAAACAGAGCTCTTGTTATGCAATGGCTCTAGTTGTGTTTTTTAGTAAAACGAATTGGAACCTATGAGCTTCTAGTTTCTAGCTAAAAAGCTAACTCAAAGCTTTAGACTTGTAGTTGAAAGTTTATAGTTGTATAAGTAGCTTATGAAATTAAAGTATTCGACAAACTAATTGTACAACTAACTTATTTATATTAAATGACTACAATTTTTTTTATCTTTTCTTCAAGATTCCAAATGATTGTTCCATATAACTATAAAGAGATGAATGTGCACAATTAAAAGTTTCTTCAGCATCGTTTGGTGTCTCACTTTAAAATTTTGACAAATGATACTTTGCTTTTGAATATGATACCAAATATCCTTGTGTGACACACTCAATTTTATTACTCTTAGATAAGAAAAATAGGAATTTGGACAAAGGATATCTCGTCCAAGCGAGATATATCTCACTCAAGAAACGTAAGATTTCCTAATAGAGAACGTTCTAGAACCCTTTGCTCAAGCGAGAATGAGATAACATTACCCCACTGTCCTCTCGCCTAGGCGAGAAAGGGATCTCGCTCAGGCTAGGAACATATTGCCCAAGCAAGATAGAGCTCGCTCAGGTGAGGAGTCACAGGAAGGATAGGTACTCTCTGAACTCAATCTCGCTCAGGCGAGTTGAATCTCGCCCAAGCGAGATTGTATCTCTTTTAAGCGAGAGTATTCTCGCTCAAGCGAGAATATTAGAAAAATGAGTAGTATCGTTGTCTAGTTGTCTCGCTCAGGCAAGGAAGGCTTGCCCAGGCGAGAATGGAAACTCACTCAAGCGAGAATTGTATCGCTCAAACGAGATTGCGCGAGTTTAGAAGGATATTTAAGGGACCTTAGCATAAAAAAACATTCATTTTTTCACCAAACGACCTTCTCTCTTCATTTTGTCTGTCTTCTCTCCTTTCTCCCTCTAAAGAGAACTCTTTCGGACTTTGAATCTCTTCCAGATCCAAGCTCAAATATCAATTCCATTCAGATCTAAGTAAGTTTCTTGGAGCTCAGATTTCTATTTTATTCTTTTTCTTCAGTTTTCTTCTTATATTAAGACATCTATCTTGGAATACATAGAAAACTACATCTTTTGGACGATATCTCCACTGATATCGTGGAATCTTTCCGTAGATTTCTCAAAGAGCTAACTTTTTGAGTAACCGTTATCAAGTAAGGGGAGTATTCTCGAGCCTTAGTTTTATATACATATATAGTGATCTTAGGAGAATCTGAGTAACCTACTTTAGTAATAAGCTATAATTTTTATGAAATCATATGGTAAGAATGTATTTTTGGTATAAAGAAAGGTTTTTGATTTATTTAAACTAATGAAAGCAGATTTCTAGAAAAAGATATGGACTTGAATAGAATTAAGAGATTTTAGAACTGAGTTACTTAAGATGTATATGAGTTAAGTAATAAAAGACACAAAATAATAAACTTTAGGTTAGAAGACCATATTGAAATTATATGAGTTGGATTGCGTCCGAAGGTGTACGACCTTTGACACATTGTACTGATTGTATGGTGTGATAGTTTCTGTGCTATGATTGATATATTGTATTGATTGCATGGTGTGGTGATATTGATGGTAGTTTCTATGTTAGATTGGCCTATTGTACTGATTACATGGTGTGATATGGTATGATAATTTTCTATGTTATATTGGCATGATACGATAAGTATAGATATGATTTGATAACTGAAAGGTATTTGAATTAGGTAAATTCATATGAATAATTGAAGTATTGATTGATATTGAAAGTATATGATGTATGATAGAGAAAGAATGAGACACATGATTATGATGCATGGATCAAAATAACTTAAAAAGGGTAATTACGATACATATTATAGTACATTGAAGAATGTGTTATAATATCTATTGTGATCCATGAATTTATATAAATTGTAACTCATGTATTATGACATGCTGATTGATAAAATGGATATGGAAATGAGAACGTTAAGAAAGAGAAAGAGAATAAGTATAGATAGTACAACGATACACTGGGGTATAGAGTCTGGAGAAGATTTAGGAAATCTTGGAAAAATGAGGATGGTGAATGTTAACGATAAATGAGTGAACAATAATTTATTGAAAATAGACATTCACAGGTCACACCCTCATTTCTTGACAAAGCTCCTGACTATACCTTTGCTAAGAGGGGCCAAGGTAGCGCACGTGTATCCATGATGTTGCGACCAACCAGCAACTATCTATGCTGGGAAGTCCTCGAAAGATCCTAGGGGCAATTGTTATGAAACTGTCATAGATGTGAAATGATATAGAATTTGTATGATTATAATATATGTATTGTAACAGATCGATTTATGTTGTTATGATATGGGTGTTGTAGTACATCGACGAGTGTGACTAGGACACATGTATCGTGACATATGAATATATATATATATATATATATAATAACATGCATGTTAACATAAAAATGTATGTTTAGTGAATGAAGTATTGTATATGCTCTGATTGATGGTTGTCTTATTGTATGTGTTTGGATGTGATGATTATAAATATGGACCGTACACTATTGATAATGAATTAGAATAGAATATTAAGCAATAACTTAGTTTCTTTTAAAATAATTTAGAATAAAAGTAATTTAGTGAAGTGGGAAATACTCATCCTTACTGAAATGTTTCAGGTAATGAAAGAGAAGAAATGGAGATGGGTAATCCGTTCTAGGATCATACTCGGCAAGAATTATGAGAATAGAACCGCTCAGATATAATAAATTTTAATGTAATAGATGTATAATTCCATTTAGGTATTTTATTCCTTGATAGTGAAAGGTTTTGTTGAGAGATTTTGTAAATTTGACAAATTTTATTAATTTGTATTCTCATATTGTATTATTTATTTAAACCTGTACAATTTCTTATTTATATTTTTAATAATATAAATACATTAAAAAAATCATTTATAGAAGATAAGGATATTACACATTGTCTGTCTAGATATCCTTTATCCACCAAATAACATCAACATATAGTCAAGTTTAATAATAAAAATACAAAAAATGACTAAAAAATATCATGACCATAATATTTGTGATGAATAATTTAAATAAAAAAGAAACTTGTGGAGGATAAAGAAAGTTCATTTTTAGTGAATTAACTACATAAAGAAAAACATGTATATCATGTATTTATCCTTTTTACCTAACAAATAAAAAAGTGAAACACATGTTAAAGTTACACATAACCATCACATTAAAAGTGAGAATATCTTTTCTCCCACTGTAGCCTATTTGATCAGTCTTAAAGTATTGTTAAATGTCATCAATATGTCCAATACAATCCTATAAAGCAATTATCATCATTATGATAAATGTATGTATCCATTTTTTTTTTATAAAATTAACAATAAATATAATAGTATTTGCCTTAAAAGATATGTATCTCACATCATTAGTAATTTGAGGTGGTAAAAATTGAAAGCTTTTATCCTTTAGTTATATATAATCACGTGTAGAGTTATATAACATTTATTTCTACCATAAATTGCTTCCAAAATCTCATGAATAGTTCATCAAAAGTGTTGAAATCACTCACCAACGTCTCTATTATAAACACCTAAGGCAATAATATATACAAATATTTCTACTTTTTCAACTATTGACATGTTCCTACTATGTTTCAACCTATACTTAGATTCTAACTCTTCACACAATTGCAAAAAGACTCTTAATTCCGTTCTAAAAGCATTAACACATCAAAAAGGATGTCTACCTAATACTTCTTTCATCCAATCCACCCATTTTTTATGTGAAGTCATGCATGGTTCTTTGTAAATATATTTATAGTAATACATAGTTAAGGCACTTGTTGTTCATGTAGCCATAAACCAAAAACTCTTTACTTTTTCTTTCTCCTTTTAAATCCATAACGAGCCTATACAATGATAAACAAAATAAAATATAAACAAAAACTACAATGTTTATGATTTATATATATATATATATATATATATATATATACACACATACAAATTGAATTAAAAGACAAAGTTAAATAGTTCATATATATATATTTCAAAGTTAAATATGACATATTGTACATAAACTTTAACCAAGTCAACCTACATGCATCATCCTCCATAGCAAAGAAAATGTCTCTTCTTCTTGCATCCTCAAGCAAACGATTAGCATAACACTACCACTCACTACACCCTTCCAAGCCATCCATGTTATTAAGAACACTCATCATCATTACACCATTATTTGGTGTTGTTTGAGTACTATTGACACTATTAGGAGTGCTACAATTTGTCTCAAGTGCTTGGACTGCAGACCACAAAATTCTACCATGTTTTCAAGATGACGGTTTATCATTGCAAATCTCATTGAATATCTCTTTTTACGCTTCACTAACACTTAATTGTTCCTTTTTATAATATTCTTTTGTAGTTTTTTAGATGTCCTAATACCACTACTTGGCACTTAGGTAACATCACAGCCTTGGATTGATTCTTATCTATTACCATTAAACACTTCATTTTTTGTAAAATCAAACCAAAAAGTGCACCCACTTCTTTCAAGGTTTTCAAGCGAGATGAATATTAAGTATACTCTAAGTTAAATTGATATGCAATATCATCATCCTCACCAACTTCATCTTCAGTATTTGGTTCTTCTTTAGTATCTACTTGAGAATCCTCAACATCATCCATGTTCAAACTTAAAAGATTCATACCCAAAGTAACACATTCTAGCCCATTAGTAACCACTTCTCCATATAAGTGATCGCATAGCTATTCAATGGTAAGTGGTACTCCTTTATTACAAAATTTTTTTAAAATCAAGTTTTCCCTGTATAATAACATTTAATTATTAAATCAAACAGAACATTATTTTTTTGTATACTTTCTCTGTTAAATTTTTAATTTAAAAAGACTAAAAATAATTTAAAAATTTTCTCCTATTTAAAAAAATGAAATTGTTATTTTTTTCTTAATTTCATTAGAAAAATAAAGTGTCAAAATATGTTTTTTCTAAATATTTCTTTTATCTAAAAACAAAAAAATTAATATTTTTTATAAATAATTCATTGCTTTAATTCAAATTGAGAAAAGATTTTCTTTATAAAATTGTGTGTCTTTGTTTAAAAAAAATACAAAAACTAAAATATCTTATAAATTATAAAACATAGAAATGAAACTAAAAAGATAATAATAAATTTGAAAATAGAAAATTGTATTCTTTTGAGTGAAATAAATATTTGTAAAGTTAAAATATTTTTACGTAATTAATTAGAAGGTAATTAATTTATTTAATGAACATAGTAGGATGCTGATATTTTCCTTATGCGTAAACAATTCTTGAATCTAAATATGATTTTAAAGATTATTTTCTTTAATTAAAGTTTTTTCAATATTTTCTTTGATAAGCTTGGGTAACAACTTCCTGTTATCATTTTTTTCTTAAATTGATTGCAACCCCTTTTCTACCATCTTCTTTTTCTCTATGTGATTATTGTCTCATCGTGATCCTAGTTGCAAAAGTTTGCTAGGACAACATGGATTTTATATTTTTTAAAATGTTCATCTTGAATCATCAACACATATTCAATCTCATCAAAACAGTGTAAAGATTGATTCTTGAAATGATAGATGTGACAAAGGAGTCATATTCTTCTCCTATACCATCAAGAATGGCTTCAATGTGATCCTCTATGGAGATGAAATGTCTTATGGCTTTAAGAGAATCAATAATTTTTTAATCTCCAAAAGATAAGCATTAGTTAACCATGAATTCTTTTTTATGGCTTTGAGTTGAACCTTCAATTGATTTATTATTGCATGAGTTCTTGATACAAAAAAGGTTTCAAGTTTTTGCCACAATCATTGAGAGGTTGAACAATTGATCATACAGTTGTAGAGAGGTTCAGTCATAGAAAAAATAAGTCATAAAAGAATTAGTTGATCTTATTGTTTCCAAAGAGAAGAAGATGCTTCAGTGACATCTTCTATTGTGTTGTCAATTTCATTCAATGCATTCTAGGAGGGTGCACCTCATGTAATTATAAAGATTGAATTTATTGTAGCCAATTTCTGATGCTTTTAGGGAAAATAGTTATCTTCATTGAGTTTGAACGAGATTGAGTTTGAGAAAGTATGAATATTGATTTGTGCAGTAGATTCTGGTGCAATAGCAGTCATGGGTCAAAAGGCTTTTGATACCATATAAACTATCAAGAAAAAAAATGTACATAGAGATTTTACATAAAAATAATAATTGCATTTTATCTTATCTATATTTGTGATGGGATTACATTATAATAAGATAGTATAATTGAAATGTGAACCATATAAGTAACAAAATATAACTAACACTATTTTGCTATCTTAACATAGAAAATTCAAAAAAATAAAAATAAAAATGATTACTATGCTAACATAAAAAAGTAAAAAAATAAATAAAAAAATGAGCTTTTAAGCTAGTCAAGGAGTGAGAGATGCAACTTTTTTGTTAGGCTTAGTTATTAACTTAAGTAAAGTGTTAGGTTAGTAAATCATTGATTAAATTATAACAGTCACAATTTAACTAGTTAGGCTTAGTTATTAACTTAAGTAAGGTGTTAGGTTAGTAAATCATTAATTAAATTATAACAGTTATGATTTAACTAGTTGATGATTTAACTAGTTGAACCGTACATATACACACATACAAAGGACAAGCTGGATTAATAAAAGAAAACATAAATACAAAACTAAATGAATTAAAGGCTAGCATAATTTCAAATAGAGGTACAACTAAGGTTTTATTTTTGTTTATCAACCCTTTTTCTTCTCTTGTTTTTTTTTTAATCAATGTATAGCACTTCACCCTAAGCTTTTTATATTCAAATTAACTTTGACCTAAAAGTTATCTAAGAAGCAGGGGAAATACCCAAGAGATTATGACTACTTTGATCAATGGGTCATATGCAACAATAACCCACAAGCAAATGCCTTAGAGGTAAAAAATTATGCTAAAAAAATACTTTAACCCAAGAAATATGATAATAAGGTAAGACTTAATAGAGAAACACGAGTATCTTTGCCAAAGACATCTGCATCAGATGAAAAGTGTAGTAAGTTATTCTTGACATGATCTCCTTAGAGGTACTTGAATCTTAAAAAAATGGTCAACAAGGAATGGTTCTTCTTAACAAGTTAAGTCATTAGTTTTCACCAAAATTGGCCGAATCACGTCTATACTGTATTAGAAGCACATATGATCCATACGCTGAATTGATCAAATCGCATAATCCAATCTATGCTTGATAGGTGGTTAAAGTTTGTTTCAATTGTGAAGATGTCCATAAAATAATTCAAATATTTCAACATCAAAATTGAGGATCTTGATTAAGGATATCTTTATCAATTTTTCTTCTGCTTTTCTTTACAACTTAAAGTGCTAAGCTTAGATTAATTTTGAAGAGATTGTAGTCTTAAGTTTCCAAAATTTTAAATTCTAAAATCAAATTTTAATTAGATGTATTTTGTTTTAAAATGTCCATTTAAAAACTAGCAAATACTTCAAATGTGTCCTTAGCTTTTCAATATATAATCGGTTCAAAGACCATGGTGTTTAGAAGAACAGAGTCTTTATTGTTGAGTTCACAGAGAGTAATCTTGTTATCATGTTATTGCTCAAGAAAAAAAAAATATCTAAAACGTTTACACCATGAATAAAACAATAGATTTGGTCAGAACATAAATCTTTTGGTGGTTGTGGTCTTTTCTCTTTGGGAATAATTATACTAATTTCTTTTCTAGGTTAGCAGTAAATAGGGTTAAATGTCACTTAATTTTCTAGCACTTCCGTGATTTTGTAATTTTTAAAAATATAATGCATAATATTGCAAAAAAAAAAATAGATATATATTAAAGAAAGAGAGAAATATGCATAACATTTTAAAAACAATGATTTTCACTACAAAGGAATTAAATATAACAAATGAAACAATTATAATTTTTAAATCAAGCCTAAACTAAGTGCATTGAATTTAGTACTAATTACGCAAAAAATCAATTATATCTCTGTTATTATTAAGATGACAATGAGAAGATATGAAATTGGTTATTTCAGGTAGAATTTTAAACGGTCCATCCTCCACAAATAAACACACAACTCAAATTTCAAAGATAACTAGTCTGAAATTTAGGTTGATGAATCTCATGTATTGGTAGTGCCAAAATATTAAAATTGCCATAATAAAAATCATGTTCTTGTCCACAAGCCTATACGAAAAGGAAAAATAAAAAGTGTCCGAAGCTAGATGAGAAAAGAACAAGAAAACAAAAATTGTTCTTCTCCTTCAAAGATTCGGAGGGTCAAACCCTCTAACTATTAGCCTCCGTGCGAACCGAAAGATCTATCATTTCGAGTTCTTTCAGCTTTCTGGTGAAGGCTTTCCCCATTTAAATCCCAACGAAACAGTGAATTACAAAACTTACATAATTCAAACAAAATTCAAAGGCTGCGAAAACGATGTCTGCAAGGTTCAACCTCAATCACCATAGCTAGAACAGATTATCATTCTTCCAAGAGCAAAATAAAAGAATTTAAAAGAAAGAATATCCGAATACATCTAGGCAAGGAACAGAGAAGAAGCGTTCCGTACCCTCAAACCTATTCGAATGTTTGACACTTGATATGTGCCTCTGTCTGAACCGAACGGTGTTTATTTCACCGCTTGGTTATTCTGGAGGCATAAGAAAAAAAAATTATAAGAAGAATTAAAGGGGAAAATGTGAAAGGCTGCTTGAGGGACAACTGAAGAGAGAACGCAGAGCCCCTTCAAAAGGCCTCTCTTAGACGGAAGCAAACGTTAATTTGGTTCCAATTTCTGTGTGCCCCCTAACTAAGCCGCATATGAAATTGGTCATTTTCACAGGGCTACTCAAAGAGGCATAAAATGAATGATCCATTTGCGAAGCGGTGTGCCAAACGAGAAGCTATGCTGTTCACAACTTTTTCATTCGCTTCCTTCAATTGAAGCCATTTATAATAAGCAGTGAATGAAATTGAGACTTGGGAGAACAATGGCCTCTTGCGCCGCAGCGTAAATGTTGCGCCCTCATGTTTCAGCTTTGGTTTGGGATTTAGGGTTTCTTCCTTCCCAATTTAAAATGATGGTTTTCCGGTTGGAATTACCTTACTACCCTTGTTTATTTGCTCCGGATAAGTTTAGTACTAGTGACTAAAACACTTTTTGTAATTTAAATTATGATCGGAAATTTAGTTTTCCCTGTAAATAAAAATTTATTTAAACAAAAATATATTAAATAGTACTATTGTAATTAGCACGAAACATAAATGAAAATAAAATTATTAATGTCCTTTATATTGTGTTTAATAAAAAATAAAACCTGTGTTATATTTTGTTTTTATTGTTTATTAAATAAAAATATTATTTTTAATTATATATTTATGTCTTTTGTTTAAAAATAGACTAAATATATAAAACTAATGTTTGCTTAAAACAATATTTTATATCCTTTTTAAATTGATAGTTATAATTATTTTAATATTTTAAAAATTAAAAAATATTATATTTTTTAAGTATAGATCATTAACTCTTGTTATTTATTATAAATATTTAATATAATATTAATTATATAATTATTTTACGTAAAAAAATATAAAATATTATTTTAATCTTTTCCGACACCATAAAAATTATTTGTAAAAATTCATTCAATCAAGATACTTTCTATATATATATATATATTATAAGATAATTATTATATATTATATTTTATATATCAATTTAAAAAATATATCAATTTTTATTGTTAGAAAAAAGGACACGTATTTCGTGATAGTAACTATGGATGTTCATGGATTAGGTAAACTCGATCAACCCAACCTAATTCAAATAAAAATTAATAGATCGAGTTGGATAATCAAGTGTAATCGGGTCTTGAAAACACAAACCCAATTAAGTATGGGCTGATGAGCATAAGGTTTGCCTTTTTGCAACTCAATAAACTTGATCCAAACTGATTACATATAAAAAAAATTACAATATTTATTTATATTTGTATTTTAATTTTTTAATTTTTTTAATAGAGAAAACTCTATTTTACCCCAAAATATATTTAATTATATACAATTTAAACTTTGACTTTTAAAAGTAGGCAAGCAACAACTATACTTTTAAGAGTGTGTGAAAAAGCCCTTTCATTACTCTCACATCTAATTTCTCTATTTTTTTTTTTAGATAAAATTACTCAAAAATGTCTACCACTTTCTAAAGATGAGAGATTAGATATTTAGGGGTATTTTTATCCATAAAAATGGAGAAATTTGATGTCTAATTAACAATAGAGCTTTCAATTTCAAAATTTATGATCTAAATTACACATAATCAATCATATAGAGAGATAAAATAGACTTTTTCCTTTTAAATATGATTTTTGATAAATAATTTATTATTTAAGTATAAATCAAGATTTTATATATAAGTATTGATAGATTATTTTAATTTAATTTGATATTTGTTAAATATTATAGATTACAAAAATATTTTTATTTTTATATACAAAAATGATTGCCTTACCCAAATCAAAATGTTCATGATCAAGTCAAATTTGTTCATGTCACATAAAAAAAGTGAAAAATAGACGCAACACAATCCATTATATTTTAATTATGTCAAATAATTATTTTGCTCAAGTAGACACAACACAACCTATTATACTAATTGTATTATATGTTATTTTATGCCAAAATAAGCATAAAAAAATAAATTATTAATACCTATTTTATTTTTCATATATACACATAATAAACTTGATGAAGAGTATAATGAGCTCTTAAAGAGTGTGAATTCAAATTCAAAGAAAGACAATGACATGATTTGGGAAGAAATAAAAAGGTAAAGATTAAAAGAAAGTATGATGAACCAAAGGGTTGATTTGATAAGGATAGGTTTAAGGTTCTATTTTTTAATAATATATATCATAAGCATGTTAGGAACTTAGAAAAGAGTTGGGAATTTAGGCTATTAGTAGTTTTAGGTTTAAATTTTGATTCTTTATTTTTTCAGTTAGGGTTAGCAAAGAGAGATTATAATCCTTTAAATAGAATTCGGAAAAAAATTTATTGATTGGAGGACTAACTCAAATTTTTTTTTTTTGATAAAGTGACACTTACTTATGTCTATACTTTTAGCATTCTTATTATATAATGCAAATTCATGTTATTTTTAGAATTAAGAATATAAAAATACATTAATATAATATTAATATTTTATTTTTAAATTTTAATTTGTTTAATTTTAATTGTATTCTAGTTCTATTTGAAGACTTAACTGCTATTTAACTTATTCAAATATAATAAATATATTAATTTATTATTAAATAAATTTATTATTTAAATATGTATTTAAATATTATTGGTTAGACTTTTTCATGTACGATACCTTAAAAAATTTTATGGTACCACATAATTTACCTTATTTGTTTTATTCTAATAATGAATTGAAGTAAAATTAAGCCTATTGTTTCTAATAAGGTTTGAGAGCAAATATCTAATATTATATTCTCTGTTTTACTGTTGATTCAAATTCTGTTAGTTGGTTTTTTTTTTTCCAAATGAAAAATTTTCTCTTAGAATTGCTTATGAGCTTTTGATAATAGAGTAAATAATAAGGATAATTAGAATAATAAGTTTAAGATTGTTTGAAAGTGGGTTGATTTTCCAATAGTCTTTCTTTAGAAAATGGCCCATTGTAATATGTTGACTAACGAGGAAAGAAGTAAAAGAGGTTTTTCAAATTCATATTAATGTGAAAGATGTAATTTCGTATGTGATTATACATGTTGTAAGAGACTAATTTATCACTAATAATTTATGGTAATTTTGATTTTTTTTATAATTGTTAGAGTTTTTTCTTCAATTTGAGACGTAGTAATTGAATGAAATTAAACTAAAAAAAAAAAAATAGATGTTTGAATAGTATAAATCATTAGAATGTATATTTGGGGTTTTTGTTGGGTTGCTTTAAAATAATAAGAATTCATGGATTTTTAATAGAAAAGCTTAAAATAGAACCTCTCATTAGCAATTCATATTAAAAGTTATGCTAGTTATATTATTTCCAATTTGGTTCTTGGGATAACTTATTGCTGCAGGTTAAGCAAGAAACTGTAGTATCCAATATTAGAAACTGCAAATTTTATGATTAGTCTTCTCAGTTAAAAACTTCTATGCGGAATAATATCAATTGTTTTGTATCATTATTTTCCTCTGAAATTTCAAATCGGCTTTCTATATCTCAGAAACAAGAAGAATGACACAAAAATTAGAAAGACAATAACACAAATTTCGTGCCTTTGATTTCTTTTTTGGAATACCTTTTGATTTTCAAATGCAGGATCACATAATTTTCTTCTACATCTAAACCTTTTCTTTTCTAGGGAGACCTTCTCAAGGATTGTAAGGAAATTGAATTAAGGTACATTTGTTCACAAAGTTCAATCAAATGTTTATTCAATAAATTTTTTTATATAAAGACTTATATCAAATTTGATTATAAAATTTATTAAAATAATTTTACCAAGTTATCCTACAAAATTTGTTAAGAAAACATACAAAAATAATAAATTATCAATAAATTTATAAGAATTTTATTATCCTCTTAATAATCTTCTTAATATAAAGTAAGTATTCAATTTTGAAACGTGATTCGGAAACTTGATTATGAACAAGAACAAAAAGAAATGAATTGATGAAACCAAACAATCACAGTAATATTACATGATGAAATAGAAAACCCATATAAACATACAAAAGGTACAGTAAGGAATGAATGTGTTACAGAAGAATGTGAATCATAATAAGGAAAACACAATGAAAAACATAAACCTCTGCACATGTCCCATATAATTAGGATAAACAAGGTGTCACTTCACAAACTCAGAAGAGAAGCCCAAATGCAAGAGCAACAAGTGAAGCAAGCGCTGTTGGGACAAACAGAGAGGTAGCGTCCGATGTGGGACTTGGAGCTGGTGACTCCGCAGCTGAAACACTTGATGCTGCCATCATCAACATGGCCACCACCAAAGCGAAGAAAACCTTCATCTTCAATGCCTCCATTTCATTAAGAAAAATTTGAAAATTCTCTCTTTTTTTTCTCTGTGTGAAGAGAAACTTGAGAAGAAGAGGCAAAGAAGGGCTAGGTAGTGGGTGGAAACAAAGTGCAAGTGTAGGCTATTTTATATAGTTGATGAAAGGATAAACAAACAAATGTGTAGGAATTATTGTTTTTAATAAATGTTTTTCATTTTCTAGCATTTCAAGTTTTCTTTATGGCTTCCCTCAAATGGGTTGGGTTAGACTTCATTTATTATTTTCTACTTTATGTTATAAGGTATTGGAATGTATGAGTATAAGCCACTTATTATTAGTACAAGAATGGGTCATTCAGGAATTTTTGTTTTATTTTATTTCTGACCTTTTCTGGTCTTATTTATATAGCAAATAACTTAGTTTTTTTTTTTAACTAAGTTGTTTAGGCTATTAGACTTTTATTTAACTATTGTTTATTTTTTTATTATTTATATAGTTTATCATAGATCAATGTAAAATATTAGTTCAGAAAAAAAAATTGTACCCGTCGATTTATGCAATGTGCAGTTCAATACTTAAATTTTAGAAAAATATAAAATATTTATGAACGGATGCTAGTAAAAAGGATCATTTTTCACTCATTGAAAAGTCTTGAAAGCCCTAATTTTATGAAATATAATTTTACACTTATTGAAGATAAATTTCTATCAAATTTTATAAAATATTATGTAACCTTAAAAGGTATAATATAATCTGATTTTTTAAAAATTATACGAAATATATTATTTTTATTAAAGATTATATCAATTTCAGAACTTAGAAATTATCGTTTCTGCACTTACTCTTTTTTATGGTTTTTCCGTACTTATTTAAAGACCATACTTTTATTTTTGAACAAAAATCTAAGCGGATTCCATAAAAAAATAAATCACCAGAAAATATTTTAGTTTTTTATTTATGAAAATAACTTACGAACGACGTAGTAGATTTCTGTTGAATGTGACATATTATTAATTAAGAAAATCAATGCGTGTTTTGCATAGCAAAGCTATTTCTTTGTAATCCAGGATAAGCTATAAGTTAATATCATGCCAATGTTTTGTTTACAAATTTTAACTTTGTTTAACCTAATTTCATCTATAATTATCACTTATCAAAAATATTTTTCTAATAAAAATTGATTTAATATAATTTTTAAAAAATATATTCCCTATAAACATCTTTAAATTAAGTTTAAAAACTAATAATACGTTTGTTTGCAATAACATTATAACATCTCGTACAAAATATTATAGTAACATATAACTAATAAATTATTATTAATTTTTAAATATATATAGGCTAATAATAAATAAGCTAATGACTTATAACGTGTATGGAAAGCATGCTCTTTACACAGTATTTGAACAAATATTTTTATAAAAATAAATTTTTATAAAATCTTATAAATTAAAAGAATATTTTATATTTTTTTCATGTAAAATAATAATTAGTATTAGTTTTATATTATATATATATATATAATAGATAGCAGAAATTAATAGTTTATTTGAAAAAAAATACAAATATTATTTAATTTTTAAAATATTAAAAAAATTATAATCATTAATTTAAAAAATACAAAATATAATTTTTATCATAGTTTAAGTAATATTTATTTGCTAATCCTTTTCCAGGTTTCGGTCAGCCGAAGCTGCCCGTAAGGTAGTTGGACAGCGTGTCTTTATGGGGCTTTACGGTGCCATACAGCTGTCGCCAACGGTTTGCAGGCCCACTCCTCATTTTCTTTTTTTTTTTAAAAATAAAATAATATTTTTTTATTGCCTTTCGTTAAAGTAAAATAACTGAGTTTGAACTTAGAATATACTTCGTACATGTCTAGATTTTTTTTTGCCTTTCGTTAAAGTGAAATAATTGGGTTTGAACTTTGAATATACTTCTTGCATGTTTATAATTTTTTAAAATTATTCTTGTAAAAATGCGAAAAATAATAATTATTTTCTTTAAAAAAAAAAAGCATTTTGAGCTTGCTATTGTTATTCTCTTTGGCTTTGAATATGCTATTAGATTAATAGATAGATAGATAATAATATAATAAGGGTTGTATTTAATTATTTGTGTAAAGATTTAGAGTGGTTTATTTAGTAGTTTATTGGGTGCTTAGGTATTGGAATGCGTAGATAACTTAACAAAATAGAGGGTGATGACTGGTTGAGCTGGTTTTGAGACTTTTATTACCTGGATTCACTTATTCTTTTCAATTGTGTGTGGTTTGAACATTGATAATGTTGATGTCAACTAACTAACCTCATTAACTTATTCTCCCGTGTTTGCCATGTGGTTCGTGATGATTGAGCAGTTGCAGAACACCTTTCAGTGGACAAAACTTTCATTATAAAAAAAACATGAATTCAAAAAGTAATTTTGGTATCACATGGCCAAAGGTTCTACCATTTTGCACCTCCAATAATTAGGGGTTATAATTGGAAATATATTTTTATTTATAAAATGTAATATATATATATATATATATATATATATATATTATGATGAATGTAAAATTAATAAAATTATGGGAATTAAATAAGAAAAAAAGTTGGGTCCCTTGGCAGTGGTGTTATCGGCCTTACCTTAGAACGGGCTTTTGTATTGGACAAAATGACAATTGAGTTCCCTGTCAACATTCTGGATCCATGTGCATGTACTAAGTAGGTCCAAATTCGTCTATTGCAATCTTGTGACATAGGAATCAAACTATATTGACATTGGACTCATCCGTGAATAGTTACAAACATTTTTTTACATGGAAATCATTATTATTTATTTTATACTTTTCATTATGGTTAGATACTATATCTTTAAATATTAAATTTGAGTCTTTATTTTTTTCATTTAAAGTTTTATAGATAAAATGAATGTTTAACTACACTTATACTAAAATAATGTAAATAATAAAAATATCACAATAATATAAAAAAATAATGGAGCATGCATGTTCAAAATTAAATATTCATTAGCACACAACAAAATAAAAGTAAACCATACTTTCTAGACACTCAAAAAAATTATTTTTCTTTCTTTTCTTCTATAATAACTCAATCTAATACTAAGACAAACATGAAAGTAATACAACTTGAATTCAATCATCTTCTATCAATAAAAGTTGTTATTGTGATTTATTGGTTTAAGACATCTGTAATTGATCTTATGATGTACATGGTAGTTTAACCAACTATATGTAAGTGGCTGTGATGAATTCGATTGTATGGAGGAAATGAGCATGTAATTATAGGTGATGAAAGTGTGATTAATGAGTGTTTAGAGGATAATGAAAAATAAATAATAAATAATATCAATAGAAGTTTTAAAAGAAAGTATGGTGTAAAGCTCAATTTGAACAAGTTACATATTTTCATAATAAACTAAACATAGGAAACAAATTTGCTTTAAATTTTGTGGGAATTGGACAGTCTAGTTTTATTTTTGCTTAAGTGAATCTCTGTTCACTTAAGTGATTCCTTTAGCGAAAATAAAAATTTCTCTTCTCCTTCATCTCTCACACCTTTCTTCTCCCTCTTGATACCATCAGTGTCCCTTCCCCTTCTCCCACTCATACATCCACCTCCAACCCCTTTTCTCCTTCCTCCTCCCCTCCACCTAGCCTTGCCCCTTTTCCTTCTACCTAGCCCCCTCCCGCCAACCCTTTTCCTATCCCCCTTCTCCAAGCTCCCCTTTCCCATCCCAGTCTCACTCCCCCAACCCCACACACTCCCACCGGCTCCCCTTCTCAGCCCTTGTAATTCTTGTAGAAAAATTTGATATTAACTTAAATGAACTAAATTTTCTTAAGTGAAAGTGGAACTGAACCATCCAGTTTTTACGTGAACTAGAGTGAATTTGGATTCACTAAAGATTCAATTTACACTAAGAAGAGTTAAGAGACCATGAAAGTTAATGCCCTCATAGAATAACTACAACCCATTAGGTAGCATTCACTCAAAGAAATCAATCTACACAGAGAACCACTTGTTATCCAGGAAGAAGATCCAAAGGTTAAAGTACTGTTCATGACACATCAGTTAAATTGTCACCTTAGTTAGCATTGTATCATTGAGTTGCAATGAAATAGAGTGATAGCTAACTTTCCAATACACGTCATTTCAACCTCCTATTGGGAAAGCTCTAAACAAAAATGGCAATACGATGTGACTTGTTGGCAAACTAAAAACCCATAAATGGGCAATGAGTGAAAGGTAATAGGAAGAACTCGAATTCATTTAATGTCCCTTTCATTATAAGAACTACGGGGAAAGAGGATAAGGGTAGAATAAAAAGAGAAAATGGCAGAATATTGTATATGTTCTGCTATATACACTGCATTGTATACGCTTCATTAAGTTTACAAACCTAGAACTCTAAGAATTTAATAATATTTCCATTTTTTATAAAACATTTGGTGACTCCACTGAAGAAGCACTTGCAATGGAAGAAGAACAATCTTAACAACAACTTGCAATCACACTGCTAAAGGACTTTGTACAATAAAAGGAACATGTACAAGTTTTGCTGGGACAAAGGTGGGGTAGAGTTTGAGAGTCGACTGAAACTAAACTTGTTGATATGGCTAGATACACCCGTGACTGGGGCAGTGTTGACAACAAGAGAATCTAACAACCCTATCAAAGGTAATCCTCTAGCAACCATACTTTTGACAAACCCTAACTATCCTATTGCAAGCCAATAAAGTTTAGTAAAGGTAATAACAAAGTTACAAGCATAGATGCACAATTGAGAGCAAGAGATAACCCCTCCCACCAATGGTCATGGGTCGCATACCAGAAGGGATACTACTATGATGTGTCAAGAGTTACGACAATGACTCATGGAAAAGCAATGAAGCATCGGAAAAGAGGTGGACTCGTGATGTTCATAATGTTTGACAAAACAAGTAGCACTCGTGAGCATCTTATGGCTTTTCAAGATAACTTAGGTGTATTCTGCAATGAGAAAGATCTACGAGTGAAGGAGTTCTTCAAGTTTTTGATAGGATGTGCATTCATGTGGTATGCTAAATTGAAAACAAACTCCATAAAAACTTAGGAAAGAAATTATGAGAGAGTTAAGCTGGTACTCTAGAAGAGGAGAGAGTGTTCCATATAATGGACTTAGGTAGTGTTAAACAAAAGATGAAGTAGTCTTATTCTTGTATGAGTATGTAAAGCAAAGGAAAGACAAGATATTTTGAGCGTAAGCTTGACAGTTAGTCGAAAGTTGTTGAAGGAAGATATTTTTAGGCTAAGAGAAGATCAAAGGGCTCTTACAGAAGAAGAAAGTAAAGACCCATCATTTTGTCTTTTGCACCAAACAAAAACTCATACCATCATAGATTTTTGAGTAGTATGCAAGGTATTTCACAAAAAGAGAGAAGGAAATTGACCTTTACAAGTAGCCGTTACACCACTATATCATCAATTTTCTAATAGAAGTGAGAAATACTAGAACGAAAGAACAAAAGTAGGGATTCTAGAGGGAGCGAAGGATCAAAATAATGACACTGCTTTGGCTAAAAAATTAATGAAAACTAAAAGATGTATAATATTCTTTAATTAGATGGGGATGGATGAGACTGCACAAGAAGAAGTGACAAAGGCCTTAGTGCAAATTATGAAAGGGAAAAATGACGAGTTGGAGGTGGCTAACACGCAGCTGAGAAAATTGGTGAAGTCAAATGATGACACATATTTTGTATTCACATTTATAGTGTTATATTGATTCCAAAACACTTTTCATATGCTTTATTTTCAGAATTTTTACCATTTTCTAGTAATTGAAATAATTTAGGTTTGTTATATATAAATATTTTAATTTTGTATTTTCGGCTATTTTAACCTTTATCTACTCTTTTGGCTATAACTTTTTCCTACAAATAGAATTTTTGGTTCATTCTAGTTGCATTGGATTCTAGACATTCATAGTTTCAAAATGCATATATGGATTATTGGATTTGGAGTTGTTTTTATTTTTTTTTATGATTTTTTAAGTTGAGGCAGATGTGCTAAATTTTAAATTGAATATTTGTATTTGAGATTTTAGTTACAATTGAGGCCCAAATTTAGGTCATTTAGTTTACTCTAATAAGAACCTATAAATAGAGTAACGAGACTTTAAATTAGTGGTTGGACAATTTTATTTTTAAAATTTTCAAATTTGGCTCTTAAACTTCTCTTTGAATCCTTGTTTTTTTTTTTCCCAGATTCTTATATTCTTCTCATTCGCGCTTAGTTTAGTGTAACATCTTGCACTTTAATTTAAATAAAATGAGACTTATTAAAGTATAATTGGAATATTTTTGGATAAAATTTATATTAAAAAAAGAATTAAAAAAATAGTGATGTCATGCTTATGTCATCAGTGACGTCACGTACACATACAGTCTGTGTAAAGTACGCATGCACAGTATTTTTGGCATAAATAGTGACCGCGAATGGTGTTTCCGGTGTGAACAGTAAGGCTGTGAAACAGTGTTTCTGGCGGTGAACAGTAAATTTCAAAAATTTTCTATAAAATGAGGGTTTCACACGAAATTTTTATTTCTTCACTCCTATCCAAGGTTCTCAAAGGTTCTAAGGCTATATCTCACCATTTTCTCTCATACTAAACCCTTCTAAACTTAGATTTCTTTTCAGATTTATGATTCTACGTCCGTTCTAAAGGATTTCAAGTAAATTTCTCTAAGTTTGAAGTTAGATTTACCGTTCGTTTCTCCTTTTCTTCTTTTTCTTATAGATGTTCATGGTGTTCTCAGGAAAAATTCCGTTCTAGAGTTAAATCTTCGGTTAAATCTTTGTAAAAGTTCTTTTTTGAGGTAAAGGGGACTCCACTTTATTATTTTGTTATGTTTATTACTTGTATTCTCATAGATCTTGTCATATATGTGATTATATGTGGAATAATCCTTGTTTTATGAAAAATAATTGATGAAAAGTGAGAATAATTGGTTGGAAAAACCATAAAAATTGCATCAATATTCATAATTGTGTAAATAGTTGAGAATTTTAGATTTTATTCCAATTTTGAAAAATTTGAGTTGAAAAGATTTAATTCCTGTGCAAAAGCTTGAGTTGTAGATATTTGAGTTGAAGATTGAAGTGAAGAAAGTAGAACAATTGAACTTTAAAGATAAAGAATCAAGTGTTATATGTTGGGCGTATTCACTCTAGGTATATAAAGTTAATACTTTGAAGAAGAAATTCATGAAGATCAAGTAAGTAGCAACTCTAGGTGGTGAAAGTGAACACTCTAGCAGTAGAAAATATGATAGAACTTTGCGCGTGTTCACTCCAAGCATTCAGAGTAGCTACTCCTAAGGCTAATTTGCCCAGGAACCTTACGCGTTAACACCCCATTCGCTGAGAGTAGCAATGTGCAACTGCGCATTAACACCTTAACCATTTACAGTGAACACGCGCAAGGCAAAAGCTCAGAAAACACATGCGTGTTAACCTTTGATCACTTAAAGTGTTTACGCAAATGTAACAAAATTTTGAAAATCACTTCTAAGTGTTGACTTTGGACGATTTGAGTTTCTAATTCAGTTGTAGAAGCTTCTAGAAGATCTTTCATCTTATAATCTTTAGAGATTAATGTGTGGAATTGGAAAAAGGCGAAAAAACACTATAAATAGAAGTTGAAAGTTCAGATTTGGAACTTTTGTCCATTTTTTGTTATTTTTCACTTTGTAATTATTTTAACTTCCAAGGGAAGTCAGAGAGAGAGGTTGCGAGCGACTTTCAAGCTTTATTGCTAGAGGAATCAGGGTGAAGATTGGGTCTTGGAAGATGTTCTTCTACTCGTTGTCTTCTTCTTCTCTTATTTCTCCTTCTTCCATTGTAATGTTGTTTTAAACCTTTTTGGTTAGGGATCTATGGATCCAGATTTGATATTATGATGTAGTTTTGGATCTGGACCTTGAGATTTTAATTGAATTGAGTATGTGATTCTGTTCTTAATGCAATTGTGAACTAATCCTTCATTCAATTGAACTTATAGGAATTTTCATCAATGGAAATTGAGTTTATTTCTTAGATTTGAATCACGTGCCTAGGTTATTGAGATCTTAGGAATAAGTATCATAATCTAGTAATCCTATAATTTTCAGAACTTAATGCAATATTTGATTGAATTTCACCTAAGGAATTATTGGTGTTTAATTAGATATTAGGATCAATGAGGCAAGGAATTGTCCTTTGGTTAAAGAAGTGAAATTAATTATCAATCAATTAAAATTCTTAAGAGTTCAGAACATTATTACATTGCAATTGAAAATCTAGTGAAGTGATTCCTAATATTTTTCATATAACATTTTTAATACAAATTTCATATTCTGTTTTCACAACACATTTGTTACCTCTTATTGTTCTTATTCCTTACTTTTACATGTTTACAAATCTTCCAATGAATTGTGTGGCTCAAATAATTATTGAATTGTGAATTGGTAATTGAAAATAAGATCCTTGTGGATGATACTTGGAACTCATATTGATTTCCAAATTTTATTACTTGCTACAACTACCTAATATACTTGTTAGTGAGGAATTTTACGCAAAGAATACTGCTGTAATTTCAATCCAATTTGTGTATATCAGGGTGCACCACAGGTCACACACTCTTTTTCAGACTTGGCCTTTGATTAACACCTTTGCCAAGGGGCCTGTGACCGCACACGCTGTATTCGTGAGGCAGAGGCTATTCGGCGACCATCCATGGTGTTAACTGATTAAGTCCCTGAGATTGAGGGCTGATCACAATGTCATAATGAGCGTGACTAACGTGTAGTGAACGCACGTGGGTGTCGTATGATGAATGTTTGATAGTGCAGTGAGCATACCTGATTGTGATTGAGAATGAAATGATGGAATTAATACCTTGTACTTGTTGATACATGATTTAAAATATATTAGAAAATATATAGAATGGGCAAGGTGAGACTCTATGCTTGTTTATGTGTGTGGTAGTATAGAGTACTCACCCTTATTTTTATTTTTCAGGTGACTAAGACGATCAGCATCGGACTCAATAAAGGGATGGATGAAACCACTTTGGGACTTAGAAAGTTATTTTCTTTGAAAATTCTGATGTAATTGAACTAGTCCTGTAGCAATGACTTGATATAAATTGTAATTCATCTTTATTTTGAAACACTTTACTGAACTGTGTATTGAAAACTGTTTGGATGAAAATTTTTATTATTCCCAATTTTACCAAATTTATTTATTTAAAAAATTAAATTAAAGTGTTACAATTATTGCTTTAAAGAAGAGAAAATGTTATGTAGAGATATTTGGTTAATATTTGGTGTGTATCATAGTTATTTTTAAAATCAATGTAGATAAATATTAATAGTGAGATTAAATTCAATCATATAAAATGAGAATAAAATTGTCATATTATAATACTACTTTTTTTATTTATCAATCCATATAAATAAGAAATTACATAAACTAAGAAATATAATCATTTTGTTCGATTTAATTGTTCAACTTTCCAATCTATTCTTTGTTCAACTTTTTTTTTTATGAGAGATCTATTCTTTATGTTTTCTCTTACTTTCTTATTTTTTTTTTCTCCCTTTTCTCCCTTTCATTTGCCTTATGGTAATCATCTTTGATAAATATTTTTTTTTACTACATTCACTATTATTTATCTGTTTATATTAAGAAATTTAATTATTTTGTTGTAGCTAATTGTTAAATTTATTAATTTATTCTTTAAATCTTTTTTTGACACTTGAAGTATTCAAATAATATAAATACTGTGTATGAACAAAAGAGTATCAATTGAAAAATAATTAATATTATCTTAAACTTCTGTATGAACAAATAAAAAGAAAAAAATTTCTTCTTTTCTTTAGACAAATAAATAAGAGCAAAAATTTTATTTTTTTAAAATTTTATAAAGAATAAATCATTTATTTATAATTTTTAATTTCATGAAAAGTGTTTGTGTTATAAAAAGAACTAGGAGGGTATATTTTATAATAATATTTAAAATATATATATATATATATATATATATATATAGATTAAGAGAATAACATATTTTATTAAATTAATTTTTTAATTTATATTAAAAACATATAATATGAACTTATAAATAGTAAATTGAATATTATAATTTTTAATAAAAAAATTTATTCATTAATTTTTTATTACATTTCTTTAGTTATAAATTAAAAAAAATGTTTAAATAAAATGCACGTAATGAATATCGATACCTATTAAATTGCTATTAATAAAAAAATTTAAAAAGTACGGAGACGAGTCTCACCCTATATAACCTGACCTGAATGTAGCATATATTTTACTAATTTCTTTATCTACTTCTATCCAGTAAATGTGACGTAAATATAATATTTAATTTATGTTTAAAGATAAAATTGATAAATTTTAATTTTTATTAAAATACAAATTTTGATGTTAGTAATACATTAAATCTTAAAATATTACAATTATTATATATAATATTTAATATTTTAAAAAATTCATATATACTTTATGGTTAGGTTAACATAAATTAAGTAAAGTACTTACGTGAGTAATAATCTTTAAATTACTATATATTTTAAAATGTATAAATGGTTTAAATGTTTAAAATGTAATTTAATAACACCAGTTTATATATATATATATATATTATTTAATTTTTCATAAAAGTTTATAAAAAAATTTTTAAACCTTTAAAACCTATTATTTTGTATCTTTAAAATATATTTTTTTTAATCTTTAAAATTTTGTTGTATTTTCTTTTAACACCTTTGTGTATCCTAGATCTTCAAACCTCATTTTAAGAAGATATGCATGGTAAGCATCCAGCTCTGGATCAAAAGCTACTGCTTCAACAATCAACTGAGTTTGAATTTATATACAAAATAACTTTTGAATTAATATAATGTTAAATGTCACTTTAGAATTATTTACAAACCCTATTTATAAAGATAATGATTACATCCACTCTCAGAGTCTCAATTCATCATGAAAATGATGTTTTGTATTGATACATTATTTATTGCTCTTTTAGATATTTCTCATGTCTTTCCTGCACAATGGTCACTTTTGCATCATACAATTTTTGCAACATTCGCTTAAGTCAATTTTCTAACTTAAGCAAAAATTATAGAAACAATTCGCTAGAGGTAATTCGCTTAAGCGGTACATAAATCGCTTAAGTCGTGCGATACAGTACAGCATTAGCTTAAGCAAAGAATATTAGCTTAAGCTAATGCATGTTAGCTTAAGTGAATTTTGACAAAAATTTTAGATTCATCTTTGTCTTTGTTAGTTCATCATTATCTAAATTTTGCTTTAGCAGATAAGGGTGGCTTAAACGACAATTACAGTGAATAAATTTTTTGCATTTCTTCTAGTTCAAGAGATCTCTTTAGTTATTACCCATATTTTGATCAAACCAAATTTTAGTATAATTGGGATGAATTTTCAAATTTACAAAGATCATAGTTAAAAATATAACAATTCAAAGAGAAAATAGTTATATAGATTTAGGGTAGATTTGAGAAACGAGTTTGTATACTATTAAGGAGGAGAAATATGAAAGAATTTGAAATAGGAAAAGATTACCTAATTTTATTATATATCTTCCCTTGAATATCACTTTTAAGACTTTTTATCTAGTAAATTTTAACTGCACCCACTCAATTTATCATTAAACTTTAAATTGGAAACACAAAATAAATTCTTGAACTTGCTTCAAAAATAAATATGAGAGTAAATTTGAAAGAATATGATATAGTTTTATGTGAATGAACAATTATGTTCTTTTGTAAATGATAATTACCTTAAAAAGAATTATGTTAAAGAATGACCTGTTTTAAATATTTAAAAGATTAAGATTAAATTTTAAATATTTAATTTTTATCTCTCATGACTAGATCCTGACATTTTTTCAGAGAAATTGTTTTTGTACTTTGGTTAATTGCATATACCCAATCTGTGTTTAGGACCATTTATGGAAATGTTTTCAGAGAAATTTTATTTTCAAACAAGAACCCTATGAGAAAGCAAGCAGCATCACTGAACACAATAATGTAAAGACATTTTGATCTTTCTTCAAGCCATATGAAAAACCCCATTCTTTCATGTTCAAGTCACTTGAATTGGAGATTTTCAATTCCTTCATTTTTACATCTCTCATAGGCTAATAAGTTCGCTAATATCTTTTCTTACTATCTATTTCAAATCCATCCTAAAATATACATCAAATTTAAATTTATTTATCTAGAATTTTCTAAGATAAAAAATTAAGTTCCCTTTTCAAAATATCAAAAAGTTAACTTGACTGATAATTGTTAAAATTACAAACAAAATTTATTTATTTTCATAATACCAAAGCTTTCACTAACATTTGGTTGGATGACATTTTAACCAAAATGACAAAAATTGCAAAGCAAAATAAACATTTCACATTGTTTGCAACATGAATAATAATAAATTTAATCAGTTAAATTTATTTCAAATCGTTTTTTACTCAAAACATACCAATTCAAACATAAAATTTTAGTCAAAATATGAAAATTTTAAAAATTTTCCTCTTCAAATCCTAATCGTGACTTAAAAGATATTTACTAATTTTTTTACCTTAACCATTTTAACTTATTTCATATAAGAAATTTATAATAAATTCCTCAAATATTTGAATAACAATAATAATTTAACGGTTTTAAGTATAATAAAATTAGTAAAGGGACCCAATTTACACAACTTTAAAATATAGAAACTCAACTAACTCCAAAAAATTAAGAAAGCTAAAATCATTCAAAAGCCAAAATAAAAAATACAATTGAGTCATTAATGTGTTAGCATGTCACATTATGCACCATTTAGAGAGACTCACGCAGATTTTGACATCAAAAGGGAAGCAGGAAAAAAAAAAAAAACAGAGATTTTGGAAAACAGAGACAATAAGCCCTCTGTATCTATCAAATATTCTTGAACCCAAAACAAAGAAAGAAAAGTGGGAATACAATAATTTACACGTACTTTTCCAGAATACAAAATCACTGAGGACGAAAACAAAGATTTGTGATTAAAGAAGGGGGTCACTAGGAGCTCTTTAATTCCACTTCTTTGTTGTTTTGCCTCAAATTCCTCCACAGATATCTCCCACTAGCCATGTCAACGAAAACCCAAAATCCATTCTCAATCATCTGAAAACCCAATCAACACTCTGGTCAATAGAAATACAAAACGAAACCCAAGACAGAAAAATCCTCTGAATATGTCATAATAAAACCTTTAAGGTATGCACTTAAGTCTCCAAAAGAAAAAAAAAAATTACAAAATCAACTAAAATTGTCCCAAATAAATAACATGAAATACAATTTTACTTGAGCTATGAACATTTCTTATAGCGACATTTTTATTCATATACAGGGTATACAGGGTTTGAATTCAAAACTTCATTTAAAGGATACTTAAATAAGTAGCACTTAAACAAATCCTCAATTTTCCACATGAATTTGGAATTCTTTTTTTATAAATTTACTTTAAATCTTTAATTTGTCTTGAAAAACATTACAGCAACATTAGCCACCACAAAACCTTCACCCTAGGAAATTAAGTTCTCTGCCACACACAATTATGAAAAACAAAAAACATAATAAGGAGCAATGTAGAAACATGATAATGGGGTACCTTTTTTAAACCAAAATCTTCCTTTTTGTTTGCGGATTTTTCTTCTTCAGCTGAATTTTCGGAAGCCAAGTCAATCTTCGGTGACGAACGCACCGTTTTCCATGCAAAATAACCAGCCAACACGGCGGAGAAGAACACCAAGATGAATCTCAAAGGACACATCTCTCACAACAACAAAATAAAAAAAAAAAACAAAATGGGACTTTGAATTTCAAGGTACGATTTTTCAGCAGCGGAAATTGAAAAGGGAGAAAATTGTTGACAACCCACGAAAGACAAAGGGTGCGAGAATGTCGGGGTGTTTTTTTTTTTCCCTTCTAGAAGTAGATGAAGGAGAAGGGAAAAAGTGAAGAGGGTGTATGAGAAAAACCAGAACGCGTTGAGTTGTTCCTTTGTTTTTTGTTTTCTTCTCTCTGGAAAAAGAAAATTCTCAACCACCACTTTGTTACTTTGGGAATTGTTTGCTTGAGAACGAGATTTGTTTACAATGTCAAAAGGTAGCTTCCCCAACTGCTAACAATTGCAATATTGGGTCAGCTCTTTTGGCTAAGTCTTGGTGGTGAAGATGATGGGTAAAATAAAAGATAGAATATTATAGCTTTTCTTCTATTTGCTAAATACTTAATTAGATTTTTTTTATTCATGGAAAATTACAAAGTGGGTAAGAGGAAATATGCTAAATTGGTTTAGGGCCAAAAACTATCTATTTTTTATTTTATTTTTTTAGGTACAATTGAATTATCCATTGACATCATGCTTGTTTTAGGCATACCATTTATGTTCTATTCATTTAATGGTAATTAAACTGTAGATGTATTAGTGATAATAATAATAATAAATACGTTCTTAATTTATACAAAATAATTATTTGTAATTAAATAATATGGTCTAATAAAAAAGTAAATAATACGACAAAAATAGAATAATATTATTCAAATGTGCAATACTCGAATTGGCATGCCATGAATTAATAATCAATATTATATTTATTATTCCTTTACGTCTATCCATGTGGAGGTATTATAATCATAGATGCAGCAACTTTGCTTAACCATAAAATAAAGTCAATATTATAAGGTTTTTATTTAAATCCTCTTTCTTTTAGTTCAACTTATTTCCGTCATATATTAGTCTTCAATTGCATTTTTTTTCTTTTTGTCATCATTTTGATTGGTTTTTTTGGTTTTTTTTTTTCATGATTTTGATTGGTTTGCTTTCTAATGATTTTCTCCCCTTGCTAGAATGTCTCGGGCCTTTTTTTCTTCCAGCTAACAAATTATAGGAGAAAAAATAATAATTTTTTTTCATAAACTAAAAACTCTATATTTTTAAATTTTTAGAAAATTTATAAAAAAATAAAATTTAATTTTAATTTATAAAAAAATTACTTTATCATTATTAAATTTTTTAGTCTTATAATTACATATTAAAAAATTTATCCACGTTAAGCCTTAATCTTATTTGTATGAATGTGAAATTTTTAATAATGAATTTGTTGGAATTTTATACGTATGAATTAACATAAATTAATTTTTGTTATAATTTTAATTTAATTCTGCATTAATTTGATACTAAAATATTGAACTGTGTTGTTTAATCCATATTTTTATTAATTATTATTATTGAGCTTATTTGTCATAACTTTATTATTAGTATATATGATTTTATAATTATTGTTATTGGGTTAAAATATAATGAGTAGGTTTAATACTTCCTAATATTAACTAGAGAGACTATGCTTCTATCTGAAAGGGTGATAGTAAATTTTTTTCCTCTATTTTATTTTTCATAGATCAAGAAAGCACCCAGTCATAAACATATCAATCTCTACCATTCTGATTAATTTTAACATCCAAGTCTAATCCTAATATGATAATGATTTTTCTATTCAAAAATAAGTGTTGAGAACGTATATTTGTACATGTAATGAGTTCTAATAGATTAATATGAGATTTTGGATTTTCTTTGATTATTCTCAAAATTAATTTGAGACTTTTGTTATTGGTAATGTTGTGAATAAATCGACATCAAAATTGTGTGAAACGGATTAGTGTATAAGGAGAATTTTAGTTTCAAATCTGAATTTGAAAGCCCCCAATCCATATGTTTGTGAAATTATTTTTAAGTTCAAGAAATGACTAGAGTGGAAGAAGAAAGTTGCTCAAAACCAAGGGAGGGCCAAATGAAAGGAAGGTGTTTGTTGTGGTTAGAAATGGAATGAATGTTAAAGTAAAACAAATTGGAGTAGTTACTTTGAAATTAAGTAGTGGACATGAGTTGATTTTTCAAGACACTATTAGTGTAGCTTCTTCTTTGAGAAGAAATTTACTTTCAATTTCTATTTTAGATGATTGTGGTTACTCTTTTCAATTTAGATCTAATAAAGTTTTTTTGTATTATAAAGTTGTTGTTATTGGTTATGGTGTTAAGTTGAATGAATGGTATGTATATGTTGAATCTTGATTCTCTTTCTATTGAACAACATTTCAATGTTAATAATGTTGTTGGGCAAAAGCGTGGAAAAGTTGTCAAGAATTCTTCTATATTGTGGCATGATAGATTAGGATATATATCCTGATAAAGGATGGAGAGATTGCTCAAGGAAAACATTCTTCATAATATGAATTTCTCAAATTGTAATACTTGTGTTGATTGTGTGAAAGGGAAGCTCAATGTTATAGTAAGGAAGAAAAGAATTGCTAGGAGTGAAGGGATATTGTAGTTGATTCATACGATATGTGTGGATCACTTACTCCCATAGCTTTTGGAGGATTTAAATACTTTATCATATTCACTGATAACTTCTCTAGATTTGGCTGGGTTGATATGCTATGTGAGAAATCAAACTTTTTATATCCTTTCAAAACCTTTAAAATTGCTACTGAGTTAAAATTTGTCACACAAATTAAGTGTATTAGGTTAAACAGAGGTGGTGAATTTTATGGAAGGTATGATAAAACTTATAGAAATTTGGTCCCTTTGTGATGGGAATCAAGGAAGGCCTATTGAAGACAAAGACTTGAAGGCATTGGAAGAAATTCAAGGACCAATGACAAGGGTAAGGGCAAAGAGAATAAATGGAGACTTAAAAAATATTGTTGTTGTCTTATTTGAAAGAGAGCTTAATTTAGAGTTAGAAAAGCTCAAGATAATCAATTACATATGCTTAGAGGATTTGGACCCTAATGAGTTTTATTAGGATTTAATTATTATATTTAGTTTATTTATTTTAATATTAGTTATTACTTATTTTGAGTTTTTATTTAGGATAAAATCTTGTTATTTTATTTAGTTTATTTGAATTTAGGCTTGTTAGTAAAAGAAGCCCAGTAGGGTTTATGTTAGTATTGGTTTACAAGCATTAAGCATATATAAGCTCTTATTGTTGCAACCGGAGCACGACGGGACAGCGATGATAGGGGGTCACCACCAAACTTTATTAATGAAAAACATTGGAAAAACTTTTGATAGAAATAATCTTTGAAATCAAATTTAGGCTCAGGAGTTGTTTACGCGTGGAGAAGGTATTAGCATTTACGATTAATTGTGCAAGAATCATTTTAACTTTAAAAATATTTATTTCTCTCTAAAAGAAAACCATTGATGTTTTTTTTTTTATTTTCTGATTTGTCATTATTTTTTAGTCTTGTTTCTCATTCTTATAGTTTTTTTTAAAGTTTTAATCTTATATATATATATATATATATATATATTTTTTATAAAGAAATAAAATTAAAAGTTTTGAATTAAAGGAATAAATTATATATAAAAATGCTATTTTTCTTTTATTTTTGTATTAAATAAATTTAAATTAAATATGACATGATTTCTTTTATTTTTCTTAAAGTAAGAATTCATTTTTATTTATTTTTTTATTTTTAAATAAAGAGCTAAAAAAATTTAATTGGAATTGGAAAAGTGGATTATTTATAAAATGTTATTCTTTTTTTTATCATATTAAATAAATTTGAATAAAATTTTACTCGATTTTTTTATTTTTAAGTAAAAATTTATTTTGTATATATTTTTTAAATACAGAAACATAATTAAAAAAAATTAATTTGAATTGAAAGAAAGAATTTATCATAGAATATTATTGCCCCCTCTCTCTTTTTTCTTTTTTCTTTTCATTTTTACATTTTTGGCATTAATAAAAATAATCTTAAACTATTTTTTTCTTTGATATTTTATTTATTTGTCCTTTTTTTGAAATAAACATAACAATTTTGGTTTTTTTTAGAATTATTTTAAATTACTCATTGTTTAAAATTTTTGTAAAATAATTTAAACTTGAACAAAAATAAAAATTTTTGAACTTGACGGGTCAGTTTCTTGCACCTACATATCTCCCGTATACAACGAAAGAATCAAAGCAACCATGTAGTTCTTTTGAAAATTGGGTTTAGATGAGTTTTAAAGTTTTTTTTAAAGCTTGATGTTTACTTTATTATTGTTTTTTTGTAAATCCACTCCTCCATAGGATTCAAGTTAATATACGACTACTGAATAAACCCTTACGATTCAAGTAATGTTGAAAGTAGGTCTACCACTCTATCAAAATTACTTAGCCGTTACGTGGATTTAAAAGACCTTTTTTAAGATAACCAAAATGTCCTATTAATATTGGATTCTTTTTGTATACAATAAGAAAATAAACAAAAAATATATAGAACAATAAAAAACAAACACAATAGCGAACAAAAATAACAAGAAAATAATTCTTGTTTGATTTAAGAATTAGTTTTTTTGAAATTTGCAAAGAAATTAGAATTTTTAAAATTTACGAAAAAAAAAGAATTTTTAGGGTTTGAAAAATTTAGAGTTTTATAATTTGCAAAATTGTTAGAGTTGAACAAGAAAAAAAAAATTACTTTTTAGGGTTTGCAAAAAAAACACTTTTGGGTAGAAAATGTTTTAGGGTTTGCAAAAAGGATATTTTTGGGTAGAAAATGCTTGAGGGTTTGCAAAAAGATATTTTAAGGTTATAAAGAAAATGTTTTAGGGTTTGCAAAATAGACATTTTAGGGTAGAGAATGTTTTAGGGTTTAAAAAAAAGATATTTTAAGGTTAGAAAATGTTTTAGGCTTTGTAAAAAAGATATTTTAAGAGAAAAAAATATTTTAGGGTTTGTAAAAGGACATTTTAGTGTTAGAGTTAAGTTTTTCTTTAGGTTTTTAAAAAAGAGGATGCTGGGTGTTAAAAAGGTTTGATTCGTAAGACGGGATGATTTTTGGGTTAAAAAAACATTAAATCTTGTATGAATAAACGGGGGATAAGAGAGGGGCACACAACAACGACAACAAAAAAAGAAAAAGGAAAAAAAAGAAAAGAAAAAAGGGCCTACTTGTGACGGTTTAGGATTCACGGTGAGATATCATCTTCAACCCTCTAGCTTTGTTCTCTTTCGTTGATCTTAAGATGTGCTTTTGAGTGCTCTCAAAATGTTGACTCTTTTGGAATGTTGATTATTTACAATCCTCTCCTCTTTGTCTTGTTGTGCTCCCTGAAATTCTCGTTCCTTTTCTTTTTGTCTCCTAAATTCTTTCAATTCTTCCTCTCTCTTCTTCTCTCTTTGTTTCATGTGCTCTCCCATAAAAAATAAAGTGAAAAAGTCCTCTCTCTAAAGACTTAAGCTTCCTATTTATAGCCACACCCCCTAACCCTAGATCCTATTTAATATTTTTTTTTATTTTTTTAAAAAAAGTTCCACTTCCCATAATCCCTAATTTTCCAATAATCACTGCTCACACTTACCTTAAACATCTCATCCACCTCCCTTAAAATCTACCACTAATCATATTTTCTCCACTAACCTAAATCCTGGACTTTTAACAAAGAGTAGACGCGCCAGTCAGATTCTGAACTTTTGACAAAAGGTAAATGTGCCAATCAGGTTCCGAACTTTGGATAAAAGTTAGACGTGCTAGTTGGGTTCTGGACTTTGGTAAAAGGACAAGAGTGCTAGTCAGGTTCTGGACTTTGGACAAAAGGTAGATGTACCAGTCAGGTTCTGGACTTTTGACAAAGAGTAGACGTGCCAATCAGATTTTAGACTTTTGACAAAAGGTAAACGTGCTAGTCAGGTTCTGGACTTTTGACAAAAGGTAAACGTGTCAGTCAGGTTCTAGACTTTTGACAAATAGTAGACGTGCCAATTAGGTTCTGGACTTTTGACAAAAGGTAAATATGCCAGTCAGGTTCTGTACTTTTGACAAAAGGTAAACGTGCGAGTCAGGTTTTGGACTTTGGATAAAAGGTAGACGTGCGAGTCAGGTTTTGGACTTTGGATAAAAGGTAGATGCACTAGTCAGGTTCTGGACTTTAGCAAAAAAGTAAGAGTGCCAGTCAGATTTTGAACTTTATCACAAAGGTCAATTTTGTCATTATTGAGGTATGGTACTTTTGACAAGTACAATGTTTATGTAAGGTAAAAGCCTATAAATGTTTGCCTATGCATGATGATGCATAATATGAAGATGGTGTAATGATGATGCATAGTGTAAGATTTTTTGAAAGCAATGATGATGCATGACGCATGTAACGCCCCGAATTTTGTAATGTTAATTATTATTAATTATATAAATATAAATGCATATATATATATATATATATATATATATATCTGTGTGTGTGTGTGTATGAGTGTAAATGAATGTTGAAAATTTGCATGGAATGCGTAATGATGGTGTGTTGTATGTAATGAGTATGAATATGTGTATGTATATATATTGTGGATGTGTGTATATATATATGTGTGTGTATGCATTACTGGTTGGACTGAAATGGGCTAAGTGCAGGGCGTATTACTGGGCTGTTCTCGCTGTAGTGAGAGGATTCTCATTGTAGCGAGAGGGCCCTGAGAGGAAGGAACAGAATTGTCGTCTTCTCGCTGTAGCGACAGTTTGGAGTGCATTTCTGGGTGCAGTCTCATTGTAGCGAGAGGGTCTCGCTGTAGTGAGATTCTGCAGAAATCAAAGTGCAGTTTCATCTGAGATTTTTGCTGCAGCGAGAGGACCTCGCTGTAGCGAGAGTGTCGCGACCAGAAAATGATTTAAAGGGGGTTAGGGTTCAGGGTGAATTATTTCTCCCTCTCCCTTCAAAATCCCTTCGATCCTCTCATTCCCAAACCCTTTTCCACGGATTACATTGCCTCCAAAGCTGTTTGGGAGCTTGATTGAAGGTTGGATTCAAGTGGAGAACGCTTGGAGGATGAAATTTGTGAGAGGGGAGCACTTCTTGGTGAATTTAGCGCGTAGGACTTTGATCCGAGGTAAGGGGAGACTCTACCCTGCTCTTTGTATGTGATTTACCGTTATTTAGTTAAATGCAAGGAAATGTTGCTGATGCCGTGAATGCATTGAATGTATTGTAAGCTGTGTGATAATGCTGCCTGTGATTGTATTTGTTTAATGTATTGAAAATGTGTTGGAGGTGAGACTCTATATTGACTGTATGTTTAGGTAGTGTAGAGTACTCACCCTTACATTCATTTCAATATGAATGACCTTGACCACCTTTTTAGCAAACCATAAATTGCCCAAGTTTAAAGCTTTTAGGCATATGCTTCATAAAGCTACAAGCGCCTGATTGTTTTACCTTGCACTTCAACCAGTTTTGATGCCTTAATTTTAGGGTCTCAATTTTTTAGACTTGAAACTTCAAAGGTTTGGATGATGCTTCAAATGTCCATTTAGGCTGCCTTTTGGGTCTCAACCTAAGGGTGAGTTATCTAGCCCTAATTTTTTCTTGGATCGATCTTTCGAGTGTTCAATCCAATGAGCTGCTCTAATTTTTGCCTAGATCGCCCTTTCGGGTTTTCAACCTAGCAAACTCCTTTTTTTTTTTTTTTTTCTTTTCAAGGATAATATTTTTTTTACTGCGTTAGAATTCACAGGGCATGATAAGTCTTTGCCATCCATGTTTGAAAGAATCAAGGCTTCTTCTGAGAATGTTTTTCTTACGACATAAGGTCCTTCATAATTTGGAGCCCATTTACCGATACGACTCTTTTGGATAGGGAGTATCTTCTTGACTACCAAATCTCCTTCTTGAAACTCTCGAGGGTGTATTTTCTTCTTGAACATTCTCTTTAATCTCCTTTGGTACAATTGACCATGGCACATTGCATTTAACCTTTTTCCTTCAATAAGGTTTAATGGTCAAAATGAGTTCATACCCATTCCGCTTCTTCTAATTCAGTTTCCATCAACACCCGTAGTGAAGGGATTTCAACTTCAATTGGAAGAATTGCTTCCATCCCATATACCAAGGAGAATGGAGTTGCCTCGGTTGATGTGTGGACAGATGTACGATATCCATGTAGGACAAATGAGAGCATTTCGTGCCAATCTTTATATGTCACCACCATTTTTTGAATAATCTTTTTAATATTCTTGATAGCTGCTTCAACTGCTCCATTTATTTTTGGACGGTCCGGAGAAGATTTATGATACTGAATCTTGAAATTAGTACATAACTCTATCTTCAATTTGTTATTCATATTGATTGCATTATCTGTGATCAACTTATTTGGTAGGTCATACCAACATATTAATTCCTTTTTGATAAACCTCACTATTACATTTTGAGTCACATTGGCATATGAGGTAGCTTCAACTCATTTGGTGAAATAGTCAATTGCCACTACGATGAAACAATGTCCATTAGATGCCTTAGGCTCAATAGGCCCTATGACACACATTCCCCAAATTGAAAAAGGTCATGGTACTGACAAGACATTTAATGTTGTTAGTGGAACATGGATGTTATTTGCATAAGTTTGACATTTGTGACATTTTTTCACATATCTAAAGCAATCAGTCTCCATAGTTAGCCAATAATAGCCAGCTCTTAAGATCTTCTTTGCCATGACCATTTGCATGGGTTCCAAAGGAACTTTTATGGACTTCTCTGATAATCTTTTATGCTTCATTGACATCTACACATCTAAGAATTATTATGTCATAATTTTTCTTGTAGAGTACCTCACCATTTAAAAAGAAACTCATTGCCAATCTTCTTAGAGTTTTTTGTTATTTTCTGAAGCTCTTGACGGATACTTTTTATTTTGGATATACTGCTTGATGTCGTGGTACCATGGTCGTCCATCTGACTTTTCTTCCACTAGTTGGCAATAGGCTGGCTGATCACGGTGTTAAATCTTTATAAGTGACATATCTTTTTCATTACAAAGGAACCTTTATGGACTTCTCTAATAATCTTTTATGCTTCATTGACATCTACACATCTAAGAAGTATTATGTCATAATTTTTCTTGTAGAGTACCTCACCATTTAGAAAGAAACTCATTGTCAATCTTCTTAGAGTTTTTTTTTTTGTGTTATTTTCTAAAGCTCCTGACAGATACTCTTTATCTTAGATTACTACTTGATGTCACGGTACCATGATCGTCCATCTGACTCTTCTTCCATTAGTTGGCAATAGGCTGGCTGATCACGGTGTTGAATCTTTATAAGTGGCATATCTTTTTCATTACTCAATTCGAACATAGATGCTAGGGTAGCTAATGCATCTACCAACTGATTATTCTCTCATGGGATATGATAAAATGTGATTTTCTCAAATTGCTTTATCAACTCTCTCATAAAAACTTGATAAGGGATTAGCTTGCCATCTCTAGTCTCCCATTCACCTAGCAATTGATGAATTATGAATGCCGAATCACCGTATACTTCAAAAATCTTGGCTTTTGATTTTATAGCTACTTGAATCCCTATAACACATGCTTCATATTTTCCCACATTATTCGTACAGTCAAAAGATAGCCTTGCTATGATTGGGATATGGTGTTTGTCTAGGGAGATTAACACAATGCCAACTCCATTCCCCAATGCATTGGAGGCACCATCAAATAGCATGATCCACGTTTCCCTTCCTAACTTTCCTTCTTTAAACAAAGTCATTATGTCTTCATCAGTAAATTCACACTGCATTGACTGGTAGTCATTTATTGGTTGGTGGGCTAGGTAGTCTGTAGAGCACCACCTTTGATTGCCTTTTGAGTGACGTACACAATGTCATATTCATATAAAAGTACTTGCTAACGACCGATTCTCCCTATGAGAGCAGGCTTTTCAAAGATATATTTGATCAGATCCATCTTTCATACTAGCCAAATCGTGTGGTTAAGCATATATTGTCTTAATTGGCAGGTAGCCTAAGCTAAGGCACAACAAGTTCACTCTGACAATGAATAATTGACCTCATAATTGGTGAAGTTTTTGCTTAAATAATAAATGACATGCTCTTTCCTTCCAGAGTCATTATGTTGCCCTAATACACAATCCATTGATCCATCGAGTATTGTGAGATACATGATTAGGGGTCCTCCAGGAATTGGTGGAATCAAAATTGGAGGATCCTATAAGTACTGCTTGATTTTCTCAAAGGCTTCTTGACAATCATCATTTCATTTCATTGGTTGATTTTTGCTCAATAATTTGAAAATTGGTTCACATATAGCAGTCAATTGGGATATGAATCAAGCAATATAATTTAGTCTCCCCAAGAACCCTCGAATTTCTTTTTCTGTGTTTGGTGGTGGTATTTCAAGGATTGCTTAAACTTTGTCAGGATCCACTAATATCCCCTTATGGCTAACTATGAATTCGAGTAGCTTGCCAGATTTCACGTCAAAAGTACATTTGGCTGGATTCAATCTTAATTTAAACTTCCTTAGTCGCTCAAATAGTTTTTGAAGATGAACAATATAATCCTCTTCACTTCTAGATTTTGCAATTATGTCGTCTACATACAGCTCAATCTCTTTATGCATCATATCATGAAATGAGGTCACCATTGCTCTTTGGTATGTTGCCCCTACATTTTTTAACCCGAACGACATAACTTTGTAGCAAAAGGTACCCCAAGGTGTGATGAATGTAGTCTTTTCCCTATCTTCTTCTGCCATTTTGATCTGATTATACCCCGAGAAGTCGTCCATGAAGGAGAAGAATTGGTGTTGGGCTGTGTTGTCTACTAGCATGTCGATGTGGGGTAATAGGAAATCATATTTAGGACTAGCTTGGTTTAAATCTCGATAGTTTACGCATATTCAGACTTTTCCATATTTCTTAGGGACAAGCACTATTTTTGCAACCCATTGTGGATATTTTGCAACAATTAGGAAACCAGAATCAAGTTGTTTCTTCACTTCTTGTCTGATTTTTAAGGATATTTCGGGCTTCATCCGTCTCAACCTTTTGCTTGATCGAG
This sequence comes from Abrus precatorius, assembly GCF_003935025.1. Lineage (NCBI taxonomy): Eukaryota > Viridiplantae > Streptophyta > Magnoliopsida > Fabales > Fabaceae > Abrus > Abrus precatorius. Next base: position 7,617,221 of record NW_020874395.1, on the reverse strand, counting down.
GAACATTCTAGCCTTAATGGTAATTTATGTTCCACAATATTGGCATCGAGGCCAGGCATGTCTTGGTACGACCATGGAAAGATGTCCTTATATTCATGGAAGAGTTCTATCAACTTGTGGCGTTCATTCTCTTTCAATAAAGTGCTGATTTTGACTTCACTTTTCTCTTCTCCGAGGCCCATATTAATCATCTCTGTTGGTTGTTGGTGAGGCAAAATTTCTTTGGTTTCTTGCTCTACTAGCCTCAGCAGTTTAGAAGAAGGATCGTGCTCATGTTCAGTTTCATTGCTAGCTTGGTTAACAAGGTACTCAACATTATTCAAAGTGATATTAGTATTCATACTTTTGAGTACATCATCATCAGGTCTGCATAATTTATAGTTTGGAATAATAAAAAGATAAGAATATAGCGAAAGGTTCAATAATAAGAAAGGAAGAAATTTCTTTTTATTGGAAAATTCAAAATGCATTTTATTGATAATACCAAAAGGAAACATGTATGCCTAAAATAGAGAAAAACAAATATCCTAAAGCCTTGGACAGAGCAATAGAATCAACATTACAAATTACTTAAATTTTGAATCTAAAACCCCAGGAAGCTCAATGATCTCCTAATTGTCAATGTCTGTATTCAGCGAGCATGCACGAACTAAATTGACTTGTTCATCTCCGAGGGTGTTTTCCTAAGCAACAGCCACTGGATCTGCAAATTAAAATCCTGCACTTTGAAAGCTTTGTAAGAGATCACATAAGGGGATCCTTCTAGTTTCAAGCTCTATATTTTCTAATTTGGCCATGTTCTTTTCTTTTCTCTCAGCTATTATCCTTCTTTTATCTGCCCTTAATAGCCTATAACCAAGTCCAAATCGATCTTTATTGTCAATTAGTTTAGGCAACTCAATCAATCCTTGTTCGTTCCTGCCTAATCCGCATCCGAGCTGGTAACCTTCTTCAAGCATGACTCTCGTTATCATCATAGCTGCATTTGATGGTTGCAGCTTTATGATAGATGTTCCTTCCCCATATACGTCGTATTAGCAACCTCAAGTTCCTGGAATGAAGTCTCCAGAGCCTCTTTAGTGACATTAATGTAAGCGGTGGATGAAGGCTTAGTCACCAACAGGTCCTTTTCAGTTGAGACAATGACTAATTTGTCAACAATAATAAACTTCAGTTTTTGGTGAAGTGTAGAAGGTACAACCCTTGCACAGTGAATCCATGGTCTACCCAAGAGACAACTATAGGCTGGTGCGATATCCATCACATAGAATGTTATCTCTAAGATAATAGGTCTAATCATCACTGGTAAAGTTACTTCCCCAATCACTTCTCTTTGAGGGCCATCGAATGCTTTAACCACCATGGTGCTTGGCTTCATGTATGATCCATCTGATGGTAACTTTGCTAGGATCATTTTAGGCATTACGTTCAATAAAGAGCCATTATCAATTAAGACTCTTGTCAAGATATGATCTATACACTTCACAAAAATGTGCAAAGCCTTGTTATGACCTGCTTCTCCCAAGGAAATTTCGTCATCAGCGAAAGTACGGTAATTATTAGTAGTAATGTTGCCAACAATACCCTCTAGCTTGTCCACTAAGATATCATGCACAACATGAGCCTTATTTAGGACTTTTAACAATGCTTTTCTATGAGGTGCTGAATTCATCATTAATGACAACAATGATATTCTAGGAAGAATTCGATTTATTTGGTCCATCACCATATACTCGTTCTACTTTATGAGCTTCAAAAACTCACAAGCCTCTTTATGAGAGACCAGTTTCTTTTGTTCCTCCTTTCTGTCTTTAGCTATTAAGTCAGTAGCCTTGGTGCCCTCATTTTCACAATTATTCCTCTTTTTCATCAACTGTTCATTTCCCAATTCCTCAGGAGTATAAATTTGACCAGTCTAAGTCATACCTTCAACATCAACAATATTTGTAATATCAACAACATGGGAATCAAGGTCCTTTGATCGACTCTCTTTATGATTATCAGTGTAAGCCTTCACATCATATTTCTATGGTACCGCTTTATTGTCCTTATATGAGAAAGGCATAGGGACTCATAAAGGGATGGGCTTTGGTAGAGTAGGTACTGATGCAATTCTTTTCTTGGTGTAATGGATAACCAAAAGTTTTAGGCTGTTTGAGGTCAACTTATCAATGGCCAACAGTTCTTGATCGATCTTGCAGCAACCAATATGAATTAATTGCTTATCCATAAGGTCTTGCAAAGTGTAGGTAAATTCAATACATCACTATATGTGTGGGCTACATTAGGGTAGTCCAAATTTAAGGTCTTGCAACCATTCTCTCTTTTTGAACTTCACTTAAGTAGTCCAAATTTACACATTTCTCTAAAAATATACTTCAACGGAGTCTTCACATTTTTAACTTTTCTCCTTAAAAATTGTTCCATGCCTTCATCAATAAGGTTAATAGACGGTCCTTGATGACCTGGCAAAGGATAGCTTCCGATGTTGGGATTCTTCTCCTCAAAACTTATCCACCCTGCATTGATCAAGTCTTGCACTTTAAACTTTGGTGTCTTACAATTTTTTGTGGAATGGACAATAACACCTACATGGTATCCACACTTGGCATTGGGATCGTACCCCCTAGGATATGGGAGTTCCAGGGGTTTCATGGGACAACGCATACCATTGAGCTTTGCGGTAATTGAGGTAACAGTTCTGTATAGGTGATAGGGATGGGGTAGAAGTGAACTGATTTTCGATCTTGATAATTTTGGGGTCTTGCTTTGTTAGGATAAGTATGATGGGCTTGGTTGGTTTGGGGTGGTTGTATAGGAGTGTGGAGGATGGATTTTGTGTGTTGGGATGGTAAGCTTTATAGGGGGTATGAGCTAGTTTAGGGTCGATCTTTCTAGAGGGGTGAAACGTTACTGCATTGGTTTCCCCTTCCTTCTTTTTTCTAGGTCTGCTCAATAGCCTCTTGATGCTAGTTTCCCTTGTAGCATATGCAATTTTTTCACTTCTCATGTCACTTTCTACTTTTTCTCCTATAATGACAACATTAGAGAAGTTTACAGAGATACTTCCAATCATTTTGTCATAAAAGGGAGATCTAAGAGTATTAATGAATAAGGAAACAATTTCTTTTTCTAAAAAGGGTGGTTGAACCTGTGCTACTGTCTCTTGCCATCTTTGAGCATACTCTTTAAAAGTTTTATGGTCTTTCTTCATCATGGTTTGGAGCTCTTATCTATCAGGGGCCATGTCAATATTGTACTTGTATTGCTTCAGGAAAGCATTAGCCAGATCCTTTCAACAACGAATGCGAGTACATTCCAGATGCATGTACCAATTTAAAGCTGTCCCAGTTAGACTATCTTGGAAGACATGGATAAACAACTTGTCGTCACGGGCATGCGACATTATTTTCCTACAGTACATGGTTAGGTGGCTCTTCCGACATGTAATGCCTCTATATTTATCAAATTCTTGTGCTTTAAATTTTGGCAGAATTACTAGGTCTGGCACTAAACAAAGGTCAATTGCATCTCCAAGACCATAGCTATTACCTTCAATAGCTCGCAACCTATCTTCTAAAAGTTGCAACTTTTCTCTAGAATGATCGTCCTCTTCTGGCTGAAACTCTTCCATAGTGGGATGAAAAGGTGTGTTGGCAATACCAATAGGGGTAGGTGGATTCCCTTGGGTGCTCAGGTTGATGGTTTGTGGTTAGAGGACAATTTGTGGTTTAGAGATAGTATCTTTTAGGAGGATTTGAGGGTTTTCGATGATGTTTGAGGGCATGCCTTAGGGTTGAGTGGATTGTTGTTGAGTGATTAATAAATCATTTACAACTAGAGGTGCATTATTCTATGATAAAAATTGTGCCTCTTGAGCCATAGGTAGTGCATAACCAGCTATGAGGGCATAAGGTGGGAATTGAGCCTGTTAAAAATTAGTCTATGGGACGGGCCTAGTGCGATGCAATGTTAGTGCTGCCATTATCCCTTGGGGGATCAAGCCGAGTGGATACGTGGAAGTAGTAGGCGGTCCTTTATTAATTGGTGTGATTCCCTTAGTGTTTCTCCTTTCCAAAGATTGCAGTATTTTTAGAATTTTAGCCATTTGATCTTTCAATTGGTTGACCTCATTCTTTAAATCTTCATTGTGTTGTTCTAATTGATCCATGATCTTCAACTGGGAACACGTTCTGTAAGGATGTCTAATCCGCAGTTTTGCTATTTTTAATTCTAAAAAAACATGATGAGTAAAAAGAAGACTAATAGAATGAATGTGTTTTTGTTAAGCATTCAATGTTTTAGAGAAGTTTTCTACTTTTCAATGCTAGAAGCAAATCCCTCTTAGGTCGAGCAGTAGTTGATACTTAGTCTAAGGAAGCATTCACTTCTTAATAGCTGAGGTCTTACCTATTAGCAATGCATCATATACTCCATGCTCTCATTCCATAGCAAATCACTTTGGTTAGGAATGAGGGTGTCCTCGATAGGTAAAATTCTTATTAAAGCCAAATATGGACGCCACAAATAAATTTTATTCCATTTCAAATAGAATAAATACAATGTCATTTTCAAGCGATGGAATTACACATGCACCCCAAAACTTATAACAAGATTTTTACAATATCTGAAGAACATAATGACTTGAAGAGGAATCACAATCTCATGGTTCCTCTGGTACTCTTCCTTTGCTTCTCAAAAGTATTCTAACAGTTGTGGTGTGATGTTGGACGTAGTTGTACATATCATAGCACCTTTTCATCCATTCTCTCTTCTTTCTCTGTTGGTACTTGGCTCGCATGTGCCATTTGTCTTTCTCATTCTTAAGCACTTCATTCTAGTCTTGTAATTTCCTCTCCCTTTCTAGGGTCTCAGTCAATTCTCTCTTTAATGTATTTATTTCATCTTATGCTCCCTTCATTTTAGAGAGTGATGCCTTCTTCTCCATCTTCAGGGACTCAGTTACCATGTTTATTTCATCTTGCATTCTCTTCATTTTGGAGATAGAAGTTTCTTCTTTACTCTTTCTTTTTGCCCCTTTGCCATTTGAGTTATCAAACCTGTCGGCATATTGATCTTTCAAATGATTTATTTCTTTATCTTTCTTTTGACATTGTCTCTTGAGTCGATCAACCTCTACCTTGACTCGTTCTCCTTCCTCTTCCAATAATCTCATTTGGACTTTTGCTCCTTCTAATAATCACATTAGATTTTTATAATTTACGAAATTGTTTGAGTTGAACAAAAAAAATTACTTTTTAGGGTCTGTAAAAAATGAATATTTGGGGTTTTAAAAACTATTTTTAGGGTTTGCAAAAAAGACACTTTTGGGTAGAAATGTTTTAGAGTTTGCAAAAAAGATGTTTTAAGGTTAGAAAAAAAATGTTTTAGGGTTTGCAAGGACATTTTTTGATAGAAAATGTTTGAGGGTCTGCAAAAAAGATATTTTAAGGTTAGAAAGAAATTGTTTAAGAGTTTGTAAAATGGACATTTTAGGGTGGAAAATGTATTAGGTTTTTAAAGAAATGTTTTGTTAAAAAATGTTTTAGGGTTTGTAAAAAAGATGTTTTAAGGTTAAAAAAAAATGTTTTAAGGTTTGCATGAAGAACATCTTTAGATAGAAAATGTTTGAGGATCTACAAAAAAAATATTTTAAGGTTAGAAAGAAAATGTTTTAGAGTTTGTAAAATGGACATTTTAGGGTGGAGAATGTTTTAGGTTTTAAAAAAAATATTTTAAGGTTAGAAAATGTTTTAGGGTTTGCAAAAAAGATATTTTAAGAGAAAAAAATTGTTTTAGGGTTTGCAAAAGGACATTTTAATGTTAGAGTTAAGTTTTCCTTTAGGTTTGTAAAAAAAGGGATGTTGGAGGTTAGAACGGTGTTATTCGTAAGACAAGATGATTTTTAGGTTAAAAAAATATTAAATCTTGTATGAATAAATGGGGGATAAGAGAGGAGCATACAACAATGACAACAAAAAAAGAAAAAGGAATGAAAGAGAAGAAAAAAGGGCCTACTTGTGACGGTTTAGGATTCACCATGAGATCTCCTCTTCAACCATCTAGCTTTATTCTTTTTCGTTGATCTCAACATGTGCTTTTGAGTGCTCTCAGAATGTTGACTCTTTTGAAATGTTAATTATTTGCAATCCTCTTTCTCGTTCTTTTTCTTTTTATCTTCCAAATTCTTTTAATTCTCCCACTCTCTTCTTCTCTCTTTGTTTCCCATGCTCTTCAAGAGAGTTTGATTCTCTCTATTGGTTTCCCGAAAAAAAAAAAGAGTGTAAAAGTCTCATCTCTAAAGACTTAAGCTTCCTATTTATAGCCACACCTACTAACCCTAGATCTTATTTAACATTTATTTTTTTATTTTTTAGAAAAAGGTTCCACCTTCCTATAATCCCTAATTTTCTGATAGCCACCTCTCATACTTTCCTTAAACACCTCATCCACCTCCCTTAAAATCTACCCACTAATCATTTTTTTTCTCCACTAACCTAAATATCTACATATTTTAAAATTAAAAATTAAAAATTAAAAATTAAAATTTAAAATCCTAACCTCTTATAGATCTAAAATTTAAAATCTTATCTAATTTTTATTTTTTATGTATTTATGTATTTATTTAATTTTTTAGATGGGACCTAATAAAATTGGGTATTCACACTTGTAGACACACTTTTAATTAGTTTTGAATACAAATTGAGATTGAACACTCTTGTGAGAGTACGTGACTATAGGTTCTTGAGTGAGCCAATTTTCTTTGATCTTATCAAGTGACCAAGACTTTTGTGGCAATCGTTTCTTGGCTTATCAATCTTGTGATTTTAGCGCTATTTTCCATCTCTATTCTATTTGCACTTTTTATTAATTTTCTTCTTATTTTAATTCTTATTTGTGCTCTAATAATTTTATTTTTATTGTGCGAAATTAAATTTAATATCATTTAATTCGACAATACGGCTTATGATTGTTATCTCTTTGTAAGGTTTTTACAGGATTCTAGTATTAAAGCACAATATACTATGTCAAGCACTCTGCAACAAAACAATGTCGTGAAATGTGAAATCATATTCTCATGGAAATGGTTAGGTGTATGCTTATCCATTCAACTCTTCCTAATTATTTTATGGGGAGAAGTTTTGAAGATAATTACCTACTTTTTAAATCATATGTCTAGTAAGTCAATTTCTAGGACTCCGTATGAACTTATAATAGGTAGAAGTCCTACTCTGAAGTATTTTCGTGTTTGGGGTTGTAAGACAGAAGCCAGGCTTACAATCTAGAAACAAAGAAGCTTGATGTAAAGATAATTGTGGTTTCTTTATAGGATATTGTGTAGGCTCTAAGGATTCTTAATTTTATTATCCTATTCATACCACTAGGCTTACAATCTATTTTGAAAATAATTTAAAACATGTTGTAAATTAGGAGCTACGTATTGTTAGCTTTATGCTATGTTTGGATGTTACATTTAGGAAGGGAGAGGAGGAGAAATGAGGGCTTAATGAGGTTTAAATCCTTCTTGGAAGTTAACGAATTAAGAGTGGAATGGTTATGAGGGTTTTTCTAAATCTCCCATAACCCTCCTAACGTTAATTTTTTGTATTTTTTGAAAAATAAAAAAAAATAAAAAATATAAAAAACAATAATGTCATTTATGATTAAACTCTCTATTACCTTCTCCTTTCAATATTAAATATCAAAACAAGAGAGGTGTTTAACCTCCCTTTCCCTTCTCTTTTTTTTCCTTTAAACTCTTTCTTGTCCTTTCTCTCTAAACATCCAAACAAAGCCTTAGAAAAGAGCATGTCATTATTCATATACATGTTGCTTTTTTATCTGAACCTATGCTAATTATTGTAACCCATGATGAAACCAATGATCTCATTGTTGATGTTGATCTTAATCCATATGTTGATCAGGATGTTCAAAATCTTGATGTTGTTATGCCTCAATTGAGGCAATTTGTAACATCCTTATTTTGGTATTTATTATTATAATATTGAATGTTGGTTGTATGAGTGAAATTAATTGAATTTTAGAGAGTTTAAATGGTGTAAGCTGCAAGATATCTCAATGTAGTGAGAAATAGCATCTAAAATCAGGCTCTCTGACGCTCTCTCACTCTAGCTAGAATGACAAACAACAAAAGGAAAATTTTGTCTGATTTTTTCGCTATAGCGAGAGAAGAGCTCGCTGAAGCGAGAATCTCTCACTGTAGCAAGCGATAGCTCGCTGTAGTGAGAATATCGCAAGTTAAAGAGTATTTTAGGATTTTCAACATAGAAAACTTAGATTACAATCCAAGTTTCGACCTCTTCCCTGTCCTCTCTGATTTCTAACCCTCTTTTCTCAAAAATCTCCTCTAAACTTCGACCTTCCTCCGAATTCGGGCTTGGAAGTTCACCCAATCAATTCCAAATAAGTTATTGGAGCTTAGTTCTCTTAGTTTTGTTTATTTTCTATATTTCTCCCTTCTTAAAATGCTCTTTTTTGTGATATCTAGGAAAATCTAAGACCTTTCATCGAAACCCCTCATAAACCTTCCTTCAAAACTTCGTTTTAAGATAAGGAGGACTCTATTTTTCCATTTTAAGCATAATAAATATTTTGTACCCATGAGAGTTTTTTTTCTTGTATGATTTTTATGATTGAATGACATTGGATTGTTGTGAAAGTATATTTGGTTGATTTTTGGGTGTTAATGATATATTCTGATAGTATACGTGTTTGGGACTTAGTGTGGAAGTGCTTTACTAAGCATGATCTTTTACCTGAATAATGACTATGACACGAAAAAAAGTATGGGATAAGTATGAAGTGCTGAATAGATCTAGCGTGAATATTGTAGAGATACATTAGAGGTATAAAGCCTAGAGACAATGGAAAATCTAGGAGAAACATAGGGTGGTAAGCAACATTCACGCATGTGTTCACACTTTTTTTGAGAGCGAATACGTCACATGGCCTCACAATCATTTTCTGACTAGACTCCTAACTATGCCTTTGGTAAGGGACCCGTTATTGTATATATTGTATCCGTATGCATGGGCTAACCGATGAATATTTACCTAGTTGTGTAAGATCTCAAGAATTGCTGGAGGCTTCATATATATGTGATCACAATGCACTGGGAGTGCGTATTTGAAAGAAAGGGATATAATGACTTGTGATGGAATATATGCATATGTGATATAATACTTTTGAGATTGATATTATTATGCTTTCTTGTGTTCCATGATTATGATTGTCTTGTGATGTTGGTCTTTAAAATAGTGTTATGTTTAAATGATAAGATAAATGTTTCTCCTTACTAGATATTTCAGGAAACAAAGATGACGGCACCGCAAAGACAACTTAGATTAGTAGATTATCTTGTTAGTAGTAGAATGAATTATGAATTTAAGGCGTATCAACATTATGTGTATTTTCACTATAATATGGATTGTGAGGATGGTAATATATGGACTGTAGAGATAAATGTAAATTATAATGTTCCTTTTGAGTTCCCTGTAAATAGTCATATCTATTATATCTTTAATTTTTATATCTACCGAGGGACTGTTAGACTCTCGAGAGTTATAAATAATATTTTTACCTTTCATAATCATGACCTTTTTGGGAGACTAACCCAGTATACATTTGAGAGATCAAGTATAGAGGTTGTGGCAGATTGTCGTGATGCTTACCTCAGAGAGGACATAATTGACTGTTGAGGATCTGGCTGAGATTGAGGGCTGCACGATGTTAATGACTAGGATCGATTCTTCAATGTATAGATGTGGATAAGGACTGCTGTTAGGACTTAGTTTATTTTAATTATGTAAAATATTCATTCTAAGTCCTACAACTTGTTGATTACTATTTTGTAAATTATTACATTGCTTATATATAAATAGAACTTAGTACTGTGCGTTCGTTAACTCTTTCAGTATAATATAATTATTAAGTTACAATTTACTTTTTATATTTTACTCCATTGGTTAATTCTGTGAATGAATTTATCCGCAAAAAAGTTTTAAATTTCTTCTCAATTTTTTATTGTCAGTTTTAATTGAGATTTATTTTATATTCTCTAAAAATACATAAATTTTAATGAATTTGAGAAGTCAAAATATAGGGTGATACACGATTTCAATGTGTGCCTAAATCTATAGAATCTACTAGATTTTACCCGTTGATAACTCAGTTATGTTTATGTTTTTAAATATATTTATGTTTTTAAATTTTTTTGATAATTACTGACATGTTAATCGTAAAATATTAAGAATTTAACCAATTAACATAAATTTCAAAACTTGTTAGTAACTCAATTAGTAATTTATACAAAATAATATGAAAAAATAAATATATTTAATTTATTAATCACTTATTAGTATTACTATAGGTAATTTAAACAAAAAATAAATAAAATTAAAAATAATAACATCTATTAATAAATTTTATATGCCTTTTATATAAGATGGTATAACATGACACACATTGAACATTTACTAATAAGTTGTTAAAAAAATAATATTACAAATTGAAAAGTGAAATAAGACATTAATTTATAAGAATATGAATCCTAATTATCAAACGATCTTTTCCATTAATGTTGCTCATCAGTAATTTAGAAACTTGTAATAGTATATGAATTATGTTACACAACAATAATGATAATATCTATAAGTTGATTTGAATCAATTTTAAATTAAAAATATCATTTAATTCAACTATAAAAAAATATACGATTTAATTTAAATTAATTTAAAGATTAATATATCAAAATAAATGATCCAATCTTATATTATTTATATAAGATTGACTTAGTATTTTTATCTTAGTCTGTTTGTAACACTTTATTTTGTAACACTTTACTTTTTAGTGCATAAATTCTCTTAGTGATTATTTTATTTTAATTTAAAAGATAACTCTTATTAAATAAAAAAAATGTTAGTTTTAAACACTTTTTTAATTATTAACTAAAAATATTTTAAAAATAAAAAATGAGTTTAACTTTTGGTTTAATTATTCAGTCTTGTACATTTATATAAAAGTATTGATAATATAAAAGTGAGTATATTGCATAACAATGTAAATGGATACCTTTAACGTATGGGACATAATTAATGATATCATATGTCAAATTTTAAAAAATACCCATTAAATAACTTTTATCAAAACTGAATTATATCGTTCATAATATTAAATTTAAAGTTTTCATTAAACAGATCAATTTACACAATTAAAAAAATTAATATTTTATCTCTCCTCTTTTATTTTTTTATATTTTTTTGCTAATCAATGGAGTTACACAGCTTAAGAAAATCTAACTAAGATTAGAAATACAAATGCTTAAATAGTCTAAGCTCAATAAAGAGAACAAACAAAAAGGACTTTTATCAAAGAAATGAGGAGTTTTTGCAGAATCTAAGCTAACTTGCCGAGAACATCAACACTTCTATTTTCATCCCTTAAGATATGTCTAAACCTAATAAAAGGAATCCCCTTTAAAGTATTCCTAATGACAGTAATCAAAAAGAAGGAAGAGTGGTTACAATTTTGAATATTAACACTAGTTGTACAACTTTCTTTGAGCCCAGTTCAATCCAGACAGCTTGAATATTCTTCTGGTGAACTAATTGAAGACCAACAAAGAGCCTCCATAATTTTGCATCAAGAGGAGAGTAGAAATCCAAGCCTGTATAGAATCTAGCAATAAGATGCCCCTGACTATTTCTAATAAGGCCTCCACTCTAGCACGTCTATGACCTTAAGAGACAGCTCCATTAGTATTAAGTTTGAGCTAGCCTTGAGGAGGGGAATACCATCTATCCTATGCTTGAGTGTCTAGCAGATGCAAAGTCAAATTGTCCTTCCTTTTGAAACATATATTTAAATACTTAAACTTATAGCAAATTTTAAGGTGCAGAGAACTAAAAGAAATAACAATTGATTGAAAAATAGAATTATTTCTTTCCTTCCATATGAACCAAATAATAATGTCAAATAACCTGTTCCAGTTTTGAGAGTTATTACAATTAGGCGAAGATAAATTCAAAAAGAGCTAATCAGAAAATCCTAAACTAAAAAAAGAAGCCCAGTTACTAGGTAATATAAAATAATCTCATACTTTTCTAGCAAACCAACAGTCTCTTAAAACATGCATTATAGACTCAGGGACAAAATCACATCTAGGACAATGAGGGAAACTAGCCATTTTCCTCTTCTATCTTTCCTCATTAGTTAACAATCTACTATGGGCCACTTTCCATAAAAATAGAGAAATTCTAGGAGGACCCTCCCATTTCCAAACAATTTTAAAGATATTATCAGAAAAATTAGGATAAAGGTCAGGAGGGTTGTATAAGCAGATTTAATTGAAAATAAGTCATTCTTAGAAAGGTTCCAAAATACCTGGTCTGGACCTCTACTCATTCTTAGTGTGTCTAATTATGGCTCTGGAATGGGCCCATAAGCTAAATAGGATAGGTTCTGGACAGAGGGGATCCAATTGGCCTTCCAAAACTTGGCTGATAGCCCATCACTAATAATCCATCCCAATCCTTGAATAAAGATATCCCAAACAACAATTATACTTTTCCATAAATGGGAGATCTTCAGGTTACTCCCTGAGACAAGATTCTTACTAATGTTAAAGTTATATTTTTTATAATAACTTAGGTCCATAACTCAATAGGAGATTTGACTAATCTCCACAGAAGCTTCATCATGTATTTTTTATTTAATAGGGACAAGTCCTTGAAACCTAGACCTCCCTTATCCTTAGGCTGACAAATTTTGTCCCAACTAATTAGGTGACATTTTTGTCTCCCTAGCAAACCCCAAATGAACTGCTTGCAAATTTTATTTATTTCCTTACACACAGAATTAAGAATAAGCATGCTTTGCATGATGTAAGAAGGAACAGTTAAAAGGCAGGACAGAGCCACAGTGACTCCCCCAGCAAGGGACATGGTGTTCATTTTCCATAAAGCTAGCTTTTTCTTAATTTTATCTATAATGAAGGCAAAATCCTTTCTATTCGGTTTCTAACTTTTAATAGGGATACCTAAGTAATTTCCAAAATTACTAGAACTTTTAATACCGAGATTATTGCTAATATCCTTAACTACAATAGGATTAGTATTCTTTGAAAAGAAGATAGAGGATTTTTCATTATTAATTGACAAACCAGAAGTTAAGCCAAATTCAGTTTAGACTTTATGTACAATGGAAGCTTGTTGCAAGTCAGCCTTGGCAACCAAGAGGATATCATTAGCAAAAAAAAGATGGGAGATTTGAGGCCCAAAATGACTAAAGGGAAAAGGAACCCATTCATGCCCTGGAATCCTATCTTAGATCAAATGAGCCAATCCTTCTAAACATAAGACAAAAATATAAGGGGATAAAGGGTTCCCCTGTCTAATGCCTCTGCTTGGTCTAAATGATTCATTATCACTATTATTCCACCTTATACACATAAATACAGAAGAGATACAGTGATAGATAAGATTCACTAGCTTAGGATCAAGACTAACTTTTTGGAGGGTATTAACAATAAATTCCCATCTTAGATTGTCATATGCTTTCTCAAGATCAATTTTCAGGATCATATATCCACTTCTTCCTTTTAATCTGTCAAAGGAGTGGAGGAGTTCTTGCAAGATAAGGGCGTTGTCAATGCCCTTTCTCCGTGAAACAAAGCTAGTTTGATTAGGAGATATTAGGTAAGGCACGAACTCTTTAATCCTATTAGCCAGCAACTTAGTAACAATCTTATGGCTCACATTGCATAGAGAAATTGGTGTGAAGTTCTTAATATGTTCAGGGTGGTCAGACTTAGGAATAAGGAAAATTCTAGTTTCATTAGCTGCACCTATATTTTAAGGTTGCTGAAAAATATCATATACAAACTGGAATATAAAGGGGGCCAGTATATTCCACTGGCTTTTAAAAATTATAGCATGCAATTCATCTGGGCCAGGAGATTTATAATTCCCAATGCTAAACAGGGAGACTCTAACTTCTTCTAAGGATAAATTGGAATAATGCCTATCATGATCTTGCTTTCTAAAGGGAGGAAAGGAGGACATGCTGATAAGGTCAGGAACAAAAGAGGTACTATCAGAATATAAGTTTTTAAAGTCTTCCAAAGCAATAGCTTTTAAGATAACAGGGTCATATTCCCAATTATTATCATCATTTTTAAGGGTCTCAACTAAATTTCTATGCCTATGAATAATAACAGCCCTATGAAAAAATCTATTATTTCTATTACCTAACCTAATCCAGTTAGATCTAGAATGATGATACCAGAACATTTCCTCTCGGTCTAGCAAGTGTTGATACTCATTCCATTAGCTTAGTGAGGAAGGGATTAGTCTCAGAGGTTAGCCTATTAGAAATACCCTGAATTCTTTTTAAAATACGTTTTTTCTTATAAAAAAAATTCCTAAAAATAAACTTATTCCATTCAGAAATATTAGATTTAAATTTATCTATATTCTCATTCCAATGGCTAGAAAAGTTCCACGCATTCTTAACCTGATTCTTAAAGTCCTCATGGAAAATTCATGGTGCTAAAAATTTAAAACCTCTGCCCTTATCATCTAAGTTGTCCCTATCTCTAATCTTAAGCCAAAGACCTAGATGATCTAATTTTAATAAAGGGATATGAATGAGAGAACTAGCTTGAAATTTATGTTTCCAATGTTCATTAACAACTGTTCTATCTATCCTTTCTCTTAAATTACCTCTTTGCCAAGTGAAAGGATTCCCTTTTGCCTCTATGTCCTAAAGGCCACAAATATTTAAACAGTTAGCAAACTTTTGAATTTGGCTAAGATTGGCTAGGCTACCCATTATTTTTTCAGTTTCAAACAACACAGAGTTGAAATCCCCAGCAACACACTAGGGGATATCTATATTTGAGCTAAATTCAATGAGTTCATTCCAACAATTCACTCTATGTCTATGATGAGGGCTAGCATAAACAGCTGAAAGAATCCAATCATCTTGCATTGAACTGCTGATCTTTAAATGAATAAGATATTTAGATTTCTTGATAACAAAGGCTTTAACTTTCTAGAATTCCAGCCGTACCAAATGCCACCAGAAAATCCTACAGTATCTACTTTAACATATTCATGCAAGTTAAATTTTTTACTGACCATGTCAGCCTTTTCCAAGCTAATTCTAAGTTCAAATAAGGCTACAAAATCAAGACTATGAATCAACTTTTTTAATGAACATGTCTCTCCTCTTTTGTTTAAGTGTATTATATATCGTTCTGAATATAAATAAATATATACCATTAGATTATGCATCTAAGATTATTTAAATTATGTAAAAATTTACTGACACAATTTTTATAAAAATATCACATGGATATATAACTAGGTTGATAAAATTTATTAGTGATTAGAAGTATTATTTTATTAAATTTAATACTTGATATCATTTGATCATATATATAATACGAAATTTTAATTTAGTAATTGGCGTTACGACAAAAATTTTAAATAAAAAATATTAAATAATAAATACTATAAGAGTATATATAATTCATGTATAATATATTATTGCACTATACAATTATATATGATAGGAAAATGGATTTTGGGCTTGTATTATGGTTAGAAATCAGAGGTAGAAGAAAATGAAAAAAAAAAAATCTATAAGAAATAGTAAATTGAAAGTATCTTTATGCATGAAGATAGGTGACAGCCTGAATGTAAATGAATTGAACTAGTCTTGAACTATTCAAGCTTGACAAGCGTGACATTAATAGATGCGAGTAGATCATATATTTAAGCATACTTAGGTAATTAAAATTATATTTATTTAAAATTTATATTTTATTATTATTATTATTATCATCATATTTTTATTATTTACTTTATTTTAATTTTTAAGAGTTTTATTTTAAATAAGTCACCATAAAATCATTTTAAAAATATATATTAATTTTATAATAAAAACTTTTATTTTAAACTTTAAGTAATTTTACATAGATAAACTTATATTTTATTATCAATATTTTTAGTTTAGATAAAACTTTCTTACTCAATATTCAATATATTCACTAAAATTTAAACTCAAGATCACAACTTAAACTAAAATAACTCTTGTCGATGATTCACATTCTTGGTGGTATATTTTATTACTATTTTATTTTATTTTTAATATAAAAATATTTATTAAATACTAAATTAATTTAAAAATATTCAAAATTTATAAAGAAAAATATAAATAAACTAATGAATCAAATCTAAACTTTAAAATTGTTAATAAAGGCAAATTAAAGCTTTGATCTGACTAGTTTAAATAAATAAGTCAAGTTTTCAACATTTGTTTTCTTTTACAAAACAAATTTAAACTTTAAATACTTCACTCATTTATACTCCATCCGAAAATCATGCTTTTATCTAAATAACTTTAAATTTGTATTATATTTTATTTTTAAAAAAATTAAAAGAAAAATCAAATATATTCTAAATATTTATTGTAGATTTTTTTTTTTAAAATGGTGAAGGCATGATTTACATAAGCTTATAATTTATTTATTTATTTATTTTAAAGCTAATAAAGTTATTTAGATTGTTTTTAGTACACAAGTTTGTAGTTTATTTAAAAGTTTGTAATTTGATTGTTAAGCTATTTGGTAATCATAAAATAGAATGAGTTTATAACTTTTAAAATCGAGTTGAAATAACATTTAGTTTATAATTTACAGTTATCAACAATTTTATCTATTTTTAACCTTATCCTTTTAGACAAATTGAGCATAAGTACAAACTCTAAATTTCTCTGACTTCATGTACATAATATCACATATCTTTTTTAGTCATTAATATATTTCAGTTAATTTACATATCACCTACTTATAAAATAATAACCATTCATATATAAATTTTTAATTAATTTTACTTAAGAGAGTTTTAGTCTTACTTTCATGATAGGAATGATATTTGCTTGATTAAGTATTGCATGAAACTTTTGTTTAGTGGTTTACATTTATAATTTATACGTTTTAGGTAGTTAAGCAACAATTGTTACTATATTAGCTTGATATTTTTATTTTGCGTGTGTATATATATATATATATAAATTTGTATCTGCATTATTCATCACAAGCTAAATGTGTTAATATACATATTTTCAGGTTGAAAGAAGTGTTAAGTATTAGTTATAACAGGTTAAAATATTAGTCATAATTAATTGTGTTAGATAATATTATATACTGTGACAGCTCAAGATTTTTTAAGACCTAAAATAAATGAGAATTTTTTTATTAATAAAATATTTTTTTTAAATTATTATAATTTTATTTAAAAAATATTTTTTGAATTTTTTATGATACAAAATTATTTATAAAATTGTCGTAATTAATTTTGTTTAATATTTTCTTTTTAATAGATAATAAGGCTAATCGTTTAATCTTTATTGAGAAATTATTGATTTTAAGTAATTTTTTATTAATTTTAATTTTAAAAAACTTCTTTCAGCTGAAGAATTGATATCGAAATTGTTAACATTATTCTGTATCCTATATATGTATTTAGAAAAGAATCTATTCTTTTTATGTAATTGAGAATGTCAATTGATTTATCATTTTTTTAATTTTATAATTGCTTTTAAGATATTTAATTCTGAAAATAAATCTAATCCATCGATATTCAAGAAATTATCATGTTTCAAAGACTTTTCAAGTTTTAGGCATTTTTCTTTCAAAATTATACTATCTAGTTACTTTAATTTTTTAACACTAGATAAAAAGTCAAAAATATCTTCATACATTTTAAATTGTTCAAATCTACTTTCAAGTGCAACAATTGCTTTATCTACAATATATAAAAAGTCATCAATTCTAAATAATTCTTAAGGAGAATTTACAATTTTATTCTCAACACTTTCATCAAATTGTTTCTTTCTACGACTAATATGTTTTTCATGAAACTTATGTTCTATATCCATTTCAAAAGCAATTTCTTTGGCATAAGTCCATGCATTTTGAAATCCATTTTCCTATACTTTTCAAAAAATGAAAGAAAACCTTTTAATTGTTCAATGGCTTCGTCAATGCACATATCTTTTGGTTGTAAATTTTTACTAACTGAGTCAATTGCAAATAGTATGTCCTACTAAATTACTATTTCTAACAAAAATTCAAAAATTTTAAGCTTGTAAGTTGCTAAACAATCAGCTTCGCTTTTTATTTTAGGATCATCACTAAGTTCAGCCAATTTTAATAAAGCATCTCTTATTTGTGAAGTTTGAAATTTTACAACTTTCACACTTTCAATACAATTTTCCCAATGTGTTTGTGACAACGATTTAAGAGTTAAGTTATGTATATAATTTTGTAAAATTTTCCACCTTTTTGTAGAAGAAGAAAGTACAGTATATATATATGCTGTAACACACCAAAAAAAGATATAGCTTTAGGACAAGAATTAGCCATATCTCAAAGTACTAAGTTAGACTATGGCAACCACATGAAATATAAAATGATCTAGGATTAATATCTAGAGGTCTTTTTTGCACACCTTGATGTTTGCATTTCATATTAGATCCATTATCATATCCTTGTACCCTAAGGTCATTAATATCAAGTCCAACAATTTTTAATTCATCAATAATAGCATAAAAAAGATATTTTCCACTTGATTCATCTACTTTTAAAAATTCTAAAAAATGCTCATTAACTTGTATCGGAGTTGATGAAATATCCACGCATCGTAATACAAAAGACATTTATTCTTGATGACTTATATACGGAGTACAGTCAAGTATAATTGAATAATATTTCACATCCATAATTTTTTTTTTATAATTTTTGTTTAATTTCACTTGCTAACAAATTTATCAACTCATTTTGTATATTATGCCCAAGGTAATGATTATGAATTTCATCATTTTTAATTCGACGAATATGTTCTTGCATAATTGGATCAAATTCTGCAATCATTTCAATTAGACTTAAACTGCAATAATTTTTAATAATACATTTCTTCAATGTTCTCTATCTCTATTTATTTGTTCTTGAACATGATAGTCTATTGTTTTATTTTTCGACAATCTCATCTCCAAATCAATTCATGCATTCATGTTAGTGATATGTTCATTAGTTATTTCATGACTCTTCAACTTAGCACTAAGATTTCTCCAATCTCTACTACCTTCGTTAGCTAGTTTACTTGTACACAAAAACAAAATACTCAATCTAAATCTATGAAATAAATTAGCCATCTTCTTTCATGTGTCTCTCCATTAGATAATTTTTTAATGTAATTTGATGAAGAAAAATATCTGGAATATTTTTCCTTTAGAAAATCTATACTAATAACTTTAATAGGGCCTTTAGGGTAAAATCATCTAATCTTTCAATTTCTTTCTCGTTATCATGGGTTTGAGAATTAAAATTATCCTCTTCACTAACTATTTTTCTATTGTTGTTTACACCTATATCTTTATTGTTGTTATTTTATTCATTCAAAGAGCATCCACATGTTTTCTAATTTGTTTTTCTTGTTTGTTTTTATCAATTTATCCATAACTCCTTTTTGTGATTCAATTAAAGCCTTGACTTTTCTTCTTTTTTTTTCCTAAAGTTTTGAATGGCCTGATTCATATTTTCTAGTTAATATTTATATATTTTTATATGAATTAAAAAATTATAATATATAAAGTATGAAATATTCTAGTAAAAAAAGTACGATATATAAATATAAAAAATAAGACTAAATTAAAATAATAAAACCTTATTATCAAAAAAATAAACTTGACACTTGCAATCTCTACGCCTCCAAAAGTGACAGCTTTGTAGAGAAACTGTGAAATACTATTTGGTAGGTGTGGATAATGGAGGCTGAGTCGTGGAGGGAAGACTCTTGTACCAGTGCCTCTACGTTGGGAAAATGGAAGGCTTTATACCAGTGTCTCTTTGTGTTAGAAAAAAAGAAGATTTTACTTCTTCCTCCACTTGCACTATGAATATTCTCTTTTCATTTTAGTACGAGGCTGTTAGTAAAAAAAATACAAATTGAAGCAAAATTAAACAAGAAAAAAAGAAGAAGAAAGAAGTAGTAATTAAATAAAAAGTAAAAAATTGTTCAATTTTTTTTTGCTATTCAATTATTTTTTTAAAAAAATAAACTAAAAAACTTTTATTATCTATTACTTAAAAGTTACGTCTCATTAAATGTTATTTGTAATATCAATAAAAATTTTATAATTACTTAAAATATTTAAATTAAAATTTTTTTAATTTAGTTTTTAATTTTTAAAGGTATATTAAAAGTAAAAAAATATATTCTAAAGCCCTTGCCTTACCTGCTTAGGCTTTAGGCCGCCCCTAATTTTATATTTATTAGTTAAGGGTAGTTTAGTCTTTATGCTATTGTCGTATTTATATTCTTGTTGTGTCTTGTATCTTTAATCCTTTTCTATTTGGCTAATATTAGAAAATCTATTCCCTTTCTTCTTTTCTCCATGTCTCTTCTCTTCATGTTCTTACGTTATGATGGTATCAGAGAGCTTGGTTCGTAACTGGGAGTTGCTTTAGCACGGTGCACTTTTAGTGGGTGTTGGGAGATCACAATATGTTTTTTTACCTAGTTTGTGACCTATTGCATCACCTCAGTTTTGTCGTGCCCTATTGATAAGTGCCTAGTTTGAGTAAATGTTTATACAAATTTGAACACTTAATTGCTTCAAAGTTATGAATTTAAATGTCAATTTCATTTTTATTTATAAAATTTTAGTTAGCTTAGTTGAATTAGAAATTAAGATGAAGGTTCATTTTAATCCCCTTTTTTGTCAATTGACTGATTTTCAGGAGTTTATTGAGAAGGAAGGTAAATGACATTCAGATCCTTTCTCGCTCAAGCGAGAAATTTTTGCTTGAGTTAGAATGCCTTTTTTGCTCAAGCGAGAAGTCCTCGCTTAAGCGAAAATTTATTTATTTCAAATAAAGAGAATTAGAAGAGAAGGACATTGAGAAGAGCAGGAACATAACATAGAAGAGATATTTAGGACAAGAAAGATTAGGAAAACTATTTATCTCATCTCTTTTCTCTTTTCATTGCATTGTAATGGCTACCACGAGTAGCTAAAACTCTTATAGGATTGGATGTAATCTTTAACTCTGAATTATTTTGATGATTTATTTATAATATCTTGTTCTTTTTAAATAAATGTTAGTTGTTTTATTGGTTCTTAATGCTTGATTCTATTTTATGAAATAGTATTTTGATTTAGAGTTTACGGTTAGTTGAAAAATAGATTTTAAACTCAAATTTAATAGAACTCACTTGATGTGTTGTGATTTTAGGGATAGGTCTCAATATATCAATTGTTTATTAACTCTTAATTTTAATGCTCTTAGAAACCTTGTATGTGAGAAATTAATATAAAGGACTTTGAGAGTGTATCTACATTTATATATTCGTACTTAAATGTTTGATCATCAAAAATATCGAAGAGAAAGAATGATAAAATCCAATTCCAGCTCAACTCATAACCTTTTCTCTACTAAAATTTACTTTGTTTCCTAGTTGATTGCGTTTTCAATTTATCACCAAATGACAAATATGTATTTATTTTTAACTGAGAGTTTTATATAGGATAGTAGAAAGTAGTGATATATCTACCAATCTCTGTGGATACAACAAACCCCTTTTTATATTACATTGGAAACTTGGTACACTTACCAAATCTTTAACACTTATTGTGTTTTGACATGCGACCTTGCTGAGCACAATTACCTTTTCTTCTTCGTTTCTGATTTTGCTCTAGTTTGGTAATCTGCTTTGTTGTGTTATTTTTTTGGTTTGCTGTTCTTTGTTAGTCTGCTATGTACTTAAATATGGCTGGTGAAAAGGCGGATTTTTTGCATTCCATTAGTGTGCATTTAAATGGGCAAAATTATTCTTATTGGAGCTATGTAATGAAAAAAATTTTGAAAGGCAAGAGAATATGGGGTTATGTTGATGGACTCTTGCTAAGTCTTCAGATGCACAGGAGTTGGAAACCTGAGAGGTAAATAACTCAAAAATATTTACTTGGATTAATAATTCTGTTTTGCAATTGATAGGGGTGCAACTTGTAAAGTATGATTTGGCTAAGGATGTGTGAGACCACTTGAAAAAGTTGTATGTACATTCTAATTTTGCAAAGCAATACCAATTGGAAATTGATATTCAAGCTCTTAAGCAGACTAACATGAGCATTCAGGAATTTTATTCTGCTATGTCTAATTAATGAGATCAATTGGCTCTTAATGAACCTGTTGAATTGCAAGCTCTTAAACTGTATACTGATTTTTGAAAGCAGCAATGTTTAGTTAAGTTTTGATATCCCTTCTAGATGATTTTGAGGGAATTTTTGGGATGATTCTACATCATCATCCTCTCCCTAGCGTTGATGCTATTGTTAATGAGTTACTAGCAGAAGACATATGACTTAAGTCCAATCCTCCGTCTGATAAAGGAATTCTCTCTGCTCCTTCATCAGTCTTTGCTGCTCTATTTAACAAAGGTAAATTTCAAGGAAAGGTTAGTCATGATGAATGCAGTTATTGTAAAGAAAAGGGTCATTGGAAAGCATAATGCCCAAAATTGTTGAAGTCACAACAACAACCTCAATAGTGATCTTCTTCTAATCAGTCAAATTCGCATCATCTTCCGATGCCACCTCTCAAGTAGTTGATCTTACATAACAATTTCAAAAATTTCTTGCTACTCAGTCACATGCCATGTTTGCCTTATCCTTAAAAGGTTTGTCTTCTTTTAATTTATCAGGTATGTCTCCTTCCTTATGGATCATTGATTCTAATGCCTCACATCACATGTCATATGATCTTAAGTCTTGTGTGTCCTTAAACTCTGTCCAAACTATATCTATTACGACTGTTGATGGCTTCTCAATGGCATTAGCAGGTAGTGCATGTAACACCTTTAAATTTGTGGCCCTTGTATGAAAAAATAGGAGTTTTGGTGTAGGGTATTTCGCTGTAGCGAGATATCTCTTGCGGTAGCGAGAAAGAGCGTTCAAAATCAGACATTCTAATGCTCTCTCGTTGTAGCAAAAATGTTGCAAGTTAAGGAGTATTTAAGGGCCTTCAACTTAGAAAGCTTAGATTAAAATTGGAAATCTCGACCTTCCCTCTATTCTCTTCGATCTCTCACCCTCTCTTCTCAGAAATTCTCCTCCAAATTTCAATCTTCTTTCGAATCTGGACTTGGGAGCTCAACCATTTAAATCCAAGTAAGTTTCTTTGAGCTTGGTGCTTCAACTTCATTCTTATTTCTCCATTTTATACGATCTAAAGGTTTGTACTATGTCATACTCAAGGAAACCTTAACCCTTTATACGCTATTCTCTACCGGGACGTTGTGCCTTTTCTTTAGATCTTTAGGAAAACTTGATCTCAGAGACCCATTTCCAGGTAAGGGGAGTAAATCCCAAACCCTAAGTCTCATTTATATAATTTAACATAGAAAACTCAACTACTTGACTCTAAGTAACGAAACTGTAAGGTTTTTCTGTAAAATTATGGGGTAGAAAATGGATTTCCTGTGAGAAAACCCCTTTTTGAACCCTAACTTTGGCATTTCATTTTGGGTAATAGAACCCCAATAATTGTCTAAATTATATTACTAAAAATAAAATTTTGGCTATGAGGAACAAATAATTTAATCCAAAGATCATTTAGATAAAATTTTATAGTGAAAGATGAGCAACTAAGCTTCTGGGAAATTTTTAGATTTTACTATTATTTATTTATGAACAAGTGATACTGAACTTTAGGATAGACGACTTTGCTATTACTGAGAAAGTGTGTATGCTAGATTGTATGATTGGTTTGAGTCCAGAGGTGTCCGACCTCTAACACATTATATTGATCTGTGTGGTGTAAAATTGTTTAAGAATCTTCAGTATTAGCTAAATGTTTGTTAATGACTGAGGTATGTTGAAATGGGTTAAATTAGGTTATTGATGAAGAGTGTTTAATTGTCATTAAATAAATAGAGTTTTATGTATGAAATGAAACAATATGACATGATGAAGGAATTATGAGAGATGTGTTCGTAATATGTGAGTCAGATAGATTGATGGATGTTATTAGGATACAAGTGTTGTGATACATCAAAAAGTATACTCATAATACATGTATGATAATACATTAAGTTGTGTAATCAAGACGCACATATTATGACACGTTGATATATGAGAAGGACATAGAAAAGAATAAGAATGAAATGAGAAATGCTGAGAAAGAGAAAGAGAAATGGAATAAGTATAGATAGTCATAAAGATATACTAGAGGTGTGGAAGACGGGGGCAATTAGAAATCTGGGAGAAATGAGAGTGGTGAATGTCTTTTCATGATTGCGCAAAAATTAATGAAAATAGAGAGAAAAGACACCACAGGTCTCACACTCATTTCCTGACTAAACCCCTGACTACAGCTTTGCTAAACGGGGCCAGGTCGGCACACGTGTGTATCTGTGTTGCTGCAGCTAACCAGTAGCTATCTATGCTATGAAGTCCTCAAGGGATCTCAAGGGCAATGAATATGAAAATGTAATGACTGTGAAATTGTGATGAATATGATGTAGTATAGAGATTGTATAATTATAATATATGCATTGTAACATATTGATTAATGTTGCTACGATATATGTGTTGTTATCCATCGATGGGTGCGATTAAGATATATGTATTGTGACATATTGATTGATGTGGTAGAATCCATATATTATGACATACAGATTAGCATAGAAAATGTATGTCGTAAATAATCACAAAAATGATTAATTTGTTGGATGTGTGCTCCGCTCTAATAATGATTTGTGTGTTTTAAGTGCTATTGTTAATTGATATGTATTTGAAATGTGTTAGCCAATATTTCTTGTACTACATAAATTTTATGTTAAATAAAGAGATTTAGTGAGCGGGAGATACCCACCCTTACTCATATTTTCATGTAATGAAAGTGAAAAGAGATAAAGAGGGCTGGTTCATTCTAGGATCATAAACCAGTGGTATTGGAAGGAAGACTGTTCTGTAGAGACTAGAATAGTTGGAGAGATTATAATAATTCATCTTAATTATATTTATATTGATCAAGTTATATAAATATTTCTTTAACGTCAAACTTTAGAATTTATTATACTTTGGTAAATTTTGTTGTAATGAATAATTTGGAAATGCTTTTAGTGGTGATTTAGAATTCTATGTATGTGATATATGAACAAAATAATAGTTTGATATAAATCAAATTTTTATTCATCACTTTAAAATCTTGAAACCATTCCTATGAGTGTTTTAATTACTTTTGAATTCTGTAAGATTTTCATAAAAAAAGAATGTAAATTTTATTTTTTTTATTCAAGTCTTAAATCTATATAACACAATAATTTTTTTTTTTATTTTTCTCTTTCGCTATAAAAAATTATTTATTTTTAGATAAGAAAATGAGGATGTTACACTGAATCTGTCTCCACATCTAATTTGTCCTTTTTAGTTTCCTATATTCCTAATCTCACTTTGAATCGTGTCCCTGTTAGTCAATTATGTGACTCTGGTTAATCAATTTTATTTTTTTCACTAATTGTTATGTGTAGGATCCTCAATCCAGAAGGATGATTGGGACAAGCAGTAGACAGGGGGACTTTATATGTTGGATGAGCTGAAGGTTTCAAATGTTGCAACCTCCACTATTGATTTATCATCTTTTTATTTGAATTCAGCATCATCTAGTTTCTATTCATGACATACTCGCCTTGGGCATGTTTCTTCCTCTAGGTTAAATTACTTAGTCTCCACTGGTGTTTTAGGCAAGTTACAAACCAGTGATATTTCTAATTGTTGTGGTTGTAAACTTGCTAAATTTACTGCTTTACCTTTTACTAAGAGTGTTTCTACCTCACATGCACCTTTTGACTTGGTTCATTATGATGTACAGGGTCCATCGGTTCTTACCAAAGGTGGATCCCACTATTATGTCTCGTTTATTTATGATTATACTCGTTATTATTGGGTTTATCTTATGAAACATCATTCTGAGTTTTTTTTATGTATATCTTATGTTTTGTGATTTGCTTAAAACTTAACATAATGTTGTCATTAAGTGTTTTTGATGTGATTTAGGTGGTGAGTACACTTCTAATAAATTTTGTGAATTACTTGCGACTGATGGTACTCTTCGTCAGACTTCTTGCATTGACACTCCTCAACAGAATGGAGTTGTTAAAAAAAAACATCGCCACATTCTTAAAACTACTCTTTCTCTTCTATTGTCTGCTTCAGTTTGTAGTGAATTTTGGGGTGAAGTTGCTTGTTCCTATCCATGTTATTAACCAAATTCCATATTCTGTTATCTTATGTATGTCTCCCTTTCAAAGTTGTATGGTTGTGTTCCTAATTACTATTCCTTAAAAGATTTTGGTTCTACTTGCTTTGTTCTTCGTCCATAAGTAGAACACCATAAATTATCCTCTCGTTTCGGAATATGTATTTTTCTTGGTTATGGGGATGGTGAAAAGGGTTATCGTTGCTATGATCATACCAACAGCAAACACTATGTTTCTTGCCATGTTGTGTAACGCCCTGAATTTTGTAATATTCATTATTGTTATTTATATAAATCTAAATGCATATATATGTGTGTTGATTTACTTGATAATGATGTTTATATGTATTAAGTATATGGATGTGTGTATGCATGACTGGATAGGGCTGAAATGGGTTAAGTGCCTAAGTGCAGGACATAAAACTGGGTAGTTCTCGCTGAAGCGAGAGAGCCCTAAGAGGAAGGACTGAAACTACTGTAGCGAGAGAGCAATAGTTTGGGATGCATTTCTTGATGCAGTCTCGCTATAGCGAGAGGGTCTCGATGTAGCAAGATTCTGCATAAACCACGGTGCAGTTTTGTCCGATATTTTTGCTGCAGCGAGGTTCCCTCGCTGCATCGAAAATATCTTGCTGAAGCGAGAGTGTCGTGACCATAAAAGGATTTAAAGAGGGTTAGGGTTCGGGGAGAGTTATTTCTCCCTCTCCCTTCGAAGTTCCTTTGATCCTCTCGTTCCTAAAGCCCTAATCCACAGATTAATTGCCTCCAAAGCTGTTCGGGAGCTCGATTGAAGGTTGAATCCGTGTGGAGAACGCTTGGAGGTAAGTTTTAATGGTTAGGGTTTCGTTTCTCATACCCTTTTCTCTGTTTCTGGGTTTCCTTGGATTCTCATGGAGTTCTTTCATGTGTTTTACGCCGAAATCTGTGTAAGGAGCACGTCCATGATCGAATCCAAGTGTGGGTCTTTAATCCAAGGTAAGGGAGACTCTACTCTATCTCAATGTGTTATAATTCTTGTGTGTTTTGTTGATTAATGCAATGTGGCTGAGATAGAGAGTAGAATTTGCATGTTGAATGGAAATTGGTGTGCAATGTGATATGTACTGGAATAGTTAGGCCCCGTGGGGGTGATTGTGTGTGATGGAATGCTATTGATTAGTGAATCAATGAGTATTGGTTACGTGCCGTGTGATGTGAAATGAATGTGGGCCTAGTGTCGTGTATTTGAATGCAAATGTGGGCTGTGCGCCATGTGTAAGCATGAAGATTTCGTGTGTGAATGAAATGTATGTGAATGGAGCACATAGCGCCATTGTAATGTGCTGTGAATGGTTCAACGATACACTGGGGGTATGAAAAATGAGAACGGTAGAAAAACCTTGGGAAGGGGGAGTGATGGTGACACCAACTGTGGAACCGATACACCACGGGCCATACACTTTTTTCTTGACGAGACCTCTGACCACTACCTTTGCTGAGCGACCCGTGATTGCCCACGCCTCACAGCGACTATTCATAGTGAAAATGTGTGATCACAGTGCTACAGTGAGTATGGCTGGTGTGCGTATGCATGAGTTGTGTATTGTACTTATGGATGTGAAATGTTGTTTGTGATTGAATTTGTCTAATGTATTGGAAATGTGCTGGAGGTTAGACTCTATGTTGACTGTGTGTTTTTGGTAGTGTAGAGTACTCACCCTTATATTTATTTTTCAGGTAATCAAGACGATCAGTATCGGACTCAGTGAAGGAGTGGATAAAAATGATATAGGACTTAGGATATTATTTTGGAAAACTGTTGTATTTGAATAAGTCTTATAGCAACTGGTTGATATAATTTGTAACACCTTTCTTTATTTGAAATGGTTGATGAAACTTGAATTAAAAATAGAAATTTTATTATCTCAAAAATTTGCAAAATTTCTTATTTATGGAAATTAAATTTAAGATGTTATATGTTGTTTTCCTTGAGCACGTTCCATTCTATTCACTTTCTTCTGATTCCCATAACCCTACAAGGTCTGATCTCATTTGTATTGATTCTTTTTTTTAAAGATGACAATGATGTTGTAAATAATCTTGAAATTGAGAATAGCAGGGATGATACCAAGCACCTCCTGTGATTGTTGATCCTCCACCTCCTCTTTATCCTCCACATGTTCATAAGTCCACTCAATCACTAGATTTTGTTTATTCTTTTTATTCTTCTTCCTTTGTTTCCTTCTTAACCACAATTCATAGTCTGTCTAAACCCTCTTCCTATCAAGAGGCTCTCCTTGATCCACTTTGGCAACAGGCTATGCAAGATGAACTTTCTGCTTTATATAAGACAGCTAGTTGGGACTTGGTATTTCTTCCTCCAAGAAAATAGGTCATTGGCTCTTGGAGGGGCTACAAGATTAAAACAAAGTCAGATGGGTCTGTTGAGCATTACAAAGTTTGTTTAGTCATTAAATGATTCTCTCAAGAATATGGTCTGCATTATGTAAAAACCTTTGCCCCAATTGCTAAAATGGCTATTATTTGTACTCTTATTGTTGTTGCCTCTGTTTTTCAGTGGGATATTTTTCAGATAGATCTTAAAAATGCTTTCTTAAATGGTAATATGAGAAAAGAGATTTACTTGATACCTCCTCTAGGTGTTTCTCATAATCCAGGGGAGGTGCGTAAGTTAAGAATGGCTCTTTATGGTTTAAAACAAGCTCCTTGAGCTTGGTTTGAGAAGTTCTCCATAGTCATTACATCTCTTGGATTTTGTTCTAGTGATTGTAATTCTGTTTCTGAAGACTACTTCTCATGGTCATATTATTCTCTCTTTATATGTTGATGACATGATCATCAAAGATGATGTAGATGAGATTGTAGAGTTAAAATTGCAGTTGGCAAAACATTTTGAAATGAAGGATTTAGGTCCTCTTCGTTATTTCCTAGGATTGAAGTTGCATATTCTTCTAGAGATTATCTTCTCCCTCAATCTAAGTATATTGCCACCATTTTGGAACTAACTCGTCTTTTTGATACTCGCACATCTGACACCCCTATTGAGCTCAATGTGAAATATACTCCTTCTAATAGTGTTCCTCTGCCTGATCCCACTATGTATCGTACTATTGTTGGCAATCTAGTATATCTCACTATTACTCATCTTGATATTGCTTATGCTATGCATGTTGAGTCAGTTTGTTATTTCTCCTACTACAGTGCATTGGGCAGCTATTCTCCGCATCCTTAGATATCTTCGAGGTACTCAGTTTTAGAGGCTTCTCTTTCCCTCATCATCTTCCTTGGAGTTGTGTGCTTATTCTGATGGTGATTGGGCTGGTGACCTTATTGGTCGTAAGCCTAATACTTATTTTTGCATTTTTCTAGGAGACTTTCTTATTTTTAGGAAGAGCAAGAAACAAGATATTGTTTCTTGTTCTTCTACTGAAGCTGAATATTGTGCCATGGCTCTAACCACTACTGAAGTAATTTTTTTGTGTTGACTTCTTTCTAACATGGGTGTTTTTCTTTCTAGACCAACTCCTGTGTATTGTGACAACAAAAATGCTATTCAAATTGCTTATAACTCAGTCTTTCATGAGTGCAGAAACATATTAAAATTGATTGTCTTTTCACTCGCCGTCATCTTCAACATGGATCCATTTCATTGCCTTTCATTTCTTCAGCTATACAAATTGCTGATTTGTTGAGAATGTTAGAAAATATTATATATTAATTAAGGATAATTTAGTCTTTATGCTATTGTCATATTTATATTTTTGTTGTGTTGTATCTTTAATACTTTTCTATTTGGCTGATATTAGAAAATCTATTCTTCTTCTCTTTTTCATATCTATTCTCTTCTTGTTCTTATATTATCAAATTGATAATCACTCTCATCTAATGCATAAATATGCCTAAATATATCTTTTCTTTTTTTAATAATACATTACACAAATCTTCCAATTTCTCTAGATCTCTAAAATTATAAGGGAGAAAAGAAATTTGTGTGAGTGGTATAAATATAATTTATTATAACAAATAAATGATTAGTATATTAAATTTACAATAATATATAATTTTATATCTTTTATTTTAAAAACTTATTAAATTAAAATATATTTATTTTTAAATTAAAAAAGTTATATGATATTTATAAAAACAAATTAAAACGTTTTTTTTTTTTTGCTTCTCAAAACTTCACTCCCACACATAGCTTGACCATCTTTAGTACCGTTGCAATTGAGTTGTTTTCCTAAAATTTTGAAAAAAAGTTAGTATGTGTGTATCACTCGTTATTTGCACAAGCAACTTGAAAAGCACAGTCACATAATATATATTTTTATTGTGTTTTATAATTTGCAAGAGAAGGAACGTATACAGCAATGTCAGGGTTCTCTAAAGCATGCCAACTTCATTTTATTTGCATATGCATCATATTCTATTACAGAATTGTAACTGTGACCAAAGCAACCACACATGAGCAGGAAAATTTGATTGGATTAGTTTGAGTTGGTGCTAGTGGAATTGGGTTGCTTGGAGCAAAGAATATGCTTGTTGAATTTGATTCTCATTCTTTCTGGAATTCAATTCTGATTCTCACATTTTTGGGTTTCTTCTCCATCTCCCATTCACATAGTAAATAAAATTATGTACCCTTTTCCCAATTTGAAAATCGTTCTATCCTTTGCTTAAATGTTAAGATATAAAATCTCACTTAAGATATTTTACATAAAAAAGTTTCTTAAACTTATAATCCAAGTTCTCTCTCATATCAGATTCATTAAAATTCTAATAACACTTCCCATATTTTATTTGTTTTTCGAAATTTTAGCTCAGAATTTCCCTCCACTTCGATGATGCTACTTGTATGTGTTAAGAACCAAATTTGTATGCTTGGATTCCTTCTTCACTGTTTCATTTGGCAGGAAAAAAGAAATTCAATGCTACTTTGGAGCTTGACGTCATCTAATAGAAGTTTCTCTTGCTTTTTTTTTTTTATTATTGATTATGTTTAAAGTAATTACATGCATACATATTTATGAAGTATTTTTTATTGCTTTTCTATTTTATTTTTATCAAATTACATATATTTAAAAAAATTATATCTCTCTTTTCTTCTACAGATATGTCAAAAATGGAGTGAATGAAAAATAGAGAAATGTTTCAAATTTAGTTTTCTAAAGAAAAAAAACATTATCAAGTTGGTACTATCAAATTAATATTTTAAATTTTATTTGAAAAACAAACTCTCTTACTCACATATTTTTTAAGTTCTCAAAATTTAAAAAGATTTTGTATTATATGATTATCATTTTATTTGAAATTTTTTAAATAAAATTAAATTTTATAAATTCTCTTAAACTCATATTTCTAATTTTTTAATTTAAAAATTTATTATTAACATTTTTTCTTTCTCCTTTCTTTATCATCCTTTCAAGTCTTTTTTTTTTCTTTTTTCTTTTAAATTATTATTAAATTAGTCTTTCAAAACTTTTGTCACTAAGTTTTTTTCATCATTTTGGCTTTACATAAGGATTAATTTGATAAAATTATATATATATATATATATATATAAATTCAGTTATTATTAAGTTAAAATCTTTTTTTAACTATTTTAATATTTTTTTTAATGAACAATATTGTAATATTATAAATCTTTAAAAACTAATTTGATGACAAATTAAATATTTGAAGGATTGATTTAATGAAAAAAATCTTTAGAGAACTAATATGGTAAATCATTAAATATTTAGAGATTGAATAAGTGATTTAAATCTTTTAAAGAATCTTAAGTAGTGTTTGGTTCAGACAGAGACATTATGATAGAGATACAGAGATAATGAAGGAAAAAGACACTAATATTTATTTCTATGTATTATATTTGGAAGCAAAAATAGAATGTTATGTATTGCGTCTTGTATCATATTTAGATGTAAGAGAAAAGATACAAAAAATGAAAGTAAAGGATAGTGTATGTAATTTTATATGATTATTAGAGATATTTTGGTCTTAAAAAATATAGTCTTTGTATCCTTAGAGCTGTGAGACATCAGTGTTCCTTCTTCTAGAAAATACACTGATATCTTTCGAATTTGTGTCTATAGTATTCTTTCGTATTTTTGTCTCTTCAACAAGACACTATTTAAACATAATACACGTGCTTCTATACCTCTGTCTCTAAGTCAAACGTTTTGCGAGGATCAAATGTCATGAAAAATATTGTTGTTATTTTTGGTATTATCAGTGACAACAGTACTCTCACCGATGGGGATTGTCTTTTTTGACAAGTACCATGCACTGAATTAACATAGATTGCTGCCACTTTGCCCCGTCTATAATTCAATTAGCAAGATGATTTGAATTCATGTGTGTCTGTGAGAAACATGCATCTTTATTTGTACGTTATTGCCAGCCAAAGTTGAAACAAAACCTCGCTTTTATTTCTTTTGCAATTACTTTCACGTGTCTTTTAGTCTCTTTTTTTTTCTTTCTTTTTCCTCTTACTCTGTTTCTTGACTTTCTTCTTCTCTTTTTATATAAGAATTATATATAATATTCGTAGAATATTTTTTAAAAATTAAAATTTTCTTTACCTTTCTCTATCACTTTAAATATTTAATTAAAAATGTTCAATAGATACCTCAAGAGAGTCAATCTTTGTGTTTTGTGATATATTTGTGGCCCTGCAAAAAAGATAAAAAGTAATTAATAGCTAAAAATAATTATATATAATGCACATATAATATTAGTTTTTTTATTCAAATAACATGATTGTATTTTGTTCTACACTTTATTTTCTTTTTTTTTATTTTATTTTTTGTTAAAAAAAATTCAAGCTAATTGTGTAAATATAATTTCATTTAGAAGAGATCAACTTTGACAAGATATAAAGTTTTAATAATTAAACTATTAGAAGTTCAACTCAATTTTATCTTTAACACATAATACACAAATTATTCACACTTAAAATCCAAAACGTTTTTGACAGTAGGCCTTTAAGAAATATCCTAGGCCAGCCAAAAGTTTGACTCTATTATAAAGTCAATCTGTTTAAATTTTTACTTTTTTTAAAGTTTTGTAAATATAGTTAAGCTTACTTTTAGTTCTTTAGAAATATTTTTATTAATTTGGATCCTCATAAACTGAAATCAAAATAATAATAATCCTCCTTATCTATTGATAACACGTTTTGGCTTATATATTTATGCATATCATCGCACATTATTTTAAAATTATTACTATAATTAAATATGCATATTACTATTAAATAGTAGCTTTAAAAATTATTTAACAATTGAAAATGGGTGAACCGATTCGAGTCAGCATCTAGAATATGAAAGTGACGTGTATTTAATGTAGAAACGGAATAGCGGAGCTTTGAGACGAACACTTGGTAACTTCCCCCGTCTCTTTAAATTAAGCCCACCGGTGTTGAATAATCATTACGTTACGTATAATTCATCACCAAACCACTGTTTTTACAGCAAAACAAAATTTGAGTTTTTTTTTATTTTTTTCATCAGGGTATCACAAATCTTTTCTTCATTCGCAAAATAAATATTCTTACATTTTTCAATGACTCAATTTACCTTAAAAGTATTGTTTAAATTCGTCCACGTAAGTGGTATAAATATATTTAATGTAGTTGGAGATTAAAATTTGAATTTGCGAGCCATGTTAAGTTGAAAAGCAGTTGCCCAAAGACAATATACAAAGAGAGTAAGAATGATTGATATAATTATTAAATTATCTTATATTATTTTTATAATTTTATAATATATATATATATATATATATATATATATATATATATATATACTCACAATTTCAGTCTGCTTCATATTGTATTCCAAATTAACCATTGACACTAAATAGGAAAAAATAATTGACATCGATGGGATGAATGTGCTGCTTTAGAATTCAGTTCCACCTAGTCTAATAACTTGTCTTAACACTTTCACTATCTAAATTATTAAATTTAATATTATGTTCAAAATTTTATATAAAAATTTAAAAATAATTGAATTTTTTAATTTTATTAAAAAATACTTAATATTTTATTGTATCTGTTATATTATAATTAATATCTTACTTATTTATTATCATTTATCAAATACAAATTGATTATTAAGAAAAAAATAAGAATGTATTAATTAAGAATGTATTACATCTCTGCAAGTATTATTTAGGGTGTATTTTAAATATATATTTTCCTTGCTACACCTTGACCAAAAGTATCCCTCAACATATCCAGGGATGGATCCACGGGTGTTCTATATTTAAAGTTAAAATCGATGATAAAAATGTTCAATTTAGAAAATTTAGAGAGTAAAATAAAAAAATAAAGACCAAAATTAAAATTTAATAAACTTGAATTCTTGTGCTGATTCTCTGGCCAAACTAAGTTTAGAGTTGCTTTCTCCCTTTTATCATTTTGAGTTTGGATTCTTGTAAGACTAGCTTTTTCAGACTTTTAGTTTAGTTTTGTTTGTTAGACGTGTTGCTCCTTTTTTTCACCAAAATAAATAATAAGTTTGGAGGTTAAAATACTACTTCTCCTGAAGAAAAAAGTATAATAAAAATATTATATATTAAAGATTTTTTTAACTCGTGTAACATTACAAAGTATATATATATATATTAAAAATGAGTAGGTTTGTTTTTATTCATATATAATGTCTAAAAAATATCGAACTAACTCTATGGTAATAATACATAAGCATGATTTTGTTTCCATATATTGGTATATTATTTTCTCCTACATGCAAAAGAAGGAAAAACAAGATACAGAACAAATTATTAATCTTCTCTTATGGAATGTTATTGTTAGATATTGCACTTTAGAGGGGACCGGGTGATTTATACCTTTGGTGAAAGGGACATATTAGAAAATAATATTTTTATATTTTTAATATCGTACATATTTTCTTTTTATAAAAAATTTACTGTATTTAATTATTTTAAATCAATCTCTAAAATTGATGTTAGTATTTTCCTTTTCTATTAATTTCAATTCTTATTATTTAAGTATATATAATAGTAATTTTTTATTAAAAATATAATATTTATATAGTTTTATATTCTTAAAATCATAAATATTTTTTAATAAAATTTATTATTTTCATTACTTAACCCATTAACTTTTTTTATTAATCTTGTGGAAAATATAGGGCCTCTTAATATTTTTTTTCCTGCCACCACATCTGGACTAATTGCTGACTTTGATCCACGTGGTGTTTCACGTTGCTGCACTTATCCTTGTTGATTGTGTCACATCGACCAAACTTTTACTAGAATATTTTTGTTGACATTGACTAAGATGTTGCTTATGTATATCTCCTACTTTGCTGGCACAAATAGGTGATCAATCTTTCATTTTTCTCTTACCCATCGAAGCTATATATAAATACTCTTAACAACAGCAATTTCACAACATCTATTTTCCGCATCTCTGTCAAAAGGATTGAACTTTTGTGTTAGACTTTTTGGTTGCCCAACAAACAATGAATGCACTTGCAGCTACCAACAGGAACTTCAAATTGGCCTCTAGGCTTCTGGGATTGGATTCCAAGCTTGAGAAGAGTTTGCTCATTCCATTTAGAGAAATCAAGGCAAGTAAAATTGAGAAGCTGTGTTGTCCTTTTTGTGTTATCACCCTCCCTTTTTCTGGGTTGAGGCCCTCGTTTAAGTTTATGACAACTACTTTTGAATTATTTTTTTTGAATTACTCTGATTCATAAATACTTCAATAATGTTATCACCTGTTTGACATATTTCATCTCTTTTTTCTGTCACATCAAGTTTATTATTTCCTATCTCTCTCAAGGTGTAAATATTTCAAACTTTGTTAACAAAATATTTTTCATTTGTTTTGAAATTAACTTTATAATGTGAAAAGAATTAATTTTGAAAAAAGTAAAAAGTATGCCTTTATTATTGGCTAGCCCTTGGTGTGCATCTTATAAAATATATCTTATTTACACTTCAAAAGTATTTTATTTTATCATTTGGACAAAATAACTCTTCTCAACTTTCTTTTAAAATATCATTTTGAAAAACAAATCAATATTTTTAACCTCATTTATTTCAAATCCACTCAACTAAAATCTAACAAAATTTTACTATATATATGTGTCACATAGTTTAACAGTTCATGTTCTAAACATTTTGTTAAATGAAAGTGCAGGTTGAGTGTACCATACCAAAAGATGATGGCACCTTGGCGACTTATATTGGATTCAGGGTTCAACACGATAATGCTAGAGGCCCCATGAAAGGAGGGATTAGATACCATCCTGAGGTATTGCATTCTGACTTGTAGAAGTCTGAATTATTAGACCAACAACTCTAAATTAAAAACACAAGCTAGCTATATGTTGTTATGAATAATAGTGTTGCGTTTTCTTCCCCTTATATTTGCCTAACATGGCTAGAAATAAATGACTTTGAGGATGATGCTAATGAATAACCACATAATGTAATGAAGGCATTCATTTGACAAATCAAATTGAATTAGCAATTTTGATGTTTATAGGTAGAACCAGATGAAGTGAATGCTTTGGCACAACTAATGACATGGAAGACAGCTGTAGCAAATGTACCTTATGGTGGTGCCAAAGGAGGAATAGGGTGTGACCCTGCAAAACTAAGTGTATCAGAGTTAGAAAGACTTACCAGAGTTTTTACCCAGAAAATTCATGATTTGATTGGAATTCAGACAGATGTGCCAGCACCTGATATGGGAACAGGCCCACAAGTTAGTACAAAAAATTATGCTTTGTGAATTTGCTTTAGATTGTTGTATGTTCAAGAAATGATCTTATTAATTTTATTTTTATCTTGTTGGTCTTAAATATGAAACACTCACTACCTTACTACATGGTTGTGAATGTAGACTATGGCATGGATACTAGATGAATATTCCAAATTTCATGGCCACTCTCCTGCAGTTGTGACTGGGAAACCTTTAGTAAGTATAAACTGTTTGTATTTTTCATTCTAATGGGCATTGGAATGTGCCACAACACCAATGTATGCTTAATGAATTAATTAGCAATATTAGGAACACACATTTTCCATCACTTTCATTACTTATATACTATTATTGGTTGAAATTCATATGGATTCCACTAAATGAAGAGGGTCTAACTCCATATTAGTCACACATGAATTTCAATAGATATTAAAGAAGCCTTCAAAAAAATGTGTTGATAACATCTCCTAAACCAATTCCCATTTCTTAATTTTCGTGTTCAAATAAGGATCTTGGTGGATCTCTAGGAAGAGATGCAGCTACAGGACGTGGAGTCCTATTTGCAACAGAGGCTTTGCTTAATGAACATGGGAAAAGTGTGTCTGGACAACGGTTTATCATACAGGTAACTCTTATTTTACATTCCTCCAAATGATCTACTACTTCCATTATTTTTCTTTGGCACTTATAACAAAAAAAATTTATTCAATTTTCATTGTTATTTGATAGAATTAATCAACAATTAATGTTTGTTAGGTAAAAATAATAAATAAGACAATTAATATAATAAATGAAAAATATAATAAAAAGTTAAGTAGTAACTTTTTAAGAAATTTAAAATGTTAATATTCTTTAAATTTTTGCACATAACTTTAAACGTCAAAGCAAAAAGAACAGAGTATTGCCTAGTAAAAATAACATTTATTACAAGTTAATGTTTGGACTTGTGCCTTTAACAACATGCACACTGGTTTGAAGATAATATGTTGACAATAATGATTAATGAAGATACAATGGTAAAAGAATAAAAAAATGGTGAAGTTCATTAGTTCATGCTTTCAAAGGTTTTGTATTTTGATGAATTTGAGACAAAATCATTCAATTTTGTTATGTGCTCTTCAGGGTTTTGGAAATGTGGGTTCCTGGGCTGCCCAATTAATAAATGAGAAAGGTGGAAAAGTTGTTGCTGTGAGTGACATAACAGGAGCCATAAAGAATAGCAATGGCTTAGATATTGCAAGCCTACTCAAGTATTCCAAAGAGCACCGAGGAGTAAAAGGATTTCATGGTGGTGATCCAATTGACCCCAAGTCAATATTGGTTGAAGATTGTGATGTTCTTGTCCCAGCAGCTCTTGGGGGAGTCATCAATAGGTACTTTTCCTTACTCAACAACAATTTTTTTTGTCATTGGTGAAGAGGGATTGGGAATTAAGAGAGAAAAATGTGTTTTTTTTTTTTTGTTATATTATAATTATCTCTCGACTTTACAAAAATTTTACTTTTCTCTTGTATTTGTAATTTCTTACAAAATAGAATTTCCTTCAGTTTCTAAAGTTAGTGAAATAATAGAGTAAAAATAACTAGAATAAATGTTGACATTTTGTAATATTTTATAAAATTAAAACTAAAGTTAAAAAATTTATAAAGTCAAGGACTATAAGAAAAAAGACATTTACAATTATAGGTATAAAAGTGGAGGTTTAGAGCATGTTTTGTTTCCATTTTTATAGTTTCCAACATGCTATTACTTTTTTATTTTGGTTACTGATGCACCTCTTAGACAAAGGTGCTAGCCAGTATTGCTAGTAACTTAAATTTATTGCATACTCCACAAGCATTCTAAACATCTGTTCTAAAGGAGAACTATGATAAACGTAAGTCTAAACCTTTTCTTTTACAACTTTTGCTATTGTTGAAGGGAAAACGCAAATGAAATTAAAGCCAAATTTATTGTTGAAGCAGCCAATCACCCAACTGACCCAGAGGCTGATGAGGTTACTTTTGCACTCTTTCTTTTCTTCCCTTTTTTCAAACTGGAAAAAAAAAAAAACTTATGAGAGAAAAATAAGAAGAAAAATGCACTGATTTTAACTACCACACTTGTTTGCAGATTCTGAAAAAGAAAGGGGTTGTGATCCTCCCAGATATATTAGCAAACTCAGGAGGAGTTACTGTTAGCTACTTTGAGTGGGTGCAGGTAAATATTTTAATTATAATTAACCATATGATTTCACAAGGATGCATTAATTGTTTCCTTTTTCAATCTTCTTTCTAGTAACATGACATTGTTACATTCCATTTTTCCATGATGGATCCAAATTATTTACAATTTGATGTAGCTACTATAACATTAAATGGTGATTATGTAATGCACAGAACATACAAGGGTTCATGTGGGATGAGGAGAAAGTGAACAATGAGCTAAAGACATACATGACCAAAGGTTTCAAAGATGTGAAGGAAATGTGCAAAACCCATGATTGTGATCTTCGTATGGGAGCATTCACCCTTGCAGTAAACCGTGTGGCAAGAGCTACAATCCTTAGGGGTTGGGAAGCTTGAAATCATAAACCATAAATATTATTCATTCCTCTCAATAAAGAGCCCCATTGTTTGCCTCAACAACACACAACGCAATTCTTGCATATGCCTCCCAAATTTTTACAGGGATTTTTATTATTTGCTTTTTATTAATCCAAATGTATCTTCTTCTTTTTTTCTCAATTGTATTGCTTTCTTTTTTTATCATAATAAGTTAATGATGTTATTTTTATTAATGTTTTATTTATGTCATGCTTTAGATATATTTCTAAAGCACAACCAATACTTTAGACTTAAATACACTTTTATTCTCTCAAAATATATCACATTTTAACTTATGATGCTGATTTTTTTTATTTTATATTTTTAAAAATATTAATTTTAGTTCCCAATTACTATCAAATAATGACATGATTAATTTTCACATTAATTTTGTGTAACGGTTTTGTGTATAATCACGTCACAAAGATAAACAAAATTAATAATCAATAAAATGTAGAAAATAATAATATATAATTTTAAAGAATCCAAAATCAATATGCAATATGTTTTAAAAAATAAACCATATATTTAATCTAATATTTAATGATTGCATATGAAAAGGGGGTGCTATAGAAATTCAATATATCCATTCTATTTAGATTAAACCTTCAAGTTTTTCTCCATCGGTATATAAAAGGAAATTGAACAAGAGAAATGTTACATAGCGTCTGCTAGAACAGATTTCACTCTAGAAATTGGGAGTGACACTTGATGCTAGTTTGACTAACACTAATAATCAATTTTGCTTACCATGACACATTGACACATGTTCTAATGTAAAATTAATCTAAGCATATAGTATAATTATATTTAACGATATGAGATTAATTTATTAAAATCAACTTTATCCAACTTTTATCCTTAGTCAAACGTTGTTTGCCTTTTCAAAATTGTAAAACACGTGTTATAAAAATAAGTTCGAGTAAGAAAAATATACTAAATTAAATTAAATGTCATCGATTATTGCCGTATGAAATACGAATTTATTTAAAAGTATCAATTGTTGATTGATCCAACTAAATGAATAATTTTGATCGGTTCAATATAGTTTAACTCTCAATTCAGAAACGATATTGAATCATATCTTGTTAAGAATTTGAGTGGTGATTCTATACTTTTTCTTTTGGTCCAAAAATAAACCTTTAACTTGACAATCTCACTGATAGAGTCTTCAAACCAACCTCATTAGCTACAATAGAAAAAAAAAAATATAGCAAAAGAGAATATTAAAGTTAAAGGATCAGATTAATTCATCAAGATGTTTTTGAACGAAATTGATTGAATACAATTTTTTTTAGAAATCAATTTAATTGATGAAAATATTTTTAAAGATAAAATTAAATTGTTATCTATCACATCACACTATCCCGTTTATATTAAATGTTATTTATTACATTCAGTTCTGACATCTAATGTGCCGAATCAGTTTATTTGTTAAAAAATGTGTCTAGTTAGTTTATCTGCTAAGGTAAATAATGTTCAAATGATACATGATCTTTCAAGATTATTTTAGATAGACTCTTTGATATTTTTTTAATTTATTTATCTTAATTAAAAAAGTATTTCAATGAAATTTATTGCAACTTCCGTTTTACTCATGATTCATTGAAGATATTTATGTTTTAAATAGAAGACCAATGATCAAAACAATGATGAAGCACTCTTTAAAATGATCAAACTAATACACTTATCTCATGTACATGTTCTTAAAAAAATTAATTTAAAATTAAATATCAAAATTTTGTGATTATAATATCACAATAAACTTTATTTTAATTTTTTTTTTATTAATTGAAAAGTGATGTTTTGAACAAAAGATCTATGATAAATTCATTAAAATTGACAATAAAAAACATAAAAACATGTGCTAAAGTTTCCTTGAATTAGAATAGTAAATTAATGAAAGTAATTTATACTTAATGATATTAGAACTACATGTGTTTATTAGTATCTAGTGTTAGTATATATTATGGTATAAATACGTGCATTTGTTTCTTTTGTATTTAAGCTAAAAAAAAGTAAGAGAGTCACATTTCTTTCATAGAGAGACCTTGTGAGAGCCATTTGTTATAGTTTTTTCCCTTCATTATT
This sequence comes from Abrus precatorius, assembly GCF_003935025.1. Classification (NCBI taxonomy): domain Eukaryota; kingdom Viridiplantae; phylum Streptophyta; class Magnoliopsida; order Fabales; family Fabaceae; genus Abrus; species Abrus precatorius. Next base: position 7,575,460 of record NW_020874395.1, on the reverse strand, counting down.
GAGTTTTCTTCTCAAACTTGCATTACATAAATTTTTACATTAGAGATAAGTTTCACAGCAAACTATTATCAAAACTATAACGTTTACAAAGTTTGACGTTGAGAAATTTACTAGCAAAAATAACTTCAACCTGTGGCGAGTGAAAATTCTAGCTCTCCTCACGTAACATGAATATGAGTTGGCGTTAGAAGGAGAAGCAAAATTACCGACTAATCTTACATCTACACAGAGGAGTGATAAATGAAGAAGGTACATAGCATAATATTGTTATTATTAGGTGATGAAGTTTTAGGAGAAGTCTCTAGAGAAAATACTACCGACAACCTTTGGGCAAAGCTTGGAAGTCGGTACATGATAGTCTATACAATTGTCTCTATTTGAAGAAACAATTATATACCATATAAATGTATGAAGTGGATGATGAGGACCAAGTTGTTGTTGTTGTTGTTAGTTCTTTGCAAGAGCTTATGATAATTTTGTAGACATAATAATTCTTTTATAGAAGTTCATTATCAATGGAGGAAATGAAAATGACTTTACAATCTTGGGAATTGAAAAAGAGAATTACCCATTCATATGAAGGCACTAACTTAAGCGAGGGTTTGATGATAAGAGGAAGAAGGGAAGAAAGGAAGAAAAATTTCCAAAGAATGCAATCTAAATCACGCAACAAAAATAAGAACAACAAATGTCATAATTGTCAACAAGGACACAGGAAGAGAAACTGGCAAGAGTTCAAGAAAGACAAAATAGGTACTTCAAAGTTTGGTGGAGCAGTTGTGGTTTCAGAAAAATCAAATGGTGGAAATGTTCTCTTTGTCTTGACTAATGACAATCACAATGCCTAGATTAATGATTCAACATGTACTTTCACATGATGCTTAATAGGGATTGGTTTGTCATGTTTCAAGAGATTAATGGTGGAAAAATTATAATAGAAAATGATGGTGTATGTAGTATAGTTAGCAAAGGTATAGTGAAAATTAAGATAGATGATGAGAGGTATGTTCTCAAACTCCATAAGAATTTGATTTCATTGACTACTTTAGACTTTCTTGGTTGTGTATATTGAGTTGAAAGTGGAGTCTTAAAAGTTTCTAGAGGAACCTTAATAGTTATGCAGGAAAAGTTGAAAAATGGATTATATTTCTTGCTGGGAATTACAATGGTAGGTTTACCCATAATTTCTTCTATTTCATATGTTAACCAAACTAATTTATGGCATGAGGTTAGGTCATATGAGTGAATATGGAATAAATGAGGCCACCTTCTACAACTATTGTATGTAAGAGCCTAGAGGAAATGTGGACAGGCTCTACAACAAATTATTTAACTCTACATGCATTTGAATGTTCAAATTATGTTCATGTTAATGATAGAAAATTGGAGCCAAGAGCTAGAAAATGCATATTTCTAGGTTATCAATATGGCATAAAAGGGTACAAGTTGTTGGATCCTAAGGAATCAAATTTTATAATAGTCTTGACTACCTTAAAGTAATGAAAATTTTGTTACTTTTGCACTTAATATGGAAGAAAGCATTGATGAAGAGGAACCTAATTCATTTCATGAGGTAGTTAATTGTGATGAAGAATAACAATAGATTGGTGCCATGAAAGAAGGGTTTAAATCCCTCTATAAGAATTAGACTTTGGAGTTTGTTAAGAAACCAATTGATAAGAAGATTGTGGGTTATAAGTGGATATTCAAGAAGAAAAATGGAATAAGATTCAAAGTAAGGCTTGTAGCAAAAGGCTTTACACAAAGTCAAGGTAATGTCTTTAATTAAGCTTTTTCTCTTGTTGTGAAACATAGTTTCATTTGAGTGCTTCTTGCTTTAGTGTGTCTGCATGATTTAGAGTTGGAATAATTTGATGTAAAGACTATATTGCTCCATGGTGATTTGAAGGAAAGGATTTACATGCAAAAACAAGAGAGATTTGTCAAACCTAAAAAATAAGACCACATATGTCTTTTGAAGAAGTCTTTGTACAGGTTGAAGCAATTACCTAGATAGTGATATAAACAATTCGACTCGTTTATTGTTGATATTAGGTATATAAAAAGTAAATATGATAGTTGTGTTTATCATAAAAAATTATTTGATGACTCTTATGTTCACTTGCTTCCTTATGTTGATGACATGCTAATTGCGTGTAAGTATCTAACAAAAATCAATAAGGTGAAGACACAATTAAGTGGTGAATTTGAGATAAAGGATTTAGACCCAGCAAAAAGAATTCTTGGCATGGAAATCATTTGAGATCAAGAGGTTAAAAGATTGTGCTTATGTCAAGAGTTATATTTAAAATTTTTTAGAGAGATTTGGAATGCACTATGCAAAATCAATTAGTAGACCTTTTACAGCTCATTTTAAGTTGTCTTAAAAATGCCACCACAAATAGAAGAGGATGAAGAGTTTATGTCTAGAGTGCCTTACTCTAACACATTTGTAAGTTTAATGTATGTTATGATATGTACTAGACTAGATATTGCACATGTAGTGAGCATTGCTAGTCATTATATGGCTAATCCAAGGAAGGCTCTTTGGCAAGTTATAAAGTGGATTATGAGATACTTTAAGGGTTCAACTAACATGAGATTGGTATTTGGTAGAAAAATAAATGAAGTCCATAGTCATATTACTAGATTTTGTGACTCGGATTATGCTGGTGATTTTGATCGCAGGAGATCCTTGATTGGTTATATTTTGACGCTTAAAGGTAGTATTATTGGTTGGCGTGCAACTTTACAATCTATTGTTGCCTTGTCATTTATAAAGACATAGTATATGACAATTATAGAAGCAATGAAAGAAGCATTATGACTTAAAGGTCTTATGGTGTCAAGCAGAATCACATTATTGTGTATTATATAGTCAAAAAGAATTATATGTATCGTGAAAGGACAAAACATATGAATGTTATAATGCATTTTATTCATAGTGTAATAACACAAGGAGATGTGTTATGGAGAAAATTACTACTTCTAATAATCTTGCAAATATGATGACAAAAATTCTTTTATAAATAAAGTTCAAACATTGTTTAGACTTAGTAGGCATTGCAAGTATTATTTAATTCAAAAAATTGGGAATGAAATAATATAAAAAATTTAAGTTAAGGTAAAAATTTGTTAAAGTTTGTCTTAAATAAATTAATGAAAGACATTTATAATTGATGGTATTAAAATTCTTTATTCTTATTACCATATATTATTTAACATATATTATAATATAAATACTTGCATTTATTTCTATTGTATACAAGTTAAAAGAAAAACAAGAAAGTCGTATTTCTTTTATAAAGAGAATTCTTAAGAAAATTATTTGTTGTACTTTTTCTTTTTATTAATAAAATTTTCTTCTCAAACTTAGCATAAATTTCTATATCAAGACAATTTTTATGATTATACAAAATAATTTACAATAAAAATATGTTAAATTAAGAGTATGATGCATTTTAAAGTCATGCCTCCTATGAGTTTAATATATTATAACAAAAATTTATATTAGAAAAATAATATTATAAAAATCTATTAAGATATTAAATAATAACGATATATATTTTATTATTTTTATGGTTTTTATTTAAAATTTTATTTTTATCATAACATTCGATGAATATTTATTTTCTATTACAAATTTAATAATTCTACATCTTTACAATTTCATAAAATTTTATTTTATTTTATTTAAAATAATAATATAATTTTTTAATTATAGTTTACTTTTTAATTTAAATTCTTTTATTTACATATTTTTAATATTTATAAATTTTATAAAGGAAATTTTTTCACTTTAGATACTATTTTATTTTACAATTTAATAATAATAAATTAAATTATTTTTATAAAAAAATATGAAAATACCTTTGTATTCCATAGATCAATAAACTAATATCAATATAACTACATGTTAAAGACGTAAAATAGAGATGATAGATTAAGTTAAAATGATTTAATGCTAACTGTTTCATTGTTTTCATGACAAAACTAGTAGTGTTTGAGGGAAGTGGACTAAATAAAAAAAGAAAAGAAGAATAAGGTGTCTCCAACTGGTAGAAGGGTATGACGGAGAGACAGAAAACCAGAAACTTCTAGCATAGAAATACGAGACAACAACGTAAAACGATGGGATCTTCCTCACAGAATCGAAACCCAGAACTAAGGAAAGACGCTGTGTGGAACCGATGGGTCATATTCTCACCCGCCAGAGCCAAAAGACCCTCCGAATTCAAATCCAAATCTCCTACCGACCCAAACCCCAACCAACAATGCCCCTTCTGCATTGGCCACGAGCACGAGTGCGCGCCCGAAATCTTTCGGGTCCCGCCCCATGACCCGAATTGGAAAATCCGGGTCATCCAGAACCTCTACCCCGCTCTCTCCCGCACCCTCCCCGAACCGGACCTCACCCCCTCCGGTTCGGTTCTGGACGGGTTCGGGTTCCACGACGTGGTGATCGAAACCCCCGTTCATCCGGTTCAGCTCTGCGATTTGTCTCCTCCAGAAATTGCCCAGGTTTTCCTCGCTTATACCAAGAGAATCCAAGAACTCGCCACTCATAACTCTATCAAATACGTGCAGGTTCGTTTTCTTGTGCCTTTGAATTGTCAGAATCTTTTGAATAACTAGTCCAATTAGTTACTAATTGATGTATCGTATTCAGGTATAGTTTGAATAAACTTCTTATTAAGAAAATTACATGAATTAAAGCAGTAAAATAAATCGTTTTTTTTTTTTTTGTAAGTTTCTTCAGTTAATTCATTCAGTGTTTTCGTTAAAAAGTGATCTAAAAACTGAGTTCAAGTTTGTAATATTTGTATATGAATGATGGAAATTAGTTTAAATTAGGTCCAAAGTACTAATTTGACTGACAAAGTAGATATTTAGGACCATAAGAAAATAGTCAAATTAGTCTCTAAAATATGTGTTTTCTGAATGATGGAAATTACCTTTAGATCCTTGAATGTGCATTCCTTTGATTAATTTAGTCCCCGTGTCACAAATTTTTGTGACTAATTTAATTGACAAGATTCATGTTCAGGACTTGTTTGAATACGTATTTAGGGACCAAAAACTTCTATGGTTCAGGAACTAATATGACCTGTGTTAATTCTTTTAGGGAATAGCGATTAATTTCACTGTCTGCATTTAGATGCTTTGGTCACTGCTTGTACTCCCAAGTTGTTCTTTTTGCTTCAGAGGGCATGTGAGATTAAAGCTCTTTGATAGCTTAGTTGGTCGTATTCTTATTTTCTATGGGGTTGTAGGCTTTACCTATGTAATATATGGGATCACTTTCTTCTTCTATATCATGTCACACATTAATTAGGATTATAGCTAATATACTCCTTATAAAGTTTAGGCAATCCTCCTTCCACTCCTTATAAAGTTTAGGCAATCCTCCTTCCACTCCTTATAAAGTTTAGGCAATCCTCCTTCTTTAAACTAACTTATAGGATTGAGTTAAGCCCAGTCCATGTTTAATATGGTATTTGAATTTATCCAATATTGATAATCGGTCACCTGTGTATGTCTAATCTTGCAAACTAGCCTTGTGTGTAAATGGAGTTTGTTAATATGTCACATATTAGTTAGGAATATTGGTAGAATACTCCTTATAAGACTTGGACAATCCTCACTGTTTGAACTAATAGCTTTTGGAGTTTTATTAGGCCCAATCCATATTTAATAGCACTTTCTGTGGAGCATTTATTATTTGTGTTGATACTATGAATAATGAGAGCAACTGGGCAAAACTAATAGCTGCTTGCCTGCTTCACATCACTGACTATAAAATATAGATCTGTTCGCTTTTTTGGTTTTAATTTTAAATCTCTCAATCGAATGGTAGTTGCTGGCTTCATTCTATCTTTTTCTACAATGACATTAAAATTGCAATCAATTGATAAATAAATTGTTGTTTATCTTCTTCTTGCACCTGTTTCATGTAATTATCATTTATGACCTTGCTTTTATTAACCTTTAAAGGTGTTTAAAAACCATGGTGCTTCAGCTGGTGCATCAATGAGCCATTCACACAGTCAGATGATGGCCCTGCCAATTATTCCACCTAATGTTTCTGCACGTCTTGGTAGTGTGAAAGATTATTTTGATCAGACAGGGAAATGTTTTATTTGTGAAATTCAACGTGATGATCTTTTGATTGATTCATCTACCAACTTCTTTTCAATGGTTCCTTTCGCTGCTACATTTCCTTTTGAGATATGGATTGTTCCTCGGTATCACTCTCCTCACTTTCATGAATTGGATGCTGAAAAGGTAACACTTCATTATTTGCCAAGTCCAATTACTGCTTAAGTGCAAAATATTTAGTTTGATTTCAATATAATGCATCTGATATGAGGCATGGAATAAAGGCTTAAGTTTTTAGTTGTTTTCTTAAACTTGATGCTAATTGTTATCGATTCTATCTAGTGCCCATAGATATTAGATCTTTTTAAGGGTGATTGCTTGTGACAACTCAAAAGCATATTGAATAAGTAATCTGAAATTGGGTTAGACTGTTAGTTGTTTCTATTGCGATCATGGTATTTTGAAATAGTGCATTAACTTTGGTGCTTGAATCACGAGGTTAAATATAATGGGGCATGGGGATGCCAAGTTTTTTTAGGTATATTTGTGAAGGGAGGTTTTGGAGGGAAAGTGAGGAGAGGACAAATTTTTTATTTTAAATTAATAATTTTAAAAATAAAAGATATAAAATGATATATTAACATAAACTCAATGTATTAATCATATATTTATCATCATAAATAATATATAATTCTTTGAATTTTTAATTAAAAAATATGTCATCCCTTCCAAAAACTTCATTCCAAACAGCATAGTACAATCTAACTGCAATTTATATTATATATTTAATATAATTCAAAAGTGACAATTATAACCACTAATGTGTATGAAAAACTTATATGAAAATAACACATCATTCAACTCTATCATCATCCAAAGTTTAAGCTAATCATAAAATACATTAAAGACTTAAATCCTGAATATGTCCTTGTTGAACTTTAAACATCGAAAAAGCTTAGCAGTCTTTGGGATTATCATAATAAGTATTTGTAGTGATAGAGGTTGAAGCTGAGAAGCATGAAGTGTTTGGACTGTGAAACACAATACAAAAACTGATACACAACACACACACACAATAACAACAACAACTAACTGCGAGCTGAGAAGTTGTGTTTCTGACCTGTGAAAAGATAAAATAAAGATTGGAGAAAGGAGGAAAAGGTTCAAAGTGGCAAGGCTTGAATTTGATAGACATGGTCTGTTTGGTTGATTACTGACAAGGGCTGGTACGCAACATACACCCAAAAAGTTGCTGTTTTAGGTAAAAACAGCAACCCAACCACACACAGCAATAGAAAACTGGAGAAGAAAGGAGAAGGAAGAGAATGCAGGTCTGCCTGCATTGGAACCCAGAAACAAAGGCTTAGAGTGTGTGGAATGTAAGGGGATTAGGGGAATAGAGGCAGTATGTCAAATGTGAGGAGTAAAGAGGCAGAGACAGTTGAACAATATCTTTTGGCTGTATGTGTAAAAAAAGGGGGCTTTTCAAAGTGAAACAGAATAGGTTCTACAACCTAACCCACTAAAAGCTCAACCCAGCGTGCAAAGAGATCTCCCCAGCGCATATTGGTGCAAAGGCTACAAAGAATCAATGCTCTGGCGTGATGTTCCGTTCTGCTCCAACCAGATTCGCAAGTCAGACTTGTACGCTTCAACGTGTTAACGTGCAATTTTAACTACAATACACAGCACTGATCCTCATTGTATTGCTATGACGTGCACTATAGCTGGCCATTATCAACTACATACACATGTGCTAATGTCTTCCTTATTTGGGTTTCTTGTTCCAAAGGTTGATTGTCATTTCATGAGATTTATTTTGCAGGCTGTTGAACTTGGAGGCCTGTTGAAACTAATGCTTAGGAAGATGTCTTTGCAGCTGAACAATCCACCATTCAACTATATGATTCAAACTAGTCCACTTCATGTTAAGGAGTCTGAGTTAGCATACACTCATTGGTTCATACAGATAGTACCTCAACTGATTGGGATAGCAGGTTTTGAGATTGGAACTGGATGTCACATAAATCCTGTGTTCCCCGAGGATGCTGCAAAGGTTCTAAGGGAAGTGAAGGTTCCAGATTCAGGATAAAGCTAGTAGAAACAACATTTTGGTAACCTAATCTCAAACTTGTAGTTAATTTTTTTTTTTTATTCACATATATGATGGTCAACCTTTTCTTCTCACAGTTTATTTACTCTGAGCCTCCTAATGAGGAAGTTTCAGCTCTTACACGAGTCTTGAATCTTAGTCTTAAAACCTGGAAATTTGAAATAAGCTATTCATAGTGCATAAATGGATATGGATTCATTGAGAAAACGATCATGCTGATAGGGGAAAGGCAACTTCACTTCTGATAATTTTGATATGTTTTTCGGGTTATGGCAAGGTTCCGTTTGTGCTAGCTTATGAGTCAAAGCGAGACTCCTATAAACTATGTTTTAGCCTATTTCAGTATCTCAGCATAACATATCAAAATATTATTTTTTATCTTATTTCAATAAAATTCATGATCAAAATTTATGTCGTAAGTTCTCATGTGATTAGTGTTTATTAAATAAGTATTGAAATAAATTGCTTCCCTTATTACACGTTTGTTTAAACTTTTTTTTAAAAAGATTATGTTGTTATATTTTATTAGAAGTTGTTTCACTTTTTCTGAAGTTACTATTTGCAGCTGACAAGAAAAGATGTAGGTTTTTGCTTTTTTGAAAAATTTATATAATTATTATCATTTTTTAAATTTTTTTAATTAGGAGTTTATTTTGCTTTTACAAAAAGCATGAACAAATAAAATCTTAGATAAACATGGAAGATATTTTGCAGAGTTTATTTGGGCTTAATTTATTAATTTATGATAGAGGTACTTAGTTAAGAATTGAAGGTATTTAATTAACATATAAAAGTAGGTTATGATTATTATATAAGTTTTTTTTAATTTATTTTAGTAAGTTTTGCAGAAAAGCTTATCTCAATAATTATATAGGAAAATCACAAGCCATAAACGTAAGATAAAATTTGGTTTGACTTTCTTTTAGCCTTTTTCTCTTTAAAAAAAGTCAGGTGAAAAGCAATTTAATAAAAACTCTAAAAATTAGAAGAATTTTTTGGACATGTCTTCTGCTTAACTTTTGTTTCAATGTTTGAGGTACAGTAGCTTGAAATTTTTTTATTTTTTTTTTCACTAACATCCATTAACATTAACAATTGACGGCAAGGTGGTTAAAGAAACCTTTGTAAAGTTGGCTTCATAAACACGACTTATTAGTATACATATACACAAACTTATGTCATAGGCTTCAACTTGAGGAGAAGAAACCATGTTGTAGCATGGGCTAGTAAGAATAGATGGAGAAACTTATGTCACAGGCTTCAAACTTGAGGAGAAGATATCATTTCGTAGCATGGGCTTGTAAAAATAGATGGAGAAGGGGTTGATAGTAGCTCATCCACTTTAACAGCTTTGCACGTATGTTCTTTCTCTTGATTTTTGACATACAACACTCAATTTATTTACAAATCCTCATCAATGCTACCAACCTCATCTTATAAGCATTATACATTTACATTTAGAACAAATACTATTAATTCGATAAAAAAGATTACACACTAACAAGAGAACAATTGATTATCTCTTTATGTAGGCATAGTAAAACCTCTTTTATAGGTTGCATCATAAAAAAGATAACACACTAACAAGAGAACAATTGATGCAACATCATTCTATATCTTAAAATGTTTTATGGTATGCACATGCACCTCACCCCATGTAAGCATAATCTAACCTCTTTTATAGATTGCATCACCTTCCATATCTCCATTTGTTTTATGGTGTGCACATGGATTTTTTGCCTTATTAGAATAAACTGAGAAAGAATTTCTCAATTTGAGGCATTCAAAAAAGTATTCTCATGTCTAGAGTAAGAATGTCACGTCCATGAAGTGTCATTATATAAAGTGCTGATACATTTATTTTTTATTTTTTTTTACAAGTGTCAGTTGCTATTACTAAATTGACACTTGTAAAAAAAATAAAAAATAATATGTCGACACTTTATATAACAACACTTCATGACATGTGGCATTCCCACTTTAAACATGGAAATGCCTCAAATTGAGAAATTGTTTCTCAATTCACCATAATAAGGCAAAAAAGCTTGTGCATACCACAATCATAACTGTATGAAAAACAGTGAAGTATCTATACAATATCAATTTACATAAAAAAGAAAAATTAATAGGAGTAAATGCAAAACAAATTCATATATATGAAAAATGAAAACAAACTCGCCAATTATGTTGTCTTAGGACCCTTGAATACTCAATTTGTAGTTATGCATAAGTAATGACCAAGTTCTAATCAATCAATGTCAATATATCCTCAAATTGTTTGGCTTATATTTATCAAATATCATTAAGCTTCAACATGCATTTAAGCAAAAAAATGTTTGTCAATAAGTAAAATTGTTCACACCGTCAAGTAATCTAAAAAGGCTATCTTGCCAGTGTGGCCAAAACACAAAAAATCCAACACATATAACTTCATCTTAGGTCGATCCATAACATAGCATCACCAATACTTTCTATATAAGATTAGTGCAAATATCTCAACAAAATAAGGTTTACATTAGTCCTTTGCCACGTTGATTAGAAATATATGATAAACCATTTGAAATTCAATACCAAATCGCAAGTGATGACACTTGGATGATTGACTGGAAAAAATAAGGGTAACTTTTGCCATGACAAATCCTTATTCTTCATGAAATTATTTAGATCGACTTTTACAAAATCCTATAGTTAGAGAAATGAAAAACATTACACCATCTTTAAACAAATCTTGTGGCAATCATACTTCCTATTCTCTTTTGATAACATGGTGCATAATGTATAACAATGTCTATTAAGAGTCTTGACAAAATGAGATTTTTTTAATTTTTTTAACAACACAAGTGCCTAAGATTAATCAACCTAGTTTATGGATACGACTATAATTTTTAAGTATTGAGATTTTTGCTGTTTAATATATACTTTAAGTGACAAGTGTCAAAACACAGAACTTGATTCTTCGTGCGCCTAATAGACAATAGTTTATAAAAATACATGTTATACTCTTATTATCAACAATTACTCATAAGATTCCGTTTTCTTCATTTACTCATAGTTAGAACCTTTAGAAAATCATGATATTAGTAAATACCACTTGAATAATATAGTCATACAACGTATTGGCATAACCATGCAAGTAGACTCCAATCTTTTTCACCTACTCATGAGTCAATTACTAATTACTAATAATAAGAAATGTAACATGTAGGTTATCAGTTCAACTAAAACTATCTTAAGGATATGGTATACTTAATATGTAACCATGAACTCACAAAGTTCACATTCATTTCCTACATGTATTGAAGAACCAAATTTCTGCCTATTCAATTTCATCAAAAATAAAATCAAAAGATAATTGATAACATAAACATGGTCATATAGATAAATCTCTTAATCATCAAAAGTAACCACAAATTATCTAAGAGTCTTAAAAATGCAATCCACAACCATTAAAGTATTAAACAAAGTACATTACACTTAAGTTACCGAAATAACACAGAGTATCTAATCCTCCACCATATAGCAAGCGGAGTCCTCTAACAGTGGACCACAAAATAAACTATTAAACAACAGTCAGGACTCTTTAGAAGGGTCCTCTTTTATCTCCTCGACATTTGAAGGATCATCCTTAAATTTCATCTCAATGTGGAGAATAAGACAGAGAAAGGTCATCCTCAAAATCTACAACAACTAAAAGAAAATGCCTAACACCTCCCAACAAAGAAAAGAAGGAGTGAGATATATTTCCAAGTAAATAATATTCAAAAAATAAAAATAAAATAAAGTAAGTACGAGCATACATCACATTAAAATAACTGTAACTTTTACAATATAATAAAATACAAGTTTAATTGCATGATGCATGATCTATGCAAATGATAACTCTTGATTTTGCAAAAATTTCATTTTCATGCTTATGCTACTCTAGATCCATAACAATCATATTGTTCAGAAGTTATTGGGAGTTTCACTAGCCAATTTACATTTTGCATGTATGGTGAAGACTTGAATCTTCACTGACCGATCTAGCTCAAACAACAAGATAAGCTTCAGGAGAAGGTTAAGATAAAAGAGTATCGTGTGGAGACTCCCAGGCTCCCAGCCAGAGTTCCAAAGCCTAGGATACTCGTAAGACCTATTGGTAAGTCACCCAACTCCATTGAATTCCCTAGATGTTGAGCTTCTCCCTGTTTTTCACTAACAACAGTTATAAAATAACATTGTGACTTCCTTCACAAGGGAGTGAGATTTTACACACATTTGCCTTCTAAATAGTCATGCACACTTTTGGAGTTTCACTCCCTTAATCACACACAAAAGTGTTGGCCAAATTTAAGATTTTACATCATTTCATTAACTATTCAGAATTATATATATATATATATATATATATAGAGAGAGAGAGAGAGAGAGAGAATTGGCAAGTACTTATACTTGTGCCTTAATGCACTTTCTCTAAGTGTTTCAAGCTCACTAGCTTCGTCTCTTTCCTTGAGTTCCAACCATTACCTAACTAAAGTTACTCTACTCATTTATTTTTAAAAGAAAAACAAACAAAATTTTTATAAGAGTTTACTTTTAGTCATTAGATTTAATTACGTAACTCAGGGTCTAAGCTGAAATAATATTCAAACTCCTTAGAACACATATAATTTACATGCCAATTTCCTCTTAGAGTATCATCACGAATTTTTCACCCTCAAAAGGCTCAAGTTCACAAATGGTGTCCACTCAACCTGTATATACCTCTATGCATATCCTTAGTATTTTACACAATCAACACATGTGTCAAACCATATATTTTTAAAGAGTACAATACATAAGATAACTTGTTCAAATACACCAGACATACATACTCATTTTGGGCATTTTAGTAAAGCATTCCATTTAAGATAGTGGTAATTATGTTCATTAATAATCATCTTGCATGCTTGAAAGTTGCTAGTAATTCTGTCAGTCTCTTTTAAATAACATTTTAGACAAATTTTTTTTAACAATGTTAACTATTTAACTAAAAAATTAACGAGCTAAAGTAATTTACTGAAATTAAATTTAAATATAAATCTTGTCAGTGTGACTGAAGTACAAAGAATTTAACATCAAAGAATTTGACATGTATAACTTCATCTTCTGTCAGTCCACCACATAGCACCACCAATGTTTTCTATACAAGATTGGTGCAAATATCTACAACAAAATAAGGTTTGCATTAGTCCTTTGCCAAATTGATTAGAAATACGTAATACATCATTTGAAATCAAATACCAAACTAAAGGTGATGACACTTGGTTGATTAATAGGAAAAAATAAGGGCAGTTAATATAACATATTTTATGTCTACATTTATTGTTTTATTCAAATTATAAACATTTTTCATATGCTTTATTTTCAAAGTTTTTGTCATTTTCTAAGTTATTGAAATAAATTAGGGCTTGTTATAAATAAATGTTTTATTTTAATATTTTCAATTATTCTAACCTCTGACTACTCTTTTAGTCATAACTTTTTTTTACAGATATCATTTTTTTCTTATTCTAATTGCATTGGATTCTACACATCTAGGGCTTCAAAATGCATATCTGGATTGCTATATTTGGAGTTGTTTTTTATTTTCTATAATTTTTTGAAGTTGAGGCAGATTTGCTTAATCTTTTATTTAAGATTGTATTTGGACCTTGTTATTAAATAATTGTATTTGGGCTTTTAGATATAATTGAGGCCCGAATTTTGACCATTTTATTTATCCTAATCAGAACCTATAAATAAACTAATGAGGCTCTGAATTAGGGCGCATGTGCGAAATTAGACACTTTGTGTTTTCGAGATTTGGCCTTTAGTAAAGATCCTTTTATTTTACCTTCTCTCTAATTCTCTCATCTTCTTTTTGTTTTCGCTTGGGTTAAGTGCTTTGATGGAAGGTTAAACCTTTCATTCAATCCGCGGAAATAGATGTTGTAAATCTGATTTGAGTTTTTGGCTAAATTACTCCGAGTTTGTTCTATTTTTCTCTAATTTCAAATTTGTGTATTGTGATTGTGATTAACTTTTCTATTGTTAGAATTCAAATTAAGACTCAATTGATGTTCTAATTTGATAATTAATTTAGATTAGATTAAATGATAATTTGATGTAATTCATGATCTAGTACAATTAGGTTATTCGATTGAATTAATAATTGGATTGGGTAATTGTTCAAATTTGAAAGTAATCAGAATTTTACGCATTTGGAATCCTGTGAATTGATATTTTTTAATCTGTTTTTATTCACGTTAATTTCGTTCATAGCTTTAATTCAATTGATTTGAAGTTTTCAAACTCTCAAACTTTATTTGCATTATTAAAGAACCTAAAATTGAATTTAACTGAATATTTCTCTGTGTGAATTGACCTAGACCAAGCTCTATATTGCAAAGTTCTTGGAGAAACTTAGTTGTTTTGATAACAATTCGGCATCATATATCAGTAACTCGTGCCATAGCAAATGATACCCTTCATGAAATTATAGATCAACTTTTACAGAATCATGCAATTAGATAAATGAATAACATTACACCAAATTTGCTTAAATATTGATGTAAAATAATATAAAAGAAGTTGTAATCACCATGAAGTAGAAGATAAACAATAATGAGACTTTGAGCTTACAATAATCTTTGTATCATTTAAGACGCATTAGCCAAACTAACAACTTAAGCATGTCAAGACAATGTGTTACAATAAGGTTCATTCAAGGACAAATTAACACAAGTATGCCTAATATGTATGTTGCACTGTACATTGTTACAAAGTTCTCACCTACGTCCCATAATCATTATGTCAACATAATTCAAATAGTATATGCATATTGAAACTAGCACTCTAAACCATAAAGGACAAATAATTAGTCAATTATAAAAATATTATGTTTTATTGGTTGTACATAAGTAAATTATATTACAAAAAATTATAAAATACAGACATATAAATCAATACTCTTGTTTTGATTCTAGTGGTCTTGACTTCCTAATACAATACTCATATAAGGGATTGAGTGCCTTTGTTCAACCATGTCCTTCATCAATAAAGACAATAGGACCACAAGTAAGTCCTCCATTACCTTCATCTATATTTTCATCTTCATCTTTTCTACAATTGGAGCTTTCGAACTTGGAATTTCCATTTTAAAGCTTGAAATCTCCTTATCAGTATTTCTCATTTTCTTCTCTTTGGAAGCATGCATCCTTGTGCATGAAGATAACATAAGACGATTAGCAGTTAGAGCAGCTTCTTCTTGTGCCTTATACATCTTAATACTCTCCACAACTAAGTTTTGAAACAATTACATTTACATATTTAATCAAACATGAATTTTTTGGACAAAGAGAAAGCACCACAACACAATAATGTAAACAACAAAAAAATAAATAGAGAATCTCATAAATTCAAACAACATTTACTATACCTCAGTTTCAAGATTCTCTTTTAACCATATTGGGTCAACAAGATCACCTTTATCGTTTCTATGATACAACAAGACCTATTAAAGATCATAAATTATCAAGAATTATAAATAGTTTAAGTTTTCATATCAATCATTTTCAAATTTTGTTATTATTAGAGTAATATAAACACAAATTGGTATCTTCAGATTAGATGAATGGAATTTACCAACACGTTATTCTTCTTTTTCGAATCCACTCTACCATGTCATCATTCCAATATTTAACCAGTAGATATTCTTTGTTTTACGAAGTAATGCTAAGTGGACGCTTATGAAAATAGAAAACCTGCAACAATACTAAAATTAAATTGTATAGCACACTAGAAAGGAAAACTTAGCTAACGAGAGTCAAGTATTTATAAAACAATTACACAATTAACATTTACTAAACTATAGCAAATAAGTTATCATACCTTCAGGAAAAAGATGCAACCTCTTATGCCTGCTATCTTACTCTTGTATTATCTAGCCTTATATTATTTCAAGTGCCTTACATACCACTTAAAAACAAATAAGCTCCAATTATACAATTTTATGTTTTGTATATGGCACAGGGGATCTTTAAAGTTGGGCACAAAAAATACAATAACACATACAAGATAAAGGCTCTTCTAAATTGGTCATCAACTTTGCCTTCACTAATAATCGGACTTAGTTAGGCATCTGTTATTCCATCAAATTCACTCAACATTGCCCTTTGATCCGTTATGGCACATTCTGGAATGTCTAATCCTACTTTCATCCGAAATATTAGAATTTTCAATTCCTAAGTAAAAAAAATTAATTGACAACTAATAGTTAAGAATATTATAAAACTCATGAAATAAAGTGAAATCATGACATGAGACAGACATATTCTTTCAAAGTTGACAAATATACTAATAGGTCTTATGATAATTAACTTATGCAATATGGACAATTGAGATACCATCTTGTGGTAGGCCAAACACTTTGCCTACATCACGATAGTTAACCCAAATCTCCTCTCCCTTAGCATATTATGAACACTTTACCAATTTTAAGCACACCCTCCTATTAAATCTTGTACATTTCACATGGAGAAGTACTCCCATATGTATGACTGTGTCTTGTTGTTCTTGCGTCAAAATCTTACAAATCATTTATAAACGATTTGGTGAGCATTAACTAAGGAATACAACCTATATTCATGCATTCCAGTTAAACCATCAAACATAAGACCTCAATATGAATTATAAAGGGAAACAAGTTTAATGAATACATACCTTGTCAAATTTCTTCTTCTTTTGTTCAGTGCAAACATTTTTAGATTTCTTGTTGCTATCTTCAATGCAAACCTTTCTAAATATATTTTCGTTTTCTTCAATATGAACCTTCTCAAATTTCTTCTTAGTACTTCTTTGACTGTTTAGGGATCTTAAAACTATGCAAAATTTCTAGATCGCCATTACTTTTATCACTACAGTCATGCTCATCTATATCAAACATATTTTCATTAAATATGTTAATATACTGAAGGTTTTGCAAATCAAATGATTGTATTTATATAGACTAGCCATCTCACCGTCATTGATTACATTAGGATCAAAATCCTTGTCTGATCCTAAACTTGTCGAATCTTTAACTACACGTCTAACTATGAATTAAAAACATAGCCAACATTTCAACATATGGTTACAATATATAGTTAGTTTAAATTTGTTAATATCTTCTAAATTTCCCCTACTTATAATAGATTAAAAATTATGTACCATGTAATAATATACCACATACAAAATAAGCAATACATCATTTTCCTTGCGTGCTATGCAAGAAATAATTTGCAATGTATTCACATCATCGACGAACAAAATATTAGCACACTAACTACCCATTGGCATATAAATTCCTACATAGTTTCCCAATTTGAAAGCAAAAAGAAAAAAGTGGAAACTTAAGTTTTCTTATTGCAATTATTAGACAAGACAAGAAATTTCTAAGACTAGTTCGAGCATGGCTTGCCTAGCAATAAACATGTATCTATATCAGAGTTATTGCCATGGATGGAAACTTCAATAGTCTATTGGGTCACCAGTATAGATAGACAGATCATAATGGGGTGGGGGGAGAAAATGCAGACCTATATTTTAATATTTCAACACCAATTTTAAGTTCACTTTTTTAAGATAAACTAACTTTTAACACAATTAAGCATATAGACTGTAGTAGTTCAAAAATCATTAATTTACAAAACAATGGTCGTCAGATGTTATAATCAAGGAAGTAGATGCAAACTTGGACAATCTCAAGGGGTATCGTAAATGTGAAAGTATTTTTCAAAGGTACTAGACCATGCATCTCTCTTTGTCAAGAAATTCAATTTTAAATTGAAAAGCTTCTTTACTATGATAAGAATGGATGAATGTTCATTTTCAAAATATGGTGTTCACCCATCTTGTTTAGGAACCACTACAAAAATAATACAATTTAAACTAAATCAAGAGTTAACTCATGCTAAAAATGGTACCATAGACAAGAGGTAGTCAAACAAGTACTGAAATATTTACAACTTAAAATATGGGTAATTAAAATCACTATGAGAATGATCAATGAAGTACAAAAAGTTTGATATCAAAAGCAACCATAGCAACATCATAATGCAAACTAAAATTGATGAATCATCCTTTTAGAAACTAATTGGCGTTATCTATGGTCTCACATTCTATAAGATCATTGCCCAAATAATCAACTTTGCAAATACTTATATATGAGTTGACCACTAAAAAATATTCAATTATACAGCATGTATTTGTAGGAGTAAAACAATAAACAAGATCCAAATAAGTGAAATTGAAAATTTAAATCTTTACCTATTTTCAAAATTTTAAGATATTGCAATTAAATACAACATATCTCATTCCAATCACACTCACACACATACAATCCATGTGCATAGATTATTTAATTAGTCAAAACAACAGTATACATAAACATAACCAAAACTAGTTCTTAGTATGCTACAAAATTGAACATTTAGTACATCCTTTGAATTCATTCAAAATTTTTCCAATAACAAGAAAACTATATACACATATAACTCTATCAAGTGCAAAAAATACTACATTCATATATATGTTACCAATATCCGTCAAAAGAACCATTAACTTTTAAGTTAATAGGAACAAAAATTACTTCGACAAAAGCATGTACAAATCCCACATAACCTATCAAAATAGTGTTGGATCTTCAAAACACCATAATCAACCAAATAAACATAAACATTTGTATATTCTACCGCAAAAGTATACTTTAACCAAGTCTAAAAGTACAACTACCAAACTAACATCAAATTTTGCAAATTAAACCAAAATAACAATCAAGTTACAAATAAGTCAATATCTCCTTGTTGAACCCAACAAAGCCAAAACATGTTTAATAAACTTAATCCAAAAACTTGAAAGTTAATAAGAAAAAGGATTCTACAAACTTGAGACCAGTGAAAGTAATAGTGAAACTGTGCAGATTTGGGATGAAAGGAAAGACTTTCGTCAAAATACAAAATAGAAATTATTTCAGCCAAAAATTCCCAAATCCATAAAAGAAAAAGGAAAACATAGTGTGTAATGGTTGTAAACCTAGCATATGATAGATGAAATAACTAGTTGTCTCTATGATACACGATGCTGAGTCGCTATCAAAGTAATTAAGTTTTTTTTAAAATTTTGTAGTGTAGAATCAAACCTAGGTCGATTCACGGTGACACATTCTTAGTCAAATTTAATTTTAGGTTTTCTTTTAAAAAAATACAAACAAGGTATTTGGGGTTTCAAAAATTACAAATTAACAAATTGGATTATGAACAGAATAAAATTGAGTAAAAATAAATTAAGAAACATCAATCTACAGAATACCAAATGCGTGTAATTTCGGCTATCACAGTATTTAAAGATTTAAATCCGCGTTGGAACAATCATTCAATTCAATTATTAATTCAATCGAATAACCTAATTGAACAGAGTTATGAATTAAATTAAATAATCACTTAATCTAATCCGCATTAATTATCAAATCAAAGCATCAATCGAGTCCTAATTTAAATTTTATCAATAGAAAAGTTAATCACAATCACAATACATAATTCTGATATTAGAGAGAAAAAGAGAACAAAATCAGACCAATTTAGCGCATAACTCAAGTCAGAATTATAGTGTTTGGATTTCGCAGATTGAATGAGAGGTTTAGCCTTCCATCAAAGTACTTAACCCACGCAAGAATGAGAAAATAACGATAGAGTTCAAGAGAAAGTAAAAATAAAGATTCTTATTTTGGCCAAGTCTCAAAATCTCAAAGTGTTTAATCATCTCCCTTAAATCAAAACCTTATTAGTTAATTTATAAGCTCTGATTAGGGTAAACTAAATAGTCAAAGTTTGGGCCTTAATTATAACTACAAGCCCAAATACAATTATCTAATAACAAATGGTCCAAATGCAATCTCGCAACAACATTCAATAAATCTGTCTAAACTTTAAAAGATCATAAAAAATTGAAATCAACTCCAAATCCAATGATCCATTTATACATTTTGAACCCTAGATATGTAAAATTTAATGCAACTAGAATCAGCCAAAAATGATATATGTAAAAAAAGTTATGGCCAAAAAAATAGTCAGAGGTCAGAATAACTGAAAATATAAAATTAAAGCATTTATTTGTAATAAGTCCAATTTATTCAAATAACTAGAAAATGATAAAAACTCTAAAAATAAAGCATATGAAAAGTGTTTATTAATCAAAATAAAACTATAAATATAAACTTAAAAGTATGTTACATTATTCTGCTGTGCAAATTATACACTAGATGTCAAAATATAGATGTAAGGATGGATTCTTAAATGGTGTTGGGAGAAATGAATTTGTGGTAGACGAGCTTTGATAGGAGTCTCTCAAAAACAAAGGCTGGAAGAAAGGATAGAAGGAAGTGCCAGAACGAAGACAATGAATTTCCACCTTGGTGTTGGGAGAAGTGGATTTGTGGTGATTCTTAGAATAAAAGGTGGAAGAAAATGAAAGGAAGAACAGGATGGTGCATCTGTAACAGAGAGAGTAACGCGAAGAAGAAGGATTAGGTGGGAGAGAAAAGAAGTTTTTTTCAAGCTTTGCTATCTTGTGTTCATATGTATAGTTAGATTTGTGAGATAGACATAAGATGTGTGCAACTGGCTACTTAAGTAAGGTAAACATATGATGTCTATATCTACACTTTATTTGAATGTTGAAATAACATTTTTGTTATTTTCATCTAGTTCAATTGCTAAGGATTCAGATCTAGTGCAGTTAATGTGGGACCTGAATATCCAGTTTTATGCTTACTTAAGTGATTTTAAACTTGCTTAAGCGAATTTGACTTTTCCTTTGTCTCAAACTCTTCTTTCTCTTGTTCTCTCCCCAGCTCCTCCCACTCTCCCTTTTCAACCTCCCACTCTTCCCTTCTAGTTTCCCCTTAGGTTCTCCACTCCAAGCCCTCCTCCTTCACCTCTCTCTTAACTTCTCCCTTCCACTCCCCTGACCCTCACCCTCTATCTCTAAAATAATTTTACATTGAATCTAGAGAGTGATGGCTTGCTTTGGCACTGAATCGGGTTCAGTTTCGATTTGAGAAGCAAGTGGGGGGTTCTTGCTCCTCGTCTTTGCCTGCACCCTTAGGATGTCCAAGAAAGCCATTGCATATAATCGTGGAGCAACCTAAGGTGGAAAGAGGGTGGGGGTGGGGGTTAGATTTTTTGAAGATAGAGGATGAGGGTTGGGGGAGCGGAAGGAAGAAGCTGAGAGAGAGGTGAAGGAGGAGGACTTGGAGTGGAGAGCCTGAGGGAAACTGAGAGGGAAAAGTGGGAGGGGAGGTTAAAAGGGAGGAGTGGGAGGCTGAGAGGAAGGAGTTGGGGAGAGAAAAATTTAGGGCCAAGGAAAAGCCAGATTCGCTTAAGTGAGCTTAAGATCGCTTAAGCAGATGTAAAACTAAATGTCTAATTTTCACATTAATTGCACTAGATCCAAATTCAACTGCTAACATTACATACAGTGTCTATACGAGATACCTCGTTTAAAATAGCATTTTTGTTTTACTGACTAACCTATCAATAAATAAGTTACATCAAAAGTTCAAACTCATTTTTTATCATTATGTTTTGTTCAAATGAAATAAAATATATATAAAAAAATAATTTAAAAAATTGTGAGAAAAATAGATAAAAAAAAATATGTTGTTGAAATATGAGTAAAAAGAACAAAAGAAATTATCTATTTATTTAAATAAATTAAAAAATATTATATTAATAATAAAAGCTTTTAATATATATTTTCTTAATATTTTATTTTTTATTATTTAAAAAAATTTAAAAACAACTACCTAATGGTGAACTTGCCAAAATCTCACCGCTTTAGATGAAAAAACTAAATGACAGGCTCTTTATGAAAAACATTTATCTATTCATATAAAACAAACTTTCAAGAAAAATATATTTTAGGACACTTTTCTTTCTTATAATTTTTTTTCAATAAAAAACATTAATATCAAATTATTATTTTAATGTATGATATATATATTTATAAAATATAAATAAATATTAATCATAAGCAGTTATATATTTATTAATATATGATTTATCTAAAATGTAGGATTTGTTTTTACTAAACTCATAGGTCTATTAATTTTTTTCTTATAACTATATTAATAATAAAGATATTTTATATAAAAAAATATAATAATATTTAATATATTATTTTATTTAACGCGTAGATCGATGAAATTAAATATTCATGAGGAGATTAAGTTGATTCATCGCCTTTTTCTTTGTCCAAGTAATTTTTATTACATACATGTATTTCTTAAAATCATATTAAATTTTAGCTTGCACCAAAACGTAGGAATAATAAATTAATAATATAAGCTTTTTTGTCAAAATAATAAAAATAATTAATTATTAAATTAATATTAAATTTAAATTACTTTTTTGTTTGAGATTTTTTTTGTCACGTCAGATCTCACTTGTAAATTTTCAGTATCGCCCCGAAGGCCCAGACTCGGAACATCGAAAGAAAATGGAACAGCAAAGCTTGGAGACGTCAATGGTTGAACCTTGAGGGTTTAGTTTTCATCTGTGTATTTGACCAGAAATTTTTATGGATTTCGAGCAATCACCACTTAACACATCATTTTATTAACTTTAATATATAAATTAACTATTAATTGTTTGGAAACTCGGATAATGCAAAAATTTCTCTTATTTAATGTATTAGCTAATTGCTACAACCATTTAAGCAGTCCACTTGCTTGATGATATGAAACTATGCTTATTAAAAATAATAGAAAATTCATATATTTTTGTAAATGTAATATTTAATTTGACGTGATAAAAAAATTCAAACAATAAATAATTTAAATTTGATATTAGTTTAATAATTAGTTTTTTATTTTGTATTATTTTGAAAAAAAAACCAATAATATAAGACGTGTTTTACTGATATTGTAAAATTCTAAAACTAAAACCCCAAAGGATACGGTGGCGGCAGCGCCAACCCCTTCTCCAAGCTTCTCTCAATATTATATATACACACATTCATATCTCTCTCTCTCTCTCTCTCATTATCGTCACCTTCTATTGGATCATGGCACCATCCTCAGAAACCATTTCTAGTATCCTTTTTCGTTCTTTTTCAACTTCTCTCTCTCTCTCTCTCTCTCTCTCTCTCTCTCTGTGTGTTTTCTTCTTTTCGTGTCGATTCAATAATTTAACTAAATTCCTTTAACATGCCTTCTGTTTCTTGTTAATATGTGCTATGTGGGGTGTGGGGTGTGGTTGTTATGGTTATGGACGCACTTTGAAGTACTCCAACAATTGAAGCTATTGAAGCCGCTGCTTAGTGCGTGTTTGGACTCACTTCAATTGCAATGAATCTACCTTTATTTTAACTGAACGCTATTAGTTATCCTTTTGCTTTGGATCTTCGTTCAATTTATTTCTAATTACACACTTAAAACAAGTTTACCTCTCTCTCTCTCTCTCTCTCTCTCTCTCTAGTGTGTGTGGGGGGAGTGTAGGGGATCGTTCATAACCACACCTACATCACATTTTTAATGGGTAAATTTATTTCAAAATCTAACAAATTTCTTTATGGTATATATTACATCACTGTAAAATCTTATATTAATTTAAAATTATTCAGCACTTTGTTTATATGTTTCACAAGATTATGTCATGATTTTGAAACGTATGAAAATAAAATTTGTTTGATTATTTTTCTATTTGTAGTTCAATTTTTGAAAAACTTTGGCATTATATTCAAGGTAATGAATAGTTATGATTTAAATTTTAATAGTTAGATTGATATAAAATGTATTTTGCATAATCGATTGAATAGTGTAAGATTGTTTTGCTTGTACTAGTGTAAACCAATCCTATTATAAGAGTCTCTCTTTTAAGCCGCTCAAATTTTTATTAAATATTTCTATTTTTTCCTTTCAATTTCGGTACTATAAGTATCTTTTATGCTTATGAAATGTTTGTTGTTTATATATCAATGACTCTCCTTTACCTTTTTATTATTAGAAGCTGGTGGTTAATAGCGCAACAAACCCTTTTCTGTTCTTTAGGAAAACGTAAATATTCTACTTGGTGTCTATTCATAGGTTCTCTGTAGTGTAACTAATGTTCAGCTGCTCAAGTTCCACCCCTTCCCTTTTTTATTGCAAGTCTATTTTTTATGTTTGAGAAATTGTTCATTCAGTATGAATTTCCTTTACCTTTATAATATAGAAGCTGCAGATTTGTTGCAGAATTTTTCCTTGGATTCCGAGTCCAAGACTGTTCGAGTTCCTGAGCCTGTAAAGAAGGCAAGTATTTTTACTATAGCATCAATGTGTTTGATTTGTTGTGTCATAACTAATTATTTTAGTCTTTGTTTATACAGAATGGACATGGTCCAGCAAATTGGGTGAACAAGCCATTTAATCCTAATGTGTGCTTCATTCCAAATGGATACCCTTCTACTGCATACTATTATGGAGGTGAGGTAAGCTGTTATGACTTCCGAGGTTAATGTGGAGATTGATTGAATAACTTGTTAGTCCTTGCAAAAAATTGACATGGTGATGGGAGTCTCTACAGGTTATGATATGCAAGGTGATTGGAATATTTATTCCACTATGAACCTTAATGGAGGGATGACACAAGTAAGTACTTCTCATTCTGGTAACTAGACTTTGTGATGTTATGTGTGTATTTTTACATTATAATTGGGTATTATTTGTAAATTGGTGTTGAGAAAAATGCTTTCTAAGTTCTATTGGGTGGTGGCGAATTTCTGCTGTATGTTAAGTTCAAAATCAAATGATGGAGGATGCATGTTTCCTGCATCTTAAAACCATGCATGATTGATTACTTTGTGAGGATCTAAATTGTTACATCAGTGTAACATTTCAAGTTTGCGTACTATTACATAAGTATCTGTTCTGTTTCAAATTTTAAATAGCAGTGCATTATTTATGTTTTATATTTCTTGTTGATAAATCCTAGAATTGTTAGTGGATCTACTTGTAGTTGATCACTTTGTTGAGTGTAAAATCGTTTCTCCTGAGGTTGGCTCTTTTTACATTAACACCATCCTTATTCGGGAAATTACACATGTTCTTTGCTTTGTTATTTTTAAGGGATTTTATAGACTATATACATAAAGAAAAGGGGGAGGTATATATAATTTCTTAAAAGGGCACAACAGTACATGACATAAGCGGTGTGGTTGAAATTTTCCAAACAAAAAGGGTGTCTGTGTAAAAAGCACTATCCTCTAGGGAAGTCATTGCATCATTTCCTTCTTTTGCCAATTTTCTTAGATGTGTATTTTCTTATCTTTTTCTTCCTTCTATTGTTGCTAGGATATGATAATGATTTGTTTCTTACTATTTTTAAACAATCAACTATAGATAACTACATTGTTGAAGATAAAACAATCTTATCAGGGTTATGTAATGAATTGAATAACAGGGTGTTTTGGGAGACAGCTGCTCTTATATGTACCACCAAGGATATGGTTATACACCATATGGACCATCTGCACAGCATGATGATAAACCCTACGGGCTGCAACAGTACCTGTACCCTAGTTCTTATTACCAATCCCCAGCTTCTACTGATGGGTTATTTGCTGCTAACAAAATCAATGCTCAACAAGGGAAAATATCAACTGCAGTCAGTGCTGATCATATCCCTTCATTAACTGTTATTAATAAAGGAAGCACCAATGGTGTGGTTAATGAAGATTCTACAAACCACAATGGGTCAAAGAAATTTTTATTAAGTTCCCAGCACTTGTTGAATTCAAACGATACATATCAAAGGGTTGGTTTTCCTGTATATGCTCCTTTGTCAGGATATCAAGATCCAAGAGTAGGTCCTCATGGGACTCAACCAACATTACCTTCAAATCCCTTATTATTTTCTGATAAGCAGTCCAATCATGGAGCAAAAATTGGATTATCTTCACCAGCTGTGCCTGAAAATGACTTTTCCTCTCAAAGGAATGCAACTATTCCTCAGCTATTTCCACAATCCATGGTATATTTGGTCTGTCATCTGGCTTTTCCCTCTCCAATTTTAGCTTGCATTTCATTGTATGGTGTAGTTTATTATCTAAATTTGTCCAAGAAAATTTATTTTATTTTTCTCAACCAACTTTCCATTTATATTATGTTGGGTAAGCCCCAATGGACTGGTTTCTGTTAACTGAGGGAATTAGAGTTAAGTGATTGTAGCTATAATTCTAACAGAATTTGGCAGAGATAGGGAGAGAAGATTAGGGCTGTTTAGTTGGAGAAGATCTCAGGCTTTTGAAATCCAAGGTGGAGCAACTTGTATTGATTCCCTCTCTTTCAAACCTGGATTTATTACTGATCTGGGGTAAAAGAGAATCTCATCAACAAATTTTGATCTTTTCTATCATTCTTTCTGTAATATCAGAACCAGCATCTATCGTATTTATTTCACATTGGATTATGAGTATAACTACTGTTGTGATACATGTTCCGATCATTTCTACTTATTTATCCCACCTTATGGTTGTGATTCCTTGTATACAACCTGTCATACAGTAGATCTGAGTTTTGGTTTTGTGCATGCTATTGTTGATTTGATTGGTAGATCAATTCAAAATTCACCTTAAGCTGCTCCTTGGTGCAGAACTTGCATAGTTCCTTACATTCATCTGGATTTATTAATGGGATGTACCCAAGCAACACAATGCACAGCCAATTTGGAAACGCATACAGAGCTAGTTCTCATTTTGAACCTGCTCCATATGGATGTAGAATAGGTTCTGTTAATAACAAGCTTAAAGCCACAAGTGACAGCCGTGTTGTTGATCATGTCAAAAAAAATATGGAAGGCTTTGATGAGCTGAATAAGGGACCAAGAGCTGGCAATAGTTCTGATGATAAAAGTGTCTTACTCAAGGAACAGAATCTTCCAACCGAGAGTGAAAATAAAGTACCTCTGGTTCCCATTACAGAACAGTACAATGGGCAAGGTTTTTCTGAGAATTATTCTGATGCAAAAATTTTCATCATCAAATCTTATAGTGAGGATGACATTCATAAAAGCATAAAATATTGTGTTTGGGCAAGCACCCTTAATGGCAACAAAAAGCTGGATGCAGCATATCAGGAAGCCAAAGAGAAGCCTGGTGACTGTCCTGTATTTTTGCTATTTTCGGTGAGTTGCTAACTTATAGCATATAGTTGGTAATTCCCATGCTTTCTTGGTTTTATACAAAGCCTCAGTTTTTCCTACCTTTGTTTCTTGGCACAGGTCAATACTAGTGGGCAATTTGTTGGTTTAGCCGAGATGGTGAGCCCAGTAGATTTTGGTAGAACAGTAGAGTATTGGCAGCAGGACAGGTGGACTGGTTGCTTTTCTGTGAAGTGGCATATCATAAAAGACATTCCAAACAGTGTGTTGAGGCACATAACTCTAGAAAACAATGAAAACAAACCTGTTACAAACAGTAGGGACACTCAGGAGGTATTCACTCTGTGGCTTGTTTCATTCACGTGAGCCCCTCCTCCTTTCAACTAACAATGCATATCTATATCCTTCTGCAGGTTAAGTTTGAGAAGGGTATTCAAATACTCAAAATTTTCAAGGAGCATTCAAGCAAAACCTGCATCCTGGATGATTTTGGGTTTTATGAGGCTCGTGAAAAGATGATTCAGGAAAGAAAATCCAAGGAACACCAGTTCTCAAAACAAGTAATACTCACTTTTATGTCTAATACTAAGAACAAGTTTTAGCATTAACATGCTACTGTCAAAAAAAGTTTTGTTTTTTTATTACTATGAACCTTCTAAATGTAGGATACTAAGGTACATTCATGATCATGCCATTTAATTGTTCTTTCCTGCTGATTAAACCTTGCAATTTGTAAACCCTTCTTCTATTACAGGTTAGCCATTCCAATGATTTAACAACAAATGGAACATTGATTAATGAAACAGCTACTACAGATGCAGCTGGAGAAAGGGAGAAGCTAGTAGAAGTGAATGGATCAACTCCAGCATCTGAAGACTTTCCTAAAAGCTGCTAAACCAGTGACGGTGCATGGTTAAAGTGTGGTTTCCAGTATCCCCCCCTTTCCCCCACTTTTTAATTATTTTTCTTGCATTCCTTGAGTATGTAGTAAGTTTTGGTGTTTTCCTATTCCAAGTAAATCAGTTTAGCTTTTTCTTAGTTATTCAAATAACATAGTGCTATTGATATTTTAATAGATATAAGTAATGTAGGAAAATAGTAGTTGATGCAGATATCATGGATGTAGCCATATTGCATGCCTTTTTTTATTTTGAAGAAACGTAAGTCATAAGGTGAAAAATTATCTATATTAGACATGTTTTTGCTCCTTGATTCCTTGTTATCTTTATACAAAGCTAAACCGGAGACAAAGCCGATAAAGTAAACGGAAATGGCTATTTTTACAGGTGTATCATGATTCAGATATATGGATTCATCTTGCTATGTAACCTATGTTTATAACAATTGAATGACTTGATTCACATTTTTCCTTTTTTCCGTCTTTTAGAACTTTGGCTTTCTTTCATAGGGAAAAGGGACGATGGGTTAATCTTTCTAGTTGTTAATCTCAGCCATATCTCTGAATATTAGTTATAAAGGATAAAATCTCTCTTAATCACACAATGATCGGGACCAACGATCTTCTCAATTGTTTGATGCTCAAGCATCCTACTACTATAAGGAGCATTTAGCTGCCACTCTTGTAGCCACTTGCAACCTCCACCCTAGACCAGATACCCTCAAACCTCGAATATTGGATAGAAGAACATTAATGATATTCAAACCTTTAATCTTGAACTGTTACATTAATGCTATTTGAAAAATCATACGCCTGAATCATTTACTTATCGGTAGATTTTTGGTTATTCTCTGGTATGAAAATAAGGTCATAGGTTCAAATATTCGTCATCATCATTGTAAAACAAGGGGATTAAAACATTAAACTACAATATTAGTTGACCCTCTATCAAAACCTTTAATTATATTTGGATGTTTTAATGATTGTTTCGCTATTCATGTTTAAATTTTAAATTTAATTTAGTTCAATATAAAATACATTGCTTCAAAGCTCAATCAATAATTAATATTATCCACTGTGAATACCAATTTAAAAAAAAATTAAAGTTCTAGTTTTTTTTTATTGTTATATTACAAAAGCATAAAAGAAACAATTTTGTTTTAAGAATAACAAAATTGGTCTTAATAAATGCAATAAAATCATATTTGACTTTTCAAAATGAAAATAAAATATTGCAAGAAAAATAAATAAAATAATAATAATACTCACTTTATTCATAAGAAAGGAAGTACTTCAAAAATTTTGTTTGTTTCTAGATGGGGGAGGAGCATACAAAAGGTAGATAAAAGAGAAAGAAAAATTGTTGGGGAAGAAAGAAGTTTTCAGAAGGAGAGCAAAAATATTTAGGACGAGAGCAAAATTTTAAGGGAGGAAATATGAGAAAAGGGAAATACAAAAATGAAAAACTAGTACAACTTAAAAGAACAGAAAGAAATCAGAGATAAAGAAAAAACAGAAATCACACCGTGACTCACTATTTTAATATTTATTCTTCATTGATATTCAGACTCAAAGTTACCCAATTTACATTAAAACACATCCTTTGTAATTACAAAATTTTGAATTTTACACTTAAGAATGAAAGGAAGAGAATTTTGGTACAAGAATGAGATTTTGGTTCACGACGTTATAAAGTCATGTTTTCTTATAATATTATTTTATTATTTCAAATAACTGAGAAGACTTTACCATAGAGAGAGACGAAGGCTTAGAGCAGTTAAATCAACTTTATCCCCTTTCCTTTTCTTTCCTTTCTTTTCGTTGCTTTTTATTTTGGCGTAACAAAATGTAGTTGGATTGAAAAAAAGGATTTATGCTAAAATTATTGTTGGGCTAGGCCCGAACCTTTTTTTTTATTTTTCTATTATCATTACTATTATTATTTTGAAGATATTAGGCTCAGCTAACTAAATCTAAAAATAAATAAATAATTTATATAAAAAACATAGGTAAAATAATATGAAAATAAATATTCTCATAATAATTGTTGTGTTATTATTTGTATTCGGTATATTTATGTATTTGTTAGTTATTTATTCGTTGGTATTATTATTCTTTATTGTATTAATCTTAGCAAACTTAATTTTAAAGTAAAATTCATTTTTGTTCTCTAACTTTTTTTTTTTTCATTTTAGTCTTATAACTTCTAAAAAATTTTTAAAATAGATCATTTTTCGATAAAGATCCTAATTTCTTTAAAAAGTTTTGTCGTTTTGTAGTACATGTACTTCGTGTTACTACTTATCGTCTTCTTCTTTAAATTTCTGATCTGGTTTTTGACACCTTTTTTTTATTCCTTCTCCCTTTTCATTTTCATCTTCTTATACTCAAAACTTCATCTTCTTGACACTAACACCAAACACCAAACACCAACCCCCAAATTTCAAATAATAAATAACTTAACTTTTTAATACCTATTTTCCATCTTCGGTAAATTTGAACACACGTTCCCATTTTTCGTTTTATTGATTTTTCATGCTACCCTGACCTCCCAAGCCTTCATTAACAAGAAAATTATATTCCGGAAGCTTAAAACATAATCTAAAAATAAACACAAACTGTCGAAGATAGAAATTAGAAAGTTAATTTGTTTATGATTTGAGATTTGGGGTGAGTGCTTGGTGTTAGTGATAAGAAGATGGAGTTTTGAGTATAAGAAGATGAAGATGAAAGAGAAAAAAAAGAAGAAAAGCTGCCAGAAACTAGACCGCCAATGATCTAAGGAAAAAAATGATGAACAATAACACACAAGCACGTGGCATAAAACGACAAAATTTTCTAACTGAGTTACGATTTTTATAAACCCTAAACCCTAACGGAAAAGGACTTGTTTAAAAGTTAGAAGATTAAAATGAACCAAAAAAAGTTAGATGATGAAAGTGAATCATATCCTAAAGTTAAGAGACGAAAAGAGTAATTTTGCTTATTAATTTTAGAAGGTTAATGTAATTTGATTTTGTATTCATATTTTGACATTCTCTTATTTCATAATTAATGGATTTCATTTTAAATAAATAATTAATATAATATTTACATCAATTTATAACACTAATATATAATCATGTATTATGAGTTGATAAATCTTACATATATTTATGTTATCTACACTTTATACAATAAGAATTTAATACATTTTTAACTATAATGAATTAAATAAATATTTTTTAAATGATCAAAATATTGTTATTTAGATTTTTTTCTTAATTATCAAATTATTAATTGATTCATCGAATTAAGCTAATAATTATTTTAATGCAACGATTGTAACATTATTGTATAGCATCTCTACTTTTACACATTTTAAATCTTCAAAACTTTTATATATTGACATTACCTTGAGTGTCATGCAATTACAATATAAACTTATGAACTGATATTTTAATTAAAAATTATCTTCATTAATCAATTCAAATATATTTATTTCTTTCATTAAATAGAAATAACTTCATATTTTAAATTTTCTTAAGTTATTTCTAATTTTAATAAATTAAATAATTAAACATTTAATTCCTGAATTTTATTTTTTTATTTTATTATATATTTTTTTTTGCAATATCATGTGTAATTTACATTATTGTCTAATAAATTATAAGAAATTTATGCATAACTTATGTTAATATATAAGATAATTATTAGATGTTACAAGGTATTAATATTTTTTTTCTATACGTAAACAACTTTGAATGATTTTTTTTTCAAATGTCATTTCTAAAAGTTTTTTCAAAATTTTTTTAAATAAATTTTAGTGGTAAATCTTTTTATTTAAAAAAAATATATTTTATTCATAAAAAATATTTTTTTTAATATGTATGATAGTCACATATACGAATTTTCCACTAAAGAAAATGTCTAGAATTCAACGAGGATACGTGAACATATGATCACAATTTTCGCATAGATAGATTTAAGTTTAGAAGCGTTAATTTGGTCAAAGAGGAATTTGATTCAAGATCTTTGATTCAAAAGCTATTTTCTATTCACAATGACAAATTCAAATATATAATTAAGTAATTAACAATCTTAATCAAGAATCCATATAAAAATCCTAGCCTTGCTGGCTTGTCACCTCACAGAAGCTTGGAGAAGGGACATGCAGCGAGCTTTTCAGAAGGACAACCTTGGCATTACGAAGCCTCCGCCAACATTAGAAAAGCTCTTTTCCTTGTCGCTGAACCTTTGAGCATTTACTTTCCTTCTCGCTCTTTCCCTTTTACCAAATAAGATACAAGAATTTTGAACTAACTGAGTTTATTTGGAAAATAAGAAATGATCTTTTT
This sequence comes from Abrus precatorius, assembly GCF_003935025.1. NCBI lineage: Eukaryota > Viridiplantae > Streptophyta > Magnoliopsida > Fabales > Fabaceae > Abrus > Abrus precatorius. The sequence continues at coordinate 7,542,841 of NW_020874395.1, read as the reverse complement.
TTCAGATTTTTATGCGCCATGTACTTTAAATTAAGTTACTGATAAACAACTCCATAGTCTTACTTTACAAATAAACTCATTTTAAATTATTCTAATATAAGAATCGTAGATTTATATAATATGTAGTTTGATATCATCTTTTTATTTAATTTATTTTACTGACTGTTTTATATAAATTAAATAAAAAAATTAAATCGAGTATAAGTCTCTAAAAATTTCAAATGACACAAAATTGATAATGACTTTAACTATTAGGAATTAAGATAAAATTTTCCACTGCTAAATTTACACGTGTATCTAATATGAATTATTTCATTACAAAATTAGGTGTTTAAGGGAAGGATGATTTTCTCGTTTTTATAATATGTTTTTTTGTTAACGTTCTCTCCGTATGCGAAAGGATTAGTTTCGTATCATTCTCGTTATAATAAACTCCTTCAAATACTAATTAAAAGATGAGAATATTATCACTTTTTTTTTATTTGTTTATTTATATCACTTTTAATTGATTGCTTAAATTATTTTATGTTTCATTTTGGTGTACTTAAGATTTTTACATTATCAGCCAATTAGAATATATAAATATGAAAATAGATTTTAAGTTTTAATATGTTAATGTATAATTGCAAGTAATAAAAACCTGTCTTAAAATTAAAGTATTTGTTTCACATTGTATTTTGATACTTTTTAAAGAAATTTATGAAAGACATCTTTTGAATAAACTTAAAGCAACATTTATTAAAAAAAAAGTAAATCATTAAATTTAAAGGCTAAAGCTATCATCCATTTATAAAGAAGAATAAGTAATTTATTTTGTCAAATATTTTTTATAAAAATTAAAATTTATAATTTTAAAAAGGTAAATTTTCTAGTGTCTTCATATTTGAGAGAATATTTTTTATCCATATACAAAGTTATGGACATAAGTTAACCTAAGTTAATAATTAAATGCTACCTGAGTGAACTACCATAAAGAGTTAATCAACAAATATAAACTATTGTTGTAACCTAATAAAAATGAGTTTGAACAATTTGCAATTTGTTTCTTTGTTAAAATAATGAATATTGCCTTGTCAATTTGTAATATCTCTATGATGTCATGACTTTTTTTTTAAGACGAGGACAAAAAATAGACTCAATTTCTAGAATTAGAAGTTCTCTCTCATAAGGAAAAGAAAAATACGGATGAACAAAATGCAAAGTATATATATAAGAAGTTGAGAGTGCTAAACAAAATTTTAGTTCATCATTTATGCCAAAGAACATTGGGGTCAATAATGGGATGGTACTGAAAAGAATTGAAATTGGTATTTTAGCGAAGCTTCACTTGAGCTTTTTCATCATATCCTTGAGTTTATGTCCTATCAGGATCTCGTTTCTTTTGTACTGTGTTGCATTTGACAAAGCATTGTGGCATCACTTGTTCCTATCATGTTCACTATTTATTGAGCAAGGAATATAATAAAATATAGTAAATTTAACTGTGAAGAATGCTTTGAATTGGTGACACATTTCTTAATGTTTAACTGCTAATACATGGCAACAACTCTAAATAATCTATGGATTTAGTATATGCCTCCAAACAAAGCTCCTTAAGCTCATGGAGTTGAAGTTTTTGTTCATCACTCGCCTTATCCATAGACATGTGATAAGCTTTCACCGCTCAATATGCTAGATGATCTATCTCAACTGGAAGATGACACACTTTACTAAAGATAATCTAGTAGGGAGACATCCATATAGGTGTCTTATAAGAGGTCCTATATGCCTATAAAGCATTATATAGGCTTCGACCCCAATTCTTCCTATTTGGTTGCACCACCTTTTCTAAGATTCACTTAATCTCCCTATATAAAACCTTTGCTTGTTCATTAGTTTGGGAATGGTAAGTTGTCAAAACACTATGCATAACTCCATACTTTCAAAGCAAAGCTTACATGGATTTATTACATAAATGAGTACCTTGATCACTAATTATGGCTCTAGGTATGCCAAGCCTATAGAAAATGTAAGACCTGCAAAAATCAATAACAACTCGAGCATCATCCTTATCCTCCATCTACTTGGAGACATAATTCACAACAATCAAAATATAGGTTAAATCAAAAGAAACGGGAAAATGGCCCATAAAGTTAATACCCTATCCATAAAAAATATCACAAAAGAGCATAGGTTGTAATGACATCTTTTGTCTTGCAGTAATGACTCTACTTGCTCTATAACACTGCTCATAAGTGGTACACACTCTCCAAGCATCTCTAAAAATGGTAGGTCAGTATAGGCTCACACCTAATACCTTCCGTCTGTTCATTGTGGTCCGAGATGATTACCTATAGCTAAAGCATGATAGAACCGAAGTACAGACTAAATCTCATAGTCTGTAATACACCTACAAATCACTTGATCACTATAAAAATGTCACAAATAAGGGTCATCTGATACATAATATTTAGCCTCACTCTTAAACCTATCTCTCTAGTTTTAGAGGAGTCAACTAAAAAAAAAAAAGCAACAACTAAATAATTCACAATATCAACAAATCAAGAATGGAGAATATAAGATGAAATAGATGAAGAAATAGAAGAAGTAGTCAAATGCAGTTGGAGGAGTTTCTCATCAAGAGAGTCATTCTGAATAGGTGAAGGGTGAATCGATCTCTCAATCTCACTTAGATGGTTAGCCATTGATAGATGATTGCCGAGTCACTATCAAAATAACTAAGTTTTCTAAAGATTTTGTAGTATAGAGTCAAACCTAGGTTGATTCAAGGAAACACATTTTCAGTCAAATTCAATTTTAGGTTTTCTTTTAAAAAATGCAAATAAAGTTTTTGGGGTTTTGAAAATTGCAATCAATCAAATTAAATTATGAACAAAATTAGAGTAAAAAATGAATTAAAAAATATCAATCCACAAAATACCAATTGCATGTAACTCCAACTATCACAGTATCTAAAGATTTAAATCCACGTTTGAACAATCACCCAATTCAATTATTAATTTAATCAAATAACCTAATTGAATAGAGTTACGAATTAAATCAAATAATTATTTAACCTAATTTGCATTAATTATCAAATTAGAGCATCAATCGAGTCCTAATTTGAAATCTAACAACAGAAAAGTCAATCACGATCGCAATAAACAATTCTGAGATTAGAGAGAAAAAGAGAACAAACTCGGAGCAATTAAAGCAGAACTCAAGACAGAACTACAACGTTTAGATTCTGCGAATTGAACGAGAGGTTTAACCTTTCATCAAAATGCTTAATCCACGCAAGAATGAGAAAAGAATAAGAGAGTTCGAGAGAAAGTAAAACAAAGATTCTTATTTCGGCATAGTCTCAAAAGCTTAAAGTGTCTAATCCCTCTCTCTTTAATTCAAAATCTTATTAGTCTATTTATAGGTTCTGATTAGGGTAAATTAAGTGGTCAAAATGTGGGCCTCAATAATATCTAAAAGCCCAAATACAATTATTAAATAATAAGGGTCCAAATGCAATCTCGCAACAATATTCAGCAAATCTGCCTTAACTTCAAAAAATCATAAAAAAATAGAAAAAAACTCCAAATCTAGTGATCCATATATGCATTTTAAAGTCATGAATGTGTAGAATCCAATGCAACTAGAATCAGGCAAAAATGATATCTGTTGGAAAAGTTATGGTCAAAAGAGTAGTCAGAGGTTAGAATAACCGAAAATACAAAATTTAAAGCATTTATTTGTAATAGGTTCAATTTATTCAAATAAGTAGAAAATGGTAGAAACTATAAAAATAAAGCATATGAAAAATGTTTATTAATCAAAATAAAACATTAAATGTAAACATAAAATATGTTACATCAGCCACTTGGATATGTGATCCACTTCTATCCTAGATATCAAAATCAAATTCCTAGAGCAGAAGCATCCATCTAATAAATCATGGCTTTGACTTGCCCTCTTTAGCATAAACTTCAAAGCTGCATAGTCAATATAAACAACTACTCTATAACCAAGTAATTATGACCGAAACTTATTAAGACCAAAAACAATGGCTAAAAGCTCCTTCTCAGTATTAGTGTAATTCACATGAGCAATATCTAAAGTCCTAGAAGCAAAGCAAATAACTTAGAGCATCTTACCAACTCTATGTGTAAGCATTGCTTCTAATGCGTAGTTAGATGCATCACACATCAATTCAAATAGAAGTATCCAAACTGGTGGTTGTATAGGCAAAGTGGTGGTCAATACCCTCTTGTGGCAATCAAAAGCATCTTTGCAACTATCATAAAAATTGAAGATTGCATCTTTCATCTAAAGTTTGGTTAGTGGAAGGGCAATCTTGCTTAAATTCCTGATGAATTGTCTATAAAAACTTGCATGTCAAAAAAAAAAACGTACATCTCGCTTGCAAAAAGGGTAAGATAACTTTGCAATAACATCTAACTTTGTAGGATCAATCTCAATACCCTTCTTCGATATAATGTGACCTAAAACTATATCCTGCTCAACCATGAAATGATATTTTTCATAATTAAGAACAAGATTATCTTTAGTGCACCTATGTAAAACCCTATCCAAAGTGTCTAAACATGCATAAAAAAAAGTCATTCAGTGATGTTATGCTTGATTAAGTCAATACAATTGTCTAACAAATCATTAAAAATGCTCATCATGCACCGTCGGAAAGTACCTAGCGCATTGCATAAGCCAGATGGTATCATTTGATATACAAAGGTGTTGAAAGGACATGTAAAGATAGTCTTTTCCTAATCCTCTGATGCTATGCATATCCGAAAGAAACTAGAGTCTTCATCTAAAAAGCAATAGTAAAACTTACTTACCAAATGCTTGAACATCTGGTCAATGAAAAGAAAAGGAAAAGGAAAATGATTTTTTCAGGTTGCTTAGTTGAGCCTCTATAATTAATGCAAAATCTCTAGCTGTTCTAAACCCTCGTCAGAAGCAACTCATCCTTTTTATTGTTGACCATTGTAATTCCAATTTTCTTAGGAACTACTTGAACTTGACTAACACAAGGGTTATTTGATATGGGATATATAATTCCAGTTTGCAGCAACTTGGTCACCTCTTTGTTAACTACATCCAAAATTTGAGGATTAAGTTTCTATTGTAGCTGCCTTACTGGTTTCGCTCCTTCCTTTACGAGAATTCTTTGCATGCTCATGGAAGAGCTTATACTAGGAATGTCTGCCAAATTCCAACCAACTTTCTTATGCTTCCTAATGATGCATAACAACTTATCTTCTTGCTCTGCATCTAATTTGTTAGATATGATCACTCTTCTTATCATCCTCCAAATAGGCATACTTCAAATGATTAGGTAGAGGCTTCAGCTCTAAGGTAGGAGACGGTACTATAAACGGAAGTGGTCTAGTGGGCTCTATATCAGCAACCTACACGTCAACATGATCAACACTTGCATACTTAACATTTACAACATTAGAAATACCTATAACTAAAATGTTGGTAACTAAAGTGTCATCTTGGTGCAAGTACAACTCAATCTTAGCACATACAAAACATATATAAGAATTAGTTCATGTATCAAAAGGTAAAGAAATCACTAAAACTATCTAGTACAGGTAAATCATCATCAATAACTTAGAAAAACTATTATGAACAATATCAGTCAATGAATCAATATAGGAAACAAAATGGTCCTCATTGGGGTGTCTCATGACATCAAGAATACTAAATTGAACCACACTATCTCCAAATTTTATAGAAAATGTGCCAACATGCACGTTAATCTTCGTCTTGGTCATCTTTAAGAAGGGTCTTCTTATAATGATAGGAGCCTTGGAAGTGGAGACTCCCCCTCCATGCCTAAAACGTAAAAATCAGCATAGAAAATCAAATCATTCATCCTCACAAGTACATCCTCAATAACACCTTTAGGAAGCGCACTATTCCTATTTGTCAGCTGAATAATAACACATGTACTCTGCAAAAGACTAAGGGAAAGTGAAGTATAAACAGTTATAGGCGTAATGTTAATAGATGCCCCTAAATATAGCATGACATTCTCAAATCTACTATTGCCTATGATGCACGAAATGTTAAATGTTCCAGAATCTTTGTACTTCTTTGATATATAAGATAATGGTCTCTTAATGTGAGTAGACACATTTTTGCCCATACTAGTCCTTTCATTGTCCTTAAGTCGTCTCTTGTAAGTGCACAACTACTTAAGGAACTTAGTATAATGAGAAATTTGCTTGATGGCCTCCAATAGTGGTATATTCACCTCCACTATCCTAAATGTATCAATAATCTCTTTGTCCTCTTCATCTGACTTCTTACTATGCACAACTCTTTGCCTTTGTGGGAATAAAGAGGGGCATATTGTTGTTTAGAACCTAAAGAATTTGGAACAATGGGGATGAGAGGAGGGATGATAGAATGTGATGGTTTATTAATACTACTATTTCGGCTACTATTGCATGACAGATTAAAAATTAATTTTTCTGTAACAACAATACTCTCAGGCAAAAAAATATGAACAATTTTTTTGAATCTCAGAGTGATAACGTTAACATTCTTGGAATTCACTAGTGCTTGTGTAAGCAACTTATCATATGTAACACCTAAATTTTCTTTTATCAAGTAAACAAATTTTTCGTGGCAAATAAAAATAAATTCATTTCTATTCATGGAATTGATAATAGAATAAAAATAAAATTTTATATTTCCTTCTTATGAAAATTTCATAAGACTCCAAAAGAAGTCAAACTTTCAAGGGTGAAACTTTGAAACCTTTCAAATAATCAAATAAAACTCAACTTTACTTCTAACAAACCATTCGGTTCATTTTGAATATATATAAATTTTAAATTTCCATCAAGAACATTTTGAAAATATTCTTTATAATCAATATCTGCTCGAGGAATTAAATTCTAAATTCTAACATTAAAGTCATTTATATTTATAAACTTTGGTCAACCCAATTTATAATTTAATAAAACAATACAATTTCTCAAACTATTTTAATCCCTACATAGCAGTCTTCCTTCCAACACTCTCAGATTATGATCCTAGGACGGGCCAAACATCTTTATCTCTTCACATCCATTACCTAAAAAATATTAGTAAGAGTGAGTATCTCCCGCCCTACTAAATTTCTAATTTAACATAAGGAAATACTTCCATGCATATACAGTATTAAGAATACCACCCAACACAAATTAAATTAACAATAACACTCAAATCATCCAAGTTGTCATTATCAGGAAGCACACACAGAACAAATAATCAATCATACTCATGACTTTAGATCATACATCTTTCTACTGATTTGCACGCCATACTACATGTATTATACCACGTCAATCAATATGTCATAACACATGTGTCCTAATTGCACTTGTCGATGTATTACAACACATATATCATATCAACACCAACTGACATGTTATAATGAATATATTATGACTGCACAATTTCTATACCAATTCATACACATCACACTTTCACATTCAATGCCCCTGGGATCCCTTGAGGACTTCACAGTTTAGATAGCCGCCGGTTAGCTGCAACAACACGGAAATAAGTGTGTGGCCTGTGAATGCTTTTAATTTCAGCAAATCGTTGTGTACTATCCACACTAGCATTCACCACCCTCATTTCTCCAAGACTTTTCAAGGCTTCTTCGGACTCTATACCTCAGTTGTATCATTGTAGCTGTCTAAACTCACCACCACATTTCTTAGTCTTTTCTACACCTTTTTTACAGGGCACATGTCATATTACGCGAGTCATACCCACATAACTTGGTGTATTACAATACATTTATTATGAGTACCTCCATTGGTCATACGACAATACCTGTATTGCAATGACATCCATTTGTCCAGTCTGACTCCCGTATTATGATCACTTGTTCAATATTTCATTCAATTCATTCAGACGTACACTCACTGCACTTAGTCACGCTCATTGTGGCATCGTGATTACATCACACAGAAAACCTTTTCTTTAAGAACAGTCAAACACTTGCATTATATCATAGGTTCACTCATTTCGCATACTTCAATCATTAAACAACATATACAATAATTATGTCATTTATCATGCAAGTATCATTCATCAACTCATTCACTCGCAATACTTTAACACTCTTCATTAGAACCTGGTTCAGCCAGTGGCAACATACCACAATCATCATTAAATATTCATTCAACACAAAGAAAATCATCACACCAATCACACATCACACAACAACTACAATGTGCCAGAGGTCGGACACCTCCAAACTCAACTCAGTCGTACAATCTATCATTCACATTTCTCAATAATAATAATATAGTCATCTATCCTAAGGTTTAGCATCATTTCAACTACCCTCAAACAACATTTGCTTACTAAAATTATAGTATTCCTTCGAAAATGGTTTCATTTGCAACTTTATTACAAATTACATTTAAAAAATTATCAAAATAGTCACAGGTTCTTTATTTTAAACTATTAAGAGGGGTTAGGGTTTGGGATTTACTCTCCCATACGTAAGAATGAAGACCCACCACGAAAACAACGATGGAATAGCTCCCTACACGAATTTTCATCCTTAAAACATAGAAATCATCATGAGAAACCGAGAATACAAGAAAGAGGAATGAGAAATCGAAAACCCTAACTCATAAACTTACTTCCAAGCGTCCCAAACTTGATTTCAACATTTAATCTAACTTACAAGCGGCTTTGGAGGCAATTTAATCGGTAAGAACAGGTTGAGAGTGGAGAGAATCAAAAGGATTTCAAAGGGAGGGATGGATTTCCCAAACCTTAAATCCTTCAAATACCCCTCAGACTGCGACATGCTCGCTACATCGACACATTAGCAACGCCCTTGTTGTTATAGCGAAAAACTCAAGAGAAACTACACCCTGATTTCTGCAGAATCTCGCTACAGCGAGATTTTCTCGCTGCAGCAAGACTGCACCCAGAAATGCATCTCAAATTGTCGCTTTGTCGCTACAGCGAGAAGGCAACAGTTTCATGCCTTCCTCCTAAGGTCCTCTCGCTATAGCGAGACATCCCTCGCTGCAGCAAGAACACCCTGCACCAGACACTTAGCCAAAATTCAAACTAGTTCCAAGCATATACATATATTCTCCTTATCACACACACACACACATATATATATATATATAGACACACACACACACAAATACATGAAAATCCATATAAACACTTATATTAATAATCAACAATATTATAAAAATTCGAAGCATTACATCATAACCTTAGGACTGCATCTAATTCAATGAACTAGCCAATTGGCCAATTTGATTTTCTAAGGTTTGAATTGTTGCCTCTATTCTCTGTTGGAACTATAAATTATTAATAATCATTTATTTCATCAGCTTTTCCAAGGTAGGTTAGTCATAAATTGTGAAACTATCATGTCCTCTACTTCTGAAATTTATATTTATACCTTCACGATCTCTACTATCTTCATTTCGGTTGGATTATGCTATATTGGTAAAATTCACTTGACTCTTCAAAGCGTCTTCATTTATTTTTTCAATCTTTTTCAAAGTTCTGCTTATATGGCTTTTAATGCTTCTTTTCAACTCTGCAACCATCATAGTGTTTGTGTTATGAAACTTTTATTGTGGTTACAACATGGTTAAACTTCATTAGCATGGTGTGTAGAATTTTTTTCACCACCTTGCTTTCAAAGATACCTTCTTTATACACCATCTCATCGATGAGGTATGTAATACGAGAAAAAAAATTCTCCACACTTGAGCTTGACATCTCATATCTTTCATATTCTCTAGGATTATAGTTTGAATTTTTTTAGCTTTCTTTCCTCCTTTATATGACAACTTCAAAATGTCTCATGCTTCTTTAGTTATTTTGATATTTGCTATTTTACCAAAAATAGAATAATCAACTCCTTGGTGGATTTGTGATAATGCCAACTAGTCCCTCTTTTGAGCAACATCTTTAGTGCCTTGTTGTAAGTCAGGTTTAGTAGAACTCCAAATACTATGAGCTTTCAAATGGGTGGACATCAATAATGCCATAATTATAATCAAGTTTCCCATATAATTTGAGGCTAGATGAAACAATATTGTAGTTTGTAGCTATTTATATCTCTCTCAAATAAATTCAAAAAAGAAATTAGTAAAGTGAGAACATTCTTGTTCTTTATTCACTCAAATTTTTTTTTCTAAATTTTTTAACACCAACTCTCTCACAAACTCACAAAATTGATAGTAGATCTAACCAACTCTAATAAAATTCACATAGATACTAGAGAAAAAAAGCTTGTTATAAAATCAAAATTCACAATTCAATTGATTTTTTTAACATAAAGAGACCTGTATCATGTTCACTATTTATAAAGGTAGAAATATAATAAAATATAATAAACTTAACTATAAAAAATGCTTTGAATCAGTAACACATTTCTCAATGTTTAACTACTTGCTAATATATGACAACAACTCTAAACAATTTATAACCTAAGCATAATTCGTGCAACCATAGTTTTGTATGGTTGTCTTCTATTTTGTCTAATAAGAATCTATTGCTTAGTTTTATAGGTGCTTATCATTTTTACTTTAACTTCAACTTGATTTAATATTTTTCTGACAAAGATAAAGTTATATCTAAAACAATCATGATCTTGAACTTAAAAAATTGAAGACAAGATAAACAAAAAAAAATTATTAATTTAATTAAAAAAGTCTTCGAGAAAAAGAAATGACCACCATATATGCATTCTTCATAGTTGAAGAAAAAAAAGATTAAATATAAGCAATGAAGTGAACATAATAGAAATAACTATCATTTATGCAATCTTCATACTTCTCATTTTATCTATAATAATTAATTATTTAAAATATAAAATTTATTGTTAAGAATAATTTTATTTTTTTATTAATTTTTTTTAAAATATTTTTTATATAATTCAAATATAATAAATTGTTTTAAAAATGATTTTTACCTACAAATTTTGAGCATAAAATATATTTTATATAATTAACTATAACAATGATTAATTATTAAAATAATTATTTTAAAATAATTTTATTTTCTATAAAATTTATTTTTATGAAGATTTAAGGTCTCGTTTGATTTAGTTTGAAAAAAAAAATATTATTTGATAGTTTAGTTTTTAAAATTCTTTTTAATTAAAATTTTATTAATTTTGAAAAAATAATCATAACAAAAATACCTTAAAATAATTCTGATTTTAAATTTGAAAAAACTAAAACTAAAAATTGGTTTAAAATTTAAATTAAAAAATAATAATTTATTTTTTTAATTTTTAAAACAGAAAATATATTTAAAAATAAAATTCTAGTTAAATTTTTATTAATTTTGAATAAAATAAAAAAATCAGAAAAACACTAAAAATAATTTTGATTTTTAATTTTAAAAATCAAAATAAATTTTTTTTAAAATTTAAATTAACAAAGAAGTATTTATTTTTAAAAACAGAAAATATATTTAAAAAGAAAAACAAAATTACCTTTGATTTTCTCTTTTTCTTCATGTGGTTATTATTATGTTATGAAAAATATTAAAAACAGGAGAAATTAAAAAAATTAATTAGAAGATATAAAAATATATTTATTTTATATATTAATATATTTTAATACATTTTTACTAAAAGAATATTTATTAAATTTTTAATTAAGATACTGATTAATGAGATTCTTATTTTATTATTATTCTTTCTTTTAATCCAGAATATTTTCTGCTTTTCTCCTCTCACTTTGTTGCATCATTATAATATACGAAGATCGTGCCGGGGAAGGGAGAGAGTTTAAAAGCTGCAGTGAGAAGTTGCCATTCCCAGGGTTTTAGGGTTAGGGTTTTCTCAAATTGCAAGAAGATGGGTTTCAACATTCAACCCTATGGGATTCAATCCATGCTCAAGGAAGGTCACAAACACCTTTCTGGTCTCGATGAAGCGGTTCTCAAGAACATCGACGCTTGCAAGCAACTTTCCACTATCACCCGAACTTCTCTTGGTCCCAATGGTACATTCACTCTTACCCTTTTTCGTTTTCACTCTTTTTTAATCATACCAAGTGAAAATTGCCCCTTCAGATTTCAAAAGTTTTGATTTTTAAAATGTGGGTATGCGTTCATTTTCATCTTATGTTGATCTAGCATTTTCACTTACTTCAGTGCTGAGAATAAATGTTCTTGAAAATTTGTGCGGATTTGAAAAAGCGTTTATTTTATTTTTTTCATTTTAAGAAAATTTGCTAATTTAGGTTCTGTGTATTTTTATGTTTGTTCATGTATGAATCTGTTGCTGCATTATACTTTTAGAAGAGAGCGTTTGTTTTGTTAGATTTTGAATGTTGTTACTTTGTTAATGGTCTTGTTCTCACGTGTTTTATTTGATCTGTTTCAGGTATGAATAAGATGGTTATAAATCATTTGGACAAGCTTTTTGTCACAAATGATGCTGCTACTATTGTGAGTGAACTTGAAGTTCAGCATCCTGCTGCCAAGATTTTGGTTTTGGCTGGGAAGGCTCAACAAGAGGAAATTGGGGATGGAGCTAATTTAACTATTTCGTTTGCCGGTGAGCTCCTCCAGGGTGCGGAGGAACTTATCAGGATGGGTTTGCATCCTAGTGAGATCATCAGTGGATATACTAAAGCAATCAATAAGGTTTTGAGTTCTCTGATGAGAGCCTTACTGTTTCATATTTAAAACTTGTACTGCTATTCATCTTTTGAAATTTGATATCATACTGCCCCTCTTTCTCCCTCTGATTTCTTGTCATGATTCAGACTATTCAAATATTGGATGAACTGGTTGAGAAAGGTTCAGAAAATATGGATGTCCGCGAAAAGGAGCAAGTTGTTTCTCGAATGAAAGCAGCTGTTGCTAGCAAGCAATTTGGTCAAGAAGATACCATATGCTCGCTAGTTGCCGATGTGAGTATTTCCTGATTACCCCATTTTACTATGATAAAATGATTTGGAAGCAACAATACTGTTTATATTCTGACCTTTGCTTTGAATATATAGGCGTGCATTCAAGTATGTCCCAAAAACCCTGCCAACTTTAATGTGGACAATGTTCGTGTTGCAAAGATCTTGGGAGGGGGCTTGCATAACAGTATAGTGGTTCGAGGAATGGTTTTGAAAAATGATGCTGTTGGGACTATAAAGCGAGCAGAAAAGGCAAAGGTTAGCTTTCTATATAATTTATTTGCTAGTAATGAGATTCTTCCCAACTTTGTCATTTTTCCAGTTTATTCTAGATGATCTCAAACCATATGATCTCTGGAATGCTTGTGCTGTGTGCTCTTCATTGGTTCATTATTTAGATATTTTGATTATGGGAAGGCTATACTTTTCTTGAGCTGGTTTTTAAGTAATATATGAATATATGAAGGCTGTATTTTAAGTTTTAGTCTATTTTATTTGCCTTCAACATATTCTCCCATCTAATGATGCTAAAATAATAAAGGACACAATAAACAACCAACATAGTGAGCAATGTTGAGAAGATGGAACAGCTGATAACTTGAGGTGGAAGGACAATTTTGAGTTGTTACATTTAGAAAATAATGGAATCATATTCAGTATTGTTAATATACTGCATTTTCTAGAAGTGTATGGAACTGTCAATGCTATTTTGAATTTGCTATGGTTTGTGATTTTGTCCAATACAGATGGGCTATGTTATATGAATTTCTCAAAGCTTTTGTTTTTTAATAATGTTCTAGGACAGTTGATGTGAAAGCAACTGCTATGGTTATATCACCATACAATATTTATTTATGCTTTGTTTGGATGAGAAGTGAAACAGAGAGGAATGAAATAGGAAGGATGTCGAAAAATAGGAAATAGAGCAGAAATGATGAATTATTTGGATGAATGGAAAAGAGAGTGGAAATAAATAAATAGATGATATAGAAATATTTTTAATATTAAAAAATAATTTTAGCTTAATTTTTTCAACCTTTTATTATATTAATTTTTTCATAATATAAAGTTATTTTATTTTTTAAAATTATCTTATAAAAATACATTTTTATTTTTCAATCAAGAAAAAAAAAAAAAAACCTGACAGTACATTTCATGCCAAGGATGCAAGGAAATGCATGTATGTGGGGACCACTGAAATAAACCATTTCAGCTACTGTTTAAAGTCCTTCCAAATCACTGCAATGGACTTAAAGTAGACAATTTCAGTCATCCACATTTCAACTCAACCAAACGAAGTGTAATCTTGTGTCCCTTTTGATTCTTTAGAGGTTTTAATTTGTACGAGTTCATGATTTTGAATAGCTACAAATACTACCAACGCCTAGAAGGATTTAACAAAAGTAAGGATTGCTTGATTTTTAGTTGTATTTAACTGATTCTTACCTACTATTCTACTGAATTATTTGTGTTATGCATTTTGATATTTTGTAGTTAAACTTTGAAGCTCTAGTAAATTCAATGAAGTGAAAAAATTTGTTTTCACTCACTTTTCGTTTAATTGTATATTGAGGAGTGCCTGGAGGAACACACTCTAACACTATTTCTAAACACACTTTACTCATTGGTTGAAATTTATTGAAAACTACAAAAGTATGAGTGAGAATCATTAAATTAGAATTGGAACCAGCCTGCATGATTTTTGTTATTTTCAATAAATTTTAGCTAAAAATAAAAAGTGTGTTGCTAGTATTTCTCTTGTATATTTTCCTATCATCTTGGAGCAAGATCTGTTTCTTTGTTGATTTAATTTGATAGAAAAAACTATATAATATTTTCTCCCAATGGAAACATATTGGCAAGTCTTTGTACTGTCTAGTACTGAGGTCTTTTGTCTATGCTTTTTAAGGTTGCTGTGTTTGCTGGTGGTGTTGATACGTCTGCAACTGAAACCAAAGGAACTGTCCTCATACACACAGCCGAGCAGGTATATTAAAATGATTACATTTTTCAATTTGCTTTCTGTCTTCTTTTTCTTGTTTTTTTGTTACATTTATTCATTGTTTGAGCGGTGGTTGTTGAAGCCTATCAATTTTGTCTGGTGTTATAAGATGGTGACTTATCACTGTCTCCCAAATAAAGCCTATTAATTTTGTCATGGTAGGATACTGTGGCTAAATACTAATGGTTGATTCTAAACTTGTGTGATTTATTCTTTTTCACGTTTGAAATTTGGAAATGCTTTAACTAGATATTATTTTGGGCTGTGTAATTATTGTCTTGTAGATTTTAGCAGGTGAGATGTTATTCTTAAAGTTTCTATGATTCATTTTAGCCTAATATTTTGTGTATTCTTCTAATTGTTAAAATATGTTAAAGCCTAAAGGGCCTTAATGGTTGGTCAATAGTTGTTCCAAGTTGATAAAGAACTCAGGATGCCGAGTATTTTCAGTTGTATGATTTGATCTGCTTTATTTTTGCAAAATCTAAACTATAATCATGTCTTTTAGTGAAATATTTTTATTTTATGTGTATCAGCTTCATTTAGATGCTTCTACTTGACTGCTCGATGTCTAGCTGGTTTGGTGCAAGTCTGATAGCATGGATGACTGTCTTGCTTCTTGTTTAATGCATACTAGCATGGTTTTTCTCAAATTATTTGATGTTTTTGCTGATTGGTTTTATTCTGTTTTGATTTATATAGCTAGAAAATTATTCTAAAACTGAAGAGGCTAAAGTAGAGGAGCTCATCAAAGCTGTAGCAGATTCTGGCGCCAAAGTGATTGTCAGTGGAGGAGCAGTAGGAGAGATGGCATTGCATTTTTGTGAACGTTACAAGTGTGTGATGTCTTTATTTGTTTGGTGGTTTTAATTATCTCTTGCTATTGAATTAATATTAATGTAATTCATATATCTATCATTTTGAAGTCATGGTATGAGTCTAGATTGTTTTCTAACTTTGAAGTTCCTGAATGTAGGCTTATGGTACTAAAGATCAGTTCAAAGTTTGAACTACGTCGATTTTGCCGGACAACTGGTTCTGTTGCTCTGGTTTGTGCTTTTGCTTCTTTGCCTACATGAAGAAGCTTTCTGCCTTCTGTCTAACCCATTTTATTTTCTTGCAACAGCTAAAGCTTAGCCAGCCAAACCCAGATGATCTTGGATATGTTGATTCTGTTTCAGTTGAGGAAATTGGTGGTGTAAGGGTATGTTGAAGGGATTTTTTGGTTCTTTCATTTTCTTGGTTCCATATTTTTTATATTATCCTTTTCCCTTGCTTCTTTTTTGGTCTCCTTTCTTCCGAGTGTGGCATTTAGTTTACCATTTTTTTTTTATAATATGATATGCAGGTGACCATTGTGAAAAATGAAGAGGGTGGAAATTCTGTCTCCACTGTTGTTTTACGAGGAAGTACTGATAGTATACTAGATGATCTTGAAAGAGCAGTTGATGATGGAGTGAACACTTACAAGGTATTTTCCAATGTTTAGTAATTTTCAATGATCTTGAAAGGTAATTTGCCAATGTTTCCATCAATCTTGTAAAACTACGGCCTCTGCAAGCATCTAACAGTTGTTACTACATCTGTCCGGATTACACTTCTGCAGGCATTCTTTTTAAAAAATAATTGTAGGTTTTAGCTAATTCAGTTTTGAATACTGATTAATATCTTTCTGTGTAATTGTTTCTCAGGCCATGTGTAGGGATAGTCGTGTTGTATCTGGAGCTGCAGCAACTGAAATTGAGTTAGCTAAAAGGGTGAAAGAATTTTCCTTCAAGGAGACAGGGTACTTTTTATTTCCCACAAGTTTTCACTATAAAAGAAAGTGATTTACATTTTTGGGGATATGTGCACATGTCTCTTGCATTTTTAATATTTATTTTTAATTACATTGGGAATTTAGTTTGTTCGATCCTGGAGTATGATTGTCATATCGTTTCCAAATATGCTACATATTTCCATCTGTGGAGATGAAACATAATTACAAATTGAATTTTTTGATCGTATACCTCACTAATTTAAAAAACACGATTTTTTTATTTGGTATAAGGATATATGTATCCTATCAGGACTTGGTAAAAATTTTATTTCATTTGCTGAAGTCCATGTAAGGCACTTTGTAGCAAGTGCCAGATTGAAGAGATGCAAGTGACTAAAAAAGAAAGTCTTGACAGACATATCTAATTTTGATTTTAAACAAAAAATGCTTCTAATATGTTGATTCCCATGTATATGCAGCTGACCATGAATTTGTGGAACTTCGGTGACTACTTTTGTTTACTCAAATTGTCTGCATTTTGATACCATCGTGCTTCAATATACATTCATCATCCTATTTTCTGTGTATTTGCATTTCATTAGCATTTAGCCCTTTGGGATGATTTACCGATAACTTATGTTATTTTATTCGTTTAATTGGTTGAATATCTTTCTGTTTCAAATATGTGGCTTTGATCACCTGTCTGATTTGATCTATTGAGCTGTGTCAATCTTTTATCGCTAGTTCTTGATAATTAGTAAAGTCAGTATAACATAAATGTGTTCTAAAATCTAAACTTGATCTTGGATGATTTTATTCTGGGACCATATTTTATGGATTATTCTTCATTTTTTTTTGGTTCAATTTTTATTTGGTTATTGAGATGTGAGTGAGATGGACTAAATGTTTGCAATTGCTCTGCAGATTGGATCAGTATGCTATAGCAAAATTTGCTGAAAGTTTTGAAATGATTCCTAGAACTTTGGCTGAGAATGCTGGGCTAAATGCAATGGAGATCATATCTTCTCTGTATGCAGAACATGCATCTGGAAATACTAAAGTTGGCATTGATTTGGATGAAGGTGTTTGTAAGGATGCCTCGACCATGAGCATTTGGGATCTCCATGTGACTAAGTAAGCTACTTTCTAATGCTAGCATGAACAGGATTTATTAATAGTTTGAACAAATAGTGAGCTGGATTTTCATTACTGTAGTGTAGATTTCTTTAAAGTAATAAAAATTTAGAGAGTAATTAAGGGTTCTTGTGATTGATGAAACTGGGGCCTTCTTTCAACTGCTAAGATTTGAAATAATTCTAGATTATATTAGAACTTTCTCATATTACCTGGAAGACTAGTTTCATCTTATTGTTTTTCTCTGTTCAGGTTCTTTGCTCTAAAATATGCTGCAGATGCTGCATGCACTGTACTTCGAGTGGACCAGGTAATCATCTAGAAATAAATAGTAGCCAATTGTTCCCTGTCAATTACAATTGCCCCTTTAATAAGTACCTCGGAAGCACATTTTTCTTTGGGAAACAAACTTTTGATGGTTAATAAATGTATTTATAAAGGAATATCCAACTTTTTAAATGGGGGCAACCTGTGTTGATCATATGGATTCCCCCTTCCCCTCTTTGTTGATCTGTTTTTTGGGGAGGTTTGTTGATCTGTTTTTGGGGAGTGAACAGAACAACTAAAGAAAATTGCAAGCTGTAGTTAAGAATAATGCTAATAACATGCTACTCGTGTTTATGGGCTACTGTATGGAAGCATTTGGGTACATGATGTACGCCATATTTAGACATTGGATCTAACAATCAAGATTGGAGCAATTCTTGGTTTAGCACTTAAAGTGCATGGGGATTTAAGTTTCTTTAAAATGTAGATATAGAGGTTTGGAAACAACAATGCTCGAGTTAGCAATACGAGATTCTTGCAAATAATGTTTATTCAATTTATGCTCTGATCAGCAAGAATAAATGTGTCTATGAGGAGCTGAAGTTGAAAAACTACAGCCACTACTGATTTACAGTGCTCAAACTGTGCCATTATACACCATGAGGATAAAATACTTGCAATATAGCTGTTGGTAGGCTATGGTTATGGCGTGGTGCTCATTTTAATAAAATAGTGGGTTCTACCAGTTGCTCCAGTATTTGATCTTATGAGAAATTCTCGAGTCTCTTATGGTTTTGGACAATTGCGATTATGTGAAATTGAATACTATATTTTCATCTTTTTTTTTTCTAGTAACAAACTAATGTGTATTATATTTTGATATCTCCAGATTATTATGGCAAAACCAGCTGGTGGTCCAAGGAGAGAGCAACCTGCTGGCATGGATGAAGACTAAAATTGAGATTCGATTGTTGCTTTGGACATGTTTGTATCTCAACAATCAACGTGTCGTCTTGAAACATGGCATAGTCACGTTGTTTTCTATCAAAGTCTAAGTGGGATCTTAACAAATTTTGGACTTTGATTTTCCATCAAGACAGAGATGTTTGTCTGTAAATTTTATTTAATTTTAATCTTATGGTAAGAGTGGGGTTCATTTACTGAGAGTAATACCGCTTATGGCCTTTATTTGGGATCGATCGATCGAACGGTATCTATATATATACATTTTTTTTTCTTTATCTGTTCAATACATGAATCTTGCTATTAATGTTTATCTCCGTATCCCTGTTGTAAAAAAGAAATGCAAATATAAACTAAAAATACAATTTCTATTTGAAATTTGTCCAACTAATTACTCTTGCATAAAGAATTCTCTGTTTGATGCAAGCAAGATTATCAGCCATAGCATTTTCTTCTCGTGAAAAACATTTTTAAAGAAAATTAAAAATTGCCTGTTTGGAATTTCGTTAAATTAAATTAGAGTACGTTCAATATGTAGTATTAATAAACTATAAATAAACTGGTTATCAGTTTTGACTCGACCAAATCAATTAATAAAATATTGATTTTACTGGTTACGCTTAATTGAATAAACGTTTGTTACATTTGTGTAATAGAAAATGTAGTCAACTTGTTTGAATGCAAGGAATACTTGCTTGCCTATCCTAGACATCGGCAACCAGATTTACTTCCTTTCTTTTTTCTGTAAATAAATTTAAGGGGAGGGAATATTTTCTCATTCTAAATAAGGAAAAGTAGCTGGACTCAAAATATTTACAAGACGACTTACATTTATCATATTTTAAGGAAATAAATAAGGATTCAAACCTGTTTGGTTTGAGTGGTTTTAGGGCTGCATTGGTTGGGTGAAGTCAAAAGGCAAACTATAAACAATTGATCCTGAATATGGAAGTTTATGGAGGACTAGGAGCTGTGATTTATGTGTCCATGTGCTGTCCTCAGCCTTCCAAGGATGAACCAAGCTATGATGTGGAATTTCACAATTTGGAGAGGAAAAAATAAGGTTAAGTATCATGGTTGTTGAGGAACCACTAGGTCTACCCTGTCAAAGATTGAAATTGAGGAAAGGAAGGAGCTGTATTGTTTAAGTTCAGGCTCAAGCCCTATTCATATCCTCATTGTTAAAGGAATGATAATCTGTAAGTAAAAAAATTCATTCATTTATTGACAGTGTTATGATCACTGTCCCATCTTCCTTGGACAATAGCATTTTTAACATAATAGAACAAAATGTTTTAACATTTTGGGAGAACTAAAACAAAAACTGGTCTGCTTTTGAAGTGCATGCCATAGCTTGTGCACAAATAAAAATTAAAAACCTATATTGGCATATGAAAAACATCCTTCTGTATGGGCAGGGCAAACTATTCTCTATCTAAGGAAATATTGTTCCATAGTTTGTACGCTAAAAAACATCAGCAAGAATGATAACGGTAAGTTATACATAGTTAAATTGCATCGACAGGAAAATAGGCAAGCCACATTCTGGAGTCTTATATTTCCATGAGGTAAAACACTGTATCCTGAAATGCTGCAGGGTGTTCTTATCCCACCAACCCTAATATCATAGAAGACTTCAAAGTTCTCTCTAAAACCAATTTTATATAAATTTGAATCATTAAATTTGTTACTGTATTCCTCACAATGGAAAGGATATCTATATAAAATTCTAATAACCAAATCCTTCTCCTACTATGTGGGATATACATAAATCAAATAATTCCATAATGTCGTGTCATAATTATACAAGTGCCAATGATCTCAATAATATTATTTTACCGCTGGCTTTGAAATATTTTACTCTAAGCTCCAAGTTTTCTATCTGCCTTGGACGTCTGTAATACTGACAATGTTCAAGGAGTACAGTTTATTGCTTTCTTCAGAGGAGACTGAACTCAGCATATTTTGCCTCAATATGAATGCAGGTTCCCTTGCAGGAGGAAGATCCATAATCTCACTGTTAAGCATAGAAATTACAGCAGCCATTGAGGGCCTGTCTGCTGCAGATTCTTGCACACACAAAAGTCCTATATGTATGCATCTCAAAATATTCTTATGAAGGTTGTGATCATATATTTCTGGATCTATTAAAGATGAAATATTGTCTTCCCTCCATTTTATCCAGACCTAAAATCAAAATATTTGGTAGTTGTATCAGAAAAAGGCTATAAATTTCCCATAATTGTGCCATAGATGAGTTGTATTTGTTGAGACTTACCAATCCTAAGAGGGTAAGAGCATTGTTGCTGTCATGAAAGCTTGAGTTTCGTCTTCCACTAACAAGCTCTATTAGCAAAACTCCAAAGCTAAATACATCTGATTTGTCAGAAAACACTCCTTGCATTGCATATTCAGGTGACATATAGCCACTGCATTAAAAATAAAAATGTAACAGTTGATTCTCCAAGTTTGTTGCTATACATTTCAAAAACAAGGCACACTTACTATGTTCCAACAACCCTTTGAGTATTGGCTTCATCTTCACTCCCTCCAAAGATTCTGGCCATACCAAAGTCTGATATTTTTGGATTTAGTTCTCCATCTAGCAAGACATTACTTGCCTTCAAATCTCTATGTATGATTTTTAGCCTGGAATCTCTATGAAGATAAAGTAATCCTCGAGCTATTCCTTCTATTATGCTAAAGCGCTTTTTCCAATCCAGGAGTTTGTTTTTGGATGGATCTGTAAAAAGTGAAAACTGACACGTCATAATTATTTTTAAATTATCAGAAGATGCATTTAATTTTTCCATCTAGCATGCTTTCAAGAAATCTCACTAGCAGGGAAACTATTGTTCACTTTTTTGAAAAATTAAATTATGTATGATGAATAAGTAAAATATGAAAGTCTTGAGCTGAAAATGAGATTGACACTGAAGGGCCAACAATAGAACTAACCAAACACATATGCATCCAAACTTCTATTCGGCATAAGCTCATATATCAACATCTTTTCATCTCCTTCAACACAGCAGCCTAGAAGTCTTACAAGATTGCGGTGTTGGAGCTTAGAAAGCACTACTACTTCATTCACGAATTCTTCTAGCCCTTGTCTAGATGATCTGGTAAGTCTTTTAACAGCTATTTCCCTACCATCTTGCAATTTCCCCTAGAATACAATATCATGAAACATGAATTATAAACATTGGTTTCAAACATGATTAAATATGCTAGATGTACAATACCTTGTACACTGGACCAAAACCACCCTGCCCAAGTTTGTTGGATAGGTGGAAGTTGTTTGTGGCAGTTGCAACCTTTTCAAAATTAAATATTAGTAGCTCTTGTAACTTAGCTGGTGACAGTTCTCCAATTACATTGTCATTTGTGTATTCTTCAGATGTTTGACCTTTGTTAAGTCGAAAAAATCCAGGGTTCTTGTTTTTCCTCGCTGATTTATTTAAGCACCACAGTTTGGCAGGGGTGTCAAACATAAACTTATAAGCTTAGATCCCATATAAAAAAAATGTAAGCCTATACGGATAAAATTTAAATCAACAACAATGAAATATTACCTGAATTTGAATCCCTTCTCCAAATGACGCATACAGATGTGACAATTATGAAAATTCCTATTATCACAGTAACTATAATAATGATCACTTTTATGTTATGCCCTTTATCTGCGATTCAAGGAAAATAAAAATAAAAATTTAAAAATCAAGAATTTTATGTCCAAACAAAGTTGATATGATACTAAATTCAAATTTTTGGGCTGATAACACCTAGCATACCAAGTTCAGCGGAGGCTACACGGATGTATAGATCAGTTCCCCCACTTGGGAATTGTTGTATGTCAACTAGATTCACATTCCAAGACATGCAGCCAATAACATTATCATATGAATATGCACTGCAAGAGCAATTCTCCAAGCACTGGCTTCTACATGTGTCTTGTGTAACAGATGACAATTGTGCTAAATCAGGAACTTTGACCATTTGTAATTGCAGAAACCCATCTGCTTTATCACCATCTTCACTTGTGTTTTGATTCTTGACCATTTCACATTGCAAATCTGTCCTCCTAACACATCCACTAGTCCAGTTTTGACTATTCCATTCTTGCTTGTTCCTTGGTTCAAATCCTTTCAAACAGCTACATATTGGTGAGCCTTGTGAATCACAGATTGCAAAGGGCCCACATTTGCCATAAACATCACAATCTGATTCTTGACTTGTCCATGTAACTTGCCATTCCTTTTTCTCATCGTCCCAATCTTTTTCTAAGATTTGTCCTTGCGAATTTAGGGAGTAGATTGCGATTCCAAAGTCATCTACTGCAAAAGATATACCCACTGTTCCATCCACATCATTTTGAACACTAAAACCATTAAGATAGGATACTCCCATGTGTTGTAAGCCTATAAAGACTTGACCATTCCATGGACCACTGCGCCAATATGGTTGAGATCCATTCCAAACTAACACTTCAGGAATCTGTAAGCGTTCAACACTACAAGAGAAGCTTCCAATGGATGGATCAGAAGGGCTTTTCCATGATGTAAGTTCTACTTTCTCACCTAAGATACAATACACACAAGATATGACACAGATGAGAATACAACAAACTCTAAAATTCATATGATATGATACAACTAAAATACAAACACAAAACTTATCTAAAATTAACATGCAATAAAAATTTGAAATTACCAGAATTCATGTTTTAAAAATGAGCATATATAGTTATAAACATTATAAAAGGCTAAAATTTAACCAACTATTATGGTACTCCAATTTGTATTGGTGTAGAAGTTTAAAAATTAAAAGAAAAAAAAGTAAAATTGCAACTAAAAGTATTTGAAGTATCTATGCAGTACCTGATATGAATACGTATCTGACACGAGTGATAGCACAAAAAGACTACTATTTAGAATGTAAGTACTTATTGGTTTCTGACCTGTTATTTTGTTGCTAGAAATTTTCATATGGGGCAACAATGTATTTGAAGGATGGTTGAAACTCTCCCATATGGTGTTTCCTGTTGCAGCCACCAAGACAAGACTACCATAACTTGAAACATAGAAACTAGAATTGGATGCAATATAAGACATATTTGGTGACCAAATCACCTTTTTCTGTCCATTCAACACCACAAGCTTGCCATCCTCAGATGTTGTTATAACTCCAGAAGAATCATTAAGGGGTTGGTTTCTGTTGGCTACCCACACAACAGTGTCTGGAGATTTGCACCAAATTGCCACATAACGGTTTGTAGAATTTTCAGGGGTGAAGAACCCCAAGGTGAAGTTTCCATTATTGGAGCTGAGAGTTTCAGGATCTTTGATGATTTGAGATGATGGTGTGGTGGTGTTTACGGCAAAAACAACATTATCTAATAAATTACAATATGATAATAGGATGAACATTGAGAACAAATTTTTGCACCTGGTGAAACCCATCGTAGGGATGAATTAATTCATTTGTTATCACAAAAATTTTGCATAATTTTCCTTTTATGTAAATGATTAATTTTCTTTCTTGTTCGAAATGTCAAACTTCGCTTCTCTTATTCTAAAGTTTATCTCATGCATTTTCCCTATGAAATGATAATCGTAGGAGTCTATTCAAAATAATGACGAATAGTGTGTTTGGAAAAGTAATTTACAGCATTTACGTGGAACTTTCGAAACGTTAGTTTAAGGGAGAAAAATAAAATAAATATTTATTTTAGCCATTCCTTCTTGCCTCGTTATTCCAAACTGAACAATTTTTTTATCCTAGTTAATGTTCTTAAGGGATGATGCCGTACATAAATGTCGTGTTTAGATAAATAGTTTAATTAAATATTTATTTAACAAGTTATATATGATAAATTTAATAATAAAACATGTTAAAATAAATTAAACAAAATTATTTTAATAAGATTTATAAAAATATTAAAATAAATTTAAAATTTTATGAAAAGCGTTTTTTCTTAAATGAAATGACAGTCATGTCATGATATTTCATGTGTTATATCATTTTCAGTTTTTATTTTGATTCTATTAGAATAAATAATGATCAGTACCACAATTAAGAATCTTGCATACGTTTTAGATTAAAATATATGAAATAGGAGACATTTGGTATTAACTACGAAGAACTGGCCAGTATGACAGAAATAATATGATTATCTCTCACATTACCTAAAATAATTGACTTTTTGTTGATCAATTGAGATCCTTTATATTATCTATGACTTCAAATTAGTGTTAGAAGAAATTTTAAATTGTGGGGTTTGACGAAATTTAGACAATTTTTTTATTAGTTATTTTGGTCGTTGCAAGAGGCTTTTGCCAAAATGAGCTGGAAAAATCATTCTACTTCTACACGCTTTTGACTTTTAAGAGGGCATTTCATGGGAGAATATATATATCAATGATATCTAAAGCCCACAATAACTATTTTGCTAGTTGTTATATTTTGATGTAAATTACATTCTTGTGCTTCTACTCATAAGAAAGACATAAGATATTCTCATACTTTGGTTTATATAAAAATAAATAAATTTTTAAGTTGAAGTAAAGCACTTTAGTCTTTTGAAATTTGCTGTAAACTAATCTTTTCCATTGAAGAGACAGATGAGTGGGGTATCCAAAGAAGAAGAGCATGAGATCAAATGTAACTCTACCCATAAAATCATCCATGAGAGCTTCCAAACAGGGTTTTGATTATTGGTTGGTGATGCCTTTGTAGTTAGATAGTTTCACTTCTGCATAAGAGTCAAGACTCCCCGAGATATCCATAGTAAAAAGATCCATTGCCTTCATCACATTCACATACAAGTAATGCATCTACATCAATATCACTTTGGGTGGCCTAGCTTTTGCAAAATCTTCCCTCTTTACCATGCATGTTAGGTTAAGGAGGAGCCTTTGTTGCAGTTATTGTAGGGTTGGAGTGAAAAGGTTGAATAAAAAGAAAAAGAATATTAGGTTTAGCTATGTATCTTGCTACTAGTTAAAAAATTAAGGATTAAATAAGGTTTAGTTTCTTAAACATTATTTTTCATTTGGTCTCTTCTCTTTATTTATGTCTTTTCAAATTTTTGTCTCTCAAAAATTGTTTTTCATTTTCATTTGTCATTTTTATTAGTAATTTATTAACTCGTTTGTTATTTGATTACATAACATCTGAGTTGTTTCATATAACTTAACAAAAGGATGTAACACGAACAAGATGTTTCATTAATAATATCACATTTTCTATATATTTTAAGGAAATTTTAGCTTATAAAGTATGACTTTGAAATTGAACTTTAAAAAGATAAAGTGAATGGAAGTGTAAATATAACATTATCATCCACGTAAATTCTATGTCATATTGTATGAGTAAAAATAATGAATTAGTAATGGAAGAAATGTTTAAATTTTTTTTGGAGGGACTTGTTTAGAAAAAATAATGACGGATCAAATGAGAAAAATCATAACTTTTTTGGAGACTAAAATTCTATTTAAACAAAAAATTACTAAAAATAAAATTTTTATTTAAAATTATATTAAAATGCACTAAAAATACTAAGAATGAATATATTATTAAATATTTTTTTAATTTTTTAATTGAGTACATATTAGCATTTTTCGTAGAATAAAAGTCATGTTACTTAAATTGGTTACATATTATTACTATCAAAGTCACGACGAGATGATGGTTGCATGAAAAATAATAATAAAGAAAAAATTACAATCAACATACAAAAGATAATGACAGAGAGTGATCACTAAAATTTATCGAAGAAATCGTTGCAAAAGCTTTAATTATAAAAATAATCTTCAAAATAAAATTTAGATTCAAAAGTTACTTACATATAACATCTTATAATACTTATTAAATAAAATATTTATATCCTAATTAATTGTGCATAATTATTTTAACTTTAAAAATATTTATTTTACTTCAAAAAATTTGTTTATATATATATTTTTTTAAAATTGTTATTATCTTTTTAATTTCATTTTTAATTTTTAATTTTTAATTTATGAAAGATTTTAGGAAGAAAACAATTTTAATTTTGAATTGAAGAAATAAATTATTTATTTAAAAAAATATCAATTTTTTTATTTTTGGATAAAAGTATGAATAATCAATTATCTAGGTTCTATTCTAAAATAATAAAATAAAATTCAAAATTTTTAAAAATAGAATAATGATTAGATTATATAAGAAATCAGGATAGTGGATAAAAAATGGCTTAAAAAAATTAAAAATGGTAGATTTTTTTAAGAAAGTAAATTACTAGTAATTAAAAAATAAGATATTGCGAAGAAAATAAAATTTTTATTTTAAAAAATAAAAAATATATTAAATAAGTTTAGGATTATTTAACTATAAATAAGAGGCATGTGTCACATAGGAAAAAAAAAAGAACGTTTGAGAGTTTAAAAATCTATTCTCAAAGAACACTTTTTAAATACAATTGGTAACTGTAAGCCATCACGATTGAAAGAACAGGCACAGTTGAAAGAACAAATGTGAGGAGAACAATTTTTTATCTGTCGAATCAAGTAAAGATGATTTTACGTTTTGTCCTTCTCTCTTTTTCTTTTTCTATATCAATCTTTTGTGGCAATGATTTCTTTTATTTATTCTTTCATTTTTTTTTTCTTTTTTACCTTTGTTGTTATCTTTACGTTGGCAAACTAATAATAATAAAAATAATTAAAAATTTACGATAAAAACAACCCAAAAAAATCATTTTTCAGTGACATTTTTTTATTAACTTTTTTTATAATCTAATAGAATAAAATCAATCTTGTAACACAAACAACCAATTAATCATTTTTTAGTGACTCTTTCTTCTTTTTCCTTTATTAGTTTTCTTTTTATGAATCATGAAATAAAAATCAAATTTTATGACATAAATAATAAAGAAATAATTATTTTAATGATTTTTTTCTTTTTATTAATTTTTTTATGAACTAATGAAATAAAAATTAAATTTTGTGACAAACAAAATTTTTGTGACTTTTTTTTTCTTTATTTTTCTATTTTTCTTTCTTTTTGAATAATAAAAAAATCAAATCTTTTGATTAAATAATTTTTATATTAAAATTTTATTTTCTTTATTATTTTTTCCTTTTAAACCAATACAATAAAGTAAAAAAATTAATAATAATAAAATCTTGTGATGTACTCTAAAAATTTTAAGATAATAGTGACTTTTTTTTCTCTTTTTAGCCAATAAAATGAAAATATAATAAAAATAACACAGATGTGTGTTTAAAACATTATTGCTATATTTACTTTATTATATCGAGTATCATGCAAGTTTGCTTGTAAATATATTTTTATCATAAGCACAAAAAATAATAAAATACAAATTTTCAAATTTCAGAAAAAAAAAATTTTAAATTTTTTTTCTAAATCTATGCAATAACTAATTAATGTTGATAGAGTGATAAATTCAGCTTTAATGTTACTTAAATCGTAAGAGTTAATTGAATACGTAAGTATTAATTTAAATCTTATGAAAAAGGGTTTATACCTAATAGTCAAAAAAAGAAATATTTAATATTAATTTTTTTCCAAAATAATTGTAAATCCATGCAACGATGAAGTGATGTTAATGGAGTAATTAATTTATCTTTAATATTACTTAGATTGTAATAATTTATTGAATAATTATGTGCTAACTTAAATTATATGTAAGAGTAAATTTATTTTTAAATTAAGAGAAGTAATTTTTTTAATTCTCTCTTTTCAAATAAAATTAATATTTTAAAAAAATATTTATTAATTTCTTTTAGTGCAAGTGAAAAAATATTTGAAACTAATCTAAATCTTATTTTAAAAATAGAACAATGTGGCTTTAATTTCTCCATAAGAAATACATGAGTAGAAATCTAATTCGTCAAGTTCAAAATATATTTTTAATTTTTTTCTCAATTTTAAAACTTCAAAAGACATTTTTTATACTTTCTTTATTTAATTTTGAATTTAAAAGACTATAAAAATTTAATATTTTCTTCTTTCAAGAAATAATTAGAAAAGTAAAGTATCAAAATAATTTTTTAAAATTTATTTTTTATCTAAAAACAAAAAAAAATATTTTTTTTATAAACAATTCATTGCTGTAATTCAAAATTAAATTTTTTTTTTCTAAAATTGTGTTTCTTTATTTTAAAAATATAAAAAATAAAATCTCTCAAATTATAAAAATTAGAAAGGAAATTAAAAAGATAATAATAAATTAACAATAGCCAAAAAAAGGAAATATATTTTTTGGAGTGAAAATGTTACTAAAATTTGTTTATTGTTACAAGATTTAATTTTTATTTCATTGATTCATAAAAGAAAAATCAGTAAAAGAAAAAAAATTACTAAAAAATGATTTATTTATTTTTTTGGTTATTTATGTGACAATGTTTAATTTTTATTTCATTAGATTAAAAAAAGAAAGACTAATTAAAGAAAATGAAGAAAAAGGTAATTAAAAAAATGATTCCTTTGTTGTTTATGTCACAAAATTCAAATATAATCAATTTTCTTATTCTAAGTGGTTATGCTATTTTAGGTGATAAGAACTTTTGATTCTTAATTTTTGGGTTCAAAAATTCTTATATAACTTAAGTGACATATTAAAAGTTTTTTTTTTTTAAATTCTTCTATTAAATGATTTATGTATAGGGTTCTTTTATTTCATTGGTTCATAAGAGAAATATTAATAAAATATACAAGTCACTAAAAAATAATTTATTTGTTATTTATATCACAAAATATGATTTTTTATTGTTTTTGTAATTATTGGTTCACCATCAGAAAAAACAGGATAACAGAGATAAGAAAAAAAAACTAAAAAATAAATAAATAAGGAGAATTATTACCATACAAAATTAATGTGTAAACATACAGAAAAAAGAACAAAAGGTAAAATTATCCTTATTTAATTCGACAAACAAAAAAACTTTATTCTCTTCCACGTTTGTTCTTTCAAACTACTTTACAATAGTTGAAAGTTCCTAGTTAAATTTCTCCTCCAACCCTCTAACATTTGTTCTTTCAATTTCTTTGTAATGACTTAAAATTACTTGTTATCTTCAAAAAAATGTGATTTGAGAATAAATTTTCTTCATCTTTACTCTCTTCTTCTTTCCTTTTCTCTCCCTTATCTTTTTTTTTTTTTTCATGTTTTTTAAGGGTATCCCTTTTTTAACTCTATTTATTATATTTTTTTATTTTTTTAAATAAAGGCTTCATCTACTCCACAATCTCTTGTTTTTCAATTACAATCAATCTTCAGTCCTAAAAATTTACTGTTTAGAATTTTTTTAAGTCATTTTTTATCTACTATCTTAACTTCTTATAGAATCACAAATCCTTTTTAAATTTGGACAAAACTCTTTTTATTTTAAAAATTTATCACACTGTTGTCTAATTTTAATGTTGCAATTAATAGAAACATTAGTCAGTAGTCAATTATTATTTTTTGTATTAAAAGTGATAAAAATACACTTATATAAGTTTGGACTCATTACAGAAAACTCGCATTACAAAAACCTTTCTCATATTTTATAAATGTTTTATAATTAAACCCATGTTATAAAAAATATAGAACAATTAATTATGTTTATATCTTTAGAATAATTAAAATTATTTAAATTAATTGTTATTAAGGAGGGAGTATTTCTTTAAAACCATTTTAGAACACCGACGAAATCATTTGGATTTACGTAAATATTTTTTTAAGTATTTTAATTTTTTTGAAGATATAAAATTAATTAATTTCAATATGTATTTTCTTATATTATTTTTTAAAAAATTCACCATTTACGTATTTGAGAATTATAAATTTTAGTTATAAAATAGGTTAAAATATTAATAAAATATGAGAAAAAATTTTGTGATGCTTATAAAATATAGTGTTTGTGCAATAAATCTAAACTTAAATTATGGGTACTTTCACTTTAATAAAAAAGATAATAGTTGACTATTTATGTTGTTAAATATAACGTTAAAATTAGACTACACTGCAATATATTTAAAATGAAGAGAATTTTATTAAAAAATTAAAATTAAGTACTACAAGAAGCGAAAAATAAAGGAGAAATTGGAGTAATTAACTCTAAATTTAAACTTTCAATAATGTATGACAAAACAAAAACTCAGATTGCATTTTCCCATAATAATCGGGTCAGAAGACAGGAAAATACCAGCTGTTGACTATTACAATTAAAATTTCATTATTTTGTTAAATTAAAACCCAATTTGTTAGCATAGGAAATATACAGCATGCTTGAATATCGAACCAATCCCTATATATTGCTAAACGAAGCAAAAAAGACAAAGTGTTAGAGAAGAACAAAAGCTACAAAATATCTTAAATTATCCAAGTTGCTAAAACGCAAAATCAGAAGCGATAAAATCAATCACGTTATCCACATAGACCAATTCTTAGCCATGCCAACAAGACCAAGAAAAAGTTCTCTTCCCCAACAATGTCTTAAGTAACACCTCATTTGGCATGCAACATCACCATGGCTTTAAGTTCACTTTTTTGCTCCATTAGTTTCATTCCCACATCGATTCTTACTTCAACTAGAAACACACTTTCTCTACACACTTGTTTTCCTTCTGCTAGTTGTAACATACCACACAAGCAATGCAAGAGAGACTTTCCACTCCCTTTAGTGGCTTCCGTTCCTTACCAACCCATCAACTTTGATTACTTGGAAGAAGAATTCAGTGGACATGGAGTCACCTTTGAAGCAGTTGGTGACAATTGCATTGCAAAAATGGAGTTGAAAAATGGAAGCATTGCGACCATGATGCTTCCAAGTGGGTTGATCACTTCCTACAAGACTCCTATGTGGCATGGAGGCAAAGTGGAGTTGCTCCACACTGCTGTGTCAGAGGGAGAATATGGTGATGCCATTATTCAAGGAGGGGTGTCTTTAAACTTCAAGTTTCAAACTGATGATGGTGAACTTTCTTTCTCCCCAACTAATTGGGTTCTGCATAAGATTAATGGCAATCCAAAGGAATCCATCAAGGTATATTTTCCTTAGGTGTAATTTAATATTGTGTTATATAAAGAAACTTCAAATTTAAGGTAATATTAGAACTAGAACTAGCTTGTGCTGGACCAATATGGGTATGGGAAGTGACCTGTTGATATACCGAAATGCCTGAATCAATTTGCCATACATGCTAAATTGCTAGAAGATACTTCGGTCCATTTGCTGTCACAGTTTCAGATTTTTTTATCAGCTGCAATTTCAGATTTACTTAGACAAGTTGAGAATATTTGATGCAGGTAGAATTAATAAACAGATCATCAGACGACAAGATTGGATTAAAATACATAGTGACTTTGGAAGAAGATGCCTTAAGCTCGGAGCTTGAAATCTCAAACTCAAAGTCTTTGGCCCTTCACATGACAGGGTCCATTCTGAGCCATCTGACAGTAAGCTCACCAGAAGCAACTTATGCAATAGGATTAGAAAGATCAAATTACTGCAGTAAGCCCCCTTTGGAATCAGAATTTATGTTGAGTCCTGCAAATTCAAGCCAGGAAGAAGGCTTTGGGAAAATATGGAATTCAGCTACTGAGAAAATTTTTCCAACTTGGAGTACTAAAAGTCAGAATAATGGAGCAGAAGGAAGGCAAAGAAATTTTGAAGAAATGGATGAGGAAATGGACAACTACAAGAAGTTATGTGATAATATAAGTCTTGTATACACAGATGCACCTCGAAGTTTCACAGTGATTGACAGGGTATGTAATTATCATGCTCTACGGTGGAATGAGTAATGATACTTGACATGCATACTCTTGCACACTCCTCACATAGAGAAATTAAATTCATTTTACCTTAGTTCCATTGAATAGGTAAACTATATTATATTTTATTTGAAATTCTTGACATGATCTCAGCGCTGATCCACTAAATCTTTGATTTTCTCAGGGTAGAAGAAACTCCGTGTCAATTGGAAGAAATGGATTTGATGAAATGTACCTTTTCAGTCCTGGCTCACGAGTTGAAATTTACAGCAAGTATTCTTACATATGTGTTGGCCAAGCTGCTATCCTCAAACCAATAATACTAAGTCCTCAAGATGTATGGAGAGGTGGACAATATTTACATAATCCAAATCTATAATAAATTGCCTAAGTTTCTCTTTGTGATTATCTTAAGCAAATTCACTGGATAGCAGAGACAAAATGTATGCCTTGTGTGTAAAATTTAGGTTTGTCCTTTTCAATTTTTATTTGATACAAGAGCCTTAACAAGTTGATGAATCCAGAACAATATAGTTTCAAAAATAATCAAAAGAAACTATTTAATGTGGTAAAGGTTCATTTAATTTTGGAAAAGGATAAACAAAAGAAATTATGTTGAAAACAATCTTGATGTTATCGTCAACATAATTTGCTATTCTATTGAAAACACTACTATATTTAAAGAAGTTGCTATTTAATTAAAAGAAGGAGTCGATCTTGTTGCAATTAAGGAAGCAACTCAACAATTGAATTAATGGTGTTCGACCACTAATGATGATATAGTTATCATTTTAATATGAATGTTTAAACATGAATTTGTTTATTTTATGTCTAAATATTGTTGTACAAGTCATCTACAAACTTGTATGATGTTGAATTGATTATATAATAATAATATTTTTAAAATTTATTTTCTCATCAGTATTTAAAAGTATCCACGATTAAAACTTGCTGATATTTATGTGTGAGAAATATTAATCTATTTCATTACAGGCAATAGGATATTTATACTCAAATGCCTCACCAATTCAATCATCAGTCTAATTTAAAAACATTACGAAAGAGGGCAACTTGAAAATCGAAATATATTGTCAAATGGTCTAACAATGAGCATTGCACAATTTCTAATGATAAAATTTCCTAAAATGTCTTCACCAAGGTTAGTAAAACTTAATCCACTATAAAAATGTTAATCATAAGCTCACGCATTCAATATGGTAACCGAGAAGCTAAATTTATCGTAACAATTCTTGCAAGTCAGGCAAACAGATAAAACCTCTAAAAGCCACCTAATTAACTTCAGATATTACATGAAAAATATATATGACATTTAATTTGACTGAATGAAATATGTTCATCGAGTTCCAAATACACATAAAAATAAATGCATTTGCGCTTCCATCCACCAGAAGGTAGAATTCAATCAAAAGTTTTTATATAGTTTATAAGAAAAATAAAAGCACATTGAGTGTGCCCAATCTTACACATCTTTTACTTCTACACTGAGCTTCCAGCATTTAGTTGAAATCAGCAAACACTTTCACAGAACCATTCTACCATGCTCTTAATTGAGGGTTGTAAACACTTGAATGAGCACATTATGTTGGAACAAGAAAATGGCCTTCTTCTTGACTATTGATCCATAGTAAAGGAGTAGCCATCGCTAGAAGAACAAAAGAAAGGCCACAAACAAATTTACGGTTAATCTTTTGAAGTGGCTTTTTAATGAGAACCGTTTGAGTAACATATCTACTTTCAGGAACCATCTCAAGAGGCCTCTGCATATCAGCATCCCCAGGAAGGTCACCTATTGACGAGACTGATTCTGCTCCACCTTGGAACTGAACATCACCATATAAGCTGCCATTCTGATTATATTGATTACTGAGAATTAGAATACGATGCTAGGCTCCCCTCAATATTGCCTGATGATAGAATGTTGATCCTTCTGTTTGATTTCTCAGAGTAATCTGAGGTCTGATCATATGGTTCTTGAAGAGAGTGAATAATAAGCTTCCTAGAAGTCTTAAAAGATGTTGAAGCTGTGGAAGAAGATAATGATGTTGCTCCATGTCAGAGCCCAATTAAAAATCAGAAAGAGAAAAAAACCAAGAAGGCAAAGGCAATGGCATGTCTATTTGCTTGTGTCTCAAAAACTATCTTTGCTAGAATCATGACCTTCAAAACAGCAAAAGCGATTTGGGATTACCTTAAAGAAAAATATACAGGAGATCAAATGATACAAAGTATGCATGTGCTAAATTTAATAAAGGGAATTTGAGTTACAAAGAATGAAAGAGCAAAGAAGTGTTATGACGCAAGAAGGATCTATGGAAGATGCCTTTCAAGTCAAGTTGCAAATCAACAATAATGGAAAAAGCAATAGCAACAAGACTGGAGATTTTGAAAATAGAAAAAACAACAATCAAAGCAATAACGCTCAACTTCATCCACCTTGCCCTCATCGCCAAGAAACTAGTCATCCGTAGAAAAGGTGCTAGTGGTGGCCAGATGCACAATGTCAAAAATGTGGTCATACATTGACCACATGAAAAGGATATGCAAATTTCAACAAGAAGAAGAAGTAAGGTTGCAGAGGATAGGAGCAGTTTGATTGCTGTTGCTGCCAATAGCTCTACAAAAGTTGGCTCACTGACAGTGGTGGTACAAACCATGTGACTTATGATCGTGATCTCTTCAAAGAGCTTGATAAAATTGTTCTTTCAAAAGTCAAGATTGGAAATGAAGTTTGAAGGCCACACAAGTTTGAAACTACATTATGATGTTCTATATGTTCCTAAAATCAATCAAAACCTTTTGAGTGTTCCTCAGTTGCTGGAAAAAGGTTATAAGGTGCTGTTTGAAGACAAACATTGCTTGATTAAAGATTCAGAGGACAGGGAGGTGTTCAAAGTTCAGATGGAAGGCAAAAGCTTTGCCTTGGATTTTGTGAGGTATCATAGACTTAAGCAAGATGCAGAGGAAAGCTTCAACAGAGAAGAGAGAGATGATTGTAATTGCTTGGACAAAGTGTGTATTGTATTAATTGATAAGAGAGAGATTCAACTGTGGCTATTTACACCACCTAACAACTAATAACAGAATCACAACCAAAAACAACATTGATAACAACTTGCTAAAAGTGATTAACTTCTTGACAAATTCTGATAATAACTTATAGTAACTTGCTAATGCTGACTTCCGGATTGGGCTTGGGCTTTATCTCCTATATCCCCTTAGTCACTACCCTGAGTTTGCTTCTGAGTTCTGAACTTCTCAAAGGCAGCAGCAGAAGATACTGGTTTTGTGAGGAGGTCTGCCACTTGATCAGATGCTGGAATGTGTTAGACATGGATTTTGTTCTGCAAGAACTTGTCTCTTACAAAATGAAAATCAAGTTCAAAGTGTTTTGATCTTTTATGGAACACAGGGTTGGCTGAAAGTTGGACTACTCCTGGATTAACACAGAAAAATCGGAGGAGGACAGGTGCAAGTGAGTTGGAGTTCAGTCAGCAGGTTCTGTAGCCACAGGATCTCAGTTAAGGATGCTGCCATGCTTCTAATTCGGCTTCAGTACTGCTTCTTGAGACAGCTTGCTGTTTTCTGCTACCTCAGGACACTAAATTGGGACCAAGGTATACACACAAGCCAGTTGTTGACTTCCTGTCATGAATGTCTGAACTGCAGACTGAGTCACACTATGCAATGATTCTCAGCTCTATCATTTTGTGAAATCTATGTTAATGAAACCAGCCAGGTCCTTCAGTATTCTCTTGACAGCCCTCCAATGTTAATCCAATGGTGATTCCATAAATTGTGACACTTTGTTGACAGCATAGGCTACATCTGGCCTAGTGATTGTGGCATATTGGAGCCCTCCTACCACTGATCTGTACAGAGATGGATCAGAGAAGGCAGTTCCACCAAATGTTGACAGCTTCTGTGATGAAACCATAGAAGTTGGCATGCTTTTGGCTCCGGTCATCCCAGCCTTGACCAAAATTCTCTGATATATTTAGGTTGAAATTTTAATTCATCTTAATATTGATAAGAGTGCTGCGGAGCTTAGTAAGAACTGATTTTGATGCTCTTACTAAAAATAAGGATGGAAATTGACTTAAAGGAACTCATTGGTTAATTATATTTCTGACAATATCTACACTTGTAGTCATGCTTGTTAGGTGTAAAAAATAGTTTAAAATCTAAATATTAAACATTTTTTCTGTCACATAAACGTTGTGGTAGAAATTGTTTCACTTTTTTACAAATATGCTAATGTTATTTGGGATACAAAAAAGTGAATGAGAAAAGAGTATATGTCATCAAATTTTTTAGCTAAGTTAAGAGCTATTTTAGATTGTGGTTTCAAAGATTAAGTCCTATCTTTTTCAGACTTATTACTTCTTGGAGCACATGCTAAAAGAGTCTTACATTTGATATTATAATTTTTTTTCGTTTTTTTTTTGTTTCTTTACTTTAATTTTCTCTACCAATTCTTTTTTTCAATATTTTGTTAACTAATCCAACCAACAATAGTATAAATTCAAAATATATAAAAATTATGCAGTTAACAAATCATATATATTCATATTTTAAAGTTGTAAACAAAATATCTATGAATAAATTTTAAAAATGATTATTGAAAAATAATAAAATCTCATGTGATAAATATATTTATATATTTTTTATGGTATTTTAAACTTATTAGTAATAAATAAAATATAAATAATAAAAAATTAATATTATTAAAGTTTAATTAATTGTATAATAGTCATGATATATTTTTTTATAATTAAAATTAATTAAAATATCTAAATCAATCTATATTTTTATATCCATATTATTTATAATTATATTTGTATAATGTTCATGATATATTTTTGTAAATATCATATTTATATATAAATTTAATTTATATTTATCACATATAACTATTAATTATATTCAAGTATGTAAATATAACTTTTTACATTGATATTTTTAAAAAAATATTTTTATTTTTATTTTTTTAATACTTTTTGGAGAAAAGACATCTTTCAATGAAGATTAATAAATTTTCCTTGATGGTTATACGATAAATTATTGAAATATAAAAGTGCAAATAGTACAATGGTAAGTCAGTTTAAATATATTTAAAAAGAGAATTAATTAATACTGATGTGATACTAATTAATAAAAATGTATTTAATCTTTGTATTTTTTTAATTAAATTTTTATTATTTTAACAAATTTTAATTATATTCTTTTATAAACTGTTATATGCTAGTTAATTTTTGATTGATTTATTTTTAACTTTTTAATTGACTTTTTTTCTTTTCTAGAGTAATTACTTCTATAAAAAAAGTATTGCTCTTTGATTTAAGAGAGTATATGAAAAAAATATATATATTATAAAAAAATTAGTGATAGAAAATAAAGATAAATTTGTTTTACTTGAAAATATTTATTTAATATTCTAATTTTATAATATAATTGTTATGAAGAAATTAGACTACAATGATGATGTAATTTTTTATTATATTTTTGAGTTTACGAACGTAGAGAATTAAAAAATTTACTGTGAAAATAGTATCTTATCAAGTAGATATTATTTTATGAGTAGATGTAATTCAAGTGATCATGTGCATAAGTCCAATTAAACAAAAAATAATTATTTAAAGCATAGTTAATATTGTAATACTTTCATTACAAGACATAAAGTAGAAATAATTGTTTTAATGTTAGAAAATATAATTATTTATAAAAAAATATTTTGATTTTACTTAAATTATTTGTTCAGGAAATAAAGTAAAAAAATAATAGTATGAGGTGATTATATTGAATTATTTGAAGAAAGAATGAAAGAAAACAATGTTTCAACTTTCAAAAACATCAATATTTATATAAACTATTGTAAAGAAATTTTAAGTTATTCATATTATTTTTTTTTAAATTTATTTATTTAAATAAATTTTATAAATATAGTTCCTATATACTTACACAAAAATATATACATACATATATTATAGATAATATTTTGATTTTTACATCAGAATCAAAAAATATTTATGGTAAAAATTGATAATATTTTACTTTTTTAATGAAATTTTTAATTATTTATTATCACTTTGTTATAAAAATTTTAATAATGTATATACTATTAAAAATATTAATTTTACAAAGTCTTATTATTCTTCTTAAAGTAAAGAATTTCAATAACATATTTAAAATTTTGACTATGACAAAATTAAATAGTGATATAATAAATTCAATTTTTTTTATAGTTAATTTTTTATTAAATTTCATAATGATGTTGTTTTTTTTATTATAAATGTGAGCAATATATAATTAAAACGTTGTTAGTATTATATTTCTCAACTCTATTCCAAGAAAAATGTTTCTTTCACATATAAAAATTTTAAATGTGAGTGTTGCTGTAAAATGTTAAATACCCAATCATAATATAATTACTTTGTTGATATAAATATAAGAATGTGTTCTAATTTTTAAAGTTTAATCTTAAAATTAATTAAATTATATATTATTATATTAATTTGTATACATTACATGTTGATAATATTAAAATATATAATTATAACTATTTTTTTGTGATAATTTATTTTACAGAATGATAGTGAAGATTTAAATATGTTTTCATAATTTTTAAATATTATAAACATTTCATATATTTTTTAAGTAAAAATAAATATTTACTTTAAAAATCATGGAATGCACATTTTTACAGCAAATAAAATTTTGAAATTAATGATAAAAATAAAAAATAAAAGAATATTTCAACTTTATTGTTTTTATTTATAAAGTTTATTATATGAGAAAAAAAACTTTATTTTTATTATTTGATATTTTTACTTGAAAAAAGAAAAATTTAAACAATTTAATTATCAAGTTCAAAACAAAAAAAAAATGAAAAATAATTACTTCTTCATATGAATATCCAACTATAAGAACATTATTTTTTTTACAAAAGAAATTAATGTATAATATAATTTGTACTACATGTGTTTTATTTTTTTTAGGTTACAACTTGAAAAAAGAAACTGTTAAACAAAAAGTAATAATTTAAAGTTTGGAAGATTGAACAATTTTTATTATATTATTATAAAAATATTTTTAATGCTTTATAAGATTTTAAAAATAGTATATGACCAACGTATTTATATTTTATCAATATATTTAGTTATGTAATTATATATATTATTTTTATTTTGTTATTATTATGTATATTATCATCTTAAAATTAATTTTATTACTAAACTACTAACATGTTGCAAACTTTTATACGCTTCAACGTATTACTAAATTAATATATACTATTCTTACTAAATTACGTTACTAAATTTTATATGTATCTCCATCTATATCAGTAATTTTTACATAACTTTTTTTAAGAGTTTAAAATATTAAATTAAAAATATATGAAACAAAAATAAAATTTAAAAGTTATAAGAATAAAAAATAAAAAACATTTATGAATAAAGAACTTATTTAAATTAATTTAATAATTTTTTAAATATTAAAAGTATTAGGAGAAAAAATACAATTTAATCAGTATAATTGATTATATATAAAAACTTTATGTTGATTACTGTAGGATGTTAAAAATGAAAATAGAATATTAATCATGAATTTAATTTAATAGAATTTTTAAAAATTGATTATAAATAGAACTGAACAAATTGATCACAGAATATTAAAAATGGAAAAAAGTATTAATTACTTTAATTTATTTTATTTAAATAATATTATTAATGAATTATTTTAATATATTAACTATAAAAATGTGTATAATAAATTTAAAAATATTTGAAATAAAATAAATGAATACATTTTTCTTAAATTTATTATTTAAATTTTTATAATGATTAAAACTCCTAAATATCATCGTTACCTGTCAGAGTTTTAGTACCATTAAATATCAATTTTGAAATTGACCCTACAATATCAGCCCTACCTTATTATTTGATTGGATACATTAACGGTGAATGAAATACTATTAAATGTGAAGAAAAAGCGGCAATTCTATTAGACCAAATTTATATTTTAAGCATAAGAAACATTCATACAAATAATTATAATACAAATGAGAAGAATGATTCTTTATTTTTTATTATATTACTAAATAACTTTTTATCTTTAACTATATAAATAAATTTTAATTTTTAAATTTTTTTTACTATCATATATTTTTTATATTTTGATTTTTAATAGTTATTTAAATAAGTACATGCATTGTTTAGGTTAGTATTTTTATTTTATTCTAATAAATTATTTTATTTTATTTTATATTTATTGAGTCAATACAGAATTACATTACTTTTTTAAGTAGCATTGTGTATTAGATTTTATTTTTATGTAAATTTATATATTATAGCATTTTTTTTATTTTTACGATAAAATTAACAAAGATTTATATCAATTTTAATATATTACAAAATTTTAAATATGGTTTTTTTATTTTTCTTATTTAAAAATTATTGATAATACTTTATATTTTTTGATTTTTAATCAATTTTTTAATTAATCATTATCACTTTATTATATAAATTTTAATGATTTATATATTGTTGAAAATATTGATATCATAGAATCTATTATTCTTCTTAAGTGTAATAATTTAAAGAACATATATGAAAATTTGGCTATAAAAAAAAAAGAATGACATGGTAAATTTAATTTTTTTAATATTTTTTTCATATCTTATCTTTTAATTAATTTTTTAATTAAATTTTATATTAGTGTTCTTTGTTGTATTGCAATTATGAACAATACATTTCTAAGACATGGTTGGTATTATATTTTTTGCCTCCATCACTAGATAAATATTTATTTCATAGCTATAAAATTTTAAATGCAAATGTTATTATAAAGAGGTTAAGTACCTAATAACAAGGTAATTAGTTTATTAATTTATAAATTTTTAAAAATAATTAAGTTATATATATATATATATATATATTATTTTTTTTTCTTTTGGCTAGTAAAAAGGACTTAAAAAAGCCCAAAACAGAAAACAACCTAGGCAATGGCAGATCTTGCCTAAAAATTTTGAGGGGAGGCATAAATATTGATCAAGTAATTTAACTAAAATTTATATTTCTCAAGCAAAGTCTCAAAATAATATATTAATGCAAAGTAGTAATAAATATACAAAAGATTAAGTATATTTACATCTATGTAAATGATAAAAAAAGAGACACACCTTTTTGCTATAGCTTATAACTATTTCAGTTTAGGACTTACTACTTATAAATAAGTTTAATAACTGAAAGTAAATGATAAAAAAATGGTGCACCTTTTTGCTGTAGCTGAAGTTGCAATTTGCAAATAGTGCACATCTATGTCTAATAGAAGCAAAACCGTGAAAGGAGAAGCTGAGAAGTTTCTTTTTGAATAAGTTTCTCTCTCTCACTTATGTGTCATTTGCTCTATGTATAAAAAGTCTTTTAGCTTTTAAAATTGAAATAATGGGCATAGGCCACGACCCACTTTATTCTATAAAAGCATATCTATTTGTTTCACATTTTATCAATTAGCTGTAGGACCAGTAGAATATATATATATATA
Organism: Abrus precatorius; assembly: GCF_003935025.1. NCBI lineage: Eukaryota > Viridiplantae > Streptophyta > Magnoliopsida > Fabales > Fabaceae > Abrus > Abrus precatorius. The sequence goes on along the minus strand of NW_020874395.1, from coordinate 7,500,473 downwards.
TATATATATATATATATATTATAATCATGAAAAGATTTATAAGTTTTAGGGGAGCCATGGCCCCCTTCCGCTCTTAAGAAGGTCCACCTGAACCTAGGCACAAAGCTTAGAATAACCCTGGAAACTAGAGTCCAAATTAAGGAAAGGCAAAAAGAAAGAAGGAGGTTTTAAACTGGGAATAAGGAACTAGAGCATTTAGACCTAATTTTGTTAAATAATCAGCACATTGGTATGCTTCTCTACATATATGAGCAAAACTAACAAAGTTAATGAATTTTAAATCATTTATAATATCACAAAGTAAAGGAAACAGAGGATTGGAAAGAAGTTGGACATTCAACACAAGAGCAATGACTTTCTTAGAGTCATTCTCAATCTAGATAACTAGAATTTTGGTAGAGACAACCAACTGAATACCCAAGAAGATCCTCCAAAGTTCAAGAGAGAGAGGAGAGCAAAGACTCAAGTTACTGCAAAACCCAATACTAAATCTGCCATGACTATGCCAAATCAATTCCCCACAGGTAGCCACACCTTTGGATATAGAGATTGCTCCATCCACGTTTAGTTTGAGTTGATCAGTAGAGGGAGAAGTCCATCTAACCATCCCATAATCAGAGATTAAATTAGAAAGAGGTATAGAATCAAACCTGCCACCAAAAGAGAAATACTCAGTATCATATAAAGATTTTTGGGCTAAATTACCAAGATGAGAAAGAGAATTTTGGAAAATAAATTGATTCCTATTATTCCAAATATTTCAAACAATACAACCAAAAATGATGGACTAGATATGGAAACGAGTACAATAAGATTTAGAAGGGTTGGATAGTAGCCAGTTAGAAATCTCTGAACTAAAGAAAGAGACCTATTGGTTGGGGAAAATAAAATTATCCCAAACCTTTTTCACAAAGAAGTAGTCCCTTAACATATGTATAATAGTTTCAGGGTCATCCTTACACCTAGGGCAAATAGGAGACTCAGTCATACCTATAATAAATCTCTCCTCGTTAGTAAATAATTTTTCATGAGCTATTTTCCAAAGGAGAAAAACACTTTTAGGAGGACCTTTCCATTTCCAAATAATTTTGAATAGGTCATTCCTACTGGAGGGGTTAATATTAACATTATCTAGCATATAATAGGCAGTATTCAGAGAAAAATTTTCATTGTTAGAAAGATTTTAGAAAGCAGAATTAGACCTATCAAATCTAGTAAGGGGATTGATTAAGGCAATGGAATTACCTATTGATGTATGAAGGATGAAATAGATTTTATCTCAGTCCCAGCCACCTTGAGCAATAAACAAAGCTACAGGGGAATAAGATCGAGGTCAAAAATGGGAGTAATAGCATGGTCAATTAATCTATCAACACAAGGGATCCCTTTATCAATCCAGAACTTAATAGACATTCCATCCTTAATACACCAATTAAGGCCTTGGGAAAATTGAGGCCAAATGCTCATAAGGCTTTTCCACAAATAGGACTGGTTATACACTTTCTTAACACCTAAACTTTAGCTAGGGCTAAAATTATATTTATGGCTAAGAACTTGAGCTCATAAGTCAGAAGGGGAGGTAATCATCCTCCAGCATAATTTCATCATATAAGATTTATTAAGCAAGTACAGATCTTTGAACCACAAGCCTCCCTCATTTTTAGGCTTACAGATGTGTTGCCAACATTGAGGTAACATTTTCTCTTCTCCAAGGAACTCCAAATGAACTTCTTGCATAGACTATTTATCTCATTACAAATAGAAGAGGAAATTATCAGAGATTGCATAACATAGGCAGAGATATTCATAAGGCAAGCTTGGACCAGAGTATCTCTACTAGCAAGAAAAAAGGAGTTCATTTTTGAAAGGGCCAATTTTCCCTAATTTTATCCAGAATAAAAGACAGATGAATTCTAGCAAGTTTCTGGTGTAGAATAGAAATCCCTAAATATTTACCAAGCTAGCTAATAGGTTTAATGGCTAGATAGTCACTAATAACCTTAATAGTGGAGGCCTCTTTATGCTTAGAAAAGAAAAGGGAAGACTTTTCATTATTAACTTTTACACTAGAGGTAGAGCAGAAATCAAATAAAACTTCTGAAATGATTTTAGCCTGTTGAGAACTAGCTTAAGCAACTAGGATTGAATCATCAGCAAATAACATATGAGAAATTTTTAGCTCTTGGAGCCCAATCTTCATTATTAATTCTATCCCTAATGATATAGGCAAGTCTCTCTATACAAAGGACAAATAAATAAGGAGATAAGGGATCATCCTGGCGTATGCCTCTGGAAGGAGCAAATGGAATAGAAAAATTAGACTAACCATATTTCAGTTCATACCTATATTTTGAAGGGTATCATAAACAAAATTCCATCTAAGCTTGTCATAAGCCTTTTCTAGACCAAGTTGAAGAATCATAAAGTTATTTCTTCTTTTAAGATTGTGAAAAGAATGAATCAATTCTTGTAAAATAAGGACATTATCAACGTCTTGTCTGCCAGAAATAAAACTAGATTGACTGACTGAGATTAAGTGAGGGAAAGCGTCCCTAAGCTTATTGGCAAGAAGTTTTGTAACAATTTTATAACTGATATTGCATAAAGAGATTGGCCACAAATTTGTAATAACCTCAGGGCTCTCTATTTTAGGGATGAAAGTGATTACAATATGGTTAAAAATAGAAATTCTGGTAAGGTTTTGTAAAATATCAAGCACAAAATTATAGATAATAAGGGATAGGTCACAAAATAAGGCACGAATTCCATCAGGGTTAGGAGATTTAAAATTTTCTATGCTAAATAAGGAAACAAGACTGGGTTCTTAAAAGAGAAACCAAAGGGAAATGGTCCTGGTAAATGTCCTTAAAATAGTTTAGGACTAAAAGTTGAAGCTTAGCAGAGTTGTATTCCCAGTTGCCAGCTTCATCCTTAAGAGCTACTATGAAATTTTTATTTTCCAAACAACAGCTGTTTTATAGAGGTAACTATTCTTTTTATTCCCTAACTTAATCCATCTAGATCTATAGTGATGGAACCAATAGGACTTTTTATAGTCCAAGATTTGATTATACTCCTTTCAAAGGGATTTCACAAGATTAGTGAGGAAAGAATTATTATAGAGGGCAAGCTTCTGAGAAATTCCTTCAATTCTACAAAAAATTCTCTTATTCTTATAGAAAATATTTCCAAAAGTGGATTTGTTCCATTCATAAATGTTGTTTGTAAACCTATGAACATTTTCAGTCTAAGAACTAAAGATGGACTAAGAGGATTTGACTATATTAGGGAAGTTAGGGTGAGAAACCCAAGGAGCTAAGAACTTAAAGGGTTTTTTAGCAAGAGATACCCTATCCATAGTACTCATTCTAAGCCAAAGTCCCACACTGTTAGACTTGGGGACATGGATATGGATGACTGTGCTACTCTAGAATAAGAGGCATTAGTCCTCATTAGCCATTACTCTATCTATTCTCTCTTTAAGATCACCTCTCTGCCAAGTAAAGAGAATTCCTTTAAATCCCAAGTCTTGAGGCCACATTCATTAAGGCAATCAGCAAAGTTGTTAATGAGATCAGGTTAATAGTACTCCCACCAATTTTTTCCTTTTTATTGCACAAAATTAAAATCCCCAGCATCACACCAGGGGCTAGTAACTGTACGACTAAATTCAATTAGTTCATTACAACAATTAATTCTAATTTGTTCTTGAGGACTAACATATATAGAGGAGAGAATCCAATGAGGTTGACCATTATAACTAATTTTAATGTGGATAACAAACTTAGATTTAGACAAGACACAAGCCTTAACCTTAGTGGTGTTCCAAAAACACCAAATGCCTCCAGAGAAATCCAAGGCCTCAACTTTAGTATTACCACCAAGTTTAATTTTGTTAATAATACTATCAGCCTTATCAAGATTGACCTTAGGTTCAAATAAAGTCACAAAATCTAGGTTATAAATGTCAATCAGGTCATTTATAATTCTAGAAAAGGCCCTGCCACCAACTTCCCTATAATTCCACAAAAAGCTATACATAAGAGGAGGAGAAATTTTGGAAGCATCTGAATGATGTTGAGCATTCTCCAGCCTAGATTCCAGGGCCAAGGAAGCATCAAGGTGATCTTAAGCCCCTGTACCTAAAGTTCAAACTAAGTCCATATCCAAAGGAAACTCCCTATTTGGAAGTTTATCAAGTTTGATGTACAAGGACCAATCCTTATTAGGATTCATGCCTAAGAGGCCCTAGATAGAGTAGTTTTGGGATGGGTGAGTATTTATATCTTTCTGCATTTTACTCATGAGAAGCAGAATATCCTTGTCTTTATCACTAACTATATCTTCGGTCTTAGTATCAAATTCAAGAAGATCCTGCATCTCAGCTTGATTATTAGCACCCCTTAGATTAATTTGTTTTTCAAACTTAGGCTTGGATCTAGACTTAGTTATCTTTTTAGAGAACTTATTATTACTAGGATCATTTAGACGTTTACCTACAGACCTAGGTTTAAATCCCTTAGTATGATGTGAAACCTCCAACTCAAGCTTACCCTTACTCTTAGATGGACTTTTTTGAACAGGGTAGGACTTTTAAGCCAAATCTTTATCAGAATTTTGTAGCATCCCAAATCTTGAACCCAGTGTTGTTAAAAAATTGTTTTGGTGGCGCTATAGTAGAATGGTGTGGCAGTTTTGATGGAACCCGTTACAGGTGTGGTGTGGTAATCTTCGTGACAGCGCCATGAACCCATTACGCGCATGGCGGAAACGGCAGAAATATGGCGTTTTAGGTAGAAAAATGAGTCTTTTTTTCTAAGTTTGGGCCAACAACCTGACCCAATTCAGATAACCCAACCTAAAAGTTAAGATTTTTTTTCCCTCTCTTCTCCCCGCGATCTCACTCTCTCTCTACGATCTCTCTCTCTGCTCTCTGTTGAGATCTCAAACTCTTTCTTTGCTAAGATTTCTCTCTACTCTTTCTAAGATCTCTCCGTACTAAGATCTCTTTCTCTTACGTTTTGTTGGGTTGCTTGTGTAACTACTTGAATTTTTGTAATATTGATTATATATATATATATATATATATTAAATCAAAAATTGTTTTATGCGTTTCAAGATTTCAATCGGATCTATTAAATCAAAAATTTCTTATTAGAGTAGATTGTAAGTCTGCTAAAGAAATTTTACAAAAAGATGTTAAAAATCTTGCCTCAAAACAAATTTTTGCAAGATGGCAAGCAATTTTAAGTGTTTTTGATTTTAACATAGAATATCTCAAAGGCACTGCTAATTCCCTTCTGGTCCGATCTATTTTAATTGTTTTCCCAATAAAACGGTGAGTCTCATGGATGAACACATCCTAGACTCTCTTTTTCTCAATATTTGCTTTCGTAGGTTAGACATGAAAGAGGGATCTATTCCCGCAGTCCTTATCTATAGAATTTAGTATAAGGTTATAAACTCTTGTGCATCTAGAGTTCTTCTTAAACCACAAAGAGGAGAAACTACTTTGTTTACCACTGATATGACAAAGGCTAATGTCTCTTTACCTAGAATTATTAGATGGGATGAAGTTACTCTCCCAGAAAAATAGGTGATGGATAAAGCCTCACCCTGTATTCCTCGTCCTACTCCTCAAATACTAGATATTTCGCAGGATAATTCAGGAAAGGTTGAGATAACCTTTGATAGAAGAAACTCTTTCTCCTCTAGAATTGATGCTTATAGCAATCGATCTAATTTTGTTTTCGCTAGAAGATCATTCTCTTCTAGATCTCATTTTAGGTCTGAAATTCCCAAATCCATTAATCATGATCCTTCTATAAATTTACAAGGTTTAGATACTTCCTCTAGGATTCCTAGAAATGTATACCAAACCTCTGAAAAAGAAGAAGAAAACCAGAGTATTCAATCTCCAACCTACTCTTTCCTTAATGAGTCATATGATGTTATCTCATAAATTCATTATAGATAAAGAAACCCTTAGGAAAGATTTCTACTCTGAGGAATGGAAACCTCAAAGAGAGTGGTTCTTTCAAAATTACAAGGATAAAAACAAGTCCGATATCCAAGAGAAATTATACCAATTTCTTGAAAAAGTCAAACAAAATATTCCTTTCTTTGACTGGTATCATACTTATACCATTCATAACAATATTGACTATCCTTGGCAAGAAGATGTTATTAGCACTTCTTCTACTAATGTTACATCTTGGCAGATTAAAGATGGACAAATTGTTCAAAGTGAACTGTCACCTACTACTCAATATCAATTACCAAACTTGAAAGACAAAAGCGGTAACCATGTTACTGCTACTCCTTTCAAAACCAAAAATCCTGATGAAACCATTACTCCCAATGATATTCAAGGCCTCATGGAACAGGCCAATTATACCAACAAATACCTTTAGGTTTTAGGAGAAAAAATCTCTAAGAATCCTCTTAAACCCAAGGTGGAAGACAACGCTTCTGCCTTTTTCCAACCTCAATTAGAAAAACCCCTCTTCAAGCCTTTTAAGATTAGCGCCAAAGCTAAACAAAAAATCCTGGAGATTAGACAAAAAGAAAAGGCCAAAGCTATCGATGACAACCAGAATGAGCTACTTAGTAAAATCACTAGTTTGCTCACTACTGTCCCTGATACTCCTTAAGCTTCTGAAGAATCTAGCGTCAAACTTAGGACTAGATCTCTTGCCAAAACTATTAATGCCCTCTCTAAAACTGGTTCAGATCAAAATTCTGAGACAAAATTCATTTTAGCCATCAATCCAGTTAATAACTGGAAAAATTCTTCTAAACTTTATTATAATAGAGCTACTGCTATTGATCTTATAATTAAGGACAAACAAGATTATATCCAGAGTTTTAATTCTAATGATATTTATATTTGGAATATTGATGGATTATCTGAATATAATATTATTGCCAAACTCCAAAACATGTCTGTTGTCGCTATGGGCTATTTTACCAATCAAAATATGCCTGAAGACACTATTGTTTACATTCTAGTTGCAGGTTTTACTGGTCAGCTCAAAGGATGATGGGATAATTATCTCACTGAAACTGATAGAAAAAATATTCTCTCTGCAGTAAAAATTGATGACAAAGGTAAAACCATTGTCAATGATAATGAACAGCTCCCTGATGCGGTGTGTACTTTGTTATATACCATATCCCAACATTTTCTTGGAGACCCTTCTTTATGGAGAGAAAGGTCTGGTGAGCTTCTTTCTAATCTTAGATGTAAATCCTTAAAAAACTTCAAATGGTATAAAGATACCTTTATGTCTAGGGTCTTAACCAGAGAAGATTGTAACCAAGCCTATTGGAAGGAGAAATACCTTGATGGGCTTCCAAAGTCTTTTGGAGACCTTATTAGAAGTAAACTCCAAAGTCACTCTCCTAATGGAGAAATCAATTATGACAGTTATGACTATGGTCAACTTACTGACATAATTATCCATGATGCCATTAAAGTTTGTCAAAAGGATAAACTCCAGAAGCAGCTTGCCAAAGAAAGAGCCTTGAACAAGAAAGAATTAGGATCTTTCTGCGAGCAATTTGGTCTTCCATCTTGCCTACCAAAAAGAAAAAACAAACTCCCAAAAAGGAGACTGTTGAAACCTATAGGAAACCTTACAAGAGAAAGTATAATAGGAAACCTCCTTCGAAGAAACAAAGGGAAGATGTTATCTCCAACAATATTCCCAAAAGACCCAGAACAGGTGTAACTTGTTACAACTGTGGTAAACCCGACCATATTAGTAAATACTGTAAGCTGAAGAAGAAAATTAGCAACCTTAACCTTGATCTTTCTGTGGAAGATCAGATCAACAACCTCCTTATTGAATATTCTAAAGAAGATTCTGTCAAAGAATCCAATGAGGATGTCAACCAAATCCAAAATGATGATCAAATCTCTTCTTCTGATAGTGATGATACTCTAGAAATTAATATTTTGACAAAAGAATAAGATCTTCTTATTGAAGCAATAAGTTCTATTTATGATCTCCAAGAAAGAAAAGAATTTTTGAACAAATTCAAAGAAGTTTTAGAATCAAAACCTAAACCCAGAGAATATTTTACTACAAATAAATTTGACATAACAAATATTTTCAAAAGATTAGAAAAGAATTCTAATATCAAACCAACCACTATCCATGATCTCTAGATTGAGATTAACAATCTCAAGAAAGTGATTAGAGAGATTAAAGAACAACAACAAATTCATCAAGTTATTCTTTCCCAACTAGATGATGAATCTGATATTGAGAAAGAAAAACTTCCTGAAGAAAATGATTCTGAAAAGGTCGATTATGATAATTTGGAAGAGACTTTTATGTATTTGATCAACAAGGTCAAAATTCAAAAATTTTATATTAGCATTAGAATCATTATTGATGATTTTGTTCTTGATACTTTAGCCCTCTTTGATAAAGGTGTTGATTCAAATTGTATTTTAGAAGGATTAGTCCCTACAAAGTATTTTGAAAAGACTTCTGAAAAACTCAGCACTGTTAGTGGTTAGAAGCTCAAAATCAATTATAAGTTATCTAAAGTTGTTATAGAAAATCAAGGGTTTATGATTGAAACAAACTTTCTCCTTGTGAAAAATTTGAAAAATGAAGTAATTTGGGGAACACCTTTTTATTAAAGTTCTTTTCCCATTACAGATTTCGAAAGAAGGTATTTCTACTTATCATTTAGGTAAACAAATAACCTTCAAATTTTCTAGTAAACCTTTTACTAAAAATATCAATTCTATTCAAAGCAAAATTAATCAAATTAATTTTCTGAAAGAAGAAGTTTCTTTTGCCAACATTGAGAAACAATTGAAAAATTCTTCACTTCAGAAGAAGATTCAATCTCTTCTTGAAGATATTCAATCTTCTATTTGTTCTGATTTGCCTAACGCATTCTAGAATAGGAAGAAACATATTGTTAGTCTTCCTTATGAGTCAGATTTTAAGGATAGTCAAATCCTTACTAAAGCTAGGCGTATTCAAATGAATGAAGAACTCCTTCAATATTGCTAGAAAGAGATCAAAGATCTCTTAAACAAAAAACTCATTAGGAAAAGTAAGAGTCCTTGGTCGTGCTCTGCTTTTTATGTCAATAAACCTGCAGAATTAGAAAGAGGTACTCCCAGATTAGTTATCAACTACAAACCTCTTAACCAAGCCCTCCAGTGGATTAGGTATCCTATTACCAATAAAAAAGATCTTCTTAATAGATTAAATTCTGCTAAGATCAAACAATTTGACATGAAATTTGAATTTTGGCAAATCCAAATTTGTGAAGATGATAGGTATAAGACTGCCTTCACTGTTCCCTTTGGGCATTACGAATGGAATGTTATGCCTTTTGGCTTAAAAAATGCCCCTTTTGAGTTTCAGAAGATTATGAATGATATTTTTAATCCTTATTCAAAATTTATCATTGTGTATATTGATGATGTTTTAATCTTTTTCCATTCCATTGATCAACATTTTAAACATATAAATGTTTTTGTCAATGTTATCAAACAAAATGGACTTGCTGTTTCCAAGTCTAAAATTAATCTCTTTCAAACCAATATTAGATTCATTGGTCACAATATTCCTCAAAACTATCATTTCTATCAGCAGATCCATTGAATTTGCTGACAAATTTCCTGACAGAATCCTTGATAAAACCTAGTTACGAAGGTTTTTAGGATGTCTAAATTTTGTAGGTGATTTTATTCCACACCTTAACAATATTGTTAAGCCTTTACATGATAGGCTTAAAAAAAATCCTCCTTCTTGGACTGATGTTCATACCAATGTCGTCAAGGAAATTAAAAATAGAGTCAGAGAGATAAATTACCTTTATCTCCCTGTTCCTCAAGCCTTCAAAATTGTTGAAACAGATGCCTTTGACATAGGTTATGATGGCATTCTCAAAGAAAAAGTTGAGTCGTATGAGCATATCATTGCATATACTTCAAAACATTGGAATTCTGCACAGCAGAATTATTCAACTGTTAAAAAAATAAGTTTTAGCAATTATTTTATGCGTTTCAAAATTTCAATCTGATCTATTAAATCAAAAATTTCTTATTAGAGTAGACTGTAAGTCTGCTAAAGAAATTTTACAAAAAAATGTTAAAAATCATGCCTCAAAACAAATTTTTGCAAGATGGCAAGCAATTTTAAGTGTTTTTAATTTTAACATAGAATATCTCAAAGGCACTTCTAATTCCCTTCCTGATTTTCTTACCTGTGAATATTTACAGGATAAGTAAGATGCCTAGAAAGGCAACAACCCCATCTCGGGGTGGGACTTCCCGAGGAGGAAGAGTGAGGCTTGCTCTTACTATAAATAAATCAAAACCAAAATCTGCTTCTGCAGATTCAAAATCTGTATCTTCTAGGTCATCTACCCCCATCGAGTCATCGACTCAAAAGGCAATCCAAATTGTTGAGTCATCAACCCAACAATCTGGAACTCCAAAAAAATCATCCAAAAAGATTGATTCTTCTATCAAAACAACCAAACAAACTAAAGCAAATTATGCTTTATCAATTAGCACTCTCTTAGCTGTCCAACAAGGAAGCCTAAGTAGCTTACCAAAGAAATCTTGGACAGATATTACCTTTGAAGAAGATATGGAAATAGATTTAGCAAGCCTAAACACTATAATCCAGTCTTTTAACCAATCCCAAAAAATAGTCAGCAATCCAAACAAAACAGAAAACACCCTTAACCTTCAAAAAGATAAACAGAAATCTTCAAACCCTAACCATTATATGGCAAAAGAGAAATTCTCTTCAGTCATACAAATGGAGCCTGAATTTTGGGATAAAAATTCCTATAAAGTCATTTCTAAAGTTTTCCCACCTGGTTTTCATTTTAAACCATATGCTGCAAATAAAACCAGACAATTCTATGAGTTTATTTTAGTGGATTCAAACTCTGTTTCCATTAAACATTACAAGAATCAAAAAGACCCTTCCATCATAACCCATTCCACAATCCAAATCCTAAAAGTCTTAACCCCTAAGACATTTGGTAAAAATCTGAATTCTTATAAAAAGTTTTCTCAACCATTTGACCCAGTAGGTTACAATTACTCGGATTACATCGATGCATGGACAAAAAGCTTCTGGTTCGAGAATAAACTTAACCGACATTCTTGCTTAATATATTTTAAAAAGAATCAGAGTTATGATTTTCCAAATTGGTTTCTCCAATGGTGGGACTATTTTGGACCAATTGAAGATATCCTTCCTACACCTGTTAAAGAAGGATATAAGATCTATAAAGGTAGATATCTGCGAGAATCAAGAATTCCAGCAGATTTCAAGTATTTTTCTGATTTTGATTTAGCATGGGTATTCTTATAGCAATATAGATATGTCAAGACAGAAAATGAAGAAACTCTTCCTCTGCTTCACAAATACTCCTTTGTGAAATGGTGGAATTAGTTTAATGCTGACCATGTCAGACCTCTGGGGTTGCCGAATATTTTGGGAAAAATCTAAAATTATTAAATTTGGCAGATCCAGCAACATTTCAATTTCTGAATCAGAAATAAAAAAATTGCAGCTTTTTTATCAAGTTGCGATTCAAAAGAAAAAATGAAGAGAAATTTACAAGATCTTCTTCTTCTCTTACAAAGCCAGGATGAAGATGAATCATCTACAAAACAAAATATCAATGCAGATGATATGTATTAAAATGAAGATGACTGCTTTGGTATTGATATTCAAGAACTTTAATTTGTAACTGTAGTAAATAGTTCCAGTAATCAATCGGAACTGTAGAAATAATTTTTATTTTTTTCTTTAAAAAGAGTCTTCGACCATGATGTGAGGCACCCTTTCATTATACAATTCAAGAGAGTTTTAGAGAGAGAAGCTCCGAGTGAAAATTTCCTTGTAAGCCTTTCTTTCTAAGATTTTGAATAAAAGTTTGTTGTTTCAAGTTTATTTTCTTCTCTTCTCCCTCCACTAGATATGTGTTGGTTCTACCGTCGTTCTAGTTTCTATGATTTAAATTTACATTTATATTTCTGCATTTTTACATTCTGCATTTCATTTAGTAGTCCTGCTACTGCCTACTTTCCTTTCAGTTTGTTTTTTCTTTGATCCGCTTTGGGTTATCTGGTATCATATATATATATATATATATATATATGATGTGAATGGATATTGGAATTTGCACTTGAGTGCGTGATGAATATTGAATGTTGATGTGTATAAATGCATATGGATGCGTATAAATGTATTTGTATATGATTGGATTGGATTGATTGGACTGAAAACAAGTTAAGGGTATAATATTGGGGTGTTCTCGATGTAGCGAGAAGGCCTTGGGAGAAAAGCGTGAAACTATTGTCTTCTCGCTGCAGCGACAGTTTGGGGTGCATTTCTGGTTGTAGTCTCGTTGTAACAAGATTCTGCAGAAACCAGAATGCAACTCCCTCTGAGATTTTTGCTATAACGAGAGAGGATATCGCTGCAGCGAGAATGTCTCGTTGTCGCGACACTCCTCGCTGCAACAAGAATGTCTCGTTGTAGCAAGAGTATCGCGACTAGAAAGAGGTTTAAAGGGGTTGGGGGTTTGGGGAACCTCATTTCTCATATCTACCTTCAAAATTTCTTCGATCCTCTCAATCTCAAACCCTATTTCACTGATTAAATTGTCTGCAAAGCCGTTTGTGAGCTAGATTGAAGGTCAAATTTGTGTTAAGAACGCTTAAAGGTGAGTTTTAATGGTTAGAGTTTTGGTTTTTGTCTCTCTTCTCTGTTTTCTAGGTTCCCTTTGAGTTCTCATGGAGTTTTCTGTGTGTTTTAGGGATGACATTTGTGTGGAGAACATTTTCTACCATTGTTTGTGTGTGGGTCTTCAATTTGAGATAAGTAAGACTCTATCCTATCTCATTGTGTATGATTTACCGTTTATTTTGCTAAATATTTTAATGTGGCTGAGATAGAGGGTAGGAAACATATGTTTTGCTGGGAATTATTGTATGTTTGAATGCAATGTGATGTGTGATGAGTTAGTTGAACCCATTGTGGATGATTGCGTATTCTGGAATGCTATCGAGTGGTGATTTAATAATGTGATTTGAATATGGGCCTGAGTGTTGTGTGCTGTGAACAAGTATGGGCCAGAGTGTTGTGTGCTGTGAACAAGTATGGGCCTGAGTGCCGTGTAATGTGAAGGGATGTGGGCTCGAGTGCCATGTGCGAATATGAATATTGAGTGCGATTGAAATATATGTGAATGAGGCATGCTAAATGCCATTGTAATAATGCTATGAATGGTTCAGCGATACACTAGAGATGTGAAAGATGGGGAGGTAGAAATACCTTGGGGAAGAGAGAGTGGTGGTGACACCAACAGTGAGCGTGGGTGCACCACAAGCCACACACTCTCCTCCTGACTAGACCTCTGACCACTACCTTTGTCGAGCGACTCGTGACTGTCCACACAATATCCATGAGGCGGGGGTAACTGACGACCGTCCATGGTGTAAATCTATGATCACAGTGTCACAGTGAGCGTGGCGGCATGCGATGAGTGCATGCGAATAAAATGTTTTGGTGCCGTGAGTGCATCGGTTATGAACTGAAATGAATACTTGAAAATGTTGCTTGTGATTACCTAGACTTGAGTAGAATATGTTAGAATACATGTGGATGTGCATGGTGAGTCTCTATGTTATATGTGTGTTAGATAGTGTAGAGTACTCACCCTTACATTTATTTTTCAGGTGACTAAGACGATTAGCACCGAGCTCAGTGAAGGGATGGATGAAATTGCTATAGGATTAGAAATTTATTTGAACTCTGCTGTAATTAAATTAATCTCGTAGCAATGATTTGATGCAAGTTGTAACCCATCCTTATTTTGAATATTTTAATAAACTATGTATGGGAAAAACTATTTTTGAATGAAATTTTATTTTCTCCTATTTTATGAAATTTGATATTCAAATTAAATTTAAGGTGTTACAACTTGGGTTTCTGTTCCGGTGCAATTCTTTTTCCATTTTCGACGACTCTAACCTCCATTTTCGGTGACTGCATTTTTTTGGTAGCCATTTTTTTTTCACTTTTTCCCTTAGTTTTTTCTTTATTTCTCTCATTTCAATTTTACACTTGCCATCTTTCAATTTCTACCTCTCCCATATCTCTATTTTTTCCTTATTTTTCCTAAAAAAAAAAAAATTCTTTATTTTAGCTTCCCTTAACATAGCTCAACAAGAATCTTCACTAAATTATTTATGAGCTTCTAATTGTTTTGACTCAAGATGGAAATATGCTCATTTGCTAAAAGATGGAGATACAAACAATATTGTATGTAACTTTTGTAGAAAAATTATGAGTGCTGGAATTACTAAAGTGAAACAACATTTGATTGGAAAGAAAGATAACGTCAAAGCTTGTCCCAAGTGTCTAGAAGAAGTTAAAAAAGAGATTGAAACATATCAAAAGGAAAAAAAAAAGTCAAAACCACTTTGAGATGCCAAATTTGATAAGCTTTGAAGGTACAAGCTATGATGAAAATGAGGATGAAGAGGATACCCAAACCTGTAACATTGCCATGGGAAATCAAAGAAGCCCAATGAACTTGTTTTGTAGAAAGCCAGAAAGTGCTATTGAGAAAAGTAAAAAAGAAAAATTGAGAAAACAAATATAAGAGAACGATGTGACAAAGAAGCCAAGGTAAGGGTCCATCAATACATAGCTTGATTTTGGTATCAAGTTAGCCTTTCCTTTAACCTTGTTAAACTAAAGAGCTTTTAAGAAATATTTACAGCTGTTGGTGCCTTTGGTCCAAATTTACCGATTCTAAGTTATCATGATATTTGAGTTTCACTTCTTAAGAAAGAGATAGACTATACTAATTCTCCGATAAAAGATCATAAGGAGCAATGGAGTAAACATGGTTGTTCTATCATGTCAGATGCATGCACGGATCGAAAGCAAAGATGTTTGATTAATTTCTTGGTCAACTCTCCTATTAGGACTATGTTTATGAGGTCCATTGATGGATCTAATTTTGTGAAGATTGGTGAAAAATTATTTAAGATGCTTAATGGTCTTATGGAGAAGATTGAAGAAGATAAAATTGTGCAAATAATAACGGATTATGGAAGCAATTATGTCTTGGTTGGTAAGATGGTGGAAGCAACAAGACAACATCTTTATTAGACTCCTTGTGCAACTCATTGCATAGATCTTATGCTTGAAGATATTAGAAAGCTTCCCTTGATAAAGAAGACAATTCAAAGGGAAATATTTGTTGTTGGCTTTATCTACATTCATTCAAGTACTTTCAGTTTGTTGAGAAATTTTACAAACAATAGGTAATTTGTGAGACATGTAGTTATTAGATTTGCAATTTCTTTTCTATCATTAGAAAGGCTTCATTAAGAAAAAACAAATCTTAGAAAGATGTTTACTTTTGAGGAGTAGTGTAAAAACAAGTTGTCAAAGAAACCTAAAGGGAAACAAGCAACAAAATTTTAATTAAATCCTATATTTTGGAATAATGTGGTATATACTTTGAAAATTATGGATCCTCTTGTCGGGTGTTACATTTGGTTGGTCAGGAAAGAAGACCAGCCATTGGGTATATTTATAAAACAATGGAGAAAGGTAAAGAAGCTATTATGAAGTCATTCAAAAATAATGAAAGCAAATACAAAGATGTGTTTGCAATCATTGATAATAGATGGACTTGTCAACTTCACCATCCATTACATGCAACTAGTCACATTTTAAACCGGAGTTCTATTATGACAACCCTCTAATAGAATTTGATTTAGAAGTTACAAATGGATTGTATGATTGTATCAAGAGGTTGGTGCCAAGTTGGGATGTGCAACAAAGCATACTACTTAAATTACCAATTTATAAGAGTAATAGTGGTCTCTTTGGGTCTAACTTTGCAAAAGCACAAAGAAAAAGCATTTCTCCTAGTAATTCATCAAAAACTTTTGAAACACCCTAAATTTTGACTTCTCATATACCTTATAGTTTGTGTATCTTTGGAGGACATAAAATAAATTTCAATTAAACAAACAATATAAAATTTAGAAGAAATTAAAACTTTTCTATGGATGAATTCATTCACAAAATTAACAAGGGAGCAAATGTACAAAGTAAATCGTGACTTAGTAATTACATTATACTGAAATAGTTAAAGAAATATACGGATACTAAGTTCCATTTACATATGAACATTGGAATAATTTACAAATTGTTGATTAAAAAGTTGTAGGACTTAAAATAAATATTTGCATAACCAAAATAAACTAAGTCTTAAGAGTAGTCCCTATCCACATCCATGCACTCAAGACCTTGTCCTAGTCATCAAAATCGTACTAGCCCTCTATCTCGGCCAGATCAATTCTTCGTCTTCTCTGAGGTAGGCATCACTAGAATCTGCCACAACCTATAAACTTGAAAATCTCTCAAATGTATACTTGGTGGATCTCTCAAAAAGTTCACGATCGTGGAAAGTAAAAACATTATTTACAACCTTTTAGGGCCTAATTGTTCCTAGATAGATATAAAAACTAAGGATGTGATGGATATGACTATTTACAGGAAACTTTAAAGGAACATCATAATTTACATTTATCTCTACAATCCATATATTATGATCCCACAATCTATATTAAATTAAAAATACACAAAACGTTGATACTTCCTAAAGTCATAGTTCATTCTACTACTAACAAGATAGTCTACTAATCTAAGTTGTTTTTGTGGTGTTGTCATCCTTATTCCCTAAAATATTTAGTAAGGATAAGCATCTATCTTATCATTTAAACATAACACTATTTCAAGGACTAACATCACAACACAATCATAATCATGGAATATAAGAAAACACAATAATATCAATCTCAAAAGTAATATATATTAATAATTATCAACTACTTACATAGTGTATTTATTATTCTCACACAATCACACATTCAAATATTCTATCACAAGTCATTACATTCCTCTCTTTCAAATACGCACTTCCAGTACATTGTGATCACAAATATACAATGCCTCCAACAGTTCTTGAGGTCTTACCCAACTAGGTAAATAGTCGCCAGTTAGCCCATGCACACAAATACAACATATATAATAACGGGCTTCTTAGCAAAGGTATAATCAGGAGTCTAGTCAAAAAACGAGTGTGAGGCCATGTGACGCATTAGCTCTCAAAAAGAGTGTGTACACATACGCGAATGTTGCTCACCATCATGCGTTTCTCTCAGATTTCCCACCATTTCTAGACTAAATCCATTCAGCATTTTATACTCATCACATACTCTTTTTCGTGTCATCTCATTATTCAAGTAAAAGATGATGCTTAGTAAAGCACTCCTAGAGTAAGTTCAAAACACGTATACTACTAAATATAGTTCTAACACCCAAAATCACTCAAACATACTTTAATAACCTTTCACTATAATCCCATATTATTCAATCATGTATTTACATACAAGAAAACACACAAAAGTACTCTTATGAGTACAAAATATTCACTATGCTTAAAATGGCAAAATAGTCTCCTTACCTCGAAACGAAGTTTTGAAGGAAGATTTATGAAGGGTTTCAGTGAAAGGTCCTAGCTTTTCCTAGGTATCACAAAAGAGAGCATTTTAAGAAGTGAGAGACATAGAAAACAAACAAAAATGATAGAACTAAGCTCCAAGAACTTACTTGGAGTTGATTGGTTGAACTTCTAAAGCCGGATTCAGAGGAAGGTTGAGGTTTAGGGGAAATTTTCTGAGAAAAGAGAAATGAAAGATCAGAGAGAATGGAGGAGAGGTCGAAACATGGATTGTAATATAAGTTTTCTGGGTTGAAAACTCTTAAATACCCTTAACTAGCAATATTCTCGCTACAGCGAGCCCTTCTCATGTTGTAGCGAAAAAACCAGACAATATTTTTCTTTGCTATCTGTCACTCTATCTATAGCAAGAACTCTTCGCTATAGTGAGAGAATCCTTGCTACAGTAAGAGAACATGATTTTGGATGCTCTTTCTCGCTACAACGAGATATCCTACAATTTACATCATTTAAACCCTCTAAAATTCAAATAACTTCACACGTACAACCAACATTCAATGCTATAATAATAAATATAAAAACAAGGATATTACAACTTCAAAATTTTAATTTTACGATTATAATTTATCTTTAGAGTTATAATTTATCTTTAATTTTATAGCTCAATGATGGAGAATGTATAGACATTTAACTCCACATTTGCAGTAACTAGCTATCAAAATTTTGAACTTGACATGTAGTGCATCCGGATGTTAACGCAATTGGAGTATTTTTTAGAAAGTAATATCTCATATCTCAGGCCTACTACTTTCTTCTAGAAATTAGAAAGAAACTAATTAATATTTTTTTTAATTAAATTCACATTGTAGATTCATTCAAATAAGAGGAACAGGCTTGATTACAAAAAATTACATGACTTAGTTTATGTGAAATATAACCAACAACTCAAAGAACATTATAATCTTAAAGATGTAATTGATCCAATTACACTCAATGACATTAATGAGTGTAATGAGTGGTTGGTTGGAGAAATGAATGATGATGCTTATGATGAGGATGCTGGAAATGACTTAGTTTTTTTTTTTTTTTTATGGTGATAACACTTCAAATTAGACAATTGTTTATGAAGCTTCTGAACTTGGAAAGCCTACAACATATACTAGGCGTCATTATAAGAAAAGCAAGAGTCCATCAAGTGCTATTACTATCAAAGTTGCAAAACTTTCCAAGATCAAGGAATGTTCAACAGCAAAAGAAAAAGAGAAAATGGTAATTGAAGATAATAATGAAGAAATGTCAAAAGATATAGAAGATGAATTAGAAATTAATCTTCCACAATCTGAGCGAGAAAAGGAGGAGGGATATGCCTTAGTGGATGAGAAAGAAGATGATTATATTGGAGTTGAAGAAGAGGACTAAATTGATAATCTTTATTTTTATTGTTAACTTGACATTTGATAATTGCATATTTTGTATTGAATTATGCTTTGGATTATAGGTTATGCTACATATATTTTGAGTTAATTCCTTTCTATAATTTCCTGTGACCTATAGTATTTTTTTATATATTTTATTATATTCGCTATAACTTGCTATGGCGGCCGTCATAGCTTTATGACAATTTTTTTTGTTTTCTTCATGAGCCACCATCCGCCATTGGTAACATTACTTGACCCAGAAAATGACTCTTTTCCCTTGTCCTTAGAAGTAGACCCTCCTGACCCTCTGGAGTGTGTTGGTTTTTACTTAAAGGGTTTCTTTGTCAACATCCAGTGTCCAAACTGACTTTGCACCTCACTAAACATATCTTTATGGGACTCCTGTAAACATTCTCTAGAGTGACAATCAAGAATAGTAGATACATTGTCCTTAGACATCTCAGATAGATTATGATTATACTTAGCAACTACCTTAATTGAGAAGGGTTTATGAATATCAATACAAGAATCCAATTTATGCCCGTATTTCCCACAATTAAAATAGAGAAGATGCAAACCCTTGTACTTTATTCTAAACACTTGCCCTAGGGCTTTAAAGGAAGAGGTGAGTTTCTTATTTAAGTCTATTTCAACACAAATTCTGGCAGCACAACCTCTAGCTAATAAGGAGGTGTTAGAATCAATCTTCAATATAGATCCTAGGTACTACCTACCTGCTATAAAAACTTCTCATTTTACAGCTATAGGGGGAGATCTAGCATACGCACACAAACTGCCAATTTCCTAAGGTTATGATTTTTTGGTCTAAACAAATGCCTTCATCTTTAAACTAAGAGATAATGATCCATTATTAGCCATGACCCTTCAAATAGGGCATGTTTGTAATCTTCTAAGTTCTTAAATTTAATCAAACCATTCTTTCCCTAGAGTTTATTAATTTTTTGGCTTAGAAAATTAAAACTAATGAACTTATCTAAGAGTTTTATTATGAGACTAAATTTCTATGGATTACACCATGCCTTCTAGTCCTTTAATGGGATTTTAAGCTTGAGGCAAAGATTAACAATATTATCATCTTCTGTTACAAGTTTTTCAGAGTTCAGAGGGATATTAAAATCTTTCATGACCGATTTAATAATTTCCTCATCACCTGATACTAGATTTAAGTCATTAACTGCAAGTACCTTATCCTTATATGACATGCATGTAGAGAGATTAGGATTTGGTATCACCTGATTCATGTTGCTTTCCTTAGGGCAATCTTCTTGCATTCATAGGTCCTCGAAAGGATATGGTTGAACCATCTTGATCTTCTTCTTGCTTTTGAACACCAGACCGACTTCTTTCTTGGATATTTTCTCTTCTTCAAAAAACTCCATCTTTCTCTTCACATCCAAGAAAAACTTAGGGTTTTAGGGAAGAACCCTTTTGCTAATCCATAGTGGAACCACCAGAGATGTGGAGGTGTCTGGATTGAAGGTGAAATCCCGAGGTTAAGGAAACTCTAGTAGAGTGGCAGAACTATCTCTCTCTTGCCTCAAGAAAGTGAATTTTGGAGTAAATTAGGTTACAAGCAATTAATTATTTCTTTAATTTGTATATATTACAAATTTGTCTTCATCTTGAAATAAAAAATTCTTCTAATTCAGTTATATTTATCTTAATTAGAAGGAGTGGAGTTAAAAAATCTCTTACTACATGATTAATTACATAAGCAAATGTATAAAAGTTTAACTAACTTGAAAATCTAACTATATGATTGATTATATAAACAAAAAAAAATTAATATATATATATATGTAATAATTTTATTTATAGAACTATAGTGCTGATTTAAAGTTATTTTCACAACTTTTAAATATCATAGGTGTTTAAATAAGTACTAGCTTTAAAGATTGTAAAAAATAAAATTTTACAACAAATAAAATTGAAACTCATATTAAAGGCAATAAATAAAATGATATTAAAATTTTATTATTTTTATTTATAAAATTTATAATATCAGGAGAAAAAGTTTATTTTCATTGTTGTGATATTTACAAATTAAAAAGAAAAAAAATTTAGACAATATAATCATTAAACACAAAATAAAACAACTTGAAAATAAATAAGTTCTTAAGGTAAATCTTTAATTATAAGATTACGAAGATTACTAAAAAAGAAAAAAAAATTGATATATCAATTATAAATTTATAATATATAGTTAAAATTTCTTAAACTATACAATAATTTATATTATTCTTAATTTATTATTATTAATATATTACTGCCTTAATTTTAATTTGATTATTTATACAATAATTTATATCATCTTAATTTAGTTATTAAGATAATATTTATCTAAATTTTATATATAATTCCTAAATTTGTACACGTTGTTATAATTTTAATTGATAGAAATATTTTTTTTTATGTTAAATAAAAAATACATCTTAAATATAACAATAGATCTAAATCAAAATGCATAATATAAAATGATTTATCATAACACATATTTTAAGCCAAATATTAAATATAGCATTTTAAAATCATAAGTTAATAATTTTATCCATAATTATTTGCTTTAATTTGCTTTAAAAATAAAATAAGACTACATTCATGTAGAATTTTTTGGTTAAATGAGAGAAATAAGAAGACAAAAAAATTAAAAGTTAATTACAAATACCAAGATAAACGCAAACCATTCTACTGCCTAATAAGCCTCAATTACATGACATCAGTTTGAAACAACACTAGCAATCTTGGTGGAGGTTGATCAACAAACGTAAAACCATTCTCCAAAATCGATCCCATCTTAGCAAAAGTATTAGCACAGCTATTTCTCTCTCGGAGAATATGGTGCACTGAGAACCTCCAATTCTTTGTCAAAAGTCGCCTAATATGGGATATCTCATTTGCATAACATGGGAATGCTAGACACCTTCTCAAACCATATTCACAACTATAAGCGAATCTGAAAAACATATCACCTATCTATATCCAATCCTCCAGCATTCCTCCAAGCCCTTTATAACTGCCAATATTTCTGCCTTAAGAATAGAAATATTCCCAGCATAGCCATAAAACCCAAACAGGAATCGGCCACAATGATCCCTACCCAACCCACCATACCTTGCATGAAGCTATTGGACTAAACTGCCATCTACATTAAGCTCGATAAAACCTTGAGCAGGAGCTATCCAACACACCTCTCTCGGCACTCAAAGACTAGAAATAGAAGTTGCAAAGGCTCCTTCAATATATCCTGACTGAGCCACAATTTTGGAACACACTTCTAACACTGTAGAGACATGTTGGCGGAAAACTAGCGCATTGCATGCCAGCCAGATCAACCACATGGCTGTAAGCACTAAAACTAGACATTCATGTATCTGTCCACGCAGCCAATTAGTAAAGTCACTATCATCCACAGGGGCTATATAATTTTGAAATCCAGAGCCCACCTAAACAAGTCTAGCAAACTCACAATTGAACAAGGTATGTTGTATTGTTCCTTGTTCAATCAAACATCTCAGGCATCGCCCCTCCTCCATCATATGTCGATCCACCATCAGTTGCTTAACCAAAACAGCTAAATGGCAAACTTGCCAAATAAAGAATTGAATATTAGCAGGTAAATTCTGGTGCCAAATCCAACTTCATCTACCCTTCCAATCTCGAGAATCATCTTCCTGCGTAAGCCATCGGAAGCCCGATCTAGTGGTATACCTTCCTTCGATGTTAAAACTCCAAATCTACAAATCAGAGAGATTAGGGACCAAAATTGGTTTTACCTGATGAATAGCTTAAGTCACAAACATGGGCAATTCTTGATAAAGTAGATCAAGTCGTCAACCTTGTGGGGACCAAAGGTCTTTGACTTAAACCTCTACATCATAACTATCCACCCAGGGAACCACTTGACCGATAGGGATCTTGAGTGCCCAAGGATCAGACTAGAAATTTAACCTACCATTTCCCAATTTAATTTGGAAACTGTCCGCAAGAACATCTACATCTTTAATAATAGCATGCCAAGCAGGGGAACCTCGAACCACACTAGCCTCAAAGATAGTCCTATCATGAAGATATTTATCCAGAAGTACCTCCACCCAAAGCAAAGGTGAGTTAGACATAATATTCTAAACCAACTTCCCAAGGAACGCAATATTGTGCAATCTGGCCTTTCTTAATCCCAACCTGCCCATCTTTTTATGGCGTGTGACTTCTTCCCAAGCGATCCAATGTGCACCATGGGTATTTTGCCCCTTCCAAACAAATTGCCAACATGTTTTATCAATAAAATCACACATAGATAAGGAAGCCACTGAATTTGCATCACATACGATGGAATTCCCGATAAAACTGACTTAGCTAGAGTCACTCTACTAGGTTTGTTCAACACACGTTCCTTCCAACCAGCTAGCCGACAACCCATTTTCTCCACAATATCTTTAAAATCAGCTCGAGTAACCGGGCCTTGTACCATACGAAAGCTAAGATATTTACCTATATGACGAGTAAACTGAATGCCAGTGCTATTGAGAATATTTTCCCTTGTGACTCTAGAGAGTCCTGAAGACACAAAAGCACGAGACTTGTCCACATTAACTCGCATCCCTGATATGTCACAAAAAAACTCAACACCTTGGCCACTAAATCAGCTTGTTGTACACTAGCTTTCATAAAAAAAAAAAAAGGACATCATCCGCAAAGAATAATGTGAGATACGAGGTCCTGCTCCAAAAAAATGAAAAAGTTTCCACCCTCTTGAAAGCACCTCCTTAGAGGTCAAATCACCTAATCGCTCTATACATAATACAAACAAGTACGGAGAGAGTGGATCTCATTGCCTTAAACCATGAAGAGGAGAAAAGGGTTCTAGCTTGTTGCCATTCCAGAGAAGAAAGATTCTAGATGCGGATATACTGGACATGATTAACTCAATAATAATGCCCAGAAAGTCAAACAAACAAAGTGTGTGTCTGGGGAAATACCAATTCACCCTATCATATACTTTTTCAAGATCCAGGTTGAGAATTATATCACCGTTCTTTTTCTTGGACTTGTGCATGTGATGGACGACCTCCTGCAAACTAATGGCATCATCCTTTGAGCTCTTTCTCGGAATAAAACTACTCTGCAGTGGGCTAACAATATCATTTAAGAATGGTCGGATCCTGTTGACCAGCACCTTAGAAACCACCTTAGAAACCAACTTATAAATAACATTGCAAAGACTTATTGGACGAAACTCTTTGAACGAACGGGGAATATCAATCTTTGGAATTAAAACCAAAAGTGTATCCGTGGAACTTGGCTCCAAGACTCCCATTACAAAAGCATTAGCCACAAACTTCCACGCATCATCCCTAACCTGCCAAAATATTTTGAAGAAAATAGGTTGAAACCCATCTGGACCAGGTGTCGTGTACAACTTCATGCCCATAAGGGCCTGATACACCTCCTCCTTCAGGACTGGTGCTACAAGAGCATGTTTCGCTTCAGTAGATAAAGTATATGGAGGCCTACCATTCATGTCCTGAAAAACTCTATCACAGGAACCCAAAAAGTTTTTAAAGAATTGTACCACCTCATATGTAAGACGTTCCGCATCCGTACACCATTCTCTTGTCAGCAACTACAACCTATGCACTTTATTCCTATTTCATCTAATAATAGTCTGCATATGAAAAAAGGAAGTATTCCTAATACCCAGTCGGATCCATTTATCTCGAGACTTTTGAAACCAGAATGCCTCTTTGCGAAACAACAACTCCTCATACTCCTGGAGTAGCTTTTTTTGTCAGTTAAAAAGCCCAATAGACTCAAGATTCAAGGGCACGTTGCACCCCTTTTAACCAAGCCTCCAGCTATTTTTTTCTCCCAAATATGTTCCCAAATTCCTCTTTGTTAAACTTGACAAAGGCATCTACCACATTCTATAGTTTGAGGCCCAACAAACCTGCATTTTTCTACCAAGTTTGATGGACCAAAGGAGTGTCGCAATCGGGGTCACAATGGGACGGTGATGACAAGGAGTCACCACCAAAGTTTATTAAAGAAAACGTTGAAAAAAATTTTGATAAAAAAAAAAAAATCTTTGAAACTAGATTTGGGCTCGGGGTAAGGAAGGTATTAGCACCTTAAGACGTCCGTTGGTTAAAACAGTTACTTTCTAATTGCTTGTGCAAAATTTTATTTTAAGTTTAACAACATTTATTTCACTCTAAAAGAAACTAATATTTTACCATTTTCAAATTTATTATTATTTAGATTTATTTCTAATTTTTACAATTTTTTTGAAAGATTTTAATTTTATTTTTTTTAAAATAAGGAAACACAATAAAAATTATTTGAATTAAAGGAATGAGTTATTTGTAAAAATATTATTCTTTTTTTTCATTTTTTTGTATTAAAAAAATATATAGTGAAAAAAAGAACTTATCTTAACACTTTATTTTTTGTTTTTTATTTTTTTACAATAAAATAAAAATTTTGTTTTTTTAATTTTTATAAAGAAAATGTGCTAGAAATTAATCTTAGTTTAAAATAATTTTAAAAATATTTTGAACCTAAAATTTTTTTTAAAAAAATTAGACTTGACGGGTAAGGTTCCCGCTCCTACGTATCTTCCGTATACAACGGAAGAATCAAAGCTACCACGTAGTTCTTTTTCAAAAATTGTGTTTTGAATAAGTTTCAAAGATTTTCTTTCTTTTTTTTTTGTGAAAATCTTGATTTTTCTTTATTATTATTATTTTTTAAGTAAATCCACTCCTGCACAGAGTTCAAGTTAGCACAGGCTACTCAATAAACCCTTATGATCCAAGCAACCTTGAAGGTGGATCCTCCACTCTATCAAAATTACTTGGCCGTTGTGTGGATTCAAAAGACTTTTTTTTTAATAATGAAAAATCGATGTACCTTTTAATATGAGATTTTTGCACACAAAAAAGAAACAAACAAGAGACATACAGAACAAATAAACAAATACAAGAGCAAACAAAAATGATGAGGATATAACTCTTATTCGATTTAGGAATTAAATTTTTTTTTTTAGGTTAGGATATGCAAAGAAATTAGAATTTCTAGAATTTATGAAAATAAAGAATTTTTTAAGATTTGAAAAAATTAAATTTTTATAATTTGCAAAATTGTTAGAGTTAAAAAAATAGTTTGTTTTAGACCTTGCAAAAAATTGAATGATTTTGGGTTAGAAAAACAAATATTATTTTTAGGGTTTGCAAAAAAAAAATAGTTAGAAAAGAATTAACTTTCATGTATTTGGAATTTTTTTTTTTTAGGGTTTGACTAAGGGAGAAGTAATTTAGGGTTAGAAAAATTATTAGAATTTATAAAAAAATTAAAAAATGAAATTTTATTGAATTTTCTCTTTTTATTTATTTATTTATTTATTACACTTGCAAAATGTGTTAAATCATGAAGAAGAAGAGAAGAACGTACAAAATAAATAAACAAAGAAGGAGGTTCCTTAATAAATATAGGAAGGATGAGAAATGAACAAAGAAGGTAAATTCTTATTAGATAAAGGGAGGATGGAAAATGAACAAAGAGGAAAAATCTTTATTAGATAAAGGGGGATGAGAAACAAACTAAAGAATAAAATAGAGAATACTTGCTCGATGAAAGTTTTTCTTTTTCTCCTTATGGTTGGATCTCTCCTTCAATTTGTTCTCTGTAATCAATCTCGAAATGTGTTTTAGAATTTTTGGTGTTGTTAGATAGTTTTCTCTGATTCTCTCTCCTCCTTTTGCTCTTTGTTTCCTAGGCTCTCTTTAGAACTCTCTCTCAAAGAGTTCTCATAAAAATAAAAGGTGTCCACCTCCAAGTCTCCTCTCTAAAAACCTAAACTTCTTATTTATAGGTATTTTCTAAAACCTAAATCCTATTTATTTATTTATTTATTTTTAATAAAGGCTCCTTTATTTTTCGATGACCAGTAAAAGAATCTACAAACTACTTTGACCATTTCTAATCTAATTTAAAATTTAAGAATTGAAAATTTAAATTTTAAATTAGTTTTTTTTTCTATTTTCTTAACCTCTTAAAAAATAAAATTATATTTTTTTTATTTTGAAATTTATTTTTGAAAGGGACCTGGATAAAATTGGATATTCGCAAGGAGCATAGGCAGAATGGAAACACCATGCAGCTTGAAAATGAAACGGACGATTCGATCGGGTCCCACTTGAACTCCAGCACCGCATCAAAATTGGATTATGGTCATATTGATGTCTTACCAAATGCTCTACCGACGCCTCCAGGAAAGCCATCCTCCACTCTTAGTCACAAACTGCTCTATCTAGCCGTCGAGAAATGAGACGACCACCAACACATTTCCTCTGCCAAGTAAACTTAGTACCAAAATATTCCATGTTCAGTAGCCTACACTTATCCAAGCAACTAGCAAACAGCAAACGTTCATGTAGACCTTACTTCAATATATCTAATATTTACATCCATCATAGTATATTTTATATTTAATTGCAAAATAATTTTTGTTATATTTATATTCATTAGTTATATTTTTTATATATTTATATGATAATAATAATTATAATTATTTTTAAATATTTTGTAACAATAATAAAATAATAGGTTTACATTGCTTATGTTTAATATTTAATTTTGTCCTTTTACTTCTATTTAAATTTTTATTTTTATTTTAATTAATTTTTTGTAAAACATTATTTAATTATCATATTGTTTAAGGTGAAAAATGACAACTTTGTAAGCAAATAATCCAAGAACAATCTGGGGACTGGATTAGGTCCTCTTTAGGTTCTTTTAAGTGTGTTGTTAACGTAACAGTAAAATTGGCGTTATAAAGTAGAGGACTAAACGGAAATAGCAACTAATAGTCAAACAGAATTTAATCAGAAGTAGATATTTTTATAGAAATATGCTAAATAGGAGCTAAATTACAGAAAGAAAATAAGCAACAAACTGGAATTAAAATGTAGAAAGGTAAATGTGCAGGAATGTAAATGTACGACTCCTCACAACAGCGAACAGCGGCCACCGTGAGTATCCTGGTAGCTGGTGTCTGACGCGGTGCAGGTTTTCAGCGTTTTAGAGAATTTAGGTGCAGTGTCAGGGTGCAAAAAGTCGTCCTCTGTAAAATGACGCTTTGGAGTATTTATAAGTAGGAAGACCACCACTGTTCTCCTCCTTTTGCGGGCACATCTTAGTAACTACTTTCAACTGTTGATGCCCATTATCCACAATTGCTTGTGATCGTGTTATTGGTTGGGGCTTCTTTCGTAACCGCTATCGCCCACGATCTCCTTTTCGTAGTGGTGAATGTTAATGACTGCTGGTAACTGCTTTTGGATTTTGAAATGACTTAACCTATCAAGACTTTTGTTTTTCTATCTTTCGAGTGTTTCTAGGAGAAATCTAAGAAGCTCATTTAGTGTTATGATCTTAGAATAATTTCTCCTTGACTTCTTTTTTCCACTAATTCTGGAGTTTTAAGAGTTTGTCTCGGTCTTGTGGACTTAATATTTTCTTTGCTCATTTCTGTTTTTCGAGCAATTCTAGAGTTTCGAGAGCTTGTCTTGGTCTTGAGGACAGAATATTTTCTTTGCTCATTTATGTGTTTTGAGCAATTCTGGAGGGACTCTGGAGCTCAACTAGACTGGCAGACTTAGAATATTTTCTGACCACTTCCTGTTTTTTGAGCAGTTTTGGGTGTCAAGGACTTGGAAACTCCTCAAAA
This sequence comes from Abrus precatorius, assembly GCF_003935025.1. Taxonomy (NCBI): domain Eukaryota; kingdom Viridiplantae; phylum Streptophyta; class Magnoliopsida; order Fabales; family Fabaceae; genus Abrus; species Abrus precatorius. The sequence goes on along the minus strand of NW_020874395.1, from coordinate 7,471,754 downwards.
CTCCTCGAAAAGACCATCAGTTTTGTGGACTTAAAATATTTTCTTGTCAATCCTATTTTTTGAGCAGTTTTAGAGGAAAATCAACGATGTGACAAAAACCTCTAAAATAGCTCGAAATATATCCTTTTGATATGAAACAAAAAGGTCTTGGATAACTTTCTAATACTTCTCAAGTTTACACCTATTTTTAGGCTCCTTCCTGATTCTTAACATTTTGTCGAAATGTAGCTTCTTTCAACATGATTTTTAACTTAGAAAAATTTTCTTACCCCAAACACATGTTTAAATTTTTATTACTTATTTTCAATTAAATTGATAAAAATTAAAGAATTATATTAAATTTTGTTAAAAATATAAACAAATGCTTATAAATATATAAAATATACAAAAAAAATTGTATATAGTGTAGTGTTTCGCAATCTTTTTCATTATAACTACATTTAATATAGTAAAACTTATTACTGTTTGATAAATAATAAATTTATAATTTGTTATAAAATATTTTTTATATATAAATTATATGTAACACTCTCATTTTGTAATTTATTATTATTGTAATTAATGTTATTTGTTTGTGAATGTTATTTGAATTTAGAAGTGTTTAATTGATATGCACTATAAGATATCTTGCTGTAACGAGAATGAAGTGGTAAAAATGGAACCTTCTGGAGCCCTCTCATTGTAGCTAGAATCTCTCGTTGTAGCGAGGAACTCTCGCTATAGTTAGAATGACAAATAACAAAGGAAGAAAACTTCTGATTTTTTCACTGTAGCGAGAAAGTCACGAGTTTGAGAGATATTTAAAGAACTCTCACCCTAAAATCTTCATTTTTAACCAAATCGCATATCCCTCACAATCCTCTTCATTCTCTTCCTCTTCCTTCTCAGAAAAAACTTCCAATAACTCTAGATCTCTTTCAGATTTGAGCTAAGACATTTGTTCTTCTTGGATCTAAGTAAGTTTCTAGAGCTCATTCCTTGAATCTTTTTCCTATTTTTCTTTTCTCTTTTTCATAATAGAAATATACCTTGTGATATTAGGAATAACTCTAGTCCTTGGGTAGTATTTTAGATCGAGACGTGGAGTTTCTCTTTAGAGCAACGAAGAACATAGTTTTCTGATATCCATTTCCAGGTAAGGGGAGTATTTCTAAGCCCTACTTTTATTTTTATATGTAGTGACCCCATGAGAGCTAAAGTCACTTATTTAGTAATAATTTATAAAAAGAAATTATGAAACTATATGGTAAGAGTGGATTTTTAGTATAAAGAAAGGTTATGAGTTTATTTGAAATTACTGGAATCAAATTCTTAGCAAAAGTCATGAGCTAGAACAATACTAAGAAATTTTATAATTAAGTTACTTGAGATGTACAAGAGTTAAGTAATAAAAGACAAAAAATACTGAACTCTAGGTTAGAAGACTTTATTGAGACTGCGAAAACATGACCTCTGGTGAATTATTATGAAACTGCATGATTTGCGTTGAGTCTGAAACCGGCATATTGTGTGCTAATATGTATTGTCTGATAAATGTGTGATGAAGTGATAAAATATGATAATTGTGCTAAAGTGCATGATGATGTGTTATTGTTTGAGGTTATGTAATAAAATAATAGAATATGATAATGGTATGAATTTGATGAAATTTAGTCGGTACTGGGAAGAATCGATGTATTAATATACGAATTACTGAATATATTTTAAATTATCAATGATGAGAAAGAGGATGGAAAATATTATTGTGAATAAGGATGCATGATTATGATTTTTGGGAAAATTATGTGATATGAAAAGTGATGAATATGTGTGGAGAAAAGAAATAAAAAAACTAGTACGTGTGTTACAAATACAACGATTGGTGTGATTATGATATATGTGTTGTAATACATCAACAGGTGAGATTATAACACATGTTGTAATACATCAATTATTGTGGTTGCATCATATGTATTAGAATAGTATAAGTGATATGCCACAGTTGAGATATGGTATGGATAGTTCAGGATACACTGGGGGTATAGGGTTTAGAGTTGATTGTGAAAATTTGGGAGAAATGAGAATGGTAAATGTGGTTCACTAATGTATACACGATGTAAAAGTAGGATGCATTTACAAGCTCCACGCTCATTTCTTGATTGAACTTCTAACTATACCTTTGCTTGGAAGGCTGTAAACGCACACGTTGTATCCGTGTGTGGTTTAACTTACCATCGACTATCTATGCTGCGTAAATCCTTTGCAACTAGTGAGAGTGTGTTAGCAACGATTTAGGAGCCTTGAGAGTACCTAGAGTACCGTTGAATAATGAAATATTAATATTTGAAATGAATAAAGTGACACAACGTTATGTATTGAGTAATGATAGTTGGTCAAGTGTGAAATGATGTATTTTCCTGTTTTATCATTATATGAAAAGTTAAGTATTTGATAGAATTGATGTCAATAGATTAACTATCTTTAAATAACAAAAAATATTATATTACATATGTGAATTAGATGAAGTAGGAATGCATGTACCTTTAATGTGAATTGATGAATATTTTGAAATCAAAATTATTAAAGTGAGATAAAATGCGGAAGGGAGTGACCATAGTAATAAATGAGAAATAGATGTTAATTGATTGAGTGATAAATAATATATATGAATAAATTTGTTAAGAATGGAATGTTCCTAACTTATTAGGTGTACATTTTGAAAATACTCTCTGGATTGATATGATTACTTTATAAATTTGGAGTTTTAGTGGGTAAGGGATGCTCTCACCCTTACAACTATTTTTCAGGTAAAGAAGGTCGATTCGTTCTAGGATCATACGTGCAAGGGATGCTAGGAAAGAGACTGCTATGTTAGGATCGGTCATTGTAAAGAATGTAATTACATTAATTAAGTTCTTAATGAGAGTTTGAAGTATTTTAATAAATTTATTGTAAATGACTATTCAAAGCACATGTTTAATATTTAGTAATTTATAATCAATATAGAAATTTCAGCTTTCCTGTAATTGTAAGTTGATAATCTTGAAATTATATCCTCAATTCTATTATGAACAAAATTTATATATACGAAATTTTAAAGTTTTTCTCATTTTTAGTAAATTAAATTTTTATACATGAAAATCCTTTCTATTTATTTATCTTTTACTTATTTTAATCGCATCATATTGATACTTTTATTTTTGTTTAAAAAAATTATGTAAACAAATAAAGGATGTTACATTATAATTATTTTTAAATAAAATAATTTACTAAAAAAATAAATGAATATATGTCCCAATATATTTATTATAGTATTATAAATATTTCATAATCTTTGTTAGTATAATTACATTTTAAAGTTATTTAATTTAATAAAATTTTCTTACCATTAATAAATAATATATTTTTTATATTTAAATTATTATTATTTTTAAATAAAATATTTTAATAAAAAAATATAAATAAATATGTACAATGCATGAGCATAATTATTAGTGTTGTGTTGTGTATAATAAAATGTTTCATAATTTTTCATTGTACAATTACATTTTGATGTAATTTAATATAATAAAATTCTATTACCATTTAGGAAATAATAAATCCATAATTTTTTATAAAAAAATTTTTATATTTAAATTATAATTTTTAAAATTATTTTAAACAAAATAATATAATAAAAAATATATAAATAAACTTGCGCAGGGTATATTTACTAGTTTTTATAAAAACTTGATTAATTACGTATGAAACGAAAAAGAAAAAATTGAAGAAGTGATTCAGGCTACAATATTTGTTAAATTCCAAATGAAAATCTAAATTTGGTGTTTGTAAAACATGAACTGCCTCCATTGTTGTGTTAGTGTCTCCATTGTTTGCTAATAACCTTGATTTGACGTGTAACTTGTTAACCAGGTTCCCCGGATAGATCCTACCCTTAAATATTTTTAATTATATATCGAACGGTCATCTTTTAATCGGACCAAAAAATCATGGTTGGGTTATAGACCTTGATCAACGGAGCAGAACACTGAAGGAGCAGCCAAGACCAACCCTATTCTTCTTCTTCTTCTTCTATCTCTGCCACTCCCCCTAACTGGATTACATACAATAATACAATGCAAATCCTGCAACGTTTGATTACATCAACAAGTCGAAGAGTGGCGGCACATGAAAAGTGGAGGCACTGGGGACCTTCAAGAAGGTTGTGTTTCTCAACGGATTCAAAAAGTGGAGGCATAGATGAGATGGGATGGCAAAGCCCTCCGTCCTGGTCCCCCGCCGGCCACTTCAACGGTGAAGACTCTAACATGTCTCTCTCCGAATTGCAAGAAATGGAGGACAAGATCCGTGAACTGGAAGCCGAGAACCGCAGAAGCAAGGGCTTCGTTGAAAGCTGGCAGGGACGCATGGCTGAGACCAGCGTGTTGCTCAAGCAGGTTCAGGAACCCGGTGCCAGAGGCTCCTATCTGAAGGATTCCGAGAAAGCCCAGATTTACCGGTTGCACAAGGAGAACCCTGAGCTCTACACAGTTGAGAAGCTCGCTAAGGACTATAGGATCATGCGCCAGAGGGTTCACGCCATTCTCTGGCTTAAGGAGCTTGAGGAAGAGGAACAGAAAAACCTCCCTCACCCTCTCGATGATTCCGTTGAGCTCTTGCTCGATACTTTCCCCGAGTCAGTGTAGCCTTTTCTTTGTTTTCGCATCAAAATTGATTGTTTTTAGGTTTATCACTCAATAAACTCTTACCTTTTGGTATAAATTTAATTATGAGATTAGCTATTCCAAACGCCCCTTTAGTGGGATTGTGAATAAAATTTTGAATTTGGAATGAGAAAGAGAAATAGTAAATTGCATCTTATGGTGATTTTTTGTTTCTTCCAGGTTTTTTAATTCTCATGATAGGGAGTTCCATGTTGCGTCGCTTCCTTACAAACCTGACTTCAAGGTTATGCCAGAGGGCTGGGATGGCATTACCAAAGATGTGGATCAAGTTCATTATGAGATCTCCAAAAGGGAGGATGAGATGCTTTATCAAGAATTTGTTGAGAAGATGAACTTCAATAAAAAGAAAGTAAGTTCCCTTCACTGCTAATCTGTTCTGTGACATGCCAATCATGTGAATGAAAGCATAAAATGCATGGCTGTAATGCTGTATTGTATTACTAGATAGCAAGTTATGGGAAAAAAGCTAGCAAAATGTAATCCTTGACGCTTACGACTAACTCAAGCGGGTGCAAGAATCTTGGGACTCAGATAAGACATTAGAACTCTTAATTACATAAATCTGACCCAAAACACTACCCATAACTAGAAGCATATTTGGGGAATTACAGAATAACCCTGCTGCTAAAATACACCCGCTTCTAGTGCTCCTGTGTCAAAAGTGATGTTATATTGTTATTTGCTGTTGATGCTGACTGGAACTGTTGTAGTGGGCTTTGTTTCATGAGACAAGACTACCCATCCTTAATTTTGGTCAAGGCCTTACAGCAAGTTTTCAAGTTGATCACACAGGTAGTTAAACGTTAATATTAACTCAAGATAAGTCTCGCACTAGCCACCAAACACAGGCAACACAAAATCATTTAGATTTTATCCTGCCCTAGCACCCTAACAATCATTTAGCAGGTTAATTTTGTGCTGCTCAATTGGAATCATATTATGAAAATATACAACTTAAGAAAAGGAAGAAGAAAGCCTCTCAAAAAGTAAGCTGAAGCCACCTATCTAAACATTGCTGTTGAATTGCTTCATTTTCCATCGATTCTTTTGACTGCTTCATAATTAAGAGAAAATAACCTGATTGCACCAATTAACATTCCTCTCTTTTCTATCTGTGATTTGATCCATTTTCTAACAAATTAACATTAATGCATAAAACAAGCAATGTAATTGACCAGGTTCAAATATAGTTGTTAGTACTGTGCAGTAATGCTGCTATAGTGGCATCAGGTTGGAGTAGTTGTCCACTATTCTCAAGTCATTATTCAGTTACATGGCATGCCCTTGTGACCTTGTCTATTTTGAGTGATCGTGATCCCATCTTTATCAGTATTCTTTGGTAGGAATTATTTTCCCTGCAAGACACTTAGTTGCCGATGAGTTCTTCCTATCATCTACAGTCGGATGGGCAAACACATTGGTAAATCGATGTTGGAAATCATATCTTGGTTGCTTTGCTTCTGAGCAACCCATAAATTGGTCCCTTTGGGTGTCTTGGGCAGAGTTATGATATAATACCACTTATCACTCCTCCAGTTATACTACCCCATTTGAAGAGGTCTATGGTCAAAAGCCTCCTACTGTTGTCGGGTATGGTGAAGGAGAATCACGTGTAGCCGTGGCATGAGATTTGAAAGACCGTGATGAAGCACTCTGTCAATTATAATTTCATTTGACTAAGGCTCAAGGGCAGATAGAACATTTTGCTGACAGGAAACGGCAAATGCAGAATTTATCCACCAAAGTGATTTATGTTTCATAGTCTTGGGTCTCTAGAATAGCTTCTAGTTGCATAATAGGGTCTGTACATGCTAGTTGCTTTATTCCCTGCTTGTGTCTCCACTTTAACCACCGTGTGAATTTTCTCTTCAACCATTTGAGCCTGTCATCAAATCTGCTAAATTGTTTGGTTCATGTAGCTTCACTTCTGCCTTTATGTCATCCTTTAATCAATTTAAAAATATACCCACCAAATAATCTTGTTCCATTCCCTTCAAGAACCTTGCATAAACCTCAAATTGTTCTATGTACGGTACCCTTTTGTGTCAACCTGATCAGAATTTCAAACAGGTTTTTCATCATATTAGGTTGGAACAACCTTACCATTGCTATTTTGAACGATTTGGATTACAAGATTCTGACCATTGAAACTAGTTTAGAGCCTTTTTGTCCACCATATGCCTCCTCCCCAACGAAAATGGGTATATCGAGTTTTTGCCATCAAGAATTATGGTTTTGTTGTAGTTGTTTGCTCTTGGACCCCAATGTTTGAACTAATGTCATCAACATCTGACTAGCAATCTTGTTTCTTTCCCTGTGACAATCTTCCTACCACATCTATAAGATTCCTAATCATATCTTCAAGTTTTTGGAAGTGTTCATGTTGCATGTTTTCTTGATTCTCTCTTTCACGATTTGCCTCCTGAAGTGTTTGCTCCAAGATCTCAATCCTTGATTCCATCCTTATATTCACCATAGATTTTGGCTGAACCACAAAACCAACATTGGCGCTTTGATACCAGTTGATATTACTAGTACAGAATTACTGAAAAAAACTTTTGAATTTTATTAAGAAAGCCCTGATTCCCAAATCAGTACCAAAGTGATAGTGATTTACAATTGATTACCAGGGGAGTTATTTGAGAGAACCCCACTCTCCAAGTTTCCCAATTACAAAAAACAACTACTTCACTAATCCATCATATGACTATTTTTAACGGTAACTAATACAAAATTACAGCAGCCATAACCACTAAAATTGGCTATTTATTGAATTTCCCGCCTATTCCCTCCCACTTCTTTCTATTGTACACTCTTGTGAGCCTATCAGATTGTCATGTGGATTGAAGCTAGTAGTTGAAATGGACAAATGCTTCAGGCATAATTTTTGAGTGCCAAGTGGCTATCAACTGAAAAAAGGAAAAAAAAAAAATCTATCACACAGGTGCCAGTTGCCAACCATATTTTATGGTATTGAATATTGGCTGTGAATGAAGTTCAAACTAGAACAAAAATAGTGTATCAGAGATCAGAATGCTAAGTTAGATGAGTGAACATCTGAAAGAATTGGATAAAAAATATTTGGGAAGAAGTCAGAGTAGCACCTACTAAGGAGGAGATTATGAAAGCTTGTTTGAACTCTGAAGTAGTCTGATGATGTGAGAAAGAGACAAATAGAAGCTCTAGTATAAATCTAATGGATGATGTTCCAATTAAAAATGGTAGATAGAAACCTATAAAAACTTTGGGAGAATTCAATAACCACTAACATTGTTTTAAATGGCTTTAGGAAAAATTTAGTTTTGTATGGAGTCCAATAGCATCGATTAATCCATGTATAGTTGTCCGTAGCAAGATAAAAGTTGGTTGTTATTTAGTTTCCTTTTTCATTGTTTAATCAAAATATTTTTCTATAAAAGAAATAATAGTTCAAAACTAGTTGTGGCAAACTATTCTTGGGTTGTTGTTTTACACATTTTAATTACTGCTATGGTCTATGGTTGAACATATTCTCTGTCTTGTTTGCTGCTATTCAGATTCTTATTTGTGGATCTCATTGAACAATGTGATTTTCGTTCTGCGCAGATGGCTGGAGAGGTTAAATGCCACAAGTATAGTCGACGGCGCTCTTCAGACGGATGGACTTTTATAGTAGAGAAAATGGGTTCCCGGGGAAAGCGTGGAGGTGGCGGCGGCTGGAAATTTGCTAGCATGCCTGATGGATCAACCCGATCACTGAACGAGATGGAGAAAATGTATGTGAGGCGAGAGACTCCACGCCGGCGACGCAAGATCCTTCCTTGATTACTTGATTTTTCTTGGTTTTTTTTTTTTTTTTGGGAAGTTGATAAGCTGTTAAAATTAGATTTTGGAGCCAATGCATTCAATGCTTAGGGATATGTATCTGTTTTTTTTTTCTTTTTTTCTTTTGGGGAGTTATTGTCGTGTATTTTAATAAGCTGAGCCAAGGGTGATCCTTTAAATTCATTCTCCTCATATTGTTAACGCATGCTATGTTGAAAATTAAGATCTTTTTTGTCAAGTAAGAAGGTAACCCCTAATTTAAATGCATGAACTTAGATGATTTACTTAATCCGTGCAGGTGTTTAGTCTATTCAGAAAAATAACTAAATGATCTCTCGGATTTGTCCTTAGGCATTAAGGATAGTGCATGTAAGAAGATTTTGTTGTATACCAAGTTTTGGAGGCCCACACCAATCCCCGGGAGTAGATTGTAAAGAGAAAAGCGCTGAAATGCAGTAATAGACACTTATTCAGGGTCATATGTAGACATTGATTAACCGTTGGTTCAGATTACGGGTCCTTAGAGTTGGGAGCCGAGATTCAGACCTTGAGGATGAGGTGGTTGGAGGCGAGGGTATACAGAGGTTGGGACTCTGAATTGAACTCATCTGAGCTGGAGCAAAAGTAGCTTAAAGCTTTATTTGAGAGTTTGGGAGAGAGGAAGAGAGGAGAAAGAAGGATTAATACAAAACTCTTCAAATTAGGTGACTTTGAAAACATGGGATTAGGAGGGTTTTGGAAGGTTAATAAACCTTTTCCCTTTCATTTAAAACTTCCAAACAAGAATAACCACAATGGAAACTTTCTCCTCTCTCGTCTTCTAAATATCAATTCCCAAACAAAGTTTAAGTGATCCAATCCAAAATGCAACCCATTTTTAGTGCCTTTGGAAGTTCTATTTTAATCTTGAAAAAAGGGCAGAACATCCTACTAATCTATAAACACCAGCCCAGAAAAAAAACACATTCCTATAACAATATATGAAAAGTAAATATTTAGAAATTAAATGTCAAATAATATAATCAATTTCAATTCAAATATGTCTTTGGTAAACATACGAAGCTAAACTTGTAGTTCAAATGATTTATGATCATGATGCATGAGAAAAACTTGTAGCTTCATGATTTGACATAAAAATAGAATTCTTTTTGAGTCATGAACTTTTTCTTGTCAATCCAACTTATCAAATTTTGAGAACTTATTGAGAGTTTCAACTAAATTCTTAGTTTGAGTGAAAATAACGAAACAATAATGGTTCACTAACCACCAATATGATAATATTTATTTGGGGTGTGGTAGAGTGATTCTTGTAATAAATTATAGTTCTTTGGTGTTGGTTAGTTTTACTCATGAATGTCATAATATAAATAAAACATATAGATATATTTGAATTATAAATACTTGTTTTAATGCTTTTTAGGTAAGTTGAGCTCAAAAGAAAAAAAAAAATAGAAAGTCCAAATAGGTCAATAAAAATTAAAAAGCGCAACAAACAGGTTCATGTTGTCAAAAGATGGCACCGTAATAAGCTCACGATGATAATTTATATTATGATGTCTTGTCGTGGCACAAGTTAAAATGTGCATGGACGTGTAGTGGTAATGACATGCTACGACATGTAATTCATAGGATAGCATGAGGTTATTGGAAAAAGCCCAACAAAGAGATTTTAAAAAGGTTTTAGGTTAATAAGTATGGTGAATGAATTACTCAGTTCTCACTGAATAACCAAATTTTTAATTGAGAAATAATGTTTGATATCACTCTTTAGGTGACCAAACCAAATAATGCATTAAGTGAAGAGAAATTCTATCAATTGCAAGAAAAAAGGTAAATAAGAATGAAATTGCATTAATAATACATGAGAATTAAAGGAGTTTATCCTCTCTTAATCAAGGATGATTAGTTATATATGTTCACACAAATACAAATAGGGATAATAAGAAACATAGTAGAATTGTTAGTAGAAATATGATATATAAGACTCTTGACTCTTGGCTCTTGAAGAAATCGTCATAAATCCTAGGAGAGTGACAAAGTTGAATAAGTAAAAGCAAATAAGGCTTTGCAAGTGCATCAATTGCAAAGGATAGTAAGGATTGTTTTTTCATCAACATACTGATCCACAAGCCTCCTAAACTAGCATGGAGGGGAATCTGCATGTATTCAAGTTCAAGCAACTCATTAATAGTTGCTAAATTGAAGTTGATAAGTTGGTCCCTCACATTAAAACTGAATCATGCTTCCTAGTTATCTCTTAGTAGCTCTGTTTTACCAGATTGCAAAGTCTCTCCCGTTTTCTCTCCTTTATTTCTGTGGTGATTAGGGGATAGTCGTCTTCTTGCAACTGAATTGCCCTATCTTTAGTCACCAGTCTCCTTTGACAGTGCAACTTGAATTGTTTCTCAGCATCTATACAGCTGAACCTCTAGGATTCTTGAAACTCAGGTTGGGAATATGTATCTACCTTTTCCCTTTAGCCACTTCCTTCTTTTTGGCTCTTTTACTTTCTCTAACAACTTTTTCTACTGTTTTTTCTTCTCTAGCTCTCTTTCTGTAAAGTCTCAGAAAAATCATCTCTGGTTCTCACCTGCATACTAATTTCACAATTAATCAAATTACATAGATCCATAATTTATATGTATTTATATTTGTCAAGAAATTAATTCACTTGCTCTTTTAAGTACGTATTATTCAAGAAATAATTTCAACAATTAAGAGTGTACAATTGATGTATTTCAACAATTGAATCAATACACACACTCACTGATTTGATATTTTCAATTACTTGTACCTTAAACTTTAAACCTTATATGTATATTAATTTTTTTGGAATGAAGTTAGTAACCATATGTTAAATCCCAATTTTGCTAACTTATGCACCAAAACTCAATAAGACATTTTATCGAACAGATAAATTATACGACATTTTATCAAACAGATAAATTACACTAACTAAACCTAATTGTACTACACATACATATTCATAGGTTACTACATTCAACCAAAATTCTCTAGTATATTCAACAATTATAAGTATGAATCAATCATAAAAAAATTAAGAAATACAAAAATTAAGATCCTAGAGTTTTCTTACTATAATCCAAATACATGAGAAGGTAAAAGTAGAAAATAGAAGAGATAATGAAGGTTAATTAAGAACATAGAGTATTTGTACCTTGAATCTTGATGAATGAAGTGTAAAACTGGTGTGAAGAATTAAGAAACAATGTTATCAATGGTGGATGGCAGCTCATGGCGAAAACTCAAAAAACTGTCATAAAGTTATGGCAACGGCCATGGCAGGTTATGGCGGATATAATAAAATATATAAAAAAATACTATAGGTCAAAAAAAATGATAGAAAATAATTAACTCAAAATATATGTAGTATAACCCATAATCCAAAGCATAATTAAATACAAAATATACAATTATCAAATGTCAAGTTAACATTAAAAACAAATATTATCAATTTAGTCATATTCTTCAACTCCAATATAATCATCCTGTTTGTCATCCACCAAAGCATATCCCTCCTCTTCTCCCTAAGATTGTGGAAGATTAATTTGTAATTCATCTTTTGTTTCTTCTGACATCTCTTCATCTTTTAATTCTTCGTCATCATCTTCAAGAACCATTTTCTCTTTTCCTTTTGTTGTTGAATATGTCTTGATCTTATAAACTTTTGCAGCTTTGATAGTGATACCACTTGATGGACTCTTTCTTTTCTTTTGTAGGCTCTCCAATTCCAAAAGCTTCATAAACAGTTGCCCAATTTAAAGTGTTATCACCATAAAAAAAACTAAGTCATTTCCAGCATCCTCGTCTTGAGCATCATCATTCATTTCTCCAACCAACCACTTATTACACTCATCAATGTCATTGAGTGTAATTGAATCAATTACATCTTTAAGATTGTAACGTTCTTTGAGTTGTTGGTTGTATTTCACATAAATCAAGTCATGTAATTTTTTATGATAAAGCATATTTCTCTTCTTTGAATGAATCTGCAACGTGAGTTTAATTAAAAGAATATTAATTAGTTTCTTTCTAATTTTTAAAAGAAAGTAGTAGGTTCAAGAGATAAGAAATTACTTGCTCAAAAATACTCTAGTTGCGTTTACATCTAGATGCACTACATGTCAAGCTCAAAATTTTGAGAGCTAGTTACTACAAATATAAAGTTGAATGTCCATACATTCTCCACCATTGAGCTATAAAATGAAAGATAAATTATAACTCTAAAGATGAATTATAACCCTAAAATTAAAATGTTAAAGATTTTGATGAATTACTAGGAGCAATGTTGTTTCTTTTTGATTTTGCAAAGTCAGACCCAAAGAGATCACCACCACTTTTATAAATTGGTAATTCAAGTAGTATGCTTTGTTGCACATCCTGACTTGGCACCAACCTCTTGATACAATCATACAACCTATTTGTAACTTCCAAATCAAATTTTATTTGAGGGTTGTCATAGTAGAATTCTGGATATAAAATGTAACCAACTACATGTAATGGATGGTGAAGCTGACAAGTTCATCTATTATCAATGATTGTAAACACATTTTTGTATTTACTTTCATTATTTTTGAATGACTTCATAATAGCTTCTTTACTTTTCTCCATTGCTTCATAAATATACCCCATAGTTGGTCTTCTTTCCCCATTAACCAAACATAACACCTAGACAAAATGAGTCATGATTTTCAAAGTATATATCACATCATTCCAAAATACAGGATTTAATAGAATTTTTGTTCCTTGTTTCCCTTTAGCTTCCTTTGACAACTTGTTTTTACACCACTCCTCAGAAGTAAACATCTTTCTAAGATTTTCTTTTTCTTGGTGAAGCTTTTCTAATGATAGAAAAGAAGTTGCAAATTGAGTAACTGCATGTATCACCAATTCCCTTTTATTTGTAAAATTTTTCAACAAACTTAAGGTACTTGAATGACTGTAAATAAATCCAACAACTGATATTCTCCTTTGAATTGTCTTCTTTATCAAGGGAAGTTTTCCAATATCTTTAAGCATAAGATCTATGCAATGAGCTGCACAAGGAGTCCAATAAAGATGTTGTCTTTTTGCTTCTAACATCTTACCAGCCAAGACATAATTACTTCCATTATCCTTTATCACTTACACAACTTTATCTTCTCCAATCTCCTCCACTGGATGATCTAAGACTAGTGCTACATCGGAGAAGATAGAGAGACGAACAAAGATAAGAGGGATTGGAGACGAACAGAGATGAGAGAGTAGGGTAATACAAGACGAATAAAAGGACTTACCTAAGTTTTTTGTGCGAGTCACCCTTGGACCGGGTCGGATTTGGGCCCAAATTACTGAATCCTTTATTTTTGAAAGTTTTCCGCCATAGCTGTCATTACCGCTATGTGTGTAACGGCCACCATGGTACGCCACCACATAAAAAAGCCATATAACAAAAGTAGTTTAACGACAAGCTCAAAAACTGCCATGGCAATATGCTATGGCGCCACCATTTCTGTCATTCGACAACACTGTTAGAAAAGATGTGAATGCGCGAATTTAGATAATTATTAGAAGGAAAATATGAATGTTTGATAAAAGTAAGCATTTGTACCTTGAATCTTTATAACTTTTGTGTATGGGCGTTGTGTTATGCTCAGCTAAGTATTGTGACATTAAATGCAGGTTTATGAAACAATTCCATGATATAGGTTATTTTTGGTATTTTAGTTAGATTATTATAAAACTTAGCTATATAAAACAAGTATACGAAATATTCAGTCATTCATTGAGAAATTGTAATCATCTTTTCTGTAAACTCTCTTTAATCAATAAACATCATAGTTTTTTCTTTGCTATAGGATTCCTTTTACTTCTGTAGTTCTTCAAATTCATAGAAATTAATAGAGCTATTCTACAACCTTAACAGGTATCAACTTATCCTTCCAAAGACCACCATAATGGCAGAGGCAACCAGAGGACAAGTAGCAATGAAGGATTTGAAAGACAAGTTGACATCACAAGTGGAAGCATGTCTGATGGAGATAGTGGGCTCAATATAAAGGACATTAGGCAAATCCTTGCAGAATACCATGCAATAATTGATCAAAAAAGCCCAAGATTCTGAAGCAAATACCCACTTGTATGCCACTGTAACACAATTGGGTAACACTGCCACTCAATATTCGTGTGGGACACGATTGGCAAGCATTGATTTCGTAAGATTCAACAGGGAAAATGTGAATCTTTAGATCTATTAGTGCGATACTTACTTCTTGCTTGATGGCAGACCTGAGGAGGTGAAGGTAAAGCTCATAGCCGTGCATTTAGAAGAAAATGACTGGAATGGTACACGACTTTCATAAAAAATGTACATACACATTCTTTTTCATCTTGGAAGGAATATACACATATTCCAATCGAATACTTTGGAGACATTTGAGCCAATCCTATGGCAAAGCTAATGAAGTTACGACAGAAAAACATAGCATCGGAATACTACTGATACTACAACAATGGACATACTCATAGGGGTGGCCAATTTCAAAACAATAAGGTTCACATGATACTACAAGAAGCCACTACATATTCTAATCAATAGTGGGAGCACCCACAATTTTCGGGATATGGAAATAGCCAAGAAATTAGGATGTCCAATTGAAGAACTTGACCCACTAAATGTGTTGGTTACAGATGGCACAACAGTGTAATTAATTGTTTGGAGCATCCAGCAAACTTCTTTTACTTCTAACATAATGTTATTATCTTTAGGTTGTTGTTATTATATTTACTTTTGACATGACAATGGATTTCCATGTACAAGGCAAAAGAAGACATGTGTTACGAGATTCCTCTTCTATTGTTGTTAAGACTATCAAAATGCAATAGCTAGGAAGAACTCTAGACACTAGGGTCCATTTGTCTCTATTACAACTGTGTGATTAAAAGGGTTGTCTATTGAATGCTTTGACAACTCATATTGCCCAACCAAAGGTTACCTTTACTATTGATCAATTATTAGCTGACTATGAGGATGTATTCAGGGAACCAAACTCCTTGACACCATCCAAACCATCTTATGATCACAACATCCCTCTTGTTTAAGGGGCTAATTTTGTGAACAAAAGGCCATACAAATATGCAAAAAACCAGAAAGACATCATTGAGAATTTGGTACAAAAATACTTGAATAATGGAATAATACAAAACAATAACAGCCTTTTTACAAGTCTAGTAGTATTGGTGTTGAACAAGTCCACAATGAAAGACAGATTCTCAATTCCATTGGTTGAGGACTTATTAGATGAACTCTATGGATCAACTATTTTTTTTCTTTCAAAAATTGACTTAAGATCAAGTTACAATCAAATCAGGACAGACCCAATTGATGTCTACAAAACAACATTCAAGACACATGGAGGTCATTTTGAGTACCTAATGATATCCTTTGACCTCACTAATGTCCCCGCCACTTTTCAAGGACTCATGAACACAGTTTTTAAGGACATTTTAAGGAAATTTGTGCTGGTCTCTTTTTATGACATTTTGATCTACAGTAGCAGCTTGGAGGACTACCACCTCTAGCAAATACTACTCACCATGAGGGCTAATTCACTATATGCCAGAAAATGTAAATGCTATTTTGGGGTACCCAAAGTTGAATACCTAGGACACTTTCTCTCTAAGGATGAAGTTGCTACAAACCCTAATAAGATAGCAGCAATGCAACAATGGCCTCTACCTCAAACTTTGAAACAAATAAGAGGATTTCTAGTCCTAGAAGGGTACTACAAGTAGGTTGTAAAAGGTTATGGTAGTATTGCCAGAACCATTATTGAGATGTTGAAGAAAGACAGTTTCTATTGGTCTAACGAAGCAAAATTAGCATTTCAACAGCTTAGGACAGATTAGTACAGGTACCAATCTTAGCTTTACCTAATTTTTCTAAGACATTCATGGCAGAGGTGGATGCATCAGGCCAAGGCAAAGGTGCTATCCTCATGCAGGAACACCACCTAATAGCCTTTATCAATAGGCCCTTAAACCAGCAGCAGCAAGCCTTGTCCATATATGAGAAGGAGCTATTAGCAGTGGTTTTTGCAGTCCAAAAGTAGAGGCATTATCTGTTGAACAGACACTTCATTATTAAAATTGACATAGAAGCTTGAAATACATCCTAGACCAACGACTAACCACTGCCTTCCAACAAAAATAGTTAGTCAAGCTCATGGAATTTTATTTTTCCATTGAATACAAGCACGTAAAAGAAAATGTTGTTGCAGATATTCTCTTAAGGATTAAGTCAGTAGAATGCCAAGCTCTCAACATCCACCGGTTGGAATCTAACTTGTTGAACAAAATGAAACAAAACTGGGAATCTGACAAGGAATTACAAAAAATAATATTAGAATTGTTAGCCAATCCTTCTACGCATAAGCATTATATTTGGCAAAAGGATGAACTAAGAAGAAAAGGCAGATTAGTAATTGGTAAAGACAAGAAGTTAAAGCATGACATCACTCAATGGCTACATTTAGAGGCAGTAGGTGGACACTTAAGCAGAAATGCCACGTTAAAAAGAATAACATCTATTAAATATTGCAAGAGGATGACCAAGGATGTCAAGCTGCTCATTCAATAATGTCATGTACACCAATAGTCTAAGTATGAAACAATAGCTTCTCCAGGCCTTCCCTGGACAGGTATGGCAACCCAGAACCATGGATTTCATTTAAGGGCTGCCACTTCCATATGGTAAACAAGTTATCTATGTAGTGGTTGACATATTAAGTAAGGCAGCCCAATTCATGACCTTATAACATCCTTACATTGTAGCTCAAGTGGCCCAAGCTTACTTTGATAATGAATTTAAACAACACAAGTTTCGGGACTCCATTACTAGTGATAGAGACCTGATCTTCATTAGCCAGCTCGGGCAGGACTTCATGGCTTATCAAGGGTCTAGATTCAGCTTTCTACAGCTTACCACCGACAAACAGATGGGCAGACAAAGATCATGAATATGTGCCTCAACATATCTCAGGTGTATGTGTTCTAACAATCCTTCACAATAGTCCAAATGACTATCACTGGCTAAATGGTAGGATAACATTACCTACCATTCTTCAATAAACACTACACCCTATTAAGTTGTATACGGACAGCCACCACCAACACATTTACCTTACCTAAAAAGGGACTCAAAAATCAACTTGGTTGATAGGAGTTTGACTAAGAGAGAGGAAATGTTGAAGCTACTTGAGTTTTATCTTTGAAGAGCTCAAGAACAAATGAAACAATTAGCTGATAAACATAAAATTGAAAAAAGTTCTAAGTAGGGGAATTGGTTTATGTAAAGCTACACCTATATAGGCAAATATTTGTTTCTTACAAAAGCAATGCTAAACTAGCACCAAAATTCTTTGGACCATTCCAAGTGAGGTCATGCTGTCACAAAGGTATTGGTTAAATGGAAGCCTCAGCTGTCAAAAGAAATCACCTAAGAGTTTTACTATGATTTGAAGAAGTTCCCTAATTTCCATCCATGAAGACAAGGATTTTTTGGTGGAGAAGGCATTGATATGGGGTATTTCTGGTATTTTAGTTAGGTTGTTGTAATAGTTAGCTATATAAAGCAAGTATAGGAAATATTCAGTCATTCATTGAAAAATTGTAATCACCTTTCTGTAAACTCTCTTCAGTTAATAAGCATTGGAGTCCTTTCTTTCCTATAGATTCCTTTTACTTTCATAATTCTTTGAATTCATAGAAATTTATAGAGCTATTCGACAACCTTAACATTCCGTTGTCAACAACGAGTGTTTCAATGTTAAGTATTATTGGCATTAAGATGCTCTCATTATAGAGGGTTCCCAAAGTTTGATTAACTTGTGCACGTTGCAATGCTTAGTTACTTCTATTTTTTTTTAATGCCCTGGTGCTTCTAACTAATTTTCAATTTTTAGTTTATTGGACATTATGATGTCTAATTTTAGCATTGTAATTGTTAACAAGGTTATTGAGCATTAAGACACTGATTCCAACATTTCAACCCTCATCAATTACTTTCAAATTTGTTCATCTTTGTAAGATGAGCATTAGAACGCCAAGGTTGGAGTTCCAGCGCTGGTTGTTTCTAAATTTTTTATGTGAATTTTTAAATTCAAGAAGAAAAATTACAACTAATTGCATGTATGAAATTCTAAGCTATGAATATCGAAAATACTATGACCAAGTTTATTGATAACCTAATTTCAAAAATAGATTTAACTCGAAGCATCATTTCAGCTCACAAATTGATAGCAATCACATTGAATCCTAAGTCTTATGTCAAGGTAATCAGAAAACAGAGAAACTTACTTCAGATCTACGCACAAAACCGATGTGTCAATTGTGAAATATGCTTAAAATTCATGTATTCTATTGACCAAACCGAAGAAGCATTAAGTGCATAAGTAAAGTTATACAATTTATCATGAAAAACTGAATTAGATTCATAAGAAAAAGAATTAAATGAAGTCCAATCTGGAATCCATCCTATGCCAACCTACGAAATTAGAAATAGATTGCAAAAATACAAAAAAAATGAGCGTAGAAGGAATATCTACAAACAAAGATGACCTCCATTGAAGCTAAATCCTTGAATCTAAGGTTTCTCACTTCAATCTTAGACAAACTGAGATGAGATAGAAGTATGGAAGTCTCCGTTAACAATCTACTGCACATTGAGCTACTTTTAGACATCTGATAGCTCAATGTGTTGTTATACAACTGCAGAAGTCGATATACAAGTAGGCTCTTAGAAGAATTTAGATAATTTTGAAGTTCACCAAATGTCAAGACATTAAGAATTGTATGCTGGACTCGTGCTAGGTTTTGAGGGTTTTTCTTGTCAGAATGTGTTGTCATAAGCTTATGAGTGTCCCTTCTACCGCCTCTAACTATCCTTCAAGCTTATTTCCTGCTTCTTTCCATTCTAACTCCTTACAATTTGCTTATCATTCAATCTACACTTGAGAATGCACCAAAAATGAATCAATTCAGTCAAAGAAATTGCAATTGAGTAAATTTTATTTTCTTTTTACAATTTATGTAGAATTAAGTAATTTGTTGCTATTCTTATGCATTTCTATTTGTCTTATTATCATTTTCTACGTTATTGACTTTATAAATACACTTAAAATATAGATTTATCAGAGTGCAGAAGAAAGAGAGAAAATGAAAAATGGAAATTGCACTAACTATAACTGACTGAAATGAGCTCTCTAAATTTGTCTCTATGACATCTATTTACAGATTTTAGAGTCAAGTCTCGTGTTAAAATGTTAGTCCTAGCGGTTTTACGCACATCATGCAGTGTCAAAAAATGTGTGTTAAAACGCCCATCCTGGTTGTTTTGATGCCCAAGCGTAAGCGCTGATATTGTATTTTTGTAATTCCGAACATTAAAACGCCGTTTTTACACCCAAGTTCTTGCTCGTAGCTTCCTTCCTTTGTTGTTCTTGACTTCTTTTGAGCTTTAACTTCTTTTCAATGATTCTATAATCGATAAAAATATATAAATTAGTTTAATCATCATATAATTTAAGATAAATTACTAAAAAAAATTCCATATAAACCTCTATAATAAGCTAAATTCATATAGAAATATAGTCTACTTAGCTTCATCACATAGTCGACAAAAGAGCTAAGCGGGAAATGACCCCTTGAACAGATGCGCTTGGAAGTTTCACAGTGATTGACAGGGTAATGACTAACACCCCTTAGTTTGAAGGAGCAGGTTGTAGTACACAAAGAGGTTAGTTGTACAGAGCTTTGGCACAAGAGGCCATTTCCACCATAGTGCTCTAATCTTTATAAAGAACAATCTTGCGAAAACATCCCTGACAAAGTTCCTGCATTTTCCTGAGACAGATAAACTGGACAAGAAAACTGAACCTGGAATTTTTGTGAGCTATAGCTTAATTTCAAAGGCCTACAAGATCTATTTATCATACCAAAACAAAGTAATTGTTAGTAAGGATGTCATATTCTTGGAGTTAGATAGATGGAGTTGGGAAAATGACAAGAAGATTAAATTTCAGGAAATGTAGATCAAAACCTTGTCAAAGGAACAAGGCCACTTTCTGGCATCTATCAAAGGTGCGATGTTGCCATCATGGAACCTGCTAGATATGAAGAGCTTGCAACTGATAAAAAATGGATAAATTCAATGAAGGAGGAGTTCAAGAAAAAAATCAGACATGAGAATTGGTGGACAGACCCAATCATAAGAAAGTTATTGGAGTTAAGTGAGTTTACAAGACCAAGCATAATCCTGATGATTCTATAAACAAGCATAAAGCAAGGATTGTTGTTAAGGGATAGTCCAAATATTTGGAATAGATTTTTCTAAAATTTTGCTCCAGTGGCTAGAATGGATACCATAAAGTTGTTGTTAACACATTGCAGAACAAAATGGTTGGGTCATACATCAAATTGACATCAAGTCGGTCTTCTTGAATGGATACTTGGAGGATGAAATCTTTCTTGAACAACCGGAAAGTTTTGTTGTTCAAGGACAGGAAGAGAGGGTATATAAACTAAAAAAGGACTTATATGGGCCAAAACAAGACATCATGGTACAGCAGAATTGATGTACACTTGGTAGGCTTAGGCTTTGTAAAAAGTCCAAGCAAATATACGTTGTATGTCAAAAATATGTCTTCTGCTTTTGTTATGCGTATGTGCTCCTATAGTTACTCATGTATTTGAGTTATATTATTCCTACATCAACACTCTTTTTTCTCTCTATTTCTCTCCATTACATCAACTGTTTTAGCACGTACTCTCTTCTCTTCCTAGCTCGCTCTTTATTGTATATGAAAATTGTAGGAATACAATTTCTCTGTTTATTATGTATAGCAGCGGTTTGTTGCCCTTGCAATATTTGGTAATACTAACTATTTTTACTTAGACAAGTTGAGAATATTTGATGAGGTAGAATTGATAAACAATTAAATTCATTTTACTTGACATGAATACTTGAAATTAATGATACTTGACATGCATACAAGATCTTACACACTCCTCACATAGAGAAATTAAATTCATTTTACTTTAGTTCCATTGAATAGGTAAACTATATTATATTTTATTTGAAATTCTTGACATGATTTTCTCAGGGTAGAAGAAATTCAGTGTCAATTGGAAGAAATGGATTTGATGAAATGTACCTTTTCAGTTCTGGCTCACGGGTTGAAATTTACAGCAAGTATTCTTACACGTGTTGGCCAAGCTGTTATCCTCAAACCAATAATACTAAGTCCTCAAGATGTATGGAGAGATGGACAATATTTACACAATCCAAATCTATAATAAATTGCCTAAGCTTCTCATTGTGGTTATCTTAAGCAAATTCAATTTTTATTTGATACAAGAGCCAACAAGTTGATGAATCCAGCACAATATAGTTTTAAAAATAATCAAAAGAAACTATTTAATATGGTAAAGGTTCATTTAATTTTGGAAAAGGATAAACAAAATTTAATTTCAAAATTTTTCTTATTGGTACTTATACTATAACTTATGTATAATTTTAATTCTTTTATTAATTATCTTCGTTTAACCTTTTTAACATTCAAATTGTTTAAATTAAATCTGTTATTTTAAAATTTTAAAATTTTTAAAATTTAACATCTTAGAAACAGAATAAACTAACTGATTATTATAAAAAAATCTCCATCAAATCTTTTGTTGTCTATTTGGAACTAATTAATAATTGACAATTATTGTGATTTAGACTATTATAATATTATATATTTTTTAAAATAATATAAAAACGAAAAATTTTCAGAAAGTATTATATTCAAAATTTATTTTTTATTTAAATTTAAATTTTTTATTATTATAAAAATATATTTTATACAGTATATCTTTTTACTTTCCTTTTTATTTATTCAAACATGTAGAAAGAATTATTTTTACTTTTATCTCCTATATCTATTTATTCAAATAATAAAACTTTTTTTTTTATTTTCTCTCAATTTCATCTGCCATTCAAATTTATTGGTTATTGGCAATGTTTAACGGTAGAATAATATTGACAGAAACAGAAAATAACTCTATAATTTAGACTATGATATTATTTATGTTCCACTTTCACTCAAAATGCACAAACATAACCAATTATTTGCTGTGAAGAAAATCTTTCTGTTAAAATATTTGATCTATATTAGCAAAAATATTTTATCTATATCAGGTAATTTGTTATATTTAATTAGTATCTCTTTAACAATTTAAAATTTAAAAGTGATCTAATTCGGTTAAAAGTATCTTATCCAGTAAAGTGTACTTGAATTATACTCCAATTTTAGCTATAAATAGAGGACTCATAAGAATAATTCCACACAATTTTTCCACTCAGCTGAACTGAGAGCAAAGTGCAGTGCGAGAATTACAATTTCTTCCATTTACAGTCACAATGACTTTGATGAAATCAAAAGTACCTTTTCACGTCTCAACAATTCAGAAACCTCAACATGAATATAAAATGAGGCTTAACAACATGAAGCAACAATTTGATCATGTTTGGTTAGAATGGAGTGATCAAGAGAAGCGATTTATTCATCCACTGGTAACTTTATTTCTTTCTTTTAATTTCAACTTAGTTTACGAATTATTCACACGTAAAAATTCTGCACAGTAAAAGTATTCTGCGTTGAAATATGGTTTAACATTCTGCGTCGAGTAGGCAGTTCTCTAGAACTGGATGTTGAATTTTCAAAAAGATGAGAGGAATAAAATAAAAACTTACTATTACATTTTTTGGGTACCTGGGAATGAAGAGGGGAAAGATAGCATGTCACAAGTACATTTGCTTATGAAAGAAGAGAAGCTTATTCTGTAAGAGCTTCTTTGCCTACTTCTCTTCCTAAGATGCACACAAGATGGGCCATTAGCGCCTTCCGTATGACTTTCTTTCCTGTGCTAAAATCATCCCCTCAAAACAGAAGCCTTGCTATGCATATCCTTTAGGGCTTACTCGACTGACGATAGCCTGATTTAACATCCTGCCTTCAAATAGAATCATAAAGAAATAAATTATTGAGTACTAATTAATTTCTTTATAATTTCAGGAATACCTCTCAGTTTGCAATTTTGTTGACACAAATCTTAATGACATTGTGCCAATCAAGCCTGCTTCAATAGAAAGTACCTCTTTCAAGTTTGTCGACACGGTTAAAGATTTGAAAGAATTAGCTACTAAGTTACACCACGTGGATGAATTTGCTGTAATAATAAAACATTAATTTTTAAGTTTTATTTATAATTTTTATTTTGACTTGTTATGTCACTTAATTTTTGGCTGATGTATTTTTTGCACTATTTAGGTTGATCTGGAACATAATCAATACCGGTCTTACCAAGGTTTGACTTGTCTAATGCAAATATCAACAAGGACAGAAGATTTTATTGTTGATACTTTCAAACTTCGCATTTATATTGGAGCTTATTTGAGAGATGTTTTTAAGGATCCCACAATAAAGAAGGTTAGTTTCATATAATTGACTTTGCATTTAATTTGACATATTTGTTTCGTTTAATTGACCCTATTGATCATCAATTAGGTTATGCATGGTGCGAATCGTGACGTTGAGTGGCTTCAAAGAGACTTTAGCATTTACATTTGTAATTTGTTTGACACTCATCAGGTTTGTTTTAAAGTTTTTAACTTTTCAATATTAAGATTATTTCTTTTATTACCTATAAGATAACAATATTGTATTAGTTTATTTGGTAACATGAAAAACTATGATAAAAATTGTTACTATAATTCTCTTATTTTTTATAATCTAGACTAATAAATTTTATTGCATTAATTAGGCTTCAAAGATCTTAAAATTGGAAAGAAAGAGTTTGGAGTATCTTCTAAGTCATTATTGCGAAGTCACTGCAAACAAAGAGTATGTTGCTTTCAAATTTTTGCTCCTTAAATTTTTGGATCCAGCCTATCCTATCATAGTCTAATCTTTTATTGTTCTTTCCAGCATGATTTTTTTTTAAAAAAAAAATACTTAAATTATGAATGTTTCATGATTAAAATTCTTACAGATATCAAACGGCAGATTGGAGATTACGTCCGATTCCTGATGAGATGTTAAGGTATAAATGTAACATGAACTTATCAAATTTGCTCTCTCCTAAATTCTTTCTTTGTTTTAGCTCATATTTTACTATTATTATATATTTGTTTTGTTTTATTATCTGAGTTTGGTTTAAATTTTTCCTTCCAAATATTTTGTCATAACCATACTAATTACTTCAATCTATTTAATTACTTTTCTAATAACAGATATGCCAGAGAAGATACACATTATTTGCTATACATATATGATTTAATGAGAATTGAGTTATTTGCCTTGCCTAAAGAGCCTGAAAGCATTGATACACCTTTAATGGAGGTAATTTTATTTTCATACATATTAATTATTTTAATTGTTTAAACTTCTATTCTTGTATTCTTGCAAGATTAGACAAGTTTGACCTTTTCCCCTATTCATATTAAGTATTTATTCAATCTAATTAATTAGCATATAACATGATTAACGATTGATTCAATAAATTTTTTTTTTTATTATATGATCGAAATTTCTCTTAACTATCAGGTCTACAAGCAAAGTTATGACGTTTGCATGCATCTATACGAGAAAGAAGTTCTAACAGAGAATTCTTACCTTCATCTTTATGGGTATGTTACATTTTCAAGTGTTATTCTTTTTATTAATTTAGTATTTTATACAAATAGCAAGTTTTCTAAACCTTTTTTTATTTCTTGTTTTATTTATTTATTGATTTGTTGTCTCTTTTATACGAGAAATATGATGTAAATTTTATTTTGCTTATAATATCTTTGAAATAAAGTAGAATAAAATTCAATTACTATTTTGCAACAGGTTGCAAGAGGCTAATTTTAATGCTAAACAACTTGCCATTGTGTCGGTAAGTGACTCTTTAATTTATTGTTTATAGAACTAAAAGATCATATTGACATATTACATATTTATACTGCGTTCGATTTGAATTTTTCTATTCTCAATTCTCAAGATCTATTATAATTCATGTTCTATTTACATTGCTTTCAGGCTCTATTTGAATGGCGTGACTTTATTGCACGTCTAAAAGATGAGAGTACGGGATATATACTACCAAATAAACTTGTTCTTAAAATTGGTAAATAATATTTTTTTTCAATAGTTAGAAACTTTTGTTTAAATATTAACAATTTAATTATATAATATGTTTATTTTATTTTATTTTATTTTCAGCTAAGCATATGCCAATCACTACAAGCAAGTTATCCATGTTGTTGAAGTCAAACTACCCTTATCTTGACAACAATCTTGATGTCATCGTCAACTTAATTTGTTATGCTATTGAAAATGCTGCTGCATTTGAAGAAGTTGCTAGTCTATTGAAAGAAGGAGCTGATATTGCTTCCATTAAAGAAGTAACTCAACACTTGAACAATGAGATATAGTTAAATATGAATGTTTAAGCATGAATTTGTCTATTTCATGTCTAGATATTGTTGTACTTATAAAGACATCTATAAACTTGTATGACGGTGAATGGGATATATAATAAAAATATTTTTTAAATTTATTTTCTCAACAATATTTATAATTATCTTATTAATTAGTATCACCAATTAAAACTTCTTATATTATACGTGAAAAAATATTAATCTATTTCGTCAAAAGCATTAGAACTTTTATACTTAAATGCCTCACCAATCCAATTTTAAAAACATTACAAAAGGGTGGCAACTTGAAAGTCGCAACATATTGTCAAATGGCCTAACAAGTAGCATTTTGCAGAATTTCTAATGATAAAATGATTATGTTTTCCTAATATCTCTTCACCAAGATTTGTAAAACTTAATCCACTAAAAAATTGTTAATCATAAGCTCACCCATTCTATATGGGAACCAAGAAGCTAAGTTTATCGTAATAATTCTTGCAAGTCATGCAACTAGATGAAACCTCTAAAGGCCAGATAACTTCAGATATTACATGAAAAATATAAATAAATAAATAAATAAATAAATAAATATATATATATATATATATATATATAAAATGAAATGTCCATCGAGTTCCAAATAGCCATAAAAATAACTGCATTTGCATAAAAGATCAGTTTGGTTTATCTAACTTTAATATTACATCCAAAATGAACTAAATTAAACTTCACATTATTTTTATAAGCATTTTGAATTACTTTTTATTTTAATTTTTTGGTCAAAAATACTTTGTATTTAAAAATCAAATTAAACAAAACGACAACTATTCCTATTAATAAATATAGATTTTAAAACCCGCACCAGACTCTTTGGGACCGTTCTTGTTTTTCTCATCCAACACCAACACGATCCAGCTCTACATGACTTCTTTTGCGGGTTCGGTTGGGGCTTGTTTTGATTCGGATCACTCATAGAAATTATGGCTTAAGAATGATTTTCTAATTATTTATTTTATTATTTTAAAAGTAAAATGTAGTTGTTCAACGGTTTGTAGTACCCTTTTAGCGCAAAGAATGAATGGCACTGAGAAGGTAAACCTCACCTAAGAGTCTGTATATGCCACTGGACGGATTTACCATGATTTACGATCTGAAAATAAAAAAAGGTTTCAATTGCACTGAACAAAGTTTTAAACGGGGCAACAAACAGGCAAATTAATGATGAAAACTTGCAAAACCCTTTTCCTGCAATCCTACCACCCAATACCTGAAATCGAAACGTAGCAACAGACCGGTTTCTGTAACAAACGAGCTGCACGCTTAAGCACAAAGGTCACTGTTGAAAGTTGGCTTGACAACACGTGAATTCAGTTTTGGAAGAAAAAGGATAACATATAGGAAGCAATAATTCACTACTTAGTGTGCGTTTAGATTGTCATTAAAAAGCTGCTACTAAACGTGGACCAAATTTAGAAGCTATAAATAAAAACGTTGAATCCATAATTAACAAACGTTAAACCAAACATGGACTTAGTCACACTCAGCCGTACTTTAGTTTAGACAACTAGATAATGGCGGAATCCGTGTACATTTTTTCAGACTTGGAAAATAGTAATATATCAGTTACACTCCAGATTGCTTTACTTGTAGCCTGTGTGTGTCGTGGGGAGGGGGTGGCTGGGAAGGATGCTTATATCACAGTAATGTGTGTATGATTTCATTCAGAAACAACTAATTTACACGAAAGGAAACAGTTCTCAAATTTACATGCCTGTTCGCTTTCTCCTTAAACCCAGATTAAGACATAAATCAACATTTGACTATTAGTACTAACAAGTAACAACAAAATTAGCAAGAGAGAAGACTGTGCTGCCAAGCTTCACTCACTGCAGCTTGAGGATATATTAACTGATAAAAAGAAAACTCTTAACTACCCTCAAAAGTACATAATAAAGTTGTCAGTTCAAACCTTGGGTTGACGACCTAGCTGATGATGACTCACCCAGAGACACAGAAGCCAGAGACGAAGCCCAAACACGGGCACTCCTTGCCCTCTCGTGAAAATTCCTGGTCTTACATAGTCTTAGTTTGGTCCAAATCCTCCTGACATCAATTACCTGAAGCACACGTCCCATCACTTGGCTTGTCTCACCGAATATTTGCATGTTCAGCTGGGGAATGCAAGAAACCCAGAATGCTCGGATACGTGATAAAATCTTGGGGAATACAAAAAGAAGTAATCTCAAACATAGAAACAACACAGAGAGTAATAAGTAGGGTTCTCTGTTCATTGTTTCCTTCAGAGACAAAGCCATCAACGGGTTTGAGATTGAATTTTCATCACTCATCAAGCTGCTTAGTTGACCAACAGCAATATTACTACTAACTTCAAACCCTGAGAGAAGCAAACAGGTCATTGGAGGTCAATTAGGGAAAAAAATCAGTCAATGAAGTTTCTTAAGTTTCACATGAGTTGTTATCTGGGTGAAAAATTGGTTGTCTTAAATAATACATTGGCATCTTTAGAAACAAGAATAAGGATATGATTACCTGTGTTTTTCTCAAAAAATTCCGAAAGGGAGAGAAGATTGTTTGGACCATGATATCTCAACCTTGATGTCTGGTTCACCAGTAATATTGTAGGCAAGCTATGAATTCCATATTTTGAATACAAGCTGCAAAGCAGAACAAAAGTAGATATCAACATGCATTATAAAGGTAGTCAATTGAGTATGCCATAATTTCAGTTGTTCGCCTATAAAATATAAAGTAGAAAAGGAAAAAAAAAAAATTTAACATTACTTAATGGCATTAGCCTAACCATAAGGAAATTGAGAAATCCTAGCAACATACTCTTTTTAATACACTTTTTTCAACAAACTATTATTAGTATATACGCAACTTCCATTAAATGATGTGGGCTTCACTCCTTTGGTGGGTCCTATTCCCTATTAGGGTTCCAGATGGATTTCACCCAATAATAGAGTTTCCCAAAAAGGTGTGTCAGTGTGTGTTGCTAGAATTTCTCAACAGGAAATTAGATTGCTGAACCAGGAATAGATTTAACAATTGTAGTTTGTATGCCATCCCCAGACCAGTCAAACAGGAAAAGAAATTAATTTCACCAATATCCAGAAACTTAAAAATAATAACAGGGATAGCTTCAAAACCTTGGCAAAGCTGATGATTGCTCAAGAACCAAATGTTCTACTTGAGGAAACATGGAACTAAGAACTTCAAATTTAGGAAGCATTTTATGTGAAAATGGGCACCAGGAAGCATAGAAGAGTATAGAAATATACTCTATCCGCTTTCTGCCAGACAGAACTCCTTCTATGAAATTTCCATCGACCTGAATAAATCAAAATAAAAAAATAAATACATCATGTCAGAATATGCAAATTGGTACATCACAGAACTATGTAACTATTTACTCAAATCTATAATTAAAGCTCTGTTACAAAGACCAGAAGCAATTACATTAGGCTTAAAAAAAAATGGAAAATGAGTGAAAAGTCAAGCATGCCTGGAAAGAAAAGAAAAGTCAATTAAATTTTGATTTTTACCAACAAAATGAACCAACATCCCATCAACCCAAAGCAAATATATCCCTCTCTCTGCCTTGATATGGTCACTTCAGTCTATAAAGATACCATTTTCTTAAACTTGATAAATGTTCAATTAATTCAAAATTCAACTGGTTTTAAAATGGGGAATATTTATAACCATTTTCAACAAAGAATAAAATCCTGTTTATATCCTGCCAAATTATTTGCAAAGAAGAATCATGGGTAGTTACCAACTAAAGATGTGATGTCAAACCCACGATTGTGGTTTCATGCTAAGCACATAAAATGGAAACCTCCTTTGCATTTGATCTTGACCAAACATGTAACCAAACCCAATAAACCCATGGTTAAACCAAGCAAGAAATTTATATGTTTATGTGAATTTTAGTTAAGTTAATCACATAATAATACCAATCATAGTGAGACATTGTGTGCATTGGGGGAAGGATTTGCGTGTTGAACTATTCATTGTAATCTTCATCATCATACTGAATTCTCTGTTGATTTCATTCATAGAAGTAAACCTATCATTCACAGTTGGCTTAACAATGTTAAATTTTGCGTCAATTTCTCTTCTTAATACCATCTGTTCACCTACTTTTAACAAATTACCCTACCTTACTCAAGCATCATGACACGTGATGCATATGCAGAGAGTTTTGCTCAAGCAAAGGGAAAAATAAAGGAAAAACAGACTACCAGTCACCCAATTGCTGCAAAAATGAAAGAGTATTTTGTCCACACCACAGCCAAAACTCTCCTTAAGAAAAGGCGTTGGAACTAGCACTGGTACCACCACATGACTTGAAAAAAATGTTCAATCAGTATGCTGGCCCAATGGAAGGACCGACAATTGAGAATAATTCTGCAGTAAGATTATTTATGAAATATTATGTTTGTGCTGGTTATGACTTACAAGAAGTGAAGAACATATCCATTGCAACATTTGGTAGTACCAGAGCTAGTTTTTCAACGCTTTACTTTCAGAAAAAAGAGTTTTTCCCATGGTACAAATACTCTATTTTTCTTTTGTTTTCTTTAGTTTTGCCCAGTAGTTAGACTATACTTCCTGAAAACTTTCCACCAACTAGGTGGCTGGTAGTCTGTTTTTGTATGGCAAGTTTTGTCCATTGCTTGGACAAAAACTCTGTACACACACACACACACACACCATGTGTTAGCATGAGAAATTTACATCAGTTACAAATACAAAACTAGTTTTCTTTTTTTAATATTATTATATTGTTTCGCCCATGACACGGATGAAACTTGCTGTACATATGGCCAAAACAACCACAAACAGGGAAGTTTTTTTACAATTTTTTGGTAAATTGTTTAAAATAAACATTGATTGGTCAAAAAGACAAGAATAGACTCAAAAGTTACATTATTTTTACACAAGCCTGTTCTGAGTAAATTATATTTGGATAATGGCCATATAAACATTGCTACAATTTTTCTATAGAAAAATCTGGGAGCACTCTTATATGGCTAAAAGGATATGTGATCTTGACAAATCTAGATCATATCAGCTAGGTTATTCATACAGTTTTCTAAATTAGCCAATCAAGTTTCAACCATTTAGTCAAAGATGTCTTATGGAAATCTCATCACTTCAAATCCTTATTCTTTGTTAATAAGATGGACATTCAATTTACATGCTAATAAGTTGGGTTATTAATTATAAAATAATATTAAAAATTATTTTTCTTACAAAAATTTTCAAGTACCAATGCATGCACAAGTATGTTTCTAGTTGTTATTCCGGGACAGTGAAATTTTATGTGGGTCTTCTCTTGGTTAATGACAAGTTTAGAAGAACATACAATTTTAGTGAACTGCTGCACACTGACTAGATGATTGAAGTGTATTTTGGGTGTGGTGACCAGAGAAATGAAGAATGAGAGGTTAGAGTAAAAGAAATGCAAATTGTTTGGTTTGTGTATGGGAGTCTTTTAGGGGTAGAGCAAGAGAAATCAGAGAGAAAAAGGAAAGGAATCAGTAGTAGTCTATGAATGGAAGATAAAAGAAGTCTATTTTATCCATCAGATCAAGCCAGTTTACTCTACTGGAAGTTTTCTCTTAGATTTGTCATTTCATCAAAAGATGATCGAGGAAAAGGATCAAACACAGTAGTAGGACTAAAAAATTTTCCTCACAAGTACCTGTGCTTCTTAAGCATTAACCAAAATAGCAACACATGTAACACTAATCAATTCCAGCCAGTCATCACTGATCAGTATTAAATCCAAATACCAAAGTTCGCAAAAGCCACACAGCACTTAGTTTCAAAATCAATAGTGACAGTTTGGTAATGTTTGATCAAAATATAAACATCAATGCAGTGTGGATCTCACATTCTAGAAGAAAAATGGATGTCCAACCAACGAGCTACAATCTAGTTATAAAGAAAGAAAAGTTGAAAATTATTGTCTACAGTGATTAAGGATCAGCAGAAGCAATCCAGCCCATGAGAATAAACAGTATTAACTAAAAGAAAATGCATATAATATGAAAACTTCTAATAGACTAATCTTATTTTGTTACTTTGAGGTTTCAGCAAACTTGACTAACTTTAAGCAATGAACATAGTATGTGTTAGAAATTAATTTTGCACTAGATCTTAATTACATGCTGATCACATTCCAAGGGTTTAGCTATGGGTCATGTAGAGGTTCAGCAAATGCAAATTACATCCGATCGAAGAAATTATTTAAGTGCTTATGGTATTATTAAGATGTCCCATATTGGTTAAGAATAGAACCATAATACTTCTTATAAGGGCTAAGGCAGTCCTCCTCCTATCAACTAGCTTTGGGAAGTGAGTTAAGCCCAAATTTTTTAACATGATATCAGAGTCTATCCATCTTTAAACAACATTTTGATTTTGTCCATGGGTTATGAGACCAATGGTTTAAGAAACAAGGAGAAATAAAATAATGACATTATTCAGGATTTGGATTAAAGCTACAATGCGAATGACCCCATTGATAGAATCAAAATGTCATCTATTTTCCTGAGGAAAATATAATCATTCAAAAGATACCATAGGAATTTTTTGTTTTTCCAAGAAGACAATATAATGATAGTGGTCATGTCAAGTGGTTCAGGAGATGCTAGAGACCATCACAAAAATTAACAGCATTATATTACCAAGTTCATCTGTAAAAAAATATGTTAAAAGTTTAAAGTAAGAAATTTATGCAATCTCCTCATGAATCAAAGCAATAATTCATATACAACTATTACTTGTACGGAAAGTGGATAACTCACTAGAGGTTATTAGAGGACCCCAAATGGACCTATTTTATTGGTACACCAATGATACCATGCTACCCAGTAAAAATAATGAAGTCAACTACTTCTCATTCAGCTACAATTAATACAAACTATATACTTATCTAGATGCTTAGGACTAGAGCCAGCAAAATGGGCCTACCTGATAGGTTTGCCCAAAAATACCTGCAAAAAAAGAGGGTTTGTACTTTAAAATTGAAGGTCCGAATAATCCAGGCCTTTTTAGCCCGAACCCATGCAAGCTTAGGAAGGATTAGGCCAAAAGTCGTTTGCAGCCAGCATTATTTTTTTAAAGTGAATATGATTATGGGCCGTGACTAATTACTCCGAATTCCAATAGGGATTTTCTTTAGTTTTTAATGTTATCCTATTTTTGTACATTCTTCACTATATCAAAATTCTAATTTTATAACTTTTTCAAGACTTCTACATCAACTCACCTGTATTTTCTCCATCCTTTCTCTGAGCACTTGCATATTGTTGTTGCGCTATTAATTTTAAAATATTTTTTTATTATTATTATTCTTGATGTTGTGTTATATACATATGAATTATTTATATAAAGTAAATTAATTTTAGAATTAAAAATAATAATAATAATAATTTTCTCATATATATACATAAATATTGGTATTTTATTTTTTTATTTATTTTTTAAAAAAATTGAAGAATTTGAAAGTGCAAGAACTATTAATAACAGGAAGTTAGAACTTGATATTTATTTAGAAGAGCGAAGGCTTCTTCCGTCAGATTGCTTCTATATTATGATTTTTTAAAAGGAACAGAATTGTAAATGTTTGTGATGTATTGAGTATTCCAATAACTAATGTGGCATCAGAATTTGCTTTTAGCATTGGCTTTCAAATTTTAAACAAGTATAAAAATTGATTGGGAGATGAAACAATTCAAGCTCTCATGTGCACGTAGTTAATTACATATTTTTGTAAATAATATGTATTTTAAACTAACATCGTCATTTATAAAATTAAAATTATTAATTTATTTTATAATAAAATCTATCAATATAATTCATATTTGATTCTAAATTATGATGAAGAGGATGACGAGGGAAGCCATTGCAATTGAAGATACAAAACCTTCTCATGAAAGTTCAAATAAGAGACTAGTTAAAATGTTTATTTTGTAGGGTTTACTTTCATTTTGTTGGATAAAGTTATCTTTTATTTTTAGAGAAAAAGTATGATACAGTGGGCCGCCTATATTAGCCCGCTACCCGATGTGACCTGACTCGGGTCCAGTAGCCCGAATTGACAACTCTACTTGGTATAGACCCTAAAAAATGTTTACAGGGAAGATTTTAATTAGATCCCCAATTTTAAGCTCACAAAACTATCCTCATATTTTTTTTGTTTTTTCTTTTCTTTTCTTTTAACTAGCCAAACCCAGGTTTGATGCCTTAGGATCCAACAAAACTGACCCTTTCAACCAAAACCACAAAGAGTACAATAGTTGAACGTATCCAATAAATTAAGCATCGTAATCTCTATCCTATTCTAAAGTCGTAATACAAGTCTTAAAGGCCCAAGGTAATCTAAATTCAATTGTTTGCCATAAAAATTAAACAAAAAAGTTGAAAGAAAACATTTAACCACATTTCCAAGAAATTATGAGAAATTATCTCAAGCCAGCAAAATAAAGAAATTTCAAAATCATTTCCCAGGGTAAGAAATTCTCCATATTAATCGTCATTACAAGATGCGAAATCCCCGATTCCCAATTTCACATAATCAAATCAGAACCCTTGTTCATCCACCCACCCAGACATTGAAATAAAATCCGATAAAAAGTAAAAACACAAAACAAAACCACCAAAACATCCAAAACTTAAAATCAAACGCAATTTTGAAATCAGGTAAGAACGGGAAAGTACCTGAAGAGGTGGATTCGACGGGATCGAGATTGGGCACTGAGATTGAAGATTGAATAGAAACGAAGGAGGATGGGGAAGGCACGAGAGGGAAGAGCCAGACGCGGATTGAAGCAGAATCACGGAAAGGAGAAGAAGAAAGGAAGCAGCCATGGATGGAGGAGAAGAAGACGAGAACGCCATTGAAGAAGGGTAGGAAGAGTAAAAAGAAGAGGAAGGAAAGGGTAAAACAGGAAAAGAAGAAAAAATTGAAAGATTTTGGGTGTTTGTGTCGTGTGGGTTGCTAAGGTAACGGTGACGGTGGCGAAGTGGGTTTGGTTTTGTTTGGTTTGGTTTGGTTGGGTAATGTCTTAAGGAAGGAAGGGTGTGAGGACAAAGAAGCAACCTTTCCAGCTCAAAATTGAAATGATGTATATATTTATGGTTATTTATGTATTCTCTCTTTCTCTCTCTACATTTTCATACTTAAAAATCCCTTTCTCTCTCCTACCCCCGTGTATACCTCGTGTGTGTTTCCCGGAGCCATTCTTTTTTTATTAATTAAAAAAAAGTTGCAGATTTTATTATATTTTAATACTCAAACTTTAGTTAATATATATTTTTATTTTTTAAAACTTTGATTATATAATTATTTAAATTTTATTTAATGATTAATAAGAATATAAAAGTATAACAAAGTATATTATTTTTGTGTAAATTAATAAACTATATATAGTATTTAAATAAAAAGAAAATATAATGCCAGTTTTTTTGTTTTTCTTAAATTAAAAATTTATCATTTTTATTTTTGATTTATACAAATAAAAATACTTTATTTTTTTATTATTATAAAAATTAAGCTCATTTATTTTAAAATTATATATATACATAGATCCTTTTATATTAATATAATAAAATAATAATTATAACTAATTAAATTTAAGTTAAATAAAATGTTCAGATTAAATATAAAAAATTTTAAACTTGTATAAAAATATCTTGCTTATATATATATAAACAACAGGTATTATTTTATTTTATTTTATTTATCAGTAAAAAATACAAAGAACGGGAAAAAGGAAACTGCAAATGAATGTGAAGTTCTCCAAATTCTCCAATAGATAAGTCTTTAAAAGATAAACTTGTAATAACAGTTATCGAAGGAGCCAAACAGTGGAAACGTTGAACTCCTTTCTTACCAAAGTGAATATGAATTTATATTTTATAAAACAATTGCTTAATAAAAACTTATAAAATTAGTAAGTGAATTTTAAGTTCGAAGGTTGTTTGTTATATGCTATATCTATGGTATATAACACTCTTGCAATGAAACAAAACGTTGTATAACTTCAAATCATGCCTAGTCATAAAGTTAGTCTTCAGCAAACTTTTGCCACCTTCATGTTTCATCATAGTGACAATATTTATCATAAAGCTTCATATATGAATGGATCTAACTCCTTTTAACTTATTAACTCTAACTATTATACTAAGATACAGTGTTTCTCACATCAAGCCTAAATTCTTTAACATGAGATCATCGTCTTCCTTTATCTTAAAATCAATTGAAACAAGGAGTTCAAGTCTTCCAAGAATCTAAAATCAATTGTCTCATATATATCACAGACTTCTAAGGTTATATTACTAATAATAACTCATAACTTCAAGGTTATAGTTGACTCACTCATTAAAATAGTTTATAAATATTTAGAATGTTAGCCAATAAATAGCTCATAATATATAACTATTTCTTTAAAGGTTGAGTTATGTTGTCTCATGTCATTTTGGCCCTAATTTATGATATGATAATGTGATCACAATAATGCCCAATAATTATATGTTATTATAAAAGACATAAAAGATACATGTTGGGATCATCCTCCTAGAATAAGAACTTTGAGACTTTGGCTTATAGTCAAGTCCTTTAAGTTGAATTACCAAGTAAACCCTCAAAACTCATTTGAGGCAAAATTGGTCATCTCATCACATTGGTAGCTTATAGTTTGCAGAGATGAGTATAATAACTAATTTAAATGTGATGGATGTGAAATATAAAAATTATAGTGAGATTCATTAACAAAAAGCAACATATGAATAGATTTACAAGATTGAAAAGAGATTAATGGAAGCTATAAATTTGATAAAAAGGATTTTGTAAGTAAAAAGTAGAAGAAAGTTTAAAAGATATTGGGAGCAAAAAGAGTTAGATTTTAGTGACAAAGTTCTTTTATTTGTTCTAGTGTGTGTTATTCCTAAAGAATGGAGAGAAAATTATAGTATTTTGGTTTTGGATTAGTAAATATGTTGATATAAAAATATTTGTTTATTATTCATATATTTCCTAATTTTATTGTTGATCAACATATCATGATATGACAATATTAGAAAAACAATGGTTTGAGATAAATAATGTACCTATTGTTTGTATCATCATCTTATCTTTTATACTTTTTCCAAAAAGTCAATAATACAATGCCTTCCCTCAATCAAATATTTTTAGTTTTTTCAAAATTCTTTGAGAGTTCTCATGAACCTATCAAGCTAAAGGTGTAAAACGGTTCATTAATTGATTTAAAATAGCATTCATATATCACTAGAAGTGCATATAAATTTTCTAATTTAGTTTTACTAATCTAAACAATTATTAAAGCAAACTTGTTGTTCTAAAGATATATAACTTTTGCAACGTGTTATGAAACATAATGCTTTATGCAAATGTTAAGTTATTTACTAGTATATGTTGAAGAAAAAAACTTAACAAGTTGATTATGATATAAATGTATAATTTAATTAGATTGTATATGTATTTAATTGTATGGAGTTGTTTCCATAAATAAAAAATGATATTTAATTTGAGGTTTATCCATTAATTAAAAATTATAATTTAAAAACAACTCTAAATATTTTTATTATCATGAAACTCGTTATAATTGAAATATACATATATTAAATACTAATGTACCAAGCAAACTTACAAAATTTAATGTTATAACAAGTAAATAATAAATTTAGATTATATAGAAATACTTAGTTATATTGATGTAATATTAAACATTTTCTAGTTAAAATTAAAAAATAAATAATAACATAAAAAATAATCAAAGTTATGAATATAAATACTAGATTATTCTAACATAAATATAATTTTTTTAAGAAATTTAAATATAAATTTTCAAAGGTTATCTAAGTTACTTATTATAAGTGACAAATATTTCAAATTTAACTATTGACAATTTTAATATTATAGCTATGACTAATAAATTATAAGTATAAATATTTTTTTTATCACGTAAAACTAATTTAATATAGATCTTCGTAAACTCGTCAAACAAATAAGATTAATAATAAATAAAAGTTAATGTTTTTAAAAATTATTTATAATTTGATAAATATTAAAATAGTGTTTAGTTCAGAGATAATGGAATAGAGACATACATGTCATATTTAGTTAGTGTCTCACTGAAAAGACACAAATATAGGACACGCTTGTATCTCCTGCAAGAAGGGACATTCGTGTCTCAGCGTTAGGACATAGAGGCTACACTTTTAAAGATATAAAATACTCCTGATAATTCTACAAAATTACATACACTACCTTTATATGTTTTGTCTCTTACATTCAAACATAATACAAGATGCAATACATAACATCCTATCATCACTTCTAAACACAATACATAAACATAAACATTAATATCTCTATCCTTCATTGTTTTAGTGTCTTTAACTCTATTGTCTAGGAACAGTATCCAAACTCTATCTAATAGTTAAAAAAAAAATTAAAAAAAAATAATTTGAAATAAAAAATAAATAATTATTAATATAAAACACATATTTTGAATAATTCTTTTACATAAGAGTAGATATATATAACTATTTTATTAATTAATTTTTTATATACAATAAATTATTATTATAGTATAAAATAATATATACGATGAAATGTTATAAATTATAATGTAAAATTTTAAGTTTTTTGACCGTATTAATTTTGTCTTTTAAAATATATCCATAACATTTTACAAATATACATAATATTAAATAATATTTTATATATTAATGATATTAAAATTATTAAATATTAAATTAAACATTATAAGAAATTATTACCACTTAACTTATAATATCGAATTTGAGTAAAATTAAATATAATTATATTAAATACTTAAATTATATTCAATAAATAATACTTATTATTAATAAAAATATATACTGTCTATTTCTGACTTTGTCCACAATATCCTTTCTTATTCTTTGTTTCGAGGCATTTCCTTATCTTATCTTCATTTTTCACTTCTTGGTATATTTTCACGGTCACTCTCAAACGCATCACAATTTGGGCGCTAGGATCCTTTCATGTTTGATTTTGAACATGACGATCATGTTCGCATGTTTTTTAACTTTCGCTTAAGCGAAATTTACTCACTTAAGTGAAAGTTAAAAAACATGCGAACATAACCGTCATGTTCGAAATCGAACATGGGGGGATCCAAATCCCACAATTTGGGAGTGAAAATAAGATATTATGAATTTTTTTTATTTAAATTAGATCATTAAAAATACAAACAAAAATTATTTATTTTAAAACTAAAATCCAAAAGTCAAAAAGAACTAATAGAATAAAAGAGTGAAAATACAATTATTATTTGGTAAAATCTCCTGTACCCTTCATTGTTAAGAGAGTATAATATCTTCTCTAAATTTATTAATTTTAATTTTATATTTAAAGGGTTTAAAAAAATTATATACTAATTAATTTTTTAAAATATTTAATTATTATTATTAAATAATTCTTTACTTTAATTTAAGATCTAAACATTGATAAAGTATGAAGATTTCGGTTAACCTAACTTTCTTAAGTAACATTCTTCTAAAATTTAAACAATTTCTTATTTTAAATATATAGATATTAATATGATGTGATTAAAGTCAATAAAAAATAGATAATTTAAAAAAGATTTTCATATATATAAAATCTGAAACAATAAAAATGAGAAAAAAAAATTTCATCCGCATAAAATTTCATTCACAATACAAAATAAAACATGTTTCATAACTTAAATTTATAAATAAAATAAAAGTTAAAATTTCAAATTATATATACATATTTCAAATTCATGATAACAAACTATTTTAAGAAAAATAATTTTCTAACTAAAACTAGATATAAATTAAAAGTTAAACAATTAACTATTAAATATTACACATCAACTTTGAATCATTATTTATAATAATTATATATTATAAATAACTTGAATGAAAATTCAATCAATATTATTACATTTTTTAATAAATTTAAATCCTACATACTAGTTCCTTTTATATCATCTTTTGCGAGTATGATCCTAGAACAGATCAATTTTATTTATTTCTTCTTTACCTAAAAATATTTGTAAGGGTGATCATCTCTCATCCCACTAAAATTCTTATTTCATAAAATAATCAAAATAAAGGCAGAAACATTTTCTAATACAACATTTAACGAAATAGATATATTCCATTCTTAATAAATTTAACCATACACATTCCATTCCTTATTTAATTCAACCCAATTAATTTTAGTTGTTAAACTCATACTGCCACTTTATTTATTTATACAATTTTAATCAAACAAAAGTCATCCATGCACATTATTCCACACTTAACCAAACATCATTATCTACTCTAATATTTCGTGCCACTATATCTATTTCAAATATGAATATTTTATCAATTAACAGTATTTCAGGAACTCTCGGACCCCTAAATCGCTACCAACGCACTTTTCCTAATTACAAAGAACTTACACCGCATGAATAGTGGTTGATAAGTTAAACTACACATGGATACAACTTCAGACCCTATACCCCCAGTGTGTTCGTGAATTATTCCTACGATATCTCAACAATGACACATCAAAATCATACTATTTATATCAATCAATATTATAATCTCACACATCGATGTATTACAATACACATATTATAATCGCACTAATTGGTATTTTTATGACACACATATTAGTTGCTCTTTTTTCATTTTCTCATATTATTCTCAATAGTTCTCAATTATTCACACCAATTCTTTCCTTTACCTTTCACTTATAATAATTTTTCCTTCATCTCTTTTTCATCATTTTATTAAATGAAACGTGTCTAATACTTCATACCCCTAGACTTAGTCTATTTCATATATAAATGACGAAACACGTTTCATCATTCACACCGTTAAACAAATTCTTCATCAATCATACCAAATCAATAAATCACGCATATAATTATAAAATAGAAAACATTTTTTTGGTTGGACACCTTCGGACTCAGACCAATCTTGCAATTCATAAATAATTTGCTAGAGAATATATTCTCTTTATCTTAACAAAGTCTTCTATCCTAAAGTTTAACATTCTCTACTTTTTCATTATTCAACACATATATTATTCAAAGAGATAATAACTTACGATATCAGTTATACATACACATACACACACACACACACACACACACATATATATATATATATATATATATAGAGTAACTTATCTATAAAACTTCTTAAACTCATTCTTGTTTGTGACTTCAACCATAAACTTTATCTTGACCCTTTTTATACCAAAAATCTATTTTCACCATATAGTTGCAAGAAAACTTTATAGATTTGCTATTTGGAATGAGATAGTTCAATTCTTTCAAAATCTATATATATATAAGTGATATCTAGGGTTTAGGAATAACTCTCCTTACCTGGAAATTGATCTCTAAAACTAAGTTATTCGTGGGTTTTAAAGTAAACTCTACATCTTGACCAAAGATACTATCCAAATACCAAAGTTCTTCCTAACATCACAGAGTATAGTATTATTACAAAAAAAGAGAACAAAGAAATAGGAACAAAATTCAAGAACTAAGTTCTGAAAACTTACTTAGATTTGAGTGGAATATACTTTTGAGTTGAAATTCGAGAGAGATTTAGGGTTAGACAGGCTTTCTCTAAGAAGGAAGAGGGGAAGAATGGAGAAAATAGAAAAGGAGAGGCGTTTTGGTTCTAAAATAAAGATTTTTAGGATAGAAATTCTTTAAATATCCCTCAAACTCACGACTTTCTCGCTACAGCAAAAAAAATCAGACAACATTTTCCTTTTGTTGTTTGTCATTTAAGCTACAGCAAAAATCCCTCGCTATAGCGAGTATTGTTGGGTCATCTTTATTTATTTATCACTACAGCGAGACTCCCTCGTTATAGTGAGAGGGCTTGGTTTTGGATGATCTCTTTTGCTCAACGAGATATTTTGTAGTTTACACCAATCAAACTCTCCTAATTTCAGATAACATGCACAAATAACTAACATAAATTGTAATAATAATAACTAATAAAATAAGGGTGTTATATCTTCTCTTATCTTTACTCTCACCTACAATTTTCAATTATTTTTCATTTTCAGCCTCTTTGCATTTTTCTGGTATGACGAGTCCCATATATTGCAGAAATGTGATTTTTGTTACAGATTGAACAAACCTTCATGTTTTGTTCGTGAACCTCTCTTACTCAAGTAATTTATGAATATTTAGTCCACCATTTAATTGAATTTCATTTGTTAGTATAATTTTTGATGGTTACTAGTTTTTGCAATCAATCTATCATGGTTTTATGTTAGCTTCTTCAAAACCCTTTTTCTGCTTGTGAGTTTTTCTTTGAAACTATCTCGGAGGAGTAGTTTTAAGGAAGTAGCTACTTTTGAATTTGTAGATTTTTAATATCCTCTTGCAGTCTCTTTCTTCTAAACTCGTGGGAGAAAAAATCATGCACTCATACACCTTAGTTTATACTTACAACTATAAAGAACTAAAGAAATAATTAGCTTATTCTAATAGGAGGCTATTGACCTTTAGAGATTGTCGTCTAATTATTCTAATAGGAGGCTATTGACCTTTAGAGATTGTCGTCTCTCTTTGATGAATGTGGTATTGAGGTTTGACTCATTTGAAAAAGAGGTCAATCTTAAAGAAAATCATACGTCTATGCAGATGAAATAAAATAAAAATAAATATAAAAGACTTTTTCAAAAAACAAATACTTATAACTATAAAAAATAAAAAAAAAGATTTCAAAAATTTGAACAAAGAAAAAAAAAAGTCAGAGAAAATGAAATGAAACACTGTGCTTTCTTTTTTCAAAAAGACTATTTTGTATTAAAACAAATATTTTATAAAAAAATATATACTAAAAATAAATTTAAATTAATAAACTAATTATATTCATCCACGGTATATCTTCAAATCCCAGGTACCTCGTTATTTTTTATTTTAAATATAACATATCTTTAAAATTGTCTTTTTTCCCATTCCCATAAAAAAAGACCTTCAACTTCAAGGTCCCTAATGTTATGTCCCCTCTATGAATTCTTAAATAGAAGATAAATTGTCATATATAATTAAAATAATTATTATTTTAATTATAATGATTTAATGAAATGACTATTTTAAATTAATATTCAGTGAATTTTTAAGATATTATTTGAATAACTTACTATTTTTTTGAATAATTAATTTATTTAAAATATTCATTAAGATAAATAAAAATCATTAATAAATTATACCTGATTAATATTATAAAAAATAAAACGTTATATTTTTATAAAAAACTTGTATTTTTCATATTTGAAATCTAATATAAGACTAGACAGAATCAAGAAATGAGGGAAAAAAAAGAAGAAAAAAAGTTAAAATATTTGAGAACTGAAGCTACCTATAAAGCTTAAAACCCCAAACACAATTTATCTCTCTGATCTGAACCTCAACACTGAAAGCAGAAGGAAAAAAGGGGCTTAGGGTTTTGGGAAGCGATAATGGATTTGACAGCGGAGAAGAAGGAGTCTGAGAACAACAACAACAATAACCCCGAAAGTACTCATCAAACGTTGGATTCTTCTTCTCAATTGGCAGCTGATGCTAACAGCAACAGCAAAGAAGCCGAAGAACGACAAGCCCGTGACCTTAAAGCTGGTCTTCACCCCCTGAAGGTTCAAACAGTACCAAAAATATTATTATTATTATTATTTAGGGTAATTTTGACGTTGAGCCGATGCTTTTCTTTTTTAATAATTTGTATGCAATGCGTTAAATGAAAAGTCTGGTGATTGATATCTAGATTTTTAATGTTTCTTAGTTTTTTTTTTTGTTGAGATTTCGGGATTTTATTAGCGATTTATGGATATAACTGAAGTTTGCAGTTACGCATAGACATGCTGAGGTGGAATATAATGAACCAAATCGGAAGTTTTGGGTTGCGGGTATATGTTATTTGATGAGGAAGATAATGAATGGTTAAAAAATTTCGCATGTTTTTGTAAAGGTTTTGATTAAGGGTAGCTTGCTTTGATTTATCACTGTGCCTCCAGAGTCTTATTTTTTTTGGTTTTTTTTTTTTACAATAGAAATGGTTGTGATCCTGGAAGAGTTGATCAAATGCTATGTTGGGTGTAGTGGGTTGTTCTTCTTTGATGCAGATATGTGGGAGATGATTATGCTCTGTTGATTAGATTTGGCTCTTAATGATTTGACATGCTTGTAGATTATGTGTGGTGGGCTGGTGGCTATGCTTATTTATTTCACTCTATCTTTGTGTGGTTTACTGTTTGTGCAATTTTACATTTTGGTTGATTTATTTTGTGTCGGTGGTGGTGGTCTTTATGAGCAGCACAAATTTGTATTTTGGTACACACGTCGAACGCCCGGAGTTCGAAATCAAACATCGTACGAAGACAACATAAAGAAAATTGTTGATTTCAGTACGGTAAGGTCTTTTGCTTTATGAGGGACTATAGTTGAATTGTAGTTTATATTTCATTAAATTTTCTTACTTTGGCAA
Organism: Abrus precatorius; assembly: GCF_003935025.1. Taxonomy (NCBI): domain Eukaryota; kingdom Viridiplantae; phylum Streptophyta; class Magnoliopsida; order Fabales; family Fabaceae; genus Abrus; species Abrus precatorius. The sequence continues at coordinate 7,427,168 of NW_020874395.1, read as the reverse complement.
ATGTGGGTGTTAATACTATTATAGGTTGAAGGATTTTGGGTCTGCTATTGCCATCTTGCTCGTCCTTCTTCTTTGCCTAGTCCAACAGATTTGCACCTTTTCAAGGAAGGAATTCGTCCCTTATGGGAGGTAGGTTCTTAAAATGTGTAGCTGGAGTTGTATTTTCTTGTTGATTGAGAATTATAAGCTGTTCCATTTGACATGGTGCATGACTTTCTTCTGAAGGACTCTGCTAACTGCAATGGTGGTAAATGGATTATACGATTCAAAAAGGTTGTCTCAGGTCGTTTTTGGGAAGACCTGGTAAGTGCAAAGATTTTCTTCCAAAGCATCTTTTGTATCTTCCTTGATAAAATGTTAACACTTTAATTTATTGAGTGTTTATTTAAATTTGTTCTTCCATCAAATAGTTTTAATGAAAATTTGGTTTTTGATAGATCTCATTTACAGCTTCATTTGATACATGTAGTTGATCCCACTAAATAGAATATTTCTTGGTTGTTGTTGTTGATATCTAAATTTGCCATTAAAATTATGCTATGTTCAAGTAATTGAAATGTTTTATGGGCCTAAAATGTTCCGTTGTTGATTTTTTCAACAGAAAGTGAAGACAGAACCTAGTTTTTGATTACCATTTATAAAATAGAAATTTGTCTCTGAACTACTCCGTTTGTGAAGCATGATTTCTATGTTCCACAGGGTTGTTCACAGTGCACACATTTGAGGTTGTCTAGGTTACAACTTGACATATTTGTCACTTAGTTTGGGGTGGGAAAATGTTTCAGAAGCCCTGTCAACATTTTTTTAACCGAAAAAGGAAAATGAAAAGACTTGTTTTGTTAGTTCAAAAAGTGAATTCTTCTAGTTAGCACTGAGTGGATGGCAGACTAGTAGATATTGGACCCACTGGGCCTACATTTCTTGTGTGGAAGCTAAGAGATATTGGGTGCTAATTTAACCAGTTGCTGTTTTCATCGTAAGAAAATTACTTACCAAAATGGCTGCCCCCACCAAGTTTGTTTTTTGTTTTGTATTTTTCCCTCTTTTGTTCTGTTTTATAACTATTAAGCCCTTTGATTTTTGGGGTGATATATATTTAGTTTAACCCTATGTGCAAGTTAAGATCAAATCGAAAGCAGCCAATTAATATTTGAACTTAATATAGAACCACTGAAACCTACTAATCCTTTTAGAAACACCAGGACTTGTGGGTACTTGGTTTTGTTGCCCAATTAGTTTTTGTCCATTGTCCTTGCAGTGGAATAATGTTGAGTAGCTAGGCCTCCATTAATCTACCTGTCATTTGATTTGTGCAAAAAAATTTTGTTTATTTTCCACAAAAAATTCCACTTCATTATATGATATGAACTAGTTAATAAGTAAGTTTCTATCAAATAAAGTTGGTGCGTTCCTGATAACTAGAGGAGGAAGCATTGATAGAAATTGATTTGGAAAGTAATTCTGTTTATTGATTTCCATGAAGTTGTTTCTGTGGAAGCTATTTTCTTCTTGTGCAGAACAGAATCACATTAATGGGACTAGCTAATTTTCAAATAATGTAAGGAAAAATTTCTGATTTTCTTTTTGTTTGCTAATGAGTTTAGCACATAAGTACCTGGTTGGTTTAAAATTTATCTGCCGCTGCAATTGAGAAGTAGGACTATTAAGCTCAATGTAAAGGACTTTTCTAATTTGTCAAGAAGTGGTGGAATTCTTCATTTATTATGGTAAATGACTTTCTTCTTGAATCCTGAGTGCCCTTTCTTTTTCTTAGACCATTTTTCTAAATATAGCCGGTAGCTGGGTATTCTATCAAGTAATCATAAACCTTACAATGGATAGCAACCCACTGCTTACGATATGTAGCTAACACTAGATCATCTGTGATGGCTAATTTTGTATACTGTTGTGAGGTTTTGAATGATGCTGATTCTTTGGACATTAATGTAAACAGTATGCAATGGCTATTTAGCAAATGATATACCTTTCATTTGGTTTCCACATTAATATTGTATACTGTTGTGAGGTTTTGAATGATGGCAAATTGTTGACCAGCTAAATTACCATTTGGAATATATCTTTGTGAATTTGACTTCATGACATACCATTGATTCTACTTATATTTGTGTCTTCTATTGTTGGAGACTTGAAATTTGTAATAGCATTACATGGCTAAGTGCAGGTTCTTGCCTTAGTGGGTGACCAATTGGATTATGGGGATAACATATGTGGTGCTGTACTGAGCATTCGTTTCAATGAGGATATATTGAGTGTGTGGAATCGCAATGCTTCTGATCATCAGGTTGGAATTATTACTGATACTTTGCAATTGCGAATATACATTCATATTTGTCCTTAGTAATGTTCCTGCTTTCTCATTACAGGCTGTAATGGCTCTGAGAGATTCAATTAAACGTCACTTAAAGCTTCCTCACAGCTATGTTATGGAGTACAAGCCCCATGATGCCTCTCTGCGAGACAATTCATCTTATAGGAACACTTGGTTGAGAGGCTAAAGAAGATACAACCGTGTTCTTGCCGAAGTCCCTGCTGTCGAAGCTATATTGTATACTGACACAGCTTTCACTCGGCCAAACTAATCATTGGCTACATTCTAATGATGGTGCTGAGTTTTCCAGGACTGGTTTCTGTCTTTTGAATTCAATGTGCTACAACTACATTTTGACTGCTTTATGTAGTTCCATTTGGTTACTTGGGTTTCTCTCTAATTTCATGTAATGTGTTACTTCATTGTTGTAAATAAAGTTTCTCGTGTTGTTGCCTTATAACCTCGCTGAAGGAGAGAAGCATTTCCTTTTATTTTCATCCAAATCATGGATGATAGGTACTTCAGTAGTGCATTTTGACACAAAGACACAATCCTTTAAACTGAAGAAATTTTATTTATTAGGGTCTACTTGTGTCTCCACTTGAACACTGTTGTGATAAGGTCTCAATCTGGGGGGTTTTAAGCATAATGGTTAATACAAATGTTATAAAATGAGATTAGTTAGCGATCCATCGCGAAACACACTTTTTTCTGTCAATAGATTTGATTAATTTAATATTATTAAAACATGTTATAAAATGTGACGTGGATGATAATATAGCATTTATACTTCCATTTTTTTATATATATTTTTTAATCTCAGTTTTAAGAGACAATATAATTTTACTAAAAGCATAATGATACAATGTTATTGATGAAACATCTTGACTATATTATGTTTTAATAAAATTATGAGCTAACTTTAATTTTATGTGAACATAACAAATTAAGTTCAATCTAAAATTTTTGGAAGACCAAAATCTGATTTAGCCCACTTTTTTAAAATCCATTTGTGAGTGAAGCCATGCTTTGGCCGTTCTATTTGTATCGCAGGGATAACTAGAAAAATTAAGGGCCGTTTGTTCTCTTTTTAAATATATTTTTTTGTTTTCAAAAATAAAAAATATAAAAACTTGTTTGTTAATTTAAGTTTTAAAAATAATTTTTAAAAATAATTTTTTATTTTCAGTTTTTACGATTAAAAATCAGAATTACTTTTAGGATGCTTTTATTTTTATTTTTCTATTTCTCTTTCCAAAACTAATGAAAACTCAATTAAAAACAGTCTTAAAAAATAAATTATCCAAAAAAATTTTATTTATATTTTTTCTTAAAAACAGTTTTATTAAATTGTTTTAAAATGTAATTTTTAAAAAATAAAATAAAAACTAAATCAAACAAGTCCTAAATTTATTCCCCTCTACGGTTAACATAATTTGAAATTTTGTGGAATTATTTACACATAGTTTACCTTTTGTTCTCACCCTGCCATAATTTTTATGTTCTATTTTAGTAGGCTGATATATCACTGTTTGAAGCCATTGGATTTCCTTACTCAATCCGGTTGAGAAAGTAGGGGTGTGATGGACGACACCAACAAAAAATGGTTAACGACAGGAACCACATTAAAAAAAGCACCACAAAATTAGTGAAAATTGTGATAGGAGAGATAGTTTTAAAAAAATTATCTAATGGAAAAACTATCTAAAAACTAGAAAGTCAATGAAATTAAGAAAAATTACAAGTATTCAAAAATACCTGCTAATTTGATTGTTCTTCTATTTATATTTATCCTTGTAATTACTAACTACTGCTTTAACAGATTTAATAGCATTGTAATTAACGTCTTAATTGATTCATATCAAATTGCAAGCAATAATGGTCAAAACTCACGAGCCAAATAGTTTGACGATATAAATTCAATTTACGAAATGGATAAATTTTTTAATGGTGTTATCTTTCATAGATTTTCTTTTTTAAAAAATAATATAAATAAGTAAAATTTTTAAAATACAAAAACCTAATTATAAATTTTGTGAAACTATAAAGACCTACAAATTAATTTTACTTCTATTTTTTAAACCATAGGTGATATATTTATGAAAAATGAATCAATGCCTCTAAAATTTCTCAATTACGCATGAAAAATATGTTTTATGCCTTTGGTATTTAAATATTGATTTATGAATAAAAACACTGAATGTTGTAATTTATTTTTGGTATAACTGTAAAGTTGTAATACAGGTATTATTCACAACGAATATTTGTATAATGGCCTTAAATTAGAAGATCCACTCTTAAGGCAAGCAATCTAACAAAATAGAATTGAAAATATGTAACGGAAGAATACAATGAATTTGCTTTAAAACTAACGTTTATGCTTGAATATTGATCGGTACCATGGACAAAGCTTTGAAGAACATGTAAAACTACTGATAATATTTTCTGTTCTTAACGGACCATTCCTACTCACAGGAATTGTTGGTTAAACAGTATCAACCATTTAAGCTCATTTTGTGATTATTTTTAAAATATTAAATGTAATTAAAACGATCCAAATTAATCTATAAAATAAATTTTAAGTTGAAACATGTCACAGTAGAAAGAATTAATTCTTGCTCTTGTAATTTGTCAAACAAGTTTCTGAATCAAACCAAACCGCATCTATAATACATTTATATTATTTTTCTATTATATTAGATATAAAATGAAAATATAAAAGGATTAGAAAGCCAAGCAAATATTTAATATACAATCATAAAATTCAAGTTGGTTCAAAAAATAAGTCCTTAATATAAATTGATCAAGAGAATAATGAATTGGTTAACTTACTAAACTCTTTAACAATGTTTTGAGATTTAAAATATGCCAAATGAGTAGAGGAATAACACTTTGGTTTCTATATTCAAAAGCACGAAAAAGGTGACTGAGCATAGATTAAAATAATAATTTGGAATGATAAAAATTTAATTTAATTTAATTTTATCCAGAAAGTTTACAATAAATGCTATATATCTTTTACAAATGAAAGTTTATGAAAAAGTACACTAAAAAAAAGGATATATATATATATATATATATATATATATATATATAATTTTTATTGACTTGTAAAAAGTATATGATTGTGTATTCAAAGAAGTGTTATGGAAGGAAGACTTTAGAAAAAAATGCATTTATGTAGCATACATTTGGTGCTATACAACATATGTATAAGAGAATAACTAAAAATGTAAAAACTCTTGCAAGTGTATTTAAGAACTTTCCTATAAAAATATGTTTATATCAAGATTTTGCTTTGAGTCCTTATTTAAGCTAGTTTAGATGTGCTTATGAGTGACATGCAAAAATTATTCCTAAATTAAATGCATATTCTTGATTAAGGAATCAAAATAGGAGGTTAACTCTATACTTGAGCTTTAGAAACATACTTTGAAATTTAAGGATTTTTTGCTTTAGCAGAAGAAAAAAAGAGTATACATATTGTAATTTTAATAAGAAACAAAATGATGATTATGCATTGAAAGTTAAAATTGAAGATGATAATATACTTAAGATCTCTAAGTTTAAATACTTGGGATCATAGAAAAACTAATGATGTTATTAATCAAATACAAGTCAAATTGTTTAAGTAAACAAATACATTATAGGATTATTTAAAGTAAAGTACCTATTGAGTTGAAAGAGTTTTTTTTTTTTTTTTGTATTACTTTACAATTAACTATCTTGAATGTTAGCGAATGTTAAACTTCAATAAAACAATATAAAAAAGTGAGAGTTGCATAAATAAAAATACTAAAATGAATAAACGATCACATAAGAGAAAACATAATATTATATAAATAAAAATATCAGAGTAACATCTAATGTGAAAAAAAATGATAATAAATTAAAGATAATTTAAACACGAGCAAAAGAAGACTACTAAAAATCCTAGTAAAGAAATCAATGACATAATTTTTCTAATAAAAAAGGATAGAGATTTAAATTTTTTTTGGATAAAATTATTAAAAAAATCTAACAATAAATAACAAATCAAAGAATTTATTTTTTAATCAGTTTAATGACATTTATAAGCTAATCTCACGTGATGAGATAAAACTTATTATTGTTATTTCCTTCCTCTTATAATAATATTGTATAAATATAAGGTAAAATTCTTCATTTACTCTATTCTCACTTTTCTCGACTGTGTATCCTTTCTTTTCTCTTTTCTATAAACAAATCTACTATTCTTTTAAAATTTTCCCTTTTAACTAACGTTGTTTTATTTTTCTTCAACAAACACTTTTATTAGGCTACTATTTAATCTAAATTTGAAATTAAATGAATAGTCATATAAAATAAATAATTTTAAGAAAATAAATTTCATTTAAAAATAAATACAAAACCAAAAGAATTTATCCAAACCACTGCAAAATATCAGTTTGAGTTTATTCGATTGACATTACATTCAAATTGAATCAGGTACTATTTTTATGTCGGGTTCAGATGACTTTTTGAGTAAAAATGAACTAAATTGAACTGTTAGACACTCGTAAATTACCCAACAATAAACTAGTTTATAGTAATCTTTTATTGCATTTATGGCTTATATAGATGGTATATCAACTTCAGCCCAGTCCTCGCATACTAGAGGGCAAGGAAACCGAGTAACAATGTAGTAGAACTTCAGCTTGTCATAAGAGTTGCTATACAGTAGTTACATCATGATTGTAATTTCATACAGAAATTAAATGAAATTGGATACACCATCTCTGAATATATTATCTGTAGGCAAACTATCCTAAACAGATGACTGAAGCCCAATGATACCTGATCAACAATTAGCAATTGTCAGACGTTTCAACATATAGAACAAGAAGCCGCAGGCCGAATTGTACAATGTCACATGCTACCACTTCAACTATATAACAGATAATGACTCAGTTTGAATAAATTTATCAATAAGAGAAGAAAATAAAGATATAAAAATAAATCAAATTTTTCTCATAAGGTAAAATCAACTTATGTACCTTATCTCTCTTAGAAGATCTTTCATTTAGCTTTATCAAAAGTTGGAGTATATAAATTGATTTTAACTTATGGGAGAAGTTTGATTCATTTTACCTTTTTGTTTCTTTTTTTACAAGTACTTATTGAGTAATTTATCCAAATTACACCCATATAACTTATCATGTTGTGAGTGAACAAGGTCTTATCATCCTTACTCAATAAGTGTTTCTATGACCGTACCTATTTAAGTTTGACAAGAAAAATTCATATTGTAGAGGCACTAAGCTACTAACAAATTATGCATGCAATGAATTCAAGCCCTGGAGTAGATCTTAATTGATTAATGTATGGAAAAAATATGAACAACAGTGAGCATTACCGCATGCTACTCTTGCACCTGCATTTCCAGTAGTCTTGCTGAGCTCATGCCCACCTGTTTCATAATAAACAGAAAGTCAAAAACTAAAAAATGGTGATGAGATATGATGGGCCAAATGCTACTAAGGCCAACCAAATAAGGGCAATTGGGGAAAGACCTATTTTCGTAGGCCAAGGTCGAAGGCGGACCGGTGGCGCAAGAGGTATGAAGAATTAGTTACAAAAGAGAGAATTTGTAGGGGATAACGAGTAGGGTTGGAGGGGAGATGTATATTCAGTTTTTCCTTAAGCTTAGGCTGGGCTTCTCTCCATTGTTGGGAGCGTTGCTCTTATCTTTTTGTTATCGCATTTGAATTTCAGTTCAATAAACTCATTTCTCTCAGAAATTTAATCCTATCAATTGGTGCTTTCATTGAGATCTTCACACTGATGCCAGAACCTTTGTGCATGCAAAGGAGAATGACGACACTGAGCTAAACTGGGTTCCTTGCTTGCTAGCGTCTGGGAAATTGCTCTTCCCCTTGCGGCAATGCAAACTGAAATCCGAGAGGGATTCCAGTGACAACAAAGTATTCTGACGTCACCAGGGAATTCACTGGACGTGATCGGAGGATCAAGAAAAGAGAAAACACACACCGGAGAAGGTTCATCGATACCTTATCCTGACTAGTATCGTTTCATGGCCAAACGGATTGAACTACCTGCATTCCAGGGGATCGATCTTGTTGGTTGGACTTCTAGAGCGAAGCCTATTTCACAATTCAAGGAACACTGCCTGAGGCTCGTGGTCAACTTGCGCATATTTGTATGGAGGGATTTGCGCATTGGTTCAAGGTGTTGAGGGAATCAAATCCTCAATTATCTTGGGAGAACTTGAAGATTGCTCTCTTCGATTGTTACGATGAACATCGTTCTGGAAATCCTTTTGCTCAATTGAAATTGTTGTCTCAGGAGCGAACAATTGACGAATATGTAGAGGAGTTTGAAATGTTGGCAGCTCAAAATTCCACCCATGCTAGACAATCAATATATGGGATTGTTCTTAGGAGGCGGCCTTAAGGAGGACATTCACTTGGAGGTTTTAATGCTGGAATTGCCAAATACAAATTAATTTCTACAGCGTGTATGTTAGAGTGAAAGCTTGGGAATGTTGATCAAGCTTAGTCCAACTTGGGATGTACGCAAGTTGTGTTTTGCGATAATTTTCATTCAAACCTAGCAAGTGCCAGGTAAGCAGGCTCTAATAGTGGTAAGCAAGTTTCAGAACAAATATCAAACCTACATACTAGTGAGAAACAAGAGAATGTGACTGCGAAGAAATTGGGTGGTGATGGATGGGAGAAACAAGGGGCTGTGTTTCGAATGTGGACAACACTATAGCCCCACCCATCAGTGTCCTAACAAGCAATTGCGTTTACTGCTTTGGGACAAAGAAGGTAACAACGAGGAGGATGTTGAGGAACTATCTGACTAGGAAATTATATGTCAGATGGTAGACCTGAATATGGTTTCAAATTGAGCTTTGGCCCTTCCAAGACAATCAAATTGGAACAATAGTTGCACGGGTTTCCCATATTGGTGCTCATTGATAGTGGAGCAAGTCATAACTTCATCACCAAGGAGTTGGTGATTTCTCTTGGGCTGCCAATTATAAGACCAGAGAATTTGATGGGTGTCTTGGCAATGGCAATAAATGTATGTCTCGAGGCCGATGTAAGGAACTAAACATTATTATCGGGAAGCAAAGGATTATGGTAGATGCTTATATTTTGGAGTTAGGGGGCATTGACCTGGTTCTACGGATGGAATGGTTAGAAACCTTGGGAAAAGTGAGGTCGGATTGGAAGAAGAAACTCATGACCTTTGAGCAGAATGGAAGGTCAGTGAATCTCAAAGGTTACCAAGTGAAGGATCAATGCCATACTACTGCATTGCAGGGACTTCTTCAGTCAATTGGAGTTCAAGATAAGTTGTTAGTCTATGAAGTTTAGGGAGAAAGGACTACAGCTGAATCGCAGGAAGCTTTACCTTCCCAATTCCAAGCTGAATTACTCCTTCTTAAGGAACAATACCTGCAAGTGTTCCAAGAACCTCAAGGTCTTCCTCCTGGCAAAGTTAGGATCATGCTATTGTGCTTAAACCAGGAACTAGTCCTGTCTGCGTGAGGCCTTATAGGTATGCCCATCACCATAAGGACGAGATTGAGTGACAGGTCAAGGCAATGTTAGATTCTAGGATCATCAAACAAAGTAAGAGCTCATTCTCTAGTCTTGTAATTCTAGTTATAGAGAAAGATAACTCTTGGCGAATGTGTGTGGACTATAGGGCTCTTAATAAGGTTATTGTGCCAAACAAGTACCCAATTCCAACTGTTAATGAGTTGATTGATGAATTATATGGGGCTAAGTTCCTTTCAAAGATTGATCTCCGTTTAGGCTGTCACCAAATAAGGGTGAAGGAGGATGATATTTACAAGATAGCGTTTCACACTCATGGTGGGCACTATGAGTACCTTGTAATGCCTTTCGGCCTAATGAATGCACCTTCAACTTTTCAGTCCACTATGAACTCTATCTTCTAGACTTGGTTGAGGAAGTATGTGCTAGTATTCTTTGACAATATACTAATATATAGTTTTACTTGGACTGATCATATGTGCCATTTGGGGAGTGTTTTAACCCCATTGCTACAACATCAGTTTTTTATTAATGAAAAGAAGTGTCTCCTTGGACAACCATCTGTGGAGTACTTAGGCCATGTTATTTCTTTAAAGGAAGTTGTCATGGATCCAAAGAAGGTCCAATTTATTAGAGTGACCAACTCCTTCCAATGCTAAGGGTTTTTAGAACTGTTTGGGTACTATTGACATTTCATAAGGGACAATGGTAAGATTGCTAGATCACTAACTAACTTAACCAAGAAAGAAGGGTTTTCTTGGAATGAAGAGGCTCTACAAGCCTTCAACACACTCAAGCACTGTCTCACGACATTCCTAGTTTTTGCATGACCTGATTTTTCCAAGGAATTCATGATAGTGTGATGCATCAGGACAAACAATAGGTGCTACTCTGATACAGGAAGGACAAACTATAGCTTATGTTAGCAAAGCTTTAGCTTCTCAGAACCTTAATAAATCGATCTATGAGAAGAAAGTCATGGCACTTGGCTTAGTAGTGCAACACTGGAGGCATTATCTTTGTGACATCCAAGGCACCAATGAGAGTGGTTCCTAGCTGGGATATGTGACATCTTGGGCGTTGATGAGGGTGGGAAGTGATCGCCAATGCAATGCACAGACAAGGAACGGCTTTTGGTAAGCTTCTAGTGGGAATGACATATGAATGAATCGAACATACACCAGAATAAACGAGATCCAAAAATTGTATATGTATGAGACTATACAGTTGAGGAAAAGTCTTGTGTTGGTTTGTAAGGATAGTTGTCAATCTCGAATAAGTTGTCGGGTGTTACAAGTGGTATTAAAGTAAGGTCTCTTCTAGTACGGTGTGGTTCGAGGGTTTGGAGGAGGCAAAGTTCTTGCACCTCCCCTATAAAAAAAAACTTGTAACTTTCTGCATCCCACAACTGTGTGAGGCACCTTTGGCCCTCTGCCCCTTTGAATGTTTTTTTTTACACCCAATAACTGCATATTTGATTTGTGCCGTGGAAAAGCTTTCTGCAGTATTTTCTTCTTTGTTAATAATACAATTTATATCCTTTTTCATTTTGGTCTCTCACAGCATCAGGCATTGAAGGAGTAGAATAGTTTGAAGCAAAATACTTGATAGTCATTAGGCAGTAAATAAGTAATCTCATTAGAGGAGTTAAGCTTACTAGATAAAAAGTTTCTGTAATATGAAAGGAAATATGCAGCCAAGCTGAGGTGGGTATATAAAAAAAAGGTGTATCTTAACAGAACAGCATCAATCAATTTGGACCACAGAAGTAATTTGCACCTTAATGGTATTCACAGCTTACTATCACATGAAAATTATTTCAATGAAATTATAATATAAAACATGTCTAGCGGAAACCAAAAGATATGTTTCAAAGTGGAAACCTAATGAAACATGTTCTGTGGCCAAACTATAAAATCTTACCCCTTCCAAGATCATCAGGATCAGCATGCACAACAACAGCCCTCCCAATTATGGAGTGAAGTCCACTAAGTGGAATCTACATATTGAAAGTGACAAAGGGAAAATTAAGTGTTCTAGACCCAATTAAACTACGTTCAAAACGAAAATAACAACCAACAAAAAACAATACTAAAGGAAAATCAGTATTGCATAACAACATTTGAACATGTGATCAATTTAATTGTGCAGATGGGCAGATCAGATAAAATGGGATGATTCTCTAAAACCACAAGGAATATCAAATTACCAAAGTGATATCTATTAAACACCAGACAACACACAAAGTTTAATTCTTTACCAGTCTATCTCTAATGGATATCTCAGCAACTCCTGCAAAGCAGAATAAATTAAAGTATCAAAATAAATTAAACATTAAAAAAGAAAAAGAAAAGCAGAATTTACCATCAGGGCCTGCAACAATGTTGCCCAAATCACCAGCATGACGCTCATCATCATAAGGAGCCCCATGATCCTTCTTGAGTGGATTGAAGTGAGGACCTGTGGTAAAGAACAATTTAAAGCTAAAAATTAATTAAACCAGCTACATGTTCAGCTTAGATTAATTGATATAAAATAAAATTACATTTTCCCACAAGTTCTATACTATTAAGCATATAAAACTAGTCCAAAAATAAATTGAGGCTTTCCATTATTCTTGGCTGTATATAACTGCTCAAAAGTCTAATTCTTTTTACAAATTAAACTATTCCTTTTTATATTTTCCTAGAAAAGATACAAATTGATGAAAAAAGTAATTAAGAAAAGGAACCAGTGGAGTTGCATCCATTGGTGGTGTCCCCAAAAGCATGAATATGGAAGGCATGAAGGCCTGGGGACAAGCCTGCTATTTTTCCTGTTACATGGGTGGTCCCTACACAATCACACCGAAACTAATAAGCGATAATAAGCATTGGTCAGAAGAAATATGAAGAGAGAGAGAGAGAGAGAGAGAGAGAGACCATTGGGGTGGTGAACAAAGTGAAGAGAACCTCTAATGTTGTTATCTCCAACGATGAGAGCCACAGCTTTGAGGGTTCCCTTTCCGGTTTCCATCCCATTCATATCAAATTACTGTTTTTCTGTCTATCCTATTCAAAATAAACCACTTCCCAGTGGGGAATAAAACAACCAACATAGACACTACAAAACGCTAAATTAGAGGTGTTCTCTATAAGGACAAACTCCTATAATCCAATCAAATTCACTCAATTCATTACAAACTTAGCAATTTGGTTCCGATAAATGGGTTTGTTCGGCTACAAAAATTAAAACTCGATTCAGTTCGGGTTGTGTCCTGAGCATGTGATTCCAGCAGTTAATATGGACTTGTTAAATCGGTCCAGTGTTAAACTTTTCCGATAAAAAACATGTCTGCAAAAATTCATAAAATGTTAAGCTTTATTTATTTGGTATTATATTGGAAGTTCAAATCAGATTTATTTATTTATTTCTTTAGTAAGTTAAAATTTGTCACCGCTAATCTGAATGGAATGTGTTGTCTCTTTTGTTAGCTCTAGCACTTACAATGTACAAACAAAATTTATCTTCTTGTTAAGGAATGGGCCTTCCCTAAGTGCTTGGATCTCGATTTTTTTTTTTTCTTTTAAACAGTCTAGACAGTTTACAATGATTCAATTATTTATAAGGCCTCGTGAGAAGGTAAGGGGATCCTGTTTTATTACTTCGTAAGCTCAAAAAAATATTTTATCAATTTTAATAATCAGACATTTGCTAAACAAAAAGGCAAGAGATAGCTAACTTAACTTATTTTATTTATCTTAAAAGGTAGATAGATAGATACAATCTAAGTATAATAAAATTCTTTTTTAAGAGAAACTTCTGTAATACCAAAAGTTTAGAAAGAATTAGATTGAGTTTGAAAACATAACATATTACTTTTTCATGTCCAAATTATGATACGAAGGAAAAGAAATAAAATTTATGATCTCACTCTTCTTAATGACATATGGTGTTATGATGATTTTATTTTATACATGAAGAAGGTCATAAGTTTTTTGTGAATCTTTTTTGCCATCAATTTCATGTCATATATGTATTGTTCCATCTACATAATATTATAACTTTTATACCTGAAGATTCTTTCAATTTAGAGCAACATATAACAAAAGAAGAGGTCTTTTTAGCTTTCCATGTCATGCATCCTTACAAGGCTCATGGGCTTGATGGGTTCCAAATAATTTTCTACAAATAATACTGACATGAAGTGAGTAGTTATCTAAGCAAACTAGTTAGTGATGCATTTGAGAAAGACACTTAAGATAATAAGTTCTCAGAGATTTTTATCTCTCTCATCTCAAAGTGGATCGTCCTAGAAATTTCAAGGAAATTTGGCCTATTAGTCTTTACAATATCCTTTACAAAGTCATAATAAAGTACTTGTTAAGAGGTTGAGATCTATTCTTTAGAATTTTATTGGACCTCTCTAGAGTAGTTTCTTCCGAGGTTAAGGTACTACAAACAACACAATTATTTTGCAAGAAATCGTTTATATGATGCACATGTTCAAGAAAAAAAAAGGAGATGTTGCTTTTAAATTAGACCTAGAAAAGACTTATGATCACATTAATTGGGAGTTTTTAAGGCATACTATCCTAAATTTTAGGTTTCTAAATAAAATAGTTACTCTTATTATGCACTATGTTACTACTCCATCAATGAGCATTTTATGGAATGAGAATAAGTTTTCTTCACTTTCTCCAAATTATGGCCTTTGCTAAGGTGATTCACTCTCTCCATATCTCTTCCTTTTGTGTATGGAAATGTTAGCTTTCACTATAGAAGTTTCAATGAAAAATAATAAGTGGCAACCAGTTAAGGTTAGCAAAAATGGCCTAACTATATATCATCTACTTTTTACTGATGATGTGCTTTTATTTGTCAAAGCTAAAAGTTCTCAAATTAGAATCACAAAGGAAATTCTCAACTGGTTTAGTGTTGTATCTGGTCTAAAGGTTAACTTGATAAAATCTTGGGCATATATTTTGGTTGGCATTAATGGTTGGAAACAAGTTAAGTTCACCTCTATCTCATGTAATCGTTTTCCTTCCCCCCTTGATAAGTATTTGGGTTTTCAAATGATCTTAGGCACAGTGAAAAGAAGACATTATGACTTCATTGTGGAGAAAATTCAACATAGGCTTGCTAATGGGAAATCTAATTTCCTTAATATAGAAGCGTTTAATTCTAGCTAAATTAGTTATTACAACGATCCCAACATATTGCTTACAACTGTATTGGTTGTCTCAATTTATTTGTCACTCAATTGATAAGTATGTGCATAATTTTTTTTGAATGAATAATGACGGAAAGAGAATTAACCTGGTGAACTGGGAATATAATGTGACTTTATTAGGTAAATGAGTTTGAGATATGATAAACAAAAAAGACAAACTCTGGATCCATCTGTTTGTAGAAAGATATAAGAAGAAAGATAATTTGTTAGATCATAATAAAGATGGAGGGTTTCACTCTTGGCAAGCAATCAAAAAGTCTAAAAATACTATGAGGGATGAGTTCACTTTTTGACTTGGTAATAGACATGTTTTCTTTTGGTATTATGACTAGTTGAGACTGAGCAAATTATGTTAACACACTTCCTATGTCGACATTCAAGATATAAAGTTGTGGGTTAAGGACATTTAGACTAGGGATGTAAACAGACCAAGCTGACTTAGCTTGGTTTAGGCCTGACCTTTTTAATAAAGAAATAAAGCTTAGGCTTTTTTTAAGGTCTATTTAAGTAAACAAGTTAGGTCTGAGTTATTTACAAAGCCTGTTAAACCTGACAAGCCGATTTATATATATATATATATAATTTAAAAATAGAGCTGTCAAAAATGTTTAAATAATAAAATTATTTAATAATATATTTTTATTTCTGTTATATTACAATAATATATTATGTTATAATTCTTTTTATTTATAATTATAATAAATAAAAATTATATTCTATTAAAAATTAAAAATATTTACACATAATTACAGTTTTAAAATAATAATTTTTTTAATAATAAATTATTATATTTGTTACATTTAAATAAGTTAAAGAATGATTAAATCTTTGAACAGAAACAAGACGCAATCAAAACTAAACGAAATAAAATAATAATATGATATTAGTATATTTTTATATTTTTAATTTTATTATTATTAATATTTAATTATTATATTAATACTTTTTCTTTATAATATTTAATTATTATATTAATATATATATATAGGACCATATAGTAAATAGTATAATTTTAAATAAATTATATATAATAATATATACTTTTTGTAACTTAACACGTATTTTCTTTTTATTGGTATAAATTTTTTGAGTAAAGTACTTATAAAATTTTTTTTAGATATCAGATCCACAGTACACAATAACACACCTAAATATGAATATGTCAAATTTTAAATAATTATTTTTTATAAATTTTATATAAATATAAATATATTTTTCTTAAAAAATATAGTTGTTAATATACATTCAAAATTCAATAATTATTAAATATTTATATAAAAAAATAAATAAAAAAATAAATTATTAATTAATTTATCAATTTATATATAATATATATATTTTTTAATTTATTATATCAATAATATTTTCTATATTATATTAATGTTATAGTGTAGTTAATTTGATGTATATTTATTAATTTAAAATAAAAAATAAATAAAATAAAATATTTTGTAATTATTTTTTTAATTTAATAATAATAATAATTATTGTCATATTATATATATATATATATATATATATATATGTTAATAAAATATAGTGCATTGAGTTTAAATTTTTATATTAAGTTTTATTACATATTTTTTGAGTAAGATAAAAGTTTAGAAATATAAGTTATTTTAATGTAAATATAAATTTTATTAATTATTACTATATGTTATTTTTTTTACATCTTTGAATTTTATAATATAAATATTTTTTATATATAATTTTTATAATGACTATTTATTTATTTATTTATTTAAATATAATAATTTTCTTTTAATTCATTCAACAAATTTTGTGAGTGTTATTTTTTGTTATCAATTTTATGTGTTTACTATGATTTTATTTATTGAATATTAGATATTTTTACCCAAATAAAATATAAATATCATAAAAAATAATTAAAATCTATAATACTTTTATTATAATTGTTAACATACATTTGAGATTTAATAATTTGTAAATATTTACATAAATAAAAAATTAAATTATTAGATAATTTATCAATTTATATTTTATATATAATTGTATGTTTTAATTTATTATTTTAGTAATATTTTTATGTATTACATTAATGTTAGTGTAGTTAATTTTACGTATATTTGTTAATTTAAAATAACAAATTAATAAAATAAATAAAATTAAATATGTTGTATTTATTTTATTTTTCTTTTAATTTAATTATTATTATTATTTTCATTATATATATATATATATTGCATTGAATTTAATTTTTTTTAAAATATAATAATTTTTTTCAGCTGATTCAACAAATTGTGTAAATGTTATTTTTTGTGATCAATTTTATGTGTTTACTATGACTTTATTTATTAAATATAAGATGTCTTTAAACAAACAAAATATGATCCTAAAAAAACTAAAATCTTTGATATTTTAATAATTTTTAAAAATAAATCAAGAAAAATAAAAATAAAAATTTATTTAATATGAAACATTTATAATTGGTGCTAAAATAATATTTTAAAAATTATTTATAAAATTATATAAAAATTATTATAATTGTTTAATAATTATCAATAACACAGATGAAAAGTAGAAAAATATGTAAACTAATTTATAATAAAATATTTATACTTTCATTAATATTAAGATTTTTTTGTTAGCAGGCTTTGTTAATGAGCTATAGGCCTGGCCAGACTGAAAATAAAGCCTTTATAACAGATAACAGGCCAAGCTCAGGCCTAATAATTATGTTACAGGATAGACTTGTTTAAAGTAAAGTTGGGCTTAGCCTGACTTATTTTCATCTCTAATTTGGACCCAATAGGGATGAAATTTTTCTTAAACTGTCACATGGGTACCAACATCAATTACTTCAATCATTTATCAATCTAACTTGTCAATAAGTAATCACGTAGAGGACATGTTTATTTGGTCAAATAGTTTAGAGGGAAGTTATACAGCTAAATATGATTTTAACTGACTCATTAGCAGGAGAACTCTATACCAGTATATTAGTTGAAGGTGTATTTGACGCTTTCCTTGTGCAAAAAAGATTAAATTCCTATTTTGACTTGTTTGTTGTGATGTCTTTCCCACAAATTACTTAAGGCATTATAAGAACTTAGTGTCTTCGCCCATTTGTTCAAGATGTAACATTTACATTGAAGTTTCTCTCTACTATGTTAGAGACTGTCCAACAACTAAGAAAATCTAGGTTCATGCAAGTTTATTGACTAAACATTTGCAACTTCCATTGATGCCAATAACTGAATTATGATTCAACATAAAAGAAATTCTCTCTTATTTTTAGCTACACTATGGTGGATATGGAGGATTATAAGTGCTGATTGCATTATAAAAGAAAGATCTCAAAGCACTTGGCTCATTGAGAGGCCTATCAAAATTTTGAATTCATCCTTAATGTAGATGAGATTAGGTAGAGTTGAATTTAGTGCTCTTATTAGAAATAAAGATATAAATTGGCTTAAAGGAGCTTTTGGGTTCATTAAGATTTCTAACAATATCCATACTGAATTGATAGTTATGCTTCAGAGGTTAAAAAATACTTGAAATTTAAATATCAAACATTTCTTGTGTTACTCTAACGTCACAGAGATCATAAATCTTATGATGGAAATTGTTCCATCTTTTCACAAGTATGCTAATTTCATTTGGAATATAAATGAGTGAGTGAGAAAAGATTGACAAATTACTACAAATGTGCATTAAAAAAAAAATTATATAATTAAGTGAGTACATATATATTAATACTATTTTCTTAAAATGAATAATTTATCCTTTAATTTTAATCATTTACATATAAGTATATATATGCTAAATCTTATTTTGGTTTAATTAGTAGATTTGTCTCTTAACTCTTCAAACAAGTCTCTTTTTTTTCTATATAAAAAATGTTAATTTTGTTGAAAAATTGTTATTCATCTTCTTCTTCCTTATAGTGAAAATACAACATATTTTGATGAATTTTTTTAGTTATTTCTATTTTTTTATTCTTCTTTTCTTTCTCTTTTTACTTCTCATCTATGCTTTCACGACTCGTTTCTTGAACCATCAAATTTCAAAAAATTGTTCATTTTTCTCATCTTCCTCTAATTTTCGTTCACTCTTATGTAAACCATTCCTCACTCCTTTTTTAAAATTTAAAACTTTTCTCTTTATTTGGTGACTTTTTTAGTTGGATCTTGAAATTAGAAGAGAAGACAAGAGTGAGGCAATAAGAGCAGTATCGAGGTTGGTATGATGCTATTATCACTGCCTAGCTCTTTGTCTTTTTCTATGACCCAAAGACTTAACTAAAAATTTCACTAAAAAAAAAAAGTAGATTTTTAAAGTTTAAAGAGAGAAGAGGTACATATAAGGGGTGATAAGAGGAGGAAAAAAAGAAAAAAATTTATCAAATTTTAAAGGGAGAGAGAAACACATCGTAAAAATGTGAACGAGTCAAAGGAAGAAGAAAAAGTGAAAAAAAAGAAAGAAAATTTTCTCAAAATATATGTTTTTATTAGAGTTCATGGGAAAGAACATAAATAATAAATTATTTTAAGGAAATTAACGTTTTTATGAAAAAAAATATTTAAAAAAAATTGAAATGAAAATAAAAAAGTTAGAGGTTCAAACTAATAATTAAAAAGTAATAGTTCAAAAGAGCGCAAGTACAGAAACAAAACTAACCAATCAGCTTAAAAAAAAACCATATCTCATAAGCTTCTCTTAGGAATAAGAGAAAAGCGAGAGTACAAAAAATTAAAACTTCAACTAACCCCTAATGGGCTAAGAAGTTAACACTTATTTATTTCCAGTATACGATGATATAAACTAATAATTTTACGAAACTAAATTGAGTTGTTAATTTCACTAATAACAAGTTTCAACCTATGTTTATGGCTAACATTTGATTTAACCAAATGTACTGCAGCCTGCAAGCTTAAAGTCCATTTCAGCCACTAAGGATGAGCATTGTCTCCAATAGCTAACAAAACAAAGGTCCCATGAATTGAACTACAACACACTACCTAACCTTTTGAGAGTTCACTGGATTATCCCCATTAATTGAGTTTAAGACTTTGAAAAAAAGGAAGATTCCATCCAATAATAGCCTCCTTCTTGCAGGTCGAATGAATCATAAACTGAAATATAATAAAGTTAGAGACAATATATTTAAGTAACTTCTTAATTAGCAAAGAAAAATAATTCTGATTACTAATTTTATTCCGAAACAGTACCTCAAACATTCTTGTTATTCCACAACATCCAAATTACAATTAGTTAAAAAGTTTAATTTAGTAAAACTGATTTTATTGAAAATAGTTAATTATTAATTTTGTTTTGGAATATTACTCAAACTAGCAATTTTAGTTAGTAACGAAGCTTGTGTAGGTCAATCACTTGCAAACTTATGCTATTCTAACAAGTAAAAGCATTGTCATGACCGTGGTAGGTTTATTCTCAGATATTTGATATAGTTTTTGATCGATAACTATTGCTTTTAGTTATGAGCTGATACCATAGTAAAGAATGAAGTCCTTTGACACAATGTATTGAGACATTGGTAAGGACGAGTTAGCATGCATGACATGACACATACATAAATTAAGAGATTAAAAACATAAATAAACTTATATTAGGCATTGCATAATACTACTGATTGTGCATTATACATGAAAAGTTATTATGTTATTTTTGCTTAATTAATATTTCTTATCTACCATGTATGAAATGTAGAACATAAGCTCACCTCTTTCCTCTACTTGTGTGTTACCTTTTCTTTCTTTCTTTTCTCACAAGGACATATGTGTTAGATGAATTTTGTCCTTTTGCAAATTTGTGTGACCTTTGCCAATAACAATGAGTGGTTCTATCATTATGCTACAAAGAAGATGTGAGAGTTATAGTACTTTAACTTAGAGAGTGTTTAAAATTTCTTTAAAATATCGTACTATGCAATATGTTGAATTTAAGAGAAAAGTTAAATAATCATTATCAAAAGTGAATATTGGAGAGTAATTCCACACAGAACCACTCTCAAAAGTTTTAGCATAGAGAGTAGTTCAGACATTAATCATTCTCTAAACTTTAAACTTTAATTCAAAACACTCTTTCAACACATTTATAAGCTATAATTTAAGTTTACATATAATATTAGTTTGGTATTTGATATCTTTTTTTTAGAGTCGTTTAATATGAAATAGCTCTTCAAAAAATACTTTTAAGAGTGGTTCCACATCAATTACTCTCCAAACTCCACCTCTAAAGGCGATTATTTATGAATTGCTATCCAAAGTAAACTTTTGAAAGCGGTTGCTTTTGGAGACTTCAGAAAGCAGTTGCTTATGAACTGCTTTTCAAATTAACTTCCAAGAATAGTTATTTGTGAGCAGCTCTCAGATTATTTTTTATAAATTTAAAATTATTACAAATTTTAGCATATTTAATAAATCATATATTATTAAAAACAGTGCAAATAGAACAATATCTCAAATATAGAGTTTGATATTCTAGAATTTCAAAAGAAATAAATACTACATATATCAATTAATTATTAAATCAAATTGAGAATAATTGAATGTTCCAAAGTAATAGAACAATACACACAAAAGACACATACAAGATTATAATTACATTGAACTACATAAAATAATGTGTTGGTTAATGTGTCCTTTAAATATCTATGATACAAATATGCACTTATTTCTTTTGGAGTTGTTGAATTCTATTCCCAGAAAAAATTAGGATTTGAAATTTTATATAATACTAAAGATAAAAAAACAAAACAAACTAGTCAAGTTAAATATAAACAAAATGAACAGATACTTAACTTAAACAAATAAAAATGATTAATTAACGCCCAAACTAGAGAGACAACATTTCATGGATAGATAACTATAAGCTTCATGCACCTCGTGCTGCTATTCATCGTGTGACTATTGAGTTCAAGATGAGTACATGTAACGACAATTCTGCTTGATAGATTTACTTTTGACCCTTTGCACCTGCCACTGCCCACTCTATCTAACACTTTTGAGGGTGCACCACCACTCGTTGTTTATGCATCTATGTTAGTTACCATGGTACCTACTTCTTCCATTCCTACGTTGGAGCCTGATGTTGGGAATCGTATACGTGTTAACAACAATAAAACATACGAATTCTCATATGTCTACGTGATTATTATAATTTCAAAGCAAGGATATAAACACAAATTTGGTTAATAATTACTTAGTTTTGACAAAAGTGTTAGTCATAATTGCATTTCTTCAAGTATCCACATGAACAAAATGTCAAAGTTCTCTGCCATCGTTATGTTAGTAGTCATGCAAGAGTGAGTAATGCTACACTCGTCAGGATTACACATCTATTGTGCTCTTATAAAAGGAAAACCCTAACAAGCATAGTTCAATCTCTAAACTTCTTAATTACGAGTTTTGCTCAATTAGGTGATAATATAGTCTAACTAGCTAGAATTTGACTTCTTAACGAGTTTATTTTTGTGTGCGACCTTATAAATTATTTTAATATTTCATTCATGATATTCATATATAAACTATTTAAATTTAATATCATGAATAATGAATAATATAGCTAGAAACATATTATTTCAAAATACCACAAATGCTATTAAATTGATAACCTATTTATAAGATAATATATAAATTATATGGTTAGTCCCTTTATCCTCATATCTAATTGAACACAAGTTATAAAACATCTCACTTTGTAAAAAGTTTAATTTTATTTTCTTAATTTCCAATCATATATTTTTAAATAAATATCTTATATTTATTTTATTGCATAGTTATACATTTCATAGTCTAATTCTATCTATATATTATTTTTGTTACATAGGAGGGAGAAATTTTACCTACATTATTTACATTCATCCACATAACTTATTTTATATTTAACCTCTAACTTTATAATCACTTTGTTATAAATTATGTTTGATGAGATTAAAATATAAAAATCTTTATATACGATTCACAATGACTTCAAGTCAAAAGAACATATATACTACTATTACATTGAGAATTCTTTTATGACATTTGTGTAGTAATCTATAAATATTTTCATAATAAGTTAATCTAATACATCATTACTCCTAATATATATCTGGACAAAAATTTGATATCTCATTCATAATGAGACCTAATCATCGGTCTACTTAGACACTAGTTTCAACATATTATATTATAATAATAATAATAATATTTTACTAGAGATATTTTATAAATGATAATAAATAAGATCTCACAGTTAAGTCATTAATTTGATATCAATTTGTATTTACAACTTTAAGGACATCATCAAAAACAAAATTTAATTTGTATTACCTAATTATTAAAATAAATTTGTGAAGTCCGCAATGCACTTGTATCGACCTGCCACTTTCATTGTTACCATCGCGGATGATGAGAGACCCTCCTAGAGGACCCTGTTTCGAAGATGTACTCTCCGACCACCACCTAGTTTTGTTTTTTATATATGCAGATAGTGGGAGGAGAAATTTTTTGTACTGTTCTTATCTTCAGTGTATTTTGTATGTGGACACTAGGGTATTGGTTTTAGCCACTCTAGCAGCTGACATAATCAAACCAAAAGTTAATATTTCAATCAATGAACCATGACAGTTAAATAGACTAAAAATAATAATTTGTGAGAAAATAAAAATTATAGCCTAACTAAATGTTTTATTGGGACTAAATTTAAATTGTGCAACTTTTGTAAGAACAAAACACTTTATTAAAAACACACTTAATTTAAGGAATTTATTAATGGTTAAAACTCGGTGCTTTTTAGCTTTTGGAAATCATGTAGTAATTTCATTTCCATTAATTGCAGAAGCGATAAAATAAAATATTCTTCTTCTTCTTTGATTCCTCTCTTTTGCATTTCCCTCCTTGTAATTACTATTAGTTTCTGTGTTAGCCTTGCGATTATTGCTTTTGATTAGTTTTTTCAATTGATAAGCATAACTAGAATATTGTAGAAGGAAAGAGAGCAGAGAATATGAGAGAAATAATTAGCATTCATATTGGACAAGCTGGAATTCAGGTTGGTAATTCATGTTGGGAGCTATATTGCCTTGAGCATGGCATTCAACCTGATGGAACAATGCCCAGGTCTTATTTTCTGTATATTTTTCTCATTTTCTTAAAAGAATCTTACGTATGCTTAGAGGTCAATTGGTCAGAATCTTAATTACGTGGATCTTTAAGTTTGTTAAAAAATAAAATTTATAGATTAATTTTTGAGAAATTGCTACCTTATGTTTTTAAAGCTTTTGAAACAAAACATGATTATTTCTTGTTTATGGGGTGCTTTTATGATCAATGTCTTGTGATTCAAATGCTTGTTTCATGTCATGTCATATTTGCTTGAGCTTTTACCGGATCGTTATAGGAAAGGTTGCGTTTGGTTACCCTTAGAAAGTTATTGCAAGTATTGAGATGCGAAAATCATGAAAGGAAAATTTTATGTTGAACTATTGTTAGGTTCTATTTCAACGAAAAACTAAACATACACGAAACTTCCTTTAATCTATTTTTCAGCTTTGGCTTGCATTTCTCCTTTTGACGCACTCGTTAGATTTAATGTTCGTTAAAAATTGTATTCTAATTGTTTTTTAGTGTTTATGTTTTCATATATAAGGCCAGTTAGGCTATGCTTTAAATCAAAGTATAAACCTTATACATTTCACGTTTAATTCTTAGTTATTACATTTCTGGTTTATGTTTCATGTATTCCATTTTATCCTTCTACTGACATTTTGATTGAGAGGTGTATTAACATGCATATAATTAAGTTCATTATGAGCAATGTGCTTCCTTCACAGGATTTGATAAAACTTCAGTGTGTTTGGAAATCTTTGTTAATTATGGTAATGTAATTGGCAATTTGGCATATCAAAATCTTTTTTTTTTTAATTATGGCTTTAACTCACTTGAGGAACTTCGTTAGCTCTCTCATTTCTTGAGTAAACGAAAAGAAATTACAGAAAGGAAAGAAAAGTTAGAAAAGATAATGCATTGATATTTTAGTTATGTGTGCCTTATTTCCAGCAACCTGATTCTAATATGAAATTCTGCTCCCAAAGGTAGAAAAATAAAATGGAAATTGAAATTGCTCAATGTATTCAAAGATTTCCACTCTCCTAAATATTTTCCTTGTGTTATTATCTGTTATTATCTGCTTATAAATGACGTAATATCATTGCAGATCACTTCTTACTTTTTCTCTGTATGATAAATTGCTTTTAGTTGGTGGTTAGTACTCTGCTTATACTCACGTATTGCTGCCAACTTCTATAGCACAGATCCATTTTTCTATAGTTATGTTTCTGAAAGAATTATATTTGAACTTACTTTTATAACCTTCAAGCTCAACATGGTGGATTCTTAAAATTTTAATTTTTTTTCGTTCTGTTTCTGTTTGAGTTTCCTATTACCTGATATAGCATGCATCCCTGCCATGCTCTCAATTTATACATTTTGAGAATTCCTTTTTATTGGCAACATCTGAGACTTCAAAAGTGGAATTCCTATCAATTAATGCCTTTGGTCCAAGTGGCCAGGAGTTTGGTTCCCTTTAAGATTTCAGGTTCGAGTCTTGTAAATGGAAAAAATAATATATGAATTGGGAAAGCTTTGCCCTCTCAAGTGAGTCCAGTTCTCAACTTGAATTTTGGTGTCTAATGTGACTTCTAAGTAATGAAAATTAAAAAAAAAAAAAAAGCGGGGTTATACCATTTTCCTCTCACCAGTTGAAATTGCAAACTAGAAACAAATGGTTGATTTTTTGCTTCATTTACCAGCAATAAGTCTTGCTGGGATCTTGAGAGTAAAATAATCTGAAGCTCAAAATTTATAATAAATTGATAGTGTTTCCCCACACTTTTAAGCTTCGAATTTCTCATTACCTTGAAATTATAAGTTGGTTTTTTTACATATCATAATGGTTACTCCCTTTACTTTTAGGCACTAGCACAGCTAATACTGATTTTTATATACTCTCAGTGATGCCTCAGATGGGGATACACATGATGCTTTTAACACTTTCTTTAGTGAAACTGGATCTGGCCAATATGTTCCGAGGGCTTTATTTGTTGATCTGGAGCCTAGTGTAATTGATCAAGTAAGATGTAGTTCATATAAACAGCTCTTTCACCCTGAGCAGTTAATTTCTGGCAAGGAAGATGCTGCTAATAATTTTGCAAGGGGACATCACACAGGTCAATCACATTTATAGTAACTCAAAATTTGGTATATAAACATATATATATATATATATATATATATATATATATATATATTATGAGACAGTCACTTATTTGGTGACTATGCTGCAGTTGGCAAAGAAATTGAAGAACTATGCCTCGACCGTATTAGAAAATTAGCTGACAATTGCACTGGCTTGCAAGGGTTCTTGTTTTTCAATGCTGTTGGTGGTGGCACTGGTTCTGGTTTGGGATCTTTACTTTTGGAACGTTTGTCTGTAGATTATGGGAAGAAATCAAAACTTGGCTTCATCATTTATCCTTCTCCTCAGGTGTGGTAAAACGAACTGTTTTTGGGAGAGCATCAAGCATTTGCTCACTTTATAACATGTTATGATTGTATAATGTATACCCTTTTATTCCAATCTTATATGAAAGAAAATTCTAATGAAGAATATTAAGTAATAAATAAACAATTGGAATTGCATATACATCACCATGTTAAAAAATTTGTTGTATATTGCAAGATGATATGTAACATTGCTAGCAATGTTTTCACATATTTTGCTCTACACTTTTTGGGCTATTTATTCTTGGTTTCCTTATTCTTGGATATCCAAGGGTAATGTCCTTAAAAGTAATGATGTTATTATTAACAATGTAGGTATCTACTGCAGTTGTTGAACCTTACAATACCGTTCTTTCCAATCACTCTCTTATTGAGCACAGTGATGTAGTTGTGCTTTTGGACAATGAAGCAATATATGATATCTGCAGAAGATCATTGGATATAGAAAAGCCAACTTACACTAACTTGAACCGCTTGATATCTCAAATTATCTCTTCCTTAACCACTTCATTGAGATTTGATGGTGCAATCAATGTGGATATTTCTGAATTCCAAACTAACCTTGTGCCATATCCTCGAATCCATTTTATGCTTTCGTCTTATGCCCCTGTGATATCTGCTGTTAAGGCCTACCATGAACAGTTATCAGTGCCTGAGATCACCAGAGCTGTGTTTGAGCCATCAAGTATGATGGTCAAGTGTGATCCAAGACATGGCAAGTACATGGCATGCTGCTTGATGTATCGCGGGGATGTTGTACCAAAAGATGTAAATGTTTCTGTTTCAAATATCAAGACAAAGAGACAAGTTCAGTTTGTTGACTGGTAATTATTAGACTTCCTTGGATGAACATATGTAATCGGATACAACTTGGATTACATGATACTTCACCGTTCTGTTTTTCTATTGTGGTCTTGACTATCTCGTCACTAGTATATAGGCTTTCCATAGTCGGTTTTCTAGTTCCTTTGTGTTCATGTTTTCTCTTTGATCTTCTAAAGAATAAAGATAAAAAATGATTATCATTAATTACCGGGAAAATTAGCCTTGAACTGTCAAAATACACTTAATTATGCTTGTTGACATGACACTTTTTGGTGGTAAAGACTGTTGTTTGATTATGATTTAGAGGTGTTTGTCAAATCTTGTAACTTATCCATTTGGATTATTGACTGAAAAATATCTCAACAAAATTTAGGAAGATGGGTCCTAATTTTGGGACTCTCTTTATTGAAAACATAAGGTTCATCATTGAATGGGGTGCATGTTTATATGAAGCTCTATAGGGTCTTCAGGTAGAATCTTTTCCTGTGAAAAAGTGTCATTAGTAGAAAGATTGATAAACTGTAAACTAGGTTGTCAAAAAAGTTATTCTTTTAAGGTCTTGTTCAATATTATTATGAAAAATTATATTCCCACAATAAAATTGTACAACATTCTTTTTTTTTCCTCTATCTCTTTCCATCACATCATCTATCTTATCACACATTTCTCTCTCTAGTTATATGAATATATGTACACTTTTTTTTAAGAATATTATATATCTATTATTATTGATGAGATTGAAATAATTGAATTGAGTCGTTGTGGAATTCTACAAGGGACATTTGATCATTGAACTTTGATGTCTCTTTAACAAAATCTGATCAAATTATTTTGGTGACTAATTTTAGGTGCCCCACTGGTTTCAAGTGTGGTATCAACTACCAACCTCCAACAGTGGTACCAGAGGGTGATCTCGCCAAGGTGAAGAGGGCAGTTTGTATGATAAGCAACAACACTGCTGTGGTTGAGGTTTTTTCTCGCATTGATCACAAATTTGATCTCATGTATGCCAAGAGGGCATTTGTACATTGGTATGTGAGTGAAGGAATGGAAGAAGGTGAATTCTCAGAAGCTAGGGAGAACCTTGCTGCTCTTGAAAAAGACTACGAAGAAATTGGAGAAGAAGGGGTGGATGAAGAAGTAGAAAATTATTGAGAAGTGATCCTCCATCATCAGTTACCAACATTTGTTTCTGTCTTGTCATGTAATATTGTCCTTGTCCATTGTGATTATGCATCTTTTTCTTGAATGATATGTGTCAGTGATCTTATGGTTGCTTCTATTTAAAGTGTTAAGCTAATTGTTTTATGGATAATGGTAGTGTAGATGTCATTTTGAATCACATGCTTATTTCTGTGCAAAATTAATGGCTGAAATTTGGGGTGCAAATGAGCTAAACTATTCGTGAATTATCTAAGCTTATTTTGCTAATTGAATTAAATAAATAAGTGCATACTTATATAATTAAAATTTATTTATTATATTTACTTGAAATTGATATTTTTATTATTATATTTATTATGTGTGTATTATTTACTTAATTTTAATTTTCCAAGAATTAAATTTTAACAAGTGACTATAATTTTTTTTAAATATATATAATTTTTTCATAATAATTATTTTTTTAACTTAAATCATCTTAAAAGAAGTGTTACACACCAACTTCTACATGTTACATTCTTGAGTGTTTATTTTTTTACTATAAAAAACACGTTAGTTGTAGATAAAATTAAAAAATTACTAATAAATTTCATCATTACAAACGATTTAGATTCATATATAATTTTTTTTTGTTGATAAACTAATACAAATGGATTTGATAATCTGTCTGTAATATGTAATTTGATTTTTTTTCTTTTATTTACTTGTATAATTATTTTTTATTATTTTTAATTATCATAATAATTTGTAAACATAAAGAAAATTATAAAATTAAAATTTAAAATTTAAAAAATTATTTACAAAATAAATTAAAAATCATTACAATTCAAGAAGTAAACATCTAAAATTACAAGGTAAAAAATAAAATAACAATGTCTATCATTATCATACACAACATCATTATCAAAGGATGAGGAAGATGTATGGAGTTGCACGCTTTTAATAACTTGAAGTCTACACATGATGTTGCTACACCTTCCTATACATAATAGATGCTACATTTTTTTCTATTTTCTTAACCCATGTCTTCTTCTATGTACTCTCTTACTCCTTCTAGCTTGAATAAATTGTTATGAGTGTAAAGGTAGAGATCTACCTGGCAACCCCTACAAATCTACTCATGTACTTCTTAGATTAAGCAAAATTTTTAACGTAGAAAGATACATTGTCAAATTCATGACCATGTATCTATGTATAGAGGTGAGAATGGATTAAATTTGTATAAATTCAATTTAAATCAATTTTAAATTTAATTATATAAATTAGATTTTAAGTCCATTTATATTACTTTTTTAAAAACTAAATTAAAACTGGTTTTTAAATTTAGATATAGTTTAAAACTGATTTTAATAATATACTTCCTTAGCATAGTAAGATTTATATATATATATATATATATATATATATTTGTATATTTATAATATTTTATACTTTTATTTTATTTAATATAAATTAACATTATATAATATTATTACAAATTAATATATTAAAAATATCATTATAAGATATAAAATTTATCTTATCATAAAATAATTAAAAATAATTTTTAAAATATATTTAATAAAAAATATATTTTGTGTTTATAAAATTTATTAATATATATATATATATATATATATATATATATAATACAAATAGAGAAAAGGTAGATATCACATGTAACAAAACTTAACAAAATGAATAGCGCCTATTGTTTTCTTTGAGTGAATCGTTAAGTATAAATAGCATTAGGGTGCTGGTCCTGGGACTTGGAGCGAACTGTTTGGCATAAAATCTAGTTTTTTAGCATTAAAATTGGTTTTATTAAATGAGATCCAAAATTTATCTCAACAAAAATAAAAAGGTTGGATGTCTAATTTTTAAAAAATAATCCATATTTTTAAATCTAATTTATTTTGGTTATGGATTGGATCATTAAATTTGAATTTTTTGCATACCCCTGTCTATGCATGAACTTGACTGATTATGTTTCTAAGCGTATAATTTAATAAGAAAGTTAAATAGTTGAGGTGTTAAGGAACTAGAGAGATACACGGTCAAGTACATTAACACCTAATATAAAAATAAACATTTCCTTCATACATAATTATATACTAAAATATATCGATAAATAAATTTTAAAAATACACATCACAATCCTAAAATCGTTGTCGTAAGCATTCCGTAACTCCATAAAATACATATTCTATAGTTTTCGCAAACACATACAATCTCATAACAAATAACACAAATAATTTGAGGAAGGACCTCTATACTCTTCCCAATCATGTAATATCTAGTCCTACAACTCTCTCTTAGAAATTATAAATCTTTATTCTATATCCAAAATAAATAAAAGAAATTGATTAAAAGTTAAAGTATCATACCAAGAACAAAATAATGCAACTTATTTTTAAAATAGACACTCTAACCATCAGCAATGAACAAAGAACTAAAGATAGTAGAGAGAGGAGATGAGAGGGACAGAGAAATATGGAGAAGTGAGAAAGAGAAAGGAGGGAGACTAGTTTTATTTGTCTATAATATGCTTTATGGAATGCATCATTTCATTAAATCCATTACACAAATGGATTTTTCCATCTATAATGAAATATATGAAAAGACAGGCTTATGTTCTCACGTTACAAACGAATTTTCTGTATTTTTCGCCTTAGTATTGAATTACAGACAAAAGAATTTATCTATAATTTCTTTTTATTATGTTATGCGCCAAATGACTCGATATTTATAAACAAATTTGCCTAAAAATTAAAAAAGTCTAATTTTTTTATGTACCATCCATAAATTATCCTTTTGTAATTTGCGTATTTCTAGTAATGGTTTTTCCCACCAAATTTATTGTTCAAATAACTTATTTTATTATTTAGTTTATAGAATTACGTTTTTTGAAAATATATTTTAGAAACACTCATATTTGGATTAACTAGTCCACATTAAACAATATCATATAGGTATAGATGCATACTTATATAAATTACTAAGAAAATTGTATCATTTAATATCTATAAAAATTTAAAATAAATGAATTATCTTTTATAAATTAAAATTAATTAATATTTCTAAATTATATTGTCTCTTAGAAATCAAAATTTGTGAACCTCCAAAGATTTTGTCCATATGTCTTCAATCGTCTTTTTTGTTGCAATTGTGCCAGCTCCAAGTTCCCTCTATTCACATGTTCTCTCAAAAAGTGAAATTTAATTTCAATGTGTTGGCTTCTTCTGTGAACAATTGAATGCTTTGCCAAATTGATAGTTGATTTGTTTTCGATCCTCAACTTCGTAGGCCTAGATGATTTTAGCATAATCTCTTCTAACAAATTCTCAAGCCACAATGGTTGACATGCTTCCAAAGAAGCAAGGATATATTAATCCTCATACATTTTCTTCTTAGAACACCATGAAATACGGGTCTTGAAGCATTAAATAACATAACTTCCAATCCTCCTTATCTCCACACTCATCAGGGTCTGTAACCAGCTGCTCCTCACAGTGAAAAATTATCATCATTGATGTATTTCATGTTCTATTTTAATCTAACAAACTTAAAAAATCTATTTACCCATTGTTAGTGTGATAATTCCTTATGGTTCTTTATGCTGATTGCTGACCTTAGAATTATTATTATTTTTTGATAGGATATATTATAATTTCACGGGACATACCACTTGTTCATACCGATATAAAATAATTGGCCTCTAACTACTTTCAATCCTTCTTACTTCCCAATTCAGCAATTGTTAGTATGCAGTTGGACGTTTCAACTTTCAAGGGGCCCTTTGAGATGGGCATGCTTTGATGTAGTGTTCACGGGCCAAATGGAAGATAGAGGATAAGGACTAACAAAGAATAATATATAAAAGGAGCTTTTGGGTCAAGGCAGGTGATAATAATGTCTTTAAGCACCATAAGATGTAAGCATATCTTAATTATGCTTTCATTTAATAAGTATCTATTTAATAAGTTTTAAATACGTGTGAATTTGAGTAATATTTTAATTAAGTATCTATTTAATAAGTTTTCATTTATAAGGAGTTGATAGACTTTATCATAAAGTTTATTAATATAAAAACTTGTTTTGATTATGTGAATTTTAAAAAAAAAAACTGTAAATACTAAACTATTTTCACAAATATTTCATAAGTTCTTCCAGAAGCACCTATAACCTTCATATAAAAATTTTGGATGAGTCGTTTTAGTAATGTTTCACATGCCAATATTTAAGTAAGACATGAGATAACTATAAGTAGCAATAATTGACTGAGAATTTTGAGTTATTCATGCCTTACTTAGCCACCAAATAGATGAATTAAGTTATACTATTGGACCAAAACCTAATAAAATCCTCGAACTCTCATTAGTATAAGTAGTAAAGAGTTAAATTTCTTTCAAATATTAAATCTGAGTCTAATGAATAAAAAGAAAAGAAAATATCAAGATAACTTTACTCTTAAACGTCCTTATACCTTAACTTGAATTAGTGATAGACATGGAATGATGCATCCAAAAGTTTTTTGTTTTTTTTCTCTCAAATATTTAATAACTATTAATATTTATTTTGTAATTAAAACAAGCACAGTTTATCACCAAAGTCCAAACATAAAACTAATTGATGTATAGTATAGTTATTAAATTCACTTTCATAAGTGATTTCGAGCTTAAGTTCTCATGTGTTATATACTAAAACAAAAGTTGTTACCCATAATGATTCAAGTTAACCTTCTATAGAAAGCTGACTTAGCTAAAACAAATATCTATCTCACTAAAGCTTATTAGCTATTGTAATTTTTCAATTAATCCAAGATTTTAAGTTCTTTCCGATGTTTAATTAAACGAATTTGTTAATCTTAGTGATAAAGATTGAATTTAAATAATTAATAATAGTAAAATTTTATTAAAAAAATAAAATATTTGTTACACTTTTATATCTTTAATACATTATAATTATTTTCTTCAATAAAAATTTACTATATCTATAATGTTAAGGATTGAGATTCATAAATAAAAGTAAACTAAAAAAAATAGACTGTAAACATAATGGGAAGAAAGATTTGCAGGATCATATTTCTAAACCTCCATATTTAACAGAAAAATGAACACAAGGGTGGAAGATCCCAGAAAGCTTCATTATTTGAATCTTGAACAGTATCCATGTACTCTTGCACACCATTAATTGCATAAAGTGAAGCTGATATTTGTCTTTCAACTTTCATCCTTTCAAATTCTGAAAGCTCCAAGCCAGCTGTATCAGGCAGGTTTGGTATATCCAACGCTTGGCTAAAGGGAAAAGAATCAAAACCATGTCCAAAACCCCATGAAAGATCATTAGACTTGGAACCTGACTCAGACTCCTCCATGAAATTGCTCAAATCAGGTCTATAAGCATCATCAAATAGTTTTGTGTTGTGGGTGGTTGTCTCACTAGAGAGTGAGTTTTCACTAGTGTCATTATTTGATGAGTTTATACTACTAGTACTACTAGAACTGCTACTAGCACTACTAATGGTGCTGTTGACCCTTGTGGCAGATATTGCTTCCTCATGTTCTTCTTGTTGTTTGGTACCTTTTCTGTTGTTGAGAAGATTTTTAATCCTTGAAGCAAGAGGGGAATCGAAGGACACGTGTGTGATGAAGTTGGTGCGAGTGTTGGATCCACGAAGAAGACATGCAGCTTCATCATAAGCTCTTGCTGCTGCTTCTGCAGTCTCAAATGTGCCAAGCCACATTCTTATCTTTTGTGTTGTGTCTTTGATCTCAGCTACCCATCTTCCTGAGGGCCTTTGTCTCACCCCAACATACTTGTTTTTGTTAATGTTTTTGTTCCTGATTTTGCCTTTGAATTTGCCTCCTTTTGATGTGCCTTGTTTTAATTGCTGCTTTGGTTTCTTGAATTGAATTTCCATTAGAAATAATATGTATGAGGTTGTGTCAAAGAAAGAGAAAGTAGTAGAAACTTTCTTAGCTCTTACAAAGATAATGGAAGGGTTAGTGCCTCAAATTTCATGTTGTTGGTGTGCTTGCAAGTTTGTGAGATCATTCATATATGGATGAAAAAAGTTGCGTAGCTTTTTAGCAAGTGGGCTTAGTATATTACAAGAACATTTATTAGAATTTTTTAATTGTTGGTTATTTTTAAAATTATGGATGATGCAGACAAGTTAGCATTCATATTCAATTTCTTCCCTGAGACTTTATTCAGAATGACCGCTATAGCTGTCTCGTTTGTTGGCATTTCATTACTGACTCAGTCAATTGTTTCAGTTTACATGCAGCCACTAAAATGAAAATCAATTTCATGTAATTTTAGCTGTGCTATTAATATAATTTTTTTTTTTGTCAAAAATCATTTTTTATCAAACAAAAATAAATAAATGAAGGGCTATTCCTTGATAATGTGAAGAGCAATATTTTAAATTAAGGTTGTTGAAAATGCTTAAATTTCAAAATAAAATTATATTTTAAACTTTTCTCAGAAAAATAATAAAATAATTATTTTCTTAAAACAAATCAATCAATTACTCTATGGTTTTTGTGGTTGAAATTTAAGGATAAACAGCATTTCAGGTTAAAACCCACTAATCCTTAGCTTCTTAAATAATTTTAATTATTTTATCGTTAATATGATATAACTAAAATTTTGTTACTTATTGTTTGGAATAACTATTACATGTTATAAAATCACACCCATAAATATGTAAAATTGAATAAATTTCTTTAAATCTAAAATATACACACAAAAAAATTGATTACAGTTGAGATGTCTTCAACTCACGACTTCGGGTGAATTTGCATTTTAGCTTGCAATTTAAAGCAAATAGATAGATGATGAAATTATATTCATACACAATCATATTTTACCAAACATTTAAATAACAAAAAAAAAAAAAAAAAAAAAAACAATTTATGCGTACTCTCAAGTCCAAACAAGTTTGGGGAAGTGGAAATCTATAATCCAAATCATGCATCTATGTGTGCAACAATTATTATTTTAATTTTGATGGAAAAAATTAGGACATCTGATGGGGAATTAACTTATCAAAAGAAAGCAAATACTTCTTTTACTTAACAAGTAATCATATATCTATAAATGGTCAATAAAAAATACCCTTTTGTCTATGTTGAATTTGACAATGATATTAAGGCCAAGCTACGAAGATGGAATCACCAAAGCACCTTAGACAAAATCAAGAGAGGAAAATAAAAAACAAGAAGCTAGTTTTTGTCCCATATTCCCTTCTTCAGTAGTTGAAAAAATGCTTGTGATTGCATGAATGGCCTCCACTTGGAGGCTCCAAAATGATCCTAAGATGCATCCATATACTAAGACTCAAAAAATAATGCTTGACACTAAGGTGGACCAAGTCATTCACCTCACCTATATGCCTACACACATTAATATATTACATATTTATGCATATATCATGCCGTGCAGACTTCGTTTGTTGTAAGTTGTAACCTTCTCCTCACGTCACCGACAACACCCCTTTGTTCTCCATTTTTATATTCTTCTTTACCATCTTCAACCAATCCAACAATGTTTATGATTCACAAGACATTGTCACTTTCATCTCTAAATTTGTTAATTGACTAAGAAAGACAGTATTCCAACCTAAAAAACCCATTTCAATTTGAGTTAATCAACAAAGTTTTCCTATTCTCTTTTCCTTCTTTTATATTTTTTTTCTAATGATGAACAGAATTTGATAAGTAAACATTGCGTGCCACCAAAGTGTTCATATTGAAAATGAATCCCATGTTAAACGCTGCTGAAGATACAGGGAAAAGGACACAAGCGTTTCTATATTAAACAAGTTGGCTATCTAACATGGAAATGTTATCTTAATCTATCCAAGATTCAAAATTATGTATGTAAATCATAATAATCGTGCCAATACTTATATGAAACAACCACAATAATTAATTAATCATGCTACCAATAATTGCTAGTGTAAGTTCTACAATTTGAATAATATGATTCAAGAAAACACATATGGAGTGACCTTTTAATTAATATATAGAAGTATAACTGTAATATTTGAAAATTTATATGATCTGAAGACTCAAAACAAGAAACATAAGCTTTTGAGTTTGATTGCCTTTAATAAAACTATTATATTTTGTATAAAATAAATTTCATCTTAGTATATATATATATATATATATATATATATATATATATATATAATAAATAATTTACTTAAAAATTATATACTTTTAATTATATTTTTAAAATAGGCCCGGTTAAGTATATATAGACCTTTTAAAAACTTAGGTCCTCCTAGCATACTTAGCTGAATATTTAAAATAAGCTTTTAAAAGTTTAATTTATTTATTATGTATGTTAAATCAAAGTCAAAAATGAAACTAGACCTTTATTTCCTTTGAATGGTGTTGTATATGCTTAAAATGTATGGATTTTCATATGTTGAAATATGAATGCGAAAGCTGTATGATTGTTGATTTAAGAGATGAATAATTGCAGTGTGGAGTGATTGTTGTATTTAATGTCATTGAGTGTATTAGGTATATAATAACCTAAGGATTGTAGCTGAGAATTTGTATTGCCTCATTTTAGAAAGAATTAAGAGTTCTGAATGCAGAGTGTCTTACTCAAGCGAGGTAATTTTCATGCAAAATTAAGCATTCTGGAGCGTTCTCTCAACATAGATCAGGATTACCCCATTTGTCCCTTCGCCCAAGCGAGAAGGGATCCAAGAGGCAACCTTGCTCAAGCCAGAGAAACTCGTTCAAGCGAGGAGTTGCAAGAAAAATGGGTAGTTCTCTGGACCCAATATCGCTCAGGTGAGAACGCTATTGCTCGCTAATGCGAGATGTTCCTTAGTCAAGTGAGAATAGTAGAAATTTAAGGAGTTTCACTGTCCGATTTTCTCGCTCAAGGAAGAATAAGCTCGCACAGGCAAGAGTAGGGCTCGCTCAAGTGAGAGCGCGTGGGCCTAGAGGGGTATTTAAGGAATTCTAGCGCAAAGAAACGTTCATTTCTCACTAGACAACCTTCCCCTCTCATTTTCTCTCTGTTCTTTCACCTTTATTTCTTAGAAAAAATCTTCTCAAAGCTGAACTTCCTCTCGATTCAAGTGGAAACATCGATTAAGTACGAATCTAAGTGAGTTCCTGGGACTTGGTTCTCCTACTTTACTCCTTGTTTCTTGATTTTCTTCCTCAAAAGTCTTTTATTTTATGATATTAAGGAGACCTAGACCCTTGAACCCTGTTTTTCTAGTTAGAACTCAAGAAGATTCAAAACTAAGGAAACTCATTTCAGGTAAGAGAAGTTTACTTGGGTAAGCTTTGTTCACTCATTAGATAACTTCGTCTTAACTGAAAATATTTTGTTGTATGAGCAAACCTTAGGTTAGAGAGTATGTATGACTGAGAAGATTTCTTTATTGTTTGAATGTTGTGATACATGTACTGAGGATGTTGATATATGCTAAAAGGTTTTATTAATGTTGTGAGCTGTTTAGTTTATCAAGAAAGTATACATAAAGTTGTATAACTGAAGCTGTGAATGTATATATAGCTGTGCTGCATCACATTGATTTTCATCATTCTAGAGTTGAGTTACATGTTTAGGTGGTTAGATATGCTGAGTTATGCTGTGTCTGGATCCAGATACTGGGATAGGTAACTCCCAGATCAGGAACAGTTTCTTCTGGAATATTTAGGCTATAAAACCATATGGGACTGAAATGTTGTATTTGCATTAAATAGGTTGGGAATAGCTGAATTGTTGTGCTGAATTGTGAGGATTGTTTGAGTTATTTAAATATTTCTAACATTTCCATATCTTATCGTGACGTTTGTTGGTTACATAAGCTCACTCTTGCATTTGTCTGTATTGGCATGTGTGCGTACTGCGATGACCGTACGGTGGTACGTGAGCAAATGTGACAGAAAATGCATCCACTTCTCATGCTGGAGCATTTGGTTGAGGAATTTTGAAGTCATCATACTTTTCTTTTGAAAAGATTGTAGCTTTAGCTGTTCCGACAGTCTAGATCTTAGTAATAGGTGGACTATTTGGCTACAATTTTCAGAAATGTAATTATTATTTATGAATTTGTATTATAAACTCTATGTAGAGCAACTACTATAAATGTGTATGCGCTTATGTATAATTTTTAGGTTATAGAAAAAGGTCTTGGAGTGTTGTTATTAGGTTGAATGTTGAAATTTAATTTCTGGAAATTTTAGCCTCTACCTTATATTTATTTTATTTTATTTTTATAAATAAATCTATATAAAGAATAGTAATACATGATCATCGATCTTTTATAAAAAAGGGTAGCGACAGTTTAGTGGTATCAGAGTATAGTTTAAATAAACCTACGGAGTGAGATTACTAGACTTTAGTTGTGTATTCTAAGTAAGGAATCTCAGCTGTAGATCATATATCGTAATTCCTTAAGCATTAGGTTATGAGAGAATGAGCTTGATCATTTCAATTCTCAAGCATGACAGATGTAGGAAGTTTCAGCATATGAGACTTGGGTGAACTATAGGTGAGTTAGGTTGTTGAGTAATGCATGTGTCACTCAACTGAGTCGTGAAAAGTTGTCGAGAAAATTATGTTTGTTACTGTATTAGCTATGATTGTTACCAGGATACAATGTTGAGTAAGTTAAAATGTTATGATAAGTTTGCTTTAATACGTTGTATTATGCTGAATTTACGTAGTGTACTGTGTTGTAAATGTGTTTGGTTTGGTAGATTAGCTGGATTGCTGAATAATTAATCTTGAGGTAGGATTTGCTATAAATGTTCTAAGTTGGTTTCGTTTTGTGTTAAGATGGCAAGTTTACTTAGAAAATCTACTTCAAATCTCCTTCCACCTTATGTGAAATTTAATTTCAACATAAATTCTAAAAATTTTCAGGATGACGAGCTGTGAAAATATTCCTCGTACAACAACATTAAACATGTTTTAGAAAAAAAAATTATTTTTAAGATAATGACCGATCAAAACATAAGTAGAAATAATTTAATATATATATATATATATATATATATATATAAAAGATAGATAACAATAAGATTTCTATCTTAAGTTCTCAATCAAACGATGCAGATATTTTTACTTTTTGATTTGTATATTTATATATTTTATAACATCATGTGGACAAGCCATACTTAAACAGCAAAGTGCACAATCAAAATTGCATAATGTTGATACTGTGCTTATTTTTTCAATATAGTAAGCTTTATTTATTATAAAATGTATGCCATTGTATGACTAATAACAATAAAAATTTATTTATATTTGTGTTATAAAATTGTATATTTATTATAAATGAGAACGATTTTAATTCATTTTCACGCATAAATATTACTCTAATCTGTATCTTACATTACTTTTCTTGTGAACATACACATGTACTATTTCATTTCATATTTTTTATGATTAATGTTCCGAAAAAATTATGATTGTAAAATATTTTAGTAATTTTATTATAATAAGATATTTAATAATTTTTATAATGTATTTACTTTTTATATGTCCTTAATAATATAGTAGGAACTTAAATTAAAATCAGTAAAGATAAATGTTGATAGTTAAGTTATGTTTAACGATGTTAAATGAAGATAAAATTATTTTTTTAAAACATAACAAAATTAAATAATTTCAAATATTTTTGTGAGCTTGTATGATTAAATTAAATTTACCTTTTAAAAAACTATAAAAATATTTTAAATTAACTTTCTCCTAAATCATAAATAAATAATATAAATCCACGATTCCCAGACAATGGAATTTATAAATAAAAGTTTATATACTTTTACCATAATTTCATCAGCCAATTGACCTACTTAATCCATTGGACCAAGGTATGTTTATCATGTATAGCCTACAAGTTAATAAATGTTGCATGTTGATATTCATTCAATAGGTTTTATAAATTAATTTAAAAGTTAATTACACAAACACATTGAGGTATATTTTAGCCTTTAATCCATCATAAAGCAAGCAATGTGAAACTTAAAAGGGTCACTTGTTTTTTACATTATTATAACATCTTGCATTGGATTCACATTTAAACATTTATAAATCTATTTTTATTTCAAAACTGTTAGTCGTAACTTCTCCATTGAAATCTCATTTATAAATTTTTCAATGTATTTCTAATCACACGCTAAAAAATATTTCTGTCTATTAAAACAACATTTTCTTTTGACATAAAGTGGAGAGTAAGCAAAAGTTTGTAGTATTATTTTCTTGTGAATATTAGTTTTTATAATAATTTTAAGTGTTAGTATATTTTCATTTATTAAAACAACATAAAATGTACTGTGAATATGTTAAATGTAAATTTAGATTTTCTTTAGTTTTAGTACGAATATGACAGTTCAGTCGAGATTCACTTAAGTAAATAAGTTTAGATTTATGTTATACTTTGCATAAATTTTATTTCTTAAACAAAATTTTGATTGAAGAAAGAATCCTAATCTAATAATATGTTTAGATTTATTTGCTTTATTTTCTTCTTTTGAAGATTATTTAGTTTTTAACCTCTTTTTCATTTGCTTTAGTTTCTTCTTTTGCTCTTAATTTGATTAGGATTTTTGTTTTTATTGGTTTTCTTGTGTTTTAATGTTTGGGTGTGTTTTGATGAACTTAAGATCTTTTATTGCGGGTCATTCATTGCTTAGGCACAGACCAATGTGCGTCAAGGAGTTGTTTGAATTTTGTGAAAGAGTCTCTAGTCATTCACAATCTTACTAATGTGGAAAAAGAAAACTTGATTTGAATATAAAAGCATATTTGATTACCATTTTGAAAACAATTTTCTGCTTTTATTTTTAAAGAGTTGTTTTGAAAACTTGTACTAAAATTTATTTTTAAAAACAGAAAATTATTATCAAAACAGTAATCAAACATTTTTTTTTTCATTTTTGGTGATTGGGGGAGGGGATATGAAAATATGCTAGAACTCAGAATTTGAACTTGGATTATGGTGCTTATGTCCTGCTACCTTTCATCCCTGAACTATCAATGCAAGGAATTGAAGCCCATAGCTATCAAAGGGTTGTATTTGGTAGGTTATTTAGGAATTAAAGCCCATAGCTGTCAATTTGGAGCAGAAAAGAGAGGACCCACTGAGATGTGAAAAAAGAGGATTGGGATTAGATTTCTGAATTCATGTTTTTCTCACCTATTATACTTGTGTTTTTCATTTTGTAATGGATGGTCATACTTCTTTTATCTATGACTTGAAGGACTTTTTGTAATTGTGATGTAATTAATGCTTAGAATGAATTAGCTACTCACATCCTATTTTAATGAAACTTCTTTACATTAAAAAGATTGGTTATACTTCTTGATTAAGCTTCAAGCTTTGACTTTTTTTGGAATAGAATTTCTTAGGTGTGATTTTTTTGATTTATTATGTTTTAATATCTTGTGCTTGTATATAATTAATTTTGGATTTAACAAATTTGTATTATATTTTACTTTTAAAAACAGAAAAATATTTTAAAAATAGAAATCAAACATGCTCTTAATATCTTGTCTTTTATATCAAAAAATTAGATATAAATTATTTTAGTAAAAATATACCGTAGAAGTCAAGAAAAATTGGCTATTGAAATTTTTTTATATTACTTGCATATTTTAATTTATAGAGATCTCTTCAATTCAAATTACACTCAAGTAGGTAGATTTTAGTTAAAAAGTACACGTCAAATTAATTCTTCATAAAATGATACTCTATTTATCATTTGATTACTTGACACATAAACTTTGCTTAGTAATTGTCAATATTTTCTAAATCCATATGACATCATTAATTTCAACAAAGATACAAATCATTTACTTATATGAACATCTTTGAATTGCAACTCAAATCATGTGTGATTGTAATAGTTATCCTGTTATCAAATAAGTCAAGTAATAATTACTATAGTTAGTGAGTTTCTAACTTTATAATAGTTTGTTATTTTTTATCAATGACTTGTATATAAATATTTTTTACTTTGTATGTCAGAACAACTTTGTCTCTGAAATACAATATTTAAATTCATCAAAGGTCCTGCTCCAAAGAATGTTGCTACTATTTAATATGGAGCTCTGTTGTGTATTGTTATTTATTTTTTTATTTCTTTTCTTAGGAAAGATATTAATTCTTCAATTTCATCCTAACCTTTTTTTTCTCTGTAACAGAAAGTTGTTTTTGTTGTGTCTTTATCAAATTTTGGCACGGCAAATTAAGGAATGGATCCATTGAGCTCCTATTACATGCATGCAAATGAAAATCCAGGTGCAATCATTGTTTCAACTCCACTTATAGGAGAACATGACCATTCATGGTCAAGAGCTATGATGATTTTGAAATCAACGAACAAACACCAATTAATTGATGGAACTCTACAGAAACCTCATTTCCGTGATCCCATGTATGGGGCATAGGATAGATGTAACACAGTGGTACTATTTTGGTTAAATCAATCTATTGATCCTTCCATTATTCTGTGTTCTTTGGATGAAAACTGCACTAAAGGTTTGGAATGATCTGAAAGAAAGGTATTATCAAGGAAATATTTTTTGAATCGGAGTTATAAGAGAGTTATATTCATATGAGCAAGGTGATATGTCAGTGATTGCGTATTTCATTCACTTGAAAACAATGTGGCAAGAACTTGAAAATTTTAGGCCCAAACCAGTTTGTAAGGTTTAGACACCTTGCACAAGCGATCTTGTAGAAACTATAAAGGGATATAGAGAAAATGA
This sequence comes from Abrus precatorius, assembly GCF_003935025.1. NCBI lineage: Eukaryota > Viridiplantae > Streptophyta > Magnoliopsida > Fabales > Fabaceae > Abrus > Abrus precatorius. Next base: position 7,383,815 of record NW_020874395.1, on the reverse strand, counting down.
TTATGTCATTAGATTCTTGAAGAGACTAAATGAAAGTTACTCTATTGTGAGTCATGTTGATGCAACCTCTTCCCACCATAAAAAAAAAAGTATTTTCATTGTTAATCCAGCAAGAAAGACAATTAGGGATACATGTAGAACAACCAAAGAATTTGTACAATGCAATTGACATTGGTAAAGAAAGAGGAAGGGAAAGAAATTCTAGAGAACAATTTTCAAACTCAATGGGGAGAGGCTATAAAAGTCAAGGTCAAGGATACTAAACTTGTTTATATTGCAACAAAACAGGTCATACAATTGAAACACGTTACAAGAAACAAGACTTTCCTCCTAGCTACCAAAGAAATGGTAACGTGAATTGCACAATGGTGGAAGAAGAGGAAGTTGAAGACAACAAAGTGACTGCACATCATAAAGATAGTCAAGCATCCTTTATCAACTACTTTGACATATAAACAGTTATCAGACTCTAAATTATTCTATAGTCTTGTCAACAATTGCAGAACTGAAATCCTACAAAGAAGCCATGAGAAATGAATGCTGACAGAAAGTTATACAAGCTGAGTTGGAAGCACTTCAGAAAATCAGAACATGGACATTAACATTTTTACCCATTGGAATGCAAACTATATGATGCAATTGGGTGTTTAAAATCAAACACAAACCTGATGGATCAATGTTAAAACACAAAGAAAGACTTGTAGTGAAAGGTTATACTCAAACTTAAAGAAATGATTACATGAAACCTTTAACCCAATTGTTAAAATGATGACTAAGAATCGTTTTATCCCATGCTGCAGCAAAAGAATGCCATCTGCATCAGTTAGATGTGAACACAAACTTTCTACACAATGATCTTCACAAAGAATATACATGGATCCTCCACCATGACTCACTTCCTGACAAAATTTGGTTTGCAAATTGCAGAAATCGTTATATGAATTAAAGCAAGCTAGCAGACAATAGAATGAGAAGCTCACTAGCACCGTAATTTCGTGTGGCAATATACAATCTTGAGCAAACTACTCTTTATTCACAAAGTCAATTACAACTAATTCACTGCAATTCTGATCTACAAAGATGATCTTTTGTTTACAGGAAATGACTTGAATGAAATAAATTGTCAAACAGGAATTAGACAAACATTTCCACATCAAAGACTTGAGCAAATTGATTTTTATTTTTTTATTTTTTGCTGGAAGTAACTACATCATCCAAAGGCATTAATTTATAACAAAGGAAGTACACCTTGAACTTAGTTCAAGACACTGGACTTTTGGCAACAAGCCATGTAACACTCTGATGTATTCAACCTCAAAGCTTCGCAAACATTCAAGCTTTCCATTTCTTGACATTTCATCATATAGAAAACTGAGAGGGAGATTGCTATATTTGAGACCTTGAACTCAAAAGATTCAGTGATTTTTACTAGGTATCTTGTTTAGATATAAGAAAATATGTTTTTTTTTTATTGAAAACTTTAATATCTTTGAAGAATAAGAAACAAATCACTATATCTAGATCATCATCAGTGGCTTGAGTATAAAGCTCAAGCAACTTGTGAAGCTCAACGGATCATGTATTTTCTTCAAGATTTCCATATCAAATGCGCACTCTGCAGTTTTGTATTGTAATAATCAAGTAGTCCTTCACATAGCAGCTAATCTAGTATTTCATGAAAGGACAAGTACATAGAACGGGACTGTCATATTTGTGACAAAGTACAAGATGGAACCATTTAACTACTTCCCATTTCCTCAAAATCTCAAATTGCAGAGATCTTGACAAAACCCTTAGGTACTAGTCCTTTTAGACATCTTAAATCCAAGCTTAGAATGTTAGATATCCACGATCCAACTTGAAGAGAGGTATTATTGTAATAGTTAATCTTGTTATCAAATAAGTAATAATTACTGTAATTAGTTTCTAACTTCAGAATTGTTTGTTATGTAAGTTAATTATTTTCTATCGATGACTTGCATATAAATATTCTCTGCTGTATACATTAAAACAACATTTTTTCTTAAATACAATACTCAGATTTATCAAAAGTTACTTAAAATGTTGAGTAAAATGTCCACCAAATGAACCAACCCCGTGTATGTGCTGAATAAGAATAGTCCACTGCAAACGACACTTTCTACTTTTCAATAAAATTTTCCAATAATATAATGAAAGATGATGCTTTACTTCAGAATGATAGCCATGACTCAAGAAAAGGAAATTCAAAGTTCACCAGTTACAAGGTAAAAAAAACGGTTCGATAATATGTAATAAGCAATGTAAAATAATCAATACCTTTTCTTTTGTGTAAAAATAGTATACAACTTATTCAATATTTTATAGGTTGCTCCAATCTTTCTTTCAAGAGCAATATAGCATTGGAAAGAATGTTTTAAAACATATGAAAACAAAAGAATGGATCAGAGAAAAATTGATGGCATACAAATAATGTGATTGTCAATTACAAATTAGAAACTATGCACCCTTTTGGCTAACCCATGGTTTGATGACACCAACAACGATTATTATAATAACGATGAGAAGTATAATGATAGCAATGCACATCCATTTTCTAGAGTTCTTCTGTAGTTTCTTTGCCTTCTGGAGGGCATTGTTGCCTTGTTGCACGTGGTCCACCGCACTTGAAACCTGATGCAAGAGTACAAACCAACTTTGGTCACAAACAATTTCTTTAAGGAATTCGCATATAGGTACATAGATAAATAGAGAGAAAGAGTGGACGTGTAGAAAAAAAGAAGATGAAACCAACAAATTTGACTATATAATTATAAACACAATGGTCAAGGTATGCTCTCTCTCTCTCTCTCTCTCTCTCCATGTGTGCGTGTTTGGAGGAATTGATTTACACTGATATAAGTACTATACTCACTCTTACTGTCTTACATCATCAATAACTTACTACTTTATTATAACTATGTACTATAGAGATTAAAGGTTATTTGGGTCAAGTCTTAAAAAGAAATAAACTGCAAAAAGAAGTTAATCAAATGGATCTTATTTTTATATATTTTAAAAGAATATATTAAGTTTGATGTATGTCAATGAAATATCAAATAATTTTAGATTAATTTAAAATTTTGCAGATATGATTAATAGGATAGAATTTTTTAATCCAATGATCGGTTTAGAAGTATAGTTACCTGATAAAAAGAATTACAGAATGGTAAAAAAAAATAAAAATACCTGTGATTCTATGTTGTCAAGCATGTCTCCTTGTGCATCAACCAACACCGCAATATCCATAAATATCTGTCAAGACATGAAGTTATTATCATCCAAACTAGATATCAATCTCTCCCTACACACATCTTGTGTGTGCCTATCTCTACCTACACACATCTTGTGTTCTAATTCACTTTGAGAATAAATTGCACTCTTTTCATAGAGCACCCTTGCAAATTTTAGCTTTCCACAGGGCTAGCGCTGTGATATATTATATGGCTCCCCATCTCCCTTGTATGGACCACTAGCACAAAAACGTGCATAAAAATTATCATAAAAAAGATGGAGAATGCATATGAATTGGAAAGATGAGAGGTATTCTACCTATCCTAAACAGCAAAACTGTAACAGGAAATTCCTTCAGAGATGAAGTGAAACCATAAGTTTTTATTGTATGATATGACTAAATCTATCTTCATATGAATAAAGCATAAAAAATATTTTCCTGTTCAGAATAATCTCTCTGAAAACCATAACTCTAGGCATTCATCCCCCCAATGGTTTTATAGCATAGGCCTTTATCATACATAAACTTGTCCTTATCAGGATATTGTCCAAAATTGTAGAGCTACAATATCAGTCAAATTAATGAAACAAACTGATTTATACCTGTTGTAAATCAAGAAGCTTTCTCTCAACATCTCTAACTGCTTCATGTCGCTCTTGAATTTCTGCCAAGGTGTCAATTATCTAAAAAGATAACTCAAATGTATGAGAAGTGTATAGAGATCACAGACAAGATAAGGGGCTGCTTGGTTTTAGGAAATGTTTTCTGGCTTTATTTTCTATTTTCACTTTTAATTACAAAATCGCCACTTTGTTTTCATTTTGTTTCTTGTTTTCAAAGGTTTGCATAGGAAAACATCAGAGACAATTTTTTCCAGTTTTCACCGTTTTCTGTACATATTTTTTAAAATATGAAATAGAATGAAAACAAAGTGACAATTTTGTAATTAAAAGTAAAAACAAGAAAATGAAAATAGAAAATGTTTTCTGCAACCAAACAGCCCTTAAACTTTCTAATATTATGTCATTGGCCTATTGCCCAAGGAAGATCAATGTTTCTCACCCCTCCCTAGTCCCGAAAAGATAAATTATGCAGAAAAATATTGAAAATGTATGTATGATGGAGGGTTGAGTGAATGATATTCATGTTGATATAGGATAACATAAAAACTTGAACAGGAATTTGAGGAAGAATTGAAGGAGAAAGCAAAAGGGAAAGGAGGGATGAACCTGGCCCCGTCCTTGTTCCCGGATTGCCTTCTGGAAAATTTGTTCACTATCTCCAGTTTCAATTAATCTGTCAATTGTCTGTACATTGTTAAATGATTAGAAGGAAAACTTCTAAAAGAGGTGTTTCTTCTATTAATGAAAATTAAGAAAAGAAAAAATACCTCCTCATCAGCTCTTGTGCCAGTAACTAACAATCGCGATAACCAGAGAATAAATTGAAATTAACTCCATTTCAACAAAAAATCATGCTATCAGATCATGAAATTGAAAACAATCACTAATAAGCAAACAACTCAAACCTGTAAAAACACGTCTCTCAACAACATCTCGATATTCTTGATGGATAGCTTCTCTTAGGGCCTGCAAAGGTTTTGAAAAATGGATTCAGTTGAAGGGAAGGAGCACTAAAAAAAAAGAAAAAAAACTCCAGCAAAATGCTACTAGACAAACCCACCTGAAATTCTGCCACCTTATCCTTCAGTTTCTTTTTTAATGAACTGTAAAATACCAGAAAAAAAAAAAAAGGTACTGATGAGATTAGTCCAATAAAACATTTAGCCAAAAATAATGAAAAAAAAAATGATAATTCAGAAACACACAAGTGTAATATTTGTTTAAAAAACCCTGAGGTTTACTCCATATGATTCAGCATACATAACGTATTGATACAAGTTGAAAGACAAGGACTGAAAATGTGGAAAATTTTATAGTAAGTTAGACCATAAGCCCTTGACAGCATATTAACACAACTTTTATTTTATTATTATTTATGGATAATGAATAAGAAGCTCTGTCACAGAATTTCCTATTACAAATTGGGTTCATAATATAAAGAAGTTTACATTGAAATTCTGCATTTAGATTGAGATGACAGCTTCTTCCCTTACTCTTGAGTTACTCTTACTCCTTTCAAGCATTTCTTAGTTTCACTATCTTATTGATGTTTTTCAATATCTATAACTATATTTAATGAGATATATTCATATTGATGATTGAATATAATCCAAGATGCCAAGGATAAGAGAATATTTAGAAGTCCAAAAGGACTAGAAATTTAGTTGCCTTAGAAGTGGAATATTGATATTGAAGACTCTCTTATAGACTCGTATTTATCAAGAAAAACTTTCACAATCAAAATGATTATATCTTTGTGCTGCAAAAGAATTTGAGAAATGAACATTTGAAAAACTTGAAAGCAGAGACAGAATTATATACATTAAACTACAAATACAATGAGAAACAATCAATAAAGCTAGTCGAAGTTATGTGACAATAATAATGAGAAATAAAACTTGGATCATTACTGACATGGTTGTTGCTGTTCTTGACCGGTCAACACCTGATCCTTTTCCACACCCAGGCTTCTGCCTGTTTGCCAAATTCTACAACATAAAATGGAATGAGGAGATTTACAACGAAGAATCTAGGGATTGAATAAAACAATGAAAGAAATTCAGTAGAGACACCTCTTTGTCCAGTTCTTCAATTTTGTTCTTTAAATAATGTGCAGTTTTCTGAACTTCATCAACATCTTTCTCCATTCTCTGCTTTATAGCTGCAGCCAATCAGTTAAACACTCATGAACTTCATTTATATCATCAAAACATCTACCTTCAAATATATCCTTTCAACAGAAGGGCAATTTAACATCTAGAACCAGTCCTCTTCAGAAAATTCTTTTTCATATCTTTAGAAACTTGGATTTAAATTAAATCACTCTCAAAAGTTAGTTCATAGGAGGAGGACTATCCAAGTCCTTATAAGAAATATTCTAGCTCTATTCCAAGTCATTGTGGAACATTTTAACACGTCACCTCACACCAAGAATTGGACATGGGTGTGTGAAGTTTGCAAGACTCAAAATCTGCAGATGGCCCAATAGGACAGAACATTTATGGGCAACCCAACATTCAAACTGGATACGCTTTGACACCATGTTAGAAAACTTGGATCTAACTCACTCCCAAAAACTAGCTCATAGGAAGAGGATTACGCAAGCTCTTGTAAGAAGTATTCTAACGCTATTCCTAGCCAATGTGGAGCATCTTAACAAATTTCATAATTACAAACTATATAAAATACTTACTTGAAAACTATATATTTCTCTATTACAAGTATATTTAATTTATATTTTACAATAAAAAAGCATCAATAATACCTACAAGAAATATTCCGATAAAGATTGAATGAGTCACAAGAGGACTAGTAATTTCTACATTTATACATCTCACTAAAATATTTTATTTAAAATATAAATATCTCTCTCTCTCTCTCTCTCTATATATATATATATATATGTGTGTGTGTGTGTGTGTGTGTGTATGATAGGAGGGATGCATGACTCTAATTTTATTATTATTATGTTGATTAAACATAAAATAATAAAAGAAATTATTGAGTCATGATTTATCTAGCCGATCTCACCTAGTGAGATAAAACTTGATTGTTGTTATTTTATGTTAAGTAAAAAGACAAAAAAAGGACAATGAAACATGCAAAAGATTGCGTGAGAAAACATAAACAAGATTATACTAACTCTTCATGGCAGGAGCCTTTGTCACAGATTTGGACTCATCATGGGCATCCTGCATCAAGATTTACATAAAAATGCTGAGGACAAATTTCAAGTAATTTTTACTTCATAATATAAACCAAAAAGGAAGCACAATGACTTTAGCTAATTGGACAAAACATGTAATATTTACTTAAGGTTCTAGTTCTACTCTAACAAAATTCCAAAACAGAAGCAAAATTTGATTCTTTGTTTATTCCTGTTAAATTTGGACTGCAAGCCTAACTGGCTAACTCAACAAACCCCTTCATGCTCAAGATTGGAAATCTAGACTAGAGCATGGAAATTGCAGAACTAATTTATTTTTTTTAATATTGCACTTGAAAATCAGTGGGACCAGGTAGATAATAGCACTGGAAAAGTCGCAAGACTAGGTAAGTTACACGGGAAAATCCACTAGGCCAGGTTAATTGTACTAGAAAAATTTGTGAGGCCAGATTTTACTTTTTTTTTTCAGTCAAGAGTGACCCAATATCAAATCTACAATAAGCTTTGATAACATATTAAAGTTGGGCTTAAGCCTAACTCAACCCCAATAGCTAGTTCATAAGATGAGGATTATTTTAGTTTTTATAAGCTCTTATTTAGCCATATCTGAAATCAATATAGGACTTCAACAATTCCTATTTCTATTTTCTCAATCAGTTCTGTTAGAATTGGTCTCAGTCTGAAAGGAAGAATGAATGTTATTGAATAAGAACAGTCATAACCACTGCCGATATAGCAGAGAATTAGGGTAAATGAATACACTGAATTGACTCTTCTTCTTCGAGAGGCCAGACTCTCCTATCATTAACTGAGTAAATAAGACTACATTTAATGTGATAAATGGCCCTTATTTATAATCTGTGCCTAATCTGTTATGAATTGTTATCCCTTCCATCCTTCTTATTTTTCCTTCATAGACCTGTGTAATTTGGGGGCCTCTCCCTTATAGATTGATATGAAAGTTGACTAAAATGGAGAGACAATTCACTAAGATGGTTAATCTGCTGTTAGATGAGCCACAGCAAAACAATCTCATTTTTAGGGAGGCCGTGTACAGTTAAAAATATATCACACCTCTATTGCTGACTTCTTTATTTATCATATTTTTGTGACATAACTATTTCAAGTATATTAGACTATTAAAAACGATAGCAGTGGTGATAAATTAATTAAATTCATTCATTATCACAGCCTACAATTGTATATTACTTTTCATGAACGAAAAATGTTAGAAGTGTTACAAAACCCAGCAATTAGTTGTCACAAGTGTGTAAAGACAGGTTACCTGGAGCTTTTGCAAAAGCTTATCCAGTTTAGCATATTGTTTATCAAGCTCTTGAACCTATTAAAGAAAGCCACAATAACATTCAACAAGATGAAAAACATGATTGAATATGAATGTTAGGTCTATCCTAAGCTAAGGAAAAGAAAGAAATAATGAAAGAGAAGCTGATTAATGCTTTTATTACAAATATACACAGATAAGCACCTTTTTGAAGAAACCATCCAAGCCCAGGTCTCCTGAATTCATTGCATATTCTCCTAACTCAACATCACCACCTCTGTGACCTTGACCACGTGGAATGTCAAACGATTCCTGCAAAAGAGGATCATCAAATTGATATATATGGCTCAGGCCTTAATGCTGAGTTGCAATCTGCATGTCCTAGGTAACTAGCTCCATGAGTTATTTTTATTCTAGCAATCAGTAGTTAGAGACAATAACACAGTATTCTACATATATCACTAAAGCACACACACCGATCTTAGATGCGTATAGAATACAAAGCATCTCAAACAGAACAAATAGTCAATTTAAAAATTATGATACAATCTCACCATAAAACATTTAACTATTAAGAACTATACTACTCTTAAGGTCTATATAGTGACCAGTAATTCCAAGACCTAACTCGGGATGGATAATGTGCATTTAAATCTTCCTTAGTGCACAGGTATTCTGTTTTTGTTCCCCAATAACATCAACGAAAGGACTGAATTCACAGCCTAATTCATTCAATGCTCTAATTGCATTCAATACAGACACTGAAAATAAAGAATTGAAAATACAGCTTCAGTAAGCTTCATGAATCATGACTAACTTTTGTAAATGCCAAAATAGGACTTCCCTATGGATTTGCTTCACTAAGCTTTGACATGAAACATTAAAGGATAGGCAGGCCTACTTGACAATTGAACAATCAAAATATCTGCAGGGCTGTGGAAGAAGACTTTAAACGCAACCACAACCTTATTTATGCATAGAACAATGCTATTATTGTGTTGACAAAATTGTTGTGTCACAAAAAGAATAGAACTCCTAAGTAGGGCCAGCGAATTGAGCTTTTCTGAGCAGGTATGCGTTCATACCAAACTGAGTACTCCTATCCAAGAAACAGATTATCCCAAAGAATTGAGTTTTCGCGAGCATCACGGAAGTGATTCTATTTCAGTGAAAGAATGTTAGATTTCTCAAATTTATTTTGTGGACTAACATTATTTAATTATGAAAATATTATTGGACTTAAATGAGAGATTATGTTTAATGGAGCTTTTGTTAGCAGTATTTCAATCATTTAAGTACTATATATATGGGTGTGCGGCTCAGTAATCAACAATTAATAGCTAAAAGAATGAGAAGCATATTGTCAGCTGATGTTAGATTAGGAGTTTATTCAATAATACAAGCTTATAGTTTATTTAAGTAGTAGGTTTTTTTTTTTTTGCAATAAGTCAGTAAAGCTATTTGATGAATAAGAAATAAAAAAGGCTTGTAATTTTTTAAAGCTAACATGTGAAAAGTTACTCCAAGAAGCATTCAGTTTATTGGAAGCTATCTGCCAATATATTTTAATTTTTTTTTTCATTTTTACTCTTAACTTTTTAAACAATTTTCCATTTTAGTCAATTAATAAATTTCAACTAGTTGTGCAATCAGTTTTACCAAACAATTATAAATCAATCAGTCAGTTAAAAACTACAAGCTTCCAACTACAAATTAGAAGTTTTCAACTAATTTTACCAAAAATCAAAGAATCAAGGAGTCACTAAGAAGTGTATTGTTATATAAACTGGAAGAAATAATTAAAAAAGAAAAAAGAGAATGATGTATTCAAAGTAAATAAAGATAGGATTGTAGGGATTTGGAAACACAAAATGTATCACTTTAAGTTGTGATTTTACAAAGATAAGTTTAACTCCCACAATTCAGTTATATGATTTTCCCTTCAAAGCACTTCTTCAGGATACAAGTACAATGCATCTTTTGAGTTACTATTTTAATTTTTACCAAAAGGAACATCCACTGTAAACCCATTCTCGGGATCTGATTACTCACTAAGCTTTATTCAATGCAAGAAGAGGCTAGTGATTTGCTAACATACACCCATCATTTATTTACTTGTTTGTTTGTTTATTGGGATTTGCTAACATACACCCACCTATCTTTCAGAAGGAGTAGTTAGTTTCACCTTTGGGTGCATATTAAAAAATAAATGTTATAACTTGTTAATATTCTTATTAAAAAATTTACATTATTAATCAGGTGCATTAAAATATATCTACTTATTTTTTAATTAGAGTGTGTATTAACTAGTATATTTTAAGAAAATCATAATTATAACTTGCTAACATACCCCTTCTAAAAAACAAATGGGTACTTATTAACAAATCCCTTATTTATTTATGTATTTATATAATTCCAGATAGTTGACATCAAGACTAATTTAATTGTCACGATGAAGGCAATATTTATTATTATTTTTTCCTTCTCATAAGATGGAACAGATCTCAACACCCAGGTGAATACAAAATATGAAACAATGGAGAAAAATCAACACTAATTCAAAAACAAAATCTGTAACTGCTCAAATTTTATGAATTTGAGAAAAGTATGAAGGGGTAAAAAGGGTAATCAATTTCTGCATCAAAGCATGAGATGCCCACCAACATCATTCACCACTTGTGCACAATTTCATTACAGCATAACTCATACAATACTAAAGTCTCAATTTTCAAATGCTGCAGACCAACAGAAAGGCAAACACAGCTAAAATCCTGACTTCCCATCATGCACAATCCTAGATCTGAAAAAACCCACCTCAAGAAACTCTCAAATTCATCAAAACAAAGAACAGAAAGCCAAAAAAAAAAAAAAAAAGCTTGAATCAACAATGGTGAAATAATGTATAAAGAAAAACAGAAAAAGAAGGTGAAGAATAGAACATTACCGTTAGAAGATCGTTCATTGTGGAAGAAAGATGAGAAATTGAAAGAGAAAAAGGAAATGTGAGGAAAAAAGGATTAAGAACTGGTAAGGGACCTGGTTGACAAGAAACCAGGCCAGAGTTTGAATCCCCACCCGGAGAGACAGAAAATGAAAACGTGTTTTTCACTTTTTTTTCTTTTTTTGTTTTCTTTTATTATCATTTTCTTTTCTTTCTTTAGTTTTGTTGTGAGAATGAAAAGTTTGGAAATCGAAACACCATCCGAGACAGATAGACAGCAAGGTTTGATCACAAATCGTCGAGGCTTTTTTTTTTTTTTTTTTTTTTTTTTTTTTTCAAAATTGAAAGTCCCGCTTCTTTACCTTTTATTTCTCTCGTTAGTAAATGTTTCTTTTTATTATGTTCCTTTGGTTTTCTATGATTTTTGTTTTTATTTTTAATTAATAGATTACAAATATGAAAATATTTTTTAATACGAAAAACAAATCCTAGGAACACAATTTGAACTATATTTTATCGTACTAAATAGCAATATTCTTAAAAATATATTAAAGTTTAAGTACATATTAAAAATATTTTTTAAAAAATAAATATTTATAATATTTTTATTTTTAATAAAATTATTACATTTTTGTGTTAAAAAATCTATTAGATTTGAATCTTCTTAAATTCAACCGTAAAAAATGATGTTAAGAAAACTGCCATCTTAATTCTGCTTAGGACTTATGATTTCTTTTAGTTTGTTTTTAAAATAATTATTATGAAAGTTAAAAAATTTCAATGAAAAAATAATTTATAATTAAATGACAACATAAAAAAATGTTTATATTTTTAATTATATTTTTAAAAACTAATTAAAATAATTAAATAAAAAATAAATTATTTTAGATATTTTTAAAAACTAATTAAAATATTTAAATAATAAATAAATTATTTTAGATAATAAGGTTAATGCTTAAATTATTTCAAATTTTTTTCAAAATATTACAAAAATAAAAATAAAAATACAGAAATGTACTCATTGCACATTTAATTATCAATGTAGACTCTTTTACTGTTTAAGTCAGAATTTGATCTTTTAGAGTCGAAATCTAACTTGCAACAATTTTTTTTTTATATTAATATTTAATTTTAAAATTTAAAATAAAAATTAAATAACAATAATTATTATTTTTTTAAAAATTAATTAAAATATTTAAATAATAAATAATTTATTTTAGATAGTAACGTTAATGCTTAAATTATTTATATTTAAAGAATAATAATCATATTTTTAAAAACTAAATAAATATCTTAAATATTATTTTATTTATTTAAATATGTAATTTTGAGTTAATATTTTTAAATATTAGTATGATAAAATATTATTTTGAATAAAAAATTTATTTTAATTAAATTAATTTTTTTTAAATTACATTATTTAATATTATAATTTTTAATACCTAAACTATGACATATATTGATACAACGTCTTCTAAAGTCAAGTTTTCTTTTTTCTTTATAACTCGTTACAACAAAAGAAATCATTGACGGGAACTAAATGCATGACCAATGTTTGGACATATCTTCCTTGTGTGATCAAGATGTGACAATAGGAACATTTTTTTGCACGATTTTGTTGTTCTCTAATGTCCATCTTTGTTCTTATCCTGCTAGACTTGGGTCAACCTTTTGAAGTTCTTTTTAATTCTAGATTTGGATACAAAGTTGAGCCCGTGTAAGTTAGCCAATATTCTTCATGTCTGAGTTCTCCAAACTGACCTTCGTATACCTTAGAAACTTGTTGTAAGATATACATGGGAGATATGTAGATGTTAAAGTTGTAGTGTTCGTGTAAGCATAAAGCAAGTACATGCGAGCATGAAATGTGAACTTTTTAGAACTTGCCACAATCACACCATATTTCATCTAACCATATTATAAATCTCCCTACAGGTCAAACTTGTCTCAAATGTTGTATTTCTTCGACTAAAAATCTAGTGCTTGTTCTGTCAAAGGTGATGACTGTATGAGTGTTCACCTTTGACTGTGCATTTTGAATTGCTTTAGTTACAACCTTCGAGTACACATGTCTAGTATTAATCATTGTATCTACTTCCCTGCCTCTCTCAATGAAGAACTTGTTGCAACGGGTCTATGTCGTCATGACCATGGAGTAAATTAGCAGGTTTCTGATTTTTTTTCAAGACCAAATTGATTGACTCTTCTAGGTTTGTTGTCATGTCCCCAGCGTCGTCCATTGCCCCATGTTAGCGTTCATTTTTCCCTTATGATGTTATCTAACTATTGTGCAGCTTCAGGATTATGATTTTTTACTATGTTGTAATAGTAAAAGAATCTCGGTTTAGTTATCCTATTGCTGGAAAAAAGATTACAAATTTAGTTAATATAACTAGCTAAGCAAGTGTATAAAATATTAATAATAATATAGAGTACATAAAAAATTAAAATTGTCTATATTGACGACATCTTTCTTAAGTGCAGCTATTTTGAATCGTCGCATAAAGTTTTGTACAATGTGTCCAATGCAATAAATATGGATAGAATTGTTTTCCGTCCAACCACTTCCATTTATGGAGTATGCACTTCTTATGGCCTCGTGATGATTTGAAGTGAGGCACAACCTCTCTTGCACAACTGCCACCAATAAAGTCTCTTTGTATTTGCCGTACAAAAATATTTCATCCACTTAAACAATTGGTTTGCAGAAGGCAAAACCATCAATGCAGAGCTTGAATGTGCAAAACAACCTCTTGAAGAACACATCTCCCTCGTCCAACAAGCCACCCTGGTATGCTGGTTGTGTACTTAATTTTCAAATGAAACTTGAAAGATACAGTTGCATTGCTTGCAACATACAAGGTAACTTGTGGTATGACTCCTTCTAATTTTCAAAGATATTTTCAATGGCATGTTGTTTCCCCAGCCATTCCTTTCTGTAGCTGATTGTGTAACCTATCGTGGACTTTATGTGAGCTATGATGGTTGCCATGGGTGTGAATGGATCAGCCTCAATAATTTCACGAATGGTTTGAGAAATCATTTGTGATCCCAACTTGTTATGATCCTATGAAATGAGTGGGAAAACACATGTGTGGGACCCTTCAAGCTTCATTATTTTCCAGTGTTACTTTTTGGTGCGCAATATAGCTCGACATCATCAGTCACAGTTATTGTGAACGTATTCCATGATAAACCTAGTTGTGCTTGACATCTTTACCTTGTAAGTGCAGTGATTCACAATTTGAAATCTGTTTATGGCGTCTTGCACTTGTTCATTTGTCAGGAAACACTATCAACAAATAGTATTTCAGGCAGATACACTACAATTTCACAATCAAGGACATGTTCATCCACTTGACTGGGGAAGTCTAAAAAATATGGAGGTGGATTGTATAATGCTAATGGTTGTGATGGTGGAATATTTGGAAGTGAGAGAGAGTCTTTTTCATCATCTTGATGTTGTAACAAGATTTCATCTTCGTCATTGCTAAAAAGATCAAAGACTTCTGTTAGGAGACCCACAATAGTATGTTCTTTAATGGGAGTTTCTTGAAGAGGCTGAGACAGTAGGGTTTACTCAAATGGCTAGGAGGGTATTTCATCGAGGTCCATGAATGGACTAGTTAAAAGTTGTGTGTAGGACTGAAGGTCAGAATTCATATCATGTATTGGAAAAAATGGATTAATGGTTTTGTAAGTTTGGTAAAGTGAAGGTAAAGGTGAAAGTTGTGGTACCTGGGTTATGTTTGTAACAAATGTAACATATAATTCTATACTTGATTGAAGTTGATTTGAATCGTGGATGTTGAAGAGTGCCTCGACGTCTTCATCATCGTTCGACTCAACACATGTGTTGTTGCTAACCCCAAGGCCAAGTCTAATTAGGTAGCGAAAATGTATGGTTGTCACCATTTCATTTTCGTCTTGGTAGAGTTTTGTGTGAATGACTTTCTTCAGTCTTTGTAGAGTCATTCCTCTTTTTATATGTACCAATTTGGCTGATGGTGAGGTGAATGTGACTCCTTCATTAAGACATTGGTTAATTGTACTATCAGAGTGAACAATAACATAGATTGAAGACATTTTTAGATTGAAGTAAGTGAATGATAAACAAGCTTAGAAAGAGAAGGTTCACAAGAACAAGGAACAAGCTTAGAAGGTTGAATGAAGAATATGAACACGAATATGACTATTTATAATGGTAGCATTAGATTTCCTCTAATTCAAAACTTCACCACATTTTACGAGTAATGGTGATCTCTCTATGACACCATTTGAACAAGCTTCCTCTCCTCCCAAGTAATGACTTACTCTTCTGCCATTCATGTCTTATGAGTGATAGTGATCTCTCTATGACACCATTTGAACAAGCTTTCTTTCCTCCCAAGTAATGACTCACTCTTTTGCCATTCACGTCTTATGAGTATTGGTGATCTCTCTATGACACCATTTTACATTCACGTACACTAAGACATAGTGACTTTTCAGGAATCCAATGCTACTCTCTCGTATCAAAGTTTATCTATAAATATGTTCATCCAAGGCTATATGTTTTCATTCAAACTTGCATTCATCTTTGTTCTGCGTTTCTCTCTATCTTTCAAAAGTTCTTCAATCCCATTACTAAAAATGTTGTTGTGGAAGCAAAATAAACACAGGTCCGCCTTCATTAGAAGTACGGTAAGTTTTACACATTACCATTATTTATTAAATATGATTTTCAATATCTATGTATCATATTAGTAATTTGTTAATAACTATAGGAAACTGAGAATATGATTTCATCTTTTTGTCATTCAATGTCAGAACCTAATCCTCTAATTGTTCCTATACTTAAATAACTTGATTTTGCTGGGGTAGCAAAGCTAAGACATCTTAAGGTGGATCATGCATTGATAGCAGCTTTGGTCAAAAGGTGGAGACTTGAAACTCACACATTCCATTTTCCAACAAGGGAGTGCACCATAATCCTGCAGGATGTTGCACTTCAACTGGGGCTAAGAGTTGATGGATTATTGGTCATTGCTCCAACAATGTTTGACTGGGAGCAAATGTGTAACACATATCTCGGTATCGTATCAGTTAAGGGAGAGACACTTATTGGCTCTATGCTGAAACTGAAGTGGCTAAGAGACAACATGTTGCTATTATCAGAAGAAGCATCTGAAGAAGAAGTTCACGCCCATTGTAGAGCTTATATACTAGGTTTAATTGGAGGTGTTTTGATGCCTAACAAAATAGGCAACAAAGTACATCTTATATATTTAGCTTTATTAACTAATCATAGAAGAACAAGACGATATAGTTGAGGTTCTGCTTGTTTAGCTATGTTGTGCAGAGCCACGGTTGTTGGGAGCAAAACAATAGGTGGTTGTTCATCACTGTTAATGTCCTGGGCATGGTATCGTATGCCATATATTGTGCCAATTTCTAGTAATCCACCAACATACTCTTGGAGCGGGGATAGAGTACTAAACTTTCAAAATAAACCTCACAATGATGTTGTGGGGTACAGATCAATTTTTGATCACATTCAAGCTAATCAGGTAATTCTTAAAATAAAAAAAAGTCTTGAATTCATACTTATTTTCTTATCTTTTACACATCATTTTAAGTAACAAAGTTAAATTTATTTGTAGTTTTTATGGGCGTCATATCAAGACTTGCAAACATCAATACACATGGAAGCATACAGAGAGGTCCAACTGTAGACTTCATGTACCGTTATCCTTTGTTTTGTAATTCTTGAATGGTACCAAATAGATAGAGTCAAATTATAGTTTCGTCTCTTCCAAGAAGTTCCTTCTCCACCAAATAATTTGAATGACCTTCACAAAATTGACATGAGAGGAAGACAAGATGAAAATTGGGTTACAAGACATGCTTAATGGATCGACATATGAAACAACAGACGTGAGCAGACAATAACGTGTCATCCAATATAAGGCCCATTATGTCAGACACAAGAATACATGGAATGATACATTGCCAATTTCACCTATTTCCTATCTGTGCCACCACTACTATAAGATTTAAGGAGGAGCTACCAACAACTAAGGACTACCAACACATTTGAAATTGGTACGACTTTCACACCGTCGTATTATGAGACTGCATCAATTCTTCCGAACATCACGCTACAAGCAAACATAATTAATACAAGACATTCATTTGCAACAACATCGGAGGATTTTTTTACAAATTTATTTAGAGTTGATTTTACAACTCCATCTTCAGTACAAACTTATATGTTGTTTCTTTACTAACCAGATTTTGCTAATGAACCTAGTAATTCATCAACTGCATTCTAAGAATTAGACCTTCATGATGATCCAAATCCTTCACAAGTTCATCTTGAAATGCCACCATTATGGAAATAATTAATTATTAATATTGTTATAAATTTGTTATATTTTTATTAATATACTTTATCTTCATCAATGTTACCTTAGTAATATTAAAACATTAATTTTAAAAAAATTATCTCAAGTATAAATAATTAACTTATAATTTAATATTTTTATTTACTTTTTAAAAATAATTTTTTTTCTAAAATAAATTTTATTAAAAATTATAATATTAAAGATTTAGGGTATGAAATATTAAAGATTTGTGATTTAGGGTATTAAAAATTATAATATTAAATAATGTAATTTTAAAAAAACTAATTTAATTAAAATAAAATTTTTATTCAAAATATCATTTTATTATATTAATATTTAAAAATATTAACTCAAAATTATATATTTAAATAAATAAATAAACATAATAATATTTAATATATTTATTTAGTTTTTAAAAATATAATTATTATTCTTTAAGTATAAATAATTTAAGCATTAACATTATTATATAAAATAATTTACTTATTATTTAAATATTTTAATTAGTTTTTAAAAATTATCTAAAATAATTTACTTATTATTTAATTATTTTAATTAGTTTTTAAAAATATAATTATTATTGTTTTAATTTTTATTTTAAATTTTTAAAATTATATATTAATATAAGAAAAAAAAAAGGGAGAGGGATGTTGCATGTCAGAATTCGGTTGCGGCTGTTAAATGTCAGAATTTGGTTCCGGAGACCGATTTCTAAATGCAACAGTAAATAAGTTTATATGTGTAAATATATTTGCAAAAAGTCTAAATATTTTATTTTTATTTTTTTGTAATATCTTAAAAAAAATTCTACTTTAAATTTAAGTATCACATTTATCCTTACTTAAAAAAATAAAAATAAGTATCATATTTAATTTTATTTTTAATAAAATATAAATAAATATTGACTTGTGCAAAAGCAATATCAACTATACTATGTGCTCTTTTTCTCTCTTTATTAAAAAATTAAGTATCACGGTTTACAAATGAAATTTTTAGAGTAACATAATAAAAATATTTTTTAATGCTCTATTTTAGTTAATTATTTCTAAATTTGTCCTATTTTGACATAATTTTTTTTTAAAGATGTAACATGACTTCAACAAAGTGGGTAAAAATACATGAAAAAAATATGAAGAAAAAACTTAGTGTTTTATGTATTATTTACGCTGATTAACAAGTTAAATATTTATTTTAATAAGAAACTGTATTTAATGTTAATAGAGTATTTAATGTTAATAAGAAAATATACTACAATGTTAAAGAAAATTTTTAATTTTAATGAAAAATAACATTAAAAGTATATATTTTATATAAAATTTGTCTAAATTAATACTATTACATGAGAGTTTCATGATGCGTCGGACCGTTTCATATCAAACTCGATTTTAATCGGTGTTCGAATTTTAAAAATTAAACTTAGTATGTTTTGAAGACAATTGAATAATAAAAAAAAATAAAAAAACAAGTTATATTTAAATATTTATAAATAATATTTCACATACTATAATATTATATTAATATTAATATTAAAAAATATATTTTTGAAATATATAAAAATAATATTAAATTAATTGTAATTTTTATAGTTATTTAATTTTGATAAATTTTAATATAAATAATAATATAATATATAGTTATAGTTCAAAAATTAAATCGACGAAAAATACGTTTTATATACAGTTATTAATAGTATAAAAGTATGTATAATTTACGTTAATATAATTTCATCATTCTCTTTTTATAAAATTCTCATAATTTTAGTTTTATATTATATAATTTATATAGTACTCTTCATAATGTTAAATCTAAGTATATTTTGTGAATATATTATTGTGACGAAAAATGATAATTTCATCTTACATACACTTTTAATATACTCTATCACACACACTTTTTTTTTACTATTAATTAGAATTAATTAAAAAGTATAAAATTATAATTTTTTTAATTAAACATCAACATTTTATTAAAGACAAATTTAAAATACATAGATACTCTAACCCGTTACAACTCTAAAAGTACCATTGTAGAATTGATAATACATGTTATATAATTGACCTTCCTAAAGACTCGTTGCAAGTTACTTCCAAGATAATATCCTAAACATTAGGCTCAAGCTTTGATCCCTTCGTAGAATTATTTTTCATAAATTTAGATTAAGTCTACAACTTGGAGTTGGAGTTGTGCTTCTTCTTTCTCGTCTTGCGAAGTGCACTTGTAACATTAAGGGTATGTTTTTTTCCCATTTTTAAAAGAGTTTTTAATTTTTTTCTAAATATAGTATAAATTTATACTATATTTAAAAAAAATTAAAAACTCTTTTTAAAAGAGAAATCAAACATACCCTAATTTTTTTCATGTACTACCACCTCAACAACAACATTGGATTGAAAGGAATTTAGTCCTTGACTCAACAAATGATTAACATCATCTGACCCATAAGAAGACCCAATAATCAAGCCATCAAATTTCCAATAAACTCTTTTTGTGCCACATCCTTGCCTCTTGTTATTGGTCCCTTATCAATAACACCTAGTTGCCATAATCATTCATCAGCTCTCATGTCCCACTAATTTCCTTCTCATAAGTTTCGTCTAACAAAGGCACACCTTAGTCAGTTTCTTTTTCAAACGCATCATCACTCAATCTCACAACATTGACATTATTATTATTAAAAATCAAGTCATTATTAATATTCACTTGTTATGTTCTCCATGAAATTTAATTTTGTATTTTCAAACTCCTCCTAATATCGTGCAATGTCTAACATGGAATCACGTAAATTTTGTCCCTGATAATCTACCCCTTGTTCCCCTCCTTCGTGCTTTTGACACCATCTTAGGTCACTATTTTTTTGTTGTTGCGCTTCTTACTATTAGATCACGACCTTTCTCACCATCATCTGAACTTTCATCCTCCAAGACGTCCAAATTCAATGAAGCATTGTCATAACTCTCTGACGATGAAGTATTTGAATCATGATACCACTACCCTCCTTGAAAGAATTCTCCCCATGTTCCTCGACCATTCGAATTGAGAACACGAGATCATTAACATGAATCCTTAGATCTTCATTAATTAGCGCATATGGAGTTCGTAGGTGAATTCATGCAAAATCCATACGTCTTCGTGAAATCATATCATTGTCCATGCATACAAATATCTCCCAACGATGACATTGTCTTTTGAAAGAATGTCTCTGACCAAGAATGATATGGCACACTGTACAAACGAACCTACGTTCCCCTATTAACAGTACCAATCAATGGTATAAAACGGCTTAAACAAACCATCTTTATACCTAGCTATATGTTATAAGCTGAATTGGTAATGGAACAATGAAATAAAAATGGAAACAAATTATTTTTAACTTGTTTTTGACAAAGGAAAATCATCTACTAACACAAACAGTAATAGAAATTATAGAGACCCCAAAGAGAAAGAAATGTGCTGAGAAAATATTCAAAGAAAAAAAGAATTGTTCAATCCATCCATAATCTTCTTTCTCTTTAATAGAAAAGATATATACTTGAGCCTATTTATGACATAGTCCTTAAAACGTGAGTTAGTTATTCTGATCGTCTCACTCCCTTTTCTTTTTACATCTGTTGCCATCTGTCCAAGGTTGTCAAGGCTTAATGATTAAAATAATATATTTTTAAAAATTAATTACTGATTTAAAGTAAAAAAAAAATTATTCCCTATTTAGAGTAAATTTTTGCCATGTAGACAATGATTTCATATTTAACATAGATGAAATTAATTTTTTTAATTTTTTATTTATTCAATTCGTCTAAAACAGAGACGAAATACCTTAAAACTCGCCACGTGTATGTAGTTTCATATAACAAAGGGACGAAATACATTAAATTTGTCTTTGATAAAGACGAAACTGTGAGAACATGACACGTTTGAAGTATATAATCCTACCTCCTGCGGATCCAAATTGAGGCAAATTGATGTGAAGAGAGGCTGTATACTTGGAAGGCTTGGATATAAGGTTAGTTATAAATTATATTTTGTTAAATATTTTTAATATTAATAAATTTGAGATATTTTTTTAATTACTTAAATAAATAGGGGTAGTTATATTTGTTATGTTAATAGATGTTTAATATGTAAAAAATAGATGTTATATTTATTGTGAATATTTATTATATATATGTGGAATATGTATAAAAAATATAAAATTTTTGTAATATAAAATGATGTGAAATGTAGTAGTATATTTGTGTGGTTTAATAATAATTTATTTTTATTATTTATACAAATAAGTATAATTGTAATTTTTATTGATATTTTATTTTCTTAAAAAATGCAGGATGAGTGAGATTATTATTATTGTCTATTGGAATGGGAAAATTGTTGTTGGAAATGTAGGTGTGACATTTGAAAGTAACAAAAAAATGATAAAGATAAGAAGAGAGTAAGTTTTATGAATTTGAAAGAAAAGATTCATGATAAGTTAAATCTTAGTAATAATCATTTGATATCTATAATAATTTCTCATTTTATGGTTGATTCAAGCGCTAAACAATACACTGCATTGGATATATGTGATGATGAAGATGTTGATTGTATGATTAGTGCGTATCAATAACAAAGTATTACAACTGTTATTTATATGTAGATATTGCATTTGGTGAGAGTTCAAGAGTTGGGTCAAATATGTTGGACTTGAACTTATCAACATCACTGCCTAACCTTATGGAAATGGGAAATATAGATGTTACAGAAGGTATAAATTATACTATAACTTTTTTTTAATTTTTATTGACGACACATATTGAATAAGTGTATGTATTTTGAATGATGTACAGGTTTATGTAATTATGAAGATAAAGCCAATAGTGATGATGATATTGATGAAGGACGTATTCTGTTAGATAGCTCATCGAATACAGATATAGATGGTGATTTTGATTCAAACTTAAATTTACAATAAGAAAATGTTAGAGGTAATATTTATAAAGTATATTGATATTGTGTTTATTTTTTTAATGATGAATAATGTCTGTTTATATGTAGTTGTAGGTGAAATACCTTTTTAGAATATAAGTTTACACTACAATTATTTTAATTGGGACCACACAGACCAAGAAATTGAAGCAGAAGAAATTAATGATGACATTTCATAGGTTATTGGAGATCCGTTACACGTGGATTTATTATTTGACTCCAAAAAGGAGGTTAAAAATTCCTTAAAACAACATGCAATGAAAATACATCAGAGTTATTTTGTTTCTGAGTCAAAACCAACAAAGTTGTATGTGAAGTGTTTAAACCATAACAATAGTTGTCCATGGAGAATAAGTGCATAATTACTTAAAAATTTAAGTCAATGGAAAATAACAAGGTGTAGGGGTAAGCATACATGTCTCAACCCAACAATATCTCAAGATCATACTAAACTAGATTCAAATTTGATTTGTTCATGCATCATTGGTAAGTTTTGCATAAAATCTTATTTCGTGAAGCCTTTTGACAATAAAGAGACTTACCTCTTTTGTCTCATTGTTATGTAGGTATGATTAATCTTGAATCATCATTGCATATAAGTCTAATTCAAGAAAGGATGACAAGTCAATTTGGATATAAAATTTCATACAAGAAGGTTTGGAAGGCGAAACGAAAGGCAATTGTAAGAATATTTGGTGACTGGGATGAATCATATGCTACATTGCCAAGATGGTTAGAGTACCTGCAATTTCATGCTCCAGGGTGTAACATCCCTACTTTATTAATTATTAATTTTATACTTGATGTGAGTTGTTAATGCATGTTGTTTGAAATTAAGAGAGTTTTAGATGTGTGAGTTGTAGGATTTTTCGCTGTAGTGAGATGTGTCTCATTGTAGCGAGAAATCAGCATCCAAAATCAGGCATTCTAGTGCTCTCTCGTAGCTAGAATGACAGACAACAAAGTGCAATTTTGTCTGATTTTTTCGCTGTAGCGAGAGAAAGTCTCGCTGTAGCGAGAATGTTGCGAGTTGATGGATATTTAAGGATTTTCAAGTTAAGAAACTTGGATTATAATCCAACTCACGACTCCCATACGTTCTCTCTAACTTCTCTCCTTATTTTCTCAACAAATCATTGGAAAATCCCAACTCTTCTCCGATCAAAGCTTAGAAGTTCACTTTCCTTGCTCTTTGGTAAGTTTTTGAAGCTTGATTCTCCATTCCTTTGGTTATTTTCTTGATTCTCCTTCTCTAAATGAGGTCTCTTATGATATTTAGGAAGAACCTTACGTTTTGAGCAAGAACCCTCAAAAACCCTTTACTAAACCTTCATTTCAAGGTAAGGAGAGCTCTACTTTGTTACCAATAAAGTGTTATGTTTGTATTCATGAAAAGATTGTGATGAAATTCATGATTTTAAGTGTATTTTGGATGATAACGTGTTTTTGTTATGTTTGAAGCATGTTTTGTACTGTTTAATAAAGTGTATGATCATTGATTTGAGTGTAAATGCATGTATGTGGTGGACTGAGTCTGAAGAGATTAACTCTCGGCAATAATTGAATGATGTATGATAATGAAACTAGAGTAAAATAGAGAGATAAAAGTGTGAGTAATATAATACTAAAAAGAGAACATAAAATATAGAGATGAAATGGGAAAATACAGATAAAGGAAAATGAAATGAGAAAGGAATATGATAAGGACGAGTATAGATAGTTCAGAGGTACACTAGGAGCGTGGAAGAGGTAGAAGACTGAGAAGTCTTAGAGAAATAAGGGTGGTGGATGCTCCTCTTGAATTGCGCAACACAAATGAGAGTAAGAGCACCACAAGCCTTACACTCATTTCCTGACTAAACTCCTGACCATGCTTTTGTTAAAAGGGGCCGGGTCGGCACACGTTGTATCCGTGTAGCTGCGGCTATCCAGCGACTACCTATGCTAAGGAAGACCTCGAGGGATCCCAAGGGCAGTGAAAGTGAAATGAGAACCCTGAGTATTAAGAGAGAGACAAAAAGTAATAAGCTGAACACTTAAAGATTATTGCATGTACATGAGTATGATTTTGTAACATGATTGATTGTTGTATTATCTCGTTTTACTATGTGACAACTTGTGAATGTATGCTTGATAATATGAATAGAGACTCATCCTTACGTAAACCTTTCAGGGAATTCAGATGACAGCACCACTTGAGAACATTAGATTATTAGATAGTTCTGTAACAAATAGGTTGAATTATGTATTTAACGAGTACTAGAGACTTAGTTTCTTTAGAATTATTGTATATGATAGTGAGGTACCTAGTGAGATGGTTATGATGGATATAGAACTAGCCTTTAGTGTTCCTTTTGATTTCCCTGTACATAGAATCCATCATACTCTTTGTATATATATCTTCCCTGGTACTGTGAGGACTCCAACAGCAGTGACTTATCTGGTCACATATCACAACCATGATCACTTCGGGAGACCATCGCGATGGACATTCGAGCGGATCACAAGTACCCAAGTCACTGTAGATCCAGGTGACTTGTATCTTGGCTCGGATGACGATCTGGATGCAGAAGAAATAGCGATGATAGAGGGTTGACACGGGGATAACTAGTGCTACTTGGTCATGCTATGGACAGGCTGCTCATTAGGACTGACATCATTTTGTGTATTTGTAAATGTTAGCAAATAGTTCTAATGTATTTTGATAACTGTTATAAATATTTGTAAATAATGAAATATTTTTAGATATTATGAGAACAAGGTAG